>NC_079550.1:15388931-16876431 GCF_015846415.1 Triplophysa dalaica | reverse complement strand
TAGACGGACATGGCAGATATACATCTCTTGCTCACACAAACCTTCAAAATAATGAAGACAAGCCTTGTAAATTTTGAAATTAAATTGACTGCTTCAATACTAAATATAACACACTAAACAAATCCATATGTTGTATATATTTAACTGTGTGTCAACCTCCCTGAAACAATAATTGATCCAGCTCTGTTTTCCATGGTACGAGCAGTTGTTTTGTTTCATTTATTAACATATACACGCATAGTTTCACACTAATAAATATTTGATATTTCTTCATCAGCAAAAGTCCATGTAAATAAACCGCACAATGACCTCAGACTTCAGCTGCTGAGCAGAAGCATCGTCTGCGGAAGTCTACATGGTATCATGTGATAATGTTTTCCAACTCGTGGGATCCTAAGGACATGCCAAAGTCCAGATACAAAAATACATTAGACAGGAGATGAAGTTTTCCTGAAAAATATACTATGGAGTTTATTTATATGAATGGAGTTCAGGGAGAAGGTAGACTTGGCTGCAGGTTTTGATGAAAAATGAAGAGGAATCTGTCTTATAGACCCACGGGTACTAAAAACGGAAAAATGTTGTATGGGAAAGAAAAATAAAGATATGTCTTCCTCCAGTAGCACAATGAATGAGAGATGTCTTTGTTGCAGGGTTGGAAACACTGTTATGTACGGTCATATCGAAAATTTGATATCACTTTATTTTACAGTCCCGCTCTAAGACTATGTATTACTGTAATTTCTAGGTGCTAAAAAATCATATTGTTTTGTGTTGACAAGAATACTGTAATTGATTCAAGGTTATATACAAGGAATATGCCTAGCCAGACATGTCACTAAATGACAAAAAGTTGTCCAAATTGAAATTTATTCTTACGAAGAATTACCTTGTTCCAATCACTAACATTGTAAACCATTCTCACTTTATTTGTTTACATGTTAAGCAAATTGCATAAGGTAATATGTGACTTTTAACATTATATCCCCTACTTCCCAAAGTTGTAAAAGTCAGTCAGCCAATCAGATTAGACCTTTCCAAATGTAGAATGTTTTATGTGCAACATGCATCAGAAAGTAAATGGAATGTGGAGTGTTTTGGCTAATTCGTATGATCCCATTCGTACATTTCTGTATGATTTGCCTTCGCGCCAGTGGTGTAATAGGTTTAGGGCCAGGGTTTGGGCTTCAGTACTGCTTTTTTCTAGTTATCATTTTGTGCGATTCATAACGGACAAATTCATATGAATTACCCACCTCATAAAAAAAGTTGCAAATTCCCATGAAATCAGGTTATGCCATTTTAGGCTTGGACTAGAACAGAGCTAACAAAGGTCTTCCAAGCTGTTTTATAAGAGACATCAAATAAAAAAAAAATTGGACTAAATGTGTCTCAACTAACAATTTCTTTCCACACATTGGTGAACACTCAATTAAATGTCTACATGCCAGACAAGCAAATGTTTTGGGAAAAACAGTGAAACCAGAACATTTGTACTTGGGTGGAGTGAAACCCATCAGCCAAGCATTCTCGTATTTTCATATAGTTCACTCACAATGTCTGAGCAACCACAGTTTTATTACCTGGCAGATTCAAAACCAAGATCCTGCTATAGTCATTTGTTTATTAGGGGTGGAGTCAGTCTTTTTCTATGTAGAGCGTTTCTGATTGAGGTTATGTTTGTTTGTACCACATTACTTTAATTTAAGCAATGACGTTTGTGAAGTTTACGACCTGTCTGAGGGAGAAAAGCATTTTTACATTATTAGTTTGAGACGTGAAAGGTTGCACTTTTCAAAAAATGCTGGGTTCTTTAACATGATCTCTCAGGAATTCGTTACTTTTATATGAGGTGGCTAATTCGTGTGAAATCGTACAATGTAAATTGTTCCGAAACGCACGTTTATTAGAAAAAGGCAATAAATAAGCCCCTCCCCTAAACCAACGTCACAGGCCCAAAAGCCAATCGTAATAAAACGTATGAATAATATCATACAATTCATGCAAATTAGCCACCTCTGAAATAGTTACAAATTCCTGTGAGATTGTGTTGGGTTGTCATAACCCATGTTTGGGTCAAATATGGACATTTTCTGTGTTTATTTAAACCAACAGTTTGGTTTACCAATAAAATCTTTAAGCTTGGTAACCCCAAATGCCCTCGTTGTACAAATACAAGAATCAAACTGAATATCAAACACCTTTCATCTCTAGAAGTCAATCTTTCCGCTAGAAGCAAATCAAATAGATCATATAGATTTAAATATTGCTTTTACATAATGCAAGCCTGTTGTGTTAGTCACTCCGCTTTTCATTTCAAAGACATGGCATCACAAACAGGACGATACGAAAAACGATCATCAGAGATTCACGCAAAAATTTCTGCCGCCAGCAAACTACAAAACCCTGAAAGATTAATCTCACATTGGAAATGTTTACGGTTTGCACAATGGTAACTCTGATTAGGATGGTCTATCAGGGGACCATATGCAGCCAACATGTCAGAGACATAATGGAGAACTCTGTGAATTCACACAACCGTGTCCTGAAGTCTTTGTATAAACCGCAGAAGAAGAAAAATGCTTTGAACGCATTGCAATATCCTTATCATGCCAGAAAAAAAGCAGTTTTCCTCAAAATGTCTGCAAAACAAAAGACTGAATTTGTAACTAAATGTGAGTTTTATACTGTATGTGATAAGAAATGTTTGGTATTTGTTGAAATGTGTTTATAACTCTTACCGGTTGTCATCAGCATTTTTCCACTGCTCTCACCGCCAAGTGAAGAATCCAAAACAGACTTTGTGATTGTTTGTCTCAAATGTTCACATTTCACACATCCATCACCCAAACATCAAGAAGTAGACAACACGGTCGCATGTTAACAGAAGGATATGACCCGCTTTAGCTTACAAACCACTCGAGTGGAAAAGGCAGGTAATTGCTGAGGGATCTGTTGCAGTACTTTGTGGTTGGCCACATCACACGGTTGTGCACTTTGAAATTACTGCACCACGTCTATTTCAGTGATGGCATTCTCAATCAAACTGGTCCTCCGGCCTTCTCATGCAAGGGTCAGTAGTGGTGGTCCGGGGCAGCCTTTTGATTTGTGACGATACGCTGAAAGATTCATTGCTATGCGAAAAAGTCTGAAATTTAATTTCGCAAATTGATTTAATCAAATGTTTGACTCGCGTAACTCATTTATGTGTCTCATCACCTCTGTGTTTTTGGCTCGTGAAGGAGATACTAATGTTCAAATGTCTGTCTTGGACCTCCAAAGCACCTGCTAGTCAGATCCCTTCGCAGAGCATCAAACTGTCACTTACCTCATTCATTTTGGCTCTCATCACAGACTGTTTTTCTCCTCTCTTGGCCTTTTCCCCTGCAGTCTGCAGCACTGACTGATGTGTGCTCGAGTACAAACCGGTGCAAACATTTATGAGAACGCACCTGAACACGCTCTCTCACCCCTGCTGCAGACACAGAGGCGGATTAAACATCTTTATAGGATTTAGACGGTATTTGTGAACATTCGCAAAATAACTACAATGGAAATTGTAACGCATTTCTGTGTTTACAAAGACAGACTCTTTTTACAGTTAGGAGTTATCAAAACCATTTTTCTTTTATACTGCTATAGAGGCTCTTGTTTGACGGACCGCCGATATGTTTACAAAATCCCTGTCATATAAGAGAGACTCATCCCTGGCATTCTCAATCCCTCTGCCTGCAGTGATGAACAATTCTGCCAAAATAGTCTAGCTTAATCTATTTAATGGATAGATACTGAGGGAGATCCAGACTGACTCGATCTTAGTTTATATTTCATTCTTTTCAAACTATACAAGAAAAAAAAGCACAAAAGGTTTGTCAAGAATCCATCACTGGCGTTGCTTTTAGACTGCAAATAGTTACATAAACAAAATATTTGTAGCCAATAATATATATAGCGACAATTATATAATAAAAAAATGATTAAACATATGTTATGCGTTTTAAATATTGCATAGTGTCTCTAATATGTTGTCGCTGTTCTTCAGGAACCTCAGATATACAAATTTACTGTTTTTCAGGAAATAAAAAAAACTTACATGGTTAAATACTGTGTTGTGGTTGACTTTTTAATACTTTGTATTGATATAAGCAAAATCCAGTGACAAACATAAAGGATGACTAAAAATAATGATTGATGGCAAAAAAAAAGTCATTAAATATGGAGATTCAAGGTTTTAGAAGAACAGCAGTGTTTTTTTAAAGTTTTTTTGAGTTCACAGTAGTTTTTCCAATAAAACAAAGAAACAACAGTCTGGTTAACATTATTTTGTAATCAATCTTCAAAAATGTTTATGTTTTTATAATTTTAACAAGTGGTATGTATTTGTTAATGCATTAGGAAAAAACAACAACATATAAGTACATTTTAGATTGTAATTTTGCATTACAATCTAAAATGAGCAAATTAGGATAGTTAAAAGTCAATTCATAATGCCTAATGCCCTCTCAAAAAAACTAAGGTGCTACAAAAAGTTCTTCACAGTGGTGCCATAGAACAAGGGTTTTCAAACTGTGGTCCAAGGACCCCCAGAGGGCCTCCAGAAGGTTTTAAGGGGTCCCCAGGACATTTCAAAGTAGTTAAAAGAAAGAAAAAAATTCTAAAAGTGAGTATTATTGCTGTTTCACTTATAAGTGTTCATAAGTATTTATCTCTTATTTATTGCTACATACTTTCCAGAATTGTTTTGATTTATTTATTAAATTATCATACATTTCAGTTTATCTCACTTACTGGGGTTTGTAAGAGAGCGTTCTTTCTAAGGCTGTCATTAAAAATGCTACAGAACAAAAACATTTGAATTTTTAATGTTTCTCTTTAGGTTTATAAAACCAACATTACAGTAACCATGGCCAATTTTTGATGTCCTCAAATACCGCACTTACTATTTAGATAACAGTGTAAATGTTCCTTAGTACAAAAAATAGAGATGGATATGTATTTTAGGAAAGGGTCCTTAGCAAAAAAAATTGACCACTGCCATAGGATGACGATTTTTGATTTCAGAGCCAGTTACTCTGAGGTTCTTGTAAAAAACGTTTTTATACTCTACGTAACGTTTTCCACAATAAACAATCTTTTCTATTTGGAACCATTCGGCCAAAAGTGGTTCTTTTGTGTCACTGTGAAGCACCTCTATTTTTAAGAGTGTAACCAAAGGTAACAAAAGAGTTTTAATATAAAATGTGCCTATTGAAAAAGAGCTATAGCTATACATGGTCAAGCATACAGTTTTATTAAGAAAGAAACACTATCCAGACGCTACGGCAAACAACAAGGGCAGTTTTTGGCTTTAACCTTATTTATGACGGGGAAATCTGAGCCCGCATCCATTATTACTCCACATAAACTCCAGGAAGCACATAATCAAACATTAGCGTGGTGGCCTGGATGAAGAAAGCATATAAACACCTGCTCTTTTATCTTTACATTTGCCTTAAAGACCTAAACACTATATTACATGTTCATTCATCCACCGAATGAACACAAACACTACATCTACCTCTTAAATGTAAACCAAGGCATTAAAACGTATACGCGATGGTGTGTGTGTGTTTGTCTACACGGGGTGACAAAGTGTATTTAAGCGGGGGACAGAACCTTAGACAGACCCCAAACTGCACACGGGTTCACAGCTGGCTCAAATCAAGGGGAACCATATTCCTAACCCTAATACCATCTTCTTTAGACAAGAGCACTTTAACAGACCCCCTGTTTAGCGTTGCTGTACTTTGAAATGAAGGCTGTAAAATTGAACTGCCGGAGATGACTGGGGCAAATAATATAATGAATGAAAAATGACAAATAATTATAAATAGACAAAAATTGCCTATGATGAAAAAGGTGGCGTGCCTTTGGAGGCTTATTAAATGCTTACAGGCCTGAACGCTGTGATTTAAAGGACACGGCTCATGATTAAAGCAATGTTCCTGTGCTGACTATTTTAACTGAATGCCATCATTCTGCAAGTGCTGCATAAGAAATTTTGGTATGGATTTGGTTTACAATAAGATTAAAGCCAGGAAAGTGGAGGGTATACCATTAAGGTTGCTTGTTTTCCAATGCACGTGGGTACGGCAGTCCAAATGTCCTGTCCTGAGGGAGGTTTTTACTATTAATGAAAAGCAAGATTAGTTTGCCCACTTTAATCAAGGGATAAATGTTTTGCTAACCTTGTGCAGGGTGAGCCCTTTTTTCCATCTCGTCTACCACGCCAAAGGGTTGAAAATGAAGGACGTGAGTCACGTAAGGGTCTTAAAGAACAATCATTGGACCCAATTTTGGCCCCTTCGTTTGCCTCCAAGCCAACAAAATAACTAACATCATAATTTTATTTTCAGTTATCTCGAGCTGTTGAAAGAGGAGAGAATTATTGTTTCCTCAGCGAGGGTCTGTGCAGGGTTCAGTTACGTTTGGACGGAGAGATTGTCGTTTCAAAAAGCCACAATTGCTTTCCTTCACTTCAAAGCCCACGGCTTATCATGTGCATGAATCGAATGGCCCTTCCTTCCTTATTTTATACAGTAGGTTAACACAGGACATATAAACAAACACTGTCTGCTGCTGTTATCGATGCGTTTTAAAAATACTTCAGACTTGCAGTTTGTTTTCTATTACACAAAAGAACAAACGTGTAGTTTTTCAACAGCAACACTTTTACGTGATTTGGCATTTCAGTTAAAAGATTCAGATCTTAAAATATCAAAGTACGGGGATCAACAAAGGCGCATGTAGCCAACTATAAATCTATTTTCTAACATTACTCTATTATACCTTTACACCCTTTAAAGTATGGACATAAGAAAAACTTTAACTTTAAAATTTTAACTGGTTAGCTTTAAATGTTGATTCTCCAAGGCATTAAATATCAGTTTTTCCTAAAGAAAATTATACCTTTGCTTAAAATAAAATCTTGCAATTGTATGTTTAATTGGGTCACCTTGAACCACTACGCCAATTTCAAAAGGACACGTGCCTTTCCTATTTCCTCCAAGTAAACAGCCAAATTATAGTGCTTAGATTTCAAAGCCTTTAACTGAAGCATGTGCCCTCTCCAATTCGTCAGCTTCCTATTTTAGGTGAATTTGAAATGCTTGCAAAGAAAAAGATAAAAGCATTTTTTGATCATTGATAGTAAGGTTGGATGACTATTTATAAGTAAAAAGCTATAAAACACTTCTATAAACCAAACCATTCACAAGTGCAAATTTAGACATTCCGCATTTTACCAGCATTACGCCCCTGCTTGAAAAATCCTAATCAAGTCTTCGAATCCAAAACGAAACAATATCCTCAATTCGACATTGTTTAGAGTCCCTAACCCTATTTTGTGTCTCTAGTGCATTTGTATTTCAAACACTCGTGTCTTTTTTCTTTCTAGATTCCATTGCTGAAATCCAATCTGTTTATCACTAAATGGATTGCTTCACTGGCATCCCCATGGATGCCTATTATCTGTGTTGGCTCACATAACCCTCTTCCATCTCAGTTATTGTCTTCCCAGGTCCTCTGGGCCGGACAATCGTACAATATCTGACAAGAGAAAGGGGAGCGTTTTATAATCAGCAAGACAGCGATACATCTTGATTCTGTGTAACTGAATCTTCTTGAATAGCACATGAACAATGGCATCATTAGGATGAACTAACTTGTCCAAATTATTAGCATAATGCAAAGAGTTTGGGGTTTTATTTTACTCCTGAAATGTAAACAACAGGTTTGGTTGACATTGCGCCAATGTTGCCAAGATGGTTGAAGTCTGCATTGATGAGCGTCTATCCAGACTGATATTAAAAATCTGATTCATTTTTGAATGTCACCATGATTCTACTTAAACAAAATGAGTGAAGTTTTCCTTTAACAGTAAATCTGAGCAGAGAATGAAACATTTTTGAGATCTCTTCTGAAGCTCTTGGGAGTGTGAGGGTTTCTTTATAAATAAAGAAATATGAGAAGCAACAACCAATTGAATTTCCACTTTCCAAATGAATTGAGTTATGAAAGAGATTTCATTTGTGATTTTGTTTTCCTTACAGGCACCGAGAAAATTAAAGCTTTCAAAACACCCGGATAAACTGAGAATTACACCAATAAGTTGTCCTAATCAAATATCCACTTTTATAAAAAGAGCCAATGTCAGTTGTTGATAATAGATCTTTTTGGAGTGACTTGCTCCTTTGATGTTCAGTGTAACAAAGGATAAAAAAACAAAAGCGGCATCACATATTGCCTCCTCTTTTCTCCACCACATCCTGACAGCCAACATAATCTCAGTTCAGGACGTAAATCACTTGCCAACCCCCTCAAAGAGAATCATCACCAAATTCATAACAAACCATAAACCGGGGAGAGAAACACTTCACTCCTGCGAGGGGGAGGCCATTAAATGCATGACAGTTTACTCTGCCGCTTTGTAGAACTTCATGCGGGACGCAGATGCCACAGCTCCTCGGGGTGAGACAAACAGCAGAGGGACTAGAGAACGGAAGGGAATGATTAACAAACTCATGCCCTGCTCAGCATCTGCTGATTGATTCTGACTAACTGCTTCAGTTCTCCACACGGGGTCACGGCAACCGTTTGTCCCATTACAAGCTTTAAAGCCAGACCAAACAGATAAAAACACATTTTAAAGTCAGCATAGTGGAACATGTTAATTTAAAGCAGAACTGATCTATGCTTAACAGTTGCAAGAGACTTCATCCAACACCGCACAATTTTTTACACTACAACCTTTCGAGTACATTTTTCATGATGTACTAACAGTTCACGTGTAGTATGCAGAGGAGATATGTCGAGATGCTAAGAGAAGTCACCAGCATCTCAACAACGGTAATATCTCTTAGCCTTGCCATTGATAGTACTTCAGGTCCGGCACTAGGCATGGGCAGGGGTGGGCTGATCCCCCCTAAACGTCTGTCTTGCCCACCCAATGAGAATAAAACATAACACATTGCAGTAAAAATTGCAGTATTTTGTTATTGGCTGGAAGCAACGCCACTCTTCACTCACAGATCGGCTTTAGTTTGTAACAGAGAAGCATCCTACCTGCTATAGTGGAAGCTTAATACTGTTCAAAGGAATTTTAGGCGCACTGCACGCTTGCTTTGTGTTTATTATAAACATGAAAAAGTAATTGTGCAGTAAAGTTTGATTCATTTATTATAACAGAAGTTTTAGCGGTCTTATTTTGTGCTGTTAACAAAGTAATGTCAGTCAGCAAATTTAAAAGATACGAGAGAGATAAGAGAGCAATGAGTCAACTTGTACTGTCGTGTGCCAGGCTGGTATTAGCAACTTTTTATGTTTTGTCAGACTAGTTTTTGCTGCTCTAACGCTGTTATATTTATTATATGACAAAGAAATCATCACAGAAATATGCAGAAGAACTAGCTAAGATATAAAAGTTTTAAGAATCTAAGGAGAGACTTTACATTATAGCGCATGCAGGAATAGAAATTATAGTTAACATATGAAAACGTTTTAAGTAAAATGTCGCAGAGTTTCATTATTATTATTATTATTTATGACAGGCTTTGTTATGGAATAAGCAGAAATAATTTATTAAAATAATTAAAGGAAGGCTTAATTTATTTTGTTGCGAGATAGAGTGTGCACTTCCTAATAAAGTTTAGCAATGAGAAGGCTAAAGAGGTTATTTTGCTTTTTGAGGGATGGGGGTAGTAATGTAACTAGTAATGCAACAAATTACTCTTGAAATAAAGTAATCAGACCAGTAACTTGATTACTTTTAAAATGAGTAATCAGTAATTTAATTAGATTTCCAGAGTAACTTGCCCAACACTGACCGTTGGTTATCTTAGAATGTGTGTAGCTGAATTCAGATTGACAGCTCTAGGCCTCCAGCGGCTCTTTCTTTCCTTTAAGGAACACCTCGCCCCTTTTTTGGCGAATTCCTTTGGTCGGAGGTGATTAAAAGCACTCGGAATAGTGACATCATGTACCCGGGAAGTAGAGGGCTGTAGTCCGATACCAGGCGTTCTCTGTAGTCCTTGAAAAGCGAATTCTGTTAAAGACAAAATCTTGCTAAGCACTGAACTTTGAGCTTTATCCTTTTGCAGGTATTGTTTATGCTCTAACAGCAAAATTACACACTGACTAAAGGGTTGAAAAATGGGATCGCGGCGAATCGGACCTTTAATTTTTTTACGAGGCTTCAGTGATGAGTTTTTCTACTTGTACAATTCGCATCATGTGAATTTACAAATAAGTCATCTTGTAAAACAGTTATGAATTCCCATGAGATCAGGTTGAATTTTTCATGCGTTTTATAATTTTCCTGTTTGTTATATCATTTATGTTATAGTCCCTCCATGAAAGAAGCTGCAGTGGGATGGCAAGAAAAATTGGCCAAAAAATTATACCATGTCTTTTAAAATATTCCTGTTTTAAATCTCTTTACTATTTCTATTCTGTTTTTTATCTTTTTTTGGATTCATGCTTCTAATGCTGAAATGTATTTTCTGTAAAACTGCTCAGTAACACTGCAAAATTGTGAAAAGCGGCAACAACATTAACAAAAATTGTGTGGCCCAAACATAAAAGAATACTTCTCCAAAAAGCCAGAGAGCGCTTCAAAAGTACACTGGTGTTCATACTCAGGCTTTAAACTCACACATTTATACATACTGCGTCCCAATTCGGATAGCACCTGTCCTAAATAGCATTATTTGAAAACAGAATATGTCCCAAATCATAGTATGCTGAAATGAGTGTTCTTAAAGTACCCGGATGGTCTACTACAGTTCCTGGGGAAAGTTCGAAGTGTTGATATTACCCACAACTCACCCCGAGAGGGCGGAGTTAAGTGACGCTAAACTCCATTAATAACATGAAATAAAAGATGCTTCGCTTCATTAATAATTGGATTATACAGTGAACATTACATACAAAATAATAAATAAATAAATAAATAAATAAATACTTAAATGCAAGGAAGAGCTGTATTTTGATGTTCGTGACAGTAGAGAATAACTGTGTCGTCTAGGTAACAACGGCCACTTCCGTTTCGAGTTAGTATGTCCCAGTGCGTGCATGCAGTTTTGCTACACACTTAAATGTATATACGTTACTTTTCTGTAACAAAAACAGTCAATTCTTTAAGGCAGTGGTTCTCAACTCTGGCCCTCGAGATCCATTTTCCTGTCGAGTTTAATCCGAACTCTGATATAAAACACCTGTGCAAACTAATCAGCGTCTTTAGGAATAGATCCGTTCAATTTACTACGACGCTGCGCAAATCTATCAGCGTATGAGATTTAAGTACCGCGAGATCGATTCGAATGCAGATTTCTCGGTACGCATTTGAATTGCTCTCGCGGTACTTCAATGCGATATGCCAAACAATCTGCGCAGTCAAACATTAACTGCGCAGCTAAACATTAACATCTGTTCCTCAAGTCACTGATTAGCCTCTTCAGGTGTTTTATCAGAGTTGAGGCTAAACTCGGGGAAATGGATCTCGCGGGCCAGAGTTGAGAACCACTGCTTTAAGGGCTTAGTATTAGTAGGGGAATTGCGACAGTCTATGGCAGGGTTACTCAAATCTTACCCTGGAGGTCCGGAGCACTGCAGAGTTTAGCTCCAACCCTGATCAAACTTGCATACCTGTGATTTTCTAGTGATACTGAACAACTTGATCAGCTTGCTCAGGTGTGTTTGAACAGGGCTGGAGCTAAACTCTGCAGTGCTCCGGACCTCCAGGGTAAGATTTGAGTAACCCTGGTCTATGGTATGAACCCCAACACATTCAAAAGTAAGAGAATGAGGGGTGGAGCGGGAGGTGAATGGGAGAACTTCTTATATCAACAGTCAACACACAAAAACATTATAGATGGGAAAAGACATTCAGCTGTACCCGCATATGAAAAAAAGAAGAAAAAAATAAAAGCATGTAGCTGTCATTCATCTCATTACGAGTGTAATGTGCATACATACAACATATCACTGGTCAGGTGCTGACCTGAGGTCAGTAGTCTCCAATGCTGGCATAAAAGGCTAAATTACAAGACACTACAAGTTTTGCTGATATCATGTATTTTTGGGTATTTTTCTACTGGATCTTATTAGCCAATAAGCTAAACAAGGATTTTGCCCAGGGCACCATAAAAGCTAGAACCGCACAGTCTGTAAATAAACATATAAATGTGTGATTTCAGAGAAAGAACGAAAGAAAGAAAGAACGAAAAGAACAGAAAAGAACATTTATTTACTGGCAAATTGTGAATTTCATCGTATTAGTGGATGTAGCCTACTGATGAAAGTATCATTTACTCCATGAATCTGTGCTAAATTGTAATAGTTCTTATCATTTGGATATCTTTATTCCTCAATGGTTTGGCCTGCTGAGAAACATACATCACGCTGAATTTACCAGCAAATGAGGGACAATCATATTCCAATCAAACTAAAATTTATTTTTCCATTATGATTGCCAACAGTTTTCTGATAGACAGAGCAACTAACAAAACCCTCCCTCTCCTTAAACTAGAAACCACAACGTGGCATTACACATATCTCGCAACAACTCGTCGTGTGCTCCCAGTGTTTTTTGCAATTTACTGTTACATGACACATTTGTTCTTGCAGAATCGTGTGATTTGATTTCCCTGAGCAATCTTTACAGGACATTAACATGCTCAACAGCATCATTTTCCACTCGAGTTATAGTGAAACAGACTATGACGGAAAACTGATTTTTAAACTCATGGTGTACATGGTGGATTCATTTACAACAGAACCTACAGATAAATAAAACCACAATCTGAGAACGATTATTCTGAAGGTGAAAAGATTTTTAAATATCTGCAAATTTAGCAAAAATCACCGGTTTTGACCAAAACAACATTCTTATGCTGTCAACCTTTTCTGTCTCTTAAGTCAATTGAGGCATTAAAACATAAGAGAGTGAATGCTTATTGGCACACTATAAGGAACAAAATGGACATGACTGACACATTATGTCCCTTACCGGATAGATTTGAATATATCCTCGATGGACAGCTGACCTGGGACATTAGAGCAATATCAATATTTTATTTCAACGTGTTTTTATGTTGGATTAAAACAGAATCCTGAATTCTATTCTCTAAAATAACATTTCTTTGTCATGTTTTCGTAAAAGTAACTCGAGAGAATACAATAAAACTACTGATATGTACTCAGGTCAAGTGAAGTGTATAACCAAAAGATTAAACTATGCTCACATGATTTTTCAGATATGTCAGGTTGGGGCAAGTTGTCACATGTAATTTTAAAGGTCAAAATTTCATCAAATTAAGTTTTAAAGGGTTTTCCCAAAAACGAAAATGAAATCACTTAAATCACCTTCATGGCATTCCAACCCTGTGTGACTTTCTCTCGTCTGCCGAACACAGAAGATATTTTGAAGAATGTTGGAAACAGACAAAATCACTGATACATTTCTCAAATCTTTTGTGTATCAAGCAACATGAAATGTATAAATAATGACATAATAATTTTTTTTGGCTGAACTGCTGAATACCTATAATATTGTTATTTATTTGCTTACTACAGCTCACTACTGTACATATGCAGCTCACTACACACACTAATATTATATCTGTCCTGTTTCCACACAATCGTAAAATGAGGCCAGACTTCTGATTCAACGGTTCCCAGATGCATCACACATTACAATGAAACATCCAAGATCATCATTTGAACATTTTTATATTCAGTTCTTCCAGTTCCCTGCAACCCATTCTGTGTCCGGATCATTACACCAGCGATACAGCATCAGTCTCATCAGTCCACAAGAGCAAAAGAAAACCCATCTTTAACAGTCAATGGATCATATTGTTGTTATCAGGTTTTATTCCTCAGCAGAGTCGAAGCCACATATCCCAATAAATCACAGCGAAAGCTTTTATGTTTTTTATTGAAACTTTAACTTTAGGGGGTTGAAATGAGAAAACATCCAGCCAAACAATGTAACTGATGGGAATTATCTCTAGAACAGCATTAACAAGAACACGTAATGTCTTTCTCCCCAGTGTATCAAATGTTGGACATTTACGTTCCATAAAGTCTACGAAAATTAATGGGTCTTACCGGGATCACCTCAACTCTGTCTTAAGGATGCCGTACTGGAGCGGGTGAACTGTTCCATTGTTTCAACAGTGAGTTCATCGCATGCTTAAGGGATGTATTGGGGCTCAACTGTGTCCTGTCACAAATATGCATTTTGTTTATGTTAGATGCTTGGGGAATGATTCATTTAGCTGTCAAACATTTGTTTGTTAAAGGGACAGTTCACCCCAAAATAAAAATGAAAAGAACAAAAAAATTTACAAAGACATTTTACTACTATAGTCATTGGTGGCCAAGAACTTGTTTGTTTGGTTACAACCATGCTCCCAAATAACTTTCTCTGTGTTTATCAGATCCAAAATAAATTTAGAGATTTGGAACAACTTGAGGGTGAGTATTAGTAAAGGAAGACAGAAATTTCATTGAGGGGTGAACTGTCCCTTTAAGTGTTCTTTTAAGGGATAGTTCCCCAAAAATTAAAATTCTGTCATGAATTACTCAACCTCAAGTTGTTTCTAGCCTGTATACATTGCTTTGTTCTGTTAAATACAGAGAAAGATATTTAGAAAAATGTAAGCGAGATTTCTGGGGCACATTTTATGAAATATTTAAATTATAGTAAAAGGTGCCACAGAGTTTCTTGCTTTCCTAAATTCTTCAAAAGATCTTCTTTGTGTTCAGCAGAAGAAGAAAAATGATAGCAAATGACAGCATTTTTTTCTACTATGGTAATCAATGATGCCTCAGAAATTTCAGTTGCTGACATTCTTCCAAATATCTTTCTTTGTGTCAAACAAAACAAAGAATTTTATACAGGTTATGAACAACTTGTGGGTAATTAATTCATGACAGATTTATAATTTTTGGGTGAAGTATCCCTTTAAGTAGCATAAAAATAGTAATGGAAAAACAAGAATATGACTGTTGTGGCACAAAAACAATTGACTAACATTATAAGTAGACAGCAATAGGAAAAACTGTATATCAATAAAATGTCTTAGTGAAATTGCAGATGTGACTGCAAATGCAATCGATGTGTAATGCTCTCATAAGAAAGGAACTCTCATACACCTACAAACTCCAACAAACCTGCAAAACTGAATTGCGTGTCTGATATGAACCCAAGGTGGGGCTGAATAAATCTAATAGATAGGAAGCCCATGGGAGGCATTTGGTCATTCATATCATGTAACACCATTAGTCATGCACAGATGTTTTCACGAGGAGAGCAGTTAGGCAACATTACAGCTGAGGGCAAGTCGTTCTGTATAAACACTATAATCAGTAGCAGTCAATTAGGTCTGCTGACCAGGCCGACCCTAAAAATATATATCCTCTGTCATCCACCAGAGGCCTACAGTACCTACCATACTGTAAATACAGCATGTTTTATAAGCCGATGCTGACTTAGACGTGGACACTAAATCAGAAAACCTTTGTACCATCGATGGAGAACGTCCAGTCCTTCAGGGTTTTGGAGAGCACCGCTAAGCAAATGGAGATGGGAGCCATGACTCACCGCTTTGGAAGAGCAGCACCTCCAATGGGCCAAGCCGTAAACAAATGAAGGGTTTCGGTTATGACGGAGATCAAACGATCAAGGTCGCGTATCGAGGGTCAGCGAGCCACGTATGGATTAACCAAACTGTATTTCATTCATTTTCATCAGAACGCTACATCAATCGATAGCCACTTGAAAGAAGGAGAAGGCAGTTGCTTCCAGGCACAGCTTTGAAATTATTGGAAAGGTTTCTGATGGGAATCTAAGATCAAATGCAAATTTGATCTTAGTAAATTAAAAGTTTAAAGAGTACATAACATGAGATCATGAAAATTACATTTCATGCAGTGTGTAATGTTTGAAAGTCAACAGTCGGCCAAGTTTTAAATCCGAAGATCAATGAATTACAAAGTTATTTACTTGGAAAAAATGGAAGTTGACTCTAAATCACGCAAACGAGTCGTCCCTAGTCCGATACGCGTACCGCCGCAGATTTACGTCTCTACACATAGTCCCCGCCTACTTTTTGCTAGGACTGCCCGTGAAAACTTCAATCTTCTCACTAAAACACTGTAGCACGTGAGCCTCATTCATGGTAGACCAATCAGAGCAGACTAGGCTAGCGGAAAGGACAGATTTAGACAGATGAATTGCGGAACTAATCATTTGAGAGTCAGTCAATAAGTAATGTAAGAAAAACTGACTATTATTACGAAATAATAGTGTTTTTACACCTTCTAGCACACTTGTTTTTGGACACTCCATAAACCAAAGTTGGACCTTAAAAATCCCCAGTTATGTACTCTTTAATGATTTAATGGTTGTGACAAATCACATTTAAATCCTATTGAAACTAATTGATACAACATACACTTAAAGATACTTCTATAATACAAACAAGATCTTAAAATAGACCCTAAAGAGTTAAAATATATTGTCATTATATTTGAGATCTTTGGCAACATCTCCGCAAGTTAATTTATCCATGTCACCAAAACAACATAAATCACAACAGCTGACACAAACATCCTTTACAAGTTAACTTAATCTTCGATCTCTCATCACAGGTTCTGCAAACCCAAAGCTGTACAGACCTATCAAGACAATGGATTCCAGACTGAAGTTCAGTCATACCTGAAGCTCACATGCAACCTTATTCCTAATGATTACTCACAGAAAGCAATGAGGACGGAGGAAATCTATTAAAGTGCACATGGCAGCCATTGATGATGAAGAAGCTGGTGAAAACATTACTGCTATTCTCCAAAGGTTCTCTGAATGACGGTCATGTCAAAAAGTAATCTAAAGAGAAGTGATGGAAATAAAGCATAGTCGTGGCCAAAAGTGATGTTTAACTTTGAAAAATGTCTTTGATCATTATTTAAATATTTATAAAGTATGTATAAATAGTTTTCTATGTTGTGCTTCGAGTGTAAATTTAAGGAACAGACTTTACTTAACTGCTGTATTCAAAAACAAATTATGAATAACTAATAATAATTGTATAATTGATTTTCTGTGGTTTACAAAAGCTAAAACTTTTAATAGAAATATTTCTAACACAGTAGGAAAAAAGAATCAAACAAAAATAAAAGAACAAAAATAAATTAAAACATTAAACTAAACTTACTATATGTAGCAATATATAAATTAAACAAATTGGTTAAAAACTGACAAAGGCACATAACAAAATTGCAAAAATATACCCACATTTATATAAAAAACTTAAAAGCTAATTAATAATATTTTTAAATTAATAAAATAATTCATATTTATTAAATAACTAACAATTCTGACTCCCTGATATGTTCTAGTTTCCTTTTTTGTCAAAAAATGGTTTCAAAGGTTTCAGTGTTTTTTTATTTGACATTTAAAAAAATTCACAAACTTCACAACTCAATTTGGTGTTAATTATTTGTTTTGAGGTGTTCCCTGTCTTGCTTAAAAATCTTATAACATACAGTTTTTACTTCCAAAGTGTATCATGTATACCTTTTTGGTTTGTTGGGTCATGGAGAGGTCTCTGGAACTGACTTCTGATGTTCTACCTCATGACCCAGACGCTGAGATATTATTCTAACGGCACCACGTCAGAGCAGGGCTGGTGGGACTGTGGAGAGAAAGAATAACAAGGTGTAATATCCAGCGAAGTGTTTTTCCAATCCCTACAGGGATCTTACAGAAACGGAAGAGCAGGATCAGCTTGGAGCGGATCTGGTGCTAACATCCCTCATGCACAAACTCTTCAATGACTCATAACGCATCTCATCGTGTCTTCACTCATCGAGAACTTGCCAGATATGCAATCCACAAAAGTTGCTTTCTAATGAACACAATGAACTAATCCTATTAAAGTAATTTTCCCCTTAATAATTATTTACACATGTAGGAAAGTCAAGCTTGGTTAATTCAATTGGATGGAAAATAATTAAAGTAATGCTTAAGGAAAAGTTGATTGTATTTTAATGAATTACAACTTAATATATTTTTCCACCACACGCTATAGGCGAGTATAAATTCAAATCAGTCTGCAATTGCCTACATCTGCTTCATGTACAGTAGCTTGTGAAAATTAAAAAGTTTAAAAGCTGTTTTCTTACCTGTACAGCTTACAGGTTGCATAAAGTCAGGAAGATCCATAATCAGATGAATGTCTGAAGCAGTAAGGTAGTTCTGTCACAGCTGACAGTGAAATACTGAATTAGCCTCTTTTTACGTCTTCGGAGATAGACAGTAACCTGTCCAATGATTAAAACATCCTTGGAGATTTTTGGAAGGATTTCCTTTGCACCTGCCCTTCATTAGATTCCCACTCGGGCCTGTGAGGTTCCTCATCCGCATTAGTTTAATTTAAAAAGAGGGCTAATGTTGCATGGGAAATATCGGATGATAGAGTAATATTGAGAGAGTGTGGCAAAGCATTTCTTAAATTAAATAACATTCTGAATAGAAGATTTCTGCTCCTGCAGTGAAAAGCAAAGAATTTGACAAACGAGATAAACACACAAATTTAGATTTGGAATGAATTGCATGCGGTAATAAATGTTTACAATCAAATGTGCAGTACTCATTTTTAAATTAATGGCGAAATGAATCTTCTAAGTTTATTACTATATTAAGCATATTTGTCTATGTTAAGTCTGATCATAGATATGTATGACCACTTCAGAAAATGTAAACATCACTGATCCAGAAGAACTTCCTGTTTCACTTTTTCAACACTGCAAAAACGTTTGAACAGAATACAACCAACAGAACATTTAAAATCGAAACTAATATCCTCAAGATTTATTTAGCCTATATTTTCACTGTCCTTAGGAATCCTCGAACAATCAAATTCACAGTTTTTTTAAGTAAATGGAAAAAACACAGTTGCCTACTTCTGAAATGACTCAATACTGTGCTGTCAAAGTTGACAAGGACTTTTTGATACTTTTTATTAATTAGATATTCGCAGAACCCAGTGACAAACAAAAAGAGTGACTGATAATAATGTTTTATGGCTAAAAAGAAATCACAAAATATGGAGATACAAGGATATCAGAAGGACATTTGTTAGATAAAAAAATAAAATAAGAAATGGAACCGGAACCGGAAGTGCGTCTGGACCAATGTTTTCATCGTGTGAAGTGGTCTGTTCAGTTGTCACCTAAACGGTAAAAAAATCAATTACTTTTCCAATTTGCCAACACAAATCCTGGGTTGTTTTCAACCTCTGGTTGGATCAAATGAAAATAGGAAAAATTGGTATTCTACTATTTTGATCTGACCATACGTTAAAACAACCCAATTTATTGTGTATATTGCAGACTTTGCATTGCATATAACTGTCCAAAGTCCTATTGAGGCATCTACTGTATGTATAAGACTAATAGAAACATATAATGCTATCTGCTGTGATCTTTTAAGTTATAGACAACAACTGCATCCAAAAATATATAATTTTTTAAACACAAGCATACAGCCAAAAGGCTGATGCAGAAATGCATCAATTGGTAAACAATATCGACTTCATTCAATCCCAAACTTGTTGGCTGTTTGTTGCCAGTCCCATGGCATCACATGTAACCAGAGTGAAGCAAAAACAATCTAAATTTAAAAGGACTTCAGAAACAAGCGCAGTCTGCCACGTGGTGGTCCGAGCAAAAGCAACATCTGTATCTTACGTGAGATGGATCTCTTCACATCTGGACCGCATCCTGATGGTTTTTGAGGCGTGGGCACGACCTGACATGTGTACCCGGCTGGTGCCAGATGTTTGTAATCGTAACGTGTCGGGTTGTTTGTTAGGAGGAAAGCGATCTTTGATCCCTTTGGTGGATTTGGCTGCTGTAGGCCTATTATCATCATGACTAGTCCTCTGACGCACGCAGAGGAGGCAAAACAACACCAGTGATACAGTACAGAAGTTTCTTCATTTACATGAAACACTCTCTTTGCATTCGTCTTTCACAGCTATTATTAACGTGATAGATTTACAATGATACAGCCAAATGGTCTGCTGGACACTGTGACAGTTGCTTAGTTAAATTTATTAAAGGAATTAGCTCTGAATTCCAGAATAACCAGTTTGTTACATAAGAGAAGACATCATTTGTTGTCTGGGTCTCAACATACTTTATTTTCAACACAGTTCCTTCAACTTGGTCAAAACTTGGCAGTCTCTTTGAGGATGGCATCTTGTTTTAGAGAGGACGTATTTTCAGAAGTTGGAGTACATTGACACAGAGCATCAAAAATAAATGCAGTGTTTACAGGCCGGAAATAGGCTGTTCAGACCACACGGCTTCCTCTGGTGTAGAGCTTAAGAAAACACCTCCGGGTCTTTTGGGAGGCCTGAGCACTCTGGTAACAGGTTTTAATGAGGCACAACGGTTGGGAGAGAGACATAATTGATGTTTAGCAGAATTACTCACAGCTAAAGTATTTGCTGTGGAAGATATGAGATCAGCAATAAAGGTGAGCGGGCATCCGAGACAGTGACTGGGCTCCGGCACGCGGCGCTGAACAAAACCCCAACATCTGTCACACAGAAACTACAAATTATGGAACTGATTTGAAAATGTGATGAGACAATTTGTTTTCATGTGGAAAGCACAACAGAAATGCTGCAGATTCATTTTTCCGCTCAACAAAGCACATTTTTTCTCAGAAGAGACAAATAGAAATTACAAACTGTTTAAGAATGATCAGCATGAGCGGAATAACTGGCTTGAGTCCTGAGCTGTTGGTCTAGTCTTGGAGTTTCAAAGTTTCTAAATGCCCATATATAAAAAAAATATGGATTTTTTTTTAATGATAAGATCAAGCAACTGTCTCCAGAATGACTCTCGGATGAGACGAGAACTCTGAAGGTAAATTAGACGAGGCATTCTTAATATTTCATGTTGTGACTACATCCACGGGTGGCATCCCAAACGATTTTAAGAGAACAATGGACGCCAGTGTCATTTAAGAGCTATCACATGGGATGAAGCGATCTTTAGGAGGTGCCAAACTGTGTTTTATTAAAGATGCATTTTAAGAGACAGTTCATCCCCAAAATAAAATCATTTACTCAGATTCCAAACACAAAAGAAGATATATTTTGAAGAATGTTGGTAACCGAATATCATTTATCTCCATTGACCTCCACTGTACACCGTAAAAAAAACCCGTAAATTACAGATTTTTTTTCTCTTTTTTTTCAGATTTTCCACATATAATGTAAAAAAAATATTATCAATTTTTTTCTTTTTACAGATTTTTAAATTAGAAATTCGGTCAAAACCTTGAAATTACAGAACAGGAAATAAATAATTTTACAAGGAAATCTGTTATCTTATAGGGTTTATTTCTGGCACCACAGCTGCCATAAAATTGGCTTTTTTTACAAGATATTTTTAAATTACAGAAAAAGAAAATGTCTTATTTTAATGGGATTTTTTTCCTATCTTTTAAGTTTTTTTTTTCTTTTGTGTTCCATAGAAGAAAGTTATACCTGTCTTGAAAGACAATAGTGTGAACGAATGATGCCAGAATTGTTATTTCTTTAAGGAAATCTGCCAAAGGACCCTGATGAAAAAGTTGTTCGATGCCTAGAGATCGAAGTACTGCAGTTAACCGCTCCATTGACTTCCAGCATCTTCTTCACATCATGAGACTATATTTACATCACCGACTGCATGGCCCATCAACAGCAGATTGTAAGTGAATCAAATAGAATTCTCATTCGGGATGCAAAATAAACCAGGATGAGTTAAACTAAATAAGCCACAAAATCCCAAACTCCAAATTGTAAACCTTCCTCATTCTGGATATTGTGTGTTCGTAAAATCCAAGTCAAAGAGGAAGTGACAAAAGATTTACAACGGGGTGAAGACTCGGGTCACGCTTCAGGATCCGATAGTTCAGACCTCAGGTGGTGGGTCTACAAGGTCAACAGGCTGTGAAGCTCATTTCCACAGGAGATCTGCTGAAAGGGGTTGGAAGAGGTGCAATGAGGGGTTACGGAGGAAGAGATGGAAATTAAATAAAAAGCGGAGAAGTGAAGGGATGATTTGAGAGCGAAAGTTCAAACGGCCATGAACGGTGAGGAACAGGAAGATCGCCGTGTGCTTGACCAAACCACAAGTCTTAATTAAAGCAACATGAAAACCTGGAATAGTTCGCCCCAAAATGACTGATTTTACTCGCCCTGATGGCAGACTTTGAACATGTCTAGATGAAAAACTACACGTGTAATGGCGGCACACAATCTCAACGTCAGATCTCATCATGTCTCAAAACCAAGATGTGCACGGCCTACTTCACAAATTCTTCCAATGCTGCTCGTCTAAGCACACTCTTAGCTATCCACCATCACTCCATTAAGAATTACATTTTAGTGCTGATCTCTGTATTCTTGGGTTGAAATACTCATGCAACTGTTTTATAACATTGTTTTACAGCTGCTGTTAAAAGTCCCTGAATGAGTAGTTGTTAGATAAGAGTCTAGTCTAAATCACACAATCTGGCTCTCCACTGCAACGGCTAAGTGGGACGCTTAATTCATTCAGTGTGCCGGGGTTACAGAGAGGATATGGGAATATCAAGTGTCCCGTCCCCGTCGCAGTACTCCTTCAGGTAACTTCATTCAGATTCTTCTGAGGTCTCATTCATTTATGAGATGGTGCTGCCAGAAACGGGTAAGGAGGGTGGATTAGGGCAGCTCAGGATGGATGAAGGGGGTCTTAGGTTTTATGTAGTAATGGAGATAATTAAACCCCTTCACTATCTTCACATGTAAAGCACTGATAGTCAAAGATAATGGGGGTGATAGTGTAACGGTTAAAGCTTTCAGAAGAAAGATTATAGTTTAGATGTTGGGAGGTGATGGTGGGTGGCGAGTTGATGGGGCTAAAGTCATCTTCAGACTTCAGTATTCAGATCTGGGCTCGTGAAAACAATTTTGGCCATGATAATTCTATTCTCTGTTAACCGCTGACAGATATCATCTATGTCTCTTTGTTACTCAACAAGAACATCGGCTATCTTTAACATTGTGGGCCAAAGTGCTTAGAATAGAGCTGGATATGAGCTGAGTCAGCACATTCCCAATAATGAGATGATGGATGTTAAACTAAAAGCTGCGCAGGCAAGCCACTGATGGCAGCTTACGCCAACTCTGGACCTCAAATCTGACATGTCTGTGGTGTTTTGAGGCATTCCTTAAAGACGGGATGTATCATTGGGTTGTTTTTACATTTCAAAAATCCTTCAAATTGATTTGGGGATTACGCCAGTGCCCGCAGCCAGTTCTAGATTTAATGGTGGGATTTCTAATAGTTTGATCCAAGATTATTAAATATGACAATGTGGTGTTTGGAAGAATTTTTCTTTTGTCTGCGGTCTGATATATAAACTCGACAGAATATTTTCTTCTAAGATAAAGAAAGATATTTCACTTGAGTTTGTCGTAATCGCTACTTTCAGCGCTGCCAATTTTCGGCGGTTATCCAGGAACGGACTTATATTACTTCAACTATTTTCAGTTTTTCATACTGAATAAGAAAGCTGCAGATAAGAGTTCACAATAATGCCACAGAGTTGAACAGTGTACAGACGAAAACCAAGGGCAGGTGTTGGGGCGCCACCTGCTGTTCACCTACAGAGCCAGAGCGCTCAAAAGATTTTAATTATTAAAGATTTGGGTTAAGCTGTACACAGCAAGAATAAATAATTAAGTCTATCACAAAATAAAAAATGTCCAGGTTTTAATAAAATTAAAATATTTATTATACATTTTACATATAATTCTCTTCTGAACAGTCCTAACTTTACAGAAACTACACTTGTACAAATACTCCAAGAAATAGGTTTAAAAATATTGCGGTATTTGTAAAATTATGCATTTCCTTTGTATTTGGCACCAGGCCAAAGTCAAAAAGCAGTCGTGACGTGCTTCACTGTGGTTCTCAATGCCTCGAACACAGGCCTAACTCCTCTTATTAGTGTTTGGAGAGGGTCACACCGTTCCCATCAACTTTCCTTTAACCCATCCAGTAATGCCTGGGTGTCTATCATCACCAGCTCCTCATCATGAACCAACTCCTCATCTCCCGGAGTAGAACGCGTGGCCTTGGGTGAGTCACGCTCCTTCTCCGGAGGCTTCGGGGTCACAGATCTCCGTGGGGGATTGAAGGTCTTGTTTATGCATGGAGAAGCTTTGGTTTTTAGAGGAGTGAGGGGTGGAGGGGACGGGATGCGGGAGAGGTAGACAAAACCTCGCTTTCTTTTTACGCTCTTGGGGTCTTTGGCCTCACAGTTACTCGTAGATACAGGAGTGAATGGCGAGAAAGCTCTGCCTTTCTGCTGAGGGGTCACCTGGGAAAGTTCATACAGAGCATAATATATGAATATCACATTCAGTGAATATACATCAGTAATGTATTACCTCATAAATGTTTTTTTTTTATAAATGTTGATCCTATGCAAATTTATCTTTAAGTGCTTTACAGTGGGCTAAAGTGGTATAAGAAATTGCTTAACCCAGCACCAAGTTCAGCTTTCTGTATCAATTTCAATGAAAGTTAATGTGTTTTTTTTCCATTCAAAAAGCAAAATTCATGTCTGTACAAAAGCTTAATACTTGGGCTTAGGACTTTGTTCAAATCGCTAACTCTAAATATAACAATAATTACACTGAAGGTTGCCCGAGCAAGAACCGCTAATAAATTCAATCTAACAGCACATTAAAAACAAAACTCTTACTCACCCGACCGTTCATTTTTGGATAAGACGCAACAGGAATTCTAGGACACTGAGAAGAACCTGAGACCTCTGAAGGAAATATATAAGACATTTTCTCCTCCGCAATGCTAAAAAACTCCTCGCATGTCTATAAAAAACAAGTACATTTAGATTTTATTGAGACAGAACGAATGTACCAAGAGAAATATCAAAAGTTACTGCTTCATCTACCTGAACGAAACTCTTCAGACGGACCATAGCTTCCTGAAGATGGGACTCTTTTGGGTTTATGGAGAAGAGTGCTTGTTCTCCAGCGTAAAGGCATGGCACGGGTCCAGAAAGCTGTCTTAGCTGAAGGTTACTTAAAGCAACCATCGCACGAGACTTTACCAGCTCCTCTAGGGCCAACTGCTCCAAACTACCAGACGTTCTCACAGACACCAAGTCAAACTTCTCATCCATGAGGTGCAGGACTGGAGAATTACCTGAGAAGACATTTAAACGGTTGTAAACGAGGTGTTAAGGACTCAAGTACACATGACAGAAGATGCTATATGAAAAACGAATGAAACAAACCTCGTTTGTCCACTATGGAGACTATACATCCCACAATGTCCACCTCACCACAGGGAGAGATGAACTGAGGGTTTTGAAGTTCCCTGAATCTTACGCACACTCTTGCGTGGAAATGCACACGTAACCATTCTGGAGTCACCTGGATCAATGACATCATTCATGTGCCATATGTTAATGCAAACAATAAACCAAAACCGAATCTAGTTGTTTCGCTGTAATGTTAGATCTGAATTCTACAGGACAAGGACCTCAAAAAAATAAGAGAAGAAACTCCTGTTTACCTCCACATCCTGAAACCGTGTTTTCTTAGTGGCAGTGAGCTGAATATTAGCAACACCTGAGCGTTTCTTGCTCTCTGATGTGGCGAGGTGATACACCCTGTACCTGTGGCCCTCTTTCAGCAAGCTATACAAGTCCGCAGAAGGGCGCCAGATGTTCATTGTGTAAACTAGAAAATGTAAATGCACAACAGCACGTCATATTAAACCGAGTCCTCTAACATCTTAAATAAAGATGTTATCCAGCTGACTCACCGCAGTTGCTCTGCATTTCATTGGCATCTATAACGCTGAGCTTCCAAACAGAGGTGACATCTCGATCGGAGCATCCGCCTTCTGCCTCCTGCGCCTCTTTCATGGCCTTCTGCACACGCTCCTGAAGTTCTGCCTGCCTTATCTCCCCCAGACAGCATGTGAACTTACTCACTGCTTCCATCTGCCTCTCGCTTAGATGAGTCTGCTCAAACAGTTTATATGTGGTTATACAGAAGTTTTGTTGCTTTCGGCTTTGTTGTTACTTTCTGTTAATGGATGTGTAGGAAGCTTTACCTCAACAGCTGGGTCACACTCCATTGCCTCATACAGCTCTTCCCCATCCTGCAGAGCTTCGATCTCATGTCGACTAAATGTCCTCTTTCTACCTTGGCCTTTCGTCTTACCTTGTATGAGTACAATAGTACAAATGCTCATATTTTTGATCCAGTTTAAAGTAAATATGTGAAATAAAAGTAAAACAAAATAGTGAAATCCTACCCGCCATCTCTTTTTCGATCTGGGCTTGTATTTTGGAAATAAGGAGCTCCATGGTTTTGTGCTTTGAGTTGCTGTGTATTCTGGCCTCCCGATCTTCAGCGCGGTCATTGCGAAATATAAAGACACCGTTGGGCTTCTTCTCCATCCACTGTTGATGAGAATATCAAATGTTTGGTCAAACACTTTTTCTGATCTGCGTGATAATGTTATGTTAAAAGCAGCACTTTCAATCAGCAGGGTGTATTGTAGAATCTTGTGGTCTGTAACAAAAATATGAATTGCTTTTATTTGATTTATAAACATTCAGACCTGAGTAGGGTAACTTCTCAACAACACAATGTCCACACAGCTCACAACACCTCCAGCAGCAAACAGTGACGACAGTGGCAGCCTGAAAGGTCGGGGGTCACGATAGTACCCTAACTTAGTGTCCCACCGAACCCGTCTTGTGCTGTTGGCTGAAATCTACATTCAAAAATCACAATCAAACCAAGGCTTGCAGCCAGATTAAGATCTTCGCAAAAACATCTACTCAATCTCACCTTTAGCATCAGAGATTCAGGAGCTTCCAGGGGAGGACAGGCTTCTTGGGAACCCATCAGCTCTGCCCCATTAATCACAATCTTATCGCCGATTCTGAGTTGACCGTTGTTTAGCATGGTATAGAGTGGAAGGTCCAAAAGGCCTTTTATGGCGTACCAGCCATCCGTGAGCCAGATCAGGGTTGACTCCTTTTTTGCGTCAGTTGATCTGTCAACAGTTTTCACTGGCTTCTCTACATTTGGATTTGAAAGTTTAATAACACCACATACACAGAGCACTAATGTCTTAGCAGGAGTGTCATCTCGCTCCATGATCCTCCTGAGAGAAGGTCTTTGACTGCGGTCCACCTCCACATCATATCTAAGTGCAAGTGAGATAACCCAAATAGTTACGATTGCTACAAAATCTTTAGTATGAGCCGTAAAAAGTTGTTATAAGTTCAATACCTGAATTTTAACTGCAGAAGTACTTGCTCTGGAGTCAAACACAGGCTTCCCATCAAATCTGGAAAGGCTCTTTCCATGGACGCCCTCTTCCATACAATCCAACGGTAGTGGTTGAACACCCAAGCGTCGCTGATCAGTTTTGGATCGACGCCTGGGGTTTCATACATCGCTCTGACAAAGATTTGTGCAATAAGTCCACTAATAACTTGCTGTGCCATTATCAGAACATCAGATTTGCATCGACGGTATAAGATGTACACAAGCATCGACTTGCTTACCTGCAAAACTCCTCTTTGCCTACAGTGCCCTTACTATCTGGAACCAACCATCCTCCATCACCCAGCTGTACAGCTCCAGACTCCATAAGGAGGTCACGCTTGAAGAAATCCTTACAGTCAAATCTAAATGATTCTGCGTTTTCACTGGTTATCTGGGAGACTTTGTGATGCACACCATGCTGGTTCAGCTAAGTAAGCGAAAGAAGAAAAAAGTATAGAGTACATTTAGTAAAGTTCTGAATTAGCGAAATACCATGGCAATACAAATGGTTTTAAAACGTACCTCCTCTGGACAGTATCCAACTGGACATTTGTGACCCACAGCATCTCTTAGACTAATTCTGGAGACACCTGAGGATTTAGTAAGGTAAATGCGGCCAGGTAATGGACGAATAGATTGCCTTTTCTTTTTCCGAAGCCTCATGTCTTGCATATCCCTGGCTAGCTGGAAGATCTCCTGACATGCTTCTGTATCAAACACCCCTGGGAAAAAAAGGTGTATTTGTAGAATTGTTCTTAACAAATCTATCTCTTATCCGTATGAACAATTGGATATAAATGCAAAAATATAATACAGTAATAACTATGCTAACAAAATGGGTACCTCTCTCTTCAGGGTCAAGATTCTTCAAAGGTATGTTTCCCAATGAAATTGTTTCCTCTGTCCCAGAAGCAACATGTTGGTCATTTTCACCACCATACTGTTCAGTGCTGTGGGTACTTGGTGTAAAGTTTGTCACTATATTTTCCTGTGTTGTAGAGGAGTCGACCTGAGGTTTAGGTTCGCATGGATTCTTGATCAAGCTATCGCCATGACAAGTATCTTCTTTGGTTTCCTTTCTGAAAGGTGGGATAAAACTGCTGGACACTTTAGAGGCATCCTGACCGTCTGACGTCTCAGGCTCCTTAATTTTTTTATAGGGGGGCACAAAAACTGCCGGTTTTCTTTTTTGGAAAGTCGCAGTAGAAGAATGCGGCACACAGTCGTTTGACTTCTGGTCAACAGAATTCCTGCAAATATGGGAGAGTTAGTAACAAATTAAAACTTCTTATGAAAAGAGTTTGGTGTTAAACAGAAAGCACACAACTTACTGATTTGAATGTGTGACATTAGGTTGGAGGCGGGCGCTGTATCTAAAGACACGTCTGGGTTTTAGGCTTCCTACAAGAAAGATTTTAGGATTAGTTTAGTTTCATAACAACGCAAATGAGACTGTGTTGTAAAATGTTTATAAGAGATATTACCATTTGGCAAGCTTTTCACTGGGGTCGGGACAGAGGATTTAGCACAAGCAACAGTCTGGTCAAACTCAGAGAGTTGTCTTTTCAAAGGTGGTTGACATGAATCTGAAGGTTGAACTGTATTAGTTGATGTAATTGCTTCAAAACATAAGAATCAACACGATATTCTGACAAAACATTATGCTGTACCTTCTATACTGCTGGTGTCTAGTTGACGTTTCTTTCTGTTTTGTTCCTGGAGATCATGAACAGATGGACTTGCTGATGGCAACAACCCTGGCGGTTCATTTAGGTCATCATCTGCCAATAACGCTTTGGTGCAAGCCATAGCTTCCTGTTCAAAATACTCCTGCTGGGTTTCTGTGCAACTGTTAAAATACAAAGAGTGCAAGTCCAGTTGTGCAGGTTCTTTCTGAACTACTTTTGTTGGGTGTGAAATGGTTTTGGATTCTTCGTCTCTAGACCTATCCAGCATTATAGGAGGATCCTGGTGTGATTTAGTGTCTAGTGGATGGTTATCGGTGTCATTTACTTGTTGGACATCACAATCTCTAAATAGTTTGGTGGCTTCCTCAAGTGCAACCTCTGATATAGGCACATCTTTACCACTGGCTGTGCTGAAACTGTAATTTTGGTCAAACTTTGGGTTTTCATTACCAACATCCTCACTTGTTGCATGTGGTCTCCCTGCTTTAGTTTGGACCTTCTCGTCACATTCATGAAAGAGAATCTTGGCCCTTTCAAGTGCCGAAGTGGATACAGTCACCTTCTTCCCACCTGCTGTACAGAATCCTCGGTTTACATCTGAAGAACTCACAGTTTCAGACGGGACAGTTTTCTCACATGAGGTTTTATGACACCCACTCGCATTACTTTTAGACTCGTGGCTAAAAGAGGCGTCCACAAAACAAACTGCTTTAACCTCATGCAAGGCCTTCTCTGAGACAGCAGCAGTGCTAAAACCTTCACAGTTTTGGTTCTGTAGAGTCTCGGATGTTAAACCTTCATCTTCACAATCTTTAAAAAGAGTCTTAGCCCTTTGTAGTGCAGTAGCAGAGATGGTCACATTCTTCCCTCCGGCTGTGCAGAATCCTTTGTGTTCTCCTGAGGATTCAGATGAGACCTTCTCTGACATCAGACCATCTTCTCCATTTTGTAAACTGTAATTAATTTTAGGCACAGACTCAAAAATTAGCTCCTTGTCTGATAAGGTAACTTCTTTGCCACTAGCAGTGCTTAGACAGCATTGGTTCTGAAGATCCTCAGATGCTAAACTTCTCTCTACACAATCTTTAAACAGATACTCGGCTCTTTCCAACGCAGTGGCAGAAACGGACACCTTTTTACCACCTGCTGTAGAGAATCCATTATTGTTTCCTGAAGAACTGGTTTCGGTTTGGTTATTCACACTCTGTTTTGCCAATCTAGAGCCATTATTACATGCGATAACATCAACCGAATCATTCAGCACATCCTTAGCTCTATGAAGTGATTCAGCCAAGACAGATACCGCTTTTCCACTGGCTGTAGTGAAACAACAGTTGCTGTTAAGAGGCTCAGAAGCATCCTTAAATAACTTATTTTGAAGGTCTTTATTACATTCTGTGTCTGACCGCTTGGATCCTTCTTCTTGAGGGGGTTGCTGGTCCAAAGAAGGATTTTTACTGTCATGACCTTGATCACCCTGAGATGTTTTCCTGAAGAAATCACTTCTTTCATTTGCCTCGTCACAGAGTCCATTAATAAGATCATAGTCTTTGCAAACCGCATTTGCCTCCTTGAGCACCACTTTGAAAAATGTACCACTTGTAGTCGTAAATGCATTCGTCTGTTTGAGGATTTCAACATGTAGTTTATCATTCTTTTCCTTTGTTAGTGCAGCTTCTAAGCAGTCAACATTTTCATCGCAGTCTTTGAATACGGTCTTGGACTTTTCAAGTACCCCAGCTGAAACTGAAACGTCTTTCCCACTAGCTGTCTGAAAGCCATAACCATGCACTGACAATGGCTGGCAAGTTTTGGGGGGACAAATGTTTGTGAAGTTTCCTTTAGCATCGTTGCCAGATTTCTTTTCTTGGATGAAGTTCTTACATGCAAAGGAAGGAATATCCGTAACGTTAGTTACTTGATTTATCTTGTCGGAGTCGGACTGATTTATATTTACAGAGGTTTCATGCCAAGAAATGGCTTTTGTTTTCTGCAGGGTGGTTGTTGACATAGAGTCGGCATGTATTTCAGAAGTGTGGAAAATGAGTTCCTGAGGTTCTGACGCATCAAAGCTGTCAACATCATTAAGAAGTTTTCTTGCCTTCACAAGGGCCGTTTGGGATACGTTCAACTGCTTTCCTCGTGCGGTACTAAATCCAAAATGGCTATTTGAGTTAAAGCAGACAACATCTGTTTTCCCATCTAAACAATTCTGCTTCATTTCTGCATCTCCTACCACTTTCTGATTTACGTTGAGAGCATCATTTGCATCTTGATTTAACCGAAAATGGGCAATAAATTTCTTGTTCGAACACTCGGAAGTATTGGCTGAAGACACCGTTGCTTGTTCTTTCGATTGCTCTGGCTTAAGTACGTCTGCCTCTGCCTTTTCATCAAGCTCTTCAAAAACGTGCTTGGCTTTGTTTAAATTTGTTTCCGAGATGCTTATTACTTTCCCTGTAGCAGTTTTAAAACCAAAACAGTTTGATTGACTTTCCTTAACGAAATAAGTATTCATCCCATCAACTAAATTGTGTTCAGTCTTTGAAAAAGGCACCTCATTTTGGATTTCCTTTGATATGTTGCATAATTTGTCAACATCTACGATTTGAACTGAAGCACATTCGTGTTCCTTGTGTCTGTGACTAGAACTGTTTATCCTAGAGGCATCCGTCTTGATTTGATGATATCCATTCAAAACATCAGAATTAAAACTATCATCAAAGTCAATACCGTTCAGAATATTGGGGTCCCACTCTTTCTCGGCGGTGTGGCTGTCTGAGGCAAACTTTTTGGGTTTTAACTGAGTGAATTCGTATTGACTATCTTCTTCCTCTAAAAGATTGCACAATTCTGTGACATCGGCGTTTTGTGATGCTGTTAAGGGGCAGTTCTCAGCATAGTCCCGGCTGGTGGCCAATCTCGGTTTGTGTGTGCTGATGTCTAACACAGTCTGTCTTTCAGCACCTCTTGTAAATTCCATTTTTTTATGAATTTGTTTTAATGAATCTGAATCTTTCTCCACATTCTCCTTCCAAAGAGACCCAGCTTTCTGCGCGTCAACATCCGAGTCTGTATTATTTCTCTTTGAACATGTGTTCAAAACGCATGACTGTGGTGAAGAGCAGCTTGTAATATTCTGTTTAAAGCTCTTAGAGTTTATAAGTCCCGGACTGGACCGAGCATCATTAACACAAGTATTTAATGAAAGCACAGAGAAGTTGGACTGCACCACTGGTGATCTGGTTGCATTTGCTTTTTCTGAAACTGGTTTGGACGATGTCTCTGTTTTGTGGTTATGTTGTGTGACGTCAAAGGTGTCAATCAAACTATCACCTACAGCTTCATGTAATGATGCCTTGGCGCTCATTATTGCCTCATGTGATATAGAGATGCTCCTGTTACTTGCCGTTTTAAACCCAGAGAAAATATCCTTGGAGGCTGCAGTGCCATCTAAATCTGAAAAAGTGGTGGGACAGCCACTGTCACGACTAATCTCAAAAGTTGGAAGAACAACTGTTGATTCATTCACAGATACGTCGGCTAAAGTATAGTTGTCATCACGATTACACAGAATGCCTTGCTGGTTGATGAAATCTTCTTTCGTCTGCTCAAACTCTGCTTCAGGTTTTACTTGTCTCACTTTCTCTATATGGGGGGTTACAGCTGATGAACTCGCATCATTTTGGTCACCCCGTACATGCGTGTCAACAAGTACTCCTGAAGTCAGTTCCTGAGTGAAATCTTCAGCAAACGCCTTGGAAAGCTGGGTCATATCTAGTCCTTCATCCAGATAACTGGCAGTTGGTTGCTGTAGTGTTTGAGGATTAGCTGCATCTTCACTGACAAAACTGGATTCATGAAGGACACTAGAAATCTTTTCCTCCGAGGGATTTTCTGTAGCAATATATAATGAAAAAGGAGAAGATGAAAACAATATTTCTTATATATTGTATATATATAAATATATATTACCGATCATATATTTATATATTTTTCACATAAACAGAGAAGGTTGTAGCACCAAACATTAGTCCCAACAGTACATACATCTCAAAGGTTTTTCTCTGTGTATCCAAAACATAATTCATCCAAAAGGTAAAAACAATCCGCACAGATCCAAGGCCTACAAAGGTCATAAAAATGTATTTTAGAGGCCTCTGTATAATACATTTTGAAGCACTATGTAGGCCGATCTTTGACGTGTCCGGATCCCTTTTACCTTTTCCAAAAATATGTACATGAGTACACTTATGTCACTTATGTCACTTGTTCACCTTTATAATTTGAGTAAAAACTACAAATCATATTTATTATAGATTTATTATTAATTATAAACTATAATTTAACATTAATTGTATCCACATTTAAGAATATACTGTTAATATCATTAACAGTTTGGAATAACACATGGGGAAAAATAGACTACAAAAGAGTAGATTTTATAAATAAAAGAAAATATGTTGACAAATCATAGACGGATTCATCGGACAGACTTGCCTGGTCTGAAGTTAACTTTTGGTCTGTGTTTGGTGATCGCTGATTGGTCTAGCTAGAGGCTAATGATATAACTATTCATATTTATATATTCAATATATATTAATATTGATTTATATTCATTTTATTTTATTTGTTGAATGGGTCGTATCATTTTGTTTCATCTACGTTACAAGTATCACGTAATGGTTATTCTACTGTAACCCAAAATAATATTGGACACTTGGCCAGACATACTTTTAACTTGCTAGCTAATGTAATTTACTTGTTATTTCTTCTGCTTGTTATCAGAAATAATCTACAGGGACTCTTATCTTTGCAGATGTGCACCGGAAGTTAAATTTGGGCCACAAAAGCGTGAAGCGCAGTAATGTTTGTTTATGTTATTGCTTTGAAAACGTCTATATTTGTTTTAAACATTAACCCATACGCCATCAAATCAAAAGTTTCTAAAATAAATTTCAAATATTTCAGTCAATTAACCCTAAACTTACAAAGATCTGTAAATATAAAATAGAAGTGTAAGAATAAAATAACTTACCTGTCACCGTTTTCTCCAGACATACTGATGCTTTGTGGGTAATTCCTGTGTTTGATACATCATAGCTTGGGACTTGATACACAAACCTCCTGGGTTTTCTGTTAAGCATGAAAACAGGTGATCTGTCCAGCAAAGACTTCTGCCGTTGAGATCCTTCTGCATCTGGACATGACTTGACTCTTTCGACGCTGTTAAAAACAGACTGGCTTCTGCCTACGGGACAGCTGTAAGTAGTGCCAGCATTGGGTTCATCAGACATTTCAGTATTGTGACGGTTTATCAAAGGCATGGCCAATGATGGACCTTCATTCAGACTGGAGTTGGTTAAATTCAGTGGGGTCCATTGCATGACATCAATGTTTGTGAGAGGGCTTTTAGATTCCACATCAGCTGTTTGAGTTTCATTTCCCTTTAAAGTCTCCTCTGGCTCTTTAACTTGCTCTAATGCTGAAGTCACATCCTTTGAACAATTGGCTTTCTTTCTGTTCCTCTCTTGAGATTTGACCTTCCTCAGAGCACAAGTGCCTTTACTGAAGAATATGGACAAAATATCCTCAGCACCATCGAGAAGGTTCTGCACCGTAGTGCGCACGTCTCCTTCCTCTATGGCGCTCGGCACCTTCTGCTTCCACAGACTGATTGCATCAAGAGATGCTTCTGGGGAGCGAACAGTGTTAACCACATCATCAGTCTGGAATGTCTCTGTCCCTGAAGAGAGAAAGAATGTGTTGTGTGTGAATTTTGTAATATAACTACAATTATGCATCATTTAATAACATGTAGGATTTATTAACCATTAAAACAAATAACTGTTTAATACAAAAACAACAGTCACACTCACCATCATATTTAATGGCTCTTTTACTAGAACTTTCGGTACTCTCTGTACCTTTTGAGAGAGATGGAAACAGTTTCCGCACAAACTAGTGTGTGAAAAAAAGAGAACAAGCCATAAGTTATGAAGTAATTTGATGGTGAATAACAGAAATGAAACGTTAAATGAAGAATGCATGTATTGTCAACAGAACAGTTTATATTCGCACTTACAATAGCTTCCTCGTCTTTGAGGCAACTTGAAGACGAAGGACGGTCCTCTGTTTTAGCTATAAAATAAAAAACATGCATAATTATGTAAGTTCTCCGTTCATTGAATCAAAACACATCACTATGTATTGCATACATACGTAATATTACAGTAGGAGTCAATGACGGTGTGTTAAAGGAACTGGTCCAGGATAAGTCAGGGTTGATTTGTGCCCCAAGACTACGGGATATTTGATTTACTGAATGTATCTGAAAAAGGTCAAACTCAGAATTATTTTACCGCTCTACAGTGGCATATGATATTCTGCTAGTTACTCTTCAAAATCAACTTACCAAAGGCCTCTTGGGTGTGTCCAGAAAGCCTGAAATGTAATAACATACATGAAAAGTTACCCTAGATTTTCAATCCAACAGCCTTTTACTTTTTAAAGGGATGATACACCCGGAAGTGAAAATTCTGTCATCATTGACTGTAATCTGTATATATTTCTTTGTTCGGATGACCACGGAGAAAGATATTTGGAAGAATGCTTATAACCAAACAGATCTTGGCCCCCATTGAAACCCATAGTAGACAAAATTACGTGATAATTTTTGTTCTGTGTTCATCGGAACAAAAAAATGTAAACAAAACAGATTTGGAACAACTCGAAGGCGAGTAAATGATGACAGAATTTTCATTTTTGAGTGAGGTATCCTTTAAACAGGGAGAAAGATTCTTACCAAAGCCCTCCCTAGGTTGTCCACAGGATCTATCAAACCAATAAATACAAGAAGCCCACATTAACCTTGTGTAACGATTACATATTCTATGTTAAATTGATAACTCAAATTCTGATTTCTTATCCAGTTATTTTTTAAACAAACTTACTTTTGTTTCTCTGACCCAAACAGACAAGGACTTGAGTCTAAACCATTAGTCACTGAAGAGATAAAACAGATGTGCATGAAATACTGCACTACAACTCACTATGACTGTTACTGGCTCTTAAGACAAAACATTAAGTGTTCCCTTAGATAAGTCACTTTGTATAAAAAGCATGTCTTGTTTTGAATCAATGTGTATATAGTTTAACACTAGTTTGATACCTTCATATGGAGAATCCTCATTCCGAATTGAATCAGGAGAGTGATAATGTTGTTTGAATATTTTGGGTGTAGAAAACATCTGAGTGTCCAGAGCTGATATCTCGGGGGCTTTGATCTCCTCTTCCTCATCTTTTGATATGTCAGGTCCTTCTTCATCTCTACAAGCTTTGGCAGTCAACTCATCAAACCAGGATGGATTCAGAGGTCCAAGTTCTTAAATAGAAATGATCAAATCAGTAACTGTCAGTGGAAATATGGTAAAGCTGATTTAATACGCATAATATAAAGTGCATACCTTTATGAATTTGATCAAAGAAATCTTCCAACATGCTGCCATGAGTGAGATCGTGTTAAATCTGAATCGAGCACATTCATTTATGAGCCTAAAGGTAAACAAGAATAGTAAGACATAGCATTTAAATTCAACGTTACATTGCTCAACACACAAAGTGTGTAACTTTTCAAATGTCGTCATCGGGAGACAATGTTTCACTGACTGAGGTAACTTAAAGTATACACACGTCATTTTGTGTCACGTTAACTTACGTGCTATCTTAACATGCTACAAACAGGAAAACATAATAAAACAGACAGGAAAGTTACCGTAAATAATCGTACAGTCTAAGATGAAAGACGTTTTAAACTTCGGACGGGTCGAAGTTTGGTCGTCAAGTCGTCATTGTGTCTGTTTAAAGGTTTTTATTCGCACAAGTTTCTCACAACTGTGAGGTACTGTTTACTATGCGCGTGCATAAGCATCTTTAACATCCCGCCAGTAAGCGTCATGTCGTCATCGGAAAAGCTGCAGTCTCGACCAATGAGAAAGCGTGCGTCTCCACAGAGGGCGGGCTTACGTGCGCCACAGAACCAAAACTGCGAAGAAAGGAAGTATTCGTGTTTCCTAAATGTATTCTTTGGGTTGATTGTCTTTCTTTCATTATGTTAATAATTTTTACATGTTATATTATTTTTTGTAATCCTTTCTCGTATGAATAGTTAGAATTTGTAGTTGAAAATAAAATAAAAAATATTTAAAATATTCTACCAATAGTCATTTACATTTAGTCATGCATTCATTTAATCATCATAATCTTTGTTGTTTTATTCTTTCAGATATTTTTGATTCCTTAAATCACTTAATTGTCAACATATATTTAATTATATTCTTATGTTTGACTTTTCCACTGTATGATACTGTATCACTGTTCTTGTGATGTACTCCAATATATTACTTTTTTAAGTAAAGCAATAGTAACCACAAATTAACCATTAGTCTCCATGAACCATATTTGTACCATGATATTTGTGAGAAAAGAAACACGCTTTTCTAATATTATATATATTTAAAAAGACATGGTTGCTATACGTTTGGCATGTAGTTTATTTTGAGGCAACACCACAGACGGATACCCAGGGACCTCATGAAGCAAAATTCTGACATTTAAAAAGGTCAATTAAACAGATCCTATGGCATCTGTTATAATCATATGATATTTTCATAATCTTGTGAGCAAATAATTATGAACACTTGCACAAAAAACATGCAGTCAAACAGGTGTTTATTAATAGTATTTATTAATCTATTTATTGCATGCACACTTTCATACAGCAGACAGCAAAATAAAACCATAAAAATAAAACCTTACAAGAATAAGCCATACTCCCACTACTATGTACAAATGTAATTATCAGTTAAAATAGTTTCTTATTCCATAAATATTTCTATTTTCTCTTATGGTACATACCTTTGCATGCTTGGCCATTTCAAAATGACAGAAATAGACATATTAAATCCTATAAAACTAGACCATTTTAAGCATGATAGGAATATAAATAAATCTTCTGCGAGCAACTAAACAGTAGAAAGACATTAGTGAAATTAAATAACCCCATAAATAAGTGCTGGAGTGCCTGTTTATGCATCCAGGTCTCTCTGACAGTAGCATTGCATCATGTTGGATATATTTCTTTTGTACAGGTACGTGTAAAAGCTGAGAAAGATGTGCTCTGTATACTATCTTTTCGTAACATTTAAAAAGCCACGTAAGCGAAGGGTTTCAGCTGTATTATTTGTAATCAAAACAAATAAAAAAGAACATAATATTTCTGCATCATTCATGGTTCTGTTCAAGTAGCTGAGAGCACGAACATTTTGAAACATTCTCTCCGAGAATGACAGATTATTTCACTTTGTGTGAGGCATTGCACATTTTCCCGTGACATTGATAATGGTAGACAGTTAGCAGGAGGAGTCTTTCATAGAGCTTTGGTATGCCTGCAGCGTTAGGGACCCCCGTTTGGAAAAGGACCCCGTAGCTACACAGTAGTGCAAAAAAGGCAAGGCGTCTTTGTTTCAACTCCACCGTCCATCCCCTGTTGCAATTCTTTAAGCGATACGAGTTATATCATGTGGGCGATATACTTTTTATTGTGTGGGCTAGGGAAGAACAATAAATACAGCTCCGTCTTCAGACAGAAGAAGAGGGAGGTGGTAAGAATGGCATTGCTTGGGTGATCTCCCAAGGTTCAACTCAAAGGCTGATGCCAGTCACGCTGGAGTCCGGAAGAAAAGCGGTGATGGCCAGATAGCCCTTCGCTCGCCTGATCATCTCTCGGATCTCGCAGTTGAGCTCGGTGAGTCGACCGCATATCTCAGACATGTCTTGTTTGGAACCAACCAGGGCGAAGGTGCCTGTTTGACCCAGAGTCTGGTGCCGGAAATAAATGTTGAGTAGAGTCTGGATCTCGTTCTCTGAGCTGCTGCCGAAGATATCACTAGGCCACATTTTCCTAAAATATCAAGATACTCAGGTAAGTGCCATTATCAAAGTACATATGACACATGATTTAAAACGCAAAGACAATAAATAACAAAATACAGGTTGTAGTGTTTCCTATTTAATATTATTATAATGTTTTTTACGACTCTGTTTCTCACTGCCAAAATTTTACCTGCATTCACGTATGTGATGGATTGCTCTGTGGAATTCACTGTCTTTAAGGCTCTCTAGAATAGCCTGCACAGCAGCTTCAGAGGAGCTGTAGGGGGACTCGGCATTGGAGTCTTTGCACTCGACTGCTGGCTCACCGCCCACTGATGCTGCTTGCAGGTTACTCCTCAAATCATTCAGCTCACTTGACATGTTCAGCAGCTATAAGGTTATAAAAAAATGAATATACATGCAGTATGAGATACAGTTATAGTGTAAGTCTGTAATATCATGAAACATGTGATGTATACTAATAATGAATAATATTACAATATTCATATACTATGGTATCTTCAAGGTATTTGGAAATATATCATGGTATTACCTTTGTACATATCCAGAAATGTAATACTTTGGTAGTTATTTTGTTACGGAAAGGTTTTATGGTACTTATTTTGTGTAATGTATAATCTTAAATGAGGAGAAAAAGGTATCCACGTACCTCAGGGACCGAGCTTATGGTGTGAACCTGACCAATCAGCTTACAGTAAGACTGAAATAGCAACAGTAGTTGAAAGTGGAGTTTGTAGAGTCTTTGACAAAGCTCCAGTTGCTGTGAATAAGACAAATAAATACATTTGTCACTGTGGTATTTCTCATTCTACAAAGCAGATACTGTATATCATAGAGCGGCAATGCATTTATATTAAAAATCATCAGCGAATATACAAGCATATTTATAAAGCAATTATCGTGAAAGAAATCCAAAGCCTGTGTGAGAAGAAACGCTGACACGCTTTGTAATATTCTGCAATGCTCTGTTCATGTGACATGAAACAAGAGATGTGTTAAAAGGATTTGATCAAACTTACTGCAAGAGATTCCATTTGCTATAAAGCAGGTATTGCAAGACAGAAGTGAGAAAGTGAAAAGAAAGGTTTTGAGTTTAGTGTGACAACATGCAGCCCGCCGGCACATGCAATAAGCACGGCCAAAAGATGGCGTCATTTCAGAGGCATGCATGAGCAAGAAGTTAAAAGAGTAGCATATAAAGAAGGCAAAACCCTGCAGAAGTATTTCCTGCAAGGCAGGTCACAAGTACATCCTCCAATTTTTACATTTGCAAAGGGTCTTTGCTGGACGACTGACTATATGTCCATTTATTATCCCGTTTCTCATTTTTTCTTTTATCAATTAGTTTAGCTTATTACGGAATTAGTTATTTGTAAGATTAAACAAGTGATCTTGCACAAAAGTGTTTCAGCTAGAGTAGTGTAGGTTATCTACACTTGAGTAAGACAAAGCCTGTCTTAAAGAAGTCTCCTTGTTTCTTTAAAGTGATAGTTCACCCAAAAATAAACAACCGTCATCATTTACTCACCCTCTTTTCATTTTAAATCTGTTTGACTTTCTTTCTGCAGAACACAAAAGAAGATATTTTGCAGAATGTTGTTAACTGGCCCCCATTTACTTGCATTGGTTTTGTGTCCATACAATAGAAGTGAATGGGGCAAGTGCTGTTCGGTTACCAACTTTCTTCAAAATATCTTCTTTGTGTTCAGGCGGAAGAAACAAAGTCCATCCATCCATCCATTTTCTACCGCTTTATCCGAACTACCTCGGGTCACGGGGAGCCTGCGCCTATCTCAGGAGTCATCGGGCATCAAGGCAGGATACACCCTGGATGGAGTGCCAACCCATCGCAGGGCACACACACTCACTCATTCACTCACGCACTCACACCCTACGGACAATTTTTCCAGAGATGCCAATCAACCTACCATGCATGTCTTTGGACCAGGGGAGGAAACCGGAGTACCCGGAGGAAACCCCCGAGGCACGGGGAGAACATGCAAACTCCACACACACAAGTTGGAGGCGGGAATTGAACCCCCAACTCTGGAGGTGTGAGGCGAACGTGCTAACCACTAAGCCACCGTGACCCCCTAGAAACAAAGTCATACAGGTTTAAAATGACGACAGAGTTTTTGTGTTTTGGGTGAACTATCACTATTATTTAACATGTAAGCTCACCACATCAAATATAAGAATGGGAGGTGCTGTTGTGCAGTAATAGTTTCAAGCTCAAGATTAAGAGCAGATAGAAAAGAGAAGGATGTCACTCACAGAGCTATCGCACAGCGAAATGCAGGGAATATAAAAGACAGATTGAAATGGAATCTAAAATAATTTTAGTTAAAATAAACTCCTATTAAAACAATAAAAAAATCTCAAGAAAGAACGACAATTAAAAGGGACATACATCAGCAGACGATGCAGACACATCAAAATAGTCAGCTAATACATTAACATGAGATACCATGCCAATTCCGTGATATACTGACACAATGAACTATTGATGATTTAAAGGGATAGTTCACCCAAAAAGGAAATAATTTCTGTCATCATTTAGCCTAAGTTGTTCCACAAATGTATAACTTTATTATTTCTATTGAACACAAAAGAGGATGTTTTCAAGAGTGTGGAAAATCAAACAGTTGGGTCACCATTGACTACCATAGTAGTTTTTTACCTGACTATATTGGTCAATAGTGCCCCAGAACTGTTTGGTTCCAAAAAGTCTGCCAAATATCTTTCTTTGTGTTCAGCAGAACAATAAACTTTATAAACATTTTGAGGGTGAGTAAAGGATGACAGAAGTTTAATTTTGGGTGAACTATCTATTTAAGTGTTATTTGAAGCTCCATTTATTAAGATTATAATTTAAGTTAAAAGGCTGGTGTCGTACCTTCTCCTCTGTATTAGCGGTCTGGTATGTGATCACTCCGTCTCCAGCACATTTTGGAAAGGTTGCCTTTGCAGTTGCATAGCCACTAGAAGTCAAGATCATAACAATAAAATCTGATGTTGCATCATATTAACCTTCTATAAATGGGTCAAAGAATGCGGGGTGGGGAAACCATTGATTATAAAGGAAGACAATGTTTAATTTACACACATACACACATGCTACACCCCCTTAACAATTTTTCACTTCATGTTCCACAGATAAATAACATTTATTTGAAATCATGTTCACCATAACAAGGATTAATCCAACTAGTTGTCTGTATGAACTGCATTGCAATGTTTTTAAATGAGGTAATAGATCAGTAAATAAGTGTCACATCATTGAGCTAAAAATAAACTAAACATACCGATAGGACTGCCTCCTTCTTATTATTGTAGGTCTCCAGGTATTCCTGTAGCTCTAATACACTAAACTTCATCTTCTCCAAGAGGCCATAGGACACAATCTGAAACATTCATCATAACATACATTTTGTAACAACTGCATCTAGAATAGCAATCACACACAAACTGAGACATTCGACAGATACTGAGGATGACATTTTTTTATATAAGGCTTGATCACAAAAACTGAACTCACTGTGTCTGCATCCATAAACAGTGTTGGACATTCCGAGCATGATGTCAGCATCTGGGAAGACCTCACAAACTTGACACCTATTCCTCGAAGGCCATCGCCAAGGTAACCAGCAGCATCACAGGTCAAGGTGCAGAATCTGGTCTGTATACTCTAGGGGTCAGACACAAAACTGAAATTAAAACTGCCAAATGACCTTTGTTTGGAATTGTTCAGTTCTTCATTGTGATTAGTTGAGAAGTTCAAAGTTAGTTTCTATGTTACCTGAAAGAGTGAGGAGAAGACTTGGAAGGTGTAGACAGCACAGGAACCATCCGAGTCAGTCACCAACTGGTTGAGGTGACTGCGCCAAGCCTCCTCGGCATCATCACACACCGTCGGCTGGAAAGCGGCCAGGATGGCAGAGAAAAAGGGAGATGGCGGAGGGGAGGAACGAGACTCTAGCGACAGCTCCTCCTTCTCCTCGTCCGGCTCTTTCACAGGGCCGTGCTCCTCTCCAAACCCACTAGAGAAAGGTTTGACTTATCCATTTATTTTAACGCAGATTTAAAACCCACATGAATTTGCTAAGTAAGTACCTGGGTATGCAGTTTATCCCACTGTCCTCAAAGCTATTTTCTTCAATTTCGGGTGTGTCCACTGTTACGATGTCAGAGGAAGTGAAGTCAGAGGGAAATTCATAAATGCAGAGCGAGATATCATTCTCATTCACGCTTGACTCATCTTCTTCAGCTGAATCCTCCGGCTAGTTTTGAATTAAAAAAAGTTTGTTAGTATAATGTACTGTTTTTGCCACTATTTAAATTTATTACATATGAGTTGTACTATGGAAAGAGTTCTGACATCATTTCACAAGACGTAAGCACAACTGGTCCCGAAGCACTTTCATTTATTAGTTTAACATTTTCATTCTCCATTTTGATTCAGTTGTAAATGTTCATTTGGTTTTATTTTGTTAAAACGCCTGTGTGATGTTAAAAAACTAAACCAGGAAGTGCTCCTGTACTAGTGTTGTTTACATCTGGCAAAGTGTTCTACAGAAACTGTAAATGATATTCTTAAAAAAATTGATTATGTGGCTGATTGTCTCAGTGTAAGAGGAAGATATTAATTTCTTAAGCAAGTGTTCGGCCAATTTGAGAAGATGTGTATGGGCTGGTAACTTTACCCTCTATATTGTTTATCATTGATTCTTCATATTCCTGAACATAAGTATAAATTGTGTACAACTAAGCAATATTGCATACACATACTGTGTATACTCCATCGACTTTATACCTGCGATTGGCCACTGTGCACTCTCTGTGGATAGCTATATCCACATCCGTAATTTCAGTCAACCACTAAATGAAAATGTACATACATAGATGTAATTGTAAAGAGGTGTAAATGGGTTGCAAGTCAATGCATAATTTTTTACGTGATACTAAAATGTAACCAAATTACAGTTAAAACCATTAAAGTTCAAATAGACTAGCGTACAAAAATTCACAACGAAGCCACTGACCTTTCCAGACTAAAACTCTCCCCGCTGAGAATCTTGTCTTTTATGTGCTTTTTGTTTTACATTTTCAATTTGTATTTCTGATTCAAAAAAATTGAGACCCTTTAAAAAAAATCTGGTCTCATGTCTACAGCCACAGGCAATGGGTACACTCTCTTTTTTAACCTTTAGCATTTAGCATGTGAGTGATGTTACAGCCCTGCAACCCAAAGAGGAGCCATACACATTGCCGTAGTGGCTCATCCAAAGCCTCTCTTTGAGATTGTGGTGGCCACAAAGACGAAAGTGGAGAAACGGTTTGAATTCATAAGCATGGAGTTTTTAAAGAGCATGCCAATCCATGCACCTCGGCGAACTAGTCGAATGTCTCCTAAAAGCCTAAAATGGCGAAACAGTGTCAGCCGACTACTACAATTCCTATATTTCATCAAAGCTAAAAGCAGAGGCAGCCAGATAAAGCAAGCGCAAAGGGAGATTATTCTATCTTCAGCCGTGATAATGGAAAAACTCAAGAACCGATGCATGGTATGAGCAGGAATTAGTCTGCCCCCAAAGGTCAGCCATTTTGAAACTCTTATTCACCCGATGGGTCGAGCCCTCGGGTAGTGAGATCTCAAAGTTTGGCGTTGGGATGGAAAGAGGCACTGGGTCAGCTTGAGCGTTGTCAAAGAAGACGGGCGGATAGTTCGTGGGGTTTAATTCCTCAGTGGGAGACAGGCTGACATTCTGAAATGAGACAGAGATCACAGTTATATTCAACTTTATAATATCTGGAACAACTACTTGGATTTATACTGGGTTGATGTAACATACAGAAAACAATTTTAAACTTCTATTTGATGTACAATAAGCAAAATGAACATTACTAGCTGTGATGCATAGACAGGCTCCTCCTCAGAAGATTCTTCAGAATCATCATGGATGACTGGACACAGGCTGGGTGAACTTCCTGAAAGCTGGCTGTCCTCCTCCAATGGTTGAGGCTCAGTCTGATCCAGACTGTCAATAGAACGTCTCCGTGCACCCCAGTTAAAGCTGTCCACTGTTTCACCCTATCAGAGAAGGGGCGGGAGCTTTAAGAATGGATGTATGGTGCACAGAGTATGCTCCTGAATCACTCGGTATGCGAGCTAGCTCAAACAAGATATTTCAGTATACAGTATTAAAAGGATAAGCACAATAATACTGTATATTAACTAAAAAGGTAATACAGCTTCTAAAGAATAATTCTTTAAGTAGAGTAAGTTATCACAGTACAGTCATGACTGGTCTTGAAACCAAAAATCCTCATCCATATTCCTGCACAGATCCCCACAGTTTAAATAACGCTTTCCTGTCAGCCACCTTAAAGGTACAGTTCACCCAAAAATAAAAATACTTCCTTCGTATTTACCCTCATATCATTTTAAACCCTAATGATTTTCTTTATTCTGCGGAAAACTAAAGATATTATTTAAAACAATATTGGTAACCTAACTACATTAGCCCTTATTGAATTCCTTTACATTGACACTAAGCCAATGAGACATTTCTCAAAATATCTTCTTTTGTGTTCCACAAAAGGAAAATCATACAGGTTTTAAATGACATGAGGGTGACAGAATTTTGATGTAGAACGTCCACCCTATCTCATCCGCAACATCCACAAGAATTTATTTAAAAGGCTGAATCTGCCCTCTTCAGAGTATTTATGGCATTACATACTTAGTCAGCAAACCAATGTGAGTCTGCAAATTCCTGTTTCTCGGGATTTCATAAGACCATAAGACTAAAGAGGAACTGCTATGCTACTGTACAGATGTATATATTGCTTAGTATTTTTTTTCTTTTATAAAGAAGACTTTTACCGAAATGCACATAATGGGAAACTCCAGTGGGAGTACATAACCATAACTACATTTCATATCATATTCATTTTTTTTTTAAATATCTTTGATACAACCAGTAGTTATGCAGGGTTGATGGAAATGAGCAATGTCTGTATGTTTATAATTTATTATTATATTCTTTATTTTATTCTTTGTTTTACTATTGTTATATTTATGTTTCATCATGATTATTATAATTTTTTTGTATTTGGGGAAAGGAAATGTACCATATCCTGTAATTGTGTCAGTGTTATTCCAATGGCTTTATGTAAAAAACAATAAAAACAGTGTTGATTAAAAAAAAATCTTCTTATATAATATACTTCTTTGTAAAATTATTAATGACACCAAACAATTCCATTCTTAAAGAAATATATAATATGCATGTACATATATTATATTTAACTGCTCACAGTCTGAATCCGCAAGGTCTAAAAAGACTAACTGTGTTCATTTTCAGTATAATTCCTAAGCAGAAATATGAACATGCACAGAACGCAGTTGCAACGTTTGGGGTAAACTGTGACAAAACACCGCATCATCGTACTTTCCTGCACACAGCACAACACCTGGGCTTACCTGCATCTCCTTGAAGGCACAGACATAGACAAGGAGAGGAGAATGTATTACAAAGAGTTCAGTTAAAGTTGCATCGTGCAAACAGTGACAGTGTAACAGTTTTAGTGCTTTTCTAATGCTCTAAGTTGGAGAAAAGCACAGCGCATTTGACATCAGTCATCAGCTTTCCCAAAGTTATACATTATAGTCTAAACAAAGTTCAGTTAATTTGGTAGTCAAAGGTTTGCAACCAAGAACAGAACAAATAATTTTAGTTTGTATACTTATTAAAATTATTCCTACCTCTCCATCTTCCAGTTCTACATCCAGGAAATCAAAGTCCCTGAATACACGGAACTGCTGCTCAGACGTGGTGTCGTCCATGTTTTCCGTGTCTCGTGTGCCGTCCTCAGAGGACACCAGACTGGGCTGGTGATCGATCAGGTCCAGTTCCCCACAGGATGAGAAAATCACCTGCAGGAGTGGTGAAGAGCATTTTAGAGTGATTGATTCACTCCAGACCTCATCCCACAAATAATTTACAATGTAACTTACAGAAGGGTTTTTGGTGAGTCCAACTTCTTGACCACACAGTGTTAATACATTCACCAGCTTTTCACGCGTCCTTTTCTAAATGAGTAGAAAAATTCAATCCAAATATTGTCAATTGACTTCATAATGGGTTGGCCTATAAATAAGTGGAAATGTCAGTTTGAGACACTATGTAGCTTACCTGTGAGGACTGTGGCCGTTTCCAGCTGACCGGCACCAGCACGTGATTGTTTTGGTAAGAGCCAGAGGATGTCGAGGAGATACTGCACGTCACGGCGACCCGTCCTCCGTTCTGCACATCTTGCTTCGGGGAACCACGGAGCTCGTCGTAGCGCCGGCCAATCACTGGCGTCTGAAAAACACAATGTCATGCACCGTTTACCCCAGGGATTTAAGGGTCTGTTTATTCTCGAGGCTCTCTTCGACGTCAAGTCGAATTGCGTCCGCTTCAGTTTTCCACAAACAATTCAGTGCCAGCTGGAAAAGGTGGAAGTTGTTCCTGATGTCCCCGAGTTGCTGTGTTCTGGTAGTGACGTTCTGGAAGAGGAAACACCAATAAATGGAGCCAAGCAAAGCATGTGGGAATCTCAGGACTTCCCGTGTTGCACACCTGCCCTCAAGTCCTGTCTGCTTGGATGAAAGCAAGCATGTTTTGAACCTTGTTTTATGCTCTCTAAGAAAGTCATAAATATGTCCCAGGTCAAATACGTCCAACAAGGCAAAGAAGTCTGGTTTAAAGTTCTGGAAGGACCGTCTCGTGTTCTACATGCAAAGCGAAACAGCCACACAGCGACATCATTTCCTGGAATTTCCTGCCTTACAATAATAGCTCCCTGTTTGGTTCCCACACTTTGATGAGACTGGGTGTCTCTCACAGGTTTAAAACAGAAAATCCAATTATTATAATTTCAAAATAACCTGTAGAGATTGCTTTGAAACACTGTATTTTTTAAACTAATTGTGAAATAAAACTGCAGGAAATAAATGAGAAAGAGAGGATCAAAAATAACTCCACCTTGGAAAGCACAGACAAACCCACAAAGAATGCCAGAATTTGGTGGTTTGTTGGTTCAATGTCAAATTTGGGACACTGTGTACCCAACCCTCACTGCTCTTGCTCAGTCAGAATGTTCAGACACATTTTGTCTTTTCCACATTTCAGAATAATAGTGAAATATTTAAAACTGGACGTAAATGCATGTGAATAAAAATCAATATTTCAACCTATATAATATTTTAAAATATATATTCAAGCTGACCCTTTTTTATCTTAAACGTCTCAGAAGAGTGTGAGGGGGCATTTATTACCTCTGAGATGTCAAAGTGGAAATCAAGGGTCTTCCCGGGCAAGGCTTTGGAGGGCGTGTCCCACACACGCCTGACATCCACGTTGGACACGTTGCTCAGCGGCGACGATGGCGAAACCAGACTGGCCGACCGGGAAACCACCAACTTTAATATGTTCAAGGCTTCCTTCCAATGTGCAGTCTTAAGTTGCAAACACAAAACAGACATAAGTTATTTCTCAAAAGACTCTTTAAAAAAGTCAATTAGCAAAAAGTTACACACAGTCAATCAATTCTAGCAGGCAGCAGCCGTCTCTTCTTCTGCTAAGACAAACATACGAGTCCAGCGAGAAAGGTTCAGAAGAACGTCTCACTGCTCTGAAGGCCTCAGTAATGTGGCCAGCGGCCAATAGGACTGACTGTTTATAGACTGCTTCTGGGTGTGCCCTGGATTTATAGCCCTGCCACAAGGTTGAGTGCATTTTTTTTCTCCAGAGGAAGGGTTGAGAGATGGAAAAGTCACGGTGTTACCAATAATGTGAGAGAGATTGTTTTTTAAAGGGAGAAATGCAGTGAAATAATGCTATGTCATGAGGATATTCATGTTGGATGAGATATGGATTAAATCAATGTGATCAAGGATACATATTTTTGTCCCCAGAATACGATTTCTGTGAATTAAAATTTACAAATCCGAAGCAACTATACACTACAAATGAAGATGGCACTTAAATATGCTTTAAAAACTTTAAAAGGTCCAATGTGTACATTTTTTGAGGATCTATTGACAGAAATGCAATTTAATATAATATAATATATAATATGTCTTCAGAGGCGTTTAAATACCTTACATAATGAAGCGTTATTTTTTTATAATCTTAGAATGAGCTCTTTCAATCTACATACACCGTGGGTCCCCATACATTGAACTCGCCATGTTGTTTCTACAGTTGCTCACAACAGATAAACTGCTCTACAAAGAGTGTTTTAAATTTTTTATCGTTTTTCTCCTTCAACAAAGAAGTGAAAACGTGACCACATCTTAGTTCTGTGTCAGCCTATGTAGTGCTTCAAAATGGAGGAAAGAGTGGTGGAGTGAGCCTTTGGTCGCAATTCGCAACCTCACCACTAGATGCCGCTAAATGTCATACACTGGACCTTTAAGAGAGCCTTAACATGGGTATTTAACCCCCCAAATATTGACATCTGAACTATCCGCATTGTACAAACCTGGATGACATTACGGAATTGCCCAAATCTGTCCATGTCATTTAACTAACCATTATAAAAACAGTGCAATTTGGATCGTAACAAATCCACCAACATAAAATCTGTTTGATAATGCGCATACTTTACTGCAAATACGTTTTTTGCACATTACAGGAGTCACACCTGAACAAACTTCTCAATGGTTGTCAGAACCTCGACGTTGAAGGGTTTGGCTTGAATACCACTCAAGTCCATGTGACTCAGAAGACTGTAGATAATCTGTAGAAGAGTCTGTTGCATGCTGGGTAGTCCTTTCTCCAGCAACTGTTTACAACGCAAAACAAATTAGACAATGCAACAAAGACAAGTGGGAAAAAGTGTTTTCTTCCATGCAAATGACACATAATTCACATTTAATTTGTATTTCTATAATAAACAATCCATTATTTCTGCCCACCTCTGCCATGCAGGTTACCATGTTGAGCGTGCTGTCACTAAAAGCCTCGTGCAGGTATCGGCAGACCACGTTCACCCAGGAGAAGCAATCTCGGGTGTACGAGTGTGTTTTGTACAGTGTCATCACATGGGCGAGGTTGGATAGCTTTGAGTTCTTTTCCTTGAGGCAAACCTGCCAATCAAAAGAAATGATATTAGAAAGATGTAGATGTTCACTGTTAAACAGTGCAAGTTATGATGAAAGCGAAGAATAACATAGACAGACCTGGGAAATTCTCTCGGCTACATCCTTACAAAATTGGGTGGGCGAGTCGAAATGGAGCACCAGGTGAGGGATGAGGCAGAGCACATTCAATGGAAAACCTGAAGCACAACAGAAAAGATTGACTTTTGACATACTTTAACAACTTGATATTCAGAAACAGTAAAATTGACTTTTTACATAATTAAAGGACTTTTTTGATAGTGTCCTTTAATAATTTGGCTGGAAAACGTTTTTTTGAGTTTCTCACAATAAATACACAAGTAGATACCCAATCATATAAAATAATTCCCAACCTTTGACTTGTGAGGTGTCCACAACCGGTAGGCGTGACACAGGTGTAAGCCGGCTAAAAAGCTCCAAAGTGAGTTCTGTGGTGGTGGTAGAAGTAAAGCCTTTCAAAAGTAGCTGTTGTAGCCCAGAGAACTCTTTCCATTGTAGCTGGACCTGAATCTTCTCCAGCTTCTCTCTGTATTCCTGCTTATCCAAAGAAATGTGACCTAGCAGCTTCGCTAACAACCGGAGGGACATCTGGTACTCAAACTCAAAGTCTGACTCCATAAGCGACACCGTTGCCCAAAATATGGTGGCCAGAAGGTTGCGAGGGTGGTTGGCGTTGGTTGGGTCGGTGGAGACCACGATGTCCCTGGAGGAGGTGGAGGACAGAGATCGGAGCTTGCAGGAGTTGCCCTGATGGTGGCGAGTGCAGGCGTGGATGCGGTCCAGGGTGGCACTCCGAGGAACCTCAGAGGAACGCTCAGCCTCGCCAAAGCGTTTGGGGACGGAGTAGCTACGTTGGTGACGGACCCGCTCAGAGGCAGTGCTGGATCCGGGGATCAGCTCCAGTTGACTGGTGCTCTTACGATTTGGAGTGAGCTTGCCGGTGGATGGAGGATCTGGAGAAGCAGACCTGTAGGAACATGTGATCACAAACTGGGAACACTTAAGATGTTCTTTAGAGGTTCTTAAAAAATAATGTATGGGAAGTACCTACCTCAGTATGAGAAAGAAGTCATTGTTCTTTAAGCATTCCGCCAGGTTATCCACCACAGACTCAAGAGTGAGGAGAAGCTCCATCGAGTAACCCTGCGAAAAATCGATTTCACTGGATTGAATACATTGTTCAGAACTGACAAATAATTGAAACATTTCAGCATCAAATCTTACCTGCACCTCCTCCCCGTGCTCCCCGACCACCTCCACCAATCGTGAAAGCAGGTCAGAGATGGCCAGCGCTGAGAGGGGTTGCCGGAGAGCTCTGAACACCTGGAAGGAACGTCCAGCGTAATGTCTGGAGGAGCTGCATAAAGCCAACTGTAATGCCACATCACTCCACTGCTGCTCGAGTTGAATGTCTAGACATACACAAAACGCTATATAAAGACATCATTTACAAATAACTCATTGATTTATTTATAATGAATTGGAGATGTGAGCAAGAGACTAAAAGAAAACGTTGGGTTAGTCATGGTGAGACTCACCTGATTTGGCCTCTTTGAAGACAGACACTACATGTCTGAGGAAGTTAGTGAGATACTCAGTGCTCTTTGAGTGTGGATTCTTAGGAGTGATGTCTTCGTGGTTCCACAAAGGTCCAAAAGGCCTAGACAAACCACCCAAATATGTCTGATCATTGCATTATACATAAGGGTTAAACCCACAACGTCACTAACAAGTGAAGCAACTTCCACCAGCAGTCCCACTCATTCATTCTTAAGGGATAGTTCACCCAAACATAAAGATTCAATCATTGTTTATTCACGCCCATGTCATGCCAAACCTAGATGAGTGTCTTTTGCAAAACAAAAAAATGTTTTGTGACCCTGGACCGCAAAACCACTCAAAACATGTTAAATAGAGGTTTATAGACTATCTGAATTAATAAGCTTTCCATTGATGTGTGGTTTGATGGGATCGGATGATATTTGGTTGAGATACAACTATTTGAAAATCTGGAATCTGAGGGTGCAAAAAAAATCGAAATAGTGAGAAAATCCCCTTTATAGTTGTCCATCAGAGGCGCTGTTGCAGGCCGTTACTAAGAAGAAACAGGTTTGTTTTGAAGAGTAGTTGTTGTGGAAAGTCCGGCCATCTTTGTTTTCGCGATTCTGCTTCATCCACTGGATGAAATGTACAAAATCTTCCGGGAACATCTTTACTTAATATATTAAGATTTTTTGCATAAAAGAAAAATTTATAATTTTGACAACGTATTGTTGGCTTTTGCTACAAATATATTTTGCGTGAATTTATGACTGGTTTTGTGGTCCAGGGTCACATTTGAGGAATGTTGGTAACCAAACATTGTCTTACATTGACTTACATTGTATGGATACAAACCACTGAAACACGTTGTGTTCCACGGATTTTCGTCTTTTGCATGAACTTTCCCTTTATTTGCTCGTGACCAATTTTTAAACGTTGTTGCAGTGACTACACTTCACCACTAGATGGCCACAAAGGGCCATGTCCCTATAGGTCAAAATTAATACCATGTAGTCAAATGTGATATTAATATCCAAGTTAAAATAAAGAAAAAAGTTTTTGTGTTCTGTATACTAAAAGCTTGTTCACACTGACAGCTCAAATCCACTTTCCATCCACATTCAAATTCTATTCAAATCGAGTAAACAGCACGTATCACCTTCATTTGAACACTGATGCTAAACGTTAAATAAACAAAAGCTTGTGCAAGTCACATGCTTTAACTGTGACTATAGCAATGAAAGTACATGTTTGCTGTATACAGGTTTGCTGTAAACAATACTAAGATTCACTTCGATCAAGTGTAAATAACAGTGCTTAGCATCACTTGTACATTTATATTTCTTCGGTTTGCAGACGCTTTTATCCAAAATGACACACTGTACAAATGAGGGAGCAGATGTTCTTAAAGATAACTTTGAAAGATTTGTCTGAAGTGTGAACATAAGAAACCAGCACCGGCACCAGACTACCCTCTTAAACACCACGGTGAGAAACCCTCTAGTTTAGACTGATGAAAACACAACATACGAGTCTGTAACATCTTGAGTGATGGCAGATGTAAGATGTGTCATTTCCTGAATCAGTTCCTGAACAGCTCTGAAAGTGTTCACATGAATAACCTTGTGTTTCAGTTACAGTTTAGTTTTGTTGAAGTCAAAACTCTGGGAAAAAGGACAGCCCAACATACAAACTATTTGGCACAGATTATAACGATTCAGTTGTTAGATACCAAATGTATTTGAATGCTTTTAAATGTAATATAACAGTCATGTTATATAATAAATAAAGCGTTGATAGTTTTGGTACCTGGTAGTGAGGAACTCGATGAGCTTACTGCTCTTATCTTCATCTTCAGTGCTGCTCTCCAGATGTTCCACCTCTTCCTGGGCCAGGTGAGGGAGGTTGGAGCTGCTGCCCCCCAGACTCAAGCTAGAGGAGGTGGAGGAGGAGCTCAGGCCAGAATCCGGAACCGGAGACGTCTGGCCGTTCCGCAGGAAGTCCACACCACCTGAACGCAACATATGCAAGGTGAGGAAGGTCGCTAATGTGTTGGTGTTTCAGGTGGTTGCTAGTGAGTTCCACCTCTAAAACCATAATTCTGATCAGCAAGATCACATAGAAAAGCAAAAGAATGCCTTCCCTCCCCAAATTGTATGATTTTAATCACATCATAGCATACATTTTAAACAGCACACATGTACATTAGGAATAAGTGTTTGTTCAAAACCTTAACAGTAATTGTGAGACTCACTAAAGGTGCTGATACATAGCCATATAAAGACCATTTCAAAATCAGTTTTTCTGAGTTTAAAATGTACTATTATGTGTTTGGGGAAAATTATCATTTTTTATTTCATTCGGTTAACTACTAAAACATATCAAAAAGAAGAATTATAGTTTTTATCTGCACTTATTTGCAGAAAATGAAAACTGGAGAAACATAACAGATAATAGAAAAGATGTTAAGTATTTCTTCAGACCTCAAATACTGCAAAGAAAACAAGTTCATATTCACTTTTAAACAATACAACAGTAATATTTGTATATTTATTTATAAAGTTTATATATTTTGTTTTTTTCAAATTGCTGTTGGATGACTTTGTCACTCCTGGGGTTTGATTTTAAAGAAAAAAGACGCTAGACTGGAATGGCCACAATACATCTGTAAATGATGATTAAATGAAAATGTGTATTGAGAAATCAATTTCCGTGGCATTATATTCACATAGATGAATTGTTCCGAATCTGTAAACATTTCTTTGTTGTGATGAACACAGAGAAAGATATTTGGAATAATCCTTATAACCAAACTGATGTCAACCCCAACTGCCTACCATAGTAGGAAACAAACATTGGTAGTCAAAAGTGCCCCAGAACTGCTTGCTGTCCTAAATTCTTCAAATTGCCTTCTTTTGTGTTCAACAGAGCTAAAAATGATAAAGTAATTTTTCCTACTATGGGAGTTTATGGGGGTTGAGATCTGGTTGGTTATACGCATTAATCCAAATATCTTTCTCTGTGTTTATCAGAACAATGAAATGTATACACATTCGGAACAACTCGAAGGTGAGTAAATGATGACAGAATTTTTGAAGTATCCCATTAAGTATGTTCTGTTGTTGTAAATCTAAAATATTCAAAAATATTGAAGACCAACAATTGGATCTGCTGACATTCCAACACTGAGAAAATCAAGAACATTAAAGAACAACATTCCTCTCACTATAATGTTATGACAGACTGATGAATGACATCTTATCAGCATCATTTTAACTTTGCCTTGACACGCTCAGAGGGCACGGCCAGAGAGAGAGACCACCCTCTTGTGCACACCAGACTCCGCTGGGCCCAATATATGGCTATCTTCATGAGCACCAAGATAAAAATAGTGCAAAGGAATGTCCCCCAATCAGACCTTTAGATGCTCCGCACAAATCAGTGTTTTTGGCTGCACCAGAAGTTTCTCCTGTGAAGATAAGAAGTCTCACCCTCCGCCCCTCCCCAGGATTTCAACATGATCGCACTTACCAAAGCAATGTGTCAAATACCAAAGCCAATGAGTAAGTGTTCATACAGCAGCAAGGGTGTGTTATTAAAAACTGTCCTAGTCAGGATTTCAAAACATTTCATGAAATGTAGATCGACAGAAATGGAGGGTGATAACAACAATGCAGATACAGATAATAATCCTCTTCTCAAAGGGATCAAAGTTTTATGCTATGTTCACACCAAACGCGAACAATCTTTGTTACTCGCAGTAAAGTTTGTTATTTTCAAATGAGTGATGTGAGCTGACAAATACTGTATTTTCAACTGCGTTTGCAGCACCTGCGCTGCCCGATTCGCGTCCTTTGCATCGCCTGCGCGTGTTCTTGTCTATTCGTATCTTTCCATTGACTTAGTATGTAACTTCCTTGCAGTAGGGGACGGTTCCCCGAAACAAAAAATTCTGTGATCATTTATTCACCCTCATGACCTGTATGACTTTCTTTATTATGTGGTACACAAAAGAATATATTTAAAAAAATGTCTCGGTGGTTTTGTGTTCATACAATGGAAGTCAATGGAGGCTCATGTTGTTTGGTTACCATCATTCTTTAAAATATCTTCCTTTGTGTATTACAGTAGAAAGACAGTTATACAGGTTTGGAATGACATGAAGATGAGTGAATAAGTAAATAACTTAATTTAAAACAACATGTGCAGATCAATTACATCAAGCTTTTCATTTTGAGCACTTTCATATTGTCTAAATGACAAATCAGATGTTCAAAACCAAGAGCCACACTATGAATGGAGCAGTACCCGTGTAGAGGAACTCAAGCTGGTAGCCGTGTTTGAACGTCAGGCTTTTGTTGCTGTTGGCATCTCTGGTGTTCAGCAGAACGGAAGCTATGAGGCTGAAGTTGTTGTTGCAGGAGAGCGTGATGAGAAGATGCAGGAGGAGCTTCTTACAGTGCTCAAACACCTCCGCACGGCAATGATCAATACCTAAAAACAGTCACATTCATGTGTTATATACATACTGTATGTTCTTGTGTGTGTGTTTGGGCAGACGTGGGTGTGTTGGGGGAAGCAGAATGAAATATTGGATTAAACAGGATCCTCTAAATTTGTGTCTTTGTGAATCTGCCATCACCTACGCTTGTTATGGTTTGAATGAGTAATGCCATATCCGCAGGGGTACAAATACTGTTTTTCTGATAAAAGATAAGCTCACTTATTCTGAACGTTTGGGTACAAAATATTCTGTAGGTGGCGACGTTTTTCTCATAGCACACTCGGCCAAGTTGTAAATCCTAAGGTGAATGAATAACAAAGGTATTGGCTTGGAAAAAGAGGAAGTTGACTCTGAATCACACAAACTAGTCTGATTCGCGAACTGCAACAGATTTACGTCACTACATGTAGTCCTGTCTACGTTTTGCTAGGACTGCCTGCGAAAACGTCACTCTTCTCCCCCATACACTGCAGCTCGTGAGCCTCATTTGCGGTTGACCAATCACAGCAGACTAGGCCATCTGACCAATCACAGCAGACCAGGTCATCTGACCAATCACATGAGACTAGGCTAGCGGAAAGGACGGGATATGCAAGATGAATCGCGGAACGAATTATTTGAGAGTCAGTCAAGAAGTAATGTAAGAAAGACTGACTATTATTACGAAATAATAATGTTTTTACACATAACCATGTTGTTGGACACTCCATAAACCAAAGAAGGACCTTAAAAATCAATAGTTATGTACTCTTTAATACCATATATTCTCTTAATTTTTTTTCAATTAAATTTGGTATTAGGATGTATGTAAAGTTGCTTTGCAACAATGAAAATTGTGAAAAGTGCAATGTAAATAAAATTGAATTGAACGACAGTACACTTGACCGCATCTTAAATCTGAGGATCAAAAACCCAAAGAAACATTTCAATTGATCGGAACACAACAAGGAGGTTGTACCAACCCAGAAAACAGGCATGGAGGAGCAGAGGGAGATGCAGAACCCAGTCCTCCTTCACGCTGTGGTCCACCACCAGCTGGGTCATGAAGATAACCGCTATGTTACACCTGCAGAAGAGACGTCACATGACTTAAGTACACAGGTAAAACACATACCAGCATTGACCTTTCCAAAAGACCAAATCATATTTTCAACAGTATCCATTTCTTATAGGAGAATGCAGCTTTTGTCATTATGGAGGCGATCTGGATTGTTTTCATAGTTTCATACAAAGCGTCCAGAGTTATCATAGTTATCGGGTCAAAGAGATTGTGACGACAGCACTGCAGCTTCCGCACATCTATTTTCCATCTGTCTGATAACTGCCACCTGACGTGCTTTAAGATTACATAAGATCCTGGATTCAAAAGAATGGTGTCCTATGACGAGAGATTATATTTAACAGTCCAGCTAAAGTGCTTTACAAGCCAGCAGTATATCAGGAATTTCACAAGACATCTTCATTCGAATACAAAGTTGTTTCAAAAAACATGAAAGGGTTGATCACAACACCATGTTTGCTTCTTGTCAATGGCCAATATCCTTATAAAATAAACATCATTTATACACCCTCCTGTTGTTCAAAACCTGTACATGCCTCTTTCTTCTGTGGAACAAAAAACAAGATATTTTGAGAAATGTCTCGGTGGTTTTGTGTAGATACAATGCAAATCAATGGGGCCCAATGCTGTTTGGCTACCGACATTCTTCAAAATACCTTATATGTGTTCTGCAGAGGAAAGAAAGTCAAACGGGTCTGGAATGATACAAAATGTCAAGGACGAACCGAGTATACCCATTCTTCCTTTTAGGGGGAACTATCCCTTTAAACAAAGTGACAAACAAAAGCCCACCTGTCTGTCATAATGATTTGAGAATGATATCCTGTAAACAGGGTCATATTAAAGCATTTTATTTAAACTTGAAGTCTGTTCGTAATGTTAGTGAAGATTTCAGAAAGCAAACTCCGAATGCTGTCCTGACCTCTGTAAGGGTCCTCGTGGCGTGACGGTTTCAGGAAGATAGTCGACCAGCGGCGCCCAGCAGCCTCCGTTGACCGGCATTGGAAGAGGAAGCGGCTGATTGGTTTCCAGCATGCTCATAAGCCACATGGCATACGGAGGGAGGGGCTCACCTGCACGTGAGGCAAAGCGGGTCAGAACAGAGACTTTTAATAAAGCTGGAATCTTGCCTTGTAGCATGAATGGTATGCAGACAACATCTCTGTCATACCTTATGCAGTCATGCTTTTCAATGTAGCCATGTAACCTACAGTATGCTTTTTAGAAACATGCTTTAATTTTTTACCCGAGCCGAGTATCAAACACATATCAAATGAAAGTTAGATAGAAGATAAAAGACCTAGCACTTGTAGCCTAGGCGAAGGTAATCAAAGTAAATGTCAAATCAATCCTGAAATGCATCAAAACTTCATTCAGCCTGACGGACGGAGACGGGTAACAATCATGACTCACTCTTCTCTTCATCGTAAGAACCTCCAGAACTGCTGCTGTAGCGTGACTCCAGCCGGTGATGAGCTCGCAGAATGTTGCTCAGCCTTTATGGAGCAGACAGAACAATAATCCAGACATGCGGTTTGTTTGTTTTGTCTGAGGCATGTGTAAACAGACAGGTAAACAAAAACACTAGCTTGTTTTTTGTGAAGCCTTGTGGTTAAAGGAAGTATGTAGTTTCAACCCTGGCAAAATGTTTCTGTTAATGTTGCAATAATTGCAGATTAATGCTGATTTAATTGCATTAAATGATGCATTACATTGAGTAAATGTTTGATACGCTTTTCGTAGAAGTCAATCGAATAGGATCGAGGAAGTAACATGGCATTGGTAGAGTGTTTATCAACAGCAGGGCACGTATGTAAATAGTGTGGTTTTGTGGGATATACCTGTCATCACATTCCTTTGTGACGGGCGACTCATCTGTGTCAGGCATGTTTTCCTGGCCGACTACTGCTGCTTTGCTGCTGGAAGTTGGACCTTTAAACACATTTATGTCATGTTCAACGATACGCAATATGAGAATGTTGGAGTGTTTTGTAATATAAACATTATGCTTTACATATCTGTGATATCTAACTTCTTAAAATGAATATATTTGTGTCATAAGGGTTGACGTTGGATATGGTTATCAATCAGCATGTGTACCGGAGGTGGTGACGTTAATTTTGCTCGTAGCTGAAAAGCGGTAGAATGGAGGATTGTCACAGTGCAGAACAACAGGGTTGACAGGGTCCGTCTGCTGGAGCTCATAAAGAAGCTCCTCCATGGTTTGAATGGTGTTGTTTCGGCACAGGTAGATCACCACCTTCTTAATCTGAGCAGATCACCACAAACATTTTTTTTTTGATGACCATGAAGCCAAAATTTGTCTAAAAACAAGGTCATATAAAATACACCTGACATGAACAGCTGCATCAGGTCTGATGTACCACTCACATGGGGGAGGAGAGAGGTGTCGCTGCTGACCCCACATAAGCTTATAAGGAACTGCAGGGTGGTCCTCAGATTATTACTCCATCGGTCGCTGCTGACCAGAGCGTTCCAAGCATTCTCCATTTCAGCACCGGGAACATCATCTCCATACTGGCACAAACACAACAAACTCAATTTATATATCTCGCTCTTCATAGTTGAAAGCCACACAATTGTCATGATACACCTAAGTACCTTTGCGGTCATGAACATGAGGTTGTTCAGGACCATTGAGGAAGCCTGAAGCGAACCCCAGCCTGTGCCTCTGAGCAGGTGAGGCGGTGAGGTGTTACATGTGTAGCTCTTCCTGTTGTTCACAGAGCTGCTGGGACTCGAGAGCGTGGGCAGTAGGCCTGCATCCACCAGCTCGATGTTGCTGAGCCACGGGAGCAGGTAGGTCAACATGACCTGTCGTCCGTTCGGATGAGTGGTGGGGAACCTTTGACTGACCTCTGTAGAAAACACAAGTTTCTGGTTTGTTTACATTTCTCTTTAATACCCAAATCTATAGCCACATGAAACAATGTATGTGCCTCCATTTATACCTGAGAAGAGAGGCAAGGTGAGTTCAGGGTACATCCTGGCAAGCTGCTGGGAAAGTTGGGTCACAGAGAGACTGTAGAGGGCAGGGAGAGGCCCGTGTGTGCCATACAAGATATGGCCACTTTTCTGATCCACGATCTTCTTAGAATACACGGACAGCTTGGCTTCCAGAATCTATTCGACCAACGCAAACACACCCTCAAATCTAGCACATTTTTTATGATATCAACACTTCGGCACAGAATGTTCCCTCTGACCTGCATCAACTGCATGGCGATCTCATAGATCTCCCTGTTGGTGTCGGATGCTTTGAAGAGGACGAGGTTAAGCAGGGTCACGAAATCACTGGAGTAGCTTCTGTGAAGAAATGAAACACCTATATTGAAGCAACGTATCACATTTAAGGAACAGTTCAGGCTTCATTTATGTATAAATGTCTTTGTTCTGATGAACACAGATTAAGATGCTAGGAAGAATGCAAACAGTTTTTGGCCACCATTGACTACCGTAGTAGTAAAAATTGCTTTATACATTTCTTTGATCTGTTGGACACAAAAGAAGATATTTTGAAGAATGTAGGAAAGGAAACCGTTCCGGTGCACTTTCGACTACTATTGTCATTTTTACTATGGTAGTCAATGGTGGCCAAGAACTGTTAGGTTACAAGCATTCTTCCCAAATAAATTCTCTGTGTATATCAGAACAAAGAAATGTATACACATTTGGAACAAATGATGAAATAATTTATTTTTTTGGGGTGAACGGTCCCTTTAAATGTAAGCTGATGCAGTTTTGCTACAGTAAATGATGGAGCTGTAACAAAAATGTCATGTATAGTTTTCACTTTACTGTATGTACAGTAAACACATCATCATTAAACCCTTGTGAATGCTGCCAAAGCTCTATTGAATGGTGTTTTTATCCGCTGTGGGAAATCTGGCAAGAAGAAAGCCATTGATCAAGCTGACGTACATACTGTATAAAGACTTTAGTGTTTAAGTAACAACTAAAATTGTTGCACTTAAGGAAATATATTACTGAACATTGAAAAAACTTCTCAAAGTCTTAACGTTGAACGTCCGAGCTGACAGCAATGAAAGCAATCATTGTCCACCTCTGAAATACAGTATGTACACTCTGCCAATGTTTACACATGCAATAAACTGGAAAATTCAACATTTGCAGAGGCTTTTAAGGCCTTCAAGTACCTGTTTCCACAGACAGTGGCAATGGCTTTGAAACAACCAGAAGCCAGCTGGCAGGTACCCGTATAACAGCGGTCCACAGCCCAGTTAAACAGATTCAACTGATCTGGGTTCAGTTCCAGCAGTAGAACCACCACCTCACAGCCCAGCTGATGCACCTAAGGGAGCATATGTGATCATTTCAAATGTAAGATGTGTACTTCAGTAGTTGGAAACAATAAATGAACAGCGTTGGGTTTAAAATAATTTACTAGGGACCCCAAAAATGTAACTTAATTAAAGGAACAGTTCATGCAAAAATTTAAATTCTGTCTTGATTTACTCACCCTCAAGTAGTTACAAATCTGCATAAATTGACTACCATAGTAGGAAAATTTGCTTTATAAATGAATTTGCTCTGCAAAGATATTTTGAAGAATGCACTTTTGACTACCATTGACATTTTCCTGATATGGTAGTCAATGGAGACCAAGAACTGTTTGGTTACAAGCATTCTTCCAAATCACTTTCTCTGTGTATATCAGAAATTTATACAGATTTGGAACAACTCGAGTGTTAAAAAAATGATGACAGAATTTCTTTTTTTGGGTGAACTGTCCTTTAAATCGCAAATTTAATGTGAGTTGTTGCACTCGTTTGTCATAAATATCATTGCCAGGCTTTTATTTTAAGATTATTTTAAGGTTAGCAGAACAATGCAAAGAAAACACAGTACTATAACAAGCTAGAAAAACTTAAGGTTCCTAATTTGTCTATTGACACACTAAAAATCATTTTAAAGACAAGTGTGTTGGTTTAACACAATCAAACCCCCCCAAAAATGATTGAGAACGTATGTGGATCACGTTATTTCAGAATAGCGTGTTGAGTGCCTGGTCTCATACCCGCAGATCCTTGCAGGCGAGGATGTTATCCAACCACTTATAGAGGTAACCATCGGGAGACAGGCCCACGTTGTCGAACACGGGGCCACAACAAAGCACCGTTGACATGGCCTGCGAAAAGAAAGAAATAACAACATTCTTTCATGCGAAGCTTTCTTTCAACTTGGAATTTCCTGTTTTGAGGAAATCAGGTTCTATCGTGTCCACCCGAAAATACTTCAAAGAAACAGGGAAGCGGTTCATAGACCTCATATCATGTTCTGGATGTCTGTGTGTTTTAATGACGCCAGGGTGCTAAAATTACACACCTTATACAATTGCCATCACATTGTATATCATCTTACAATGCCTGTCTTTATATAAAAGGGAAGGGGCAACGCAAGAAGCTCCACGTACACACACACACAAACAATAAGGTTTGGATGTGCGTGTCATTTTTCCAGAATCTCCGAATACCCGACATGAACCGTGTGTTTCACATCTTCAATCTTCACGTTGGTATTATGGTACGGGGTTTCCTCTAGACAAAACAGAACACACATGCTCTGTCATCAAAGGGGGACTCATTGGTCACGCACTGAGCTCACTTTTGTCTCTTTGGCATGTCTGTCCACACTGAGGTCTTGCACTTTAATTGACTAAAGGGTTCCCCAAGCCCCTCAGCTATAAGAGGACCTCCAGAGATAAAATTAGCGGCGTATTAGTCTTGGTCCGAATTAGAAACAGCAGCACTGTATAAAATTAGACACCTCTTTCCCACGACAACAAAACTATTTAAGATACTGTATTGTAAACTTAATTCATAAAAAGGTCTGATATAAAGCAAGAATTGTCATGATTCTGCCTCTCCATGTCATGTCAAAGCCTTAGGTTTTATGTGCGTTTTGGACCCTTATGGCTTTCCATTCTCTCTCTCTCCGGTCTCGTCTCTGTTCCCACCCTCTCGTTCCTCGTTTAGCTCTCCATCAGTGCTTCATTCCCGACACCTGTCCCTTGTTATTTATCCTTTGTTTGTCTCCCTATAAAATATCCTTGTGTATTTTATATTGTCGTGTGCTCTTTCATTGTACTCATGTGCTTACTTGTGTTTGCTTGTCTGCTTGTTAGCTCCATGTCTTTGAAGACACCACGTCTCATTCCTGCCTGTGAGTTTCCACAGTTTAGTGTAGTATAAGGTTTTGTCAAGTGTTGTTTTAGCCCAGTGTTAGTTAGTTTACGTGCCTGTTTCCCTGTCATATAATTCCCCAGTGGGTCCTTGTTTTGTTCAAATAAATAGTTACCTGTTAAAACCCCTTCCCCGCTGCTGCCTGCAATTGGGTTCTTCCCCCACAATTCCTGACAAGACTAATACAATATAAACATTTTTAGAAATGTAGTATTCACTAAAGTACCTTGAGGGCGCAGTACTGGTATCGGGTAATCTGATGGTTCCGGTCGCTATAGCGATCCAGGGGCGTGAACATGATACTGAAGGGGCCGGCCCATTGGCTGAAGAGGATGAAGAGATGGTGTCGAAGACTTTGTTGAGGGAAGAGGAAGCGCCGATGATGCACTATAAGGAGATATAAATTGAAGGTCAAAATAAAGATCTAGTTAAAACAAAATGACAATTGACATCCGCTCATAATGTAAAGGGCTAGTTCAACGAAAGTGAAAGTAAACTTGTTTATGACAAAAAATAGAAGATAGCTTTTGTGTCTATACAATGGAAGTCAATAGGGACCCCATGTTGTTATCCTAGTTCTTCCAAATATCATCTTGTGTTTTGCAGTAGAAAGAATGTCATGAGGTCTGCTGGTTTGGAATGACACTAAGATGAGCCAAAATTTTTCTAGCTGAAATATCCCTATATCCCTATTGCTTATTCCAGAGTTAATGCTAAGCCATACTATGGTGTTCTGGTGAACTGTGGTTTCAACCTCAAATTTAGGAAAGGCACTTTTCTATTCCAGCATGACAATAGCCCTGTTTAATGTAAATTGTAAATGGTTTCTGGACTCATCACCTGCCATAAAGCAGATCTTCATCTAACATGCTGCTATTTTAGGCCCTATCGCCATTGAGTCTAAAAATGGTCAATGTCCTGTGCCTAGCAATGTATTCAATTTCTTAATAAAGAAAATGTGGACACTTCCAGGAGTGGGATGGAACTTCATGACAGTCAGCGTTATGTCATGACTTTAAATGTTGGAAATAAATATTCAGGAAGAATCATACTATGAAAACAGAATTAAAAACAGGCTGTTCTGTGAATATCATGAAGTCTTTATATCGAGGAGGAATTACTCATAACTAAGTGACTGTTTGGCATGAATTTGACCAGCAGAGGGTACGTCGAAAAGAAAGACAATCAATATAACACGTTGTTCTTGTAGAAAAGAATTCCCTTTTTCTTTGAAAATATAGACTTTGGCTAATAACATAATATGGGTGTTGAACCACACTGAGTGCAAAAGGAAAGGATTGTCTCTTCAAGTTAGTTAAACTGCTTTCTCTTTACCTGGGACACACTGTATAAGGTTTGCAGTCATTGCACTGAAGTGAGCTCGGATGTCTTTGAGGATCTCCATGTCTTTGTCATTCTCAACTTCAAGAAGCATCCGGGTCAGGTCTACATACTCAAGAAAGAGCGCGCCCAGGGCCAGGCTATCACGTTCCAGCGCTCCATTAGTGCTGAGAGAGAGAGAGAAGGTGAACGAGTCTAAGAGTTTATAATGAACGGGAATGGACGTGTCAAACGAACATAATGCACGATACAATTCTGCTCACCTGTCACTAATAATACCAGCATCAGCCAGCAGCTCAAATATCCTGAGGAGCTGAAGCCTCAGCAGATCTCTTCTTTCTCTGCGCTTTTTATTCTGAAGAAAAACAATCACATACTGATCATTATGTGCATACAGAATGCTGTCAATTGTACAAAATGCAAAGATTATCATACGATTTTACAGGAAATGTCAGTATGACCTCATGTGACTTCAACCCAAGGTAAATACCTAAAGTAACCTGCAATTTTATGTTTTATAAATAGATATAGAGGCAATGTCAAGGATTGCAGCTTTTTAAAGTCGGCATGAATCGGACGTAGTTTATATCGTGACGTGTACCCGAGTGAAAGAACTTCTGAAATTAGAAAAGAATGTAGGGCGGGCCTTGATTTTAATCCATCTGATTGGCTCTTTAAATGTGAAAGATTTGAACACACAGTTAAATAATTTATAATAAATACTGCAACACTGTGTAAAACAATTAGAATGATCATTTTTCATTTCATGCCGACTTTAAAGTAACCTTTTTATTTTGTGCAATAATTATTTTTCACAATTTATACTATATTTCTCCACAAAACTAATTTCAAGCAAATACATAAAATTGTAAATGAGAGGTTATCCTACATACCCGCTGATTTGAATAAAAAATAAAAAGAAGTAACAACTGACCTCTGGTCTCCTTTCCAAAGCTTCTTTCATCAAAGGATGAAGTTCCTCAATAAGCTCTCTGCACAAGACACATCATATAAAAAGTCAATAAGACTGAAAAAGAATCAATACTGTGCTGTTTATAGGGCAATAATTGCTATTCCCATAAATACTTTTATGATTCCGGGAACTGAAGTAAGCAGACACAATAAATGTTATATGACTTTATGTCAATGCTTTGAAGCGGATTTATGTTTAAGAATAAAGGGTGATGCAATGGGCGGCATTTACATTGACTTTACATTGTTTCCTGACACTTGCACTGTTATATCAGTTACATACAGTGTTTGTTTTGCCTTTAACGACTCATAGAATCATGTTCCGCTACTGGTCTCTTATCTCTTTAATCTGGAGTGAACTGACATTTGGCAAAACATGAAGTGGCGATGCTGGTTGACAAAGTGAGGACTGTATTAGTGTGGCAGGTGTTATGTTCTCCGTGTCATGATATGTATTATTATAGTCCCTAAGAAAAAATTATTTAATGATTGTATTACTTAATTATTTGTTTGTTTAAAAGTATCATCCTATGAGGATGATTACAATGATTTCCATCTGTATAGATAAAGCATGTACTGAGTTCTGAAATGAGTTGCTCTAACCAATAATAATACTTCCCAAAATGTTACCTAAAAACGAGCGAGTTTGTGCGGCCGAACCCAAGAACCAAAGACTCTGTGATCTCGATGCTCTCCGATCGCATCAAAGGGACCAGCTGCTTCAAGAGCCAAGCAACAGATGGGCTCCCTATTATCTAATGAAACAATCGATGACATTTGTCAATCTGTCAATCACTTACTATATAAATACATCGATAATTAATTTTACACAAATTAAAACAGGATAATGTGGATAAGATTCTAAGATTTGAAAGAAGATTGACACACCTTGTTATCATAGTTACTGTTGCTGTCAGCGCTGGGAGTGATGATCTCGGGCGTGGACGCACGCAGGTGACCCGCACTCATTATGCTGGGCTTAGCAACTCCGAAACAAAGAATCAAATAGTTTCTCCAGAGAGATACATAGCTGTCCGCTGAACCAGCTGAGCTTGTCTTCTTAGCGTTTGCTGGGTTGCTAAAAGTTCAAAACATTCAAACAAACGATCTAATAAAAAAGATGTAAATAAGTAACAGCTATTTAATAAATGAACTAATAAATTGCATTTCGCATTGATCTAATGGGACGTTAGTCTAATAGAGTACTGTTCGAACATGTTTAAACCCTTGCCCGCTCCTCACCTGGGCTCCAGGAGGGGCATGAGGAGCTGCAGGCGGGTGAAAGCGTACGGCCAGGAATAACTGAGCGCTGTTGGGCAGTGTTTGGGCAGGTACTCCTGTCTCAGCAAGCTGAAGAGGCACAGAGTCCAGGGTTCCTTCAGAGACTGGGCCAAGATCCACACGTGGGACGGACTGCGCACGTCATAGTGGCTGCCGACCAGAGATCCGTTCCACTCCACCAGCCACTGCAGGTCTGCGTGCTGCCCGGTGGGAAGAGAAGCCTGCGGGGCAGAGGGTCACAGGAAAGGTATTACATAGGATATATACACAAATTTACAGTAAATAAGGCAATATTTTATAAGAAATGAAACCATTTGATGTAGCTTAAGTTACTGAGATGTTTTTTTTCTCAGAAAATATTTATTCACAAACTGTGTGGAAACAACTGTACAGGAATATGTACAGGAAATCCGTTTTAGTTTGGGCATTTATTATGTAAAATACTTTGCCAGTTATGTCGATTAGTGAAATATTAATATTGCAGAAATGAAATACTGTGAGCGCGATAAAGCTTTAACCTGTTAACTGAGTCCTTTCTGAGCCTACACATGAAAACGCATGTTGGAACTAAAATGGCGGTAACTCATGAATTTTTTGTAATACAGACTTACGGTTGGTCTCGTTGGAAAAAAGAAAAGTAGCTGATTATTGCAACAATCACACAAAAAATTCTAGGTATGTTGTTAGGTTTATTGTAAAAAATAAAATTTTCTTTGATTAAAAAATACATTAAAAATACGGGTCGCAAAAGGATAACAAAAAATCTAAGCACTCTCTTTATAAGAAAGAATCAATTACTCTACCTACATAAATTATTTAAGAAAACACCAAAGAAATTTGTATTCTAGAGTCTTAGACCTTTCCAATGATATATAGTTTGTCATGATTCGATTAGAAAATACATGCACAATATTGACGCAAACTTAAGTGTCCCGTATACGGAACGGGTGACAGTTAAACGGCTACAGAGATAGTTGTTTGTGTCGATACAATGAAAGTCAACGTGAGTCAATGTTGTTTGGTTACAAACGTTCTTCAAAATATCCACAGAAGAAAGAAACTCAAACACCTTTGGAATGAAACGAGGGTGAACAAAAGATGAAAGAATATACATTTCTGGATGAATTACACCTTCAAGCCCTCCAAAGCCTAAAACAGAAGATACTTTGCAGAAATACAGAGGGTCTTCAGACACATTCCATAAAACTGAACAGAGAAGCTCTTACCGAGTCTGCCACCACCACGTGGGCAAAGCTCTCAAGCACCACTGGACTCAACTGGTCCAATACATCTATCATGGGCCTCTCATCATCCTGTGAAACAAAGAAAACCAAGAAAAATGTTCATTACGGGATAAGGCCAATATCTGAAGTCAGGCTCCAGGTGAGTCTTACCTCAGCCTGTCCAATGGTGAGGAAGATTTGGCGAACTTCTCGAAGAACACACACGGCCAGTTTGCGTGTGGCGGTCTGGCAGGAGCACAGCATCACTATAGATAGACCCTCAACAGCATGCAGTACTGCAGAATGTGGGGTCCGGTCGGAGGGAAGCCGGGAGCCAGAGCTACTCTGTAACAGCTTTAGTGCACAAACACAGCTCAGTTAGTTAGGAGTCCTTCAGATTAGTGGGTAATCTAAATATGCCAATTGGATAATGACAGGGGATGGGTAAATGTGGCAAAAATGAGTACTTTTAGACAATTAAAAAGAAAACAACCAATCGAAACACAAAGGGCCAGATTTACTTAACAGGGCAAAATTGCGCGAGATCGCAATTTTAAAAAAGGGCAGATGGGAGTGAAAATGTCTTCGGGTGATGACTTAACAAACACAGGCACAATATCTCATTTCCATAATAACCAACGCAATCTAACAAGAGAGTAAACTTGCGAAAATGAAAGTGTCGGAACAAAAGATGCATTCTATCTTAAAGATGAATGCTCAACCAGACCTGCCCTTAAATGCCTTGTGTAACATCAAATCTACGTCCCTTTGTTATACGATTTGACTAAGACCGCCCAAATGCATACTCAAGTAAGGTGGGTGACCTGTGAGTACAATTGCTTTCGAACCTGATGTTCCAAAGATGGTAAGAGGCGTTGCATTTCCGTCACACGCTTGCAGTATTCGACCAATCACTACGCACTGGTTAACTGGCCAATCATAGCACACCTCGCTTTTCAGAGCAATTAACTTTGTAAAAAATCTGCGCATTTCAGAGAGGCGGAGCAAAGAGGAAATACAAATATGCAAGGCATGTGGAAAATACAGCGTTTTTTAACCTTAAATCGTGTATACACATTACATTACATTTCAAACAAACGAAAATATTCGTTTTAGCTGTGTCATAAGACCCGTTTAAATAAAGCTGAAAAAAACAGTACATTGACCAGTACATACAAACCTTAGTACATCACGTTGCGTGATTCTTTTAAATACTCTCCTCCCATAAAGTTTGTGTGTGAAGAGGAAACTCCTACAAATACATATACAATAATCCGTTTTTTTTCGCATTTTTACTGCATGTCTTTAGTAAATACTGACAGTCGTTTTTATACGCCAAAAGAGGCGTTTGCACTGCCAAAACCTGCTGCTAGTAAATCTGGCCCTAGGTCTTAATGACCTTAGTGTTTAAACTTATACAGTTAAGCAGTAATAAAATAGAAACGAAACAGACAATTGAATAGCAAAGAAAATCTGAGAGCAAATGTCTTGATACTGAAATCTCAGCCTTTCAATAACAGACATAGTGGAGAGACTTGTGAGTTTCTCTGGGTTCTCTTTCTCAGGAAAAAACGTCTCAGAAAAAGCATCCTTTACTTCTCACTTTCATCTCATTGCCGTCTTGAAGAACTTTTCTCCCGATCAGTAAAACACCCATAGCCACAATAAAATAAGCTTTTCTTGTCACTCACTTCAGCGGAGCAGATCTTGGATGTGTCCAGACTCTTGCAGGTGGTAAGAAGGGCCAGTTTCCACTGGGTGAGTAACTGAAGCAGCAGTTTGAGAGAAGAGTCCAGTAGGGTTTGGTGTGTGTCCTGCACCTCTCGGAGCAGAAAACTACAGTAACCCAAGAGAACTTCTTCCCTCCAGTCTGGAAAGTCTACCAGCAGACTCTGCAAAGAATTCTGGGCTATTAGACGCAGTTCATCGTCCATATGAATGGTAAGCCTGCCAGGAAAGGACAACAGGATATATTAATAAACACAAACACTCAGGACATAAAATGACATTTAATGGCGAACTAGTGACTGCATGTGTAAAATCCCAGATTTTTTTTTTTCATAAATTAATTTAAAAATCTTTCCTTAAAATCTGATCAAACACATTACAGGTCTTTTAAATAATCTGTTAACTTTCTGAAATCTTCCATGAGAGTGCAGAGGAAGTTCAAAGAGAGAGATCAACTTTAGGCTGACATAATGGCTTAAACATGAGGAATCAAGTCTGATTGGACTAAACCTGACTCCGATTACACCAGGACATCCTATTCAAGCTGAAGGCCGGAGAGATCACGTTACTGGCGCTTTCAGGAAACCTGACCGCCGGACCATTCGTCAAAGCTAACGCTTACTTCGGTACACGCATCCATTCACGCACCAAACGTCCAGTACACACACACTCACCGAGCTAAAAGGTCTATGAGCTCCGACTTGGACATGCCATCGGGAAGGATGCGTGGAATAGCAGCAATACATGTTCTGAGGAGGTCGATCTTAGGCTTCCTCTCACCTCTGCCAGTATAGAGAGAGGTCATGTAAGTTCAAACAGACCTTTTTTAGATATTTCAACATTTTGCCATAAACCTACACAGTATTTCAGGTCAATCGAATTGGTTCTATCATTTAAAAAAATCGTTAACAAAAGTTATTTTTAATACACAAGACCATGTTGTCAAAAATAGGTGCTAAACAAAGCCTATTTAAAACCAAGTCTGAAATCTTGTAATTCATTGACTCTTTATTGAGAGGTTACATACGTGATCATATCTTCAGGTTCTTTATTCAGCATCTGTGCGTTACTCAGCATCATACAGCGGCCGACCTCCTTATCCAAATGTCTGAGGATGTTGTCCAAAGCTTTCCGCACATGAGGATAATAGAAGGACATTCCTGAAAGAAGCACAGAGACAGCATAAGAAGCCAGCACGCTTAACAGTGTACAGAAGACAGAATGTATGAAATAGCGTGTTACCCGATCTTTAAAACACAAAACTAAAATGCAAAACTATGGACTAAAGATTTCGTGCATTTTTTTGATTCGAATGTGTACCTGTGACATTTCTTGACAATAAATGCCACTTAATTGCCATAAAACCACAATGGCATTTCATATATAAAAATATATTTTTATGGTCTTTAACTATAGTCCATCCAAAGGGGGAACATACAGTAAAAACTCACCTATGACTTTTGCCTCCTCCTCAGTTAGAGGCTTGTTTAAGTACGTCTTTTTAATACGGAGTGTGTTCCCAGAAGGCAACGTGGCTCCCGTGTTTGGCATAGGCGGCTCGCCGTCCTTCTGTTGCAGCTTATCTGCAATAACTAGGAATGCTCGAAGACCTATATTCATTCTCTACACAAGACATCCAACAAACCAATGAGTGTCAATCTTAACACCGAGATACTGCAACTAAATCCAATATGACTCTTTACCTCTGGATTAAGACTAAAGGCTTTTGCAGGTTTCCCAACACACAATAGATCAAAAATGACTTCTTTCATTGCGAAGTCAAGTCTCTCCTGCATGAAAAAAGAAATGGGGAAATGTGACTTAAGTTAGGGACTTTGCAATACGATATGTAAATGTTTTAACATTAACATGCTGAAAACGTGCAGTGTTGCAAAATACAGTAGAATTTAGCAGCAACGGCATATTTATTTTGGTAACATCACCAAATTCTTCTGCAGTTTTCACAACAAACATGAGTTAAGTCCAATAGATAGAAACAGATGAACACTTATTTGTTGTTTATCATTTTATTTCAAACATACCTGTGCAATAAACTGAATAATCTTAACAAATATATTAAGAGGCATGTCTTTAGGAACCACACTGCGAGACCCTCTGGGGAACAGAGTCGTTACGATGGTGTGGAGCCGTCTGTAGGGGCGAGAACGTTGTGTTAACCAAAAACAAGTTAGGAATCAATGACAGACACACAGGTTGCACAAAAAGAAGGACAAAGCATACTAACACAGATAAGGTGGTAAAATTAGCATTCCATTACAGTGACAAATCTGAACTTGCCCTATTTGTGAAATGATCTCTATTTAAAGAAACGTTTATTATAATAGATGTTGGCTGATATAAGACTTGACCTCTTTGGGTTAACTGGTGCCTGGTGGATGTTGATATACCAACAACTTGCATGTCTTTGGTATGTGGTTTGAAATCCAAGATTTCTGATATTTTATGTTTTTTATGACCTGCTACAATGCAATACATCTGACTGACCCAACGGTTTCCCTGCTTAATTGGAGCATTTTATCATCGGTGTGGTTCCAGAACTCACCTCTCCCTTCTCATTTCTTAGATATTTAATATCATAACATACTCCCCTTTGATAGATTACACACTGTTCCTTGTTGGTGTACAAAAACAGTTCAGAAGTTCAGAAAAGCACAATTCAATATTACTCTTTACCAAGTTTAAGGTTCTTCATTTTGTCATAAACTATAGATTTTACATAAGATGCAGGTAACAGTTAAATGTTTTTGTATAAACAGTATCTATATTATGCAAAGTATGCCCATTTTCTGTTTGCACAGAATAGTCTCATGACCTGTGACACTCTTAAGAATAGAGGTTCTTCAAGATGTCTAAATTGTCTAAATGGTTCCATAAACAACCTCTAACATCTGAAGAACCTTTCTGTTTCACTAAAGGATCTTTGTGGCGAAAAAGGGTACTTCAGCTTATTAAAAAGTAAGAAAGAGATGGTTCTCTAAGCTATGGTATCGCTGTGATGTACCCTTTAATAAGCACCTCTTTTTTAATGAGTGTAGATCTGCCAAAAAAAGGTCCATAAAGCTTATTATAGTTAATTAAAACTATTAAAACATTTCTTAAAACTCAACCTTAATATTACTTTAAAAAACTTCTGAGATGTTGCCTCGGCAGTAAAGTTAGACAAGTTATGGCACTAAAATTATTAAGTGAAACTAAATAAAAAACAAACTAAAACATAATATAAATAAAATAGACAAAAAGCACATCATGAAATTGGTAATATTAAACAAAAAAACAAGCCGAAAAAATTCCCAAAAAGCACATCAAAATATTATGTTAAAATATTAAACTTATAAAAAAGAAACAAAAAAGAAAATGCACAAAGGCACATTGTAAAATTGTTATTATCAGACTAAAACAATTCACAAAATGCATCATAAAACAGCTTATATTTTACTAAAAAAAAACAAGCCAAATATAAAATGCACCAAAAGTACATCATGAAATTAATAATATTAAACTAAAATTAGCATTTACATTTACAAAATAAACATTTAACTGTGGTTTATGAGTAGATGTGATGTGTACTATGGTTTTAAGTGTTTTCATCTGCATAATGTAAACTGTTTAATGTGCTATTCTTTGAGGATACTGTAGTTTGCAGTATTTTGAGTCCACTGCACAGGATGCAAGTATTCCATTCTGAAGACAACCCACAAACTCATCAGCAGTACTTACAGTATTTACAGTACTTCTGTTGTTTAAATTTTCTCCACACTCATTCCCATTACATACAGTATTGCAGTAATCCTCATCAATCCATTGGGAATTATCTACACAAGTCAACAACTCACTGTTCAGTTCTGGCCCTAAAAAGCAAACATGGGTGGGTACAGTATATTGCTCAAAAAGCCTTAGATTCCCAGCGGACCATCTCGATGAACCAACACCCACCACCCTGACCACCAACCTCCCTCTTAGTTTCTACTTCCTCCACCCATTTCTGGTCAACACCAGAAGACTTCAACCCCTTCGCCTTGGGCACGACAGCTGCAATGCACTAATTGTTTACTCGGCTCCCCATTACCACGTAAAAAACGGAGGGGTGTGGTCATACCCCGATTTCCTGGAGTGATGACACAAGGAGGGGCAGACGTCTGTTTTTGTTTGTTTTATAGCATCCCTTAACCCACCAAGAAAGATGGCATTCATAAAGCAGGATTACGTAAAAGTAGTTTGCCCCTCCCAGTTGCTGTTTTGTAACCACGATGGGTTATGTCTTTTGGACTATCGGTGGTTGCTTTAAACTTGACAACGACACGGCAAAGTAGGGATGTGCTTACCCCAGTGTCGCTGTGTTGCTTTCACATTTGATGCGGATCATGTAGACCCACAGGAGTCGATAGAGGGACTCTAGTGCTACCCGTGCCATTTTGGGGTCCTTGCTCTGCAATGAGAAATCCCAGCAGGAATAAAAAATACTTTCATCTAAATATTCCGTCTGGTTAATAAAAAATGATTTCAATTAAGATTCTAGTACATGTAAAGTACCTTTAAATTAGAGAGGCAGTTGTTAAGAAAGAAATGCCATCTGTTGAGGAAAAACTGCTTCTGACTCACACACAGCAAACACGTCACCAGTGGGTAAAGAGCCTGAAGACCAGAAACAGGGTATTACGTTTAAACCGTCCGTCCACAAATATTGAGCCCCTGTTTCTCATGAGAACAAGACTGACCAGAGAATGTTTCTTTCTTGTTGACAGTTCAAAGGTGGTCTCATACAAGCTCTCCACAAAGTTCCTCAGACATGGAACGTTCACCTCGTTTTTGACAGCCTACCGTTGAAGTACACAGAACGGACAAGAGAATCAGAAAGGGAATCAAATGACTTTCAAATATGCCAGGATTTGCATTCTCGCACGTGAAGTGTGTAACACGCAAAATGCATATGGTTGATAACAAACAAGTTCCAAACTAGTATTATTGTGAAATGAAAGAAATCTCTTACCGCTGCAACAGGAACAAGAATTTCCACAAAGAGACCAGCCAAAGCGTGTTTGATGTCTTTGTCCTTCACATCCAGGAAAAACTGTGCACACTCCTGACAGAAAAGAGCATTGTTGAACAGAATTGGCGTTTACAAACAAACTGCTCTACATGCTGTCCTAGTGATCCTTATATAAGACACTGTAATCTTATCTGAAGGAGTCTCTAAACTGAGTGTAAATGAATACCTGCATGAACTGAAAGGAGGCTTCAAACTCCTCGACAGGATACATCTTGACTCTAAAGAACTTCACACCCATGATGAGGCTGATGGTGCTCTGGACCACATACGGGCTCTGTTCTTTGTTACGCAGCTCTTTTAGCTCACTCATGAACCTCTTTTTTACTGCAGAAAATCTACAACAACAAAACATGACTTACACCGTGTCTACACCGTACAAAAGACATTAGCAACCCATAATGAATGCGGCGTGGCCAGACAAAACCATTAAGAACAAGCAGGTCATCATGTGGCCTCACGCTTGTCACGTCCGGTGTAGACACGGTGTATGATAGCATTGCCTTTTGTAAAGTAAACATTTATGACTTTCCAGCAAATTACAGTAGTGTGAAGGTGGATTTTAATGGTACACAACTACCAATCTTAGGAATTTTAATTAAACAATTACACTTGTCTCATAAACAATGTCTCACACGACCCATGGATGTAGCTGGCTTGCAACATTAACTTAAACGAAACTATTAAAACATTTATTTTAGTTGAAAGCTCATAAATCTAGTCATCTATAATATTTGTATACATAATCTAAAGGAAAACGTCTTGGTTACGTATGTAACCTCAGTTCCCTGATGGAGGGAACGAGACGTTGTGTCGAGAACGACAGATGGGGTTCGCCCTTGAGAACCAATCAACTCTGACTACTATAGAAAAGGCCAATGAAATTTGGCGAATGCAATTTGCATGCCGGGCTCCGCCCCCGGAAATCCGGTATAAAAGGAGGCCGGCGTGCAGCATTCACTTACCTTTGTTCTGAAGAGCCTGAGACCTCTCAAACTGCAGCAGAATACGATACGTGTTCGTGGCATAAGGGACACAACGTCTCGTTCCCTCCATCAGGGAACTGAGGTTACATACGTAACCAAGACGTTCCCTTTCTGTCGGTCTCTCGACGTTGTGTCGAGAACGACAGATGGGGTTGCCTATGGAAAACGCCACAACGCTGTATCGCGTCACAATCTCTAGCGAAGCGACGGTAACAAGCCTGGGCGTGTCATCTCGAAGCTTTCGTGAGACTGTAACCTTCCAGTGTGGTGGTCGGGGGGTTCCAGAGCTTTCTTGGAGAAAGATGGGTACAGCCCTGACCGGTAACTTTCACGGACGGGGCCTTAGCTCTCTATAGGCGAGAGGCCATCCAGATCAGTTTACACCGGGTAAGCGCGACTCTTAATCAGAGAAGCGCTACAGAGGCCACCTCCTACCCGTGGGGAGGAATATGGTGGATATAGGTATGGTCTCGTCCTTGGAGGAGAACGCATGGAACGTGCGGACTGAGTAGTTAACCGCGAGGTGGAGGCCCACCTGGGGAAGCTCATGGGTTACCAGGAGTGGGAACCATTCTCATGAGGATACATCAGACGGAACAGCCCACGGAGGGGGTGTTACAGACGTCCGGTAGCACTAGGTCCGGTTAGAGCTATCTGTGATAGCTCACATGGTATCCCGGCCTAAGGGGGAAGGCTGCTCTGCCCAGCCAGCCCCCAGGGGGTGCTTGTTTGGTGATGGATGGAATGCCTATTCTTAACCAGTGTCTGGGTAAGAAGGGAGGCTGGTGAGGTACCAGTTTCTTAGCGATGTGTTCGGGTAAGAAGAAAAGGTAAATAGCACACTGACCCAACCTGTTAGAGGGTGGAAAGGTGCTTTCGCAGGCATACGCCCCCCCGGATGCCAGTCCTACATGTCGCCACGCAGGACGTGGGCTGACACCGGGTTTACGCAAAGGTTGTTAACCCTTGCGAAGGTGTTTGGGCATAGCCCAACCCGCAGCTCTACAGATGTCTGCTAGAGAGGCGCTTCTGCCAGTGTCCAGGAGGTGGCTAAACTCCGTGTGGAGTGAGCCCTCACTGCCAATGGGCATGGGAGATTCTGAGATCGGAATGCCGTCGTAACGGCGTCCACGACCCAGTGCGCCAGCCTCTGTTTGGAGACAGCCTTCCCCTTCTGCTGTCCTCCAACAGACACGGAGCTGGTCAGAGCTTCAGAGCTCTGCGTGCGGTCCAGTACGTACTGGACACAACACTAATCGGGTTGGGTCTTCCTCCCCTATGGGGAGCGCCTGCAAGTTCACCACTTGGCCCCGGAGGGAGTAGTGGGAACTTCTTGGGCACGCATCCGGGCCTGGGTCTCAAGATAACGTGAGAGTTTCCAGGGCCGAGTTTAAGGCAATCCAGGGACACGGAGGATGCTCGGTGGTCCCCTACCCTCTTGAAAGAAGTGAGCGCCGTCAGGAGGGCCGTCTTACTCTATGAGGAAGATCGGAACCTCCGAGGGGCTCTTTGGGGGGCCCTGAGGCTCCCCAGGACCACTTAGGGTCCCAAGAGGGTATGGAGCGGAGATGAGGCGGATTCCGCCCTCTCGCTGCTTAGGAACCTGGTGACCAGGTCGTGTTGCCCTAGAAACTTTCCACCGACTGAGTCGTGATGAGTGGCAATAGCGACTACATACACTTTCAGTGTGGAAGGGAGATGTTAGTCTCCAGTCTCGTGAGGAGGGGAACACAATCCTGATCAAGCACCTCAGTGGGTCTTTCTCGTTGAGAAAGACACCAGGACGAGAAGAGGCACCGTCTAGAGGCGTGTAACCGCCTAGTAGATGGGGCCCTAGCCTGGGTGATGGTCTCAGCCGTATAGGGGGAGTAGCCATCTTAGGATCTTCTCGTCCCGTCTAGAGACCAGACATGGGTGTTCCAGAGGTCTGATCTGGGATGCCAGAACGTGTCCTTCCCCTGAGAGAGCAGGTCCTCTGTCAGGGGAATGGTTCAGGGGGAGTCGCTGTCCAGAGCATCGGCTCTGAGGCCAAGTGCGGTTAGACCGGTGTGGTGTAACCAATAACACTTGGTGCTCCTGCTCCCTGACCTTGCACAGAGTCTGTACAAGAAGGCTCCTGGGGGGGGGAAGGTGTGCTTCCGCCCATCCCGCGGCCAGCTGTGCGCAAGGATATCCGTGCCGAGGGCAGGGACTATCAAGCGGGCAAATGGTGGTGTTACGGGAGGTGAACAGGTTTTACCTGGGCCTACCCGAACAGCCTCCAAATGAGCTGGACTGCACGGGGGTGGAGTCGCCACTCTCCACGAGGCATAAACTGGCGAGAAAGCACGTCGGCTGTCTAGTTCAGTTTGCCCGGGGTGTGTGGCCTGCAGGGAACGAGTCACCTGTTGACTCCACCGGAGGAGGCGTCGAGCAAGTTGTGTTTAGCTGCTGTGTGCGAACGCCACCCTGACGATCTGTATTCGCTACAGCTATAGTGCTGTCCTCGGAACAGCACGTGCATGTCTCGCACGAGAGGCCGTAGCCTGCTCAGTGCAAGTAGCATAGCCCACAACTCTTGGCAATTGATATGCCAGCGCAGGCGGGGGTTCGTCCAACACCCCACCTGCGTGCCCGTTGCACACTACACCGCACCCCTGCAGGGAGACTTCAGTCGTCACCACGACCTGCCTCATAACCTGCTCAGAGGGACCTGAGTCCGTCGAAAAAGTCATAAAGACTAGGGGTTATGGTGCGTCGGCAGCAGGGCAGCATCACCATGCGCCTGCTGCCGGTGTGCCACGCTCTCCTCGGAACTCGACTCTGAAACCAGTGTTGGAGCGGTGTCATGTGCATCAACTCGAGGGGTATTAGCCCGCGAGGACGCCATGTGTCCCAGGAGCCTCTGAATTGTTTCAGGGGGACCGCTGTCTGCCTAAAATGTTCATTTCAGACAGTTCAACACTGGTTGGGCACAACTGCGGACAGGTGTGCCGACATGGTGACAGAGCTGAGTTCCATACCGAGAAAGAGGATGCTCTGCACTGGGGAGAGCTTGCCCCTCTCTTGGTTGACCTGGAGTCCCAATCGACCTAGGTGCCGGAGCACCAGGTCCCTTTGTGTACATAACAGATCTCGCGAGTGTGCCAAGATAGGCCAGTCGCTGAGATAGTTTAGTACCCGCTCGCCTTCCTCCTCTCAGGGAGAAAGGGCGGTCAGGGACAGACCGAAAGGGAGGACTCTGTACTGATATGCCCGCCTCTCGCACGCGAACCGTGGGAACGGTCGGTGTCGAGGAGGATCGAGACATGAAAGTAAGCGTCCTTCAGGTCGATTGCCACGAACCAATCCTGACACCTCATAGATGTCAGGACGCGCCTCTGTGTGAGCACCCTGAATGGCAGCTTGTAAAGGTGCTCTGTTCAGGGTACGCAGCCTTTGGGGGCAACCCGCCGTCTTTCTTGGGAACGATGAAGTGCGGGTGGTGACCCACTGAACATCTTGGTTTTGAGGGACGAACTCGATGCCTGTTTTGCCAGAAGGGTGGTGACCTCTACCCGAAGTACGGAGGCGTCCCTGCCTCTGACAGAGGGAGAGATGATGCCCCGAGACTTGGGTGAGTCTCTGGCGAACTGGATCGAGTAACCAAGACGGACCGCCCTCATTAGCCAGCGAGACAGTGTGGGCAGCTCTCGAGCTCCCAGGGACTGTGACAGGGTGACCAAGGGGACGGTCTGCTTCATCATTCCCACGGGGGGTGGTTCGTCGGCTGGCGGAGCTAACCATGTCGCGGGGAGTCCCCGGAGGGAAGGTTTTTGCTCCGCCTGCTTACCTGCCTGGCGGGACAACGGCACGCACTGTCGGTTTGAGAGTGGTGACGGCTGTCGTATATGTGTACGACCTCACGCCTCGCCAGGGTGTGAGGTCGGTTCGCCGAGCACAGTCCAGTGGAGTGTGCGATCGGCTGCAAGTAAACCCGGGGAGAACAGAAAACTCAGTGAGTAAGTGGGCGCCAAGCCCTAACAAGGGCCCGGCTTTGGTGACGAGGCAGGAGTCGTCCCGTACCGACCGATCAGAGCCGTGGCTGTGAAGGTTCGGGCCCGATGTTGTTCTCCCTGGGGTCTTCCCGTCAGTGTCCCTTCTCGCGAGGAGGTTGCTGACGGGGTGGAGGTTTCCCCCTCGACCTCTGCTTCCGGGGTGCCGCCTGTGGGGGCACAGGAACCGGAGCCGATGTCGAAAGGGTCCTGGGTTGCAGGGAAGCAGACGTCACGTGAGATCTCGGAGGCCTGTAGGCGGCCGAGTCGCGGCGTGAAAAAAATGTGGTTAATTGCCACTGTCTGCTTCGCCGTCAAAAAACTGCTGAGCGCAGTCCTCGACGGTGTTACCAACAACCCACCCTGCGAGATGAGTGCATCAAGAAAGCGGACTTCCTTGCTGTCACTCTTCTGCACAAGGTATAGCCGGGGGTGTCTCTCCTGGACCACTACCGTGGACATCGTCCGACCCAGGGCCCGTGCCGCCGCCTTAGTCGCCCGTAGAGCGCTGTCAGCGGCGGCACGGAGATCCTGCATTATACCCGGGTCGGCCTTACCCTCGTGGAGCCCTCTCAACGCCCTGGCCTGGCGGACCTGCAGGATGGCCAAGGCATAGAGAGAGGAGGCAGCCTGGCCCGCAACATCGCAAGCCTTCGACACCAGTGATGCCAAAGTCTTACGTGCTTTGGACGGTAGGAGTGGTCGATCCCCCCCCAGGTGGTAGCCGTCCGCGGCACAGGTGCACCGCAGGCGGACGTTCCACCCGGGGGATCTCGACGCAGTCCTTGGCTGCCTCACCATCGAGGGAAGTAAGGGAGCCGGAGCTGGTTTCACTGGAACGGTCCGTGAGAGGAGCGTTCCAAGTTTTACACAGCTCCTCATGCACCTCCGGGAAAAACATGGCACCCGGGGTGGGCGCGGTTTGCACCGCGCACCGACCTCGGGAACCACGCATCCCCGGGTTAGCACGGATGACATCACTTCTGCTTCCTCCTGAACTCGACCGCTGGGGGTGGAGTTTGGATTCGGCAGAGTCGGATGCCAGTCTCCCTCCGATGCTGCGAGCGACATCTCATCTACGTCACACATCGTTTCCGAGTGTGTGCGTGAGGATCCGGACGGTATGCCACCGCCGGTTGGGGAACGTTCAGAAGAGCGAATCGGGGTGCGATCGGCCCGTGAGCACTTGGCTGGCGGGTTTACGTTCGCAGAGTTCCCCGTATCACTAACGCTGCTAACGTGGGTGGTCATCGGGGCCGTAGCCACAGATGTCACAGCCCGGGTAGCAGACGAAATGGTGGCTGGTTCCCGTAGGAAGACAGCCACCCGTGACCGCAACTTCTGAATGACAATCTGCCCGCAGTGCAGGCAGATGTGTCAACGAACGCTGCTTCAGTGTGCTGGACGCCCAGACACCTAATGCAGCGATCGTGTCCATCCCCCTCCTCGATGAGGGTGCCGCACCCAAGAGAACAGCGGGACATGCCGCGCTGGAGAATGCTCAGTCAGTCCTGAAAAGGACTTTTAGAAAAAATCTCTAACACCTCCGGAACCGCCGAGACGCCCAGGGGAAGGTCGCTGCAGAAAGGGACGATCCGCTGTAACACGTCGTAGCACCAGCGTGTAGTTGTAGAGGATTGAATCCTGAGTTGTACTCATGAGCGATGGCTCTGAAGAACAAAAGGTAAGTGAATGCTGCACGCCGGCCTCCTTTTATACCGGATTTCCGGGGGCGGAGCCCGGCATGCAAATTGCATTCGCCAAATTTCATTGGCCTTTTCTATAGTAGTCAGAGTTGATTGGTTCTCAAGGGCGAACCCCATCTGTCGTTCTCGACACAACGTCGAGAGACCGACAGAAAGGGAACTATAAATGTTGCCTCAGCACTAAAAATAAGTTCAAGGTCAGGCACTAAAATGATTAACTAGAAAAAAAAATTAACTGAAATGAAAAAATATACTAAATATCAATATAAAAAATAAATGACAAATAAAGTAACAAAAGCACATAACAAAACTGCCATAAAATAAAGATTTTTTTATGAAAAATTATAAATATTAAGTCTCGTTCAAAAAATGTCAATAAAACTAAATAATGGTTTGCATGTACAATGTATAAAAAGATTTCTCGATGGCTTTTTAAGATTCTCTTTTTAAGATGTTACAAAGCCTGAAAAAAATATTTCTGTACATATTTAAGTAATAGAACCTGGTTCCCTGATAGTTCCAGGTCTATACGATTGCCTGCTTAAAAGTCACAACATGACTAAATTGGAGTAAGAATCATATTTATCAAAAAGTGAATTATGTATTCAAGTTTCTTTATTCATACACTTCATGTTCTTATCTTGATAAAAGTTTTACAACGGGCTTCTTTTGATATAAAGAGTGTTGCTAGCTTTATGTTGCACAACAACAGTGGTACTTCACCCTCATAAATCATACACTGAACGCCCATGCAAGATAACCAAAGACACAGTAATGTCTCTTAAACACGATACACAACAGTTTCCCAGGATGCCTTACATGAGCAGGAAATACATGGGTATGTGAGTTAAGAAAGATTAGAGGAATGTATCGAGGATGTTAAGCATCCAGAGCACTTATGGATGTGCTGCTCTCGATCTGAAAGCTCAAATAAACAAAAGATCATTTCCAGTCTTGGCATAGTAAAAGTGGGGACGTACAAGCAACTACCTGACATGCTCATGTTTTAAACCTTGCTAAAGGTCTATAGTGATGATGCAGAAATAATCTTCTCCCTTGAAACATGACGATAGCTTTGTTGATGTCGTACTGATAGCCACTTACTTTGCTTGTGCTAATATTCCAATAACTTCAGAGTAGAGATCAGCTACAATGTGCATGTTGGCAGTGTTTGGACCGTGGTACCTGCGCATAATGAAAGCAAAGAGAAACGTCTATATGTGTACACATGTATCCATTAATAAGTTCATACAAATCATAGAAGGAAAAAAGCCTCTTACCCCTCTTTGTATTTAAAGTGCTTAAAAGCCAAATGTATCACTTCATGGACCAAACCATCCATTACTGGGTGCAGGGGCATCTGATCAAAAAACACAAAAATGAGCACTACTATATCTCACAGCTACTCCTGTTGAGGTGACATATTCATACAGCGACATATAGTATTATTATCTGCCAGGCAAATTCACACATTGATATGTTCTGCTTTTTTACATGCATTATATATAAAGAAGATGTATAGTACGGTTAAATTTGAGTAGACCATAATGTAATGTTTATATTTAAATATTTTGGTCATTCAATCTTGAATATCTATATACATTTTAACTTTGAGATGGTTAGAATTGCACACGCATTGGTTTGGTAGTGCGATGTTACCTGTTTAAGAACCTCTATGAGCACGAGAGAGAAGAGGAAATCTATGGCTAGGTCTCTCCTCTCCAGCAGATAATCTTTCTGTTGCTCATCACTGTGTGAGAGAGAGAAAGAGAGAATGTAAACAGACTAAATGATCTATTCTCACTGATAAATCAGTCGTAACTAGTCTTATGGTTGACATGACATTGCTTTCTCATAAAGAAAAACTTTGAAGACCTCCGACTGTGAATTTAGCCTTTGGCCTTATCTGCTAATACTTACAAAGACCGAAATGAAAAACAAAACTTCATTACCTGCATTTATTGCGTGCTACACAGAACAATGTATTAAATCACAGTCAAACCTAAATGATCAGTAAATGGTGGACTCACACTTTGGGCTTTGTATTGGAACGCGGTCTGTACTCATCGGATTCATCTTCAACACCATTTTGTCTTTTGTACCAGTCAAATAAGGTGCGTAAGATAGATGGAAGGCAATACTCGGCCAGAGAACTCATGGTGCTGATTAACTGAAAGAAATAAAATTTATTAATCTCTGTAAAAATATATATTCATTGCATAGTAAGTACAGTGTGTCTTTAACTGTGTGTTCTGTAAAACTAAAGTAAGGCAGTTTTGAGGTGACTGATGGAGAAACGTCCAATAAATGTGCTATATTAATAGAATTGCTTAACATAAACTAACACTTTAGATATTCAAAAACTTTGGTTACAGATTTGGTAAAGCTATAGATTCATTAAATAATGACTATTCCTGTAATCCAACCAGAGTCATTTAAGTGCAAAAGTATTCTTAAATAAAATACGTGCGAGTGTGTATAACGTGTCTCCTCCTAATTTCCAGGAGGCAGTAAAAGCAACAAGGACGAGAGGGAGTTTGGGTAATGAGCGCAGGAAGGAAGGGCAGCCACTGGTGAGGACTCGGCACACAGGAAAGGGAGGGGTAAGAGGCGGCGTTCAGGAGCCGAGGGGTGAACACAGCAAGCCCTTCATTCCCTAAAGAACCCTGGGAGAAGAATCCTCTCTCAGTGAGCCTGCTGAAAGCCCAGAGGATCATGGGTACAAACACAGCCCTGTGAGAGCTGAATGAGCTTGCTATTCACCTGCCTCCAACACACACAGACACACGCATACATGCATACATGAAGAAAGACAAACTTACAGGCTCAAGGCAAGGAACACACACTCCACCCAAACGAGTCATAAAAAGGACCTTTCATTTGGTGTTTGCAATGCATTTAGTCAGTGTTGAAATGGTTCTGTTTGTTTTTGAAAACACCACAGGCAGTCGATCTAATATCCGTATACGCATTTGCAATTGACTATTTATTTAACAAAATATGCCAAGGAACTTGAAAATAATTGTTTGTGAGTGTATAAAATACATGAAATATACACAAACACGATTTATGCATGTATATAATCAATGTATCACAAATTAAAAGCGTCTTACAAAAACACCTGAAGTCCGTATGTAACACAAAGTCTCCACTGTGGATGTCAGATATGTAATACTCTCTTATCTAATTTAGAGATAAAAATGATATTCAGAGATAAAAATGGCAACGTTCACTCATGCCAAAAACCACATCAAGCTTTTAAGGCATTCGCTTTCGATGCTTAAAAGGCCAGACAGATTTATGAATCTACTTTAATAATTCAAAAAGTCAAATTCATTTTGGGCACAGCAGGGCTCCCTCCTGTCTTTTCGCTTGGACATCTGTCCACAGACTGGACTTGAGCATGTGTGTCTGTAATGTGTGTGTATGTGTGTGTGTGTGTGTGTGTGTGTGTGTTCGTGTGTGCGTGTGCAAAGCAAATGGCACTCACTTGGTCAAACTGTGGATCTTCACTCCTCTGGAGAGATTTTATAAGTGTTTTTTCCTGTAAAAGCAACAAGAATACTTTTTGTATATGAACTGTATTGAATCAAATTAAAACTACCCAACAGTTATTGAGTTTTTGCAGAGGTCTACCGGAGGTTAAGTTTGGGCCACATAACATTTGTTTATGTTGTTGCTGCTAAAACCGTCTATAGCTAGCAAGGTTAAATTAACCTCCATATTTGACCCATCTATGGACTGATAAAAAGCTGAATTTAAACATGCGTGTTTGGCTTCATATAGTACATACTCAATATGACAATTACATTTTAAGTGGTTTCCAAAACACTGACTTTTCCGACAGAACTGAAAACTTTTTTAGCTATGCAAACTACATTAATGTTTTGCCACGTGGTAAAAAACAAAAGAGCCATCCTGGTCACAGTATTATAACATCTAAAGTCCCAGAACAAACAGTCGGTCTTCTCTGACTGGGTTAAAGGGCTTTCAGGCACTACTGGTCTTGTCAAATATAATACTTTCAGACATTGTTAAATGAACTTTGAGCTCGTTCACCCAACTGAAGCCCCCTCTTTCTGTCTTAGGTTAATAAATATTTCAGATCCGGGAGTCATTTAGGGAGAAACAGATGAGAGGTCGGGCCAGAACAGTGCAATACATCTTGTGAATCTTGTAAGAACGTTTTTTTGTATAAAAGATGAATACGGCCAACACGCCCTTATGGTCTTATAAAACCATTTTGCCACTTATGAAATAAAGTCTATTCGCATGTACTGTACATAATTTTTTTTTAAATCAAATTAAATAGGTCATGACTACTACAGTAGGTTTGTTAAACACATTAGGCTGATCTCTAAAGAAACACTTGTGTCACAAAAGGCAAATCATTTCCTAAACAAAGCAGATAATACTCCTCCTGAAATACAGCTCCATTTTCAAACACCAAACCAAAGTCTCGACACAGTATTTCAAACAACAGACAACTGTGAGAAAGTCCTGGTAACTTGATCTTAGTTTTTCTAGGCATAAATTAGACAAAAGATGAGTCCCTGTCCTTACATAGATACTGTCTCTGTGGTTAACTTTCGACTGCCTAGTAGGCACGAAACTCGCTGTTAATACACATGCAAGTCAATTTGTATGGCAAATACTAAGGCCTGAGAGAAACCAATTTTGACAAAGAAAGAGCTTTGGCAGACAACTAAACTCTGGAAATCTGAGGAGAATGCAAGCATGACTATGGGGGCCCTCTATAGTTTAATGTGTGCCGCCATTTTTTTGAGGCTACTTCTCATAACAACATATCCTTGTATTGTCTGATCCCATATTGATTTATTCATCGCGGCCACACTATCCAACACCGACCGCAATGAATAGATTTTTCATGATTCCTATTTACATTTTTATTTTACTATTTAAAACAGCTTAATTCATTTTAGAGTCGCGAACGCTCAACGCCTCTCTCTTTCACGTGTTGCGTGCCATGTCTCGACAGTGCCTCTCTCTCACATGACAGTGAACGGATTAAAAGGTGGCGGTGTTTTCAATACGCGTTCCTCCTTGTACTTGCCTTCCTGCATTAACGTAAACAGTCACAGAAGTTATTGACAGAGAAGACGGCTGATCGAGTTTATATGGCTTAACAAAAGGTTAGCAGAGTTTCCCACACACCATTTCTCGATGTGGTTGGTTTCGAATTTGTGTGCGAGCTCTCGGTGTGGTGCGTGCACGTATGTCTTCTTTGTAATGTTACTATGGTTCTGTAGTTGTAACTCTTTGAAACAGCAACAGTGCATTCTCCCATATTTCCGAATTTGCTATATGCGAAGACAATAAAACTACAATAAAAACAATAAAACCATTACTCGCATCTAGAATAAAAGGGGCTCATAACACAAAAACACATCGATGAGGCAAACAAGTAATCAAGCCAAAATCACCTCATATATCGTTTCTTCGATGTTAATGTATGGCGATTTTGTCAGACGATGTCGTGTTATAAATCAGGATTTTAGCAGCAGCGAAAGTAACAGCTGGTCGGATTAAACATGAGATGTAATTGGGTCGTGTTCAGTCAATATTTTTTACTTATTTTAATAGAACAGGTAATATGTGAAAATAGCATTCAGTCGCGTTAAATACAATATAATGTGTTTGTAATACATCAGAGGGTAGAAGGGAAACAGATTTCAAGTGCCAACACTATACCAAACGCACTTGATGACATCACAAATATGCTAATTCGTGACTTCATTAGCACCACAGTCTCTTAAAGTCCTGTGGGAAATACTGCAATCTGTCTATTTTCTGTTACTGTTCATTTCAATGGACGATAGACACTTTTAGGTCACAACTAAAGAAACAATGGAGCACAGGAACAGTCTCTATTAAAGGCTCACTCACCAGAGGCTCGGCCATGATGATGCGGATTTTGCGCTCAGTGATGGTTGTAAAGTTGGCAAAGAGGCTCTTCAGCACGTATTCGCCCGGCCGGCTCTCTGGGTCAACGCTGATGGGCATCATGGCAGGCGGTCCCTTCTCGCCCTGCGAGCAGCACACAGTAGGGATGGGAGGCTTGCTGTACCCTGGTGAAGCTTCGGACAAAAAAACAAGAATTATTCATCTGAAGGGGCAAGAAATGGAGGCTTAAAAGTAATATTCTGCTAATAACGGTATGATGTTACATTTAAATGAACGGAAATGAGTAAGAAGTTATTATTTTGAAATATGTTGATGCTTTAAAGTTCATCAAATGTACCCATATGCGAAGCTGATGTTGCTGATGTGTACAAAAGTTTCTCAGCTTGTCAGAGCAGCTTGTCAGGTTTACAGGAGTTTCTTCCCAGGCGACAGCATATATTATTGCACAATATTACAATCTTGTCTGATCTTTCTTGAATTATGCAAAAAATAAATAAATGACTACTAATAATGAGAGAAAGTGATATATGCGGTAGTCAGTGATGTATTGTGTATTTGTCTTTTTTAATAACGTAATAAAGGTAATAACTTAATAAAGGGCTGCTTCATGTCACAATAAATACACAAGAATTCTCTGGTGTTCCCAAATGAAGAAAAATACTTTATCACAGACAATACTTGTTTCCTAATACAAACAGTTGTATCCACTTCAAAATTTTCCCATTTTGTGGCTTTCTTCCAACTGGACCAACAGACCTTAAATCATGGCGGTGTAAAACTGTAAAACTATGCACTTATGTGCTAGAGTTTACTCAATAACGAACATTCTTTCATCATTTACTCACTCACTCTCATATAAGATCATTTTCACTTTTACCTTTTTTGGCAGAACACAAAAACAGATATTCTAAAGAACGTTTGAACCACAATGACTACCATTGTATGGACACAAAACCACTGAGACATTTCTCAAAATATCTTCTTCGTGCTCTATAGAACAAAGAGTCATGTACAGGTTTTGAAAAACATGAGCGTGAGATAAATTATTTTTATTTATGGGTATGCTATCCCTGTAATCGCCTAGATCGACTTGACACAAAGATACCATTTGAAGCAGAAGGCACAACGTAATATCACAAGGTTGTAATGTTCGTCCACAATGCTCACAAGCACACACCAAAGCTCTTGTACTGTACCGCGAGTAATGGGGGTCGAGTTGCAGTGGGGTCATGTGACGGCTGTGTTCATTTGGACAACAAATTTTGATCTAGTTATAGTGAGTCATATTAGTTATCATTAGTGAAAACACAGCTTGCAGACATGAGTTGTTTTTGTTATGATCTCATCTAGTTTAATCTGCAGAAGTTCTCTTACAAATTCTTTAACTTGGTTTTAAGCTACTTTCTTCATTTAAGCAAAACCTCACTAGACACTCTCACTTATAAGCACCTACCCCGGCCCTTGATAAAGTTGACCATGCTGGTCTTATTCCAGCACATGACTGTGCTATCCATGGTAAGAGAACGGCGAAAAGGATCCATATTTCCGAAAGCTCGACTCACACGGCCTTTTCAATCATCCCTGTAATGTCCAAACCCTCTCCCGTTCACCACCTGCCCCGTGCACAGGGGGTCCCAGAGCGGGTGGGCAGAAATTCCGCAAATTAAGTGATAACAAATCCACATGTGCTTGTTTAGATCGGCCTCTGCTTCCCGAGAGCGAAGGTCAGGCTGGAATTTTTAGCTGAAGCCTGAGCAAGTGTGCAAGAGTGACATGCTACAGTGGCATAGTTGGAGGGTTATATTTATCCCAGAGTACACACCATACGTGCCGATTCCCCCTCCACCGCTGACCAACAGTGTAAACATCATCCGATTGGACACAAATTCACTGACTTATTCACTCTCAGACCCTTTGCTTACACAAAAAACAACGTGAAGTACGACATTCTAGCTTCTGAAATTCCAGAAATGATTACACAATCTAACCCTAAGGAGAACAACTGTGAGTAGTGCATGGGTTGCAAACTATGCTTGCAATACTTCAAACACATTTTAGACAGACTCAAAACAAGGAGACACGCTTATAGTTTTACAAAACTTACCTGGTATAGCAAGCAACTACTAAGAAAACTATTAAACCGCATAGCAACACCCTGGCAACCCCACACAAGCCCCAAGCATAACATTTTGGTGAGATGTGCATGGACAAACGGCGCAAAAAAGGACAGTCTGGATGAGTACAGCAATCTGGATAACTACACAGTGTTTCCTATTCATTAATTAGACTTTGGCAGACCGCCAATGTTTCAAAACGAACTAACACATTTTTATTAATCTCTTAAATACATATTGTTGTATTGTCTGTTTCCCATATTGATTTATTCGTTGCAGCCTGTCACACTATCAAAACTGGCCACCGTGAATAGTTTTTAATGATTTCCATTTACATGTTTATTTTACTATTTAAAATAAGGATGCACCGAATGTTCGGCAACATCACCTCATATATCCGCTCTTCAGTGTAAATGTAAGGTGATTTGGTCAGACAATGTCACGTTAATAAATCAGGATTTTAAAGCGACAACAAGCAACTTTTTGACCTTAAATTAATGTCTCTAAAATTATTTAAGTGGTAGGACAACTTTAAACTGGACGAATTTTACTGCCGTTGCTTCCTAAGCAGCCTTCTCTCGACTGAAATTGCATTTGTAATTTTGGTGTTCGGGACAGTACAAGCCCCACCTATCCCCTGCTTTACGGCATACATCGTAGCCTGGGAGAAGTCAGCCAAAAGCTAACAATAAGGAGAAATGATCTAGTTCAAGTCTCCAAACCATCACTATGGCAGAGCCAGCAAATAAAACAAATAGGAGAAGAGAGAGAGTGATCGGACGCGAATCAATATCTGACAGACTTACACTCGGCGACGCGAGCTGCAAGGGGCAACGGGTTGCAAAACGGATGGAGACCTAACGTTAGCCTTCCTGCTACTGGATTGGAAAGTCAAATATGTCATTTTTTTCTTACTGTCCTGTACTTTTGAGCTCATTAGTAATTTGGCTGTGCTCGGGTTGTTTATTAGCGCACTAAAGTTACTGGTTCACAATTTATAACCGTAAGGTAGACTACAGATAATGTAATGTTGCTGGGTCTCAATAGCTTCCATACCATGATCGTGCCTCATCCCAAATTTAGTGTTATGCTTGTAAATGATGACTACCAAACCACAACAAATGTTTTATGGTCAAAAGTTGCTGAATCCTTAGTTCATGCAAGTAGACTGATGTTATAGGTATCTATAGTTACTGTGCTAGGCACTATTCCCATAGGGAGTTGAGTGTGAGTTATTGATTGCACTCATTACACAAAGCACAACACCTGGTCGCGAGTGTGATTCCAAAAATATAACTACAGAAAATGATTTGCGTTGGTTACTAAACACATGTCCATGCCCTGTGTTTTGGGTGACTTTAAATGTGTTATGTAGCTAACATTAGCAAGTTAGCTGCTATGTAGCTAGTACGCTTTGAGCTAACGGCAAACAACCAACTGCTACCTCAGAATCTAGTTTGAACTATTAGTATAGCTCAGAAGTATAACCCGTGGGAGCCAAAAGAGTGCTTTAGTACTGCAGTTTATGAAGTGACATGATGTCACAGCGGTTTCTGCCTGGATCAACAAATTCACATGTATTGCGCTGCCCACATGGAAGCGTATAAAGCAGTAACATTTACAACATTTATAACAGAAAACTGCGCTTATCAACCACATGGGGGAACAATACACCAAAACGACTCGTTGTCGCTTTAACAGCAGTTAAAGAAACAACGAGTTGGATTAAACACGAAATGTTCTTGGGTCTTGTTTAGTCACTATTTAATAATCATTTATGTCAGAACAGATAATATGTGAAAATAGCATCCAGTTGTGTTTAACACTAGACCAAACGTAAACACGATGCGATGATGTCATAAATATCCTAATTAGCATGTGACGTCATCAGTGCCACAGTCTCTTAAAATCCTGTGGGAAATGCTGCTACATGTGACTGTGCAAACAAGAGATGAAGTCAAAGAGAGCATGACATCAGCCTCTGAGCACTGAGCTGCTCCCGACAGGGACAATACAAGACGCAGTACAACCAACGCCTCTCTATTTCACACATACATTCACATGAGACAGCCACAAATGCAGACATGCACCAGCACAGTTTGATTATCTATACCAATTTTAAAATGCTATCGGACATTCTCTTTAAAAATCCTATTTGTATTAATATCATACTTAAATTGTAATTTAATATTAACCACAAATAATTAGCATAAATTAGGGCTGGCAAGTGATTAATCGTATACAAAAAAGGTTCTGTTTACATAATAAATGTGTACTGTGCAAATTAAGTTTTTTTTTTTAAACTGCATACATTTAAGAAAAATATAAAAATTATTTTAATAATAATTGATACATTTTAATAAATACATATAAATATTTCCTAAATATATATACATGTATGTGTGATTATGTATGTGTGCAAATTTTGGTGAAAAGCAACTAGTTTCCGTATTAATTAGTCAAATAAACCGCAAAGGAACAAGGACAAAAAGAAAATGAATAATTATTTCTCAATGTGTTTTCTACAATGTTATTTATTTAAAATGGTGATGTGACTGATGTGATTTTTTGTTACTACCGTTAACATTCCAAGGTATAGTTAAATGTTTTGTTTAACTGTACCTTTAAGAATGCACAACAGGTCCTTAAGGATATAATATCCCAAAATTTGTTTACAAAAACTTGTGTTTTACATGTGTAAACCTGTCAAGGTACAAAAAGGAACCTTTAATATTACAACTCAGTGACGGAAGAGGTAAAGTTTTGAATATTTTTCTGACAGTGTAGGCTATAGTTGGACTTCACAAAGACTCGTACACTAATATAGAGCTTTTTTATCCCTTGTTATAGACCTTATGTTTATCCTTTCAAAGACAAATCCTATTGCGCTTTTAGCAAATTCCTCATATTTAGGGAGTGAAGAGCAAACAGGGAAGAACATACTTCTAACAAAATCCGCCTCAGATGTAAATAATGTGGTTTTTTTAACATCCAGCCTCCAACTGTGTACAAAACTACCCTGGGGACAACTACCATAACTGCAAATAAATGGGACTTATCCAAACCCATGCATTTTAAGATGCTTATCAGGCTTTTAGAACCCAAAGCCCACTCATATCCCACTGGTAACCTTTCTCAACAGTCTGGGGACAATCTTCCAAAAAGATTCTCAAGATTTTAAAAATGAAACTAAGGCGTCTGACTGATGCACAGACAGTCACAGGCACTGCTAATATCTCCCCGAAGTCCCTCACGGAATACAACTCTACATCAAAATGACATCCAGAGGTCACAATCACCTTTTCTCAATGCCCATGGGCATCAACACCTGAGGAACAAGATCAGGCTACGTTACTGCCCGAACACACAGTGCAGTTTGAAGAGTGACATACTGAAAGCTGAAAAAAAACCTGAAAGATGAGATGTGCTAACAGTTATTTGAGATGTGCAGATTGTGAAAGCAAAAAGAAACAAGGACATTTTTCCAGGATTTAGCCATTAGGACTAAGGGTGCACGCTGCTCTAAACCTCTTAGCCAGTCCTAAAAATATATTTGGTACGCTTTGCAAAGCACATTTGATTTGATGATAAGAACCTTTTACCCATTTACTCAGACAGCGAGAGATTATGATGTGGTTTAAAAATTTGGGATTACAGTCTCACGCTGTGAATTGTTTAACATATTTTTTAATGGCTGCTATCATTCAGGCTTTTTAAAAATATAAGACATTTCAGAGAAAAACAGAATTTCCTCACAAATTAAAAATACTGTGTTTTAATGGAGAACAAATGCACTGCATAACAGTGTCAGCAGCAGAAATACTCTATTTAAAAAATATTTTAAATAAATATATTTGTAGGTTATATGCACTGCCACCCCTTCTGCAAGCTGATTTGCTGTCTGCTGACCATCCCTCAAATCTGATTGGTTGGTTAGGCTGGTGAGAACAGCCACCTGATGCACATTGCTCTGGGGAGCATACTGTGTACCAAAACACTAAGCAATATATAGACAGTCAGTCAAGACAGGGCAGACATGCAACAAACGTTTAGTCCTCTACAACAAGATCTTATAAGAGTAAACTGTGACATCTTAATTTCCAACTGAACGTGTAATACTGACTGTATTACAGTTTGAATGTAATACAGTAGTCTTGGATTTAAATGCATCAAAGTTATGACATTCATTTACATAAACGAGCATCTTTGTAGAAAACTATTTAAATGCTCGATTTGCGTGTGTCCAATCATCCAATAATAATCCATACTAAACTTAACCAATCAGAAGTATCTGATGACTATAGTATAGATGTAACAATAACAAAACAAAACGGCAACACCCCCTCACACAGACTTTCATAAACACGTGCGTCACAACAACACACTCGCTTGTCTCACATGTAACCTATATCTGGATGCATCCCGCCAGCACTGGCTGTGATCCCGTAGCCCTGAGCTCCAAAATACTCACAGCCGCTCCAGGACTTCAGCAGAGACTTGATGCTGATCTCGAAGAATCCCGAGTCCTGCTGGCTGGCCATGTCTGCAGCCGCTTGAGTTAGACGGAGGCAGTGATGCTGTGGTCCTGCGTGTTTCCACCCCTGCCCGAGGCAGCTGCTGCATGCAAGTGATGCAAAACAATGATGCTGCCACAGACTGAACCAGAATAGATCACCACAGATCCGCTAAGCTCTTCCCCCTCCTCTCAGACACCCACCCATCCTCTCTTTCTCTCTCTCTCTCTCTCTCTCTCTCTCTCTCTCTCTCTCTTTCTCTCTGTAAGGCAGGTTCACTTTAAATAACCCAGTGTCAGAGGCTGGAGAAATCCTCTTAGCATCACATGGTTAATTATAAACCATTTTTATACAACCCAAGCCAGTAAGAGATGCTCATGTCCCATACTATCTGACCTGAGAGGAGTGAGGTAAGCTGAATTCAAAACCTGTATATAAAACTTTTTTCTGTGAAACAGATATTTTGAGAAATGCCTTAGTGGTTAATACAGTGTCCATACAATGGAAGTACAAATTTATTTGGGGCCATTCTTCAAAATATGTAATTGTAATCACATGAGGTTGAGTATATGTATATGTAAAGTTTAGAAGTTGTTTTTGTATATATATGTTAGCCAAACATTATGTCTAACATAGTATTCAGTCCGCAGGCAATGATTGACATTCCTCTGACACTTCACTTTCACAGGTTAATTTTGGCAATATCCGAAGTAAAGTCACCATTCAATACAAATGTCAGTCAGGTAAAAACAGAAAAGCTGAAAAAGCAAAAAAACAAAAACGTTTCCTCTAAGAGAGTTTATAAAAAGTCAGCAAAGGTCAAAACAGGACAAACACCAGTCTGGTCAATGTGGAGGAAAACAGCATCCATGTTGACATTTTGAAGGGGTCATATGGCGTGAATACTTGTTTTTTGTGTCTTTGATGTGTTATAAGTTGCCTGTATATGTGTTGTGTACATGTATTAGACATGTAAAATTGAAAAAATTAAAAGATGCATTCTATCTAAAAGCGAATGCTCAACCAGACCTGCCGGAAACGCCTCATGCAACCACACCCCCACAAATCTACATCAGTTTGTGGTATGATTTGACTAACACTGCCCAAATGTAAGGTGGGCGTACCTGTCAGTAAAATTGCTTTGGAACCTGATGTTCCAAATATGGTAAGAGGTGTTACATTTCCGTCACACGCCTGCAGTATTCGACCAATCACTACGCACTGGTTAACTGACCAATCATAGCACACCTCACTTTTCAGACCGATAAGCTTTGTAAAAAATCTGCGCAAAAATCTGGGCAAAGAGGAGACACAAACATGCACGGTATGTGGAAAATACAGCGTTTTTGAACATTAAATTGTGTTTAGTATACACATTGCATTACATCTAAAACAAGCGATAATATCCATTTTAGCTGTGTCATATGACCCCTTTAAGTAAGCAAAAGACAGGCTCGACACTGCAGGAGACAATGTTCTGTGCGGAAAAATCTCCACAGTGGGAGGTTTTCAGATGGACAGGTAATGATACATTATGATATACACATAATGAAAAATAGAAGTGATTCCATATAAAGTATTAAGCTCATTAGAGAACATCAACTTTAGTCTTTAAAATGAGGCAAAAGACAGATCTTCATTGACATCAACTATCTTTTTCCAATGCAAAGGGTGTGCTCTTCAAAAGCACACCCTGAGTCACTCAAGGCATAATCCCATAATGCTCCTCTCCATCCCCCTGATGTCAAGAACCTGCCCTCAATTACACAATGCACTCCCTCATAGCCTATTTATTGGGTCAGCCTAGAATTGCCCATTAGTCCTAGAGGAGATAAAATAGAGTGTCTCTTTTCTCACTTCGTATAATTTACAGCAGTGGTCTCCAACGTGGTGCCCGCGGGCACCTGGTGGCCCGCATTAACTCTGTAAAGTGCCCGCCAAACACAGGGCTCTACAATAATGCTCAGGACAGTTGCCGAATCTGTGACTATACCGATCAACCAAGTGCTTCATCGTCATGACATGTTATAAATATGTTATTATTAGCACATGTTTTGAGCTTTAATTTACTCAAGTGCAAAAATATGTGAAAGAATACTTTTGATCCTGTAATCCGAAAAATAATGCATCACATGTGTAAAGTAGTTTGAACGTATTTTTGAAAGTAGCCCTCAAGATGATTGTATCTCTTCAGGTCGCCCTCGCCTCCAAAAAGGTTGGAGACCACTGATCTACCTGTATTACTCATTTTAATACTGTTTGTAAGTATGCTTTTTTTCATGTTCATAAACATTCTGGACAGTGTGATGACAGTGAGTAATCTGTTTCAGACAAGTTATTACAAAAGGCAATGGCTGAACTTTATCGCTCAATCTTTCAACCAGACCATTAAGACCAGAGTAAGTGAAGAAGACTGTGACGTACTAAAACATCCTGACGTAAAAGCTAAATCCATTACCAAAAAGCGTCGTAGGTGTAATGACACTAAGCAATCACAAAGCAGACAGAACCGATGGACCAGAGAAAGAATGGGGATAAATAAAGCAAGTGATAAAAAAACTGATAATATGGTGCATACAGGACTCCAAAAACAAGTAATAACATTTACTTTACAAGTGTTCATTTTTCTGATAACTATTACATTCAAAGCCATGAATGAGGAGCCTACAGTAAGAGTTACAGCGTTCTTCGGCAGATTGATTCCCATTAAGAGCCTATTAAAACCATTTTCAGGCTCAGATGAAGAGATGGAATGTGAAGCATGTTTCACCGATGCAGGCGTCATTGTGGATATCAGTGCTTTCTTTCTCTCTACCCTGGCCCCTCATTCTCCCCTTTCACTTTTAACCTGGTCCTCTCTTCCAGACTTTTTCATGGGCACACGCACAAGTCAATTTTTCAACGCTGAATGTCCTTGAAATTCACATTTAACTGTACACTATTGGACATGTGACACGAGCAGGATTCATACAGTGGGTTCCACATTAAAGATCCTGTGTGTATAATGTAACTAGTCATGAGGTAATGTAAAATAAATACGAATATTTAAGATTTATCAGTATTTTTGATCACATTTGCACAAAATCTATGAAAAAAAACATTCCCAAATCATGCTGACATGGACCATGACATGTTTGTTTTTTACTCAAATTGTTATGGTTCTACCATTTAAACATGCTTTTAAATCTATTTAATACGTTTATAAATGTAAAATCAATATCCATTAGTGGATTCTTGCTTTTTTATTTTACTGTATGAAATTGCAAACCCACACGATGAAATCACTTTTTCTGTCATAAAGTAACATCTATATCCCGCAATGCACTCACTTAATTCAGGACTTTGCAAACAACTTTTAAGCAGCTTTTTGCCTTTTTCAATAAGTTTATCTTATACTTTCTCACGTTCCTTCATCTTCCCTCTAATTTCAATACTGAAGTTACACATTCGCAACTTTGTAAATTCATATTCAACACTGACAAAACAAAACCAAACAATCTATTTGAACAAAAACACGACACCACATTCTTGATGTAACCAATAAATGTCTATAGACAGTGAGGAATTTCACACATGGCTGAGAGAAAGTTGAACATCGTGTCTTCTGACAACTCAAGCAAAGTGCGCTTTCAATCTCTAATTTCTTTAACCAGCAGTGACAAAAAATAAACACGCAAGCAACTCGTCACATACATGCCAAAATAGTGGGTCTTTTCCTGGACCTCAGCTTCTTGAACTTCCCGCGAAAGTCTCTGCTTAGCATCAGGTTCTCAGTTAAGCCGTCCATGTTCTCCAGTGCGCTCCCGTGGACCTGCTTTGCTCCATTATTCCGATACATCTCCAGCTCCCCACAGCCCGACATCTCCAGTCGGTGAGCTGTCAGTCTTTCCTCAGCGGTGGCATTGAACTTGTGGTTGTACTTTATTTCTACTACTTTCAAATCTCTCGCGCTCTTCTTCTCCTTCTGATACAGAGCTGTGTCTTTATTCTGTGCTGTTCCTTACAGTGTGTTCGCGTGGGTGTGCGTTGACAGATGCAGTCAGAAAGAAGCCCGGCTCTGAGCAGCCGGCGTGTTTTAACCCCCTAGCAATTGTCAAAGAAGTTCAGCCAGTTACTGTACAACTTATAAAAAAAGGCAGGTGTTGGATTACTGCCACGCCCCCTGACAAAACGGAGGAAAAAGGAGAAAAAGATAGGTTTGGGAAGACAGACAAGAAGTATCTAGTGCTCAAAAATTCCCCAAATTTGTTATCACAAACAAGTCATTTCCTGCAGTTCAGTGTTCAAGTCATTGAGTTCTCATTGTGGAAGTCCAGAGGGTGGGATTCCCCAAAGATAAACCCGGTTGGTGCCGGGCTCCTCAAATCTTTATACTGCAGGTCTAATGTTATAGCAGTTTATAGATAAGAGACGAAGGAAATTGTTTTAAAACCTAAGGCTTGGGACTATTAAATCACTTAAGGAAAATGGTAAGAAACACAGTCAAAAGCTCTCACACACACACAAACACAGACAAACGTAATCGGAATAGTTGCATCATGGGTGTTAACTCATTGGGACTGAATGAGACACCCCTGAAAAAAAGTCTGCTTTCACCTTCTGATGCTTATTTGTACTTAGAAATAGCACCAGAAATGGCCCACACCTAAATGAATGGATTTTTCCACGGTTACCCTACATGAGAAATACAAACACACTTTGTGTTCAGTCGAAGGCGTTTTCTGTTCTAAAAGTATGCCCGTTTGTTCGGGCAGCTAATAGACTGAAGAATAGATATACTGTGTGCCACAGAAAAAAAGAATTACAACTATTACGTGTTTTACCTAATATGGGTTAGTCACAGTCTGTCACACCCAGCCTGCCTAGTAACCATGTTGTGAATTACAATTTCTATGCAAAATTTAACAAAAACCAAAGAAAAGAAATGTGCAAAGCCACAATTCTTTGAAAAATTTATGTTATAATGGAATCAGGGACAATACATACATGAAAATAAGGTCAAAATAAAAAAAATCAACGTAACAACCACAGCAATGAAACTAAAACTACAGAAACTTTACAGTTTATAAAATTAAATCAATGTTTCAGTTTTTTAAGCATAATCGGGTGTGATATTCAAAAAAGTGTTGCAATGGCGCCCTCTAGAGTTTCAAGTGTGATATACATAAGCGTAAGTAATATTCTTGATACGAACTTGTGTTTAAAGAGATAGTTTGCCCCAAAATGAAATGATTCTGTCAACATTTACTCAACCTCAGGTTGTTTAAAACCTGTATACATTTCTTTGTTCTGCTGAACACAAAGGAAGATATTTGTAAGAATGTCAGTAACCAAACAGACCTCTTACCCCATTTACTGCCATATTAGGGAAAATAAATACAAAGAGAGTCAATGGGGGATGAGATCTGTGTGGTTATTTACATTCTTACAACTATTTTCCTTTGTGTTTAGCAGAACAAAGAAATTAAGTCTGGATCAATATGAGGGTGAGTAAATGATGTCAGAATTTGTTTTTTTGGGTGAACTATCCCTTCAAGGAAGCATATGAATGGACTGCTGATATTATGCAATACGTTAGTCTACAAAAAAGTCTATCAACATCAGATACACTAAACAGCTCATTTTTAGAGCTATACAGTACAGCTCGGGGTCACTCTGTGACAAAAGGTTAAACGGTGTGTTAAAAAGTTAACGATTGGATTTCCATCGATCAAACAAACGTGATAAAAAATGTGTACATTCAATAAAATAATAGGTTGTTTTTAATAAAAGCATCGGTCAAATAAATATAAATGTAGGTAAATGTAGGTCGCTAAAGATAAATTCATTGATCATTTAAAAGCATTTTAAAGAAAATCTTTCAACTCAATAGTGATGCCAAAAACTGTTTCACAAGATCCTGAAATGGCCTCTGTGAGCCGTGAAAGTTGGCAACACTTTGGTGAAGGCACCCAACACCTCTCCAGCAACTGGGTGAATTCAACATGCGGTTGCCATAGCGAGGGCCATTCGAATTTGCATACGGCTGGTGAAAAATTAATGAGCACCTTTTATTAGAATAAACCAGTTAAAGTTAAGTCTCAGATGAGCTTGGTAAGTAAACTCTAGAGAAAGGAAATATCTGCAGATTCTGCACATGCAAGCAATATTCTGTAGCAAACAAACATCTGATGATATCTGCCGCAATGCAAATAATGGACCTGGTTTACTGGGCTAGACGTGTGTACTTTGTCTCTTATTGACCCCAGCTCACATGATATTCCTCGATCATTTGCATTCATTGAATGACCACTGCGAAAAAAAATGTAAATAAGCATTATGATAAAATGCGTGTGACCTCTCAAAATTCAATGACTATTTTCTATTGTGGAAAAGTGACGACTGCACAAAATATGCAAAAAGGACCCATCTTTTTTTTAACCGTCTTGAACCGTTATCTAACCAAACAAAGAAATCCAAATTGGAGTTAGTATCATATACCAGACAACAGTTTAATGCCAAGGGATCGGGTAACTTATCAAAGGAGCCCTGAGTCTGCACGTGATCTCAGGTAAGTCCAGCAGAAGTGCTTCGGCTGCCATCTGCCAGCTAGCAAGACTTTGACCATTTTAAGGAAGCATCCTCTTGCTTCTCATTCCCATAGCACATGTACACAACTTAAGTAAACTTTTAACTTTTATATTAGAAATCATAAAAAGGATCCATTTTTTATTTGAGAGCAATACAGTGGGCCCGCAAAGTATGTGGATGCCTAAAAGTTTAGTTTACCACAATTCAAATTTGGTAACACTTTACAATAAGGTGCTATTTGTTTACAGTAGTAAATGATTTAACATGAACTAACTGTGAACAATAGCATTTATTCACCCTTGTTAATGTTGGTTCTTGTAAATACAGTTATTCATGTTAGTTCATGTTGCATTTTAATCATGTCAACAGTGACAATGTTTGATTTTAACAATGTTTTAGTAAATGCTGAAATATACATTAAATAATAAATGAATAAATGCTTTAGAAGTATTGTTCACTGTTAGGCAAGGGATAATCTATAGACAGCCGTTTGTTATCGCACAAATAAGCCCCGACAGTGTGATCAGGGTCCGACACAAAGCGGAGGGTCTTGTATCAAACTGAAGGGGCTTATTTGGTGATAACAGCCACTGCTTGTACATTATCCTGCTTATAACACGGCTACTTGCCACATGAAAAAAAACTGGACATGACATGTTAAATATTTTTTTATCTTATTTTTACAGAATGCAGACCCTAAGTGAGGAAAATACTTTTCCTTTCGGTTTTAAGGTAAGAAACAACGTTCAAATGTCACGAACAGGCAATTTGGTTTAATCATTTGTAAATATAATGTCATGTATGTTAGTAAAAGACATATTTATATTTAATTTGTCAAAAAACCTGTCAAGATGATTTGCTGCATCCAGGTTCCTGTGTGTTGTTATTAGTTTAGAGAGGTAGTTATCTGGGAATAATGAACTTGCAAATGTCCCGACTGGCCAATCCGAGTCAAGCATTCCAACGAGCTGTTGGAATGCATGAATTATACATGTAATAATTCATGTAAGCTGTTAACAAATAGCACCTTATTGTAAAGTGTTATCGAAAATTCTTTCATCATTCACTCATCCTCATGTTATTTCAAACACGTATGACTTTTTTCTGGACACAAAACCACTGAGACATTTCGCAAAATATCTTGCTTTGTGTTCCACAGAAGGAGTTTAGAGAGGTTTTAAATGACATGAAGCTAAATAAATTATGGCCTAATTTATATTTTTGGATGAGGCACTTCTTTAAGCTGTAGGACTAATCAGAAAAGAACTAGTTCACCTTCAAAATTAAATTTCTGTCATTGTTTAGATGACCTCTTGTCATTTCAAACCTGTATGGCTTTCTTTCTTCTACAGAACACGAAAAAGGATATTTTGAAAAATGTAAGTAACCAAAAAACATAAATGACCAACATCTTTCAAAATAAATAACTTCTGTTGTGATGTCTTATATCTCGGACATATTTAGGCCCTTTTACTGAAATAAAAACTGAAGCTTCACCCTTAAACTTTGCCAATGAGCGTGCGTATCTTTCCCAGGGTTAAGAGGCTCATGTTTTCTGCATGAAAGTACTCTTTTTTCCACTCTAGTGATAATGGGGTCTTTCAGGGCATCTGGGTCTTCACCCTGCACCTGTCTCTCTAACTGCTTGCTTCTTAGCAGGCAGAGGTGGGGCTTATATCTGGCATCCAATCACACTGCTAGGAAATATTTTAGGGGTGGCGCTAGCAACTCTAGAAAGAGAGACAGTTGCACTGACACCAACAGCACCGCTTATATCCAGTTACAGCCAGGTGATTCCGTTCCTTTCTGCAGCCGGCATCGATACGCCTAACAAACGCTCATTGTTCATTCTTCAAGATGTAAGGAGGTAAATCAGCCGTTGACTCAGGTTCAACCATCAACCGCCTAGCACTCACAAAAGACATCAGCTGTCTCAGGTGTCAGGAAGACGCTGGGCATCGGGCCTTTGTCTGATGTGTAACGTATAAGCCAAAGTCATAACTGAACTCCAGGTTAATTGGAGATATTCCTATGCACTCACGATGAAACACTAGGGGAACACAAGAACATGAAGAGCACAAAAAGCCGGAGGAAGAACACGACTATGTAAATTATAGCAGATTATAAAACTCCTGCCCACCTACTAGCATATTTATAGTAGTGAACGGCAGCACGGTTGCCTGAGAAACAAGCCTGGATGCTCTGATCAAAGCGATGTCTTGAACTCCTCTGAGTTGAGTCTTTGCTGTTTTCTTCGGGATGACAGCTACGCAAAGTGAAGCGAGTTCAAACAAATCACTTACATTGTGAAAGGTCAATTCACATTTCTCACTCTAGTCTGATTCTATTTCCTATTCCACAAGCAAGAACCATCGCTATTATATAATAGAAAACAGACACCGACATTCTAGTTGCCTGCAACCACAAATGCACCTTCACACAAACATTTTACATGCATCCTCCATATCCTACATTATACATAATGCTTCTAAGCATCTAAATTATTAGTGATTTTTTTATCCATGTCTAAATTTAACAAATAGTTTTATAATGACTTCATAAGAGAACCCTTTAAACATTTCAGCACTTTGAACTTATGTAAAGATGTACAAATGTTTTACATAACAACACTTTCCAATATGATCCCATTTACATGTTCATTTATAAATAAGCTCTTGCCATATTTAGCATTTACTGTTCCTCTTTTTTGTTGAATTTCCAAACAACAGGTATTTAAATAACGTATAGGGGGAAACCTGTAGTATTAGCTATAGCAGTCACAGAAACCTGCCTATGGGTTTGAACTTAGTGTGTACAATAATATAAACGAGCATGCCAGCAAACTGACAGTCAATAGTAAATTTACAGTTAAAAAGATAAAAAAATAATAGTTTCAAGTTAAAAGGAGAGACGTCGGTTTGTGTTTGATGCTAGTTCATCCCAAAATATCCACATGCGCAACATGTTGCAGCCTCATCACGCATCACTTTCCCACCACCATAGCAGATATAATGACGCTTACTGCAGGTAACGGATGGATTGGAGTTTAAGAGACAGGTTAAAAGTTATGAATATTTTATGGAGAGTGTGGATTTACAGTTATGACAACCTAATTCGCGTGGTCGCTGAAATAAACTGATAAACGTACCTCAGAGAAGACGACTGAGCGCGGTTACAGCTCCATTTTTTATAGTTGATGGGATCGCGGTGAATTCACGCACTTGCCTCGAGGTGTGAGCAGCCTTTGCCTCGTTGTAACTGTCAATCAACCGAGAAGCGCGTAAGGTTAATCTCCTCCCGCCAAGGTAAGCCCCTCCCTCCGTTAGCGTCATGCGCTTGTGAAAACAAATGCAATGGTAACCACATTCCGCAAGTTTTTACTACAGTTTTGGTGTTAATATTAGAAAGATTTGATATTATTTATTTCATATTAATTCCGAAGTTATTTTGTAACATTATTTCCGTGGGAAATATTATCCGCTGTTTAACGGGACTTTCACCAATGTTTAGGCCTCTTCATTTTAAAACAACTTCGATAAACACAGACTTTATTATGGCTCGTAAAACGTATAAAACTAGAGGAATGTAAACTGTATGAATTGAAAACATTAATCATTTTACATTCTTGCTACTGCTAGAGTCAGCGAGAGTAAAAACAAGAGTATAAAAGTATTGTGAACCACAATATCTCTGACTGCCTTTAAAAACAAAAATGAATTTTTTGTAAAAAAAAATGTACGCACGACAATTTTTTCCTAAATGACACATACAAAAATGACACACCATGTATAGAAATGTCTGTCCACTTCATTTAGTTCACAGTTTAAAAGACCTGCATTCAGTAGGCACATCTCTCACATTGATCAGACGAAAACTGACTAAAAAGTCAGATAGCAGAAGATTCATCCATTTTAGTTTTGTAAACAAACATTTCCAGCAACTCTGGAACATTGCCCTGTGCTTTCTCTTCATTTCCCATGTCCAACCATGACATCTTCAGATACACGATCAAGCAGGAGCCTACGACGTGACAGCTCAGATCTCAGTCGATGAAACTAAGACGTTTCCAGTGGAACACCAAAGAGCTTAAAAACATCTTTAAAGTCTCCTGCGCTTTTTTAACTCCATCTGCTTATGCAGGGCACCTTCATGTATAGCTGGCATTTATGCCTAAGATAGACGTCTGTGGAATGTAGCTGCGATGGAAGTAGGAAGATCTGGATGGGTCCATGTACATGACAGAACTGGTGAGGCTTTTGCGGTCCGTTTTGAGCTTCGGTTGCCTCTGCCAATGGCACCATAAAAGTTCCACCTGCTCTCTGAAGAAGCTGGTGGTCAGCGTGTACAGGATGGGATTTATGGCACTGTTGATGGGGAGGATGAAGACCACAACCCATGACGTGATGGTTCCTAAAAAGAGATCTAATATAAGACGTTTTTTTGCGTAGAAATAGCAGGAAAACACAGATAGGTAATGTTAAACGTGGAAGGCATTTTGATTTTCTAAAAAATTATCCAATCTACTATAAACTCAAATCATGAATACATTAAGCTGGTGAAATAAACCTTCAAGACAGACTCTCTATAATATTGTCTGATGATTCATAGCCCATATCACCAGTGAGAGCCTCGTGATTTCTCCCCTCTCTCTCTCTCTCTCTCTCTCTCTCTCTCTCTCTCTTTCTCTCTCTCTCTCTCTCTAGTTAACACTAACCTGGTATCTCAACTTGTAGGAGCGAGAGGATTTTGACCAGGAATATAGGAATCCAGCAGAGGGCATCAGAGAACACAATAAAGAAGAAACGGTGGGTCATGGCCACATCCCTGTGCCTCCGACCGCGCAGCTCCGTGGCATTGATGCCTGTCTTGTAGATTGAGTAAAACATACTGGAGTAGGAGATGACAATGATGACGAAGGCCACCAGGTTAAGTCCTGCACATGAAACGTATAAAAACAAAACGAATTGAGAAACAGCAGACAGCAATGTACATGTCCTAAATGCAAAAATATTCATCATTAAAGTAATCCAAATAACTCCAGTGGGTTAGTAGACGTCTTCTAACGTGAAACGATACTTTTTATATTAAGGGATTGCATTGCATTATACTATACATTTGTATCAGAGTACAGGTAATCTCGGGTCCCGAACCCATGACCTTTATTATGCTTTATCAACTGAGCTACAGGAAAGCTGCTGTTGATATTACAAAGTCATTGGTGACTTTAATTTTACTAAATCCAGAGGTTATTTCCTGGTTTGAGGTGGGAAATATCCTAAATCCGAGGGGTCTGATGTAGCATCATATATGTAACCCTGGATCAGTTTTAAGTAGCACGGCAACATTTTGAGTGAAAGCCAAAAATACATTGTAAGGTTAAAAATTATCTATTTTTCTTTTATGCCAAATATCATTAGGATATTTAGTTAGAATCATGGTCCATGAAGAAACTTGGTAAATTTCCTATCGTATATCAAAACTTTAATTTTGTGAGTGGATGACCTGCTACAGGGCCTCTCATTAACAACTTCAATTCTCTCAGTATTAAGATTTTTTGGCACCCTCAGAATCCTGAGTTGTAAACGGTTGTTTCTCTGCCAGATATTGTCATATCCTAACAACTCATACATCAATAGGAAAGCTTTCGGATGATGTAAAATCTAAATTTTGAAAAATCGACCCATAAGACTGGTTTTGTCGTGCGGGCTCACATATGTGTTCTTGAAGCGTCGCATTCTTGGCGAAATAGACTAAAGTTATATGAGATGAGGGTTAATAAATTATTGGAATAATGAAAATTTGAATTTTTTATATGAATTATTCTTCAAAGTTTCTGTCGCTTGCCAGTCCTTGAGAGGCTGATGCAACATTGTTTTAAATGGCTTTACACCGTTTATAATTAAATTTTAACCATTGATATGTAAGCAAATGTTTACTGCATAAAAAATGTGTTTTACCGAATTAGTCTCTAACTTCATTGCTTTTTTACTTTATCCTCACCAAGAAAAATGCAGGTGGAATATCCTTTAGCAATGGGCTTTTCCAGACGCTCTGAATGAAGGGGAAAACACACTCCATTGTGTCCATAGTAATTTCCAAACATCTCTTCACTGAGCAGAGGCACTGCAGCTATGGAGATACCCAGGAGCCATATAGAGATCAGGACAGCGAATGTTTGACGCTTGCTTGGTCTCAAGTGGCTAAAAGGAAAAACAATGACCAGAAATTTTTCTATGGTCAAGTAAGTGAGCAGCATGACGGAAACTTCAGAGGACAGCATAGCCAGGAAGCCAATGACGCGACACTCCAGGCTGTCCATCCAAAGCTTAGCGTTCTTGTTGTACTCGCCGCGAAACTTCAAATCAAAGACCCCCACAAAGAACAGATAGACCCCCATCAGACAATCTGCACCTGGGGACAAATGAAGCATTGTTTAAATAGCATGTCATTAGCTACCCTTGAAAAAATCGCAGGGCAAATTGGAAGCCGTTCCTACAGTACATCCGGCAGGTGCATTGATTCATGGCACCAGGCCAGTAACTCCAGCAAACGGGGGTCAACAACACCAAATATGTACTAGGAAGAGCTTTCATCGATTACTGGAGGTGATTGTAATAGAGAGCGAATCCTGTGTATAGGGAATTGTGACAGGGCGATAGATTTTCTGTCCAATCATGACAGCCTTTCAAGCTTGATATAAGCCCCGAAACTGTCAGCAGTGAAACACTTTGCTTATGAGACAGTCAGTTAGTGAGACTAAGGAACACAGGTTTCAGACGATCAAAGCCAGTACGTCCAACAGTAAATAACATTAATGTTAACCGCTGTCTCACACGCTACAGCTGTAAGAGTTCTGTAGTGAGACAACTGATCCAACCGTATTTTAAAATAAATGACAATTTTGGGAGACATTTATAGCTTCCAAATGTAATATGCTTCTAGATTATAATGAGGACATTACGGGTGCATTTGAGAGCTTGGTGCCCTAGAAAACGGTTTCCACAAGTACCAGCTGTCTCTGCCTGCGTCACATGGGTTTCATAAAAGCTGTTATCCAAATATAGCGGAGACAGACTAAGAAAGACATGCATGTCTCTTCTGTCATCATCAGTGTCGTTTGAGAAAGCTTTTATGTATTTTCTCACGCTATATACACAGGTTATGTCACACAGTTTGATCCCTAACACCATGTGTACACCAGACACCATCGGCAACCCGTGCTGCATCCAGTGTGTGGACATCCGGTTTAGACACGGTGTTAGTATAATGCAATAAGTATACTTTTCATTACTTACAGCACAAAACTTTAATGCACAGAGCATGCAGGTTGTTTTCGGCCCGCAGGACCGTACGCATCCCAATGACGAAAAGGTTCCCGAAACAGGTGACGAAAGCCATGACCCAGACAAATACACGCAGGAGAACGTTAGCCAGCAGATCTTCAAAAGACGAGAGACCATCTGAGTTGGGTTTACACTTGCGCACGTGTGGGGCGTAAGAGCAGTACTGGAACTTCTTGAAATATCTGCAAACATTAATGTTATGATTAAATGAATATGTAATATTTAGACAAATGTAATTTAAATAGTGTTTATATTAAATCAAGCTATGACTGATTCATCACTTCATTCCTGACACTATGGTGCCCCCAAATAAGGCTGAACAGGTAGTATTTTTATTCATAAAAATGCTTTTGAGACGTCTGTTATTCTCTTATAATATGAGGAATGTAATGTAATATATATATAAATATTTATATAAATAAATATATTTACATGTAGGAAAGGTTAGCCATTGGCACAAACATTCGCGTCTGGATGTTTGGTATTTCTACTCCCTCCAGGCCACTGTAGAAAAACAGAGTTTTAGTGTTTAGTGATTTTTATCATAAGCCTTTGGTCAGGCCTCGGATAAATGATTCCCCGTTCTGAACGTCTACGAGCTCAGTCTGAGACGTCTCAAGTCTGGGACGTCCTTTTTACGGTTTAAATGAATCTTTATGGCTCATCATGTGAGGCTTTCCCTGTTTCAAGAACATATCTTTGAAAACTATATTGTATGTATGATTATTATAACACAGATATATGAGTATAACACAGATATATATTTTAGGATAAAAAAATTACTTACAGAGATTGAAGCTGAAGTAGATGGTCAAATTGATGTGGGTGAATGTGGTCCATTGGGTTTTGGGATAGATTCCTACAAAAGAAAACACACTTTCAATTCAAGAGCTGCACTCATCAGAAGGTTTAGAAAAATATAGAATGACAGCCGCAGAAATGAAGAGACCATTCAAAATTTTAATTTAATCAGCATTTGTGTATATATGGTGGTCATTCCAGTTCAGTGTCTGTGGAATTATGATAAAGTTAAACCTCAGTAGTGACAAAGTCATAGAATAGCAATGTGAAAGACTGACATTGAAAACTGTGATAAAAATTGAGATTATAAAAAAATATTATTTAATATTTTCCTAAATACATGAAATATTACTGTTGTATTGCTTAGAAGTGAATATGAACTTGTTTGCAGTATTTTGGTCTAAAAATATTTTTTGGTCCAGTTTTCATTTTCTGCAAATGGAAGCAATATTTTTATTTGAAATTTGGGAGAAATATTGTTAGTAGTTCACAGAATGAATCAAAACGATCATTTTACCGATATTGTTTTTGAATTTTGAAATAGTTTTTGAATACATATTTTATATCTTCAAAAGATATGTGCATACTCTACACACTGAATCTTAGAGATAGTTCACCAAAAAAACAAATCTGTAATTTATTTACTCTGTCCCTAGTCCCCATCCATTTTCATTGTATGGCACAGTTAAGCAGCTGTGAATTCTGCTTTTCTTTTGTATTTAACATATAGGTTTAAAACGTTATGTGAATTCTGGGAGAGCTATCACTTTAAAATACACGCTCACAATCCATTTTTCACATCTTAATCCCCAATTTTTGACTTGACCGCTCATACTTACAGAATTTGCAATGAAGACAAGTCCCTGAAAATACTGACTGGCAGTGCCTGTAGTCGGTTTATGGACAAATCCCTGTAGAAACAATAAAGACATGTCAAATGCTCTTTGTATCTTGAGTAACTTAATAATATTTTCTCTTGCTCTTGGTTGTCATGCATTGTCGGCAATGTGTCACAGTCACTCACAGGTCTCCCAGCATGTGCAGGTCCTGAAAAGTGTTCTCTGGCAAAGTCTTGATGAGATTATCTCTCAGTGATCTAAAGATAAGACACAGAATATCCTACACATCATCTACAGGAGCTTTGCTGGGGGGTTTGTAATACACAACGCTGTCAATCCACTTTGAAAGAATAAACTCTCTTGTGTCACTATCTGCTCAAAACAGGTGTCCATGACACTCAAGTCTAATATGTTTTGTCTCTTACAAATTTAGAATAGCATGCGGCATCAATTCCATACAGTATGACGTTGTAAAATAACAGGATGTTAGTTTGTGGGTGCTGCGCAGTCAGAAACACAGTAGCTATACTTTCATAGTGTTCTCTTCAGCTCTAAAAGAACGTTGTGTTTGGTGCTGTAATACTCACAGCACGGTTAGATGTTCACAAGTGAGAAAGGTTGACATGCCCACAGTCTTTATGCGGTTGCCCTCAAAGTCCCTTTGATGAGAATTATATAGATAAATTTAAGAGGAAAATTCATAATGCACCAAACACATTGATGGGAATCAAATAAAAGATATAAAAAAGTAATATGCCAGCCAAAGGCTTATGGGATTTGCTTGAAACCAGATAAACGCATGGACTGATAAGGAAAATCCTCATCTTCCTGTTGCGCTTGGCTTTCAGTGACAAACCACACGGCCGAGGAGAGAACAACTTTCTATGAGTACATACTGTTCCTGTGCTACACGGAGATGATAGCAAGAAGGACGAGGCCCTCGTATCATTTCGACAGCATTTTAACCAGGCTGGGATGTAACAGAGGAAAACCGCAAAAAAAATGCACACTGTGTGCTACGGGTTTTTGACTGAAGATTAGCAATGTCAGAATTTTAAGGATGTTTTTTACAGTGAATATGCGCTCGAAATTCTCTCCTCGCCTTAGTTCACTTATATATGTGTCTCATGAAACAATTTCACGGTAAACAGCTATAAACAAGATTTTGGAGGAATATGTTTAATAATTTGGATATTTTAGAGCCCAAAGCTCCCAACAGCACCAGGATTTCTATACAGTAGAAGAAAACCAACACTTTGTATTTAATAGAGTATCTAAAACAAATAAAAGCAGTTTATCCAATTGGATTTTAAAGCATTCTGATATTTGATCCCATTCACAGAAATCAAGAGATTTTCCAATATGTCTGTTCTGTATAACAGTCTATTCTATTCAGTTTGGAATGTCATTCATCCTTTTGCGTCATGCAACATGTGTCTTGACAACTGGCATGACAACTGACTGCCGTGTGTCGTTGCCAGTCTCAAGTAAAGGAATATCTATCTTCGAATGAAAGGTCAACTGCTCGGGTAGTTTTGTTGTAATTTATATTATAAAATTGAAAAAGAGAGGCAGATACTTACAGCCAGCTGAGGATGGGCATGTGGGTGCAGAGTCTGGCAGAAGGCAGCTGTTCCATAGAGGTGTTCACCATTGATCTAGACAGAGCATTAGATAAACAGAACCAGAAAGTGCATTTTAAGTGCTAGTTAAGGAGAATGACACGCTTTGCATCCAAATAACAGAATTCATTTCAATAAAAGCAAGAAAGGTTAATGTAACTCTTTAAAGGGAAATAAACAATGACACTTACATGAAAAACAGGGAATTCAGGCCGGTAAATGTGTTTACTGTAATTGTTGCGATAGGATTGTCATCCAAAATTCTGTGAATGAGATGAAACGAGAAAATTCAAAACCTGTAAGACACCAGCTTCAATAATGAAGTAACAAATGTCGTCTTGTTTTAGTTCACCTTAACAATGAATGGCTTTAATACAGATACTGTAAGATGAAGCCCTATTTTTTTTAATTCAGATTCACACTTCAATTTCAATTTAAATAAAAAAAGCATATTAGGATTTCTGTCTTCTTTTTGTTAAGTCTAAGTCATACGATTTTTTTATGTATGCAGGGATGTGTTTCCTGTACAATTATGTAATGCATACTAAAGAAAAGACATAAAGATTGAATCCACTTTAAATCAGTTTGGATAAAAGTCTGCCAAATATATTAATGTAGTTCCAAACACACTTTGCGAAGTTTGCAATGGTTTTAACTGTGGTTTTAGACGATTCATGTTAATAATGATTTATCCTCCGGTGCTGGTTGTCCTGACCTACAGTAGTTAACTCTGGACCACTACTGCTATCTCAGCCAAATTATTATTCTAATATAGATTTTATGACTCATATAAACACTTAAATCCTTTTGTCCTTGAATAGTGGCAGTTTAAAGAGCTTTTTTATGTGTAGACATTAGTTTATGGTTTTACTCACAGCCACTTGAGTTTATGAAGATCACGGAACACGTCAGGAGGAAGCAAAGAGATGCAGTTCTGGCTCAGTGACCTGCAACACAAGAGAGGAGTCTATCATTAAAGTGCAGTAGTGTTAAAAACAACACATTTTGTGTTAAGTTAAGGACGTATTAATTTCTCTGTGTTATTATTTGGGACAACACGTTTTGTGTTGTATTTAAAATCCACACGAAACGTGTTAAAAATAACAGATAATGTCTTAAATAGGAAAACACAACACTAATGTGTTTAAATTAAATTAACACATCAATTTGAATGTATATAGTCAAAAACAAAGAGTCAGAAAAATAAAGGCTACACTCTTACATTTTAAATTTGTGTTTTAAAATAGATTTACACAATTTACACTCAAAAAAATTTTATATTTTAAAGCTGTAGAATCAAATAAATATACTGTTTAAATTGAGCAAATGTAAGTAAAACGTTAATGGAAAAGTTCATCTTAAAATCAAAATTTTAGATTTTCGCACATAAAGTATTCTCGTCGCTTCAAAAAAATCAATTTAGCCACTATGAGCGGATGGACCAATTTAACAATGTCTTTAGAACTTTTCTGGACCCTGACGACAACTATAACTATGATGTTTATGAGAAGGCCTGAATATCTCTGGATGTCACCTAAAATATCTTTATTTGTGTTCCGAAGACACCGGGAGGTCTTGAAACATGTTGAACGTCACATGGTTGGGAAAAATATAACACAATTTTGATTTGTGTAAATCTGAGTAGCTCAAATACTTCTATTAGAATTCACCAAACAGTTTGAGTGTTGTCTTTTCTCAGATCTTCAATAGAATTTTGTATCAAAAACAAAAGAAGAGTCTTTTTTCATTTGACTCAGTTTTTAAAAAGTTATGTTTGTTCATTCCAAGTTATATCAATCAAACTGCATTTGCGTTGTTTTGATTAAGTGATAATAATTTAAAAACATATACAGCTAACTTAACACAATGAAGCAAAATAAAAGCATGCAACATAAAAAACAAGATTTTTGAGAACAATGTTTTTGAAAATAAACTCCTCAAAACATTTTAGTAAAGAGTATATGTTTAGTTGCCAACATTAATTACGGAAATACGCTTTTTGGAAATATTGAACAAAATCTCTGTTCGTCAACATCTTATTGGTTGTTTCAGGCACTTACAGTTTCTGCAGTCTGTATAACCCAGTAAACGCCTCAGGATAAACAGTGCCAATGCAATTATCCTGGAGGAATCTAGAAAAGAAAAAACAATCTGCATTTAGGACAACAGGTGGTTGGCTTAAACACAACTGTGGGGTTGAGTGACAGCTAACCTGATAACCACTTACCAAGTGTGTGATATTACGCATTTTTGGATTATTGTTAGTAAAAAGGACGTATGTGTTAATGTAACGTCAGTAAGCAATTCCTTTGGTTAACACTAGCATCTTTTTTATAATAAACAACTAATCGCTTGTCACCAGAATTTTCACGCCTGTCCACATTAGTTTTTAGCCTAAAGCCCATCTGGTGGTTCTTTTAATAGTGTCCTTATTCACAAGATACCAACAAAGAGAATCCAAGGTTTGATCGCATGCTATAAAGGAACCTGCCAACATTGAGATTAACATGCGGGGAAAAAATGGATTTACTGTAAATGAAGGCGCCCATGGCCTCATAATAAAACCCAGATGCAGCAGAAATGTGATCATGAGCGTTAATCTACAGACTTCACTAGTTTTTTTGTATCGGCTTAAGAAACCGATCGTTTTTTGTGTGTGTGTCACAGAAACAGAGCATTAGTGGTACAGACTGTCAGTTCCATTATACAAGATTCTGTGTGTAGATTTGCATTAAAGTCAATGTAAAACAAAGATTAACCGTCTACTTTAGCAAGGTCTTACAAAATCAGTGACTGTAGACCTTGTTTGCAGCGCTAACATTGCATTGATACTTTTCAACGCAAGTTTGGCTTGTCCTTAACCCAACAGGGCTCAAACAGAAATAGTATTTATACTCACAGTCTCTGTAGATGGATGTATTTGATGAAAGCCTCATCAGGTATTATGCGAATGTCATTGCTCTTCAAGGACCTGTCCAAAAGCAACACAAACTAATGTCTTAAAACATTTTTTACTTTGTAAAATATTATATTTTATAAAGACAGTCTTCTTTAGGCCTCAACTCTTAAAACTCATTTAGGTTATTTCATCAGAAGCAAATATTTTTATTCCAGAATCCCTATAGAGAGGTTTTTCAAAATCAACTTTTGAAATTACAAGAAAAAAAAACACATTAAGTCTCTTTTAATTGGGCTACCACTTTCCAAAATGTAAACGCTGGTTCAGAAGCACTTCCTGTTTCAGTTTTATTTATTATTCATTTATCTTACATGTATAATACAAACCTAAAGATATAAGTTAAACATTTAGACTTGGTTAGAAATATTCTGTTGGTTGTCTTTTGTTCAAATGTTTTTGTAAAACTGAAACGGGAAGTTCTTCTGGACCAGCGTTGACCACCGTTGTTTACATCTTCCGAAATGTTCTATAGTTTGTACATTCCTTGTCATGTATGAATGAAATATACAATTCAACAATACTTTATGGAAAGATATCAAAACCAACGTCATTGCTGCTGCGTAGTTATTAATTGGACTACACTCCTTTTTGTTGTCGCCACAACAGCCATCTATACGTGACCTATCTATTCCACTGTGAGACCCAAAAGTCTGACCCGACCCACAATCTTAATCTTATTTATTTCCTTTAACACTGTTGATTTTACTGTGCATCTTTACAGGTTAAAAAGCAAGTAAAATGATGTAAGCAGGCCAGGTTTACCACTATTATACCAACATCAGTCATAGCAAAGTACGGCTCCAATTCAGTATGCATGCTGACAATACAAGTTTGAATGAAGGCTGCGTACATGGAGGTAACGTTTGTTGACACCTGCGGAATGGACTTCAAGCTGACACGCACGCAGTGAACCTCTGTATTAATGCACTGACAGCGATGAGGGAACTGCTCCACATCTAAAAGACGAGACAAAGAAAGCACACAGTAGATATCATGCATTTAAGATTTTTGCTAAATCATTCCAGCCTTAAAAATACTGTGTTCATGGGATTAAGTGTGTTTATTTACGGCAGTCTGTTGCAAGTTCTTGCGGAAAAACCTGTCTAAATGTCCGGTCAAAGAGGTCTGCCCAACCACTGTTATCCCCTTCAGAGAGATGGCCGAAAATTCAATGGTCGACCAAGAAGAGGTCAAGTTGAACACACACACAAAAACAGTCACAAAAACTGTTAGTTTAATGTTTTTGGTGATTATACAGAAAATAAACAGTTTTCATCAATATTCATAATATTTATCTGGTATAAAGCCGTGCAGTTATAATGGATCCCAACAGAGCATTTTAAGTTAATATACACCAACAACTATGTAAAGAAATCTGTGTTTGTTTAAGAATATGAAACAGCTCTAACCACAGTTGTCCTCATCAGCTCCATTAGGACAGTCGTTTTGGCCATCACAGTGAAGAACCTGTGGCAGACAAATGCTCACATTCCTACATGGAAAGTGACCCAGCGGACATTCATGAACAGGCCTGCTGTCCAGCCCAGCTGCAGATGACACACAAGAACATGCTTTAGTTTTTAAGGCTTTTAAATCATCTATGGTCACTGAAAGGTGATTATTTTAAGATTTTATGTTTCTGAGCATAGACAGAATAATAAAGACCCTTTACACGTGTCAGAAAAAGAAAAGGATATGCATATGTTTAACGATTGGCCTCATTCCAATCTTTGTTCAGTAATAGATAAAGTTCATCTGTGTGAATACTTCCAAATGCCTAGAGAAAAATTAAAATGTGCAGACTATGACAAAATGAATGAGTGTTAAATTATAACACTCGTATTTCTTTATACAATATGTGCAGATGCCAAAATCTTTAAAGACTAGATCATTAGGCTGGAATATTATGAGCAATGAACTCAAATCTGAAATGCAAATCTAGAATAAAGCAAATAAGCAAAACACAGATCTATATATCACCTTTAAAGTCCCAGTGAAATTAAAAATTAAAAAGGCAATTTTTTCATGAAATATTGCAGCGTTTATTGTAAATAGTTTATCAATGCGGGTCATTCTCTTTTTAAAATGCATGTGCCCTCATAACCTTTAGTTGAAATTTGAATCTTCCTGTAATGACTATCCACACACACAGCAAAATCACCGGTGTTAAAAAATGTCAAATGAACTCTCACAATGTATAATCCACATTTTGAGAGTGTGGATTATATATACACTGTGAGAGTTATTTCTGCATTTTTTAACACTGTTGATTTTACCCTGCATCTTTAATGACTAGTAAGATGGCTTGGGCGGAGCTCACTGTTCCTCTCATTAAAAATTCGATTTCACTCGGAAATGCGTCAAAATACGGAAGTAAAGATTATCACAACTTCTTATTCACGGAGAATTTAAGGGTTCCGGCGACAGAAAAGGTAAAACAAAATTCTGACAGTGTACACGCAGAAACAAAGAGCCATACTTACTGTATATATAAATACATTAATGTACGTTGGATATAAAATCCTAACATCAGTAGACTACTTAAATCATTATACTGTACATACTTTGAAGTATTTGAAGGATCAGCCTATTACTTACTGGTGCAATCAAGCTATTTTGGGAGCACATTATCCCTTACTACAATGAACAATAGTTTAACTCTATTACCCTTTGTAGCAAAACCACCACAAATTTACTTTGGTCTAACCACAATAACTATAGTCAAACCGTGGTATTTGTTGTAAAACTATGGTAATACAAATGGTCATCAATCTGACACAAAACCCATTTCTTTGACTATAATAGAACTAAATTCAACCTGATATACAAAAAACCCTTGATTTGTGCCTCGTCACCCAAAACATTTTGACATTATGTATGTTTCTTAAGAGCATGCCAAGCAAAACCACTGACTATTCACAGCATTGAGTAAAACCCTATTGGGAAAAAAGTATTTAACAGACATAGTGAAGTCTCAATAACAGCCCTTTTATCTGAAGTATTTTGTTCCAATGAGTAACAGTACATACAAATACGGTTCAGATTGAAAGACATTTGAACATTTTATCTTTATCATGTACAAACATTGGTGTCTATGCTGCAGACAAAACAAAAATACAAAAATGACAAAAGACAAGGTTTAACTTGAAACCGTTATAATGATCTCACCATCATTTTACCAAAGTTTATATTTAAAAGCATTGTACTACAAATGATAATCAACCATGCCAAAAACAGTCAATTTTGTTCAACTTTTAAATCGATAACTTACATACATTACAGGGTGACACTTTACAACATTGTATTTGTTAATATTAGTAAATGTATTATCTCACATAAATCAATGAGCAATGTTTTCAGCATATTTAAATCACTGTTTAGGTTAGTTCATGCCAATACAGTTCAGTGTGATTTAACTAATATTAACTTAAAAAACGCATTAGCAAATGTCAAATTTAACATAATTGGTAACATTACCAAATTCTGTAGTATATTTAATATTACATCCATTGGCTGGAAAATATTCTAAATGTTTTATTTTTCTCTAAAACAACCTAGGACAGTAAAGTCTTACCTTTGATCGTTGATATCGATAAAGCTGAAAATATCCATATCAGAATTAAATCCAATGATAAAAACGATTTATCCGATCTCATTGTAGCTCTGAGGCAGTTTGTATACATTTCGTGTCCAAACTACATATTATCCAAGCACTTTGCTAAACAAATGCTTTGTCCAGACAGTGTTCATCAATCCGTAATATGAACGCGCGAGCACAAACACACAAAAGCTTGAGGTACAGGCGGGATGCAGGTGGCGATCTGTCATCTCTTTAAGGAGCTTGGAAAAGTTTGTGCGCGCGCGGCGAGAGAGAGAGAGAGAGAGAGAGTGTGAAAGAGAGAGAGAGAGAGAGAGAGAGAGAGAGTGAAAGAGAGAGAGATGTGATAAATTCAGCACGTGGTCTCGTTTTGTGTTGTTGCCATGGAATCTGCTCATCCTCACTTGTAAATCTGGTATACCTTTACTGTGTCCAAATAACAACAGGTTTGGTTCCCCAAAGAACCTTAAAGTCAAAAGCTGAACCAAAGAACGTTTAGCAACATTGTTTTTTTGATACTCTCATATAATTATATAGAAAGGATACGTTAAAGTATTTAAATGTATGGAGTGTTATGGATAAACAGCTATAAAATAGCAAAATCCAGGCACGTGCAGGGGCGGGAGCTTGAGCCCAGGTCCTTTTCATCCTCGAGAGAAAGTGGCCTTTTTCTGGGTACGTGTTTCTGTTTGCGCCCGGCTTTCCTTGTCAAACATTTAGAAAATGTCAGGTCAGGTCGGGAGATGTTGAGAGTCCAGATGCCCTTATCCCATCCACGTCTGCAGCCACACGCACAGCTGTGTGTGTAGCACTTTTGGCACATCAGGCAGAGGGCCGCAGAAGTGAAGTCATGCCTCCTTTCCAGAAGCGTTTGTCTTGTGTGTAGGTGAGTGATGATGAACAGACTAGCACATTAGAGCAAAAGAAGACATGAAAGCTAAATTGAACAGTAGTGTCCTCCCTTAAACAATAACTTGATAAGTTTGATGTCAGACTCCTCATGATGCATTTTATATGTTGTGTATGCACTTATAGATCTAAATCGCCCTCCCTCAAATGTGAAACAGAGTTCTTGTCACCATGCACGCGTGCCTGGTACAGAAAGTGTAATTATAGCAACAATAATAATATTAATAATAATAAGTTAAAGTGTTGTATTTTTCTATTTTGTCAATCATTTTTTGTGGTGTGTTTAAAAAAAAGTGCATGTTTTTTGTCCTGTAAAATAGAAAATTAGCTGCCTTTTTCAGTTTAGTGTGAAGGTCATTGTTGGTGTCCCAATCATACCCCAAATATTTAGTAATAAAATAATAAACAGTTTATTGGCTTGTGAAAAATAAACATATTATTAGTGAAAATATGTCATTTTCCTTTGTGCAGTCATTTATCCTAAATGTATACTTGAAACTTTAACTAGAAAACAGACACTTTGTGGATTAATTTCCTATGTTGTCGCCTGTTCTTGTGATAAAATGTGTGAATTCTACAGAAGACCATTGTTGGAAAATGAAACAACATTAAACAATGGTGGGAGTGTGAGGGATTTGAAAAAATAGTTATTTTAATATATTTCACATTTTGTTTGGAAAAAATAAAAACTAATATGAGAAGTGCCCTTTTTTCCACTTGAGCTCATGCCCCTTAAAATGTCTGTGCACGTCCCGGGCAAAATCACAAAGTTTTTGGTCTTATTTTGGAGTCAGACCAAACCTCTTCTACATTACAGGCCTTAAGAAGGAAAATCCTTATTTCACAGCTTCCAGTGGTGGTGAAATTTACATTACACAATGACAGCAGCACAGATCACCTTCTCTTCATCCAGCTGATTTTACAAGTGCTTGGTTCCAAAGCCACTGAACTCATTGTTATAAACATGATGTTCCAACTGATTTGTGAACAACTCATGTGTAAACATAGATATGCATTACTGTTAAGTGTATTAGTCTTATCCATCATTAATGAGAATGGTAGCTGTGGTGGAGCTACTAGGACAGGTGGATTTGTTAAATATGCATATAAACACAAAAGCTCCACACTTGAATCATAAAATCTGGATGTGTGAGCAGGCACTCTAAGCTAAGGCTACCTTATCATTGAAATTTCTATAGAAACATGAAGAACAGCAATTATCACGTTGCTGATAATATTTGCAAAAAGATTAAAACTACCCAACGACATCTGTGTTTGTACAGAGATCCAAAAGACTTTGAATGAGATATAAGAAAACCGAATTATTAAAGATTTGGATGAGTTTACTAGGTCACTAAAGGCTGGAATACACTACAAGAGTTTGTTCAGATCTTCAGTCTGGATTTTTTTAGGATATTTTATTTCTTCATTCAAATGTTGTCGATAATAAAATATGAGCATTTCATGAAGACCTAAAACTGTATGCGTGTAGTACTAGCTTTCATGTAGCTTGTAGGTTGTGGTTTCGATCCCAAGGGATTGCAAATACCCATGTAAAATGTATAGGATAAAGCAATGTAACGTCTGCCAAATGCCTAAATGTAAGTGTAAATGTATTATTTCAAATTTAGATGTGTTTGTAAAAGAAATGCAAACAGTAATAAATACATTCAAATTACATTTAAATTAAAGAGATATAGATTAGCGTGTAGATTAGACAAACCGCTGAGCAGACAAGCTGAGACAGGATACTTCATCTTTCGATGTTTTATTAATCAGAAACAAAACTTAAAAATGAATTATTCATTTTAATTAGGACAATCTTAAGTTTAAGTTCTTAAATCAAGTCTCCATGAAGATTTAGTAGCAACATCGATGAGAACATCATTTTGCTGTGTGTCACTTTGTAAATCTTTTTCCAAACACAGCACAAATGACAATCACCATCTCTTAATGACCCCAAACTCATAAAAGTAAACAGAAAAGTATGTGTATAGAAATACAGTAAGACATTTTGTGAAAATATATTTTTGTAATATGATCAGTGCTGATGAACAATGCATGCAGCCATTTACTGTAGCATCGTCTTTTAGGGTGTTCAAAGTTCACACATTGATGAAATCTTCAACAAAGGTATATTAACAACTTTAAGAATAATATTTTATTTAATATTTCTAAAATAAAAACTAGCCTGCTGTTCTTAAGTAACACTAGCCAGAGATTTTAAAGTAACACAGTGTGAGTGTATGTGTGTGTCGGGAGTTTACTTCACTATAAAACTTTTTTTTGAGCTCTCAAATCACATTGGACCTAAAAAAACTGCCAACAGAGAGAAGCTTCAGCTTCAGCTTCTCTTTGGTTGAAATACACTTGATTCTGTGTTGAAATCAGGACTCTGCAAGTGATGATTTAAGGCAACAGGAAATAGTTTATCATAAATTTCATATTTAACACATAAGTCACATCTTTAAAAACAAAAGTGTTCAAAAATAAACCTACAAATAACCTTAGACAGGTTGTGATAATTGGAATATAAATATTTCAGACATAAATTTCCAACATCTAAGACATGCGACCAAAACACAGTAAAGCTAACATTCATACCTCCCATTCCATTCAATCTTTGTGTAAGATTCACTACTTAGAAAATTAAATGAAACGTTACTATTCACACACACACATACACACACCTATACGCACACACGCGCACACGCACACACACATATACACAGACATTATAATTCCTCCTTAGTGCCCTTTTGTAGTACATCAGAGTGTTTATCGTACTTCAACCACTTGTTGAAGACTGCAACGGGGTCGATGTTCCAGTGTTTGTGGAAGGAAACAGGGGTCTGGTGGGCCAAAAAATCCCTCGCATAATCTTCAGGACGGGCCTATAAACATAAAAAATAAAATAAACATACAGATCTGATTAATACTGATAGACAAAACAAGTTTCGCAACCCTCTTATTTTGGTACATTCAAAAAAACAGAGCACTCCCCACAAACACTGGTGAAGTCATGTGACCTTACAGAAATACCAAATACTTAACACTATTGAAAGTAGTGGTTCTTTTAAAAGAAATAACAAAAAGTTAAAGCACTCCTGTCGTGTTTTAACTAACTGCAAACCTTCCTGAGAACTAAGAAAAAACACTCCAGGAAAAAAACCCAGATGTTCTAAGCAGTTATTACTTTTTCTAGAAATAAATCAGAATGAACATGTCCGGACAATTTTCCATTTGCAAAGAGTTCCATTTTCAATTGTTAGTGGTCCCTTGAAGAGAGTATAAGCAGAAACCTAAACGGCACTAAAATGACCAACTCGCAAAATTGTATCCACTATAAAATGAACCAAAATAATTCTGCACAACCCCCAGTCGATCTTCAAAAAGTTCACAAGAAGCTGAGGTTAGAAAGCTGAAACGAAACCCCCGAACGAATCCAAACAGGGCTGTCGGACCTTATCTGTGCAATCTAGCACACTGAAAAATTCAGAGTGACTGGACTACTAACGGTTCAGGTGGCGGGATGCCTGCCGTGCCGCCTACACTTATTGTCTCGTTTGATTACCGGACAAAGCGCTGCGGGATGTCTCCATGCGCTGGCAGTAAGACAGAGAGGAGAGGTTCATGTCATACTGAAGGGTGTTTATGCATGTGAGGTGGTGTTCTTTCTACTTTTAGGAACAAAAATACCAGAAAATTGTCTCCAGAAGTACCCAGTTTCTCAATTTCTACTGTGTGCATGTTTACCTGATGAAAGAGGGGACTGTGTGTAACGGGGACTCGGAGGGCGTTGAGGCACATGCCCAAAACCATGTCGTCAGGGGCATCATTGCTGTAACACTTACAGCCGCTGGCTAACAACCGGATCACAGCTTCACGACTGAACACGATCCTGTATAACAAACGACACGTTTTAACTTCATTGCATACAATGATCAAATAGTATAAATGTGCATTTAGTGCATTTTATTTGTGTTTGTTTTTAAATGTCTGTGAATACCGCACAAGAGGTTGTCACATGCACAACATGCACCGCGTTTCCACATGGGAAGCTAATTTAAGCTTGTTTTGTTTCTGAAACATACTGGCAAATTGCAAAGCACTTGGGCAATTACCTTTTGCGGGGGCTCAATTTCCAATTGTGATTGTTCCACTTTGTGGCTTTGTGACGTGAATTTTAAGATTGCTCATAAATGTCAGACCTTGTACTTACACAGATTTGTCAAATTACCTACAACTTTTTTTATTAGAACCAAATACCCGTTGTACCTTTAAATACTGAATGAGCACACTCACCCCCCTCCACCAGTGATGTAACTGTATCCTCCCTGGCCCAATCCATAACCGTAGCGCTCTCCCAGACATACCGGCTCACTGGAGTCATAACAGCTCAGCAAGGCCTGCAGTCTGGGCAAGCTGTGAGAACCAAACACATCATGCCACCCACTAATGTGTAAAGCGCTATTAACAACAATGACTGGTTGTAAACACGTGAGCCAATAACATTAATGTTGCCAGCATGTGGGCTTACCTTATAAGAGTATCGTCATCCACAATTATCAGCCAATCAGTCTTTGGCACGGCCCTGCTTAGATATCTCCTCAAGATGGCGAACGTCTTTCCACAGTGACCTGCATGCAGATGTAGCTAAAGTACTTAAAGCTCCAACGTGTCATTTTTTGGACGATTTATTGACAGAAATGCAATATAATATACAAAACTATGTCTTCAGAGGTGTATAGGACCTTACATAATGAAGCGTTATGCTCTTATTACCTTACAATAAGCTAGTTCTATACACCGCAGGTCCCCTTTCATGTCATGTTGTTTCTACAGTAGTCCTTAACAAACTGCCCAACAGAGCGTGTTTCGTAGATATGTTATCTCCTTCGGCAAAGAAGCGAAAACGTGACGACATCTTAGTCCTGTGTCAGCCATCATAGCGCTTTGATAGGGAGGGATGGAGTGAGCCATTGGTTGCAATTCTCAACCTCACCACTAGATGCCGCTAAATTTGACACACTGAACTTTAACTACACACTTTACCTAAAATCTTTTTGTGTTATTGGATAAAACACAGATTATGCTTTAATCATACAATAAAATTGAATGGTGACAAAAAACTCCATGTTTTGAAGCCTACAAAACTGAACTGTTCCTTTAATTAGCTTTGAAAGTCTACAAGTTTGAGCAAAAAGTCAGAGCGCACTTTTACAATTTCAAAAAATCTCTAGTAAGGTCTCCATTGAGTCATAGACATTCAGATTTTCAATATCTTGTATTTTTGAATCCCCTTAGGCGGGTTGACTTTGTCTGACTTTGCTGAGGGCTTTACAATTCGGCTCTCATTGTCACCCATCATTCAGCTGTCAGTAGAAATAGGCGATTTATGCACTCAGTCTGTCCGCAGACCGAAAGGAAAACAGAATGGATGTCCATAGAACAGAACGCTACATCACCGTTTTGTATCGCAGACATGGTGTGATATCTCAGAGTATCTTAGGAAACTTTTTCCGCCAAGTAAACAATCAGATAATGATAATGAAGACACTGTCCCTAGTGTCACTATCATCAGGAAAATAAAAAACAAGGTTGGACCTCGAAGACGCTGTGTGCGTAGTGGAACGACGGTGCCGCGCGGGTGAGAATTGTGTGGAGGAGCATAATAGCGACAATGAGGTCTGAGGGAAAAGACCAGAACAGAATGTGCCGGCCTGTCAGGCAGCATTCAGCCATCTCACCTGTGGGTTAAAAAGTCCATTATGACACAGGTGTGTCAAGAACAAGAGGAACCACCCAGAGGTGTGACCTGTTGTATATGTGTATCGGTTTGAAAAATGGGACATGCATGGGGATAGCTTACCAAAAAATGAAAATTATTTCATTTAAACAGACCTCAAATCACTCCAAACCTGTCTATCTTCTCCCCCCCCCCCCGGCAGAACACAAAAGAAGATATTTTGAAGAATGTTTGTAATGATGAGTCAACTAGGCCCCTATTGAATTCCATAGTAGACACACAAAAATATTACTTGACATACCTTCTTTTTGATAACAAAGAGTCATTTTCAGTTTTTGAACAACATGAGAGTAAATAAACAACAATTAACAATGTATTGGTGGCAAAACATAAAAATGAGTTTTTCTCTATAGAAACACAAACACATACAGATTTATCAGGAATAAAACTGCACATTTAGACTGGATATCTATATGTACTATAAAAACTATAATGGACAAAATGATCAATTGTATCCAGTACAGACTATAAACTATCTATCCCACAAAGATTAGTCTTCAGAAGCCGAGCAGCCTGTTCACTCCAGCATCATAATGATTGTATTGTAATCGGTCATCTCTGACAGACTGAGCTGAAAAGATACTGAATGTAATAAAGATACAGAGAGATGCCCTGACCAATATAACTGTTTTCTATTTTCATTCTAATCCCAAAACATTTTCTGGCCATATCAGATTTTCCATTTATTTAAAGTGAGCAGGCATTGTTGAGTTCATGGTGTTTATGTATAGAAGACTCTTTCGATGTGAAATACATATATTTAAAGGTTTAAAGTATTAAAAGCCTTTAAAGCATAAAAAAATAGAATGGTTGGGGTTCATCCAAAAATAAAAGGACCGTAAAAGCCCCCATTTACTCTTATTGAGCACTTTTCCACTATCGCGCCAAATCGTTCTCGTTGCTTAATCATTCCATTCCGGGCCGATCCATGACAGCAGGTACGTAAATGGTTTCCTTTTCCAACGCAGGGATGATAACGAATTTTTTTTAATGTTAACACAAACGCGTCACGCGGTTGCCACAGTAACATAAGAGACTGAGCTATAACGGCTCTACATGCATTCATTAGCACAATGTAAATTCAGAGCCGAGAACAGTTTGTAATCGTGTCGTGTCGAACCAGGTTCACCTGGAAACATCACTGTTACCGCCTCAGACTTTCTAAAATCTTTTTTTTATGTTTAACTAAACAAGTTTGCAAAAACATGACAAAAAAATAAAAGGTTTGATAAAAACCGAATGGTATGATAGTTTGATTAATTTCCTTACAATAGGAAAGGCAAAATAAGTAGACACGTTGCTTAGTTGAAGAAATAAGAGTACAACAATTTTAGTAAAAAAGTCGGTTTAAAATAAGGTGTTATTTGTTAACAGTAGTAAATGTATTATCTAACATTAGCTAACAATGAACAGTATAGATTTAAGCATTTATTAATCCTTTTTTTGTTGGTTCATGTCAATACAGTTATTTATGTAAGTTCATGGAGCATTTAATCATGTTAACTATGTGACAATGTTTGATTCTAATAATGTATTAGTAAATACTGAAATTAACATTAAGTTATCATTATATGCTGTATTAATATTGTTCATTGTAAGTTCCTGTTAGCTAATGCATTAACAATTTCTTTACAGATAGCACCTTGTTGGAAAGTGTTACCAAAAACATTTTGATTCCTGTTACAAAAACAATTAAAAAGCAGCTGCTGGTTAACATTAAAACATGACAAATGTACTTTATGTAGCGTGTTTTGGGCCTTATTCCAGTATCACTTAATAGCATTTTCTTACCAATAGAGACCATTGTAACCATTAAATCGAGTGTAACCATTAAATCCCATTGAATTTCTTTCTTCAAAGGAGCAATATGGCCATTTTAGCGGCATCTTTTTCGCATTTACATTTTCGGGCTCTGTAGAGCAGACTGTCCGAAAACTGTAAAAATAACATGACAAATTCCATGCTAGGGGACCTGCGGTGTATATAGATACAAATAGCTCATTCCAAGATAATAAAAACATAAAACTTGATTATGTAAGGTCTTTACACATCTCTGAACACACAGTTATATGTATATTAAATTGCATTTCTGTCAAAACATCCTCCAAAAAATGTACACCTTGGAATATTACACACAGTACCTTAAAGAGTCAACTGATTAATTTTATATAAATATAATATATTTACAACGAAATATAAAATCAGATTTAAGCACTTACCCCTCTCTGTGTTGGGCACACCCAGATCAATAGTAGGTATAGAAGGATCGGCATAATCGCTGTAGTACTCCAGAAGTTTGGTCTGTTTCTCCCATGTTTTCTTCACAACTGGGACTGTCATTAAGATAAATCGATAAAAAAACTTGTGAGTACAGCACCATGGAGACACACTATTTAGGACAAAGAATTACACACGTCATCTTTAAAATGAAATTTTACCCCATGAAAACAAATACATTTAGGTGAATATAATCCATTTTACTGCAAATCATATCCATCATTTACATTTACATTACATTACATTACATTTAGGCATTTGGCAGATGCTTTTATCCAAAGCGACTTACATTGCTTTATCCTATACATTTTACATAGGTATTTGCAATCCCCTGGGATCGAACCCACAACCTTGCGTCCACTGAGCTACAGGAAAGCAGTTGATGTTTGGCTTCAAATGCCAAATGACTGTTGCAAACCGCACTGATATATCCAACCCTAAGATTGCCAGCGTGATTATGCCTTTGTTACACATAAAAAGATTTCTCAGCCAATCAGAATTAAGAATTTAACAGCCATGTAGAATAAACAGAATCCTGCCACAATATTTCCTCCTGGTGTAACGCTAACTCCCTCAGCATCACTTCGTAGATGTAGCAGTTTAATCTAAAAATAAACGAAGGGGAAATCATGTTCTTCTTAACACCATCTCTTAAACACCTCGCCGTTGACTTGTAAAAGATAATTACGATAATCGGTGCAATTAGATGCAGCTGACGTGTTCAGCGTTGTCTATTTTCCTCGACAGATGGTTCTGAGAATACAAGGTGTTACACTTTATCTGTCTCATTAAGTTGGAATTGATGCCCTGTGCTTAGCGACCGCCCGGAGTTGCAGTGAAGGGCCCAACCCTGGAGGGATGCCCACCACGGCTCTAAGCCAAAGGACTCTCAACACACAACTGCTCCGGAGGTTAAACGGCGTGAGATGCCCGCTGAACCCTTAAAACGAAGGGCACGTTGGACTTCATCGGCAACGACTCGAGCGGTCTGACTTGAAAACGGGCACAACTTCAACACAGCTCTTCGTAAATGCTATTACAACGGTAAGTGCTCCTGTAAAGATCGATTTAGACCTTTGAGATGGATGTGTGTCAGAATCACAGATTTCCAAGGACGAGCCGCTCACCTCTGTCGAAATGGAACTTCTTGCAGGTTTTCACTGCTACGAAGATGTTGTCGCTTTTAACAGGCTGACCCTGGGAGGAAGATAAAGAGAAAGGTGATGTGACATGATACTCTGATTTACCGTGATGAAACACTATTTGTGTAGTTCTGTACCTTTCAAGTACAAAAACGTCTCAGCAAATATAAACACGTTAAAAAGACATCACTGCTAAAAAAAAACATTGATTCTCCGGAAACATTTACCCTGCCAAATCAATCTTCTTTTAACAAACACAAGCTTCTTTATCATGGCAGTGTGTGCCTCTCGGGATTATGCTTCTGGATCTGTGGAGAGCATGCAAAGGCCTGATAACCTAAGGTCTGAGGTAAGATAGCGGAGCGCTGCTTCAGGGAGACAGTGTTCTGCACTGTTCCCGCTCTGAATATTAAACACTGGAGATGATTCTGGAGGACTGTCAGGGGAGGATGAAACATAAGACAAGAAAATGAGAGCTGCTTCCAAACAAAATGACCTGACAAAGCTGGTAATGTTTTAGTCTGCAGTTTTGAGAGCCGTCGATAATGGGTAGTGCTGAAAACAGGCATGCTTATTTGAAAAATTATGTAACATTTGTTTATAAATTTGACTTAACCTTGTGTAGGCAGGTGCTAAATATTCACCTCTTTCTGGTTTAAAAGTGGTTGATCCACACTGTTCTTTTCTAAAGATGCTATATTTCATTTAAAGAAGCGTGATTTCCTGTGGAAATCCAAGGTTCTGAGACCAGTGGCACAATTGTGTGTTTCCTTTGGTAGTGGTAGTTCACTCTATGCTGGTTGGGGCAAGTTGTCACACTGATGATGTTTCTACACAGTTCTATAATTATCTGTATTGGCCAAAAATATGTTTGAAACCACAAAATCAAAATCTATTCTGTAGATTTTTAACATGCTACCCAAAAAGTGTTGTATTTAAAAGGAATATTTTCATTCCCTCACAAAAGATCTGCCAGGAATATGTGAAATATTTCGAATAATTCACTTTATTCAGTGTGAGAAGCCCAAATGCTTCTGCAGTGCAATGTTTCAAGAGACATTAGAGAAGCATTTAAATGACTTTTATGGTCTCTAGTGACAGTCTTCAGAATAGCATGCTTACAGTGACATACTGTTGCATATGGAAATTAAGCTTTTTTTACTTTTACATTACTTTGAGTTAAAAAAACTGAACTATCATATATTCCTTTGAGTAAAAAATGCAACCTCTCACTGAACCTTAATCTGCTGCTGTTGCTGGGGCACTTTAGAGATATTTGAGACATGGTTGCAAGATCTGTGTTATAACCCCCCAATCCAATGACTTGAGACCAAATTTATGCAACATCCATCCTTACAATAAATTCACTGTTGTGTAATACAATTTATTATTGAAAATGAATGTCTAATAGTAATCATAAATACATTCTATTTTACATTAAAATCAACAAAAGTTCTCTTTTTGAATTATATTTACCTTCAACCTGCAAAAAAAGCTCAGGGCAACTGTGACTAATTTTGCATTAAACCCGCATAACTGGCAACACTGATTTAATGTTTCTGCACTATTTGATTTCATATTCCGAAATATTTTTCCTTTGTTTACTTTTTGTTCTGTCTATTATATTCAATTTAATTTAATCTTGTGCCTGTTATATTTTTTTAATGTTGTGAAAATGTATCCAGTGTATATTGTGTCACAGAAAACCTTACAACATCACATTAAATGTGTTTGTGAAAGGTGTGTTAAGTGGTTTCGCTAGGTGTTGAGGTTACCTACACACAGCGGTGAGCGGCTGCTGACAGTGGTGGCACAGTGTTGGGTGTCTGGAGACTGCTCCGACAACGTGCAAAACTCTGGAACCGCTGTCAGACGAGGTCCCTTTCCGTCCTCCCAGATATACAGCGCCACCTATGGGAGAAGGACGTTTTAGACAAATGCACTCTAACGTCCTGGAATTGGGAAGTGTTGCATTTATCCATACATGAGCACCAACGCCGCTAAGTCTTTTATATTGTGAATGGGACATGATACTACATCAAAAACATAAATGTTCTCATTCGAAAATGTGATTGTCGTGGTGTATCCCGAGTTAGCAGACTGTCTGTCCTCGGCTCTGCAGGAACCTTGCAGAAAGGGACAAAATAATATAGAGACCAAAAACAAATTAATCCTGCAAAGGATGTGATGTAACGGAGGCTGTGAGGAGTGGATTGGAAGACTTATTCACCGAGGGAAATTTAATGGAGTGAGCGAGCGAGCCTGTTGGAGAGGGAAAGATCGGACAAAAAGGTTGAGTTACAAAATGTCTTTGAGAAATGTGTGGGCAGATTCTGGAAGATTCTGGTAGAGATGTTCCAATTAAAGGGTAAAATAACAGATTACAAAGAATGATAACCCTTAGAACACCCCGGTATCTGTATGTCATGAGCTTCTCATACAATAGCAAACACGTCAGTCAGAAACAGAAAGTGTTTAACTGTCCACAACATCATTACAATCGAGATCATGACAATACATCCTGGTACAAATAAAGAGATAAAAAATCCCGTTCTCACCTCGTGCTTTAGATCTATGGTGAAGTCTGACTTTAAGGGATCTTCTTGTATTTTGTTTGCCAATCTAAAATGCAATAATTAAAATGAGCTAACTAAACAGCAAATACAAAAATAATTGTATTAAAGAATCATGAACCAAGAAAGTGTTATGTAATATTACTAATATAAAAATTTGTATATAAAATTATTAACAAAATATTAATAATAATAACATTTCATTATTATCATCCTCAATAATAATAATAAATTATGAATAGTATTATTTTGATTATTATTCTATTTATAATTGTTGAAGAAAATGATCATAATAATATTTTATTATTTGTATTTATGGTAATGACGATAGAAATAATAATAACAACAATACAAATGTATTATTATTAGTACTATTATTATATCTATATATAAAAAATATATGCTTGCTAAATATATTAGTATAGTTTTTTTGAGTAATTTAAATACGGGTCATATTGGAAGAGCTAAACCCTTGAGAAGCCTTGTGGCTGTCAGTCAAGGGCATCAGAAGGCAATCGAACCTGTTGACAAGAGGGATGCTAAGCGCCCATCCTGCAGAGAAGTCTGGGTACTCAAAAGCTGCAGGGTTCTCAGAGAAGGCGTAATGATGGATGATGGTGGACTCTTCATCGTGTAATGGCTTGCCAAGAAACCACTCCTGGGGACACAAAGAAGATATCAATCACATCGATGGTCATCTCAGACTAAATTAAACCATAACGCCTGCCGTCCATTTTAATGACACTGTCTGCGGGTCTCACGTTGCACAGACATACTGTACTGTATGTAAATGAGACATCAGGATTAAATACTGTGATCCTGAGATCTGTGACCTTCTAAATTTGAAACATCATATCAGTTAAATGAAAATGCTGTCCTTTATAAAGCGTATGTCTTGTTTTCTTTTAATCATAAAATAGATTTTGGAGAGGGAACTGGCTGTTTTTTATATGCATTTTGGAGTTATCTGGTTTTAAAGAATACAAAATAAAAATAACACATCATAAATGTGCATTGTGGGAGAAATTTTGTGTTTGTACCTACATATATTACTTTATTCCTGTAAAATAAATCAGTCGGTAACATTGCAGTAAAAACTGTGAATTTATAGACACGTTTCCCATTTGAAACGAAATGGGCTTTGTGTCCGGTCATTTCTTTAAATTCATTGCTCTCATACCGAAAAAAGAACAGGACGAGGTTAGTTTGAAGAGCAAAATTGATGTGTGACTCGGATTTAGCTGTAAGTACTTCTGTACTCACAAATAGCAATAATCACGTCTATACATAGCAACTCCAAATCAAGCAGAAATCTCTGCTAGTCTGTCTGTGTTTGTAATATTATCTGACGTCTGTAAGGAGGGATTTATCAAGGAGGCCTTGTTGAGAGCCATTTAGCGCACATGGCCCAAGGTCTGAAAAAGTTTATCGATCACGATAAATAATTTCGCAGTTCAATAAGATTAACGTCTGACTGTGAACCAATTACTCAAACCAACTTTTTCCCATAAAATGCTTGCACCCTGGGGTTTGACATTTACAATAATTCATGTTATTTGAGGAGAAAGGCTTAAAGGGCTTTTAGATGCCATTTATAATGCGCGCAATCTGTGATCCTCTTAACAGTATATGCTATCAATAATATTATAGTAATTAATGCAGGAAAAAATGATCAGCATAATAATAAGCAGAAACGTGTGTGTCCATAGTACTACTGGCCCAAGACGGCATATGGTACAGAATATAAGGCTTAAAACACAGTGGAAAAAACGTCTCAAAATAAAAATTACACGTTGTTCATTAAAATTGTTAATTAGTCATGTGTTCTAATAAAAGTTAGGAACCTTATTGAGCATTTTTAGATTTGGCACATGTGGAACGCTTTGTAAAATACAATATTAGGAGAAAATAACCCTGACCCCAGTGCTGTTTACCACGAGAACACCACAAGCACATCTTGTTTAATTTGATAAGGAACAAAGCGGCACGGCACGTTACAGACCCATATATTCTTTGGCATCGAGCATACAAATGAAAATCTGGATGCATTTCTGGATGCAAGAGTCACTGCACATCGCCGAAAGTTCTTACTTTTCTCCTGTCAAATTTTTGGAGGACTCCATGAAGTTTTTCAAGTGACACCCTGGTGTCCTCTTCCAGAAACATGATCCAAGAACAGTTCTTACCAAAATGAGACGAAAAGCTGAAGAAAAGAACAGTCTGTTTTATCAACATTAAAAATCAAAAACATAAACCAGTAAACTTTATATAAGCTACAGTAGTTAATGCATAATATTTTCATTTCAATTGATATGAATGTAAATGTAAATGTAAAATCCAAATCTTAGATCGGGGAGCCCAATCCTGCTCCTGGAGATCTGAAATACACCTGCTGATTTACACACGGGTCTAATGGATGCACACACATGGCCCGAAGTTAACTTTCGGTCTGTGTTTGGTTATAATTTAACACATTTATTTACATTTATATTCATTTTAAATAATATTCAATAAGCGATGTGTGCTCTTTGTGTTTATACATGTGTGTTTAATTAATACTGCACATTTTGGAGTTTAGGAAATGCAATTTCGATCCTTCTGTGTAACTACTGTTCCATGGTCGGTTTTGACAATAAAGTTTACATTGACTTGACTATTCATATTTCATTGTACCTTTATTGCATTAAATAAAATCATTTAAAAAGTTAAAAGGACACTTTACTACCCAATCCAAATTTCCCCATGTTTTACTTACCCTCAATGCATCCTAACTAAATATGGTTTCTTCTCAAAGAATAATGCAGTCGGATAATAATATCAAATATCATTGTACTTCTAAGCGGTAGAATGGCTGTCAATCAAAGAACTGCTCGACACAGCTCCGTGGTCTAAACAAAGGTCTTCTGAAGCGAATCCATGCGTTTGTTTAAGAGAAATATCCATATTGACAGTGATATTAACGTTGATGTCTAGCTTCCGTCATCTCTCGAATGCGCATGACGGAGGCGTGTGATAAGTTCTGGTGACGAACGCTGCATTTTTTGTTTTGTTCCAATAGGATAGCATCTACTCTGGAACTTTCCTTCCCGTCATTTGACAGAAAAACAAGCCTCTGTTTAACGCGCATTTGACAGATGACTGAAGCTAGAGATCAATAAGGATATTTCTCCCAATTATTTCCATGGCTGTATATATCATTTATAATAACTGGAACGTCCCTTTGTAAATTTCACCTTGCAGAGTGTCTGTGATGCCTGTAAAGTTTTTTCCTCACTTACTAAGGCAGCAGTGGGAGAATACTCCATGTTCCTTCTGTATCTGACAGCGTGTGCAGGAGCAGGATGACAGGGGCATTCTGAAACAGACAAACACTCTGTTACTTTCAGTAATGGAAAGATACCGTGAGAACTCTCACAGCTATCAGGGATCGCAGAATCACAGACTGTAGCTACACATGCAAGAACAGACAGGAATAGAGATGCATCTTCTCAGACATTTTTTGGCTGTCTAAGAGACTAAACCTGCCTGTTACATTCTGATACAAAATATTCTGTAAATGTCATTTCTCCTGTAGAGGATGATGGCATTTGGTTCTGACTAAATACTATTTAGTCAGATACTATTTATTAAGCTCCATTCCTTTATATTTGAACAAAATCACCCAGCCATTTAAATAAATTTGATTCAAAAAACGCACATGCAAACGCTTTTCAATTTTCTTTCGTAACACATATTCAATACCGGTGTACATAACATGCGTCCAAGCAGCTTGATCCTAATATCCTAGAAAAAGAAAAGACGTAAAATAGAAAGACATGATGAGGACTAAATATAGAGCTGAAAACTGAGGACTTTGTGACACTTCGTGCTGCTCATCAGGATGTGTAAAAGCGTGAAAGAGACTTTGATTATACTGTGACTCAGTGTGAAGATGATGATGATGATGTAGGTCAGCGAAACCCTGTTACCGTTGTGCAACCTCTCAGAAACAGAAGGGCGCTCAGATTTATTCAGGTGTCCGCCAGAGAGCAGACAGGTGAGAAATTAGAAGCTAATTGGCGTTTGAACTGTGTCCTAAAACACAGAAAGCGACACATAGCTAAGGTTAAAGCATACCTCATGACGCCAATTCTTCTATCTTTATCCCTAATGTTTCAAACTGCTAAACAAATGAAGGTTTTGTCGCTGATGGGAAAGTTCACCTTTCTGATTATGAATGCAGTAATTACCCTTCGTGCCATTTCTAACAAACTGACATTTTCTTTGTGTAATCAGTTCCTTAATCTAAAAGGGATTCAAACGTGGTTAAATGTCAGGCCTTGGGTAGAATATTACCCCGAGAGAACGTGGGTGATAAATGAACCCAAGAACTAATCCACGCTGGCCAAACTGCAGTGACGGCTTTGAAAAACTGCCGATACGCTAAATAACATTGCCGGCATGTTTTGACCCGGCGCAAATCGCTTACAGGAGAGAATAGACAACATCCTCATTAAACAAATCTTTTAAGATTGTATAAGGGCATAAAATATACATGAAGAGAATTTCCCAGTCGGACGCCAGCATCTAAAGTGTATTTTAAAAAGCTGCATGTCAGTTCAAACTAATACAAATCATTATGTGGTTGCATTTCAGTTGTGAGGTCGGATTGACTTGCCTAATGTACTCTGTCCATTCGGCCTAATTACAATAGAGATTGGAACAAATGTGATGCATCACACTGACCTGCTAAAGGCTGTGCGGTCCAACCGTGACTGTGTATCGGTGTAATTCATTAGAGAAAATTTGAGCTGATGGAAGAAACTAATCACAGCCTCCTTATTGTCTATAATAAATGACCCTGTTGCCTTTTCCAAGTCATTTGCATTTAAAAAAAACTCCCTCAGTTACTTTCGTAGGAATCAGGATGCATATTTGAATTCTTATATCAATAAGGCTTTTTATAACAGAGTTTTGCAAATCTTTTGCCAGAACAATTAAAAAACCTAATGTCTTGTACGTCTTGTTGGCTTTTTGCAAGAAACATTTAATATCATATGATCTAGGATGCCTTTGAATAGTCTGAAATAGAAGTAGATATAAAGACCAATCACAATTCAGTATCAAAATGAATGGAAGAGAAAAGATAGGTCAGAAACTATTATGCAAATATTTGAGCGTTGTCCCATTTGTATGGACTCTGAGAGGCAAGTAGTGTAAATACCGTTCACACACTGAATGATAAAAACGACAATAAAGATAAAGGTTGATGCCCATTGGTGTGAATTTGTGAACGCTGATATGCCATGGAAAAAAATAATAGACATTCTCTAGATGTATTGTGGCCATTCCAGTTGAATTTCAACGTCACACGAAAAAGTTATTTCTAAATACATGTACAAATGATACTGTAGTATTCTTTAAAAGCGTATATGAACTTGTTTTCTTTGCAGTATTTGGGTCTGAAAAAACACAGAGGATCTTTTCTGTTTTTTTTACCTATTTCTGCAGTTTTCATTTTCTACAAATAAATGCAAATAGAAAAAAATAATTGTATTTGAAACTTGGGAGGAATATTGTTAGTAGTTCACAGAATGAAACAAAATGATAATTTCCCTAAACACATACCTATAAATAGTAAATTGAGAAAACCAGAAATAATTTTGAAATGGTCTCTTAATTTTTTCCGTGGCTGTTCATGTCATGTAGTCATTGTTTATAGTTGTCATTCTCTGTGTGAACGGACCATACGGATAATGAACATAGCAGGATAATAAAGAGAAAGAAACCGTTCATATTATAATTTGCAGCCACAAACAAATCTTCAAGACTTGAAATGTATGCTCATATTCTAGTTTACATGTAAAGCCACATTTTATACCATACAGAATTAGCACAACTCCGTACACTTTCATGGCCTTAAAGTTGATGGATTGAATAGCTCAGCGAGTCTGTCTACAGTCTCTGTTGGTCTTTGGTTCATTGAATTTGAAGATGGGCGCTCCCACTGTTCTGCTGCTTTGGCCCCCCAGTGGCGGAACGAATACCCCACAGCCAAGAACAGTCACTGTTGGCTGCACACTAGCATCTGAGTGTCAGTGAGTAATGCTCTACAGAACTACAGTATACAGTCACATGGAGCAAAAAGATCAATCTAAAGACCAATTCAGAAAGACATTACTGGAGCTATCAGACTTCATGGGCAGACCCAGAGAGGACAGGAACTGATGTGCATGTCTGTTTAAGGATGTGATGTATGAGCATTTCTCTATAGCAAATAAATATTAATTTTGATAGCTCCAACTAATGAGATTCAAATTGCTCTGTGGAGTTTGCCATGCATGGGGACTGCACTGGGATTGTTGCGTTTTTCAGATCAGTGCTGACATCTTGTGGCAAGTCATAAACCGCATTAAATCAAAAAAGAACAACATGTTCTTTGAGAATAAGTTTCTACAGAGTTGTTTTTAATGTGTTTTAAGCATGACATTTTAGTTAATTATTAAATACATAGTCTTCTGCATAGCTTATTTATTTATAAAGATTTTTCTTATTTGTTATCTTCAAGGTTTGCATCGTCTTTTAACATACTGCACTGGAAAACAGAATATCACTGAAGGATATTATATCCAAAAATGTAAATTCTGCCATTATTCCTTCACGCCCAAGTTATTCACAACCTGTATGACTTTCTTTCTTCTGCAGAACACAAAAGAAGATATATTGAGAAATGTCTCAGTGGTTTAGTGTCGATATGATGCAAGTCAGGGGGGGCTTAAAATAAAAATTGTGTCATCATTTACTTGCCCTCTTGTGATTTCAAATCTGTATGGCTTACTGTCTTCTGTAGAACACAAAAGATATATCCATGAATGTTGGTAATGGAACAATGGCGGTACCCATTCACTTGGATTGGTTTTGTGTCCGTACAGTGCAAGTCAATGGGTACCGGCGTTGTTCAGCTACCAACATTTTTCAGAATCTTCTTTTGTGTTCCGCTGAAGAAAGCGAAATCACACAGGTTGGAAATGACAAGTTGAGTAAATAAGGAAAGAAAGTTCATTTTTGGGTGAACTTTGCCTTTAATATATCTCATCATATATCTTTGGTTATTTATGTCCATCATATAAATGAAGGAATATTCCTTTTTTGGGTGAACAGAGATTTCACATATAACACATCTAACCAGAATTCCTTACACGAATATGATAGCGGCTTTAAGGCTACTGACTTTCTTTTGATGCCAATCTAGTCACTGATGTTTACCTTACATGAGATATCACACACTTTGAGGATGTTATAACGCAACTGCATCAATGAAAACAATTTACATCTGTTTGACCACAAAGGGCTTCCGCCAAGCAACACATCAGAAGGAGAAATAATAGGATGGGAATCGTAAAAGGAAATCAAAACTTGAGTACTGCAACATAACTCGGACTTAATTCATGAAGAAAATGTACAACATTCAAGCGTACAACCTTTGAAGAATTATAGCATTCTGGGGGGAAAACAGGAGACCGAAAATGAGAGGAAGCAGAAGAGATATGGCAGAGGATAAGAGAGGATTCTTAATCTGGTTTTGATTGGATCGGAGGGTGACGGCTCAGTGAACTGGTGCTGAGCTCAGAGGTTACTGCAGTTTGGCACATCGGCTTTTAAAAACAGGCAGTCAGAAAGAGTTTGTCTACAGGACCGTTAAATGATCAGGTGAAGTTCGGAGGGGTGGAAGAAACACAATGCATTATATTTTCACTCTCCAAGAATCCTGGGAAATAATGGAACACACTATGGAGGCTAAAACGCTAAGGCTGAACCCAACACTTTCTCTCACTGCGATAAAGCTGTTTAGATTTGAAATGTCAATCTCACCACTTTACTTTCTGACAATGTCACTATTATCCATTCTTGCGCTTTCTGAAATGAGAATGTCTGATAAGACGTGCTACGAATAATACGAGAAACTTGCTTTTATGACAATAAAAGCTAAACATATTTAGGGAACTGCACAATTTTTTTTACTTTTTTCAAAATACTTATAAAAGTAGATCAAAAATATAATTGTGCACACCTGGCTTGGTAAAAGGTTTATGACAGTTGCTATTAATGTGGAGTCTAGAACTGCACACATCATCTACAGTTGTGTTCAAAATTATTCAACCCCCACTGAAATTGATTGTTTTGGTCGGTTTGACATTGATTATGATCATTCAGTCATCCTGCTTACAATTAAATCAAAGAGGCACGTGTAGGTCAGACAAATATAACAGAACATTTATAATGAAATAACCACAAATGTCTTTTCTGAGCTCACATCATTATCAGTTTTATTCAACCCCCAAGTGACATTCAATCTTAGTACTTAGCACAACATCCTTTTACAGTTATAACAGCTTTTCAACGTGAAGCATAGCTTGACACAAGTGTCTTGCAGCGATCTACGGGTATCTTCGCCCATTCATCATGGGCAAAAGCCTCCAGTTCAGTCACATTCTTAGACTTGCGCACTGCAACTGCTTTCTTTAAGTCCCACCAGAGGTTCTCAATCGGATTTAAGTCTGGTGACTGCGATGGCCACTTCAAAATGTTCCAGCCTTTAATCTGCAACCATGCTCTAGTGGACTTGGATGTATGCTTGGGATCATTGTCCTGTTGAAAGGTCCAACGTCTTCCAAGCCTCAGGTTTGTGACGGACTGCATCACATTGTCATCCAATATCTCCTGGTACTGAAGAGAATTCATGGTACCTTGCACACGCTGAAGCTTCCCAGTACCTGCAGAAGCAAAACAGCCCCAAAGCATGATTGACCCCCCGCCATGCTTCACAGTAGGCAAGGTGTTCTTTTCTTCATAGGCCTTGTTCTTCCTCCTCCAAACATAGCGTTGATCCATGGGCCCAAACAGTTCTAATTTTGTTTCATCAGTCCACAGAACAACATCCCAAAACTTCTGTGGTTTGTCCACATGACTTTTGGCATACTGCAGTCGACTCTTCTTATTCTTTGGGGACAGCAAGGGGGTGCGCCTGGGAGTTCTGGCATGGAGGCCTTCATTACGCAGGGTGCGCCGTATTGTCTGAGCAGAAACTTCAGTACCCACATCTGACAAATCTTTTCTCAGTTCCTCAGCAGTCACACGGGGACTTTTCTCCACTCTACGCTTCAGGTACCGCACAGCAGTCGAAGTCAGCATCTTCTTTCTGCCACGACCAGGTAGCGTTTCAACAGTGCCGTTTGCCTTGAATTTGCGAATGATGCTTCCTATGGTGTCTCTTGGTATGTTTAACATCTTTGCAATCTTCTTATAGCCATTGCCCTTCCTGTGAAGAGTAATCACCTGTTCTCTTGTCTTCCTGGACCATTCTCTTGACCTCACCATGTTTGTAACCACACCAGTAAATGTCTAGAAGGAGCTGAGTATCACAGTCATTTTAAAGCTGCCTAATTGGTGCTTATTAGGCTTTATTGATGCTCCCTGATATCCACAGGTGTTTTCAATACCTGATTGAAAACACTTCATTGAACCTCTGTTCTTCAGAGAGGTAGTCTTTAAGGGGTTGAATATTTATGTCAATGAAGAATTCACAAAAGAAACATTTACTGCTGTATTAAAAAAACTAATTGATGTCATTTTAGTTGCATATGGCTCTTTAAGAAGTCCTTGTAGGATTACATTCTGAATACAATTACAAATGTACACTAAATTCCCTAAAACCCTTTACAGCATTGGGGGTTGAATAATTTTGAACACAACTGTATGTGAACCCTAATAATTAAAAAACTTCATGTGAAACCATGCCAACCATAAGGTAAAACCGTCATGAAATTGTGGGGAAGGTAATGAATAGTGTCGGGTACCTGTTGAAGTGCTCGTGTCTGCTGAAGAAGGTCTGTTCTGAGTTTCTCTGCCTGCTGGACATGGTACGAATTCCTCTGGCTCTGGATGACAAACACGACGTCTCTCAATTCTACAACGAATGTAGAGAGAAACAACATGTCAGAAGATTCATTCGCTTTCTGTGGAGCTCACAAAGATTCCTTTGAGACCGATGACATTTATTTTGTGACAGAACGATTTTATTGCTGTGGCAAGTGCATCTCTAGGAAACATTCATTTCAAACTCCAAGTATAGGAAAGACATTGGGATTTTATTTCTTTAAAATCTCAAAATTCTTGATTCTATAGATGTTTTTTTTTATAGAAATTGGCAAATAAGGAAGCACACAACATTTCACCTTATATTGATAATTCACCCAAAAAAATTCAAATGTGTACTATTTTTTTGTTATGTATAACACAAAAGAAGATATTTTAAAGTGTGTGGATAAGAAAACTGTTGTGGGGCACCAATGACCACCAAAGTAGATTTTTGTCCTATTATAGTAGTCAATACTGCCCCAGAACTGTTTGGTTACAAACATTCTTCCAAATAGGTTTTTTGTTCTCGACTGAAAAAAAATATATGTAAGTTTGGGACATTGTGAGGGTGAGTAAATTAGACATCATATTTCTAATATCTTTGAAAATATTTCTACTAACTAAATGTAATCTCGAGTGGTTAAGGCACACAATGTTTTTAATACGCCAATGCTTTCAAAATAGTACTCCAGGTGGAAAAACACAACATTTACAGATTGATTCAATTCAATTCAAAAAGCATTATTGTCTATCCCAAGTAGGTTAGAAAATTGTCTTCAGACAAAGGCTCGAACACACAAACAATACAAATATTATCACAACAAACTTTACATTACATACAAAATCATTTTAAGATCCAATTTAAAATATAGTACCTAATAAATGTCGACCGGTTTACAAATAAAAGACTAAAATCTTAATTCTTGTTAAGTCTGTACAGTTCTGCTGCTGATATACAGTGCAATACAAACCGGACTACAACGCTCAATTCAACACAGCCTCTATTTTGAATAACCCATAAAGGAATAAACTATAAAAAGATCTGTAAACAAACAATGCTCACAAATCACTTTGCAATAAGGATGTCAAATGAAGTATGTTTAAAAGTGGATGTGATGAGAAATGACTCCGTTGAGGTCTGCGAGTGGTGACTCTGATACGGGTGTAATTAGACTCGATTTAACACGCCAAGACATCGATCACACAGCGAACAATCTGTGACATTTCTCTAATGTCACAACAGTCCATGCAACCTTTACATGAACTTTAGATTTATCATCAAACCAGCAGGGCTTTGCGACATCAACACTGAAGCATCGACAAACATAAACAACAACTGAGCTTCAGCCCACTGGTGTCATATCATAACGCAAAAGGGTTCAATAGCTCCATGTTTGTTTCATTTGGCTATTAATGCACCCATAAAGGTCTACTAGAAAGTATAAACAGATAAGAAATAAAGAAAGTAAATCAAACAGCATTAAAAGGAATGTAGCCCAATACAATCAGGTATCTGATGGAGCTGGTGCAGGTGCAATGTATTTCACAAAACCATAAAAACAGCTAAATGTAGATGTCTGATGTATTCCACTTCATTACATTACAACACCCACATACAGAAAAAAATATCCTAAATCTGAAGCATGCATTAGAGAATTACATTTGCTTTCATACGTTTCCCTGACTGAGAAAAACACAAAAGCACGTAGTGTAATAAAACGCACACAGCAATGCAAAGAGTCACTTGTTTAATAAGTCTTGAAAACACTTCATCATATGAGCGCTGTTCCTGTTAGCTCCACACGCAAGGCATCCTGCCAGCCGCGACTCTCTCGATCTCTTTATTAGATTTTCCTTTTTTTTGAGGATTTGCACAAAAATGTGGCCGTGAAGAGAATTCCACAGACCATAAATTATGATTATACGAGAGTCGTTTTTTCCTGTGTGAGGTTTTTACGCAGCTCTGAGAAATGAGGCTCATTTGTCACAACACAAACAAGATCAGCCACACATGGAAAGCGTCAGCTTCGTAATATTCCGCCGAAAGGATTTTGCTGAGGGATGGTGAGAATGTGGAAAACAGCTGACATGCGCAAAAACTGTAGGTGCGCGTCAGTCCGTGCCCTAGTTCAGAAGCAAGTGCACTGACCACCAGACCAGGTGAGCAATTGTGTAAAACAGCTTATGGGCAGATTGTATCTAACACATAGAAAACATCTGAGATCTGCATTCTTCTACGTTGTGGCTTTAGTGGTTGTTATGAGACAATCTGGTGCGGGCAGATCAAAACCTGGAACCGCTGGACCAATACCTCACATCTGGTTGCTATCTGTAACTTTATTGACTGACCTAATCAACTCTGGCATCAAAACACCACAAAACACATGATCAAAACACTGTGATATCACTTTGTACAATTATTTGAGCATTGCCGGATTAATATTCATAAGCTAAGCCTTCTCAATTTCAAAGAATAACCAACATCTGTGCCTGCGCGCTGAAATATTCCCTTCTCGGAAATTCCCAGAACGCACCACAAAGCCAGTAAACATTAGCTGCTCGCTACAAAAATTTTTTTATGCCAACAAAAAACACAAATGCTAAACAAAACAGGTAAAGGTCATGTCGTTCGCAGCTAGTTTAAATAGGTCATAAGGCACGATAACGTGTTTTTCTGTAAAATTGCAAAAATGATCTAAAAGCGAATGCTCACCCAGACCTGCCTGAAACCCTTTGTACAACCACACCATCACAAATCTACGTCTGTATGTGGTATGATTTGACTAATACCGCCGAAATGTATTCGCCAGAAAGGTGGGTGAAGTGTCAGTACAATTGCTTTGCAACCTGATGTTCCAAATATGGTAAAAAGCGTTACATTTCCGTCACACGCTTGCAGTATTCAACCAATCACTATGCACTGGTTAACTGGCCAATCATAGAACACCTCGCTTTTCAGAGCGATGAACTTTGTAAAGAATCTGCACATTTCAGAGAGGCGGTGTAAAGAGGAGATAACTACATGCACGGAATGTGGAATTTACAGCGTTTTTGAACCTTGAATCGTGCATACACATTGCATTACATCTAAATCAAACAATAATATTCGTTTTAGCTGTGTCATGTGACTCCTTTAATGCATGACCTTGTGACTGTGCTGATGTTTAATTCATGAAGGCCGTTGCTTGCACTCAAGCTCATTCAGTTTATATGAATTCACAACAAGGAGCAAAATGAGACAAAACCGTCTGTGTATGCACTCGGACCCTGCGTCCACTCAAGGCCAAGGGCAAGAATGCCGGGGGCCGCGGCAGAAGCTGTAATGTGATGTCAAACAGCTTTAATTTAGTGTTGCTGCCTGCTGTCTCCGTTCTGTCCTTCTCTATCTCAAAGCTGCTATTGATCTGCCAGCTCTGATGGGAAAGGGATTTACCTTCTAAACCTCGCTGTGCCCATCTCCGACAGATCTGCCTGCCTCAGGGAAAGAAGCTTATAAAGAAAACGTACGGCGTTCGCTGCAGTTTCCAGTTCGTATCGTGGAGCCTTCGACAGCATGGTCTCGCTTTTAAAAGTCTTTGCGCTGTGCTCGCTTTCAAGTGTGTGTGCCCGTATGCATCTGTGTACATGAGGCGTGATAAGGTCTGTGCCAGAATTGTATTCATAATGCGCATGCGCATGTGTATGAGGTGTGTGTAGTCACGGTCATATGGTTCTGGATGAGTCGGAGAAAATGTTTAATTGGCTCCGTTTCAAAACCATAGGCATAGTTGAAGCATCCTTAAAATCTTGTGTGAAATCTTGCATGATCAAATTTGACTTAAAAGTCCAGTTTATAAAATTTAGCGGCACCTATTGGTGATGTCGCAAATTGCAACCAATGGGTCACTACACCCCCCATTTCGAAGTGCTTCGGTGGCTAACACAAGACTAAGATGTCGTCACGTTTCCGCTTCTTTACCGAAGGAGATAACATATTTACAAAAACACGGTTGTAACACAGTTCAAAGTAGGGAAGGAGGGAGGCGGGAAGCGGCGATTATTCAATAAAGTTTTATCGAAATAAACAAACAATAACATCGAAGTAAAAGACTGGCAGCCACCTCACGGTCGACTGCCGGCCACAAGAACATAAATACAAACTTAACATATGTCCGGGCTCGGTCCTCTCTCGTCGTACACTCCGTTCGTCTTTCTACGCTTCCGATCTCCATCGTGAGAGATACAGAGCCGGTGCAACACGCAGCTGACACTCATTATCACTCGCGTCACCGGCACCGCGTCATTCCCTCACGGCTCTCGTCCCACCTTGCTCATCACAACGGTCCTTAGAGCATTCAGTCTGTCCATTTAGAGCAGCTGTAGAAGCAACATGACTCATTCCACGTAAGTGGACCAACGGTGTATGCAGATAGAAATACCTCATTCTAACATATTAAAAACATAACACTTCATTATATAAGGTCTTTAAACCCCTCTAAAGAAAAAGTTATTTATATTTTGTTCTGTCAACAGAGGTTTGTTCATTTGCATACCAAACAACCATTAAGCAGATGTTTTCAAAGCCTAAGGAACATTTTCACTCTTCTCTCTCTTGGCAAAGCTAGATACCACCGTAATAACAGCAATTCAGAACCCGAGAACATTATAGATAAGGTGACTGCCATCTCTCAATGTCTCCCTAATGCTTCAATGATATCAGACAGAGCAGTATTTAAAAAAAGAATGCAATTAAGAATGAATTGAACTGGTGTAGGCTCTACTCTAATGGCATTCGATTAATCATCAAACAGCAGAACAAGAAAGAGACGGAAAGAGAACTTCTTGACCTTACGTCAGTCTTGTTCTCTACAAGCTTGGCCGCTATCAGCTTTGTATGTTTTAAATGTGTGAATGAGGGACCCAAGACGGTGGAATGCAATTAAGCAGCGTATCAAATTATAGCTTGACTTTAACACAGAAATTTCTTTGTGACCCCAGCCAAATGCTAAAAATGCAACAACTGTCGCTTTCAACTCTCAGTGAAGCCTTGTTTTTAATATATTGAGCCTCTACATAGTTTTGCTATTTTACGGCAAAGCTTCTGTAAAATAGCTTATTTGAAGTGACATTAATGAAATTTCTTAATTCTTCATTTAAATTCGATTTAAGCGATATGCTCACAAATGTGATGTGTTAGGGTACAAGAAGCAGCAGAACTTTAGTCACGGTCAGACGCCACATGACCAATGCCATAGCGAGTGAGAACCTATAAAAGAAAAAAAAACTAAAATGAAACTTTAATTCTTTATTTAGCATTGTCTGATTAGAGTGATTCTGGCTTAGTTTGATCTTTTTCTCTCTCTTATTCAGCCCCTTCTTTCCTCGATCTGTATTCCACACAGGGTGTGACTCTAAAGATAAAGGGGCCGAATCGGTCTGATAAAAGATGTATTGAATGAGACACCAGAGAATTGAAATTCAGTCACCTGTATTGTTTTCTCCATATAAAGTATCACATTGAGAGAAATGCCCTGTTTTTTTCTCCCTATCTTTCATTCTCTGGGGCATCAATTCCCAGAAACACAGGTATCTAATAAGGCACCAAAAATCTGTGAACCAAGCCTGTGGACTACAAACAAAAGCATCTGATGAATGCAAGTGTATCATTACATTCACACAGAGGTCAACCAACTAACATGAAACATCGTAGATAGGACAGATTGAAATGCATCTACCCAAGAACCGAAAACTGAAATCAGATCCTGACCCGCTGATTCAAAGGAACAGTACATGCAAAACAAAAAATTCTGGCTCATTTACTCACCCTCAAGTCGTTTCAAATCTGTATAAATTTACATTTACATTTTAGTCATTTGGCAGACGCTTTTATCCAAAGTGACTTACAATGCACTTATTACAGGGACAATCCCCCTGGAGCAACATGGAGTAAAGTGTCTTGCTCAAGGACACACTGGTGGTGGATGCTGGGATCGAACCAGCAACCTTTGATTTACCAGTTCCGTGGTTTAACCCACTAGACCACCAAGATAACTGTATTTGTTCTGATGAACACAGAGAAATATATTTGGAAGAACGCTTGGAACCAAACAATTCTTGGCCACCATTGACTACCATAGTAGAAAAAAAATCACAACGACAGTCAAAAGTGCCCTGTCCTACATACTTACAAATATCTTTTTTAGTTCTAAAGAACAAAGAAATTCAAAAAGCAATTTTTTCAACTTTGGTATATTATACTCAAATATATTAAAGTCTCTTTTGACATTGAGTAAATGAAGACAGCATTTGTATTTCTGGGTGAACTGTTCCTTAAACAAGGTGAAGCCATGCGACGACAGGACCTAAAATGAGTTCTAGAGCAACAGAGCAGAAAACAGTAAGACATGATTTTGTTTGCTTATTTATTATAATAAAAAAGAGAGAAGATGATGGAGAACAGAAGATAGAGGGACAGAATGAGAAAGAGGCCACTAAAAACTGTGAAGGGGAAAATAGCACACTTAACGCCAGAGGGTTGTAAATAACTGAGACCAGGTAGAGCTGGACGGCAGGGAAATAAATGTGAGCGACAAAACAGACTCTGTGGTAAAACACAAATGTTCAATAAGCATTCAAATTTATCATCTTCTTTAGAATAAACAATTCTTCCATCTAATACAAAAGTTAATTATCTTAACCGTAGGCATTTGCTGTTGCCAAACACCGCTCACCCAATACAAATTATAATTTGCATCTATTCATTTTATGAATTGTATTAAATTGTCTCTGCATGCCAGTTTTACCCTTTAAGACTGGACATTTCAGCCAAAAAAGTGCTTTTGCAGAGTATGGCTCAGAGGGTAACAGTTGGCTGCATAATATTTTTTTGAGAAAAGGCTATTAAAAGACATTTTAACAGGCACAACAAACCCAGAAGCAATCAAGATTACCACAGCTCCACCTCGCATACATCAGCTACAAAAGTGTTTTCTGTGCATTTATACCGACTTTAATCCGTACAGCAAAACTGTGTGGCCAGGCAGTGGAGACATATGGTGCTTGCTGAGGTGTGAAAATGGCTGCAAAACCTGCTAGTTCAACAACGCTTACATAGCGTCTACCATAGGTCACAGCCTCTATAGTAATTATAGACGACGTTTGAAGGAATCACAGCAGTGAGAGCAAAATATGGCATTTAACCATCTTCCCCACCCTGCCCTTCTCATCTCTGGCCTTTTCCACCATTAACAGAAGCCACACAGACCAAAAGGGTCGCTAATCAATGATGCGGGGATCAAGAGTCCCATCTCATCAATAAAGAGATTAAACCTTTCAGCACACACATACAAATCGAACGCCCGATCGAATGCGAAGAAATTGAGGTGACTGCCCGCGTGTGAGCGCAGTGGCCGGATCCATCCACCTGGCACAAACCCAGGCTGACAGGTCGCCTTGCCTGAGATGGCGGGAAGCGTAAAGGACAGTCACCCCGTGCCCTCGCCGGTGATTTGTCACCACTGAGAACGTCAGTTGATCAGGTGCACGGGGGACGCTCTCCAACACCCCTTAGGACCTGCTGATTTAAATGTACAAACAAGCAACAGTGACAACTGGAGGGAAAACCACGACACAAAAATTAAGAATTAGTTTCATTTGTAGTCGATCGGTCTTGATGACTCGCATATGGAAAGCTAAAAAAGACGCGAAGAATAATATCACGATTTTTCACCAAATCATGACATGACTTTTCATTGAACAGTTACATGAAACATCTTCCTAAGACAGACCCACACAAGTGGCACCATTAAGCTTCAAGGAGGAACAATGAGAATGTCGAGAGTGGATTTTGCACGCTCATTGTCAGGTGACGAAAAGCCAGAAAGGTTGTCGACGGCTCATGGCACTGCACATCCTCATTGTTTGAGCAGAAGACTGGCTGCGCTCCAGTGACTCACATCAATGTGGTGCTATAGATGTAACGATTTGGAGCAAATCAAATCCATATGCAAAGCCGCTCGATCCCCTTCGACACACCTGAGTAATGTGCTGTTCAGAGAGAGAATGGAAGTTGGAGGAAAAAGTAAATGAAAGAGATCAAAGGAGTACAGAGAAGAAAATGATGAAAAGAGATGGAGACGAAATCAAATAAAGAGAGAAAGACAACATGAGTAATAAGGCCGGCTGTATCAACAAAAAACTATATTTAAGCCACCTTAGATGGCACAGATGGTTTATTCTTTCAAAAGCCACTATATTCAATCTTAGGTTTGAGAATGAGATGAAAAGGATTCTGGCGAAGAAAATGAAAAAGTATGAATATTCATAAAGGACGACTAGGGCGCCACATTTCTACGGGTCACTGAATCTGTAATGATTCCTTGATTTTAGTACCTGGGTAGTTTGTGTTTAAAGTAACAGTGGTCTCAAAACCAAACCAAAAAAAGGTTTGAATATTCATGACATTTCAGAAGTGCAGCAGGGGGGAAGATTAACGGTGAATAGTGACTTCAATTTCAGTCTCTCATAAAGAAAGGTCATAAAATGTATCATGTTTTTTGGAAATCTCTTTACATCCTGAAAGCAAGGTTTCAAGAGAAGATTGGTGGGAAAAATGGGAAAATCCTTGCCAAAATGGGAGTGTTTTGATGGCTATGATTATAATCGGTGTTGTTTTTTCCAGTCAAAAAAAAGAAAAAAATCTAAGATGATGCCATGGTAACTTCTGGACAGGTAGCTACATGTTATGATTTGATTTTGATGGGTTTTGATTATGTTACTTATGTAGTTTGGGGGCCTTTATGTATTACACCAATTACCCAGCATCTAACCGGAACTATACTGCATCTAATCCCATTTTAAAGCTGTTGTTCACAATGTTATTTACTTTGTACTGTAACATGCTCAAACTGGTGAAAGAGACATTATTTTATTGGAAGTGGTCCAAGAGCTTCTGAATTGTGCGTGTTCATGTGTTTTGGAGGAGGTGTGGCTTTGTACGGCGATTCGCATGGAGGTCGGGATCAGTGCTAGCATTTCCAGTAGATTTTAGTGCTAGCAGGCTAAAGTAAGCACCTTACCAAAACATCCATTCCGACTTTAAAGCCTGTTTACACCAAAGATAAGATTGAAAAAAAAAATGTAAAATGGCGAGGTCTCCACCACAATATAACATTAACGACACAGATGAAAGATATCTCTAGGATCATGTTTAACAATAAAACACTAGCAACCAATCAAAATCTATTATAATTTAAAAGGCTTGTGCATTTATAAGTGAAACAGAAAAATAGTTACAGTGGTTCGTAGTATGAATGAGCCTTTAGGAAGAAATCAAGGCAAAAAGAAGGTGTGTGGTAGGAAGAGAAGTCGAGCACACTCCATTTCTTGAAGGTACAGCAAAAAAATAACACTCATTATGATTCTCAGCAAGACTTGGACAACGGAAAACCTCCTGGTCTCCAACACCAGAAGTAAAATGAGTGAGCAGCCACCAGTTTAATAGCGCTCATTACAATGGTGCGGTCCCCATTCCTGAACACATCTCACCCAAAGACTAATAAGCGATTAAAAGGCAGTTTTAAACCTCCTACTTTGCATCAATAATCCAGGGCCTGGAGGCAGCTCCACGTTAAACCTTCCGAATCCATGTGGCTCATTATTGGGTCTTAAACTGTGCGGTGCTCCGAGGAATTGGAGTAAGTAAACATGATCTCTGGCACTTATAAAAGGCAGAGTTTTGCTTTAATCAATGATTTCTTCGTATCTGGAAGAGGAACAGAAGGAGAAATTGAGAAGAGGTGATATCATGAACTTTCAAGATCAGTTCCCAGAAAAAAAAACACTCATGAGCATAGAAATTGAGATTTGTGGCTCCCGATAGGTTGCTTAACCCAAGCTGTGGATCCATATAAGAGACTGATTTATTTTTTATAAACCATCTCTATGCTGACCTCTTCAAATCGTGAGAACAAAACATTGGTCATATCCAAGGCAAAGATGACAAATATTCCTGGTACACGGCCAAGGAATCAATGCAATGTCGCTGCGGCCTGAACAATGACTTGCATCATAAGCATATTTATAGACTTAATCACATTAGATTTCGGAGACAACGGCACAAACGCTTCACATCTAAGGTGTTGTGTTAGGAAATCTGTGTCATCAGTAAAGCAGGGCTGATCCAACTTTAAACAGTGGCTTGAATCTACATGAGGAATTTTTCATAGGAATCATCTTTTTGGGTGTGTCCCAGATCCAGAGATGATCTAAGATCGAAACAAGTATCTAAAAATGTTGTGAATGTTGTGAATAGATACACTAGGAGCTTACAGTAATCGTTATTATCATCACCATGCTTCTCCATCATTGAAGGGAGACTGTATCTTCAATCTGCATTCCAAGGTCTGACGTCAGTGTCAATTAATCTTAAAACACACGTTTGAATCATAACATTTGATGTCATTGAAGCCAAAGATGGCGCAACATGACTCAAGGCAGTACGTTTGAATGTTCTCGCACGCCAATGAGATTTGGGAGTCGGCAAAGGGAAAGAAACAGAATTCCATTTCGGTCTGTTCCGCACATAAATGCATGAATCATACGGACTTTAAAGCCTTATTTAAATGAAATCTTTATCTTTTAGAAAGCGGGAAAATCACAATTCAGTTTGCATACAAGCGACTGTTATCTTCCCATCCCAAAGTTCGGAGTGCAGTTTTGAGAGGCTCTTAGTGCATCATATTAGAGTGTACTACAAGCATTAATAAGATGAACTTCAATGGTGTGTTCAATCACATAAACCACTCTCAAGGACACTCAAGACAAAAAATTCAATTATTCACTTTGTCACGTTGCTAAAAAACTGAAAATAACTTCAACCTTATTATTTTATCTCTTTCTGAACACCCATCATTTTTTCAACAACTCCATCCAGTTTTGCCTTCATGCCTCATTAGGTTCAAAAACGGCTCTTGACTTTGTGAAAGATAAGACGGCAGATAGGAGATCACAGCCATGGCAACAGTAACTGTGAAGTGACTGTGATGCACAGGGTTGGAGAGCCACTGGGTAGCTCATCTTTGGAGTGTTGAGGAGCGTGCTTTGGGTTCTTTTTTGATGGTGACCCAATTCAGGGTGCACACAACCCTTCAAATATGCACAGAACTTTGAGACTAAACAAACTACAGTGCTTGAAAAGAAAAAAATCTACATATATTACAAAAGCTTATTCGGTGGGGAATTACACTTCAAACTAGCTTCTATAACTCAACGTTCCAGTTTGAGGTCTGCTCGGGTCTAAAGTATCTTTCGCTGCGCTCCTGTAGCCGTTCAGACACAATCCAGAAATAATTTAGACATTATGCTAGTGTGCTTGACTTTTGGTACCCGTTGAGAATTTTACAAAAGAAAACAAAATTCAAAAGAATGTCTTACTGACATATACGCCTAAAGCGCTTCAGGCAACCAACCGCTTCTGAAATACAAACGAAACACGGAAAGCATCGTTACTGTTTCGTGCAATGAGAAAGGCCCAGAGAACATTCTTAATCATACCGCAGGTTGAAACATAAGTAATACCTTTCAAAGTGAATGTCGAGTGAAATGATATTACCTTCTTCGCACTTCAGGCTTCTTTCAACTGTTTGATGTATGAAAGTCATTACAGTTCAACAAATTCAATATTAATTTGATGAAGTTGATTCATTGCTGTGCTTGCCGACTTTCAGCATGCTATTCATTTTCAATAGTATAAAAAATCATTTGAATACGTGTTGTTCTACTTTTCATGGTCTAATTTCATACATAATTGAAAAGCCAGACTATACAGCAAGTGTTTTGATCTTTATCTTTCCATCACATCTAGATCATAACTATCTACCTACGCCTTGTTTTTCCCCACACAGACCATCTCCTGCAGTCCCCTACAGCCAAACATTAACCTTTCCAATTTTAGAAAAGTTAGTATGCTGTATGTTCAAGTATATTCCAATATGTGAACTGTTAAGGGTTAACTGGACAAATAATTGCCATCTTTTCATCTGAAACGCTTCGCACCTTGTGTTCTAATGTTTCAACATTCCAATTGCAAGAGCCAAAATAAAGGGTATTGTCATAAACCCCACAATCTGTTCATTCCGCAGAGTGTCATGCTAGATTACCCTCATTTGCCTCGCTACACTGAAATATCAAACACACATACAGCACGCTGATCAATTAAATGTGCCCTAAAAATCTAATCCTGCTGCACTCCATAAGAGAGCTGTACCATCTAAAGCAAAATAAAATAAAACTTATTTTCCACTCCCATGAGGCATTAGTCATATTTGGTTTGAAGTGAAAATGAGTACACAAGGTTATCTGCATGAAACGGTACAAAAGTTTTTTTCATGGTCTGACAGAAACTATTTCGGTGGAATTCTGATTTCTTTTAAAAACCACACGATGTGTTGATTTACAGAGGATAAAAGAAAACAGAAGCTTTCGGATACTCACCGAGTTGACTCTCAGAGGAAGGTCTGTCAGCATCATGGATCTGAGAAGACAAACAAAGATACAGACAACATTAGAGGAACTGAATGAGTGTTTACAAAAGTACCAGGAAGTAAATAAAAGTCCGACCTGGAGGCACTTAATACATCATTCTTTTTAACAAGAAAATCCATCAATATTGGGCCTGTCAAGAACTACCAGCTAAAAACTAAAGAGGGGAACACAGAGAAAGAGAGGGAAGAGGAGAAGAAGAAACATAAACAAAAAGAAAGGAGCAATTTTATTCAAATGTAAACCTTAAGATGACAAAATGTCTATATTTGGTTTAAAAACCCAGTTTGTTTTCTGTCACATTGGCACATCATAACGGTCCATATTCCTCATAAATGGGCACATGAAAATTAAAGCAACTATTTTGTGGTCTATGAAAAGTCATCCATTCTCCATTTGTTGGGTGTTATTGCTTCTGTTCTTTACATTTTAAAGGGATATAGTTCACGCAAAAATGAAAATCTGTTATCATTTACCTCTTCAAACATGTGTGACTTTCCTTCTTCTGCAGATATTTTGAAGAATGTTGGTGACCGAACAACTGTGGTACCCATTCATTGTGTATACAAATCCAATGCAAGTGAATGGGTACCGCCTTTGTTTGGTAATGGACAAGAGTAAATGATAAAATAATTTTCATCTTTGGGTGAACTATCCTTTAACTGACAGAAATCCTAGAAAAAAAGGTTGTCTCTCAAAAATGTGCATATTTTTGTCACATTAGTAACACATGAATATTACTCTATGAATGTTATTTCTTTGAATAAAAACGTCCTTAGAATGATTTTTTGTGTCTAGACTCATCGTCAGGAGTTTAGTAAAATATAAACAGACGATTTATTATATTTTGAACATAAAAATTCTCTGAGAATTTATTTCAAGTTTTGACATCCGTAATGCTGGAATTGCCCAAAGCGGGATATAGAAAGTGAGTTAGTCATATCACGTTTTAGATAACTATTCATACACTTAAATAAATAAAATATAATTTCCAGCTGTTCATATCATTGAAAATGATTAACAAAGTCTGCATGAAGTAACAGTCTTCAATTCCTCTTCGTAAGCTCATAGATCATAATTATAACATAACGAACAATCAAAAATTCACCACTTATGTTTGAGATATAATTAATCTAATGCAGCTCTGGAAAAGAGAGGCCGTTGGGATTAATTTGATCATGTAAAAAATATTATGTGAAAACAGTGTGCACTTTTACCAGGTCACTAACCCAATAAGCAATTTGTGGCATTTGCCTAACCTTAAGTATGAGCAGTCAGTAATAATGAGCAAGGCCTAAGCAAGCACCAATAATTACACAGTCATTATGAGCAATGCAATTTACCGAAGCTCCATGCATGACATTTAATCGATAACCCTACATCAAAGGCAGAAAAAGGGAAAACCATTGATAATTACGGCAATCGTTTATGCTATTCTCGTAAATCCAGAGGCCAGGAAGCCAGGATTGGATTTCCCAAATGAATAAATTTGTCATTTAATGAAACTCATAAAATAAAATAAAAAACGCAGAAAGGAGCCTCTGGCTTTTAAACTAATACATCATGATTCACCATGTCATTAGTTCCTTCAAACTGTGTCTTTCCAACTCTGGCGGTTGATGCTGTTGTAACCCAGAGCACCCGGCACAATTAGACCATTAGGAGCATCGTTCCGCCACAAGAGCTGTCAGCGCCGGCAGCCAACTGTAGAGGAACGAGTCAATCGATCACACTTCCAGTTTCAAAGTTTGAAAGAGCGATCCCCCAAGCTTCAGCTCCTCAGGGAGTGAACGAAATCGAGCAATGTCCTACGTTCCCCCTCGTCATACCGTGGTATATTAGAGGATAAGGAAAGAAAGGAGATGGGTTTTGATTTATGGCTACCACTCTGCTAACAATTACTCTATTTCGGAGCTCCAAGCAGCCCTTGGAGAGCACAATTTAAACAAGTCATATATCTTTACATGGGGCCGAGCGTGGCACATCATTACAGAGCTGGAGAGGGAGAAGCTGAATCATCAAGGTGACGTTGTGAATCATTACACGGTTAGAGGTCCAACCCACAGAAGTCTGAAGTGGGAAAGCCATCGAGATCATTCTATTCATGACGAGCAAATCTAAATGACAAGGCCAGCCAATTTTAGATCTCGGATCAAAACCACTGAAAGCCAATTACAGTGGTCAGAAGGTGTAGCGAGGTGCACAAGGAACTAACAACACCTCACATTTGCTGGACAGTCAGGGGGTCATCTGTACTTCTCTACACAAGAAGCGTTACCAGAGCTTGTACCTATTGAACTAGAATTTCTATACCACAAATGTGTAAAACTAATGACTATGATCAGTCAACCGTTAACATCTTAAAAAAGACATTATATGTAAAGTTGGTAAACGAAAAACAACGGTACCTATTTACTTAAGTTCACTTGTATGGACACGAAACCAATGCAAGTCAATGGAGACCGTGGTTGATTAGCAACCAACATTCTTCATTCTTTTTGGATGAACTATCCCTTTAAATAATAGATAATACCAACAAATGGAGTAGGGATACGCCTATAGATAATAGATCATATATATAAAACACTATAGAATATGCAGAAAATGGGCTCATTCAACAGCAATTGCTTTGAAATGTATTGTTGGGGGTTGTGAACTCATTACAAGAGCGATTTTTGATGGCTGCTTTAAAGAGGATGAATTTAGACATGCAAATCTTCTGACAGTGTAAACTGTCAGACAGTTAACAAAATGTCAGACAAACACTCAACAGGGAGTTGCGAGACAACAAAATGAATTTCTTAACCCCCTTTAAAGCAAAAAGAAACAAATAAAAACAGGAGGGCAATGCACCTTTCATGTTTCGCTATACACTTCTCAAACTCTCTTTTTATTTGTGTATTTCTTTCAAATGAAAGGTGTGTCACCATGGTGTCCCCAGGGTCTGTATCGTCTTCCCCAATGCACCCCAGACCTTCATATTATGTTACACGGTGCCACCCGTGATCACAGCTCTCTTCTTCCATGAAGAAAATCTCACTCAGATTCCAACACACACACACTTGTTTCTCTTCATAGACACGCCACATAATCACACAACAGGGGATGGATTTAAATCTGTCTGAAGACAGTGAACAACAGGGGTTCAGAAGAGCTGTCAGATTCTTGATATAATTGCACCGAGAGGAAAATGTATGCACGGGCAGAAAGGACCACATCAGAAGGTATTTAATTCAGTGCCAGGGGTGGATAGGAGGCACTGACTTAATTAGCCTATATTTCTTAAGTCAGACTCAAGGGTTTTTTCCTCCTCATCTACGTTTTCTAAATAGAATAAGTCTAGATGGTTATATCATGCACAATTGAAACTACCCAATCAAGTCCTTGTATCGAATACAGCAAGAAAGCACATTGAAACTTCAATTATTAAATTCATTCGGACATTTACATTTGTGCACTTGGCAGATCCTTTGATCCAAAACGACCTGCAGTGGATTTAGGAAATACACTATCAGTATGCGTGTTCCCTCGAAAATAAACCCACGATCTAATGTATAGTAGTTACAAGTGGGACACACAAAAAAACACACATCCTAAATTTAATGGCTAGTAAAATGGGATTTTATCAAGACTTTTAAAAATTAAAAATGTTCAATTGAATGTTTTGCTGTAAAAAATGAGTCTTTTTAAGGTCCAATGTGTAGTTTTTTGGAGGATCTATAAGAAATATAATATACATAACCATGTCTTCAGTGGTGTATAAAGACCTTTCATAATGTAGCATTACGTTTTTATTAACTTAGAATGAGCTAATTCTATCTACATACACCACGCCCTTGTAGTGCTTTTGAGTGAGCCGTTGGTTGTCATTTGCAACCTCACCGCTAGATGCCGCTAAATAACATACATTGGACCTTTAAAAACAACTAAAAACATCTGTCTTCTTGCCCACATAAGAATCAGAAACAGCAAAACAAACCCCTAAAATGGACTCCTGATGTCAGTTAAATAAAGTAAAATCAATCTATTTCTCACAAAAACAAGGCAGACAAACAAACTTTTATAAATTGTGAATTCTAGTAAAAAATTTATATATATACCATTGTAATTAAAATTATAAACTAGTATATCTATTATCTACTACAGGGGTCTGAACTGCAAGGGGTCCGCCAATTACTGTTTACTCAAAGGCAACGTTTTGTTAAAAGTGTGTAACATGGGTACAGAAATATTACTACCAATATTCTCATTGAAGCTCCCGCGCATTGTTATTTTAACCTACAAGCGTACAGACAAAAACCTCCATTCAGGCAGCGGAAACAACCAATTGAAGAAACGTTACATCTGCATCATAAAAACCAGTAGGGTTAGAATCAGTGCATTCTCTGTCTCCCTTCTGATAAAAGTACACATAAAAGGAGCTACATGCAAAGTGCATTCTCATATGTTTCTGAACTTCTGTTCAAATTTGTTAAAGCTGTAAACCGCTAATTTTACAACCAAATGGCACCACACCGCTTCTGCATTGTTAATTCTGATAGAACTATCGTACGTGTTTAAAATCAATGAGACGCGCACCGTGAACTGATGGTGCACTTCAAAAAACTTGACCCGAAAATAAAGCGGACTCGTTGCATCATGTAGCTCTTCTTAGTCTGATATGATGCTCTGCATAAAATACTTTGTGTAACAGCCACGACAATGCTGATCCACGAGAAAGATAACGGAGCTCAGAATTTTAAATTAGCGGTGTGTTCTGCATCACACAGAAGCGGAAGGAAAAAAAAAATGACACCTAAACGGCCTGATTTTACAACAGAATGCATAAAATCTGCACAAATTTCTTTCGCATCCAGAGACAACCCCTTCCTCCACTAGAATAGTCTTTGTCCCATTAACCAGGGTCCGTCATCTCATTTAAGCCTTAATAAAAGAAGTTTCAAATAAATGTATAACTGTCCATCTCAAAGTAAAATGATTTTTTTTGATGCAGCAAACCCCTTAAAATAATCAAGCAATCTATATTAAAAACAAAAATAATACACAGAAAAGTATTCAGCCTATGTGCAACAATAAAGTAATAGTGCTAGTTTAATGTCTTAACATAATATTGCTGTGACAATAGGGTTGTTTCTATTTAAATAGCTTTGTTTACACATTTAGTATAAGAGGGTCACTGCTCCATGTATCTCTCATCTAGGGGGTCGTGCCCCTAAAAACATTGATGACCCCCTGAACTACTACTTGAAAACATGTCAGATTAACAAGAAAAAATGTTAACCGACAGAAAAGTATCAAATAAGGAATAAAAACAAACTCTATCCACTCTCATGCAGGACACGGGAAAATCTGAGACAAAACAAATGCACGCAGAAGAGAAAGCCTGTATGTGCAGAGTGCTTGGAATGTCAAATTAACTGCAAAATCCACTTGTAGAATTCAAACACAATTTTTTTTTCTAGTTTTAGTTGCAAGGCCATGTGAGAGTTTAGATAATGAAGTCTCTTTCACAGCTGATACAACTGTCCCATAACCAATTACTTTTCAATAGCCAATGGCTGGGTGAGAATTAACTTCACATCCTGACTCATTTATACCCTTTAGTTTAAGAAACGTGTGTGTGTCATAAAACTCTACAGAGGAGCCCGTTTTTCTGTGGTGCAGTTTGATCCGGTCTCTTGATAATCCACCTGTTTTTCATCCTTTAGCGGTTGATCCTCGTAAGCTCCAAAAGCATTATTCCATCCCCAGCCCCATCTCCTCCAAATACATCAAACACTCTTCTATGGGGCTCTGCGAGATCATAATAAAGAATAGTTCAACACAGATGGTAAAACCCGGTGAAAGCACGCTGAGATTGAAAGCAATACCACATAGCTTGAGTGACATTTGCAAGCTTGCTCCCGATGTCCTTGGCCAAACTAGCATTGACAGGGTTGGACAGGTTTGCGGAGGTAAAAATGAATCACCAGTCTTTTCACATGGGCAAGACCGCTTGAAATTACGTGCCCAAGTTTAATTGGACTTTGGTTTAATGAGTACGCCCGTCTTGTTAGCTCCTAGTGCTATTCAATCAAGGGGAATCTTCTGAGACATCCTTGATTGTGCCGCCTTTCATTTCACCGTACAGAGACCAAGGAGGGTTCGCTCTCTGTGTTCTCTTGATATATGGAAAGGTATTCAGGCACGGCTCTGGCATCGACGCTCCGGCGACCTGTCGGGTTTCATTTACCCCGTGTTCCCTGAGCCATTTAGATTCCGAGTCCAGCGTCATTCAATGGGCTGCATGGCCAGTGTGGCTGGTTATTGTAAAAAAGCTTGACAGCAAAGGTCATGCAAGATTGAAAACCTGATGATGAAAAAACTGCACCGGAATATCTTTTATTTGGTGTGGGTTGTGTTGAAAATCTCATGACTCACAAGATTTGAGCCACATATTTCAAGATCTAATCTCTGACCTCAGTAGACAAAGAAAACAATTGTCCCCAAACATTATTTGCATGCAGCCACCTTCAACCCTGTACGGACGTGACACCATACACGCACACTAAGAACGGCAACGTGACTGGGCTATGAAAAGGTAAGAGGGTTTTATTGAAATCGTCAGTACAAAAATGAAGACCTCATGAAGATTTCTACGGGGTGGAGGTTGAAATATATAAAGTGAAAAACAAATGTATTAGACCACCTGTCATAATAAAGAAAAACTATTTTGGGTTTAAAATAAACATTTTATTAAGCTGAAAGAACTAAATAATGACTTTTCATGTTTAAATAGTCAGCCAACTTTTATACCCAAGTTTGAGCCAGCACTTTCAGCTTTTATTAGAAGTCAAAAATAAATCAAGCGTAACAATCAACCATTAAAACTTATTTTTCTATTAAAGACTGCAAGCAAATAAAAATAACTGGGCATCTGAATAAAAAATAATAAAGTGCTATTTGCTATTTATTCCTTGTAAAACAATATTATATAATCATATGTATAAGTCCTTCAATGTCTCATCCAAAATTTAGAAAAATGAACCCCAACATGTTTAATATAGAGATAACCATTACCAATATCACAGTTAAGTTAACACCTAAATATACACTGAAAACCAATGGGAAATGAAAAAACTGGTTTTGGTTGTGACTTAAACTGCAATGGCAGTACCAACACCAACACCATTCATTTGTATTCATGATATAACCAGTCAATCTTCTTTCCTCTATCCATAAGAACGTGACATCAGTGTCCTGTCTTTGAAGAGCATTGATTTAACAGCAGGGGGTGCAGAAGAATCGTCTGTGCCGTCATCTCTGGAGTGAATCAAGTCAAGCTCCTCATCTGTTTCTGTCTGTTTCATGACTTCGGCCGTTCTCAATCTGTCTGAAAGGACCTTGTGGGAATTATTAATTAAAATCTCCTTCTCACTATTAGTAAACGGTATTGAATTCATTACCCATGAATAAGTGAACCTTAACCAAAGCGAGGGCCACAAACTTTTAATTTCACCTCCATGAACAAGTGTGAGACATGAGATAAAAACAGATGAATTTTCTTAAAACCAAAGGACACAGCTGCACCTGGGTCAAGGACAGGTTTAAACACAAATTTCAATACTGCTTATATTTTCTTACAGTGCTCATACAATGAACCGACTTTATCTCCTGCCATCAAGCTCTCTGTTTCTCATTCCATCTGACCCAGAATGTCAAAAGCATTTCTGCTAAAACCTCTACCTAGACAAGCTACATCACACTACAACAACATATCAGTAAAAAGATGACATGAGAAAAGATGAGAGCACATTTCAGCTGTGAAGACCCAAATACACAGACAAATTCATGGTAATGCTTATTGCAAGACAACAAAACAACCTGACTTGTTGAATTTTTATGTGCTACCAAAAACAAAATGATTTCCTGGACATGTGACCAGCTCAATGTGGTAAAAAGAGGCACAGACTTCTGGGAAATGCATTAGATTTGATTTATGGTAAAGATGGTTTACTCCAAACTTATCTAAAGTAGAAAAGCGAACGAATTAGACAAAACGTTACATAAATTGACTTGAAAGGGATAAAATATTTGTAGAACTTAAGCAGGAGAACATGAGATATTACAGGTCTGGAAACAATCCTACATTCAAAAACATTATACATGCAGTGACCCTTACCTTCGTCTTACTCTGACCGTCATCTTCCCTTGCAGCGATGAAGGGCACTGGGGAGGAAAAACAAACAGAAAACATCAGGCCGGTTGCAAAACAGGACCAGAGTCTAAGGGCTCTCTCTCTTGCTCATATTTTTAGATCCTGACAGAACTGAGAGCCAACCATATGCTGACCTAAAACTCTACTCCTATGTAAACATTAGCTGGTGCTTTTATAAAAATCAAACAGAGGAATTTCAAAAGCTGCATGATTAGAGCAAAATCTCTTCCTCTTTAATCGGAAGCATTCATTGGAGATTTATGTCTGCACCAAATGTATTTTGCAAAGTTTTTCATTAGCGCATGAAGAGCTTCTCACAAATTACATTGCCATTGATCGCAGGAAGAGAGTCGCTGGAGCCTCGAAATCGATACCGAGCGTCAAACGGCGGGTGCAGGGATGGCTTTTTGTGCCACTGAAATCGTTGAGGGATACCTTTGGCTTCTCGGAGTAAGACAGCTTTCAGGGCATTAAGCTGTCCCTGGATCAGTTTTTAATTGTTCTTCTTACATGTCCATTCATCTGGTGACCTTATCAGGGTTAGTGCGCAATAAAACTACAGATTAACTCAAATGAAGGATAGAAGGCATCTGGTTCATTTCACAAGTCCTGTACAACCTGATAAATGCCTTTTGATATTACTATTGCAGTTGTGTTTTACACATCTAGTCTAATAGTTAGTTTGAATTTTTATGTTTCTTCATCCCAGGCCATGGTGAATTATTTATGGAGTCCACTTCACCGCAGAAAATATGGAGAATTACGCATAAGGTTCAGAATATATCATATAAACATACAAATGCTGCCAAGATCAAAATGTAATAGGCAAAAAATGTGTTTAGTTTCTTGGCCTAAAGTTATGCTCATGAATGAAATATGTATGAGTCAATGACAGTCCAAGGAGAACTTATCTGGCCCCACACCAATAAAAAACATCTTTAAATTGATTAATATGAACAGCGATGACAACTATAATCTAACACTTGCTAAAATGACTGGTAAACACTGGAAAAAACTGGATGGAAATTGTAATTTGGCACCGTTAAAATAAAAAGTTAACTTCAATTTGAAAAAACTTCTCGCAATATCACAAATAAGGGGAAAGCAAAGGTCATGTGTAAATGTGACATGATTATGGGAGCTCATTAGAGCAAAAAGCTGAATGCCTCCAAGATTCTAATTAATGTGGATCGGAAAATAACCCTGACTTAAATAAATTAAATGTGCAGTTGTGTATTTTAAAACGTTGTTTGTGTGTCTGTCTGTACAGTGGTGTGTAAATATGTATAGACGGTTTCATTGCATTTTTTGTCAGAGCAATGTTTTTTGTCCACACTTCACTTCCGATACACATCCGTGAAGAATCCCTGCAGATTTTTTCTAATAACAAGCAAAAGAAATAACAAATAAATTACATAAGCTAGCAAGTAAAAAAGTATGTCTCACCAGTATTATTTTGGGTTACCAGTAGAAGAACCGTTACTTGATTAAACTTAAATGGGACAAAGTAACACCCTTTCAACAAATTGCTTATTTAAAAAAAATTATACAATTGAATATTAATAAAAAATAATATTAATTTAAAATAAATTAAATTATATTAGTTATAACCACTGGCCAGACCGATCAACAAACACAGATCATAAGGTAACTTCGGGCAAAGTAATTTGCGCCTGATATAAACATCTCACTATAAACTAATTTCTAAGTAATGATCTTTAAAACAATAAATATTGCAGCAATACTCTTTATTCAAAGTTAATGAAAAATAGTGCCATAAAGACTGCCAGTCCAAGGGTTGTACTAGAACTCAGGGTGGTGGTCAAGAGAGATATAAATTCAGTTCAATATATGAAGAAATTTAATCTTATTCCCTGATCTGTTGCCGTCGGATATTTCCCCCAACAATACCACACTAGCATTGGCTTGCTCGTGGCTGAAGAACCCACATTGATGCGGGTATAATCAGATGAGATGATGTACCCTAATCTGTGCCGTTATCACCATGTTAAGAGCTAGATGACATTTCCACCTCAAATCTAATATTCTCTATCAGTCTGCATGCACGTAGAGGACCGCAAAGGAAAAGCAGTTCCAAAGATTCATAATCCTACATCTTCCTGAGTGCACTCAACATTACAATGATTGTAAAATGCTGGAAATATATGAGGTGCAGAGTGGATCCTCCACATTGAAAACAGCACTTAGTTGCTTTCAGCTTCAAAATTCTGCTGCTCCATAGCATCATCTTAAAACGACGAAGAACCATTAACAAGATGTCACATAAATTCGAAAAAAAACACAAGCGATTGTAGACGGAGAAAATGGGTTTCAACTAAGAAAAAATGGTTCTTTTTTAGCTTCAAGACAGGCTGCTTTCTCACTTTGCCTGAGAATCTGTCAGGGTAAATTAAAAATGCAAGATTTGGCTTGAAAACCTTGGCTTCCTACAGTAATGCATCCAAGCTCACTCCTCTTTCTCTGACATCTGTCGCAAACTTTCAATCTTTTCATGGTGCTCCCCTGAGGATGCGAAAGAGAAAGAGAGGTTGACAGAGGGCCATTTGCCATCTCTGTAAGCACTACTTGCAGTTGCTTGTTGCAGGACTGCTGGGACTACATCACTTAAAGCGCATTCTTTTATTGGCAATGTTGCTTCTGACAACTGCATGCTATTTCCTTGGTAAATTACTGGAAGGAAATGACAACTTTTGTCAGAACTGAAATCTTTGCAACCTTTTCTTTCTATTGTGTGCATGTTTGGATGGTTAGCTCTGTGCTCCGGCCGAGATCAAGCCTCTCATTCTGGTCCAGAAAGCCAAACTTGGGAATTTAGTTAAGCTAATGTGTAGTGTAGGAAAGGATGGATTGGCTTGTTGTGAGCACATTACATTGTTAGCCGAACAGAAATTTCTGCGACCATGTCAGGACATTCATTTGCCTCGTTCCTCGACTAGACCCCAGACATTTCCAATTTCCCATCTAACCACTGTTTGCCTGAAATATTACTGGCACTTATTCATAATTTAACTATTGTCCTCCTTTATTCTATAAAAGGAAATGGGAAATCAAAGTCTCCGAGTGACAATGAGAGCAGTCGCTTCGGGTTGGTTTCCGGAAGCTTAACTTATTGTTCATGCTTGCATGCTATTTTGTGCTTGAAGGTCTTTTGAATGGCAAGTCTTTTCAACATTTCTTGCACATCGGGGTCTATGGCAAGGTGGAGTAACGAACTGCATAAATCTATATATTGATAACATTTATGATCTTCTTTTATGTAATTACTTTTAATAAGTTAATTTTTTTTAACAGTGAGGTAGTCTTTTGTTCTACAATACAAACTTTCAATCTCTCTGTTGATCAAATGAGGGAATGAATAAAGGGCCAATTCAAAATAGTGAAGCAAACAGAAGCACATTATTAGTCATTTACTCAATGAATTACTATGACTCAATATGTTTCACAAAAGCATTCAGAGAAAACCACAAAGTCACAGTTCAGGGGCACATTTTACACATACCCTTGTCATTTTTTTCTACTATTGCAGTCAATTGTGGCCAAGAACTGTTTGGTTACAAGCAATCGTCCAAATATCTTTGTGTTTATCAAAAAATTAAAATCAGAAATTTATACAGATTTGGAACAACTCGAGGGTGAGTTAATGATGACAGAATCTGTATTTTGGGCTGAACTGTCCCTTTAAATCATTCATCATATTTTGTTGAACTACAGCAATATGGCATTTAATACACTTTTTGTGTTATTTTTAACACAACTGTTTCTAGAACGTACATATGGATGAAGCTTTCATGATGTCTCTGAAAAAAGGATGAGCTGAGATCTTCAGGCCTGATAATAACACCATGAGACTGTTGTTGAATAGGATTTGATTGCTCAACAGATTTTGATGAAAGTGCCCTTATGAGCACAATAGTGAACGAACTGATAACATCGAATTTCATTCTTAAAAACTAGGATACCACACTCTGTATGACAATGTCAAATTAAATGCAAACAAAATAATAAACCTTTATTTAATACTTTCGAGTATGCACACTAAGGAGTGTATATCCAGGTCAAACTTCAACACAACACTCAAGCACATTTGCCACACAAATTCTCATGAATGCAATTTAATTATATTTCTAAAGTATTCCTCTATCTTAGAAATTAAATTCAAATAAAAATAATCATTCACTTTACATTTAAAGACACCAGTCTGAACCCACACATTAGCATTCCTTTGCGCATCCTAAATCCCTAGGTTGTATCCATCTCCCATGGCTTTCAAACCTAAGCCAAATCCTAAAGACTGCCTCTCACAGATAAGCAGAACAGAGCGCAAGGATTCGCACAGCCAAAGTGATTTCATGCCCCTCCTCTATCCCTGTACTTCCTGCAGAACTTTTGGATGCATATTTGACGGACACTTTTTTAGACATCGTGAAATGTTTATCTTTCAAACTGTCAGGTGTAAACAGCACTGTTATCTCTCGAAACTGTTAACTTAAACAGACTCCCACCTCAAGCATCGGAATCTAACTTTCACGGGAATGGAGAAACATCTGTGTGAAAGGCTCCAAGGGACGGCTTAACAAAACACCTGCTGGTTATTTTTCTTCTCTCTGTGCTACCTCATCAACTAACAAAACATTTTAGATGCACATCCTAAATGGCCCTCTTTATTATCTCTGCCTCGCTTCAAAACCGCACCGGCCTGTGACTGATCGCTCCTGCCTGCAGATACACAGAAAAGATACGATGTCTCTAAAAGTGCTGCTCATCATAAATAATACAGGATGGTGCTGATATCTGCACATATACACATCTTCAAAGGACCCCTGTGCCGGAGTTGCCCTACAGGGCGCGGAGAAATGATGAAAATAACCAGGCAGGTGTCGATGTTACTGAAAGTAGGTTAGTACCTCCAAATAATTAGTTACTGCAAGTCTCATTGCTTAACAGCATGCGTTTGCATCCTTGTAAAGCAATATATTGTTCATTTAGATTGTGGCCATAAATTGTTTAGAAATTTTTATTATTTCTCAGAATTTACTCCATGTCTACTACACCACGCGAGCGGTGCAATGTGAAACAACAAGACAAATGCTTTGTTCTTCTTGGGTTTGTCGCGTCACACTTAAATAAAAAATGATAAAGGGTTTTAATGGGGTTCTATTGTTTTTTGTTGTGTCGTGACTCGTGTGTCGTGATGCGTCGCCTCCGGTGTAGACACAGTGTAACAGAAAGATGCTTGCACTACAAGAACCCTCAATAAGGCTTTTATTTCTTAATATAACAAAATACTTTTAGATGCACACAATTAATTCTGACAACAAATTATGAAGTGCCATAAAGTCTGAGACAAGATATTAGGGTTGCACCAATATGTAAATTGTGGCCGATAACGATAACCGATAATTCTTTAACATTGGAAGTCTATTACCAATATATTGGCCGATATAAAGTTTCTAACTGTTACTATAAAACGAAATAAAAAGCAAAACGTGGACAACTGCTATTATTCGATAACATCCACTGCACAAAACAAGGTAACCATTTTCTTTTTTCACGTGAAAATCATGATTTATATCAAATTTATAAACAAATTATATATGTTCTTCCAGAGCAACCCAGAAATATGGTCTTAATAGCCACATGTCTAACAGGTCTCAAGAAAGAAAGCATTCAGACAGCAGTCCGATTCAAACAATATGCTTTTGTTCCTATAATTTACACATGCATAAATATCTTCAACATACTCTACCTACATCAACAATGTTTTTTGCTAATACTAGTAAGTGAATGATCATGACAGAAAGATAGTGCTGTACTGTATTTTAACTGTTAGCACAATGCAGCTGAAGAAGTTTAACCAGAGGAAATTAGTTTATGATTTATCGGTTTTAATACATAGGCCTCAATTTTTATTATCATATTTTTTGGGATGCACGATAAATTATGGTCATTTTTTTATGTTATCGGTATCGGCCAATACCGATATGCCGATAATTTATTGTGCATCCCTACAAAATATTTTATACATACAGTATATAATTTACAGTTAATTTTCCCTTTAAGCTACAGCACACCATACATCACCATGTTTAATAGTGGTTCAATGTGTAAGATAAACACATCAGGTTAGTAGGATCCTGCTCTTTACAAAAGAAATGAGTGAAGAGTTAAACCTGACAACCTAAATACAATTCATATACGTGACTGACATGCAGGCTTACTTAATCTATCCTAACTTCATATTTCACCGCATGGAAAGCAGTTTGGTGCTTTCTTTACGACCCTATGCACAAGTACTCATATTAGACATATGTATAAGATATTGATCAAGGCATTAAACCATATAACTGACACTGATGCCCAGAATAAAACAGTTTGATGTTTAATTTTAAGACGAGGAGTTTAAAAAAGGAAGGAAGCTTCTCTCAAGTCTTCTGCCAACAAAACAAAATCTTCTCCAAACCGTTGCGTTTTAGACTACTACGCATTGGGTCTGTTCAATGAATTATTAATGTTAAGACTAGAGAACCTTGCTGCAAATAACACACAGTGTCCAAAACAGCAACACAAATAGGTAGCAGGCTAGGTTTTGAGAGTCAAACACACCCATGATGATGCCCAAAAATGTTGTTTGCTGTAGGTTGCTCGCTCATTAGGTTTTTAGGACATTGCCTGGCACATCTATGATGCACATAAATGTCTTCTTCTTAGAGGCTGCTTACTACTTTTGACACATAGCCAGATGATACCCATAATTGGTATATGCTCTTGGTAGGCAGACCACTAGGTTTTGAGACACAGACCAACACACAAAATGCTGTCTACAAGCTATTTTTCACTAAGTTTAACACACCACCACACGACATTTACTATCATTTGCAAAACTCCTGCAAAACTAAAGCGTTTGTTTTAAAGACCCACGTCTCAGTACGTGGCATTTTTCTTCTTCTCCCAGCAAACTAATAAACGTATAGCTTGCAAGTAAACTTTGAAACAGCATGCATGCTCGTGGTATGTTACATCCGATTTGCGCTACTCAACTGTGAACATATTTAATGTATGTATTTTAAACACATACCACAATCAAAATTGTAAAGTGTTATTTGTGCATCTTTTTAAATATGCCAATATACCTTTCGTACCTTTCATACCACTAACAACTGTCACCCTCCACACTGTACGCTTTCCATCAGTTAAAGTGTCAAATAAGAAGTCTACCGCATCACTCCATCAAACAAACAACAAACCGAATTGGAAAACTTCCTTCCGATTTTGGAGAAGAGAAAGCTACTCACCAAGCGAAAAAAGCAGGAAACATTTAGCGACACTGTGTCCGTAACGGGGGCTTTTGGAAAGCATAGTAAGAAAAGCGCGGATAACGCAGCGTCAGGACGCTGTGGTTGTGCGGGAGAAGAGTGTTGGCACCACACTCACTTCTGTGCTTAGAGAATCATCGCAGCGCTTTGTTTTGTGAGGACATTTCCTGTTGAACACGCGTGTCGGCTGCTCCCTCTACCGGCCAATTCATGAACTACAAAAGGCAGCACTCCTACTTAAAGTGCCGTTACAATGTTTATGCTAAATGCTTAGTTGTAGTTAGTGTAGCTGTTTTGCCAAGCTGGAGATTATTCTTTATGAAAACGTGCTCGTTTAGCCTCCTTCATAAGAGTGATATTATATTTGAATACAAAATGTGGTACGTGACCTGAAAAGGAGTCACGACCGCACGTCACGCACTCACATTAATGACGTAAACGTCAGAGTCCTTCAGAGACATCGTTACTAGATGTATTAAAAAATATAACATTCTCATACTTTTGTTTTCGGTGTTTTCCTCACTTTTCACGCGTCTGCTGACTGCCAAATTCAACCACAGGATTCCGCACGCCCTTAAAATAAAACCGTCCTGGCCCGCGGTTACTATAGAAACGCGGCGGACGCTTTGGGCGAAAGCTCTGGAAATCCAAACGCAGTCGATGCGTTGTCTTTTACGCAGGGCTGTAAACGTTGGATGACATCAAGCTATCGCGAGATCATTTCAAAATACAGACTGTTAAATGCACAGCCATGCTATCGCGATAGCCAATGTTATACGCCTTCTGGTCTGCGCAGCGCTGCATGAAGTAGTCCACTTCTGCGGTGACAGCCGTACTGCGGTGCTCTGGATGGGCTGGAAGTTTACGGAAAGTTCGCTGAAACGAGATATAATTGCTCGCTTCTTCACAGACAGAAGCACGCCGTAAATGGAGTGCGTTTGCGTATGTTAATTCATGTAACGTTAGATAGATTGCAGGTGCTGCCAGTGCATCAGATGCACACATTTTTGATATACTCCACATATTGCATTCACGCATGCTGAAGGGTTTCCAAGTGAGCATTAGTCATACTTAAGGTAGGGTGACCACCCGTCCCGCGTAGCGCGTGCGCGCACAGCGTTTGAAGCCCAATTCATGCGTCCCGCAAATTGAGACCGTGTCACGCATAATCAATGCTTGCTCAAAAAAAAGTTTGTCGCTCTATATCATCGAGCCCCAGGCAGCCAAACGAACATTACTTGAGAGTTCAGCACGCTACTGTTGCCACACCCACCCATCAGTTGAACTGCTGACTAGGTTGTTCCGATGTTGTCATGACAGCGCGCGCACATTCACACACTGGAAAGGAACTTTTAGATGCGCGCTCCAATTTTGCAAAATGGAGAAAGAGACTGAGTCTGAGCCAGGGGCGATTCTAGGTTTTCAATATTAGGGGGGCTCAGCCTCCAATGAGGATATATATATAGAGAGAGCCACACTCTAATAACCACATATTGTATACGTTACTAAAATAAATCATTAATAAAGAATATGCAGAAAAGCATAAATACAAGTTATTGTTGTTCAAATGAATATCACATTAGCCTAATCGGTCAATCTGCAACATTTATATTTCAAAGTGACAACAACAGTCACAAATCCATAAAATAAAATGTCACAATCAACTGCTGAATCATTATTTAGTAAAAATAACTTAATATGTTTCTCTGCCATTCATTCTGTTTAGCACTAGCGCTGTCACTCTCTCTGCATGACTGTGTGTTCATCTATTACCTCCACAATATGTTTTCAATGAATGATAAAAATACTGAAGCGTCTGAAAACGACATAGAGCTTCTGTACACTTTTATTTCCTCAGAACTCAGAACAATGAATAACACTGCCGCACCGGGCTGAACTACAGTAACTCTTATCTGCCCGTCCTCTTTACAGAGCTGTCAAAACTACCGTCGACTCTCTCTAACTATAGCACATCATCATTAATTACACTTTCTGTGCGCTACAATATCATCTTGATCGTCGAGGTATGCCGTCATTGGTGTTTAGTGCTTTCATTTGGCTTGAGGTAACGTTCACAAATAGTTAACGAGGGGTGAACGCACATAACACTTTTAAATAGTGAATGGGAAAGGGTCTTGTATCGCTTCCACATCATATTAGAATGCATTTATAACAAAGAATGGCAAAAATGCAGATGTCATGTTAATGAACACACCTTGTAAAGTTACTCTGCTAATGACGTTAACTCCAATGTGCTACTGTGTGAACTGAAGAATGCGCTAAATTACGCAGCCTAACGCCGTTTTCATAATATGAGTTTTAAAGGGGCCTATAAAGCGATCTCGAATTCTTGTACAGATTACATTACACACAATATTTTAGGGGGGGGGCTGAGCTAGAACTTTAGCTCCCCTAAAAAGGGCCTAGCAACGCCACTGGTCTGAGCCATTAATTAAAAAGAGACGGTGTGGGTTCAAGAAAGACTGGGAAAATGAAATAGCTAAAGTAAATCGTAAGTGGAAGTGCATTTGTCAATTCATTGAATGTTCAAAATATTGTGAATCTTTATTTTAAAAAAATATACATTGGCTGGCCTATTCATGAGCATACATCAGCTATTACACATGTTTAGGGGAATAGGGCATTATTAATATACCATATTAGGTGGTATGTGCTAGAAATGGGTAAACCACTATCAGTGAGTCTGTCCGGGGGGTGGGGGCACCGCCGCGCCAGGCAGTGTCCCACATTGTCCCTCAGAAACACACCCCTTGTCCCCCCTTGGGCTTATTAGCAGGTGGTCACCCTAACTTAAGGATGTCATGTCTGCTTGCTGTATAAATATGCAGTGCTACTATTCATAAATCACTCACAAAAAAAGTATGGTTCCTCAATTATCACAGTGTTTCCAAACTTCACAAGCTGTACAATAATAGATTAAATAGCCAAATAAATTGTATTTTTGGTTGCCATATGTCTTACTTTGGAAAATTGACATTTTACCTTTTATTCTTATATATTAGTAAAGGCATATTTAAGATGTTTCATATAGATTTGTGTTTAGTGTAAACTGAAGTTCAGCTTTGAAATACATTTTTTTTTTGGTTTGGCAATTACACACAACACATACAAAGAGCTAGAATAAAGGCCCGGGAGACAGGCCTTCTAATAAAAAACAAGAGAGCATTAACAAAACGTTAATAACTGATGATATAGTTGTATTTATATGCTTAAGTGCTGTAATTTTTTTAATCATTTTTTATTAGAATAAGACCCATTGCATTTTCTACCGCTTATCCGAACTACCTCGGGTCACGGGGAGCCTGTGCCTATCTCAGGAGTCGTCGGGCATCAAGGCAGGATACACCCTGGATGGAGTGCCAACCCATCGCAGGGCACACACACTCACTCATCCACTCACACACTCATGCACTCACACCCTACGGACAATTTTTTCCAGAGATGCCAAAGAATAAGACCCATATTCCCTGAAATAAAATAAATATATGTTATCTTTACTATTGATATTTGGAGTGTTTAATCTAGCTTGTCAGGTCATTAAAGGGATAGTTAACCCCAAAATAAAAATTCTACCCATCAAGATGCTCCAAACCTGTTTTAATGTATTTGTTTGGTTGAACACAAAGAAAGATATTTGAAAAATGTTAGTAACTGAGCTTTCTGGGTCACTATTGACTACCATTAGAAACATTTTTTTTGGTTTGAACACAAAATAAAACATTTCAAAGAATTTAGGAAAACAGTTCTGGGGCACATCTGAAGCCCAAATAATAGTAGTCAATGGTGCCCCAGAAATCTCAGCTACTAACATTCTTCCAAATATCTTGCTTTGTGTTCAACAGAACGAAGAATTACTTCATGTCATAATTTTCATTTTTGAGTGAACAGTGAAAAGATGACGTTTAATATACTTCTTAATATTCTGGCAGAGCTGTTGTATCATGTTGTTCAAAGAACAGAATTATAGGAAACGCTGCGAGAAACCAGGTAGGCCTAAAATAAAATCTAAACGCTTCTCATTTTTGTCGCTTACGTTTAAGTCAGATCTATCATGATGTGTCATCATTGCTCCTTTATAAAACTTTTAGATGATATCCAATCCCAGAAGCACCGTCTTTCATTTAAAGAGACAGCATGGCAGGTTGTTTGAGGATCACGTTCAAAGTGAAAGAGGGAGTTTACCATATGACTTGGTACCACTAAGTGACGGGAGCGTTGGTCTTAAGGTAAACACTGTTGTCTTATGTGTAACAGGAACATATTGTTTGCATCAGTGATGGAGATATTGGAGGAGAGATTAACCTGCCTGTTTTAATAACATGTACCTCAATGAGGAGCATCACTTAAGCGCTGAGCAGATCACAGCTATGTTGATAACCAAAATGAAAGATATCACAGAGGCGAATCTACAGAAGAACGTGCCAGTGTGTCATCTCTGTGAGTTTTCCAGAAGGTTCTAAAAAACATTAAATGTGTAATGTAGCCTTAAATAACCAAAGACATCATTTTTCCCTTGTTTGATATTTAAAGGATACCAGAGGCATGGAGCAGAAATAGAAGCTTTAACCGCATAATTTTTCTTTCAAAATAATTGATAATGCTAATAGTGTATTAAAGTGATATAAAGGCCTGTCATGATGTGTTAAAAAAAGTCTTCACTGAGACCACAGTCCATTTGAACCAGGCCTTGTTAATCTCCTTGAAAGTGCAAGCAGCCAATCGGACGGTATGTTTGTGTGTGTTTTTTCTTTGGCCGTGCAAATTATTTTATTATGAATAGATCCCCTCATTCTTCATTGATTCAGAAAGAAGGTCCGTGCTGGATGCTGCAAAGATCGCCGGTTTGAACTGCGTGAAGCTTATGAATGATAACACAGCAGGTTTCTTTTGAACTCGCTTTTCAATTCAACAGCACTTTGTCACATCTAAAGCAATATTGACACTTCTGTTGTTTGTCATCCCAGTGGCTTTAAACAATGGCATATACAAGGAAGATCTCCCAGGCGCTGACGAGAAGCTAAAGATTGTGGTGTTTCTGAACATGGGCCATTCAGGTCTCCAGGTTTCCGTTTGTGCGTTCAATAAAGGAAAGCTGAAGGTGAGCATCTGAATTCATCTGATGAACTGTAGATTTCTCCGCAGGTTTGCATTTTGAGGCATATTAATGCACGCTCTGTACTTTGCAGGTACTGTCGACTGACTTTCATCCATATTTGGGGGGGAATGACTTTGATCAGAGGCTGGTGGAATACTTATGTGCTGAGTTTAAGGCAAAGGACAAACTTGATGTAAAGTACAGGGTTCGAGCTCTACTGCGACTGACGCAGGAGTGTGAGAAGCTCAATAAACTGATGAGCGGCAACTCCACAGACATTCCTCTGAACATCGAGTGCTTTGTGGATGATAAGGATGTCTCTGGATTTATGAACAGGTACGCTTCAGAATATATCATCATGATATAAATAACCATATCAATTAAGTTAAACCATATTGGGTTGCCATCACAGATCATTTGCAGCCAAATGTTTATGAGGGAACAGCTGGAATAACAACAAAGTTGTTCAAGCAAGAGAGGAAGTAAATGTGTTTCTCCATATAGGGCTAAATTTGAAGAGCTGTGTGCCGATTTGATAGAGAGGGTGACCGTTTCTCTGGTGGCAGCTTAAGAACAGGCTCGCACACAGCTTCAGGACATCAGTCGCGGTAAAGATTGTTGGGGGAGCGACACGGATACCTGCGGTGAAGGCTCAGATCTGTAAGTTCTTCAAGAGGGATGTGAGCACTACTTTAAATGCAGATGAGGCAGTGGCCAGAGGCTGTGCATTACAGGTATGTTTAATTCTACATTGCTATATAACATAATATTAAAGGGATAGTTCACCCAAAAACAAAAGTTCTGTGATTTGCTCACCCTCTTTTAAATTCAAACCTGTATGACTGGCTTTCTTCGGCAGAAGCCAAAAGAAGATACAGTTGAAAGAAAAAGTATGTGAACCCTTTGGGCTTAGTTGGATTTCTTCATAAATTGGTCATAAAATGTGTTCTGATCTTCATCTAAGTCACAACAATAGAGAAACACAGTCTGCTTAAACTAATACCGCACAAACATTATATGTTTTCATGTTTTTATTGAACACAACATGTAAACATTCATAGTGCAGGGTGGAAAAAGTATGTGAAACCCTAGGCTAATGACTTCTCCAAGAGCTAGTGGGAGCCAGGAGTCAGCCAACCTGGGGTCCAATCAATGTGATGAGATTGGATGTGTTGATTAAAGCTGGCCTGTCCAATAAAAAACACACACCAGTTTTGAGTTTGCTGTTCTGAAGAAGCGTTGTCTGATGTGAACCATGCCTCGCACAAAAGAGCTCTCAGAAGACCTACGATCAAGAATTGTTGACTTACATAAAGCTGGAAAGGGCTACAAAAGTATATCTAAAAGCCTTGATGTCCATGTGTCCATGGTAAGACAGATTGTCTACAAATGGAGAAAGTTCACCACTGTTGCTACACTCCCTAGGGGTGGTCGTCCTGTAAAGATGACTGCAAGAGCACAGCGCAGAATGCTCAATGAGGTGAAGAAGAATCCTAGAGTGTCAGCTAAACACTTACAGAAATCTCTGGCACATGCTAACATTTTTGTTGACAAATCTACAATAAGGAAAACATTAAACAAGAATGGACTTCATGGGAGGACACCACGGAGGAAGCCACTGCTGTCCAAAAAAAAAATTGCAGCACGTTTGAAGTTTGCAAAAGAGCAGGGGCGTAGCAAGCTTTTCAAAAGTGCGGGGGATGGATGTGTTTTGTTTGTAAACAATGAAAACCTTGAACGTAATGACAGAAAGGTACAAAAGGTATAACATACAAGATATAAAAAGCTTCCCATTTAAATGTGTGATACTAGTGTCACCGATGTTAGGGCCGAGGGCCAATAACCACACTCCGGAGGAGCAGACACCCGAGGACACCAAGAGGCGGACAACAAGAAGTGGATTTAAAAGGGTAAGTATTTTATTAACTTAAAACATTAAAAGCAGTGATGCAAATGTTCGTGGGTGAGACAGTGGCTTCCTTCGTCTCCTCGGAAGTGTTCGTGAGACAGGCAGCCGACAATGCTCAGACTCGGCTGGTGTGTAAGTTCACAGAACGGTCCAGGGGATGACAGCAACTTCTCCTCTTCCCCGAGGGACAGACAACGACGGTGTTCGGGCTCGGCTGGTGTGTAAGTTCACAGAACAATCCAGGGGAGAACAGCAACTTCTCCTCTTCCCCGAGGGACAGACAACGACGGCGTTCGGGCTCGGCTGGTGTGTCAGTTCACAGAACAAACCAGGGGAGGACAGCAACTTCTCTTCTTCCCCGAGGGACAGACAACGACGGTGTTCGGGCTCGGCTGGTGTGTGAGTTCGTAGACCAGTCGGCGGAAGGACAACAGCTTCACCTCTTCCCCGAGGGACAGGCAATGGCGGTGTTCAAGCTCAGCTTGAGTCCGTCGCCACTCCGGGCACAAAGGAAAACCTGAACACAGCTTTAGGCAGATCAATTAAAAAGGATCTTCATATGCAGACGTCAATTGTCATTCATCTCAGTTTCTGGAGAAACACAGTCGTTAGACCTCACCACACTCGTGCATAAATCACTCTTAGGAATCCTCACACGTGTGTATTTCACTCTCTCAGACACTGCAAACTCACTTCATCTCCACAGTGATTAGTCGACCTGTTTCTCCTCTTGCTGTAGGGTGAATGACTCCAAGGATGGCGACTGCAGAAGTTTGACGTGAACACATCAGCGACCTTCCCCTCTGCTGTGTAATCTCTTCCCACTAGAACACCGATCAGACATCCAACCTTCAGCTCTCTCCGGTTACGCCGCCGTCAAGACACACACCAGCCCAGATACACCACACCACACCTTGCTTGCCCAGAACACCACTCTTTTATACACCCTTGTCCTGAGCGCGTGCTTCAATGAAGCGCAGCTTAATTCCCTTCAGCTGCCGCTTGTTATGGCCAGCAATCAAGCCACCCGGTGACACCCTCCCCCACCGGATCCGTTCTAGTCCCGAGAACGGGGTCCCGACTCCCATTCTCTGTATCTTGCAGGGGGTACTCCTCTAGTCTCCCGTTGGGAGCGTCGAGCTGGGGCCTCGGCCTCCCCCTCCCTGGGCTCAGGAGTGGGGGCCCTTCGGATCATAGGCCAGCCCACCCAAGTTGGTGCAGGGGCCACAGGTGCTGGCGGCGCCTCAGTCTCTTGTCGCAGGTAATTTGGACAAGGACGCAGCAGGTTTCGGTGCAGGACTCTCACAGGGCCTGACTTACCCTCGGGACGGATGGTGTACACGGGTTGGTCAGGCCTTTGCTGTTGCTCCACTACGTAGGGGGTGGTTTCCCACCGGTCGCTGAGTTTACCCTTCCCCTGGCGCCGGTTATCCCGCACCAGTACCCGTTCTCCGGGTAACAAAGGAGCCTCTCGAGCGGTGCGGTCGTACAATCTCTTGTTCTTCTTTGCTGCTGCCTCCAGATGCTTGGTTACCTTGTCATAGGCAGAGTGGAGTTGACGATGGTGTCGGTGTACCCATTCAGTGGTGGTGGCGGGAGCTTCAGCCGGGACTGCTCCTAACAGCAGATCTGTGGGCAGGCGCACATGCCTCCCGAACATCAGGTAAGTCGGGGCATACCCCGTTGTGCTGTGGATGCTGTTATTATAGGCCTGCACCAGAGCCGGCAGGCTGTCCGTCCAGTAACCTTGGTGGTCTGCATCTAGTGTTCCCAGTAGACTCAAGAGCGTCTGATTGAAGCGTTCGCACCCTCCGTTCCCCTGTGGGTGATAAGGCGTGGTGCGGGTTTTCCGGCATCCGTACAGACTGCATAGCTCCTGGATGACACGGGACTCAAAGTTCGGCCCTTGGTCAGAATGGAGCGTCTCGGGACATCCAAAGGGCTGGAAGACGTGTCTCCATAGGGCACCGGCAGTGGTGGCGGCGGTCTGGTCCAAGGTTGGTATGGCCCAAGCGTACTTAGTGAACAAGTCAGTCACTACCAAGATGTTCTGGTAGCGGTCTGTTGGGCGACTTAAGGTCAGGAAGTCCATAGCCACCATATGTAACGGGGCTCTGGGTCGCACCGGAACCATAGGGGCCCTCACGTCTCGCCGGGACTTGAACAGCGTGCAACGGGGGCATCCTTGTACATACCTCCCCACCGACTCTTCCATACCACTCCAAAAGAAGTGTCGACGCAGTAGTGATACGGTCCGTTCTTGGCCCTGATGTCCTAACTGGTCATGATAGGCCTGGAGCAACGGCTGAATCTGTGCTTCGGGCACCACCACCTGAGACACCATCTCATGGGTCCTCGAGTCCAGAACAGACCTACAGATCACACCATCTCGCAACTTCAGCCTCTTCCACTGCCCCAGAAGCTTCTTTACCCTCACCGGATGTCCCTGTCGTTCCTCCACCCCAGGGAATTTGTTCCTCTCCAGGTAAGTCCACAGGGTAGCCAGCCCTTCATCCTGCTCTTGCCGTTCCCTCCATCGATGAGGGTCCCATCCCCAATTTGCTGGTATACCTTCCGCTCGTGCTCCAGGTGCTTCCACCACTCCCACCATCAGCCCTTCTTCTGGTTCTGGCCCTGAAGTTCCCCCTTCCCTAGCTGGTGGTAATCGGGACAGGACATCGGCATTTATGTGCTCTCGGCCTGGTCGATATTGTAGCCGATAGTTGAAGTTGGCGAGCTGGGCCACCCACCGCTGCTCCACCGCTCCCAGCTTCGCGGTCTGCAGGTGTACCAGCGGACTGTTGTCGGTTACTACCAGCACTTCGGCTCCCCACAGGTAATCCTTAAACTTCTCGCACAGAGCCCACTTCAGGGCCAGCAGCTCAATTTTAAAAGAGCTGTAATTGGCATCGTTCCGTTCAGCAGGGTGGAGGCTCCGACTGGCGTAGGCAATGACCCTTTCTGTCCCGTCTTGTCGTTGGGCCAGTACGGCTCCCAGCCCGCTATTGCTAGCGTCAGTGTAGAGGACGAAAGGCTGGGTGAAATCGGCGTAAGCCAGAATGGGGGCCTGCAACAACTCCTGCTTGAGTCGGTGGAAGGCGGTCTCGCACTCCTGACTCCAGGTGATGGTAGGGGAACTTCGGCTCCGCGAGTTACCGGTACCGGCCAGCAGCTGATTCAGGGGTTTTGCAATTTTTGAGAAGTCCTTTATGAAGCGTCTGTAGTAGCCGACGAATCCAAGAAAGGACCGTACCTGCCTTACGGTCTTCGGAGGGACCCAGCCCTGCACTGCAGACACCTTCTCCGGATCAACAGCCACTCCTGCAGCGCTCACCCGGTGCCCCAGGAACTGAACCTCTCTTCTGAGGAGCTGGCATTTCCCGGGCTGGAGCTTCAGTCCATACCGTTCCATTGCCCGGAAGACTTGCTCCAAGTGTGACAAGTGACCATTGAAGTCAGGGGAGTACACGATCACATCGTCTAAGTAAACCAAGGCGGAGTCCATCAGCTGCCCTCCCAGGCATCGCTGCATGAGCCTCTGGAAGGTCGCAGGAGCGTTACAGAGGCCGAAGGGCATACGATCCCATTCAAATAGGCCGAAAGGGGTGGTAAAGGCAGTCTTCTCGCGGTCCTGTTCCTCCATCTTCACCTGCCAGTAGCCACTCGCTAAGTCCAGGGTAGAGTACCAGCTGGCGCCGGTCAGTCCCGTAAGGGAATCCTCGATCCGGGGCAAGGGAAAGGCATCCTTCTTGGTGACCAAGTTCAGTTTCCGATAGTCTACACAAAACCTCCAAGAGCCTGTCTTCTTGCGGACCAGGACAATTGGGGCGGCCCATGGGCTGCTGCTCTCCCGGATAACTCCTCGTCCCAACATTCCTTTCAGTAGGGCTCGTACTTCCGTATACAAAGTCGGAGGGACTGGGCGGTATCGTTCTCGACTTGGTGGGGCGTCTCCAGTAGGAATGGCGTGCTTGACTATGTCGGTACACCCATAGTCTTCGTCGTGGGTGGAGAAGACGTGTTGCCACTTGGCCAGTAGACTCTGGAGTTTGCGGGTTTGTTCTTCCGTTAGGCCCTCTCCTTCCAGGGACTCGCTCTGAAGGTGGCCCGGCATGCCCTGTGCAGTGGAACCAGGACGAGACTCCTTCTCCGCCAGGCCAACCTCGACCACTGTGGCGCTCACTTGGCAGAAGCGGACCTCCTGCTCCTCCCTCACCTGGTGGGGGTCTACAGGCGTGATACGGGTCAGTCGTTGGTGACGGTACAGATGGACGGGGTAAGTATTCGGGTTTCTTACTTTAACTGCGACTCGGCCCCGACGGGCTACTGTTAACCCCCGAGCGACTTCAACAGTCTGGCACTCCCAGTGGGGTTCAACAAGGAGGCAATCTTCAGGGCCATAGGTCCGACCTGGCAGCCGAACCCAGACCACAGCTTCGCTCCGGGCAGGGACAGAGACAGCATACCGGCAGGCCACCCGACCCACGTCCTCCCGGTCGCGTTGGAAAATCGCCACCTGCACCCGCCGACAGTCAGTCACAACACGCTCCCACTCCTTCTTCTCGGCTGTGGAGGTGTAACGAAGAGGTCCAGCCTGGAACAGTTCCTCCCAACAGTCCATGATGACATTCATCCCTAACAGGGCTCGATGTTCTCCCAGACAGGAGTCTCGCACGATCACTACCCCCTTCTTCGGGATTGTGGTGCCGTGAATTTCGAAGTTGGTGACCTGGTATCCGATGTAGGGGATGCGCAGGCCATTTGCCCCACGCAGGGTGAGCCAAGGGACTTCAGCTTCGGGTAAGTGATGAGCATCAAACAGATCTTTGGACAAACTCTCAGACAACATAGTGACCTGGGACCCTGTGTCTACCAGGCACCGAACAGTAACGCCATTGATCTTAATCTCCAGGAGGGGACAGCGTCCCACTAGGCCGTCTCGTGGAGCTGAGTCCACACAAGGGTCTATCCGGGGGGTCCCGACCACTTGACCCACAGTGGCCGGTCGTTCTAAAAACCCCCTTGCGAGCTACGTCGGGAACCGCATTGGCGGCTGTAGTGTCCGGGCTCTCCGCAGGTGTTGCAGATCGGGCGCCCCTGCTCATCCCACTGGAACCTGGAACTGAACGGACGGCTGGTGCGTCTTCCCGGATCTCTCCCTCCGTCAGAATACGAACGTTCTCGAGGTAGGGGCAGGGGCTCTGGCCGTCCACGGCGGAGTTCTCCAAGAATGGATTTTGAGAGTTCGGCCATTTCTTCTCGGACGTCTTTCATTAACTCCGCACGTAGGGTCCGCTTCCAGTCGGTCGGTTCGGGCTGTGTTGGGGCACTCATTCCACTTGCAGCCATACACACCGGTGTTTCTACAGTCTGATGGTGATCTTGTTCCAAGGCTAGGGCCTCCTTACGTACATCTTCGAATGTCAGGGTGGCGTCCCTTCGAAGCTGTAACCTCAGACTCTGTCGTATTGGACCTTCTCGTAACCCCAACAGGAACTGGTCTCTTAACAGTGTCTCTTCCTCTCCCAGTCCATGATGTTCTCGATTCTTCAGCCTGGAGAACAGTTCCCGTAGTCGCAGAGCGAATGCTCGCAGTGTCTGCCCAGGTACCTGCTTACAATTGAAAAACTGCGTTCGTAACACTGCCACCGGAGTCGAATCACCGTATTGCCCAGACAGAAATTCGAATATGGCCCGTGTGGTGGCTCGGACGGCTTCAGGTGCTGCTCGGACTTCTCTCTTCGCCTCCCCCTCAAGTGAATTCAAGACAAACTGTATCTTCTGGGCTTCACTGAGCCCTTGCAGTCCGGCCAAGTACTCCACTTGCGCCCTCCAGTCCGAAAAACTCAACTCAGAGCCAGATCCACCATACTTTTGAGCCCACGGAACTCCCATGAACATAGATGCCATCGGCTGCCGGACGGCTGGCAAGTCCTCGTCCGCCATCCTGGGTCCTCCGGCCGCTCAACTCCGAGTGGTAACCCTGCCGACTACGCCAAAAGTGATGTCACCGATGTTAGGGCCGAGGGCCAATAACCACACTCCGGAGGAGCAGACACCCGAGGACACCAAGAGGCGGACAACAAGAAGTGGATTTAAAAGGGTAAGTATTTTATTAACTTAAAACATTAAAAGCAGTGATGCAAATGTTCGTGGGTGAGACAGTGGCTTCCTTCGTCTCCTCGGAAGTGTTCGTGAGACAGGCAGCCGACAATGCTCAGACTCGGCTGGTGTGTAAGTTCACAGAACGGTCCAGGGGATGACAGCAACTTCTCCTCTTCCCCGAGGGACAGACAACGACGGTGTTCGGGCTCGGCTGGTGTGTAAGTTCACAGAACAATCCAGGGGAGAACAGCAACTTCTCCTCTTCCCCGAGGGACAGACAACGACGGCGTTCGGGCTCGGCTGGTGTGTCAGTTCACAGAACAAACCAGGGGAGGACAGCAACTTCTCTTCTTCCCCGAGGGACAGACAACGACGGTGTTCGGGCTCGGCTGGTGTGTGAGTTCGTAGACCAGTCGGCGGAAGGACAACAGCTTCACCTCTTCCCCGAGGGACAGGCAATGGCGGTGTTCAAGCTCAGCTTGAGTCCGTCGCCACTCCGGGCACAAAGGAAAACCTGAACACAGCTTTAGGCAGATCAATTAAAAAGGATCTTCATATGCAGACGTCAATTGTCATTCATCTCAGTTTCTGGAGAAACACAGTCGTTAGACCTCACCACACTCGTGCATAAATCACTCTTAGGAATCCTCACACGTGTGTATTTCACTCTCTCAGAAACTGCAAACTCACTTCATCTCCACAGTGATTAGTCGACCTGTTTCTCCTCTTGCTGTAGGGTGAATGACTCCAAGGATGGCGACTGCAGAAGTTTGACGTGAACACATCAGCGACCTTCCCCTCTGCTGTGTAATCTCTTCCCACTAGAACACCGATCAGACATCCAACCTTCAGCTCTCTCCGGTTACGCCGCCGTCAAGACACACACCAGCCCAGATACACCACACCACACCTTGCTTGCCCAGAACACCACTCTTTTATACACCCTTGTCCTGAGCGCGTGCTTCAATGAAGCGCAGCTTAATTCCCTTCAGCTGCCGCTTGTTATGGCCAGCAATCAAGCCACCCGGTGACACTAGTAAAGTATAAAAACACATTCGGAACACACAGAAAATAAGTCAAAACTCTGTTGTGAAAATACACAACCTTGCTAATGAATCAGAAAAACTTTAATAATCACAGGGGGGAAGACAGTGGAAAGCTTGATAGTGACATTGGTCTGACAGGACTGTGACCGCTAAAGTTTGCTTACTTGCACCTTAAAAAGGGGAGATATAAAAAAACACCCACACAAAGCTTTTTCTCTGGTGGTATAAATAATGTAACAATTTTCTGTTTTTAAACATTAAAATAATATACACTTTTCGTTCATAGTTCTTCAACAGGTACAATCAAACATAATAGGTAAGTATCCACAAAAGTATTCAGCTAAACAAAAAAAGCAATGTTCAAAATATCAAAATCAATAAACCCATAAATACAGTGCTTAACAAGGACAATTTGTCCCTCCTCCTCGTCAATTCCCTGCCTTCTTCATCACAGTTACTTTATACATTGCATGCCACATAAATAACCCAATTTAGCTATTTCTGAACAATATCCCAATTTCCAATTAGCATTAGTCTAAAAACTAAATATAATTCAGAAAACACTCGACATATCAACAAAACATAAACAGAACATCTCCCCAAACACATATCAAGGTTATTTAAAAACTTTGAAAGCATAAACACTCATTCAAAGTCGCTGGAAAAGGAACACGTAAATAACCATAACCGTTCCCGCCTCTTCAGCACGAGCTAACCGATAAATCTAACACACCAAGAGAGGCGGGACTTAAGGCAGAACAGCCAATCATCATCCGGTCACACTCAAAGCCGGTGTTCTGATTGAGTGGGAGGGGAGAGGAGAGGAAGCAGCCGCATCGAGCGCAGACACAGAGCGGACAGAGAAACGCTGGAGTGACTGCTGTAAGGCGTTTTGTAAAAACTGCAAAAAAAGTGCGGGTGTTTAACCCTTTCACCGGGAAAAGTGTGGGTGTTAAAACACCCACATCCCCCACGGTTGCGACGCCCCTGCAAAAGAGCACCTGGATGTTCCACAGCACTACTGGCAAAACATTCTGTGGACAGATGAAACCAAAAATTGAGTTGTTTGGAAAGAATACACAACGCTATGTGTGGAGAACAAAAGGCACAGCCCACCAACATCAAAACCTCATCCCAACTGTGAAATATGGTGGAGGGGGCATCATTGTTTGGGACTGCTTTGCTGCCTCAGGCCCTGGACGGCTTACTGTCATCGATGGAAAAATGAATTCCAAAGTTTATCAAGATATTTTGCAGGAAATCTTAAGACCATCTGTCAGTAAATCAACAACAGAATGGCTTCAACAGAAGAAAATACGCCTTCTGGAGTGGCCCAGTCAGAGTCCTGACCTCAACCCGATTGAGATGCTGTGGCATGATCTCAAGAGAGCGATTCACACCAGACATCCCAAGAATATTGCTGAACTGAAACACTTTTGTAAAGAGGAATGGTCCAAAATTTCTCCTGACCGTTGTGCAGGTCTGATCTGCAACTATAGGAAACGTTTGGTTGAGGTTATTGCTGCCAAAGGAGGGTCAACCAGTTATTAAACCCAAAGGTTCACATACTTTTTCCACCCTGCACTATGAATGTTTACATGTTGTGTTCAATAAAAGCATGAAAACGTATAATGTTTGTGCGGTATTAGTTTAACCAGACTGTGTTTCTCTATTGGTGTGACTTAGATGAAGATCAGAACACATTTTATGACCAATTTATAAAGAAATCCAAGTAAGCCCAAAGGGTTCACATACTTTTTCTTTCAGCTGTATTTTGTAGAATGTTGGTCATAAAACAATGTACCCATTGACTGGTTTTGTGTCCATACAATAAAAGTGAATGGGTACCGCCGTAGACCGGTTACAAACATTCTTCAAAATATCTTATTTTGTTTTGTGCAGATCAAAGTCATACAGGTTTATGACAAGAGAGTAAATGATAACAGAATTTTCATTTTTCGGTGATCTATCCCTTTAATTTCGAACTAAGTGCTTAATTTTGTTTATTTTAAATACAGTAATGGCCAAAAGTGATGTACATCTTTGAACAATATTTGCTCAAAATACCCTCTTAGAATAGACTAAACCATTAAAATATGTGTGTGGTACAAAATGGATTAATTCCAAACGAAACAGTCTGGTATTTATTGGACAAATTATGCGGCAAAGTGCCAAACTACATATCAGAGAATATGGGTTTATTTTAACATACAAAAATGCATACAGAGCCAAAAAAGTTCAGTGGACATATATTTGATCAGTTATAGATATGATTTTATTCTTTCTTCTGGTAAAATTTTGTAGAAATTCTCCTGGGCCTTGACTCAGAAAGACTAAGAAAGTTTTTAATTCATCTTTAATAAAGAAGTGAATTAAAAAGTCAATAAAGATTATAAAGACTGGATTTTAACTTAACAATGATTATAATCCAAAAAACATTTTAGTATTCTGTCTGAGTTTGTGGTGGGAGACATGTTGAGGACCAGTTTGAAAACAGCCATTTATTTTGTAATAGATTTAAAGGTCCAGTGTGTAAATTTGGAGGACTTATTGACAGAAATGCAATATAATATACATAACTATGTGTTAAGAGGTATTTAAAGTCCTTACATAATAAAAGCTATGTTTTAATTCTTTAGAATGAGCTATTTCTATCTACATACAGCGTGGGTCCCCTTGCATATGATTCACCATGTTGTTTCTACAGTAGCCCTAAATGAACAAACTGCTCTATAGAGCGTGTTTTTTAAATATGTTGTCTCCTTCAACAAAGAAGCAAAAGCGTGATGACTTCTTTGTCCTTTGTCAGCCACCGTAGTGCTTTAAAAGGGAGGGGGTGGAGTGAGCCGCTGGTTCCAATTCGCAACCTTACCGCTAGGTGCCGCTAAATTTCATACACTGGACCTTTAAAGTAAACCAGTGTATTTTCTGATATTCTGCACATTCGATTCCATAAAAAATTATGTTGTGGCATAATGTTGTTTCCATAGTGTGCCATGATGTCCCCTGCATTCAAAGTACGAGATTTCACAATCACAGATGCTGTCCCCATCTCTCTTTCCTGGACCAACGAAGCAGATATAAGCAAATCGTAAGCCTTTCAGTTTGCATACTCTCAACTGTCATATCTGAGCCAAGCATCGGGAAATGTGTAAATTTGTATTATTCTTCAAATCTGATCACATGTTCCAGATACCAATGCACCTCTGTCCTTTCCCTCCAGCTGCCATGAGATATTTGGCAGGAACCATCCCTGTCCCTCAGCCAAAATCATCACGTTTTACAGAAGCAAGCCTTTCATTTTGGAAGCTTTTTATTCGGTTGGTGTCTCGCTGCCCTTTCCAGAGGCAAAAATTGATGAGAATCAAGGGCATTTCCCTTCTGGTCATTACAGAGTGAGATTTGGGCGCCCAAAGCATACTAACACATTTCAAATCAGACTTTGAAGCAGTGAATGCGTATGAAGTTTCATTTGATAACTCCACAGGAGAATATAAAGTGCAGAAAATTCAACCGCAGGAGAATGGAGAAAAGACAAAGGTCAAGTTCAGAGTTGAAGTCAATTGCAATGGTGAGTCAGCGTGACCTCAGCCACTGCGGTCATGAGGGTCAGCGCTGATGAGAATGAAACTACGGAAATAAATGGGGAGTTGTACAATGAAGATGGCTTTGACTTGGTTGGTAGCATGTGGCTTTCCGTCTATGGCAATGTGTACTAACAAATAACTTGTGCGCTATTAAAATCTAATTTTTGATCTCAGACGATATTTGTTTTGCATAAATGCTTTTTAATTAATTAGCAAATTATGTTGTATTATGTATTCTCTAGAAATTTTTGTCATGTCTGTACACACAAAAAATCACTTAAATGAAGGGGGAAAAGTGGTGGGGGTACATTTATGTTGGAAATATTCAGTTTATAACATAATTCTCACTGTTATGCTTTATAAAATGAATGATAATGGGTTTTAATGAGGGTGACAGTGGGCGATTGGCACCTTGTTGCGATTCAACCGTATCGCATGGAATGTAATCAGCACACTTTGATTTTAGGAGAAAACACAAGAGACAAGCTCTTTTCAGCTCTCCATAGACAAAGAAAGCCTGCCAACAGCACAGTGTCCCCCCCATGAAAACCGAGCAGAATCATACAAATGCATTGAATGTAAGTGAGCCACATCTCTCAATTACCATGTGCTCAATCCAATTCGCTTTTATATACGGTAGTATGTACACAATAAGTCGGTCTTTGGATGTTCTATACTTAAACTGCAATTGTCATTTGGCAGTTTGACAGACTGTCGTACCCCTTTGCTAATGGTTGTTATTCATTCTCCACAGATGAACGGAGAGGTAAACAATTAACCTCCTTATGCTAAAAAAGCAAGGACGAAGGTAAAACACTTTGGACTTTCCATCGAGGAGACGATAAGCCAGCAGTTACTAAAGAATTGCCTCAGCACTTACATCGATCAGGAGGTACTCTAGATTTTCAAGGGTTAACTGGAAAAATGTGAATCATTATTTCATAAAATATCTCATGGTCCAAATGCAATATTTTGGCCTAGAGGACAATGTTATCGCTCAGTGGTTGCTCTGTTCTGGTTGGGATGTAGATGTTTGTAATCAGTCAGTAGTCAGTTGGATGTACTTAAATAAATAACAAAGAAATATAATAAAAATAATGCTTTACAATTGCTATGGGAAATACAGCACAGATAATTTGGTCTTGAAAGAACTTGTGAGATCAGAATGTTGACTTGGTGTCCACATGACACAACTGAGATACTAAAGTGCTCTTATTTTGCCTTTAATGAAGGTTTCTCACTTATACAGTACATATAAATAGTATACAGGTTTATGAAGTTTGACATATAAAGACATTGTGATGTCAAACCTATCCGTCTAAAATACTCTTTCTTTCCTCACACAGAAAAAAATGACACAGCAAGATTGGCAAGAGAAAAGGCGAAACAATGCCAAAAATGCAGTCTAAGAAAATGTTTATTTTTAAAGACACAAGCTTCAGGGCCCGTATCAAATGTTTCTAAATGTTGAGGTAATTTATTATCTCTGCAGATTGTCTGCAGAGGGGCATCTATTTGTCATTTTAGAAGAATTTCAGTACTAGATGTTTGTATATTTCCTATTTCATGAGCACTGTTTCTGAATTATAATTCTTTTAGTAGGATTAATTCAGAATAAATAATTCATTTATAAGTATTTAGTTGAACAGACCAGAAATCTGTCGGCTGGTTAACGCAACATAAAATAACACGAAACGAATGAGAACTGGCCGTACGAGAAAGGAGAAGACCAAGATAGACAGACCTACCTTAACAAGCTGGAAGACATCCAAGTGAGTTGTTTACTTCTTCTTATAAACACAAACACATTTGTGTGGAAGATTAGTTTTCTCTGAGACTATCACAACAACAGTAGAGTTATGTCCAACCACGGTTTGCTGTTTTAATTGACTTGCACTGTTTCGACAGCTCGAGGCATTTGGAATGACATGCGTTTAGTTTCAAAGCTGGAGACTCATTTGTGAAGCTTTCAAAATCCGTAGCACTTTAGGAAGAACGCTAATTGGCTGTGGTGTGTAGCGAGTCTAGCAGAGGCGTTCATGCTTACAAACAGTGATGCATTAGAGCTGTATTGTTTTATTCCACAGAAACTGGGTTCGACCTGTGCAAGACAGATTCCAGGAGTCCATAAAGAGACCCAAAATGTTTGAAGAGCTGTCAGCCAAAATGCAGAGCTACATGATTATTATTTGTTAGTTTAAGAATGGAGTAAGTACTGTACATGCTGCCACTTTTACTTTATTATTTTATCAAATCATCTGATGGATTTGAGGAATATTCCAGCTCAATGAATATTGCATCATCCTAAGGGAGATGTTAGATGCTGTTAAATGTTTGCTTAAACAATGTAACGTATACAGTCCGGTTTCGACATGGATGTTATTAGTTTCGGGAATATTTCAAAAATAAAAATGAGTAAAATACTTAATTTGTAATACTATCTTATAAATAGGTGCAAAAAAAAAGATCACAATTCCATTAGATGCTGCTGTTGTTGCAGAAATTACACACTTTATTGTCTCACCTTTAATGTTAAGTGGAAATGTAAATGCTAAGAATAATGTTGGATCTATCAGTAAAGTGCAACTTCAAGCACTAATCATAAATTGCCATTATTATTCTGTCAGAAGGTGGTATACATATGTCACATAACGCTCATCGTTGAGTGAGTGTTACACAGTAACTTGTGGATGAAGTCATAGATGCTTGTTTATTGTTAAAGGAACAGTTCACCCAAAATAAAGTCTTAATTACTGATAACGGGTTGTTTCGAACCTGTATCACTTCCAGGTGTGGACTTAGTGATTTGGTGGCCGTAAGTGATTTCGTGCATGGGGCCCCAACAGTTGCAATGATAACCCTTATTTTGCCGTCTCTTTTTCTATCTTTTTGATTAAACTGTACGTCTAACTTTCTGTAAATAATTTGTTTCAAAATGAATTCACAAAAAAAACTAAATTCACAAACTAACTATTTACACTGTGATATTATTATTTTTGTTGTCTCAAGACGTTTCATGTATTTTTAACCTTCGAACCGTTTTTCTTATTTATGAAGTTTTAATCGCTTATACAATCTATTCAACAGAACGGAAATTACAGTCATATCGATGCTGTGGATATGGACAAAGTCAGAGAGTGTGTTGAAGATACACATGTATGGATGACAAACATGCAGAATTCTCAGGATAGACTCACACCCGATCAGGAACCCGCCATACACAGCACTGAGATCCGGAAGAAATTACAGGTGTGGAGAATCTTCCAGTAACATGTTTTGTTGTGGGAAATATAGCAGCTATAGAGTTCTATGTCTGAGCAGCCACATGGGGTTTCATCCTATTTGTTACAATGATGAACACAGAGAAAGATATTTGGAAGAATGCTAGCAATTGTAAGTTCTGTGACATCATCCGCTACCATAGTAGGAAGGAAAATTCTGTATTTTTTGTCCTGTTGAACACATAATGAGATGTTTTGAAGAATTTAGGGAAGAAAAAGTAAATTACCAACATTATTCCAAATATCTTTCTTTGTATTCATGGGAACAGAGTAATTTAAGCAGATATGAAATAACATGAGCGTGAGTAAATGATGACAGCATTTTAATTTTTGGATGAACAAATTTATAAATCAATATTTTTAGGATAAAAGACTTATTTGTTAAAATTGATATGCAAGTTTTGACAAATTAGGGTTAAAGTCATTTAGTCTGTGGGTATGTTATCAACTTTATTGATGAAACTGTTGTGTTTGTTTATTGAACAGTTTTATTGTCTTTTATTAAACATTTTTTCTTGTGATTCTCAAGGCACTATACAACATTTGTGAGGAGAATGTATCCAAACCCAAGTCAAGGGTCAGCTTTCCTATGGATAATAACATTCCACCAGAGTGCCCACACAACAAGAATAGCCCAGAAGATGTTACAATGGAATACACAGATTTTGTTGAAAATGAAGTGAAATGCAATTGTGTCAATATTGAGTAGCCTGGTGGGAAACATTGTTTGTCATGACCTGTTTTTGTTTTATATATTTGATGTAAAGAGGCACGTTTGAATTTTTCTGTAGTTTTTTTCTAAATGTTTAAGCCCGTTGCACATTGAGTTCGATCTTCCAAAAGTCTATGGGAAAAATGCGTACTCTTTCTGTCGAGTAAACCACACTTGAAGGTTAGCCTACAAAAATATGTCATCTCTGAGGTACTGGATTGAAAACCATCTTTCTAAATTACATACATTATTGGAGATGCTGACAAAGTTGAAAATCTATCAAAAAAAGCTTCTAACACCATGTAAACTATGTTACCATTTAGCTGTTATTGCACTTAATTTTTTATATATAGTGAATTAAACCGTCATCAGTTTAAACTGCCACAAACATTGAGTGAAGAAAGGTTAGTATTGAATTTACCCAGACTGAAACTATGGAGCTCAAAGTCCAAGCTTGCAATTTCACAGGCGGATGTATTCTGTAAGCTTGACTGTTTCGCTGTGCAGCCAATAGAGAACGTCATGTAAAATTTACGATTTATTTATAACACATCCTGACAGTGACATCTGTGCAGCTAGAAACTCACTGGCAGTTTTTGAGAAATGAGTTGATAAAGCGCATTGAGAATTGTACAGTGCCTGATGTTTGTTCCTTCCGTCCTGCTTAAAACTTGAGTTGCAATAAAGTCAAACAATTCTTAAACTTTCTCCCACTTTTTTTTGTCTTGACAACCAGAACATAAATAAATAATTGGTTGTTAGATTCCAACATGGCTGAAGAAAAAAGAGGAACGCCGATTGAAACAAACAGTGAGGTACATGACTGAAGAATCATCTTAACACTGCCACATGCAATCCAATAGGTTAGTAAATGTAGTACTGCTAAATCAGAACACTTGTGCTGCTGTTTCTTGTTTCTCCATTTTTGGTTCAAGATACTGACTGACTTAGAACAGATGAGGAGTTGATGCACGTTCAGTCTTTGTCATGAGGATTGATGGAGAATCACTCTTGTTGTCCATCTATAATCAGAACACATTTTAATCAGATCCCAGCAATGATGGCTACAACCAACTGTTTAGGTTTGGGGAAAATATAAGCAATCCATTGAAAACCAAACCCTATATGATCATCTGAATATCAGTACATCATTTAAACATATTACCTCCTTGTTTACACTTTCATTCATTTCAATGTGAAGAAAATTTGCCATATTGATCTCCTTCTCCAGTATGGGATGTGAGGGCATGCTTAACGGATCTACAAGAACCTCATAGGGAACATCTGGGTGCTTCCAGGAAGATGGATTGTGGATGCTCCAACTTTCCGCTTGACCAAATGTACCTGTGAAGTTTAGACCGTCACTTTCCAACAAACCGTTTTTGCACAGTTAATGTTTGCCCAGATCTTAGTTGATACACTAAAATATGAGTCCTCATTTATTTGGTTTATAAAATGTTTGTTTTGTCCAAGTTTTGTTACATTTAGACATTTTTATCCAAAGCAACTTACATTGCTTTTCTTCTAAACAGTTTTAATAGGTATTTGCAACCCCCTGGGATCGAACCCACAATCTTGCGTTGTTAACGCAATGCTCTTACCACTGAGCTACAGGAAAGCTTCTTGTTTCTCAAAGCTACCAAAGATGTCAAAGAAACATCAGGTGTACCTATGAAATGCCCGTTGACGTTCCACAGCCGTACCGAGCAGTCCACAGATGAGGTGAGCAGAAATTGGTCATCCTCAATTATCTTTAGTCTTGAAAAGATGTCATAATTCAACATTCTCGAAAAATAACAAAGTCATGTAAAACAAAGTTTAGAACATGCTTTAGAAGAAGTTTAAAGTACATACCCAGTGATTCTGCTGATGTGTGCTCGCCAAAATTTCACCTCTGAGATGAATAATACCTCGTCAAAGTTCAATAAAATCATTTAAAGAACAAACTAATAAAAGTCTTCCTACTTTCAGGAGGCTTTTGCTCAGGGTGCAGGGCATATTCCTTGACATCGTACACAGAGATGAAACCGACACGATCAGCTGTGAAAAGCAAGCTGTCGTCTTGCGTTAAAGCCAGTTTGACATTCTGCTGCTTTGAATGAGACTTAAGCACCAGACAATGTGTCATTAGGACTTTTGGCTGTTTAAATCAACACTGAACTGAATTATGAGTTATACTCACATCCTGAAAAGATGTAATGAACTTTCCCCCGTTCAGAACGCTCCAGAAGTTAAGATAACCTTTGAGATGAAATATGTTTAGGTTGGATGTTCTGCGTAGTGAATGTCTTTTTGTGCACCATAAATGTGCCTTACCTTGACATCCTGAAGATATGAGCCAAGCAGAGGAGGACAGTTCAGTGACGAATGCCCGGGTCTTTAAGAAGATGAGACTCAGGACACTTGTGTTCTTAAGGACTATATGCAATAGACAGTACAACAGACAATTATTTATTCATCCTCATGTGGCTCAAAATGTGTCAAAAATGGAATGACACTTTCTTCTATGGTGAACAAAAGAAGATATTTTGTGAAATGTGCATACATTCCTTAAAATATCTTCTAACATTTGATTTCTTCTGCAAAAGGCATACATTCATACAGGTCTCTAATTGTAATGCTGAGGAACAAGGCAGAGAGTAGATCCAAGTGCAGTTATAACGAAATAAACAAAGACAAAAACAATCCAAGAACAGAAGAGGAACGTAAAAACAAAGACAGACAGCAAACAAACAAAGAAAACAGTAGGGCTTAAATACACTGGGATAGCAAGAAACACCTGGGAAAAAGAATTAACTCACAACACTACGAGATGCTACAAACATGGTAAACAGGAAGTAACCTAAAAGTTCATCATAAGTATAATTAATGGGATTATTGCCATACCATAAGTGCTGCTACTAGCGTCAGGAGTCTGAGGGGTGTGAAAGCGACACTGTATACGACCCGACACCACATTCCACACGATGATCTCGCTATCGTAGCTGCCAGTGGCCAAGAGATGAGGCGCACAGTGTGCGATGCATAAGATGTCTTCTTTGTGTCCAATCCTCTGTGTGAGTCAACACAACTGTTTACGATGATACAAAGTGCAAGTTTATAGACAAATATGTGTTTAAAAGCATGCTAATACCACATCATCCTGCCAGGAAGGTTTGGGTTTCTGATTGTACCGAGTTTCTTCAATGGAGTCCTGTCATAAGTACAGACATTGCATTTAAAAACACATTTTCACTTTAGTACACAAGGGAGGAAGGCAGAAGTAAATTAAATATGAAAATAGAGTGAACTACTATAGAGACAAGAGCACTGAGGGGAATACAGGTCACCACAGTTAACCGTTTTATGAGAGGCGTGGGGGAATTATGTTCATATAAAAATAAGGATGCGACGTGAGGCTGGCTTGATCCCTTTTCCCCTTTCTAACTCACCGAGTAAATGTCAATCCTGCGGCCCCAACCGACAGAAATCACAAACCTGTCAAAGCAATTGAAAGAGACTCAGACAAATATAAAGAGGAAATATCCTCAGAGATTATGCATGCCATTCGCTGTGAACGGAGACTTACGCGCTCCTGTGCAGTTTGAGATAAGAGCAGTCACAAATCTCTGCACATCTTCCATCTGTGATAAAAAAAAACACAAACCAGGCTTAGTTCTCAACAGATTTACAGTGTGTGTAGAATAATATGATTAGTTCTCTGAATGTGTCATATTCAGAAGCAAACAAATAGATGAAATACACATTGTAAACAACAAGGGAATTATTGACCTGCCCTAAGAATCTTTAGGCATTCGCCGTTGTTAAAGTTCCACATTTTGAGGGAGCCGTCTCTTCCACCAGTCACCAGCCTAGAGAAAATAATTATATCATTTATCTATTTCAATAGATTTACTTCTTTATTTTGCACGATTATTTAAATCTCTTACCTCCTTCCATTACTGTCAAATGCCATACAGGTAATAGCAGCCTGTCCATGCGCACACCCATATTCAAACACTTGAGCACCAGTGTCAACGTCCCAGACTTTGACAACCTGATTTTTTAATAAATCCACATGTTACTTTACAAACAAAAGTACATTTATTGAGAAAAGAGGGAGTTCATTGAAGAACAGAGCAAATTGTCATAATTTTAAATGATTTTTACATGAGAATGGAAATGAGGAACACTACATCTATGTCCTAAATGTGTTGGACGTTCTCTTTAAAGGTCCAATGGGTCATTTTTTGGAAGTTCAATTGACAGAAATACAATATAATATATACATAACTTTATCTTCAGATGTGTAGAAAAGAGCTAACACATTGAAGCTTTATGTATTTATTACTGATATATTTCTATCTACATCTACCACGGGTCCCCTTAAATGGAATTCAACATGTTGTTTCTACAGTAGCCCTAAACAGATAAACTGCTCTACAGAGCGTGTTTCACCTAAATATGTTATCTCATTCTGCAAAGAAGTGAAAACGTGACGACCTCTTAGTTCTGTGTCAGCCACCATGATGCATCGAAAGGGAACAGTGATGGGTGGAGTGAGCCGTTGGCAATCTGCTAAATTTCATACACTGCACCTATAAACTTACTCACCGATCCCTCTGAGCAGCTCACCACCTGCCTGAATTCTTCACTGTATCCACAGCACAACACTGGCTCGCAATGAGACACAATTTGACGGCCCTTATGTTGTGGTCTATAACAGAAGGGATATTATATATGATATATAATATACATGCTGGACATGATTTATGTATGTATATACTGTATATATATATATAGTGTAAAGACGTACTTTGTCTCCAAGGAGAGCAAAGCAAGGGAATCTGCGGAGATGTAAAGCCCCTTCACATCTGAAGAGTAGAGGCATGCTGACAGTTCTCCTTCTATATGACTTTCTTGTGGATGTGCGGTGAACAGGCATGTGTGATCCTGAATATTCCATATCTAGACATAATAAATACAGTTGTCATGTTTCTTCTCTACTCTTATAAAAAAAAATGTATGAATGAATGGTTCCGTATAGTGTGTTAGGCTATATGAGACTAGTCTTCTTTTTGATTGCATTTATGCTTTTGTTGTACTTATGCTGTCCTAATTGCTTCCATTATCTACCCCACTTGTAAGTCGCTTTGGATAAAAGCGTCTGCTAAATGACTAAATGTAAATGTAACTAAATGTAATGTAAATGTTTCATATTTATACAGTGTCTGCTTATTTAACTAATTGTCTCTTTTGTTTTTATTTTATTTCCACCAGGCAATTGTATACTGAAACACAATGGAGAGCTCCATCAAATTTCCAAGCAACCTATGCGCAAATACAATTTTCCTTTGGTGTAAAACAATGGACTCAAATGTACTTTTTTATAGGTTTATAGCCTAATTAGTAGTAGACTAGAAATCATCACCTTTGCAGTGTTGTCTCTGGAGACTGAGAAAATGTGGCCGTCTTCTGAGGCAATACAGACATAGAAAATGGGTGCTAAATGACCTTTCAAAGTCCCAGTTGGTCTTCTGCCATTTTCAGAGCATAAAAATAACAAGTTTAGCACAGAAATTCAGTTTTACCATCTGTGTGCATTTTATATTTGTCTGACATGGACCGCTATCAAAGTACATCAAGTGATTGTACAGACTAAGAGCAATGTAAAAGAAAGAGAAACCACTTCATAAGGAAGATATAAGATGTATTCAATACATACTCTGGCATGTACGGATTCCACATACGCAACAGCTTGTCCATCCCACCGGTGACCAAAAGGTTTTCACTCTTACTGAAGTCAAAGCTCATGACTCCTTTACCAACAGCAAAGACTTTTTGGTCACCGGCCGGCCTCAGCTGTGGACTGCTGGGTATTTGGATCTTTTTAGGTTTTCCGTCTCCACACACTTCGTTTATCTGTTGGCGGATGTCGGCTGATGGAAGGAGGCACCCTCAAGAAAAAAGTTGTAAGGATTAAAATGTCATAAACACAAGTATTATATTAGATACGTCAATATTTTTTAATTATGTTGTTTGTTACTTTCATCGTTCTCATTATTGTGATCTGGACATAACATTTTTTATTAAAAGCAGCAGAAAGTCATCTCACGTTTTATTTAAAAAAAACGTTTGAATGTTACCGATAACAAGGGCAGAGTCTTTGTGGTTGGATGCAGATATGATGGCAGGTATGCTGTGAAAGTATTTGACCTGAAGCGTTAAAAAAATGCCTTTTTAGTTCAGCGCCATATAACTTAAATCAATCTCAGTTTAGAATGTTCAAAAATGGGATTTTGTGCATTAACAAATGCATTTAAAACTGCATTACAAATAATAACAATGAAGAGAAAATTACAACCTTTGACACCCAGTCTTGGTGGACTTTCCATCTCAAATATGTTATATTTGGAAACTGGGCTGCGTGATCAAGGCTGATGTTTGGCATGTTATCCACCTGCGGAGACTTTTTCCACAACCTAGAAAATAAATGCATTATAAAGAATTGACAACAGAGATTGCCTTGATTTGTTCCAAAATGTCCATCGGGTCCATTTGGGATTCAAATTTTACGTGTCAGTTATCTATTGCATTTCCATGTGCATGCCTCTCCGGCGGACCGTGTCAAAGTTGACCAATTAATTTATTCATGAATTTATGAAAATGAGGGACGAGCACGGATGACTTGCTCTTGTAGTTTAGTTTTTACAAAAATCTAGACATGGAAAAGGAGGATTATTAAAAGCCCTGTTTACCTGAGTGTCTCTGAGACCGACTTCATTATGAGGATGTTCACACAGCCCTAGATTGAGAGAATTCAAATAAATTGTGTTTAATAAAGTTCATACGTGTTGGACTGAATCCCTTTAACATTGGGAATACACTAACCTGAGTGTCCCCATATAAAATGAGACATTTATCTGGACCTGTGCAGCTGTCAGAGAACAAGTTTATTTTTTAATCAAAAGGGAAGCAAACATAGAATTGTCATCAAGGCAGCTCGGGTTCTTGGTTTTAAATAATTCAATGCAAACAAGTAAAAAATGGATGAACGCAATATGTTGTTTGATGTTCTTTTCACTGTTTCTATAATTGTGTAAACTCACCAGTAATCCAAGTTTAAAGGCACAGTTTCTAGTGCACTTATCTGGCAGCAAGGCTCCAAAGAGGAGAACTCATAAATCTGGATCTCTCTGGCTCTGTAAAGTAAAGGATATTGATGCATAAGAACACTTTACAGTCCAAAACTGTCAATTAAAAATACAAATTTTGATTTTAAAGCTATTTACCCAGTTCCAATAATTAGTTTGTCATACTCTGTCATAAATACAAAATCTGTAGCCCGTTTCTGCGTTTGACTTATGTGTCTCTCCGGCTGGATAGAAATATAATGATGCATAAAAAGCAGGATCTCATTTATATAATAATGAAAAAGGAATGTCTGAAAACCAGGTTACCCACAAACACATTTTTGTTGTTCTTCAGCTGGAGCTTAGGGCTCCAGTAGTTGACAACTCCATCTTCTCTGACAGTAACAATGGTGCCGTCATGAGCGGCTTGAATTTCCAGAACAGGTTCCCCACGGCTCAGGTGCATTATTTTAGCCGGCAAAGTGAAAGTCGCCATCGTGCTGCGACGCACTGTCTCCTCTTTCTCTTTGTACTCCAGGTGCATGTAAGTGCAAAACTCATGCTGAATGAAAAAAAAGAAAAACATGCAGGCCTAAATCATTTAAGTGACATGACTATTAGGTCAAAAATTTGTTGTTTAAAAGTCTTTGAGAGCAAAAGTCGACTTAAAATCTTTGATGCAACTTTGCATATAACAAATTGTCTGTTCGTGTACTTCAAGATAAGAAGTTTGTGATTTAAAGGGGAATTTTTGAATTATTCATACCCACTCAATCATGCCGTCGCCGGTGTAATCGATCTTCATGAAAAGTTGCTGAATTTGAGCATTTTTCTGTGTTAGATGAGAGTAATCGTGAGAGGATTGGGAGAGAGAACATTTATGAATAAACAGTTTAAGTCTCAGGCATTTAATAATCCATTGACAAGGAACAGAATACAAAATGTGCAATTTCAATACATTATATTTGCACACTACAAAGCCATCTCAATCTTATAATTGCTTATCATACGCTCTTGAAAAGGCAATAATTCTCACAACAGCATGCAAACCCGAGCATTTTTTAACCACAGATCGGAATTGTGGGTAATCGAGTTTCTTGATGCCAGCCTTTGCAAACTCCTGCAAAACAAAGTAGAATAATGAAGCCCACTGTCTATTTAATAATATTAATAGTAAAGTATTTTTAAATAATATTCATATACTTACATCAAAGGCCAGTTTAAGATGTTTAAGATTGTCATAAGACACCACATGCTCCACCTGTTTTAAATATTAAAGATAAGAATTCAATGCTAAAAGTTTATGGAAAAAATAATTGAAACAATACAAAAACTTCAAAATTGAATGACACTTTTAAAAAGCATATATTAAAAGACAAAGAAAAATTAATTTTACATAGACACACTAAACCAAGTCCTAACTTAGGGGCTTTGAATAAAGAGAGATAGCAGTACATAAACATACAAGACAGGCAAATCTCTCAACTGTATCACCATTTTAAATTAAAATATATTTCTATATTTTAATAAAATTACTCTGCTTCATATCATCAGAATTGCATACTGATTACTGCGGCAATAAAACAGAGCTATCAAAAAAATCACTGCTTATTTTGGATTTAATGTTGATTGGAGCTGTGTGAGAGCAGAAATAATAGAGAAAAAAGGTCATGTTGCAATCTCAGTTCATTAATGAGCCAGTGTTATACCTGACATTGATTGCTTACTTGAGAAAGAGAGATGCTTAAATATCCATAATAAATATAGATTGTAACTTTCATGCACATTTTGATTTGCAGTCAGGTGGCAAATTGCTTATAGCACGACACAAATTTGGGCTTGATAAAGTCATTGATTTGCACTTTGGTACACGCTAGAGTACAATGCTGAAATAAATAATGCAAGTCTATGGTGTCAGTTTGTCCAATCAGTGGACATGACAGATTACACTGCACTGGTTTCACATCCAAAGGTCAAAAACCTGATGAATTAACAGATACTCTACTTGATTCAAAATGTCATTCATGGCAAACAGCCAGTCTGGTTTCCAAACATTTTCGACATTGACATTGACATGACCAATAAAAATTTTGTAGAGTTTGGAATACATAAATATAGTGTTATAAAATAACTAAACAATAACTAAATTAAGTATCTTAATTGTTTACGTTTTTTGGTGCTTGTTTTGTCTTCATTTATATTTCAAAGGATCAATTTGGACCTCTTGGATGTTTGTTGACGGCGACGCCCCCGTTTGAGTTCACACTGCAGTGAAATCATTGGACGCGCTCTGTTTTAAACTACATCATATTATAGGGATACTTTACCCAAAACTGAAAATTCTATCTTCATTTACTCACCTACAAGTTGTTCCAAATCTTTTTAAGTGTATTTGTTCTGATGAACAAGGAGAAAGATATTTGGAAGAATGCTCATGAAGTCAAAAGTGCCCAAGAACTGTTTTCTGTTCTACATTCTTCAAAATGTCTTCTTTAGTGAAAAAAAATCTGTGTGGTTATAAGCATTCTATCAAATATCTTTCTGTTTATCAGAAGAAAGACATTTATACAGTTTTGGAAAAACTCAAAGGTATGTAAATGATGACATAATTTTCATTTTTGGGTGAAGTATCCCTTTAATGCCATGTAAGGAGTAGATACAATATATTTTTATATAAACATACTTTCACTCCTCGCCTGTGGTTGATATTTTGTGAAACAACTCCAAATACACTTGTGTTTATTATAGGGCCGTCCATCTGTTATGTTACTGTTTGGCAGGAACTTTCTTACTTCTGATTGGTTCATACACTAGTTAGGATGTTATCTGATTGGTCATTATCTGTAAACCCTGCCCCTGGAACTAATTCTAAAGGTAGCGTAAGAAACGGTTAGTCCGAATGCTTGAATGTCCGAATGAATTAATCTTCGAAATCTGTGGTTGTTTTGTCTACGAAATTGAATTAAGCCGTTGTAATTTCTTTGCCCGTTTCCATTTGTGATTATTGTTTTGAGCCGTCTGCTGACTAATTTACGTCACTATGTTGATAACTTCTGTAACGTCTGTAATCTTTAACGTTACGAATTGCAAACAAGTTATTCAGAAAGGCTTTCATTCATTTATTTTCTAAAGGGCAACTTCATTCTGTATATAAACACTTTAATAAATAAAACTTTTAGAAAATAAATAGCTAGTCAGAGTATTAGGCCATTTTGCGACGATTATTGCCTACAATCACCTTTGCTACAGAAGGTGTCTGTAATAGAAGTTTTGTCGTGTTAACACACTTTCAGAATGCTGCAAAATCCAAACCATGCCATTTTATCTTTCTCTATAAAATAATTCATATGCGATATGGCTTTTGGGTTTGGGAAGTGCCTCAATCCAGCTGGCAAACTCTCTTATCTGTCATTATTACATTTAATTTGCATAATTTGGCTATAGAAAGAAGATGCCAGGGCAAGCTGCCATTCAACATGGTACACAACTTCTTGGAAATACAGCCAAGTGGCAGATGCTGTGACACCTTCTTTTTACTTTTACCTTCAACTCATAGAGTTTGTTGGCGAGATCTCCTCTGCGGTGTTGCCGTATGCTGAGTTTAGATGTGTCTCCCATGGCAATAGAGTGTCGTCTGGGTTCTTGTCTCAACAGCTCTTTTTCTTGCCAGTCAGGACATTGTTGGCTCTTCTCAGTAGGACCTATATTACTGAGAATCATGCCACCAGTAGGGGGCATCCTGGCAGACAGCTGTCTATACCCCATGCCAGTCTTTTGGTTCAGTATGGATGCACCATGCACAGGTTCTGTCAAAATACTACACAAGAATGTACCGACTTGATTATGTGTATGAACATAATTATTACTAGTCATATTTTCATTTGAATTTTTTATATAAACAACAAATAAAGATATCTAGGCTCTTCATTTAATTGTTTGATTTAAACAAAGAACAAATTCTTAGCCTTTAAAATGTCATTTGAAAACTTAAGTAAATTGTGAGTAAAGTACATGCAACCTAAAATATTAAATACCTTAATTAAACCAAATCAGCTTTAAATCAATTTAATTATCAATAAACGAATATCTATTTTAAGAGAACAACACTACATGTTGGCCATAAATCACAGTTTAAATCAATATTAGACGTCAGTTTGGTTTACACAATATTATAAGGCATTTCTATGTATACATTTCATAAAGTATAAGGGTAAAATAAACATTTAATCATGACAATTAACAATGACAACATTGTCAGAAGATATTTACACTCTCCAAATGACAATTAGCGAAAGCCGAGCGTGGGTCAACTAAAATCATATTACAGTCGAGCAATATTTGTCTGTTAAAAGATAAATTAATTAATCCTCAAGGACACAAACAGGTACAGTACTTCTGCACAGCAGCAGGATTCACTGTCTCCTTATTCCCTATAGCAACAGAAAACACCGAAGAACAGAAGAGATAGTCAAGGTCGGGTCTTGGAATACATGCCTGAATACAAATGAGTTGCCAAATCTATTGCTCATGCTGAGATAAAAGTCACACACAACAAATTAGTCCTTGTATAAGTCTCTGTATCCAGAGCTGTTCCACAGTAGGGCTGACCAAATGAGCGTTGCCTTGCCTAGATATGTGGGAAATGAATCCTTATTAAGATACAGCTCGACAAAAAGCATTTAGCAGAATACCTGAGCATGTTCTGGGTCTCAAGTTTGGCTCCAGCAGACGAAGGCCGTTTTTTTCTACCCAGTGGCATGTCTGGATAGATTCTCCCCTCTTCTAGACTTGACGGCGGCTGGTTTGTTTTGTTCCATAGCTAGGGCTGCAAGCAAGTCTACCGAGAGCTTAGAGACACAGCACACCTGAGTCTTAGGTTACCTGTTACACAATGCACAGCGTGATGGTTCCTCTGTGTGCTGAGGAGCACAGACAATTAAAATTGTTGTTTGAACGTTAAAAAAGTTTACAAATCTATTTTTAAGAAAAAGTTGCATTGCTTCAAGAAACAAGACTTGCTTAAAAAGTAGAATTACACACTTGTTACCACAAATAACTATATCTTTCAAAATGTCTTATGTTTGTGTAACCACTAATGCTGCCTTCATGTGCTCTCCGAAATTCGATAGTTCCCACTTCAACCTGGAAATAATTAATGGAACGGTGCACTTGTAATGATGTTATTCTACTAAATCAATTCAGAAACATTAATGTTTAAATGTTACTAAATAATGTTAATGTTACTAAATCCAGACGGTACTTCCAAGTTTGTGGTGGTAAAAATCCCACTTCCGAGGTGTCTTGAATGCGGCATCATTTACAAAGTGCAGTTTAACAGAGTAAAAGAGATAGTTCACCAAAAAATAGAAACAAAACAGAATATTTTGAGCAATGTCTCAATGGCGTTGTGTCCATTTAATGGAAGTCAATGGCGTCCAATGTTTGGTTAATAACATTCATCAAAATCTCTCTTCATACATGTCTCCAATGACATGGGGGTAAAAAATATAAGAACTTTTTTAAAGGGTTCATATTACAAGGTTTAATAAACTGTATAATTTAAAAACCTATCATTTACTGAGTGCTTTATTTAGTATAGTTATTAAGTAGTATGAATATGCCTCAGATACAAAAAAGTATTTTTTATCTATTTATTATCTAATTATTATTCATTGTTAAAACATTATTAGACTTATATCAAAACATGTTTTGATCAGAGATATTTTATAGTGAGTGCCAACTAAATTGACCCTCAAACAGCCACACAATCCATATTCAATTCATATAGCTTTTCAAAATGTTATCCTTATAAAGGTCCAGGCCAGGCTGACATCCTCTCTAGAGTGGGATGGGGTCGCAAGAAAACACCAGATTTCTTCATCCTCAATTCATGAGCAGAGAGGCTAGCTGTGCGCCACAATGTCTTCACATCTTTCTTTTCTGCAGAGTTAAAAGATACATATACTAATAGTTCTATTGCATACTGTTGTGCATTAGAGTTCTGGATTTAGAAGAGATGAACCATGAGTATACGTTTTAGGTGCAGTACACATATTACTCACCTGCCTCAGATGCAAGATGCTCAGCAAACTGTTGAAACACCTGTGGCTGAATGGAACTGAAAACTGATGAGACATCAGCATGTTGGCTTCCAAAATGCTTATTATAGGTGGTGTGCTGTTTACTGTACCTCAGGTTATTCATATCACTGTGAACAATTGTGGGGACTAAAACGTACAAGGAACATGTTATTCTTTCAAATTGTTTATATAAATGGTAATAAATAATAACAAATATGTCTCTTGTACTAAAAAACACGTCCTGAATGTGTATTTCATTCACACAGATCTGTATGGAGTATCTAGTACCCTTTGTTCCTATGTTGCATTGTGTCTAATGGAACCAACAGAGATGGTTAAATATATAAAATATCGATTTAAATTTACCAATACCCCTCGCTGCTACACCATGCAGTTTGTTACATCCATAGCGAGAATTCTTCCCCAATAGCTCAGCTTTCAATATGGGTTTGTAGTTGTATCTCATTTCAGTCTGGGTACAGTAATTATCGGCATGACTCTGTTTTGAAGGTGCAAGAGTTATTTGGTTCTTCATCATCCCTGTAAATCAGACAGAATACAGTATACAATACATCCACATGAAGCTAAATAATAGAAGCATCTTTGTATGTATCAATCAATCAATCAATCAATCAAATGTCTATGCAATAACTCTTTTCACCTTGGGGTAATCCAAGAAAGTCTACTCTGTATGTAGACCTGTATTGTTCACTCAGAGCCTTTTGGATGTCCCGCTCAGTCAAAGGTTTGCCATCGGAAAGGCTTTTCATTTGCTTTGGAGAATAGCCCCATACCATAAACGCCTGAGTTAAAAAAAATGTTACATTTTGATTTATAACACGTCCAAGGATTAGATATTCGGATGTGAATTGAACATTAAGTATTGAAGCATGCATTCATACCTGGCTTGGGTGTGGGTTGTTCCTTCCTTGTCCAGATGCTGTGGCAGACCTTATGCAGGCCGTCTTTGAAACAGGCTTCCAACAAAAGTCTTCACTATACAGAGTTGTACTCACGGGAACATCCAATGCATATGAATTCTTATAGATCCGGACAGATGTTTTTGGTCTTTTATTTTAAATGCAAACAATAAAGCGTCCTTACATTTGTTGCACATTTGATACTATAATACAAGAGAAAATAAAATATACAATAAACACTCACCTTAATTCTGGAGTAGATAAGATGGGTCTGTAAACAAAGTCTCTTTTATGTGAAGTCTCATAGGTTTCCAATCTTCTGTGAACATCTTAAAAATAGTTGAAAATGTAGGCTACTGTAAATAACCAAATAATCACTTTAAAGTAAAGCACATAAAGTACACACATAAAGTAAAACATTGAAAATAAACCCTTAAAATATATATATAATCCATGCTAACCATAATTTGCCATGGTTGTCTTGCCCATATATGAAATTATATGAATCTGGTATTCTTCTCCAAATTGAAGCACAGCGTCCAGCTGTCGCACATCTCACTTTCTGCGCTTCTCAGACTCGTTGCAGAAGCTCTGTTGTTTCACGTCAGCAATCGTCAACAACAAGTCTTGTCCGGAATTATGACGATCAAAATAAATTCACTTCATATATATATTTTCGACTCTGTAGTAGATTTGTTAATCCCAAGAGGTGTTTTCTGGAGTTTGGCGTTGTTAGGAAACGCACAACACCGGGAGCGCGATTGCCGATTGACGCTCAGCGGGGGTCTTTTCACAGGAACAGCGGCTCACGTGGACACATTCAAAAGAGTCAAGTAATTAAGAACAATAAAAACACAATACATTAGGCGACTGTGTAAAAAATGCCCCATTGTATGAATTTTTGATTTTCATTATATTTCAAATATATTCAAATGTAACGTGGATATTATAATTATTCAGATTTTATAAGACGGTGATTTGGCTATAATATTGGAATACGAAAGGAAATGGTTGAAATTTGCAAGTTTTAAGAATAATGGGAGATAATCTGATGTGTTAGGTAGTAGCGCCGCTCAGTGGAAAACATTACGTGGTGCATTTTATTAGTTGCTTTTACAAATGCAAGAATGATAAGATTAGGTCATTTGTTACGAAGACTTGAACCAGGAGACTATTTTGTTTTTGTTAAAGTGGAGTGTTTCGCAATTTCATTCAAGTTTAAATCATCCTGAATGTGTTGTTATTTTGATGCGTTTTTATTGACCATTGCTATTATCACTTGAAAAATTTAATCAATTAAAAAAACTTTTTTGCACGATATTGAAACAGTTAAACGAATTAATCACATAGCGTTATGAACTTTTACTATACCACAGGTATTTTGTTTTTATTCATCTCAAATAATATTAGGCTGTATTGATATTATTATTGAGTGTTTCTTTCTTCTTTCAGCAGCTATAAATGTACAGTTATGCATTGGGAGACATTAAAAGTATTGTTTCGATGTGAATATTTGTAATCCGATACGAAAGATTGACTTTTATCTACAATTCTGCGCGTATACGTACTACGGTAAGTACATTGCGCTGTAAAACCGTACCGTATATCGCACACTTGTACCAATAGGCAGCTTTTCATATTCACGCGCCGTTGAAAAAATATGACGTTTCCCCACAAATCACCCAACCACAGCTCGGCTCTCATTCGGGCTATAGATCATCGGCAGCCAATCACGTGCACTCAAGACTTGGCGGTAGCCAATAGGATTCGCGTCTGAATGCTGTGTTTCTCGTAAGCGACGCGGAGGGTTTCTGCACGCACTTGGAAGAGCGCGCATCGCTGTTATTGTACTTCAGAGCCCCGGTATCTAGACATCCACAGAAGCCGCAGATAGAGGAGAATCTCAGTGGTGAGTTTTGTCAAAATATTGTCACGACCTATTAACATCTTATTTTGCAACACAAATTCCATTGGTAGTTGCGTATTTGATAAGGCAGAACCCGACCCATCTTTGTCAGATTCTATTCTCCAGTCAGTCAGCGTGTCCGTGCGCGCGCTTAGTTACACAGTTAAATGTCCTCACGGGGAAAAGATCTCCTGAAGGTAAAACGGGACTTATATTTTATAAAAGGCGACATTCAACTAGTCTTTATTGAGATAGGCTGTAATATTTGTCAGATAGCCATCCCAGCTAAAGCAGTTGATGATTTTCGGTGCGTTTTGCCTGTGACTGGCGGGGGATGGAGACGGACGCGTCATACAACTTAACTAATGAAATAAAAATCCAGCGCGGCGTGTTTGCTTTTCTTCTTTAACTTATATGAAAGCTAAAGGCTCCATTTCATGCAATGCTGTTGTTTTTCAAGCGAAAACGGTGAGAAATATTTATTTAAATTGTTTCCTCCGCCGGTGTATGCGGCTCTGGCTGACAGACATAAAGGGAGAGAGAGTGGAAGCCATGTTGGCTCTGCTAGCTGCGCTCATGCGGCTCCAGTTGAATGGAGGACTAACGGGAGCGAAACTCCCATAGCAAAGCGCTTATAGTCACAAGCACTGTGTCCATACCGACCCACTTCTTCCATAGGGGAGGCGATTATATCAGAAAGCGGCGGCTCAGGGGCGAATAAACGGACGGAGGGCATTGATTTTAGGTCCTCGAAATTACCCAGGAATGTGGGAGGAGACAATTGAGGGAGACTTTCTCTCATGAAGACGGCTTTTTCAAAATGGAAGAGAAAATATTATTGTTGCACCGTTTGGGTATTATAAGACGGGCCCTTATAATGACATATGCCCGTTTTCGGCCAGCGGACAATTTTGAGGTCCGTATAAGATGGATTAATATATAAAGGGAGTGAAATGACGGGAATGTTTATTAAATGATTAAATATGCGGATTTATTGTTGAAATGGAGGATGTCATTGTCTTTCACCGTGAACCCGAGGTGGGCGCAGCGCTTCGTGCATTTCGCATCTTGTTATATTTATTGCCAAATTCCTGCTCACAGTACACAATATTGACATACTCAATATTACACAGAATCACTTACTAAAATTAGTTAAAAAAAAAACTTTTGCCACAACATTTTCCAGGTGGTTTTGAATATAACATTTATGACTTTTAACATTTTGTGGGTTTGTTTTAGAGGTTGAAGATGGGTAAAGATCCAAAGAAGCCCAGAGGAAAGATGTCCTCTTACGCCTACTTTGTGCAAACATGTCGCGAAGAGCACAAAAAGAAGCATCCTGAAGCCAGTGTTAACTTCTCTGAATTCTCCAAGAAGTGTTCAGAGCGATGGAGGGTACTGTTCTGTGCAATTATTTTGAATATATTTGAATTGAAACACTTTTTTTGTTTAAGCATTTTTCCACTCTGCATTATTTTTTGTTATTAACTCTTTCTAAACAGACAATGTCTGCCAAAGAAAAGGGTAAGTTTGAGGACATGGCAAAGTTAGATAAAGTTCGCTATGAGGGAGAGATGAAGAACTACATCCCACCCAAGGGGGAGAAGAAGAGGCGATTTAAGGATCCTAACGCACCCAAAAGACCACCGTATGTTCACCCACACCCCCCCCCCCATTTTTTCGATTGTTGTGTCCCTGTTTAATTTAAATATGTGGACTTTATTTCCTCACAAGGTCAGCATTCTTCGTATTCTGTGGCGATTACCGCTCTAAAATTAAGGGGGAGAACCCAGGTTTGACCATTGGAGACATTGCTAAGAAGCTTGGAGAAATGTGGAACAGCTCATCGGCTGAAGTAAAGCAGCCCTATGAGAAGAAGGCTGCCAAGCTTAAGGAGAAGTATGACAAGGTAACTTAATTATTGTTTCAATTTATTCTGTGCTCTTAGTAGTCTTTATCTTAACATCCCAATTACTCATATGGACTTTAGTGATGCTAAATCAATTTTTCTAACGTCAGTGATGTTTATTTTGTAGGATATTGCCCTATACCGCACAAAGGGAATTGCAGGCTTGTCCAAAAAAGACGATGACGAGGAGGATGAAGATGAAGATGAGGAGGAAGAAGACGAGGATGATGACTAGGTTCTTGTCCATGCCATAATTGTATACGGTTCACATCTTCAAACGTAATGCAGCAGAAACGAGAATTGTTAGGCTGTGTATATGCGACGTTTTTAAGATGTACAGTGTTATTCTCCTTTTGTAAAGTTAACACTATGTGTCTTCAGACTTATACGTTTTTCCTTTTTTAGTGGTAGTTCTTGTCATGAACAGTTTAAGAGTTATATGTTATGAATTGAACGGTTCCTCTGAAGGTGCATAGCACAATTATCTTGTTTATGTAGATCTGTAGTGCACTATCATATTCGTTTTTAAAAACATTTTCCGTATTTGGTGTCATGGGGTTCTTGAACTGTACTTTGAATACCACTCTAATCACAAGACTGCAGCTTTGTTTGACATTCAAGAATGTGTCTGAAGTAAAAATTTCTTTTTTTAGAAAACTGTCTTGTTCTTTTCTACCATAGCTATAGTTAATATCTGAAGTGACTGTATTAATGATAAGTCATTTTGGCTCATTTAAGTGGCGATTAAACATTGTAGCACTTTTGAGAAATTATTGAAGGATATAGTTTAATATTTGTAATGATCGCAGAATGCTACTTTACACAAAAACCTTCACTAGTTGGCAGATTGACGGAGAACTGGATCATGCTGTGGGCAACACACAAACATTTAAAAGTATTGGGAGGAGGGTTGGGTATGGTAAAATCAGTTTTGGTTCAGATTCCGGTTCCAGTTTTGCCTAATGATTCCTGATTCCGGTGTAATTTATTAATCATTATTATTTTTTAAGCATTTTACCTTAATTGAATGGAGTGTTGCTGTAAGGTAGTTATTAATGTAGAGTAATGTTGAGTAATGGTAGTCCAGCAATCACACGTGCTTCAAAGTTTTTTTTACAAAATAACAGTTCCAGTGCTTAGACACTTGTTTATTACCCTAATTTAATGAAATTAACTGTAAACTGTCATACTTATAATCATGTAAACATACACTCCATAAAGCACCTGTTTTACAAATAATAATGCATCCAGGAGAGGGTGTGATGCAATTAGTGCTTTCCACATTTTGAAACATTTTAAATGCATGACAATGAATATTTTACCATCTCTCTTAAAATGATCTGTACACCAGGCCTAAATAATCTGACCCTCATACTTGCATAACAATAGCAGTCTATTTATTTAGGGGTCCAGGTTGAAGTCAGTTTGTATATTAATGACAAGATGTGACAAATAGGCCACAATGTAATTTAGTGGCGGAGGGAGCTGTGCGCTGCCGGTACGTCTACAGTCAGACAAAATGTGCTCAGTTATCAAAGACGAGGCGTACAGTCGCGGGAAACAATGTGTTTAGCAGTTAAAGATGCGACGCTTCCGTGAAGTGCGCGTACAGGAGACCAGGGGGTTCGTATGTGAAAGACGCAATGCAGCGCGTCATGGAAAACGATATGTTCAGTAATTAGTAAACCTTATTTATTGTCAATCTTATGTCATTTTAAAGGCAAATAAAAACAAAAGTTAAAAGTTATTTATATTTTTACATATTCCTAAATAAGAAAAACCGTTTCAAAATTACGTTTTAGATTCATACAGTGACTTCCTGTGGCCATGATGCGTAATTGCGGTATGTGGCGTTATGGATGACGTCATGTTATTGAGGTTTCACATTGATGTGCTCATGTTCAAGATAATTGTATTGTCTGTTAAGATATTTTGTCCAATAAAAATGTGTTATTAAACATTTTAACAAACAAGTTCGTGAGAGGAATATCGTCGCACTGGTTTCAATATTGTTTGTATACACGGAGCCAAGTGTCCATAAAAAATATTTAACATAACATTATTGTGTTTGACCACCAGATGGCGCACTTAGAGTTACGTCAGTAGCAGAGCAAAGCAGTTCTCATATGCTCAATATGTTCACTTGTTGGTTAAATAATATACTCTTTAGAATAAATCATGTGGTTGTAAAACCATATTAGTTCGTCAGTTTACAAGTCTTTAGTGCTAATACTGCTTTTCACTTCCAACAGTACTACAGACCTAGGCCTACATGTGCAATGCAGGACATCCTTTAAATCAAACACACATTACATCCCCTCAGAAAAAAAGGAAAGTTGTAATTGTTTAACACTTGACTTACTGTATATTTAGTGCATTTGAATACTTACACATTTTTGAATACTTTGTTTAGGCTACTGCATGTAGGCATGCAATGAGTCACTTCTGTGTCCACTTAAAAATGGCATTCATAAACTGTAGTTTAGAATACAACATACTTACTTTCAAAGAATTAATAATTAGATTAAATACAAATAAATACTATATAAATAAAATAGTTTTACAAAACATTTTAGTTGCTTCTCTGAAACAAGGGATAACCCCTATAGTTCTTCTTTTCTCAAAATTAGTGGTTGTCTGGTGGCTTTTTACAGCTTTGTTTTGTTCACCTTTTTTTGGTTGAGATCCATGCTGGCGTCCACTGAATACAGAAAAGAGTTCAAAAGATCCCTTGGCCGAGTGAGTAAAAACATGTAAATACACCATAACCACGTCACATTGAATACCGATATTGTTTTTACTTATTGTATTTATTTATTTACGTTAATCGTAGATTCATTTGACAAATGAGTGAAAGTAGCCTATACAAAACAGTTTAAAAAAAGTTACATTTTGCGCAGCTTTGGAAAGAGGCGGTATCTGGAAGCGCCAAAACAACTCTCTGTTCTTGTATCCCTTGACACACAACTGGCGTCCTTCAGAATCAGATGAAGACTTGACGGAGAGATGTCCCGTTTTAAAAGCTCGTGCTTGGTCACTTACTCGCAAATATGGGCGAGAAATGTTCTTAGATGCAACAAAGGTAAATGGACACGAGCATAAATGGAGACGTTAGGATTGAAACAGCTCTGCACATTTTTCCTGCACTTGGCGGTGAGTCTTTATTATGCAAATTAGTTGGAGTATAATGTTTTTGAAAGTTTGTCAGAAAAAGGTTGACAAGGTCTTCTTGACGTGGGTATCATAATCTGCACGGTACTTAAAAGGTTTAAATAACAAGAAAAACGGTCCCTTCATTTGTATCGTTGATGCAGAAGCCTATTATAATGATTTGCTATACATTTACATTTAGTCATTTAGCAGACGCTTTTATCCAAAGCGACTTACAAGAGTTTAGGAGCAATACGCGATATGTCATACAGGAGCCATAGCACATTAAGTGCCAATACAAAGTTACAGGTTTCAACAAAAGCTAGACCACTACCTGGTGAGAGAAAGTTTATATATATATATATATATATATATATATATATATATATATATATAAATATTTTATGACTGTATCTTGGATACAGATCATGTAATACTGTAAAGAGATGGTATATGCGTGTAAATAAACAGTTTACGGCCACTCTTTTTGGACACCATGTCCAGATCTAAGTTGACATTTTAGAGCTCAACCAAGGCAGGCACCTGGGGAACCCAAATAAAGGAACATATTCAGGTTGGCGTGGGACACTCTGGTAAAAGGGGCAGCAAGAAAAAAAGACCTCACACAAATGAAGGTGTACTGTTGCTGCTCTCCTACAAAGAACCCTTTCCTTTCCACCATGGGATTTAAAGGCTGAAAGTTTTCCATGTCTTTTGGGTTTTTTGTTTCACGTCTTTCAAATAAGTGTGTTATGATATTTTCTCAGCAGTGCTTTTTTCTCATTTAGAAGTAAATATACATTTCCCCACAGGTTTTTCTCAGGTTTGCTGTGAGTGATGTTGGCTGCACCAGCTCATCAGATAGTCTTTGGACTCACAGCTATGAGAAGAAGTGGTCTAATATCTCCGCTCTGCCATCTATGAGCATAACATCCCTTCGTATTAAAAGATTCACACAAATCACCTTTTCCAAGTCTGTGTATTCGTTTGAAGTAAGAGAAGACACGCCCCCTGGTGAGCATTGTTTTTTAAGTTCATTTACATTTTTAAACAAATGTTAAGATTCTGTATATACATTTTGCAGAATCGTATTGATTATACTGTGTCTTCTTATAGGGACGATTGTAGGTCAAGTGGAGGCATTATTTAGCAAAGAACAGAAAACACCAATAATCTCCGTTCTAGAAGATGATGGAGATGGTCTTTTCCTTCTCGACCCTCATTCCGGGGAATTCCTCTTATCCCGTGCTCTTGATTTTGAGATGGAGCGATACTACATCCTGATCGTCGCTGGACAGCAGGGGAACGGACAGCTCAAAAGGGTCCGCGTGTATTTCAACGTGATTGACGTCAATGACAACCCACCTGTTTTTAGCCAGAATGTGTTTTCCGCCTCTGTGCTAGAGGACTCATCTGTTGGAACATGCTTCCTGATGCTGGATGTTTCAGATGCGGATGAGGGTTAGTGCAGAATAGTGATGACATTGCACTACAAATGATGTGTTCAAATACTAATTTGTACCCATTCAAATGTGCACAGATAAAATCACGTGGCGCTCAGATTTTGATGTGTTGTTCTGGCTTGATTTTTAGAATACAAAGTTATTAGATGCATGTTAATGACATCTTTATACCCCAAAGGAAGACCAAAGTGTAAAAAAAAGATTTTCTCAACATATCTGTGTTGACATAAAACTAGTCCAAGCAGATTAGGCACAAAAGAAGAGACCCACGATACCTTTAGAACCATTGCTTGCTTTTGGCACAAAGCCTCCAGGGCTGTATATTTGAAAAGCTTCGGGAAATGCCGTACAGACTGAGACCTTTTCATTAAATCTTACGTCATTTCTTCTTTGTAAGCCTCCTGAGCAGATGAATAGGGGTCTCCCGGGGATGTTGACTATTGCTGATAATGGAGAACCTGCTTTGTTTCTCTTATTTTGTGTTCAGAATGAAACCTAATATGTTTTCAGTGCATATAGACTCATCGCCCCTATTTAGTTTGGTTTCTTATTTATATTTAAGTTCTTTGGCTTTAAATCTAATTTGATGTTGATTTTGGATTTTTATTAAACTGTTTAGATTTACATTTATTTACAGATTCTTTAATCTAAAGCGATTTAAAGTGGATTCAAGATGCATTATTAATTATGATTAATTAATTAATTGAATAATCTATTATTCAACTCCATTGACTCGACTTAACTCACTTCACTTGACAAGAATTGAATTAATTACCACAATTGAATTTTCTTGGTTATTGAAATTCAGTCTTATTTTCTCGTATTTAACAGGTTTATATGGAGAAGTGGATTTGCTTGTGGCATCAGGAGATCTTGAAAGCAAATTCTCTTTGGACCAGCAGGGGGCGCTGTGTCTAAGAGGGCATTTAGATAGAGAAACAGTGGCAACCTATAGCCTAATTATTCACGCAAGTGATCATGCTTTACCACCAGACACTCCGCACACAACCTCAGCACATGTGACCATCCACATTCTGGACGTCAATGACAACCGTCCTCTCATCACGACACCCGATGCTGTTATTTTTCCGGAAGACGCCCCGCTTTATTCTGTTGTTACAGTCATACAAGCCACGGACGCTGATTTAGGATCCAATGCTGAAATAGTTTTCAGTTTAGAGAATCAAGCAGAGGAGACGTTCAGTATAAACAGCTCGACTGGAGTTATGTACCTGCAGAAGCTTTTGGATCGGGAGGTTGATGATGCGTTCACAGTCTTGTTAAAAGTCAAAGATAAAGGTGTACCTCAGATGTTTTGTTTGTCTAACCTCACGGTGTTAATTGAGGATGTTAATGACCAGAATCCAGAGTTTATTCAAAGCTTTTACAACATCACGATACATGAGGATGTTCCTCGTGGAACAAGTCTGCTTAAGGTTCACGCACGTGATCGAGACGTTGGGTTGAATGGAGAAGTGCGGTTTCACATCTCAGAGACTGGGTTTGTGATTGACTCCGTTCTGGGTGTGCTATCAGTGATAGATGAGGTGGATCGTGAGAGGAAGGCTTTCTACAGTTTTACAGTCACAGCAGTAGACAAGGGGGACGTTCAAAGATCTGCAACGGCAACCATCAACATCACAGTTACAGATGTTAATGACTGCATACCTGTTTTTTCCTCGGAATCGCTGATTTTACATGTTCTTGAGAATGGGGAAGATTCTTCTCAGAATATCCATCAGGTACGTGATATAAGTGGAAACAGTTCACCTTCAAAATGAAAATTCTGTGATCATTACTCATTTTTAACCTGTGTGCTTTTCTTTTTCCTGCAAAACACAAAAGAAGATATATAGAAAAATGTCGGTAACCAAAAACCATTGGTCCCCATTGACCTCTATTGTATGGACACAAAACCAATGCAAGTCAATGGTAACCAACGGTTTTCTGTTACCAACATTTTTCAAGAAGACCTCTTTTGTGTTCTTTAGAAGATAGAAAGTCTCACAGGTTTTGAATGACATGAGGACGTGTAAATAATGGCAGATTTTTCAGTTTGAAGGTGAACTTTACTTTAGATGATACCCTGTTTTTTCTTTTATGGACATTTTGTTTAATGCATCTTTTGTAGATATATGCAGTTGATGATGATCTGGAGGCGAACGGTCTGCTGACATACTCAGTAGAATCAGGAAATGAAGAGGGTCTTTTTTCACTTTCTCCAAACGGGACTTTTCAAATCGTGGAAAATCTTGACCGGGAATTGAAAAGCCAGTATAAGTTAAAAGTGATTGCAGCTGATTCAGGTATTAAAATTGGATGTCCACTTAAAGTGCTCAAATTTTGCCATCACTATTGTTAATGTAAAGGGATAGTTCACTCAAAGATGAAAATTCTGTTATAATTTTCTCCCCCTCAAGTTGGTACAAAGCGGTACTTTAATCTTTATCCTGTTTAAGACAAAAATTTATATTTTAAAGAATGTGGGAAACTAAACATTTCAAGGGCAACATTGACTAAAAAAATAGTTTTTTTTCTCTACTATGGTAGTCGATGGTAACCCCAGATTGGTTATAAACATTCTTCCAGATATCTTTCTTTATGTGCAGCTGAACAGTGAAATTTGAAATAAATGATGACAAAACTTTCATTTTTGGGGTGAACTATCCCTTCAAATAATATGCAATTAAATTTGCATCAGCATTTGTTTGGCTGGAGCTATTTTAAAATATAATTTCTGTCCCTTTCTCCAGGTTTCCCATCACTGACAGGCACTGGGACCCTGGTTATTGTTGTTGATGATGTCAATGACAATATTCCAATTTTTGATGAGGACACGTTTTATTCTCGTGTATCAGAGGATTCTCCTGTTGAAACTGTGTTTGGGAGAGCTACAGCCTCTGATAAAGATGATGGTTCCAATGGGCAACTAAAGTAATTTGATGTGTAGATTATATGTCCTGTTTCTGGTCATAATCACTGTTTTGTCATGTATACAGTATATAGATTCCATTCCATTCCATTTTCTACCGCTTATCCGAACTACCTCGGGTCACGGAGTATATAGATTATTTTTATAAATCATTATATTTTATATTACAACCTGGCATCCATATTATAATATATATAATATAACATAACATATTTAAATAATAATGAATTTGGTTCCATACTATTATAACTCTTCTATTGTTGTTTTGACAATGACAAGGGCATTTAATTTAAGATTACCATTTAAAAAGTACTTTCTAGGTCCCATAGTAAATTACTTCGAAAAATAACATAGTAGTTGACCAAAATACCATATTACAATGTTTTTTGTTGTGTTATCATTATATTTGTTTAAAACTTTTAAAGATTTCACATGATTGCAGATATTCTTTAGATGGAGCAGATATTCCTTTTTCTATCAATGCCACATCTGGAGAGTTGTTCACCATACGTGCCCTGAACAGAGAGACAGTGGCTTTCTACAGGTTCTTTGTTGTCGTCACTGATAGACATTCAACACAGATGCTCTCCAGCTCAGCTACTGTTTCAGTAACTGTTGAGGATGTAAATGATAACTCCCCATCATTTCTATATGGACCATATGTGGCCAATGTTCCTTCTGGAATTCCCAAAGGTATCTGAATGCAAGACCTTAAAGAGATAGTCCACCCAAAAAATTATATTCTGTCTTCATTTACTTACCCTCTAGTTGTTCCAAATCTGTATACATTTGGAATAAAGTTAGCAAACTAAATTTCGTCATCGGTTGAACACAAAATCAAAAGCAAACAGTTCTGGGGCACCTATGACAACCATTGAAATTTTCTCCAAGAAATTTGATATTTTTCTTTGTCTTCATCAAAATAAAGACATTTAAACAGATTTGGAACAACTTGATATTTAAAATTAAATATCTACAATTTAGGTTTAACTCTTCTTTTACTATTTAAGGGTCGGTCGTCTGCACGGTGATGGCTGAAGATGCCGATGCCGGATTGAATGGAAAACTGAATTTTTCTCTACATGGCCTACACGCCCATCACTTTTCTATGAACTCTCTCACGGGAACAGTGTTCATTACAGATTCTGTAAAAAGAGGAATTGACATCACAGTTGATGTTCATGTGCAAGATGGAGCAGATGTTCCAAAAATCGACACAACAACCCTCACTGTCAGATTTCAGAATAACTCAGACTTTCCTCATATCACAGTTCAAGTATACAAGGACTTTCTCTCAGAGGATGAACCAGCTGGGACTCTTGTGGCTATCTTGACTGCAGAAACTTTGAGGAACGCACCTGTGTTCTTTTATCTGTCCTCTGGAAACATTGGTGATGTATTTCAGCTTCACCACAGCAGCGGTGAACTGATTGTGAGGGACCCTTTGGATTTTGAGACCACTGTTTATTTTCATCTGATAGTTGAAGCACGAGACTCTGGAATGCCACCTTATTCATCCTATACGGAAATACATTTAAACATCAGTGATGTGAATGATAACCCACCTGTCTTTTCACACAAGATCTACCGATGTGAAGTGAGTGAGAACTTGGCAGCACGCCGGGTGTGTGACATGTCAGCAACCGATGCTGACTCTGGAGCTTTCGGAGAGGTGAAGTACTTTCTTTTGGCTGGTAACTTTGAGGGCACATTTAAAATAGACATAAATCACGGGACTCTCACAACGACAAAGCGTTTGGATAGAGAGAAGATATCACATTATAGTCTCACAGTCAAAGCTGTTGATAAAGACAAAAACAGTTTATCTGCCACTGCGACGATTGTTGTCACAGTTCTCGACGTGAACGATCACGCGCCTCGATTCTCACAGATTTTTATCACGGAAGTTTCTGAGGATGCTCCCGTTGGCTTTTCGATCATCCGAATAACGGCAACAGATGATGATGTTGGTGTAAATTCTATTATTGAGTATACGATCCTGGCCAAAATAACAACTGTCCCTTCAGTATTGATAAAGCTAGTGGTGTTGTAGTGGTGAGTGAGCCTTTGGACAGAGAAGATCAAGATCATTATATTGTCAAAGTGAATGCAAATGATTCAGCTTGGAGTGTTAGTACAGACGTCACCATATATATTATGGACATCAATGACAATACACCGTTCTTTATTCAACCTCTATACTCTATAACCGTTCCTGAGATGAACCTGCCTGAAATGTTCCTTCTACAAGTTAGCGCTACCGACCGCGATCTTGGTCCGAATGCTCAGATTTTGTACTTCATTGACCCAGCAAATGAATGTTTTTTTGTGAATGCTTCCACTGGGGATGTTTCGACCAAACAGCTCATTTCTCTCCATGATTCTGTGTCATTAAACTGTAGTTTCACAGTTGTAGCTTCTGACTGTGGTAGTGTTTCATTAAACAGCTCTAGTGTTCTCTCTGTGACGCTAGTACGATACAATTATTTCCCACCTTCATTTGTACCCATCAGGCCATTGGTCCCCATTCTGTGGAACCTGGAGGTGGGAACTGAGGTGATTCAGTTATCCGCAGTAGATCAAGACTCTCTTGAAAAGAACGACAGTGTTGAGTACTTCAATAGTGGTGGGAATGGATCTGTTTATTTTCAGGTACAGCATGAAAGCGGGAGAGTTCTGGTGAATCAGACTTTAATAAATAATCTGGACACCATCCTAACTCTTCAAGTCACTGCTAAAGATAAAGGCTACCCTCCTCTTTCCACCCAGACTGAAGTCTGCTTCACAGTCACAGGAGAGAATCTCTTCCCACCGTATTTCCCTGACAGTAAAGTCACATTTTTTGTTCCTGAAGATTTGCCCACGGGTTCAATCATTGGAAAGATTCAAGCCAAAGATAAAGATACCGGCATCAATGGTCTCATTTCCTACTTTTTGAACAGTGGGAATGAAAATGGACTGTTGTCCATTGAACGCTCTTCAGGGTTGATCATGCTGGTCAAAGCCCTTGACTTTGAGAAATCAGAAACCCATAATCTAAATGTCATTGCCAAGGATGGAGGCTGGCATCCTAAAATGGATCAACTCAACATCACAGTATATGTTACTGATTTAAATGATAACCCTCCTGTTTTTGCATCTGCAGAATACATTGTCTCTGTTTTAGAGAATGTTGTAGTTGGAAGTCCGGTTGTGCAGGTTTGGGCCACTGATGCAGATTCTGGAATACACGGAGAAACCACATATTCGCTCATCGCAGGAGACATCAGTTTCTTTTACTTGGAGACAAAAAATGGCACTATAACCACTTCTGAGGTTTTTGACTTTGAGCAACATCAGCATTTTGAAATTACAGTCAAGGCTACCAACCAAGGCTATCCATATTTGTATGATATAGCGCACGTTCGCATAGAGGTCACCGGCATTAATGAATTCATCCCTGCTTTTCAAAATCATGTCTACAACTTCTCTGTTTCTGAGGCGTTGCCTGTACAGACGGAAATAGGTAGAGTAGTTACCGTAGACTACGACTTGGGGCCTGATGGGGATGTGTTTTATGTACTTGCAGGTCAAAGTAAAAAAGCCTGCTTTGGGGTTGTTGAGTATACAGGAACGATATACGTCTCCAGAGACTTGAAAAACCGAGGTCAAAGTTATGATGTCCTCCATGTGTTGGCAAAAAATAGAGGAAGTATTACTGGATTTAATATTGATGAAGCTTTGATACATGTACAAATATTAGATGAAAACGACCCACCTGAGTTTGATTTAATGGTCTACATGGTAACAGTGCCAGAAGACGTCTCCGTTGGGACCTCCATCACCAAAGTAAAAGCAGTGGACCGTGATGTGGTACCAGAATGGAGCAGGTTCTCGTACAGCATAGAACATGGGAATATAAATAGTTCTTTCATTATAGATCCTGTTAATGGGGTCATCTCAGTTCACAATCACTTGGATAGAGAATTTTGGCCTTTCTATAACCTCTCAGTGGTTGCTATTGATGAAGGCTCACCTGCCGTAACAGGAACCACCAAAGTAAGTATTACCATCACTGACGTCAATGATAACCCACCCAAACTCTCCATCACAGAGGGCTTTATTAGGGAAAACCAACCTCCTGGAACTAAGGTGTCCACTTTAACAGCAACCGACGAAGATCTTCCTCCAAATCAAGGTCCGTTCACCTACTGGCTGATGAGACCTGAAAACAGTTTTTCTCTCAGATCTGATGGGGTTCTTTTTTCATCAAGGCCTCTTGATCGGGAACTCAACCCTTCCTTTCATCTGCACGTCGTGGTTCAAGATGCTGGCAAACCATCGTTGTCATCCACTGCTGTGTTTCACATTAAAATCCTGGATGAGAATGACAATGCACCATCGCAGAGGAACATCAATATTTTAGTGAAGTATTACGGAAGCTCCTTCCCCGGAGGTCTAATCGGAAATGTACGACCGAACGATGAGGATGTACTGGATGTGTTCAACTGCTCTATTAGAAATGGGCCACTCCGCATGTTTAGTTTCCCATTCGGAATGTGTAATTTATGGTCCTCGCCGTATCAAGGGGAGGCGACGTATAATATATCCATCGAGGCGAGCGATCAGCTCCACCCTTCTGTCAACAACAGCATCTTCGTCAATTACAAAGGTTTCACTAACGTCTCTTTAGACAACTGTGTGTTGTTCTACATTTCTATATCTACACTTGAGGAATTCCTGTCTTTGAAGTATTTAAAATTTGTGAAAGCACTGGATAGCTTGTTTAATCTCCAAGCTTCCAAAACGCATGTGTTCGGGATAAAGTCACAAGGAGATAAAATGCTGCTTCTGGCTGCCGTAAAAAGTTACAACGGACTGTACGTAACCGCAGATGTGGCAAGTGGAATATCAAACACGCATAAGAAGTTACTGGAAGGACAAAGCAATGTTACTATATCACAGATAACCAGCGACCCCTGTACGCTTTTTCCCTGCCAAAATGGAGCCACATGCAATAGAAACATTCACATCAGCCAAGACGTTGCTGTCTTGGAAAGTTCTAGTCTCATATTCGTGTCTCCGTATTTTGAGATCTTCAACTGTTCCTGCAGAACGGGTTTCATGGGAGAGGCATGTGAGCTGGACTTGGATGAATGTGAGAAGAAACCTTGTGAAAATGGAGGAACCTGTTATAACAATCCAGGGACATATTTTTGCGAGTGCAAAGATGGATTCTCAGGGCCGCACTGTACTACTGTCGACAATGAGTGTCAAACTGTGACGTGTCTAAATGGTGGAACATGTTGGAACAAACATGGAGGGTTCATCTGTGACTGCAGTCCAGGGTATGAAGGTAGGATTTCAGGGGTTATTTATTTGTCTGTCAGATATAAATGTATATGTTATAAATGAATTAACCGTTTATTTTTGTCAAAGGACGGTTTTGTGATCGTGTTGTGGACCACTGTGCTTCCTCTCCTTGTGTTCATGGTTACTGCTCCAGTTTTTTAACTGGGTATTCTTGTCAGTGTCCATTTGGTAAGAGAAACATTTTTGTGCATACTTACATGAATCAATATTTTAAATTAACATAGTATTTCCATTTTAAATGATTATATTATATTATATTATATTATATTATATTATATTATATTATATTATATTATATTATATTATATTATATTATATTATATTATATTATATTATATTATATTATATTATATTATATTATATTATATTATATTATATTATATTATTAGATTAGAGTCTGTGCAGAGGTCTATCAGAAGTTAAGTTTAGGCATCATATCGCTTGTTTGTTGTTGCAGCTGAAACCACCCACAGCATATACAAAGTTGTACAGCATTGTAAAATGTTTTAGTCAATGCTGGAATGAACATGAACTGTGATTAATAAATGCTGTAGAAGTATCGTTCACTGTTAGTTCATGTTAACAAAAACATATACTAATGTTAACATATACAACCTCCTTGTAAACTGTAATAATTCGACTGTTTCTATTTCTAATGAAGTTTATTTTTATTGTTAGGTGTGAGCGGAGTCAATTGTGAAGAACACAGTTATGGCTTTCAAGAGCTTTCTTATATTGAATTTCCTCCATTAGATCCCCATTATAACTTAATCTCTTTGGAATTTGCAACCATTCAGCAAAATTCTTTACTTTTGTACAACCACGGTGACCCATCAACCTCAGAGTTCTTGGCACTTGAAACTGTAGATGGGAGACTGTGGTTCTCTTATGATCTTGGATCTGGTGTGGTAAGATTGGTCACAGGGAAATCAGTGACTGATGGAAGTTTCCACAATATCACTGTTAAAAGAACTGGAAACGTACGTCATTTTTACTTCTTAGATATCATTTTGGTGAAAGAATTGTCAGATATTCTGCAGGTCTGCATCCCTTTGTCTCTCTTAGATAGCTTCTGTAGAAATAGATATCTGCTCTACCAGTGAACCGCAAGGCTTTTGTTTCTTACAAAATGATGGGCATAAAGCAACTCAAAGGTATACTTTGCTTAATCTTTTCATTTTGTTTTACATCGTGTTATTTTAGATTAAGCACTCTAATAAAATAGTAATTATTATAATAATAATCACTTTTTCCTAACATATCTTAATGCCTATTGTTTTTCCTTTTTTTTGCACACAGGACCTTGGAAGTGACCACTAATCTGACGTTTGGTGGAATAAAGTCCATTGATGTCATTTTGCAGGGGCAAATCAGGACTCATGACTTTGTTGGATGTATGAGAAACATACAAGTGAACAACATTGGTTCAGATGCCTTCAAGTCTCTGACATCCCACAAAGTACTTGATCGGTCAGTCTAAGAAGTGCTTCTATATACTACTTAAACTCGTTTAAACTAGAGAAGTAACAAACAGCTTTCCTGATGCCATCAAAAAGTGGATTAAAGGAGCGATGTGGTGATTTTAACGGCATCTGGTGGTGAGGCTGCGAATTGCAACCAATGGCTCACTCCCCCTCTCTATCAAATCACTACAGTGGTTGACAACACAATTAGATGACATTGTGTTTTGGCTTCGGAGGTAGTATATTTACCAAATGCTCTCTGTAAAGCAATTTATCAGTTCATGGCTACTGTTGAAACAAAATGGCTAATTCCATGTAAGGGGACCCGGGGTGTATGTTGATAGAAATAGCTCCTTCTTAGTTAATAAAAAATAACGCTTCATTATGTAAGGTCTATATAGACCTCTGAAGACAAAGTTATGTATATTATATTGCATTTCCGTCAAAACTGTAGATCCTCCAAAAAACTACACACTGGACATATAAGAATGCAGAAAAGATTAACTTCCTGAGGAAGCAACAGATTGCATAACTGTAATTTTTAATGTAGCACAACAGTATATTTAGAAACATTACAGTATATATTACTAATAATTAATAATCTTATATATTCTGATTTATTTTGCTTTATCTAATATGTTAACTTTAATTTTAATGCTGCCCATGGTAGAAGCACACTGTTTTTTTCCAAACACTGATCGTGACTTTTCTTTTTATTGGTCAGATGTCCTCGATCAGATGTTCCTCCCTGTCAGACGGCAAAGTGTTTGAATGCAGGAGTGTGTGAAGACCAATGGTTTCATCATCAGTGCCAGTGTAGAGATCATTTCACAGGACCTAATTGTGCCATGAGTAAGTTCATTCACATCTATGGTTTGTCTATTATCTGTGACAGATTAAAATGATGTCAACTTTGTCTTCCATAGATTTGGCTGAGCAGCATGTATTATTTCTCAACGGGGAATCACACGTTGAATTTTCTGTCAAAGAAAGCTACAGGAGAAACCAGCTCCTGCAAGCAGTTCTAGATGGGAAGGATGGAGACTCTCAGGGGGTTTGACAGCATTGAGGTCAAGATGAGGACCTTGAGAAAAAATGGTGTCTTGGTTGTGTGCTGGGGTCCAACAGCACATTTAAATCTTAAAGTGAGCAATGCACAGTGTTTTGTCATTTAGTCAACAAACAACAAATATGCAAATAAAATACGTTATATTCAGGTTTCATTTTCATCATCATCATCTTTGCCTATTAGTTTTTGATTTGTGACCTCATCAGGAACTTGGTCAGATTTATAATCCATTTCTAATGAACACTTTTATGAATATATTTCTTGTCTCAGATTTTAGATGGAAAGCCTCTGTGTGGGTTTACAAACATCACATCCGGTCAGCAGCTGGAGGTGTTTTTAGATGGGGATGTGTCAGATGGACAGTGGCATGTTCTTCAACTGCGCAGAAGGGGGGCGTATGTCACTCTGTCGTTGGATGATCAACCTGTGGTGAACAACACCAACATTACTGTAACTCACTCTGCACTCTTAGTAGACACCATATTTCTAGGAACAGCTTCGCTAACAGAAACCAGAGATCAGAACTTTGGTAAGATTTGTGTCTGTTTTGTGATGAATTCTATGAAGGCCTGGTTGTCACATTTTTTTTTTTTGGCACAAAATCTATACATAAACACTCAGATATTATACAGTTAATGATTCAACATTGGCCCTTTTATTACATTTTTTTTCATAAACTGTTTGCATGTTTTTGTTAATATTTAGTTTGCCACAAAAACGCAAAAGATCATAGTGTGTTCATTTTTGACAGTGACTATATAACTCTTATTTACATTTCGTTTTATTATTTTATTGAGTTGTTTGTTTAATATTATTTATATTTTGCATTTGAGTTTTGTATTTTATTTGTTTATTTTTGTGTTTTTTGCGTTCATTTTATTTAATTTGTATCTTACATTTGATTAGAGTTTATATTTGTATTTATTTTATTTATTTTGAGTCACCTTTCTGTCTTTAAGTTAATATTTTGGTTGCAAAAAAACACAAAAGATCACTTGTGTTCATTTTTGACAGTGACTGTAACTCTTATTTACATTCAACTTTATTTAATTTGATTCTTTTTTCATTTTCTTTATTCTTTATGTAATTTGTATTTTTTATTCAATTTCATTTAATTTCATTTCTGCTTACGAGCTCTTGTGTTTTCTTTTCAGTTTTTAGCGGCTGTGTGGACTACATTAAATTCAACGGCCATGTCCTACCTTTTAACAGCTATAGTGAGATAGCCGAGGCCAAATCCAGCCCCTTTGACCTCCAAAACGTATGCATTTCTCCAGACAACTGTGTTCTCATTTCATGCCTTCAAAATTCTTGTCCCTCAGTTCCCTGCTTAAGTAATAAAGACTGTGGATCTCCTTCTAAAGATGACTTCTGGTGCATTTGTTTACGCAACATGTCTGGTTCTTCATGTGCACCCTGCTCATCGTATACAATGGCGAGCCAAGCCTGTTCTCAATCCCAAAAGAGCGCCCCTTATGGATTGTTGCAGTTGTTCTTCCAATTGCACTCGTTCTGCTGCTCCTTGTTCTGTGCATTGTAATCAAAAGACAAGGCAAACTCTGCAATGACCAAAAGGCAAGTCATGCCTTCCTCGTGCCACCTGCCAAACAGCATGGCACAGATAACCTGGCATTTAATGGTGTTGATGAAATTCCTCAGAACATCTGGAATGATGGCTGCCATCAGCCGGATTTGATAAGGCCGAAGGACAGGACACGTGGATTGGAAAGTTACAGTAATGGTGGGCCGCCTTGCCCTATCTCAAGTTTTGGTGGAAGTGAACTGGAGTATTATGAGATTGACAGCACTTATACAGTCTATAGCTCAGATGTTATTACACAAACACATGACAAATCTATCAATCCTGAGAGACTGAATGGAAATCAACAAATCTCTGCATGCAGCACAAATCAGGTGCATCCTTCCCCTAAACTTCGGAGAGATTTTCACCACTGGGAACGTCAATCTCATACCTTCTTTAGGCCAAACCTGCCCCCTGATGTGACCGGGCCTCCACAACATCTCTCAAAAGACGAGCTTGAGAAACTGAATGCGAAGTGGGAACTTAAGGGTGATTTTCTAGTAAAGCCTTGCAGGGCTGTCTGGTCAGGAGGATGTATGGAGACTTCATCTGAGAGTGAAAGTCACTACTCATTTACAGGCTCTGAATTTGATTATTGTGAGAGAGAACTTTCCCTCATCAGCTCACAGGACAACAAAGATGAACATCCATCTGAAGGCAAGTGCATACACAAGAAAGTGACAATTTTTTTTAATGAATTCGAAATTATTTGCAGCCAATAGTTTTGTCTAATACTCAGATGTCTTCTGCGTTCCCTGTATTAAGGATGTTGAATGAGAAATGCTGGATAGGTGTGTGTTATTCTGGTGTTTAGAGATTGCCTCCATCTAGTGGACCTACAATGTACTTTCACCAGCTATGACAATATTGTACAGTAAAGCCAATATATACTGGGAAAAATAATATTATAAAAAAAATAATAATAAAATATGATAATAATTAATATTAACATTTAATTGTATTTATTTATTTAATTTTAATTTATTTAATCTTTTAGGGGCGGTTTCCTGGACAGGTTTTATGTCTATTCCCAGACTAAACTAAATGTCAGAGGTGTCTTGATCGAAAACAACAAACACTAACATATCTTAACATATATCAGTGCGATTGTTTTGTCTCAAGATGCACACCAGTAATGTTATTTGTAAAGTTTGTTTGTAAAACTTTTTTAAACATCCTAATTTAACTAAAGCCTAGTCCTGGCTTTAGCTAATCCTTGTCCGGGAAACCGCCCCTTAATCTTTTAATCATTAGTCTATTAAATTAATTAAATGTATTTACTCTTGTAATTTAATGTTTTAATAATAATTAGATAAAATCATAGTGCACACAACAATTTATAGTTGTCGATTAATGCACTACTTTAACATATTATAGGCCAAAAGAGTTTTGGTTAATTGAGTTTAATTTTGTTTCTTCCTGAAGATATGTGCATAGGACGGTCTATCCTGATGCCCCCTGCGCTCATCAGAGATCATTCCACGGTAACACCTGCATGTGTCCAGAGTCTCCGCAGCACCTTCGCCTCCGGTGGTGTTCAGCAGTTAGATGGTCTCTTAAATCTAGGAGTCCATTTCAGCACCTATGCAGATGTGTTTGAGGACATAGCCTGCTTATCAAACGATCATCCGGATGCATGTGATTTTCAGAGTGATCAGGAGGAAATAATTTAAAGTTTCTTTATGCGGGGTATTTGTTTGGTATGTGTACAACATACACCATGGCTAGTTGTAACACATTTTACATTTACATTTTACTTTTATCAGATGCTTTTATCCACTGCAATAGTTAATTTAAGGTAAAAAAATCCCATGACCTTTACATTGTTGACACAGTGCTCTAGTTGAGCTAGAGTCCACAAAGTTGTCGCAAAACTATAATAATGGAAGTTTTTTTTCAAAATCGAATTATTTTATTTCTAAGTCAAACAGATGCATATAGGTGTTAACTACAAACTCTCTTACTCTGCAAACTAGATGCTGTTCACTTAACACACATTTGATTTTAATGGGAATATACTTTAATGGGGAGCCTGTTGCTCACAGTATATGGGGAATGTTGTTCACACAGTAATCTGTTGTTTATTGCCAATGATTTAAGATGAATGTAAAGGTCAAACAAATAAAATAAAATATGCTGAATATGAAATAAGAGTACAGTACAAAATAAATATATAAACCCTTGTTGGGCATATTTCAGTCCAATCTGCTTGAAATTATTGTAATTAAACATTTTAAACTCAAACGTTTGTGAATTCTCATGAACAGCTTTTGTTTCAACATCACTGCTTTTGAATATTGTAAAATACACTGTAAAAAAGCCCATAAAAATGAAAATTTTGTTGATATATACTGCAGAAATGTACTGTATGTACTGAAATATACTGTAAACTAACCTTTTTTAACCTATTTTAATAATTACTTGAAAAAATATGCAACAAACCACTTTGATTCCATCATATTATACTTTTTTGGACATTACATGTGGAAAACCTGTAAAAAAAATCTATAAAATTAATTTTAATGTCACAAAATAAAAAAAATATGAGATTATGATGTTGAGTAAATGCTCTCCGCACAGTATACGTCCTCAAATAATTTTGCTTCAAAACATAAAATATCACACTCTGCCCCGTCTGAAATATCTGGTATTGCTTTAGGTAAATGTAGGGGCCTTTTAAAAAAGAAATCAGATTTAGAGTGTTTTACATCTGAACTCTTCTTAATCTGCTGTGAAAATTGTCAGTTACTTGCACATCCTTCTTGTTCTGTAACATTTGGTACTGATTATTATTATACATCATAGTTTCGAAAACATAGAAGTTTGCTTTACAGAAATACAGATGTTATCAGCATGAAGATGCTTTTAAATTAAAGTTCACTTTTTTGGATCTGATTTTTTTCATTAAAACAGCCTTGATTTCCTGAGTTCTGAAGCAATATATCAATGGATTAACAACAGGAGGCAGCAGACTGTACCACATAACAAGCATAATCCGAACGACTACAGGCAGTTCAGCAGTTAAATCACAAATATACACAGTACATCTGGGTAAATAGTAAAGGCATATGATTAACAGCTGAGGACTGCATGTCGAAAATGTTTTATATCTGGCCTGAACGCTTGAGATTTTAAATACAGATATGATAATGGCAACGTAAGTAAATATGATGAAAATTAAAGGACCCAAAAGCACAAACATGGCCATGGCAAATGCATTTTTCCTTAACTCGCTTTTCTCCCCGCACCCAAGTCTAACTAATGAATTGAAATCACAAAAACATTGACTGATAACATTTGAAGCACAAAAGGAAAGTTTTTCACTTTGATAAGTAAACAGTGGTAACCATCCTAAAATTATTAACCAGAACACTGCACATGCCCAAGCAATAGACTGGTTTGTTACAATAGTGGAATATCTAAGGGGGTTGCATATAGCAACAAACCGATCCAGGGCCATTAATAACATCAAAAAGGAATTGACAGTACCTAAATGATGAACCATATACATTTGAGCAAAACATAAATGAAATGCTATATAATCATCTTTGATTAAATATTTGGAAGCCACTTTAGGCAGTGTGACAGTTCCAAAAGCAAGATCGGATATAGCGAGGTTACAGAAGATTAAATACGTGGGTTTATGAAGGCTTCTTTCCCATGCAATAAAGAAATGATCAAGATATTTCCGCCTGCTAGTATTAGATAGACGAAAAGTAAAAAGGTCCCAACAGCTCCATTATACTGTGGATGTAGTCCTGAAAATCCAAGCAGGAAGAATTCAGTGATCCGAGTGCCATTCGCTTCTGCCATGACTCCAGAAGCTCCTCAAATCTAAAGAACGGCTCTCACTGCAAATTATATATAAAACATATTATATCAATTACAAACAAGGTCTATCATTTCAACTTTTATGTGCCTTAATTTACGCTACACTGTAAACTTGTAAACACTTAATAGTCTTACTATGTGAATGGAATAAAAGTCTTGTGTCCACTGTGCTCTCAGCATGAACTGTCAGAGATCTAGTGAAGCATCAGTTTATGAACTCTACCTCCGAGACATGAGACACGTCATATGTTTGAGGCTGCTTGTTTTTTTCTCATTCGATGAACTTTTAGGACTAAGTTTAGTATTCGTTTTTATGTATGTGCTTTATTGAAAAATGCATGAGATGAGATAAAAGAGGGTTTGAACCAAAGCGCATATTAAAGTGATAGTTCACCAAATCACAAAAAAATCATGTCATTCAAGACTGCTTATGACTCTTTTGTGGAATAAAGGAGATATTTTAAGAAAGGTCTCAGTGGTTTTGTATCCATACAATTGAAGTCAGTAGGGGTCAATATTTTTATCAACATTCTACAGAAAATCTTCTTTTGTGTTCTGCAGAAGAAAGCAAGCCAGACAGGTTTGAAATGACATGAAAGTTAATGATGACACAATTTTCATTTTGGGGTGTACTAACCCTTTAAGTCACACATATCTGCTAAATTAAAGCTTTTTCCTAACACAGTAAATATGGGGATGCAATCTGATGAGCCGATGGCAGATATGTAGATTGGCGTTTATGTGGCATCGATGCAATATGGGGCCTATAATCATACCTCTGTTCAACTATTTTCTAATAAAAATCCTGCCTTTTAAAAGAAGTCCCAAATGTGATTTTTTCATCAGATTAAATGTTTTTCTTGTGGTTTACATGACTTTTCTTGCCTTGACTTTAGAGGACTTATAATACATAATATATATATATAAATGTGTTATTTTGTTTAACGTTTTGTTACGTTGATGTTAAAATCACATGAATTCCAATTAGATTTTTTATACTAAAGTGTTACATTTGACTTCAAGATTTTGGTTCATGGTAGTTACTTATTTGAATCCAATGACCTGTGAGTAGAGCATCAGTGAACAGGTGAGTGATTCCAAGCAGAGTGATTATACAGAAAATGTATCCTTTGCTTTATAGTGATGACGCTGTGATAGCAAAATCTCACGCTTTCTATTATAAGCTTGACAGATGATTCATATTTAGCTTCTTGTAATATTTGTGTTGGCCTTTAATGTTTCCAATAAAATACTTTGTTTGAATGGTACAAACATTTTCACAGAGTCTATTTATGTGGCTTTATTTGTATACAGTCAAAGTATATATATACATGCATACAGAAATAATTTTATGAACTGTTATCTTCTTAAACGTTACTGCAAAACCGTACGTTAAACGTATCGCTTTACATTTGATTATTATTATAATTGACCATTTACTTCCCAACATATATCTTAAGAGTTATATTTTCAAATCGAAGACATGTTGGAAAAAACATCTGTCACAACTAATTTTTGAAATTTCTCAATGACACCAACCACCAAGTGAAAAATTATGTGTTTATACATCGCAATTAAAAGAGACTCATCTTGGCATCTGGCTGTGGGATGTAAAATGTCAATACAAAGAGCTGTATTTATAATAAACAATGCAAAATATATTTGGCCAGAATTAGAAATGAATATCTTTGGTATGTGTAAGATACAATTTGACTTTCTTAATGTAACCACTGCACCATTGGCAGACATAAAAGTGCATTTTTTTAACAATTTTGCTGTTTTCAAATATAACAAAGGTATAAATATTTTGGGGAGTTGTATTTGGAATCAACGTGTTTCCAACATCTATAGTCTCATAGAAAACTTCAATTATTTGAATAACTGGAAAACATTGGTAGACATTAAATACACTAATTTTTATACTAGCCAATAAAAACATGGTATCATGAAACATAAAACATGACATGCTATCAGGAATGCGTCCTAAGACTGATCTGAACATTCATTGGATAATAATTATAGTGTACATTAAAAGTGTAACAATTAAAGCTGTTTAATCATTTCAAGGTTTTATTCCACATCATTGTCATCTGCATGCCCTACTTTGTGTCTCATTTTTCTCCTTAATGCGTCTTTGATCTCTTTGGTTCTGAAGCAGTAAATTATTGGATTGACAACAGGGGGCAGCAGACTGTACCACATAATTAACATCATCCGAATTCCAGGTGTGATGGTAACTGTCACATCATACACATAGACAACACATCTGGGTATATAGTACAGACAAATGATAAGAAGTTGGGGAGTGCATGTTGAGAACGTTTTGTATCGTGCCTGAACATCAGAGATTTTAAAAACAGTCGCGATGATAGAAATGAAAGAAAATATGATGAAAGTCAAAGGGGCCAAGAGGACAAACATGGCACTTCCAAATATAAACAACCTCTTTTGCCTTATGTCTCCACAGGAAAGTTTAGACACTGAGTTTTGATCACAATAATTTTGGGTCACGACATTAGAATCACAGTAGGGTTCATCAAAGGTTATGTATACGATTGATGACAATAAAGCTATTAGTAGTATCCAAATCAATGCGAATGCAAATGAAATTGTCCTGTTTGTAATAATAACACAATATCTAAATGGGTTACGCACCGCAACAAACCGATCAATGGCCATTAATAGCAAAGTGAACGAATTTACACTTCCTAAGTAGTGAACAAAAAACATCTGCACAAAGCAGCCGTCAAATGATATAGTATGGATGTTGAAAAGGTATTTTGAGAATGCCGTAGGCAGCGTGACAGTTCCAAAAACAAGATCAGACACAGCAAGATTACAGAAGATTAAATAGGTGGGTTTCTGAAGGCTTCTCTCATAAGCAATGAATAAAATAATAAAGAGATTTCCTCCTGCCAGTGTCAAGTAGACAAAAAACAACAAGGTTCCCACAGCTCCATAATACTGTGGCGGGAGTCCTGGAAATCCCATCAGGTAGAATTCAGTGATGACAGTCACGTTGAAGGTCATGGCTCTAGAAAGACTTCACAATAACCTGATATAAACCCAAGTACTGTGTATTGCACACTGCTTATGATGGAACTGATCATAGGTTAGACATATAAATAAATTTCAATGACATTGTACAATACAATGCAAACTTGAAACTATAATGCAACTAAACTGCTAAAACATCATTGAATCATAATGTAGACACAAAAGACCTGCCACAGATGCTTCAGCTATAAAAATAAACTGATTAAACTCATTCACTCTCAACATCCATCTGAAACAATATACAGAAATCATGCTTATAATGCCTGCCGTGAACTCACAAAGACCTCCCTATGTTGACGTGTTGTTGGGTTTTTTTCACTTCTTATCACATGTTATATTTGTTGTTGTTATGTTTGTGTGTGATGTCAGTACATCATTGCAATGCATACCACACCATTTGAAAATCTTCAATAATTAAAATGAACAATACTTAAAGAAACAAGGCATATGACTATTTAAGTATTTGCTTTTGGGCCCCGCCTGCTTAGGGGCCTCTGATTGGGGATATTTTTATATTAAATTATTCAACTAATACAAAAAATAGACCATCATAGTCGGGCCCATCCATCCATTTTCTACCGCTTATCCGAACTACCTCGGGTCACGGGGAGCCTGCGCCTATCTCAGGATTCATCGGGCATCAAGGCAGGATACACCCTGGATGGAGTGCCAACCCATCGCAGGGCACACACACTCACTCATTCACTCACTCACTCACGCACTCACACCCTACGGACAATTTTTCCAGAGATGCCAATCAACCTACCATGCATGTCTTTGGACCAGGGGAGGAAACCGGAGTACCCGGAGGAAACCCCCGAGGCACGGGGAGAACATGCAAACTCCACACACACAAGTAGTCGGGCCCATAAGAAATAAAATAATAATAAGCCGGTGAGGGATAGATGTGAAATTTGGGTCATAGCTGTCCAAGCAGCTGCTGTTGAAATCATGTCAATCATTTTCATTTATATCAGTTATAATGCTAGACAGCATAGCGGCAAAATATATAAGAAAGTAAAATAAGAACTTGGTCAGAACAACGTGACCAAGATAGCATCAGGAGGACTGGAGCTCACATTGGCAAACATCGATGCTGCTGTTGAAACAACTGCAGCGTGATCCTTAGCAGTTGCAGCAGTTAGCTCATCATGTCATCGGTAATATTTCAGGAAGTTATTCCACAATGACAGGCATATTATACAGATTTGGTTTTATACAGTTTATGCACAGAACCCTCAGGGCCCTCTGTGATGACATAATCTATTGTAAAAAATCTGAATTTTGGCGAAAATTCGCGCCGCGTTAACCAATCAGGAGCTTGCTCTAGTAGTGACGTGATTATGACGTTGCGAGCGGAGGCAGAAATCCCAAACAACAATGGAGGACAAATTCATCGTTGCTGTGTGTGGATACCTGGAGCTGTACGATACCTCTTACTTTTATCGAAACAGAAATAAAAATGATCTTGCTTGGAAGAAAGTAAATGAGGTGGTCGGATAATCTGGTAAATTGTCAAAAACGATATTTACAGAATTTGAGCAATAAATATATATATATACGAGATTAGTGCCGCCTGGCACGAAGCCCCCCCCATGACGCAAATTCGCGTCTGTAGTGAAGTGAATTTGACGCGCGAATGAAGCGCGAATAGCGCGATTTATTCGCAAAAGTCGCGATGGTATGAACACACAGAAGACAATATTAAAATGATGCCGATTGCCAAATTCAACACCAAAGATTATAAATGAGCTCTAAACCCTGTGATTGTTTCTGCTGGGTCACTCGCTTTCTTATGTTTATCAGACTGTTCTGTAATCATCTTGGAATAAATATATAATAGTCATTTATAATAGTACAATAGAACATATTTTCTGCATCCTTTTTGTGATGTACTGTAAAAGAGGCATTGCTTTGTATTGAAAACTGGTTATTCCAATTACATGTGTATGGTAAACCTCAAAAAAATTTTGGAAAATTATATTTTTTTATTTTACTTATTTTTCAAGGCCCATTCCCACAGCTCTTTCTAGCACATAAAACATCAAATCCCACAGAATTCCGCTAAACAATGGTTTAAAAGTCAGTTCTTTCTATCTTTTGCTGTAGTGTGTCAGAAGGATATTTCTGTTTACATTTCCAAACATTATTTTTTTTCATTAATTGTAATAATCAGTGAGATTAAGAGGTATAGCTTTTAGCTAATTCAGCTAACAGTTACGTTACCTGAGGGGAAAAAAGCGCGAAAAGCTAAATTCAAAATTATGGCTGGTTGGTTGAGTCTGGCACGTCGCAGACACTTGAAAAAGTATCCCCTTAGATCAAGTTTTGTATTTTTGTATGATATTATCTAATTCTGACTAACCATTACAAAGCCATACAGTATGCAAACAGTAACCGAACTATACCATGTATTTCTGACCTAAGGCTAGTTCATACATTTCCATGAGGAGTTAAAGTGAGAGATAAAAACCTTTTTAAGTAATAATGTGCCGCGTACACACATATATAACATAACCATAAAGCGATTGTTAAGGCCTTTTATGTAAAAAAATATTAGCTTGCTAAACTGCTAAATTACTTAACGTTAATCAATCACAGAATAAAACACTCACTCCGCACAGCGACGGATCAAATACTGCATTAAACAGTAAAATCAGTGTGCTCTTACCACAAGTAATTAAAAATAATCATATATCATATTAACTTACCTTATAAAATCAGCTTGCTGTGATGTGCGTTGCCGTATGACAATGAGACGAGTGAAGAATTCAGAACGGTTGGGTCAAAATAACCCACCACAGCTGTTCAGTGGTGAAAGAACCCACAGTCCATTTAACCCAGCATGAGCAACCCAACTGTGTGTTTACAGTACCTCAAACAACCAAAAATTATGACCCAGCACAATTAACCAAAAAATGTTTTTACAGAAATAACCCAGCTGTGCATAGTGCATTCTTCAAAATATCTTCTTTTGTGTTCTGCAGAAGGAAGAAACTCATCCAGGTTTGAAATGACATGAGGTTGAATAAATGATGACAGAATTTTCATTTTTTGGTGAACTGTCCCTTTAAGTCACACATATCTGCCAAATTACAGCTATTTTTTTCTAGCACAGTGTACAGTATGCGAATCTTAACATCTGATGGCAGATATGAACTTTGTCATTTATGTGGTTTGGATGCAATATGGGGCCTATAATCATACCTCTGTTCAACTATTTTCTAATAAAAATCCTGCCTTTTAAATGATTAATCCCGAAGTCCCAAATGTGATTTTATCATCAAATTAAAAGTTTTCTATATGGTTTACATGACTTTTCTTGCCGTGACTTTAGAGGACTTATAATACATAATATATAGATAAATGTGTTATTTTGTTTAATGTTTTGTTATGTTGATGTTAAAATCACATGAATTCCAATTAGATTTTTTATACTAAAGTGTTACATTTGACTTCAAGATTTTGGTTCATGGTAGTTTCTTATTTGAATCCAATGACCTGTGAGTAGAGCATCAGCGAACAGGTGAGTGATTTCAAGCACAGTGTTTATACATAAATCAGAAGTTAGTAGGGAAGTTAAAGTTATATCTAACTTATTGAGATTTGAGAAGAGGGGGCCTACCTACAGAAAATGTATCCTTTGCTTTATGGTGATGAGGCTGTGATTCTATTATAAGCTTGACAGATGATTGAAATTAAACTTCTTGTAATATTTGTGTTGGCCTTTAATGTTTCCAATAAAATACTTTGTTTGAATGGTAGAAACATTTTCACAGAGTCTATTTATGTGGCTTTATTTGTATACAGTCAAAGTATATATATATACATGCATACAGAAATAATTTCGTGAACTGTTATCTTCTTAAACGTTACTCTGTATATATCGCTTTACATTTTATTACTATTATAATTTACCATTTCCTTCCCAACAGATATCTTCAGATTTATTTTTGAAAAATCAAAGACATGTTGGAAAAAACTGTCACAACTAATTTTAGAAATTTCTCAGTGAACAATCAAGTAAAAATGATGTGTTTATACATCGCAATTCAAAAGAGATCCATCTTGTGTTGGCTGTGGGATGTAAAATGTAAACAAAAACAGCTGTATTTAAAATAAACAACGCAAAATACATTTATTTGGCCAGAATTAAAAGGAATATTTTAGGTATATGTAAGATATCATTTTACTTTCTTAATGTAACCACTGCACCATTGGCAGACATAAAAGTGCATTTTTTTATATACAACAATTTTGCTGTTTTCAAATATAACAAAGGTATAAATATTTTGGGGAGTTGTAATTGGAATCAATGTGTTTCCAACATCTATAGTCTCATAGAAAACTTCAATTATTTTAATAACTGGAACACATTGGTAGACATTAAATACACTAATTTTTATACTAGCCAATAAAAACATGGTATCATGAACATAAACATGACATGCTATCAGGAATGCGTCCTAAGACTGATCTGAACATTCATTGGATAATAATTATAGTGTACATTAAAAGTGTAACAATTAGAGCTGTTTAATCATTTCAAGGTTTTATTCCACATCATTGTCATCTGCATGCCTACTTTGTGTCTCATTTTTCTCCTTAATGCATCTTTGATCTCTTTGGTTCTGAAGCAGTAAATTATTGGATTGACAACAGGGGGCAGCAGACTGTACCACATAATTAACATCATCCGAATTCCAGGTGTGATGGTAACTGTCACATCATACACATAGACAACACATCTGGGTATATAGTACAGACAAATGATAAGAAGTTGGGGAGTGCATGTTGAGAACGTTTTGTATCGTGCCTGAACATCAGAGATTTTAAAAACAGTCGCGATGATAGAAATGAAAGAAAATATGATGAAAGTCAAAGGGCCCAAGAGGACAAACATGGCACTTCCAAATATAAACAATTTCTCTTTCCTTCTGTCTCCACAGGAGAGTTTAGACACTGAGTTTTCGTCACAATAATTTTGGGTCACGACATTAGAATCACAGTAGGGTTCATCAAAGGTTATGTATACGATTGATGACAATAAAGCTATTAGTAGTATCCAAATCAATGCAAATGCAAATGAAATTGTCCTGTTTGTAATAATAACACAATATCTAAATGGGTTGCGCACCGCAACAAAACGATCAATGGCCATTAATAGCAAAGTGAATGAATTTACACTCCCTAAAAAGTGAACAAAAAACATCTGCACAAAGCAGCCGTCAAATGATATAGTATGGATGTTGAAAAGGTATTTTGAGAATGCCGTAGGCAGCGTGACAGTCCAAAAACAAGATCAGACACAGCAAGATGACAGAAGATTAAGTAGGTGGGTTTCTGAAGGCTTCTCTCATAAGCAATGAATAAAATAATAAAGAGATTTCCTCCTGCCAGTGTCAGGTAGACAAAAAACAACAAGGTTCCCACAGCTCCATAATACTGTGGCGGGAGTCCTGGAAATCCCATCAGGTAGAATTCAGTGATGACAGTCACGTTGAAGGTCATGGCTCTAGAAAGACTTCACAATAACCTGATATAAACCCAAGTACTGTGTATTTCACACTGCTTATGATGGAACTGATCATAGGTTAGACATATAAATAAATTTCAATGACATGGTACAATACAATGCAAACTTGAAACTGTAATGCAACTAAACTGCTAAAACATCATTGAATCATAATGTAGACACGAAAGACCTGCCACAGATGCTTCAGCTATAAAAATAAACTGATAAAACTCATTCACTCTCAACATCCATCTGAAACAATATACAGAAATCATGCTTATAATGCCTGCCGTGAACTCACAAAGACCTCCCTATGTTGACGTGTTGTTGGGTTTTTTTCACTTCTTATCACATGTTCTATTTGTTGTTGTCATGTTTGTGTGTGATGTCAGTGCATCATTGCAATGCATACCACGCCATTTGAAAATCTTCAATAATTAAAATGAACAATACTTAAAGAAACAAGGCATATGGCTATTTAAGTATTTGCAATATTTCGATTTCCTACTGTCACATGCTTACAAAAATGTGTATCAACGTCGCATCACCCAGCACAGATTCATCAACCATATATAAACTATATAAAATATTTAAATTTAAGCATTAAAATCAAATATTTGTAATTGACCCCTTTTACGCCGACGTCAAGGCATTATCTGGAGGCAAAAACAAAGGGACAACTAGAGGCGGCCGATACAAACAAGCAGGTGCCGATTAATGCACTTGCTCGCCTGGCTGCAGCTTTTGGGCCCCACCTGCTTAGGGGCCTCTGATTGGGCATATTTTTATATTAAATTATTCAACTAATACAAAAAATAGACCATCATAGTCGGGCCCATAAGAAATAAAATAATAATAAGCCGGTGAGGGATAGATGTGAAATTTGGGTCATAGCTGTCCAAGCAGCTGCTGTTGAAATCGTGTCAATCATTTTTATTTACATCAGTGCTAATGCTAGACAGCATAGCGGCAAAAAATATAAGAAAGTAAAATAAGTACTTGGTCAGAACAACGTGACCAAGATAGCATCAGGAGGACTGGAGCTCACATTGGCAAACATCGATGATGCGGTTGAAACAACTGCAGCGTGATCCTTAGCAGTTGCAGCAGTTAGCTCATCGGTAATATTTCAGGAAGTTATTCCACAATGACAGGCATATTATACAGATTTGGTTTTATACAGTTTATGCACAGAAGCCTCAGGGCCCTCTGTGATGACATAATCTATTGTAAAAAATATGGATTTTGGCGAAAAATTCGCGCCGCGTTAACCAATCAGGAGCTTGCTCTAGTAGTGACGTGATTATGACGTTTCGAGCGGAGGCAGAAATCCCAAACAACAATGGAGGACAAATTCATCGTTGCTGTGTGTGGATACCTGGAGCTGTACGATACATCTTACTTTTATCGAAACAGAAATAAAAATGATCTTGCTTGGAAGAAAGTCGGACAATCTGGTAAGTTGTCAAAAACGATATTTACAGAATTTGAGCAATATATATATATATATATATATATATATATACGAGACTGGAGCCGCCAGTCACGAAGCCCCTCCCATGACGCGAATTCGCGTCTGTAGTGAAGTGAATTTGACGCGCGAATGAAGCGAGTAAATTAAAAATGTTCAAGCGTCCAACTACGCGCGAATAACGCGATTTATTCGCACAAGTCGCGTTTGGTATGAACACACAGTAGACAATATTAAAATGATGCTGATTGCCAAATTCAACACCAAAGATTATAAATGAGCTCTAAACCCTGTGATTGTTTCTGATGGGTCACTTGTTTTCTTATGTTTATCAGACTGTTCTGTTATTATCTGTTTGTAACACCAACCTGTAATTATTTTTTGGCCTAAATATGTAATAGTTATTTATAATAGTACAATACAACATATATATTCTGCATCCTTTTTGTGATGAACTGTAAAAGAGACATGGCTTTGCATTGAAAACTGGTTATTCCAATACCATTTGTATTGTAAACCTCAAATAAAAGTTAGAAAATTATTATTTTTGACTTTACTCATAATTTTTTCAAGGCCCATTCCCACAGCTCTTTCTAACACATAACGAAATCTATTCTGCAGAACTCTGCAGATTTTCAAAAAATTCTGCGCAAAATTATTTAAAAAAGTCTGCAGATTCCGTCTGGCCCTGCTTATGACTCTTCTGTGGAATAAAATAAGATATTTTATGAGTTGTCTCTATGGTTTTGTATCCCTACAATTCAAGTCAGTATGGGTCAATATTGTTATCAACATCAAAATATCTTCTTTTGTGTTCTGCAGATGGAAGAAACACATACAGGTTTGAAATGACATGAGGGTGAGTAAATGATAACAGAATTTCCATTTTTTGGTGAACTGTCCCTTTAAGTCACACATATTTGCCAAATTACAGCTATTTTTGTATTAGCACATTGTACAGAATGTAAATCTGAACATCTGATGGCAGATATGAACTTTGTCATTTATGTGGTTTGGATGCAATATGGGGCCTATAATCATACCTCTGTTCAACTATTTTCTAATAAAAATCCTGCCTTTTAAATGATCAATCCTGAAGTCCCAAATGTGATTTTATCATCAAATTAAAAGATTTCTTTGTGGTTTACATGACTTTTCTTGCCGTGACTTTAGATGACTTATAATACATCATATAGATAAATGTGTTATTTTGTTTAACGTTTTGTTATGTTATGTTGATGTTAACTCTTTCCCCGCCAGCCTTTTTAAAAAAAGTTCCCAGCCTACGCCAGTATTTTTTTACATTTTCACCAAACTTTAATGGCTCACAGTACATTTTCTGTAAAGAATATATGGAAAAACAATATGTCCAATGAAAGATCAGTCTCTGCTTTTAAACAAAGGAAACCGTATTCTTCTATCTTCATTTGTTCTTTTTTTATCACTCCTTAGATGTGGGTAGGTTTCTTCAAAAATGCATCATTTTGATTAAAAAGCTGAGATAATTAATGTTTTTTGTAACGTTACAAACCCTGATTGCTGTAATAACTAGTCTTTGGCGGGGAACCGTTTTTTTAAATGAAGAAAAACTTGTCAATGGCGGTGAAAGAGTTAAAATAACATGAATTCCAATTAGATTTTTTATACTAAAGTGTTACATTTGACTTCAAGATTTTGGTTCATGGTAGTTACTTATTTGATCCAATGACCAGCGAGTAGTGCATCAGTGAACAGGTGAGTGATTCCAAGCACAGTGTTTATACGTAAATCAGAATTTAGTAGGGAAGTTAAAGTTATATCTAACTTATTGAGTTTTGAGAAGAGGGGGCCTACCTACAGAAAATGTATCCTTTGCTTTATAGTGATGACGCTGTGATAGCAAAATCTCATGCTTATAAGCTTGACAGATGATTCATATTTAACTTCTTGTAATATTTGTGTGTTGGCCTTTAATGTTTCCAATAAAATACTTTGTTGAATGGTAGAAACATTTTCAAAGAGTCTATTTATGTGGCTTTATTTGTATACAGTCAAACACATTTATAAAGATATAATTTCATAAACTGTTATTTTCTTAAAGGTTACTCTGTATATATCGCTATAGATTTTGTTATTATGATTTATAGTTTCCTTCACATCATATTTCTACAGATTTATTTTTTCAAATCGAAGACATGTTGGAAAAATCATCTGTCACAATTCATTTCTGAAATTTCACAATCAAACCACCAAGTGAAAAATTATGTGTTTTTACATTTTTGTTAAAGGTGCAATTTAAAAGAGTCTCCTCTTATGTTGGCTGTATGGTGTAAAATGTAAGCAAAAACAGCTGTATTTATAATAAACAACGTAAAATACATTTAGTTGGCCAGAAATAAAAGATAAGGAATATTTTAGGTATATTTAAGATATAATTTCATTTTCTTAATGTATATACTGCACCATTGGCAGGCGTGACATACATAAAAGGAACATTTTTTTATGCAAACATTTCAACTATTTCAATGCAAACATTGCCGTTTTCAAATATAACAGAGGTAAAAAATTTAGCGGAAGTTATTTCAAATAAATGTGTGTCCAACATCTATATTCTCATAGAAAACTTCAAATATGTGAATAACTTATCCTTGCATTCCGGTCTTGGTAAACAATCAATTCACTATTTTTTACCGTAGCAAATAAAAACATCCTACAATGAAACATATAAACATCATGAAATATAAAACATGACATGCTATCAGGAATATGTCATTAGACTGATCTGAACATTCATTGGATAATAATTATAGTGTACATTAAAAGTGTAACAATTAAACCTGTTTAATCATTTCAAAGTTTTATTCCACATCATTGTCAACTGCATGCCTACTTTGTGTCTCATTTTTCTCCTTAATGCATCTTTAAGTTCTTTGGTTCTTAAGCAGTAAATTATTGGATTGACAACAGGGGGCAGCAGACTGTACCACATAATTAACATCATCCGAATTCCAGGTGTGATGGTAACTGTCACATCATACACATAGACAACACATCTGGGTATATAGTACAGACAAATGATAAGAAGTTGGGGAGTGCATGTTGAGAACGTTTTGTATCGTGCCTGAACATCAGAGATTTTAAAAACAACCGTAACGATAGCGATGAACGAAAATATGATGAAAGTCAAAGGGCCCAATAGAACAAACATGGCATTCCCAAATGAAAACAATTGCTTTTGCCTTATGTCTCCACAGGAGAGTTTAGACACTGAGTTTTGGTCACAATAATTTTGGGTTACAACATTAGAATTACAGTAGGGTTCATCAAAGGTTTGGTAAACGACAAAAGACAATGAAGCTATTAGTAGTATCCAAATCAATGCAAAAGCCAATGAAATCGTCCTGTTTGTAATAATGACACAATATCTAAATGGGTTACGCACCGCAACAAAACGATCAATGGCCATTAATAGCAAAGTGAATGAATTTACACTTCCTAAGTAGTGAACAAAAAACATCTGCACAAAGCAACCGTCAAATGATATAGTATGGATGTTGAAAAGGTATTTTGAGAATGCCGTAGGCAGCGTGACAGTCCAAAAACAAGATCAGACACAGCAAGATTACAGAAGATTAAATAGGTGGGTTTCTGAAGGCTTCTCTCATAAGCAATGAATAAAATAATAAAGAGATTTCCTCCTGCCAGTGTCAAGTAGACAAAAAACAACAAGGTTCCCACAGCTCCATAATACTGTGGCGGGAGTCCTGGAAATCCCATCAGGTAGAATTCAGTGATGACAGTCACGTTGAAGGTCATGGCTCTAGAAAGACTTCACAATAACCTGATATAAACCCAAGTACTGTGTATTGCACACTGCGTATGATGGAACTGATCATAGGTTAGACATATAAATAAATTACAATGACATTGTACAATACAATGCAAACTTGAAACTGTAATGCAACTAAACTGCTAAAACATCATTGAATCATAACTTGAAATAATGTAGACACAAAAGACCTGCCACAGATGCTTCAGCTGCAAAAATAAACTGATAAAACTCATTCACTCTCAACATCCATATGAAACAATATACAGAAATCCTGGCTTATAAAGTCTGCCGTAAACTCACAAAGACCTCCCTATGTTGACGTGTTTTTTTTTCTTCATATCACATGTTCCATTTGTTGTTGTTATGTTTGTGTGTGAAGTCAGTGCATCATTGCAATGCATACCACACCATTTGAAAATCTTCAATAATTAAAATTAACAATACTTAAAGAAAGCAGGCATATGACTATTTAAGTATTTGCAATATTTAGATTTCCTACTGTCGCCCATGCTTATAAAATGTGCATCAAAGTTGCATCTTCATGGTTTCAACAACCATATATAAACTTTTTTAAATATAAGCATTTAAGGGCCGCTAAACACAAGGTTTTCTGCAATGTAAAAATACTCCAGAATGTGTCTTTCAAGTTTCACCTCAAAACACACCACATATCTTTCATTACAAGATGTTGAACATGTCCATTTCTGGCTCCAATGGAAAACGCTCCGTTTTTGTGTGTGTCTCTTTAAATGCAAATAAGAATACATCCTTCTTCTGGAGATGAAGCTTGATCGCGAACAGCTGGTACTGATCCACTCTTGAGAATCATCTTTTTGCAAAACCCATGATATATTGATGGACCTCCGGGTCCTGGAGCTCAGATTTTTCTCTAGCCTTCTTACCTAGAGATTGCATAAAAAAAAGACCCTCATTGGCCCATAACAAATGAAACAAAAAATAAGCCGTTGATTGGATAGATGTGACATGTGGGTCATATCTGTCCAATCAGCTGCACTTGAAATCATGTCAATCATTTTCTTTTAAATCACTGCTATTGCTAGACAGCAAAGCGGCAAAATATTCAAGAACGTACAATAACTGGCCACAAAAACGTAATATACAAATGTTGATAGAACAACGTGACCAAGATAGCTACAGGAGGACTGGCAGCTCGCATTGACAAACATCGTCCTCAATGACACGGATATTATACAGGTTAGTGTTTAATTATGGCTTTGTTTTATACAGTTTATGTAATGCACAGTGGTTTGTGTCTCAGTAAAGATCCACCGAGACTGATTTCCCTACCAAGATGGACACCTGTGATCTTCCTGAGATCCCTGACTGCCACGCCCAAGCTTCCAGCTCTGCCAGCGCCTCCGTGGCTTCCAGCTCTGCCATTACCTACATGGCCACCTGACCAGCCTGCGCCTCTGCTCCACAACGCCGGACCTGTTCCTCTTCATGGGCCTGGCCCGCCAACCCTCCCCTGATTCCACTTCCCCTCCACCACTCTCCTGGACTTTATTTTTGGGGGGCGTCTGGAATCCGCCCTTAGAGAGCGGGGGCTCTGTCAACATCCTAGTCTGTGTTCCCCTTTTATTTTGGATTTATGTTATTTCCGGTTATGTGCCATGTTTGTAGTCCTTTGTAGGTTAAATGTTAATTATTGTCAGGTGTTCCTTGTTTGTCCACTTGCTATCCCAGTGTATTTAAACCCCAGTGTTTCCTTTGTTTGGTGTCTGTCTTTATTCCATGATCTTTTGTGCCTCCGTCATTCTGTGGATTACCAGAGTTTGTTTTGTCTTCTGGCTTTCATTAAAATACTGCACTTGGATCCGCTTCTCAGTCTGGATTACTTTACAATTCGTTACATTTCCAAAATAAACCTATCTGATTTTGTAATCTTGTTTTATGGAACCGTGCTCTGGAGGCATTAGCACTGCACTTTATCACCCACTAGCACGCACAACTTTATACATTGCTGTACTGTAATACACAATACATATCAATGACTGCACACTACACACATTTGTGTGTACATTCGCTGCTATTTATTTAGTTATTTGGAAATTATGTGTCATTATCCTGTGTACACTACGCACATTGTGTACATTTGCTGCTGTATATGATTATTATGTATATTACGTGTCATTTGTTGTATTCTGGTGTAAAACTAGTACAGAAATGTTTCCTGTGTAAATGTGTACAAGAAATGTCTGTCTTACTGCCATGTTGGTTGGAACTGCACTCAAGTTTTTCACCTACTGTTGCACCTGTGTATATGGTTGAGTGACAATAAAGGGATTTGATTTGATTTTGAATAAAACACATCATGTTTAGATTGTTTCTGAGCTTTATTTGAATCATCAAACGAAACAGAAATGGCTTTTTCAGTCATTATTCCATACGATTTCAAATATAAAATTAACATGTATACACAATCTCATAAAAAGGAGCTCTTCAGGAAAATGATTGCCGGGTAAACAATTTTGCTTTTCAGTTTGACAGATATTCAGAGACAACTTTTTCATCCTATATGGTAAACAAAGATCTGCTTTCATTTACTGTATTTAAGGAAATTATGAATTGTTCAGATCTCTTTTATTGTTTACAGCAAAGTGAACAATTTAATTATTTAACTCTATAAAAATTACAGGTTATCAAGAAAGAAAATAAATAAGAAAATCATTAATTAGGCCAGAATGTTCAGTCAAGATGAGCTCTTTGCTCGCATTACTTCCACGTTTAACGCAAGAACCTTCTTCCTTTAAACGCGGAAGTAACCTGTGAATAGAGCCCATCACAAATAACGGGCAGGTTCCGAGGATATTACATAAACAGTGCATAGTGTGAACAATGCACTAAGCTACTGTATATAGCAGTTCAATTTTTTTTGGTTTGCCCCATTTGCATCATTGTCACCTGCATTTTAACTTTATTCTTTCTAATTTTTCTCCATAATGCATCTTTCACTTCTTTGGTTCTGAAGCAGTAAATCATTGGATTGACAACAGGTGGAATCAGACTGTACCACATAATAACTGTCATGCGGATGCTAGGAGGGATTGGCACTACATTTTCATATGCATAGACAACACATCTAGGGACATAGTACAGTAAGATGATCATAAGTTGAGGAGTGCAGGTTGAGAATGTTTTATATCTAGCCTGATGATCAGACATTTTAAAAACTAATGCGATGATAGCAATAAAAGAAAACATAATAAAACCCAACGGGACCAAGAGAACAAACATGGCACTAACAAGTACGAAGAGCTTTTTCTGCTTATAGTTTTGACAAGATAGTTTCATAATGGTGTTCTGGTCACAAAAATTTTGGGTTATTACATTTGAAGCGCAGTAGGGTTCATCATAGGTTTGGTAAGTAATGACCCCCAACAAAGCTATTAACAAAGTCCAAATCACTGCGCATGCAAGTATAATACGTTTGTTTGTAACAATAACACAATATCTAAGTGGGTTATACACCGCAACGAACCGATCAATGGCCATTAATAGCATAGTGAAACAATATACGCTACCTAAGTAGTGAACAAAAAACATCTGTACAAAGCATCCATAAAACCATACAGTACTGATATTAAAAAAGTATTTCGGCAATGCTGTAGACATCATGACAGTTCCAAAAGCAAGATCAGACAGAGCAAGATTGGAGAAGATTAAATAGGTGGGTTTCTGAAGGCTTCTCTCATAAGCAATAAATGAAATAATAAAGAGATTTCCTCCTGCCAGTGTCAAGTAGGCAAAAAACAACAAGGTTCCCACAGCTCCATAATACTGTGGCGGGAGTCCTGGAAATCCAAGCAGGTAGAATTCAGTGATGAAAGTCACGTTGAAGGTCATGGCTCTAGAAAGACTTCACAATAACCTGATACAAATTTACAGTCAAAATGTCAAAAAGATGCTGAATTAAAGTGTGTGATTGAAACAAAATCTGAGAAAAATTAGATCGTACACATAATATAAATCAACTGAAATTTGAAACTGCATTTAAATCTTAGTTTACGTCATCAATATTAGATTATAATTGATATGCTTTCAAAGAAACAACCCAGCAGCATAGTCCGAAGCTGTATTGTAGTAGAATTATTGAGTAATCTTGCATTTACTGACATAAAAACAACGTAAATTAAAGCACAGATGACTTGCCACAGATGCACGTGATAAGTTTGCAAGATCATCTCTCTTTTATGACCTGAAACACCTCCCACATATGATGTGTTGTTTAGAGTTTACACTCCACATAGCAACATGTTTTCCCTTATGGTCCCTACAAGAAAACTTTCTAAATGGCCACAAAACACATTTGTTGGATTAAAAGATTTTGTCATTCTAAGGCTCAATTATTTATTTTTGTTCAGTGATTTATAATAGCACTTTTTTCTGTTATATTTTCATATTTAATTTACAGTATATGGGTGAGTGTTAACCAGTGTGAAAGTCAGGAGCTTGGCACCCATTAAACATAAGGAGAACATTCAGTGTTCTTAATAACTGGATTGCTCATGACATTATTATCCACGGCGCAGCCATGTTGGTGTGCCCGAACATTATTTTATATTATTAGGCAATTGTCACATATAATTGACCAAACAGTACCAGTTCGTGCTTTTGGTATCTATAGTATCCCAGTACATTTTTACAAAGAAAATGTCTTTGGGAACACGGCAGCCTCGACCCTGGAAGGGAGTCCGATCGGTCCGATCCTGAAAGGGACCCTGCGTCCTCTACCCTGGAAGGGAGCCCATCAGCATCGCCCCACTCGCAACGATCCCGCTGCTGGGTCCAATGGTGGTCGGTTCGTTCTGTCACGAATAATGGGTGTGATAGGGAAACAGGACCCAGATGCAGTACAGCGAATAAAAAATATTTAATAAAACAAAATAGTGAAAACAAAACCCACGAGGGGGTAAAAACAACAGGAGCAAATTAACAATATCATACGAAGAATACACAAACAATCCCACACGAAAAGGCGGGGAAAAATAATCCGGTGCGCACAGGTGAACCACTGCATGAACCAGAACAAACTTAAAATATACAAGCATAAAATTTACGAGCAAACAACGAACAGCATACAACGAACCGAATACAACGAATCGACCCCGGACTCGGGAAACACTGCTGTCATGATTCCACTATCATGTCATGTTTATTCTTGTTATTTGAGTGGAGTCATGGCATAACCTATGGTTTTATGTGGGAAAAACATAGTTCTTTCTCGTGTATCGTCATTGTTCCCTACATCACGTTCCTCGTCAGCCTCTCCTCAGTGCTAATCCCCAGCACCTGTTTATTGTTAACGATCCTTTGTCTGTTTCCCCTATAAAGAGTCCTCATGTTCATTGTCCTGTGCTCGTGCATTGTACTTGTACTTGTACTTGTACTTGTACTTGTACTTGTACTTGTACTTGTACTTGTACTTGTACTTGTACTTGTACTTGTACTTGTACTTGTACTTGTGGATGTATCTGTACCTTAGCATGCCGTCGTCTTACCCTGTTCCAGTTCCCTGTGTCTAGTAAGTGTTAGTTTAGTGTTTGTTCCATGTGTTTGTTTTATAGTCTAGTTAGTCAGTGTTCTTGTCCTTGTTAAATTTTATGTTTTTATACTGTCCTGTTTTCCCCCTCGTGGGTTTTTGTTTTGCTTGTTTGTTTAGTCTTGTTTTGTGTCCAAATAAATCCTTGTTACATCTACCGTCTGTGTCTGCCTGTGATTGGGTTCCCACGCCATGTCTTGCCACGCACACCGCTACACACAGCGTTTAAGAAGTCACGGTCCCGACCACAAGGCATGAAGCCCGAAACAGGAAGGACGGAACCCTGACAGAGAATGCGAGGGGATTACATCCGCTTTAAGAATGTAAATAATTATTTAAAGTCAAGAATTTTTCCATTTTAGACATTGAGTGAGTTACATTAATCTTAATTTCACTATCTTACATCACATACAAGACCACTCAATATATGACAAATGTGCTCATTCTGAGATCTGAAATACAAACTGTAAATGTTCTTAAAGTCACAAAGCTTTATTTCTACACATTTACACATGTGCCATTACAAATGTGTGCAATACTGACCTTAATGATTTCTATACATTGCTATACTGCCTGAAGTATAAACACCGAAAAAAACATCAGAAGTAACAAGAAATAACAATTAATTAAACATGTAAACTAAAAACTAATCGTGGCCTGCAATGCTGCAAAATGGGCTATTTTAGATCTTTATTTTGACTAAGTCAATGACGCCGTCTGTCCGTTGGGCATACCAATATGGCAGTGGGATCACTACTGCTGCCATCACCTCATGTCGATGGTTATAAAGATCAGAGGGGACATGTCAACTCTGAATAAAATGATATCAGCTTGTATATTAATGTATATTAATATACGTTAAAACCCAATGACTACAGGCCTGTTGACTCTATTTGCCAGTGGATTGATGATGGAGGTGTCTAAACCTCCTTCACTTAAATAAAAACAAAACAGACGTCATTGTATTAGGTAACAAGGATGAAATTAACAAGGTAAATACATACCTTGAATCAAAAGCTCTGAAGACACAAAGTAAGGTAAAAAATCTTGTCGTCATTTTAGAGTCTGACCTTAGTTTCAGTAGTTATGTCAAACCAATATGCAAATCAGCCTACTACCGTCTCAGAAACAGGGCCAGAATCAGATTAAGAGAAACTAGTCCATTTTTTCATCACCAGCAGGGTGGATTACTGCATTAACTCATCTACTGCACTGTAACCTTAATAACCGCGTTCACTCATCTAATGCGCTTTAACTGTATTAACTGCATCTACCCATGTATTGCACTATAACTTCAATAACTGCATTAACGCATATACTGCACTGTAGCCTTAATAACTGCATTAACTCATGTACTGCACCGTACCTTTAATAACTGCATTTACTCATATACTGCACCGTACCATTAATATCCGCATTAACTCATCTACTGCACTGCAACTTTAATAGCTAATGTTTATAATTAATGCACACTTGCACTATTGTATAGTCTAAATTGTTATCTGTTCATAACCACCTGTACATTAATGTTCACAGTATATAGCCTTCTGTATATATTGTTCATAGTACATACCGACTGTCATATTTTCATAGAACATTCCTTCTGTAAAGTATTTTCATAGTACATGCCCATTGTATAGTATTTTCCTAATATTGTATTCTGTATTTATTCACACGGTATATCCTGCACTTGTTTATTGCATTTCTGGTTAGACCTAAACTACATTTTGTTACACTGTACTTGTATATATGTAATGACAATAAAGTTGAATCTAATCTAATCTAATCTAATCTAATCTAATCTAATCTAATCTAATCTAATCTAATCTAATCTAATCTAATCTAATGGACTCCTTACGGGTCTGCCCACAAAGACCATCAGACAGCTGCAGTTTACATAGAACTATGCTGCCAGGATTCTGACCAAAACCAAAAAATCGGAGCATATCACTCCAATCCTCAGGTCCTGACACTGGTTACCAGTTACTTTTAGAATAAACTTCAAAGTATTCTTACTTGTGTATACATAAATACAATTCAGATATGCTTATCGAATATAAACCAAACAGACTTCTCAGTTAAGGATCAAGGCAGTTAGAAATAAGAAGTGTTCACTTAAAACAAGGCAAGTCAGCGTCCAGCTTCCAGAAGACATCAGACGTTTACCAACAGTAGCTACTTTTAAATCCAGATTAAAAACACACCTGTTTAGCTGTGCATTTACAATTTGAGCACTGTACTTATTCTTTTTGTATATACACTCACAATTTTCATAAATCTTACTGCTGTTTCATTGTTTCTTAAATTCTTAAGTTGTATTTGTGATCTTAAATAATTTGCATTTTATTTCTCTTTGTCAATAATTTTATGTAAAGCACTTTGAATTGTCCTTGTGTTTGAAATGTGCTATATAAATAAGCATTCCAAATTCTCAGAAAATCAGCATTTATTTATTTTTATTGTGGCCATTTCGGTGTTGAATTTCAACAAAACCTCTGGAGTTACAAAGTCATCCAACATAAATGTGAAAGGCTGAATGTGAAAAGCATCACGAGACACATGAAAACTGATAAAAATTCTGGATATCACATATATTCTTTGAACTTTTCCTAACTACATGTACAAATATTACTTGTATTCTCCATAAAAGTAGATGTGATCTTGTTTTTTCTTTGCAGTGTTTGAAGTATGAAAAATACAGAGCATCTTCTGTTATTCTCTATTCTGTTATTTAACCTGTTTCTCCAGTTTTCATTTTCTGCAAATAAATGCAAATAAACAATTTGAGATTAGTTCATTCTGTGAACTACTATTGTTAGTGGTTCACAGAATGAAACTAAAATGAACATATTACTGAAACAAATACCTGTAGATATATATTCAGAATAACTGAAATGCTTTGAAATGAGATCTTAATTTTTAGGGGCTGTTATTGATAGTTCTGCATGAATGTATATTGTAAAGGACAGGAAAAAGGTTGTCTTGAGTGAAATGAGAAACGAGGGGCATTTTTGTCTGATAACACAAATCGATAGATTGTAAATTTTGTGGCTGTCACAAACTGCCGTGAGATGGCTGGACATGCAGTACAACAACATAACATTTTCCATTGTACTCTGTTAAAATTATTGCAAACTTGATTTAGTATTGATTTATTTAAAGTCAACAAAAATGCTTTGTTTATTTTATATTAGTGGTGGGCCGTTAACGTAGTGAGACTCTTATCGCGCGATAAAAAAAATGACGCCGTTAATCTATTCTCAAAGTTGGGTTGGGAGCTGGGTCTATACTACGCAAGCTATGATGACTTTCACCTTGATATTTTAGCGCGGATGTATACCAGCTTAACTGCACTGTAGGGGGCGAGAACGAGATTTTTCAACTGGCGTGATTCGCGCCACCTCATCATCTCATAACCAGGGCTTCATTCGCGTCATTCGCGCCGCCTCATCATCTCATAACCAGGGCTTCATTCGCGCGATTCGCGCAGCAAGTAGGTCTATTGGCTCTTTGCATTAACACATAAATCACTCGCGCTTGACACGCCATTCACGTTTGGTCTGAACACAACATAACGTTACTGTGAAATTACCGCATCAAACGTGACGTGCTAACATGGATGCAGCTATGAAGCCGCCGGGTTTGCTTCAGGGAATATTAATTTTTAAGAAGCTTCCCAATAGAAACATCGACAAGACTAAGGTTGTTTGCACCTTGTGCAATGCGGAATTGGTTTAAAAGAAAAACTTTCTCTCAACAGGTAGTGGTCTAGCTTAAGTTGAAACCAGTAACTTTGTATTAAGATCTAATGTATTATGGCTCCTGTATGACATATGGCTTGTTGCTCCCTCACTCTTTGTAAGTCGCTTTGGATAAAAGCGTCTGCTAAATGACTAAATGTAAATGTACTGTAGGAGCTCTTCCAGTCTCAAGTACCACCTAAACGCAAATCATCCCTTAGCTAATGCGGAAGTAAACACAAGTACATCTTATTGAACATAATTTAATTTTCATCACCAATTATCATAGTAGAACAGCTTTCTCAAGCAGTTTGTGATGCATTTTGGAAACAGGAGATGAGCCCCTGGTCTAATGCGCCACCTGGCTTGAGAAACACGTTCTCAAAGACTTACTTTTAGTCATTATTTGGGTAGCACACATATTCTGAATGCCTTCGGCAGAATTCAAATGAGCCATTTTAATCTAGATTAATCTAGATTAATTTTGGAATTAATCTAGATTAATCTAGATTAAAAAAAATTATCTATGCCCACCACTGTTTTATATACAACTACAATACAAATGCAGGATTCAAAGAACTGTCTGAAAGTATCCACAAATAAACAGCAAAGTTTCATTTGTACATGCAGTTAACTCATTTGTTTTGTTTGTTTCATTCTGTAAAGGAAAGTCTTTAAAACATTTGTTCTGATTTACATTTAGTAACATTACATTCAGTCATTTAGCAGAAGCTTTTATCCAAAGCGATTTACAAATGTGATAAACAATGGAACAACATAAGGACTCAAAAAGAGATTCAACTCAGAACTAATCAGTCAGGTGCTGACGGAGGAGATGTGTTTTCAGCTGATCCTTAAAGATGACTACAGAATCTTGTAACAGCGGGCATGTCATTACACAAATTTGGAAAAGACCAGAGAGAGAGATTATTTCCCTTTTTGGGATGGCACTACAAGACGTTGCTCATTTGCAGAGCATAGGGATCTGGTGGATGCATAAATCTGTATTAGCGAGTGTAGATATGGGGGTGCCAAACCAGTGGTTATCTTGTAGGCAGAGAGCAGAGCTTTGAATCTGATGCGAGAGACTATAGGGAGACAATGTAATTTATGGAAGAGAGGAGTGATCTGTGCTCTCTTTGGTTCAATGAAGACCTCTCTTGCCGCTGCTGTATGAAACTGTAATAAACGATCTGAAAGGTTGTATATTTTCAAAGTCCTCTCAAATAGAATAGATTTTTTTATGACATAGACAACAGTTTGGCAAATCACATTAAGGCATCTTTAAAGGAACACCAATTTGTCTTTTTTGCAATAGTCCTCTTAAAATCTTTTTCACCTCCTCTGTTCTCAAACAGTAAATAATAGGATTAATCATGGGTGGCAGCAAACTATACAACATAATAATGACCACTCGTATATCATTGCTAATCTTTATACTAATATTGTTAAACAAATAATTTAAACACCTGGGCACGAAAAAAAGAGCAATTATAATGAGCTGAGGACTGCAGGTTGAGAAAGTCTTGAGTCTTCCTTGAGTGCTCGATATACGCAGAACGGCCAAAATGATGGCACAGTAAGAGAAAATAATTATAGCAAGTGAACCCAGCAGCATTATAAGGGCACTGGCAAAAGCTGGAATTGTATACAGGGTTTTGTCAGTGCAAGACAATGATGCAATAGAAAAGTGATCACAGTAACATTGAACTATGGTGTTACCTGCACAGTATGGGAGAGGATACAATCGAATAACTAGCATCAACGGGACTGCACAAGACCAGACCCAAACTATACAGCTCAGAATGAAAACATTTCTGTTTGTCATAATATTGTGATATCGAAGTGGATAACAAATGGCTGCATAGCGATCTATGGCCATTAATGCCAAAACATGTAAAGTGACTGTGCCAAAATAATGCACAAAAAACATCTGAACAAAGCAGCCCAAAAATGAAATGCTTCCATCTTGAAACCAATATCTGCTGATTATTTTGGGTAATGTAGTGGTGCTGAAGAGTACATCACTCACAGTCAGATTTAGAGTAAAGAAATAAACAGGTTTATAAAGGCTCTTTGATATTATAAGTAATGTAAAAAATACAGCATTTCCCACAATTGTACACACATAAACAAAGAACAGGACTGCTGACACGATGCCATAATGTCGAGGCTGAACTCCAGGGAACCCAGCAATAACAAAATCCTTTATAAAGCTGACGTTTCCAGTTGACATGATGACGATCGGTCCTTAAAGAAAAACTTTGTATTCTCTGTATGTGCAAAAAACTAATTATTTAGCATTAAACTATTACACAACCGGAGTAACAATTTGAACGAATTTGATATCATTTACTTATTTTAGGTTTCAGGTAGTGAAAGCTGTTTCACATTCTTCCTCCTCACATGCTGATTCACAGTTTCTTTATGTGTGATTTATAAATAGTAAAGGACCTTACCTGACACTGAACATGACGCAGGTTCTGTACTTCAGGGACACTGGTCTGTCAGTCAAGTAAGCGAACTTTAAAAAATAAGCTGCTTTTAATTGTGCCTTTTTGTTTATTGTGTTAGATAAAAAAATTGTTTTGAGAGTTTGAGCATCCCTAGACAATAGCAGGACTCAATAAATCAAGTTTTATTAAAACACTTGTCGTTCAAACCCTTTTGACCTAAATTATTTACTTGAAGTACCCATATTGAGGGGTTAAGTAAATATTTCACCAATTTAATGGCACATTTACCATGATAAAGAGTTTTTAATCTGTTTCTATTAGTAGCATTTTACATTTACGTTTATTAATTTGACAGACAATTTTATACAAAGCGACTAACATTGCATTATACTATACATTTATTTCTGTTAACACTGTAAAATAAATCAATTACTGTAATTTAATTTACAGGCATTTTCTGTAATTGCATAATACAGGAAAAAACTGTAATTTTGAATAGCAACAATATAATGCTGTATTTTTTACAGCCAATTTCTTGATTTTAATTTACTGTATTAAGAATAAATACATAATCACTGTATATCCAGTATGTTTTCATACTGGATATACATTGTGTATTTATTTTTTCATTGATAAAAAAATACATTACAGACAAATTTTGTACCTTGTTGTACATGAAATATTTTTATTCAGTTACAACTTCATAGTAGCCAACATGGCTCTTTAAACAAGGACTGTTTAAACATTCATGTTTAAACAACACGTTTACCAACATAACCATCATGTAACAACATCGCAAAACAAAGCCCAAGTGAGTCTGTAAAACGGTCCACATCTTGATCCATCAGAGCACAACAAGTAGCTGGAACTATGGAAAAGAAAAAAGAGAATAATGTTAGATATTTATAGTCAGAGGAAAAACAGAGGACAACATATACAGTCAGAGACAGTGAATATTAAAATGATGTAATTCAATGATGAGATCTGTGTGTGTGTGTGTGTGTGTGTGCTTCTTACTTTTCATCGATTTCACTGAAAATTCATCATTGTGTTTAGAAGAGCGGCAACATGTGGGTTCACTGCAACCTGTTTCTTCTGTATCCTGGCATTTTAGATGACGCTTCTTCTTGTTCCACTCTCTGGATTAATATCTACAAAGAGTAAGGAAAAACTAAATGTTATGTATTAAATATACAAAATATATTATATTAAAACACATTAATTAAATGATCAGCTTGCTAGTGTTAAATATGGGAGACTTCTAAATAATTTGCACTAAAAAAATCCATCTCTCGTTGAGAAATATTGTTTTAAAGGTCTTAACAGTTATATAACATTAACATATCTATAAAATGCCGGTAAGGAAGTTGTTCAACTAATACCTTTCATTGGACTCCAAGTACATGCTGCCCCTTCCCTTTCTGTCGGTCTCTCGACGTTGTGTCGAGAACGACAGATGGGGTTCGCCCTTGAGAACCAATCAACTCTGACTACTATAGAAAAGGCCAATGAAATTTGGCGAATGCAATTTGCATGCCGGGCTCCGCCCCCGGAAATCCGGTATAAAAGGAGGCCGGTGTGCAGCATTCACTTACCTTTTGTTCTTCAGAGCCATCGCTCATGAGTACAACTCAGGATTCAATCCTCTACAACTACACGCTGGTGCTACGACGTGTTACAGCGGATCGTCCCTTCCTGCAGCGACCTTCCCCTGGGCGTCTCGGCGGTTCCGGAGGTGTTAGAGATTTTTTCTAAAAGTCCTTTTCAGGACTGACTGAGCATTCTCCAGCGCGGCATGTCCCGCTGTTCTCTTGGGTGCGGCACCCTCATCGAGGAGGGGGATGGACACGATCGCTGCATTAGGTGTCTGGGCGTCCAGCACACTGAAGCAGCGTTCGTTGACACATCTGCCTGCACTGCGGGCAGATTGTCATTCAGAAGTTGCGGTCACGGGTGGCTGTCTTCCTACGGGAACCAGCCACCATTTCGTCTGCTACCCGGGCTGTGACATCTGTGGCTACGGCCCCGATGACCACCCACGTTAGCAGCGTTAGTGATACGGGGAACTCTGCGAACGTAAACCCGCCAGCCAAGTGCTCACGGGCCGATCGCACCCCGATTCGCTCTTCTGAACGTTCCCCAACCGGCGGTGGCATACCGTCCGGATCCTCACGCACACACTCGGAAACGATGTGTGACGTAGATGAGATGTCGCTCGCAGCATCGGAGGGAGACTGGCATCCGACTCTGCCGAATCCAAACTCCACCCCCAGCGGTCGAGTTCAGGAGGAAGCAGAAGTGATGTCATCCGTGCTAACCCGGGGATACGTGGTTCCCGAGGTCGGTGCGCGGTGCAAACCGCGCCCACCCCGGGTGCCATGTTTTTCCCGGAGGTGCATGAGGAGCTGTGTAAAACTTGGAACGCTCCACTCACGGACCGTTCCAGTGAAACCAGCTCCGGCTCCCTTACTTCCCTCGATGGTGAGGAAGCCAAGGACTGCGTCGAGATCCCCCGGGTGGAACGTCCGCCTGCGGTGCACCTGTGCCGCGGACGGCTACCACCTGGGGGGGGATCGACCACTCCTACCGTCCAAAGCACGTAAGACTTCGGCATCACTGGTGTCGAAAGCTTGCGATGTTGCGGGCCAGGCTGCCTCCTCTCTCTATGCCTTGGCCATCCTGCAGGTCCGCCAGGCCAGGGCGTTGAGAGGGCTCCACGAGGGTAAGGCCGACCCGGGTATAATGCAGGATCTCCGTGCCACCGCTGACAGCGCTCTACGGGCGACTAAGGCGGCGGCACGGGCCCTGGGTCGGACGATGTCCACGGTAGTGGTCCAGGAGAGACACCCCGGCTATACCTTGTGCAGAAGAGTGACAGCAAGGAAGTCCGCTTTCTTGATGCACTCATCTCGCAGGGTGGGTTGTTGGTAACACCGTCGAGGACTGCGCTCAGCAGTTTTTTGACGGCGAAGCAGACAGTGGCAATTAACCACATTTTTTTCACGCCGCGACTCGGCCGCCTACAGGCCTCCGAGATCTCACGTGACGTCTGCTTCCCTGCAACCCAGGACCCTTTCGACATCGGCTCCGGTTCCTGTGCCCCCACAGGCGGCACCCCGGAAGCAGAGGTCGAGGGGGAAACCTCCACCCCGTCAGCAACCTCCTCGCGAGAAGGGACACTGACGGGAAGACCCCAGGGAGAACAACATCGGGCCCGAACCTTCACAGCCACGGCTCTGATCGGTCGGTACGGGACGACTCCTGCCTCGTCACCAAAGCCGGGCCCTTGTTAGGGCTTGGCGCCCACTTACTCACTGAGTTTTCTGTTCTCCCCGGGTTTACTTGCAGCCGATCGCACACTCCACTGGACTGTGCTCGGCGAACCGACCTCACACCCTGGCGAGGCGTGAGGTCGTACACATACGACAGCCGTCACCACTCTCAAACCGACAGTGCGTGCCTTTGTCCCGCCAGGCAGGTAAGCAGGCGGAGCAAAAACCTTCCCTCCGGGGACTCCCCGCGACATGGTTAGCTCCGCCAGCCGACGAACCACCCCCCGTGGGAATGATGAAGCAGACCGTCCCCTTGGTCACCCTGTCACAGTCCCTGGGAGCTCGAGAGCTGCCCACACTGTCTCGCTGGCTAATGAGGGCGGTCCGTCTTGGTTACTCGATCCAGTTCGCCAGAGACTCACCCAAGTTTCGGGGCATCATCTCTCCCTCTGTCAGAGGCAGGGACGCCTCCGTACTTCGGGTAGAGGTCACCACCCTTCTGGCAAAACAGGCATCGAGTTCGTCCCTCAAAACCAAGATGTTCAGTGGGTCACCACCCGCACTTCATCGTTCCCAAGAAAGACGGCGGGTTGCCCCCAAAGGCTGCGTACCCTGAACAGAGCACCTTCACAAGCTGCCATTCAGGGTGCTCACACAGAGGCGCGTCCTGACATCTATGAGGTGTCAGGATTGGTTCGTGGCAATCGACCTGAAGGACGCTTACTTTCATGTCTCGATCCTCCTCGACACCGGCCGTTCCCACGGTTCGCGTGCGAGAGACGGGCATATCAGTACAGAGTCCTCCCTTTCGGTCTGTCCCTGACCGCCCTTTCTCCCTGAGAGGAGGAAGGCGAGCGGGTACTAAACTATCTCAGCGACTGGCCTATCTTGGCACACTCGCGAGATCTGTTATGTACACAAAGGGACCTGGTGCTCCGGCACCTAGGTCGATTGGGACTCCAGGTCAACCAAGAGAGGGGCAAGCTCTCCCCAGTGCAGAGCATCCTCTTTCTCGGTATGGAACTCAACTCTGTCACCATGTCGGCACACCTGTCCGCAGTTGTGCCCAACCAGTGTTGAACTGTCTGAAATGAACATTTTAGGCAGACAGCGGTCCCCCTGAAACAATTCAGAGGCTCCTGGGACACATGGCGTCCTCGCGGGCTAATACCCCTCGAGTTGATGCACATGACACCGCTCCAACACTGGTTTCAGAGTCGAGTTCCGAGGAGAGCGTGGCACACCGGCAGCAGGCGCATGGTGATGCCGCCCTGCTGCCGACGCACCATAACCCCTAGTCTTTATGACTTTTTCGACGGACTCAGGTCCCTCTGAGCAGGTTATGAGGCAGGTCGTGGTGACGACTGAAGTCTCCCTGCAGGGGTGCGGTGTAGTGTGCAACGGGCACGCAGGTGGGGTGTTGGACGAACCCCCGCCTGCGCTGGCATATCAATTGCCAAGAGTTGTGGGCTATGCTACTTGCACTGAGCAGGCTACGGCCTCTCGTGCGAGACATACACGTGCTGTTCCGAGGACAGCACTATAGCTGTAGCGAATACAGATCGTCAGGGTGGCGTTCGCACACAGCAGCTAAACACAACTTGCTCGACGCCTCCTCCGGTGGAGTCAACAGGTGACTCGTTCCCTGCAGGCCACACACCCCGGGCAAACTGAACTAGACAGCCGACGTGCTTTCTCGCCAGTTTATGCCTCGTGGAGAGTGGCGACTCCACCCCCGTGCAGTCCAGCTCATTTGGAGGCTGTTCGGGTAGGCCCAGGTAAAACCTGTTCACCTCCCGTAACACCACCATTTGCCCGCTTGATAGTCCCTGCCCTCGGCACGGATATCCTTGCGCACAGCTGGCCGCGGGATGGGCGGAAGCACACCTTCCCCCCCCAGGAGCCTTCTTGTACAGACTCTGTGCAAGGTCAGGGAGCAGGAGCACCAAGTGTTATTGGTTACACCACACCGGTCTAACCGCACTTGGCCTCAGAGCCGATGCTCTGGACAGCGACTCCCCCTGAACCATTCCCCTGACAGAGGACCTGCTCTCTCAGGGGAAGGACACGTTCTGGCATCCCAGATCAGACCTCTGGAACACCCATGTCTGGTCTCTAGACGGGACGAGAAGATCCTAAGATGGCTACTCCCCCTATACGGCTGAGACCATCATCCAGGCTAGGGCCCCATCTACTAGGCGGTTACACGCCTCTAGACGGTGCCTCTTCTCGTCCTGGTGTCTTTCTCAACGAGAAAGACCCACTGAGGTGCTTGATCAGGATTGTGTTCCCCTCCTCACGAGACTGGAGACTAACATCTCCCTTCCACACTGAAAGTGTATGTAGTCGCTATTGCCACTCATCACGACTCAGTCGGTGGAAAGTTTCTAGGGCAACACGACCTGGTCACCAGGTTCCTAAGCAGCGAGAGGGCGGAATCCGCCTCATCTCCGCTCCATACCCTCTTGGGACCCTAAGTGGTCCTGGGGAGCCTCAGGGCCCCCCAAAGAGCCCCTCGGAGGTTCCGATCTTCCTCATAGAGTAAGACGGCCCTCCTGACGGCGCTCACTTCCTTCAAGAGGGTAGGGGACCACCGAGCATCCTCCGTGTCCCTGGATTGCCTTAAACTCGGCCCTGGAAACTCTCACGTTATCTTGAGACCCAGGCCCGGATGCGTGCCCAAGAAGTTCCCACTACTCCCTCCGGGGCCAAGTGGTGAACTTGCAGGCGCTCCCCATAGGGGAGGAAGACCCAACCCGATTAGTGTTGTGTCCAGTACGTACTGGACCGCACGCAGAGCTCTGAAGCTCTGACCAGCTCCGTGTCTGTTGGAGGACAGCAGAAGGGGAAGGCTGTCTCCAAACAGAGGCTGGCGCACTGGGTCGTGGACGCCGTTACGACGGCATTCCGATCTCAGAATCTCCCATGCCCATTGGCAGTGAGGGCTCACTCCACACGGAGTTTAGCCACCTCCTGGACACTGGCAGAAGCGCCTCTCTAGCAGACATCTGTAGAGCTGCGGGTTGGGCTATGCCCAAACACCTTCGCAAGGGTTAACAACCTTCGCGTAAACCCGGTGTCAGCCCACGTCCTGCGTGGCGACATGTAGGACTGGCATCCGGGGGGGCGTATGCCTGCGAAAGCACCTTTCCACCCTCTAACAGGTTGGGTCAGTGTGCTATTTACCTTTTCTTCTTACCCGAACACATCGCTAAGAAACTGGTACCTCACCAGCCTCCCTTCTTACCCAGACACTGGTTAAGAATAGGCATTCCATCCATCACCAAACAAGCACCCCCTGGGGGCTGGCTGGGCAGAGCAGCCTTCCCCCTTAGGCCGGGATACCATGTGAGCTATCACAGATAGCTCTAACCGGACCTAGTGCTACCGGACGTCTGTAACACCCCCTCCGTGGGCTGTTCCGTCTGATGTATCCTCATGAGAATGGTTCCCACTCCTGGTAACCCATGAGCTTCCCCAGGTGGGCCTCCACCTCGCGGTTAACTACTCAGTCCGCACGTTCCATGCGTTCTCCTCCAAGGACGAGACCATACCTATATCCACCATATTCCTCCCCACGGGTAGGAGGTGGCCTCTGTAGCGCTTCTCTGATTAAGAGTCGCGCTTACCCGGTGTAAACTGATCTGGACGGCCTCTCGCCTATAGAGAGCTAAGGCCCCGTCCGTGAAAGTTACCGGTCAGGGCTGTACCCATCTTTCTCCAAGAAAGCTCTGGAACCCCCCGACCACCACACTGGAAGGTTACAGTCTCACGAAAGCTTCGAGATGACACGCCCAGGCTTGTTACCGTCGCTTCGCTAGAGATTGTGACGCGATACAGCGTTGTGGCGTTTTCCATAGGCAACCCCATCTGTCGTTCTCGACACAACGTCGAGAGACCGACAGAAAGGGAACGTCTTGGTTACGTATGTAACCTCAGTTCCCTGATGGAGGGAACGAGACGTTGTGTCCCTTATGCCACGAACACGTATCGTATTCTGCTGCAGTTTGAGAGGTCTCAGGCTCTTCAGAACAAAGGTAAGTGAATGCTGCACGCCGGCCTCCTTTTATACCGGATTTCCGGGGGCGGAGCCCGGCATGCAAATTGCATTCGCCAAATTTCATTGGCCTTTTCTATAGTAGTCAGAGTTGATTGGTTCTCAAGGGCGAACCCCATCTGTCGTTCTCGACACAACGTCTCGTTCCCTCCATCAGGGAACTGAGGTTACATACGTAACCAAGACGATCCTGGTACTCAAGATTGAATATGTAACATGCTATGAACAGAGTGGGAAGGCCAGACATGAAGCTGTGCTGAGCACGGTCACACACAACCTAACCTTCAGTAGTCTGCATCCAGTGGACTGCAAGTGTGTCCTAAAACAAACAATACCACATGTGACAATAGTTAATAGTTACTATACAATTTTATCTTTAAGCTTTTTACATTAAAACTACATTTAAGTATAAGTGACTCTACAAACAAATTCTAAGCAAATTACACAGAGTAACTTAAACTTAAAACCGTACTTATACAGAAATGTAAGCCTTTAACGTTAGGGATGTCAAGGTCAAGAAATTGTCACACTGGTATTTGTAACGGGCCGTCTCACTCTCACCCTCCAACGGTCTTGTTATCTTGGAGACAGTCCTGCTGTAACGATGAGGGTGTCGGTAACGTCTTTTGCTACAGCTCTCAGCTGGCCTCCGTTACATATACTGTACATCAGGGCTATTCAAATCTTACCCTGGAGGGCCGGAGCACTGCAGAGTTTTGCTCCAGCCCTGATCAAACACACCTGAGCAAGCTAATCAAGCTGTTCAGTATCGCTAGAAAATCACAGGTGTGCAAGTTTGATCAGGGTTGGATCTAAACTCTGCAGTGCTCCGGCCCTCCAGGGTAAGATTTGAATAGCCCTGCTGTACATCTAGATGGTTACGTAAATTAATCACTTTACCGGGCTATCCTCCGTGAATATCGACTAACCGGAAGCTTTGGTGACTCGTTTTAATGTGGGCTCTCGATTTAACGGATGACTGCATTTGCACATTTGAATTACACCACAAAATAATCACGACCGAGTGTGGTATTCAACACTAAATTCCTGTCAATCCCAACAGTCGAAGCATGTAACTTTTACCGAGTCTACGGCGGGCGCGATGTTCAACATTTAAAAAACAATCGTCAACTAACTAAAACAATGAACTGTAGCTCGTCACATACCGCCTTCGCTCCTGGTGTGAACAAAAACTTTAAATAACATGAACAACTTCTGTCCTCTGGTGCTATAGCGACGGAGAATTTTTGAAATCTTACCGCGACGGCGCTGCTGAAACCCCGCAAGACTCCTTCGGTGGAGGTTACCAATATGAAACGCGAATGTAGATACCTCTATATAACGTTACCAGTATGATAGTTACCAAATATGAAAAAAACCGTAATAAGTCACTTACCACAGGTGTAAATCAATCATTTTGCGCACTACCCCAATCTCGACTGTTGAAGATCATCCCGCCATTGTAGTTTTGAAATTTACAACAATATTCTGTACATTTGAGTTAATCCGTCACGTGACCCCAGAATGCATTGCACTTTACAGCAATATTCTGTATTATTTAAAAAACAGTCAGCTTCTGTAAAATAACTCTGTAGTTTTTACAGCAATTCGTTACAGTGTAGATACAGGTAGGGACTGTACCATCCTCATGGAAAAAAGTGTGATTTTCCCTGCATCTGAAGGGCCAATGCTTATACATTAAATTATTTGTGTCCAATTGCTCTAACATTTGTGTTATGAAAACTATGGAAAGGATTATTGCCAAACAATTAATGTTGACTGTAGAACTATGACTTAATCCATTGCAATTTGCATGTGAAGGGGCCAGAGGCACTGAGGATGTTGTGTTTTGTAATTCATCATTTGCAGAACTCTAATTCATATGTTTGAATTTTATTTTTAGATCTTACATCAGTTTTCCATGCAATAAATTTAATATCCTATTGAACCGGTGATTCTCTAATGGTGTTGATAGGCACTTGGTGCTTTGGATTAAGGATTTTTTATTGTTTCGAACACATCGGATATGGTATAATGGCCAGCTGTCAGAAGAGTGTTACAGGTGCCCCACAAGGAAGTGCCTTATCACCTATATTTTATTCATTGTACATTAACGATTTTTACCATACGGAATTTGAATTGTAGACTTTTAAAAATGCAGATGATGTGGCCTTGATGGGCCTTTTATAAAAAGATAGATACTAAAGTGAGTTTCCAAGATAATGTTAACTTAATTTTTTTAAAGTGCATGCACCGTCTCTATTTGATACGGAAGATCAGTGCTTTTGGGGTTAGTCAAAACATACTGGAGATTAGTGGAGAAGTCCTTAGTTGAAAGTGTGTTGACCTACAATCTAACACCGTGGTATGGTAATCTAAGCTGTAAACAAAACAGTTACTAATACGGGTAGTGAAATAGGCAGACAACAAACAACTTTGAGCCGGGTGTATACTATGAGGTGTGTTTGAAAGGCTGAGTGCATACTAAAAGATGCTGCCCATCCATTAAATGGCCAGTTTGTTCTTCTGCCATCTGGTAGGCGCCATGTTGTGGCTAGAGCAAGGAAAACATTTATAAAAGCTCATAGTAATCGGCTATTTGAATCAGAAAGGTGGAGTATGCTGATTTGATTTGTTTTTTAATGTTTTATTTTGTGTTATGTTAACTGTTGTGTATGTAACTGTGTTACTGGTTTGGTCAAAGAGAAATTTCAAACTATGTTGATAATAAAGTTTTATTGAATTGTATTGTATATGCACTAGGTACAGTGTACCTCACGATTCCTCTGTAATTCCCACGTGAACCACCAGGGGTTTGCAAATCCAGTTTTTGGTCGACAGTTGTCCATCAATCATTTAATGGACTGTATAATAACATTGCAACTGCCTCTTTACTGGGAAATCTATCACCTAAGACGAATGTTCAGTATACAGGAATACTGGACATCAAGTCCTTTATTCCAGTCAGACCAGTCACATTGGATTCATTGCATACTGCATATTGTACTTGATATTGCACCGTATAAATAGTTTAACAATATTAAAGTAAATAAAGTATATTTTCAAAGTCCTCTCAAATAGAATAGATTTTTTATGACATAGACAATAGTTTGGCAAATCACATTAAGGCATCTTTAAAGGAACACCAATTTGTCTTTTTTGCAATAGTCCTCTTAAAATCTTTTTCACCTCCTCTGTTCTCAAACAGTAAATAATAGGATTAATCATGGGTGGCAGCAAACTATACAACATAATAATGACCACTCGTATATCATTGCTGATCTTTAGACCAATATTGTTAAACAAATAATTTAAACACCTGGGCAGGAAAAAAAGAGCAATTATAATGAGCTGAGGACTGCAGGTGGAGAAAGTCTTGAGTCTTCCTTGAGTGCTCGATATACGCAGAACGGCCAAAATGATGGCAGAGTAAGAGAAAATAATTATAGCAAGTGAACCCAGCAGCATTATAAGGACACTGGCAAAAGCTGGAATCGTATACAGGGTTTTGTCAGTGCAAGACAAGGATGTAATAGAAAAGTGATCACAGTAACATTGAACTATGGTGTTACCTGCACAGTATGGGAGAGGATACGCTCGAATAACTGTCATCAACGGGATTGCACAAGACCAGACCCAAACTATACAGCTCAGAATGAAAACATTTCTGTTTGTCATAATAGTGTGATATCGAAGTGGATAACAAATGGCTGCATAGCGATCTATGGCCATTAATGCCAAAACATGATAAGTGACTGTGGCAAAATAATGCACAAAAAACATCTGAACAAAGCAGCCCAAAAATGAAATGCTTCCATCTTGAAACCAATATCTGCTGATTATTTTGGGTAATGTAGTGGTGCTGAAGAGTACATCACACACAGCCAGATTCAGAATAAAGAAATAAACAGGTTTATGAAGGCTCTTTGATATTATAAGTAATGTAAAAAATACAGCATTTCCCACAATTGTACACACATAAACAAAGAACAGGACTGCTGAAACGATGCCATAATGTCGAGGCTGAAGTCCAGGGAACCCAGCAATATCAAAATCCTTTATAAAGCTGACGTTTCCAGTTGACATGATGACGATCGGTCCTTAAAGAAAAACTTTGTATTCTCTGTATGTGCAAAAAACAAATTATTTAGCATTAAACTATTACACAACCGGAGTAACAATTTGAACGAATTTGATATCATTTACTTATATTAGGTTTCAGGTAGTGAAAGCTGTTTCACATTCTTCCTCCTCACATGCTGATTCACAGTTTCTTTATGTGTGATTTATAAATAGTAAAGGACCTTACCTGACACTGAACATGACGCAGGTACTGTACTTCAGGGACACTGGTCTGTCAGTCAAGAATGCGAACATTAAAAAATAAGCTGCTTTTAATTGTGCCTTTTTGTTTTTGTGTTAGATAAAAAATTTGTTTTGAGAGTTTGAGAATCTCTAGACAATGGCAGGACTGTATAAATCAGGTTAGGTAAATATTTCACCAATTTAATGTCACATTTACCATTATAAAGAGTTTTTAATCTGTTTTTATTAGTAGCATTTTACATTTACATTTATTAATTTGACAGACACTTTTATACAAAGCGACTAACATTGAATTATACTATACATTTATTTCTGAGTACAGTATGTGCAGTACCTGGGATCGAACCCATGACCTTTACTTTTGTTAATATTATGTCAAACTCCCCTTAAATTGTTCCAAACTTGTGTTATGTTTTCTTTTGTGTTATGTTAACTGTTGTGTATGTAACTGTGTTACTGGTTTGGTCAGAAGAGAAATTTAAAACTGTTTTGATAATAAAGTTTTATTGAATTGTATTGTTATTGTATTGTGTACAGTGTACCTCACGATTCCTCTGCAATTCCCACGTGAACCACCAGGGGTTTGCAAATCCAGTTTATGGTCGTCAGTTGTCCATCAATCATTTAATGGACTGTATAATAACATTACAACTGCCTCTTTACTGGAAGAATCTATCACCTAAGACGAATGTTCAGTATACAGGAATACTGGACATCAAGTCCTTTATTCCAGTCAGACCAGTCACATTGGATTCATTGCCTACTGCATATTGTACTTGATATTGCACCGTATAAATAGTTTAACAATGTGAGTCATTTTCTTTTTTAAATCCATGTGCCCACATAATCTTCAATTAAAATCTGAAAATGTACTTTCATCCTGTAGTGACTGTCCATCTCAGATGATGTATGTTCGATGGCTTGGGCGGAGCATTCTTCAAATCAAAAGCAAAAACGATTGCAACTTCTGGTTCATGGGGGACTTTAAGGATGATTTTACACTGCAATATCAATTGTAAGAAGGTAGGAACATTAGATGTCTTAGCCTTTCTTGAAGTCAATGCCTTTCTTTAGTCAATTACTTTTCTCTTGTCAAATAAAAATTTGTTTTCAATATAGATTGAAGCATTTGAAAGTACAAGTTGTTATTTACTTAACAAAAATAAAGCTGAGTTGAAGCATATTACTTCGTTACTAAAACGTTTTATTTTTAAAATATACATCCTGGCTTGCAATAGCAAAAGATTATGACATGATATGTTTCATAAAGTAACATTCTTATAACATCAGTAATATAAAGGGAATAAGCGTTGTTTAAACTCACATTTGCTCTTTATATTAGATTGCTTACAACATAAATCAATACTCTGATTCAATTGCAAACAGTGCATTGATTCAGTTTTGCTGAATTAATCTTAGGACTTCTCAGTTTTATAAGCAAGCTTTCCTTTACAACGTTTGTCCCTAAACAAACCAACCCTTAAGCCGTAGAAAACATTTGTCCCAAATAACAGTATCCTATGTCTGACTAGAAAAGTTTTGTCATCTCGGAACTAAATAATAAAAGATTAAAATATTCACACATTTACATCATTTAAATTTTAGTTTATTTTTGCGTTGCATTTAGTTTCATAGCTACAGTTTATTCTTTATACAGTAGTTGTCTTGTCAGTTAGATTTATGTTTTTGAAGGGATGAAATAATGGTAAAATGTGTAATCCCAGTAGAGTCTCAGTTTTATCACTTATCTTAATCATCTCTCTACTGGGACTGTTTAAGTCTCTAGACCAGCTATTCCTTTTAATGGATTCATAAAACACCAATTTAAATCAGTTTGAAAAAATACCTATTGCCTATGTCTCTACTTACATGCTGTACATCCATAACGTTTAATATAATTTAGGCTTTTTACTTAATTTCGTTTCAGTCAACAGTGTAAAAACTATCATGTGGCCTTTATAATATTGCATGAGATGTTGAACAAAAGCCACCAGTTCATTTTGTATTACATGTTTTAGGTGTTGGATTAGTATGTTTGTCAATCACTTTATTTTCCCTGTTCGTCTCTTAATTGATCATATTGAGATATATAAAGTGTATCTCTCTGGACCTTTACTGAGTAGTTGACAAGAATGAGATCATCATAACAACTATCAGCAACATGTAAACATGTGTCATTAAACATGTGTCATTAAAAACAAGTCTCTCCCGGGTGTTAATTTGCTGCTTGTTTGCTTCTTTGTTATTCTTTATCGCTATAGAGCACTGAGCACTCAGACAGTAAACAGATCTTCACAACCACTGAGGACTTTATTAACAAAAGCTGTTGTGTAAACACACACATACTGTAACATATTGCTTAATTGGTGCCCTTTGATGGACAAGTTGAAAAGTTACAACTATGATGTTTGAAGTTAAAGCTTAAAAAAAAGGTTTCTCATTCAGATTGGGGCAATAATCTAATATAAGATGTATTTGATAAATCCCTACAGTACATATGTAACTTCCAATTTACAAGTTCACACAATATAAGTTAAATTGGGTCTCAATAAACAGTAGATATACAAGCATATTATTTTATGCTCAATTGTTATTGATAAATAAGTCATATTTTACATGTTAAAGAATCAGAGTTTATTAAAAGCAACCTGTGCCAGTTAAAGCACAATGATGGAATATGATGTTGAATAGGACATAATTAAAGTAAATGAATTAAATGAAAATAAGTTTTTGATGCTGTCCTTCTGAAACTTCATATGTCCAAATTCGCTTTTCTTTCTGGAAATTGAAAAAACACTGTACTTTTTATATGATTAAATACTGGACGACAAAACCAGTCTAAAGGGTCAATTTTTTGAAATCAGAAAAAGCTTTTCATCTGAAAGCTGAAGAAATAAGCTTTTTATTGATATGTGGTTTATTGGGTTAGGACACTATCTGGCGGAATAACATCTGTTCACAAAGCTGGAATCTGAGAGTGCAAAAAAGCAAAATAGAAAATCGCCTTTGAAGTTGTTAATCAGGGGCACTGTAGCAGGCCATCCACGCACAAAAATTCTGTATTTTATACATTTATGGTAGGAAATGTATAAAATATCTTCATGGAACATTGTCTTTACTTAAAGTCCTTTGACTTTTTGCATTAAAGCACCATACCCTGTTTTTTTGGCAATTACTAAAAATGTTCCTGCGCTACTTAAAACTGGTTTTGTTGTCCAGGCTCACATTTCGCTGTTTTTCAGGAAATTGAAAAGAAACTGTACTTTATATATGATTAAATACTGTGTTGTCACAGTTGACAAGCACGTTTTAATACTTTTTATTATTTAGGTATTTGCATAACCCACGGACAAGCAAGGGAGTCCAATAAAAATGATTTAACGCAAAAAATATAAAAATCAATCAGTAGGTCCTTAATTCAAGTAGCACTTATGTAAGAGACCAGGATCAAGATCAGATCAAATCAATATAAAATTATTTATTTTTTATCTATTTTTCAGAAATTTTAGAGGCCTGAGATGTTTTTCAATTGACTGCATAACCTTTAATTTTTCTCTACAGGGAAGACTCATGAGACTCGTGTTCTAACCCTCATGAATATTTTTATGGTCACAGAGGTGCTGCTTTCACTCAGTCCTAATAATAGTAATTTGATGTACAGCACTCATGGTGAGCAGAGACAGGGTTTTCTCAGGTGACGGAGATGTGTCTCTGTGTGGTCCCCATGCATCAACCCGGCTCATTAAGAGACTTACCCAGGAGCCAAAATATGTCAATCAGAGCTGATGCAATTCTTGCCAAACGTTTCAAAACGTTTACACAACTTTCTACAATGAGTAAAATAACACAAATTCATCTTTATTGTAATGTAAGATCTCCTGCAACATAAAAATTAAATAAGATTATAAATATAGAGATCCCCTGTTCCAGATGTTAACGTATCACTGCAAGACAACAGAAATAAAAAAGGGAAAATGTATACTTGAAGCTCATTCTATGCATGCCGACAGTCAGCTTTGTTAGTAAAAATACAAATTTATTTATATTTGAAAGCTCAAACACATTAAACGAATTGTCTTAGACTTATGTGGGTCCATTCAGAGTCCATTTGTTGTGCCGACTGGCAAATGCTTGGGCCCCCTAGAATTATCATAACCTTTCCCTCGTTACGGCGGCCCTGACTATTAATTAGAAACTGAAGTCCCACAAGTCAAATTAAAAAACAATTTTAATATCCTTGAATTCTCAGGACACTATTATTACTCATTCCAAGGGGATTGCAAGGGGCCTTTGACACAGTTGATCATACAATACTGCTTACGCGCCCTAGAGCACTGTTTAGGGAGAAAATCATATTTCACAAATCAAAGTTTTAAAGTATATATAGGTGATTTTACTTCTGAGATGGTCTCTCTTTCTTGTGATGTTCCAAATTTTGGCTTCTATTCTTTTTCTCTGTGTATGCTCGCTTTGGGTTCCATCTTTAGGAATCATGGTCTGACTTTCCATTGTTTTGCACATGACACCCAAATCGATCCATAGTTCAAATTGTCTGGAAGCACTTATGTCTTGCTTATTCGATTGCTTTTCTTTACATTTTTTTTATTTTAATGAGATAAAATATCGACATTATTGTGGTTGGTCCGTCGGACTCACATACTCCAAATGTAAATCTTGGTGACTTAACCTCATCGGTAATGCCTTAGGTTAAAAATCTTGGTTTTATTTTCGATGATGGATTTAGAATTGATAAACAGAATATCATGGTGTCAGTTTTGACTTCTTGCTAAAGCAAAACTATTTTGTCCTGTAAAATATTTAAAATGAATTCATGATTTTATTACATCTAGATAAGATTACGGTAATTTGCTGTATTTTGGTCAATCCATACTGTCCCTTCTGCAGTTGGTTCAAAATTCAGCTGCTAGGCTCTTTACAAGTACCAAGAAACGTGATCATATTACCCCGTTTTAAGTTGATTTTATTATTCTTCTTTTAAAAGTTGAATCTTTTTTATTGTGCTGCACATTGGTCAACCTCTGTTTAGTTAAATAGTGCTATATAAATAAACTTGACATTGACATTATTTAGGACGGGCTGAGTATGACTGCCATATACAACAAAGATGAAAACTCACCTCTTTCCAGAGCACTTAACTGTATCTTACAAATAAAACTGTATCCTACGAATAAATCATCTTTTGTCTATATCTCTCTTTCCTTAATTTCTCGGTGTAATGGCTTATACTGTATGATATGAACGTTTTGTCTCAAACTTTATATTACTGACTTTTCTTGTGATTGTTGTCTTGTGAACGGACTGTCTAATGCAGGTTTACCTTGTAGCACCTTTAATCACTATTAATGTGTCATATTTATGCCTTTTTTGTGTAATCACAAGATACGGATGTTTTAAGTACCTAAATGCCATTCTCACCTCATCCATGGTACTGTAAGAAATTTGTGAATGATTTTTTGATAATAAAAAAAAAAACTTGATTAGGCCTATATTTAACATGAATGTTTATTAACAAAACGACGGCTAACATTAGCCTACTGCCTTGTCAGATAAATACATTTGAAGATCTTCATCCTTACTTGAAAATTAATGTTTGTTGTTTATTAGTACTTTAAATGAAAATAAAATAATGAAACAATGACAAACTCATTTATACTAAACGAAGAAATTAAACTTTTTTCCTGTGTGCAATAATAACACACAGGCCATACTGATATGCTGTGATAAAATGTTCTAATTATCTAAATGATTCTTCATTCATACATCTTAGTAAGCCGTTAAAATCTTTTGTTATCAATACATTTAATTTTCTACTATAATAATCTCATTCAATGACAAAAGTGGTGGTCCCAAACAAAACTCCGCCTCACGTGCTTTGTATTACGTATGTGTTTCAGGAGTTTGCCCTTGCAAATAAATGGAAAATAAATAATAACAATAATTGTTTAATAATATTTTGGCTTGCTGTCTGGGGCAGGGCTACGAGCTATGTATTTTTGCCCGAACCCAGAGCCCTAGACCTGTATTCTGGCTGAGGTAGAAAACGGGCCGATGGTATGTAGTCGGAGTAGTGGAGGGAGACTCCAAATAGTCGAGAGAATAAAGGTAAGACGGCTCTCTCGGCGTTGTGTCGAACCGACAGAATGAGGTGTGATCTTGAAAACGTGTGATCTCCGAATGTACTTTTAAAAGGCCAGTAAACTTGGCGAATGGCATGGCATGCCATTCTCCATCCCATACGGAGTATTAAAGGAAAATGGCGTGCCCTTTTGTTCTTTGGAACCTGCTAAACTGAAATGCTGAGAACATAATCTCCTTGAATGGCCTGACCTTTGTCTGTGCGTCTTCGCATGTTGCACTGAGAATATTTAGGTAATTACAGATTACACATTGTGTCCCTCATTTATATTTTGCCTAAGGGGTCTCTAACTAGATGATACCAAATGTAATACTTAACACTATGCTTTCGGGAAACAATATGGATGGGGCACTGAAATATTAATATTTTTAATATTAAGTGAGTTTTGCAAAGAAGCTGAATCTACAATAAAGAAATGATCTAATCCAATACAGTGGCCAAAGCAGGTTACATCATTGTGTTGTCAGAATGATCTCCAGAGATATATCACTCAATATATTTCACTTTAGTCCAATCAAACCGAATAAATGTGCAGAAGAAGACAGTCACAGACAATCATTGCATTAATAGCAGTGAACATTTAGCAGAGCTCATAAAAAACAGTTACAGCAATTTGGCTTTTCAGCTTTATACAGGTAGACCCTACAGTATGTTGTTTATTTGCATGATTTTTCCTTATGTAATTTATTTAGCTAATCTTGTGAATTCTTATTCATACTAATCTTTATATCTTTCAGGTCATTTCTGTTTTCAGCAACTTAACACCATGAATGTCATAAACACAAGTGTTTCCCTCAATATCTCAATTGTGCGTCCTGAATACTTTTTTATCACTGGACTTTCAGGTATCCCATACACACGCTATCACTATATTTTCTTGTTTTGCATTTATTTTATTAGTGTTATTGAGAACTCTGCAGTTCTTGTCATTATAGTTGTTAACAGGAGTCTGCATAGCCCAAAGTACATTGGTGTGTTTAATTTAGCTTTGGCTGACTTGGGTATAACAAATGCCCAGATTCCTAACATAGTTCGGACTTTTCTTTTCGAGTCACAGTACATCTCTTATAATGCTTGTTTAGCCAATATGTCATTGGTTTATTTCTTTAGTGGTGCACAGGTTTTCACTCTTGTTGTTCTGGCATACGATCGGTTCACTGCAATATGCCTGCCGCTCAGGTATCATACTCTTGTGACGAATACTGTCATGTTTGTGCTTTTTTCAATAATATATACATTTACTGCTGTAATGATAATTATAATGGTGCATTTTATCAGCCGCCTTTCATTCTGTAAATCTAATGTAATAGAAAGTTATTTTTGTGATCATGGACCAGTGTTCAGGTTGGCATGTAATGATTATAGCAATAGCTTTTCTCACGGAAAGCTTATTACAGTTGTATACCTTCTAGGACCATTTCCCATTATAGTCCTGTCATATCTAGCCATTGTTCTTGTTTTAAGCAAAATCACAAATTGGGAAGGAGGTATTAAAGCTCTAAGGACGTGTGCTTCGCATCTTTTGGTGGTGGGGTTAGTTTATCTTCCGAAGACTTGCCTTTATGTTATAGGATTTACAACAACTGTTTCTCTCAATGCGAGAATCATCAGCTCATCGCTTTCTTATGTCATTCCACCAATGTTAAATCCAATGATTTATGTGTTGAACACAGCTGAAATCAAAGACACAATTCGAAAAGCATTCAAAAACAGATCTGGACCGGGTGTTTAAAACTGGCTGTCTTTAAATTTTGTTTATTTAATGATTATTGAAATGTTTTATATATAGAAGTCAATATAGTAATAATTGGGTTATTTTTAAGTTCAAATGAGAATTTAGCTCTAGGTGCTGTATTGTACTTCTTGTATCTTTCTGACTACATGGCAAGATAAGCAAAGAAATCAGAATATTTGTGTATATCAGGAATTTGAAAGATACGGTGAATCTATACTTATGTTGACATTTCACAGGTTCAGTCACAACTGTTAACTGTATCATCTGTCCCTGTAATATACTGTAGCGGGTAAATGTAAGCATGTTTATTTAGTTTTGTGCAACACACGTGATGACACACTTGATTTGGCAAAATAAATAATAATCATGTAATGTGTTGATAATAAATAATGACGAATAATAAGTGTTTAAGCTGCAGTTTGTTGTTTTGCTATTTATTTTTTTACAAAATGTAACATGAGCTGTCTAAACACCAGCCCTCTAAGTCTCAGTTACTGCAATTGAAATGAAAGAAATGTAGGAAAATTATAAGTATACAGTATATGGCAGATAAAAGGTACTGTAGTTGTGAGCATTTTTTTTTATTTTATTAAGGTTTATTTTTTTTGTAATATTCTGTATGGCCAAGTACAGTTCATTATAAAAGTTCCACCTTTTTGCAGTGATGCATCTTATACTGAAGCCTATACTCATCTAGGAGCCAGAGATATTTACTTCCTTTATTGAGCATTTTCATGAAAGCACTGAGAAATGAATCAGAGAATTACAACACAATACAAACATTGATTTGAAAAAAAATTGTACTAAGCCTATGTGAATCTAAAGAGGGAATGAACTGTAAAATACCAAGAAGCATACCAAACGATATATTTTGCATTTAAAGTGATGAAAGAAGGTGAAGAAGTCTTGACACATTTGCAGATTGGTGGCATATTTATCTGTTAAATCATGGGTAGAGTCCACTTTCTGTCTAAGTATTTTCACTATTCACTGTAATGGTAAGCCCAAACTGTAGTGTTTGGTGGACATGAGGCAACAAAAAAGCACGGTCCCAGTGCACTAGTGTTTAATACGACCTAGACACAAAAAAGAAATGTAATAATCTAAACAGATCAGAATCATAAGGACCAGCCAAAAGTCAGATGGTGTATGAACTATAGTATCTATTGCAAATGGGGGAGAATGTGTTGCAGAATTCTGTTTATTATTTTCACATATTCATGACAACATCATGCAACAAGTGCTACATCAAAGTGTTCCCCAGAGATCATTAAGGAGATACGTATATATTTATATTTAATAACAGAGATATCCAGTCAAATGATTTAAAGACCCAGTGAAATCAAAATAAAAAAATGTTATTAAAATGAGTGAGCCTTAAGGATGTCAATAAACTGATATGCTATTGAGCGCCGACAAAATTTGCATTAAGGAGATATAACCATTTAAAACTAAGAGTGTGGCACGTGCGCTAGAACAAATCTAGTAATTCCATGACAACACACTACACTTTAGCCTCTCATCAAAGATCTTGTCCAATAAAAGTTGCTTTAGAATCCGAAGAGTCCCAGCCCCTTCACTAGCAGAGCTGCTGGGGTAGCTCAAAATCAACTTCTTCGCACATTTATAATGTCCTACATGGTGAATGACGCATAATGCAATAATTGAAGTCCTAATTTCGCGTCAGTGTCACATGAGCGGTTGCACGTGAGTGTGATCCGGTTATAAGAGACACAAACGATAGCACAGAGCTGATCATATGCACAAACATACTTGCAAATCCGCTGAGAAAACTAAATGTATCCGACCCGTTTCGAGTCTACACAGAATGTTCTATGTTAAGGCTCTGTCCGTCATTGGCCAGAAAAACAAGCCTCAGGTTCATGGAAGCTGTGTTAATAACGCAGCCAAAATTGATATTTCTCTTAAACAAACGCATCGATTTGGTTCATAAGACCTTTATTAAGACCATGGAGCCATGTTGAGCAAAACTTTTATGCATGGATGTACTTTTTGGAGCTTCAAAAAGTCGACACCCATTCACTCCTATTCTATCACTTGGAAGTAAAAGGACACGTGTTATAATAAATTTGACTGCATTATTTTGTTCAAAAAGAAGAAAACCGTATTCAGTTTAAATGCCCTTGAGGGGAAATTTTGATTTGCTGGCGAAATTGCCCTTTAAAAATGCAGCTTTGCCAGGCTGAAGCTGACTGTACTGTAAACGGAATGCTATTGGTTCTCACAAAAGGGGGAGGGGCCACTCTATATGCCTCGTGCTCTCTGCATTTTTCAGTTGACACTACGTCAACACATCAAATAATGCTGCGCATTCCAAGGCGATTCAGTGCGTCTTTAAATGTGCACTAGGAGAAAATAGAAAAACATTGTGTGGCTGAGTAACTCTGAGGAGCTCATAGACAAAACGTCGGCCTTTGGCTTTTTAGCTCATTTATGCAGGTTTGTGATGTCATTATACTGTATTTATAGGTTTTTCATGATAAAAGATTGATTGTGCTACTTTTGAGAATTTTGAGTTTTTACAAATCTTTCTATCTTTCAGGTAATCTCTACCACATTTCTAGCTACTGTAAACACCATGAATGCCATAAATACCAGTTTTCCCCCAAATATCTCCATTGTGCATCCTGAATACTTTTTTATCACTGGACTTTCAGGTATCCCATACAGCCATTATTACTATATTTTCTTGTTTTGCATTAACTTTGTTGCTGTATTTGGGAATTCTGTAGTTCTTCTCCTCATAGCTGCTGAACGGAGTCTGCACAGCCCAAAGTACATTGGCGTGTTTAATTTGGCTTTGGCTGACTTTGGTGAAACAAATGCTGTGTTTCCCAACATGATGAAGACTTTTCTTTTTGACTCACAGTACATCTCTTATAATGCTTGTTTGGCAAACATGTTCTTTGTATTCTTCTTTATTGGTACGCAATGTCTCTCTCTTGTTGTTCTGGCATACGATCGCTTTGTTGCAATCTGTTTACCTCTCAGATATCACGCCATTGTGACTAATACAGTCATGTCTTTTGTATATTCAGCGATATGGGCATTTAACGCTTGTCAGGCAAGTCTGACAGTGTATTTTATCAATCGGCTTTCATTCTGTAAAAGCAATGTCATTGAAAGTTATTTTTGCGATCATGGGCCAGTGTTTAGGTTGGCATGTAATGATAATAGCATTAATTTTTTTATAGCCAAATTTAACACTGCCCTTTTCCTTGTAGCTCCACTGATCATTATAGTTCTGTCGTATCTAGGCATTTTTCTTGCCTTGAGTAAAATCACAACTTGGGAAGGACGTTTTAAAGCTCTGAGGACGTGTGCTTCTCACCTTTTGGTGGTGGGATTGTATTTTCTTCCCAAAATATGTGTTTACATTATAGCGATAACAACGTTTCTCTCTGCCAATGCAAGGATCATCAGCACATCTCTAGCGTATGCTGTTCCAGCGATGTTAAATCCCATCATTTATGTTTTAAACACAGCAGAAATAAAAGACTTAATTAGAAAAGTACTAAAAAGGGGTCTGTAGGGTATTTCAAACATAATTAGATTTAACTGCATCTTCTGCAACATGTTATGTTAAGGATATTAAGTAGTAAATAAATTACATTTAGCTTATGATAACATTAAATTTGAATTCATGTAAAGACTGTAGCTAAAAGCTTAAGGTCGGACATGTAGATTCTCTGTTCTATTGTGTAAATGTGGAGAACAGAAATTATTAATACGGGCAATAAGTGTTTCATGCACCTTAACCTACTGACACAACAAGACAAATGCAATGTAATTGGCTTTCTGTAAACAATATACACTCACCTAAATGATTATAAGGAACACCATACCAATACTGTGTTTGACCCCCTTTCTCATTCAGAACTGCCTTAATTCTACGTGGCATTGATTCAACAAGGTGCTGAAAGCATTCTTTTGAAATGTTGCCCCATATTGATAGGATAGCATCTTGCAGTTGATGGAGATTTGTGGGATGCACGAAGCTCCCGTTCCACCACATCCCAAAGATGCTCTATTGGGTTGAGATCTGGTGACTGTGGGGGCCATTTTAGTACAGTGAACTCATTGTCATGTTCAAGAAACCAATTTTAAATGATTCAAGCTTCGTGACATGGTGCATTATCCTGCTGGAAGTAGCCATCAGAGGATGGGTACATGGTGGTCATAAAGGGATGGACATGGTCAGAAACAATGCACAGGTAGACCGTGGCATTTAAACAATGCCCAATTGGCACTAAGGGGCCTAAAGTGTGCCAAGAAAACATCCCCAACACCATTACACCACCACCATAATTGCATTAATGAGAAATTGAACAGGTGTTCCTAATAATCCTGTGTATATATGCTATATTGCCATTCACAGGTTAAATAAATCCAATTTGACATTGTAATATAGGGTGAATTTAAGTTATTTGTGCAAAGCAGTCTGATGATGCACTTGGCTTTGTAAATGTTATTTCCTAATTTTTGGTATTTGAATTCTGATATCAGTTATCCATTTTGACTTACAGTAGATGCTGATTCGAATGTTTTGTTGTGATTCTTTATTTCAGTTGTGTTCTTTTGTTTTCTTATGTATTTTTTTACATAGCACAATTTTCACGTGATCCCAGATATATGCTTTTATTAATCTGAAGCATATTGTTGTTTCTTGCTTAAGGTTATTCTTTAGGTCTACAATAATAAAGAGATCATCTTTCCGCTTTGTTTTGTTTTTTGGACTAAATGTGTCTGTGTATAACCTTTGTAAAGGATTTTAGAGATATTTGTCTACACCATTCAAGTAAGTAGAACTTGGTCTAGGTACTGAAGAACAAGTCAAAGGCAACCACATGTCTCTAAAATATAGCACAAAATATAAACAAATGGAGTGGACACGGGTTATTTTCACACACTTTCTCTACTCATTATTTCTGTGTAAGAATGTAACATAATCTTTATAAAAGTGCTGTCTATAGTCGGTGAAACAGCAGGTGAGGATGTGGTGTAGCATCTGGGCATGCAGGGTATGCTGGTGCATATGGGTCTGGGGGTCTGGGGTCCACATCAAAGTTTTATTCATTTCCGTCTTATATCGTTGAAAATTACTAGATGACAAGTCTCAGATCTGGCATACCCATATGCAGATGCGAGTTGTTTCTCCCCCAGAAAAAAATGAAGAGTGTTAAAACGACAATGTTTTGACAGTAGCTTCAGTGGCGTAGTCAGTAAGGCGTTTGATAAGTAGTTCCGATGCTACATATCAATGCAAGATGGAATCCACTTTTTGCCATACTACATTTTCACATCACAAATCAGATCATACAGGCATTTGTTTTCAACAAAATGAAGAAAATATCTGAAAATGACTAACAGGTGTTTAATAATGAAGTATGTGGCAAGGATAGGGGTATTAGAGAGGTCTTTATTGTCCATATTAGTTGGTATCCATTTATTTACACTCTATTATTATTGTATAATGTACAACATTTGTTTACCTTGCAGTGTTGTAACGGAATGAAGTTATATAGATTCTGAATGAGCTTGTCAATGTTAATCTGATCCAAACATTTGAAGGAAGGCTAAGATTACTGTCCAATCAATCCAAGGGAGATTTCCAATTCTCAAGAGAGTTATTCAAGATCACGAAGCAGTCGAATTTCTGCGATTTCATACACTGTCTGCGCAGCCTGCACAAACTGCAAGAAGATGAACTTATGCTTACGTCGGGCGTCTTCTGTTAGCATCCCGTTGGATGACAGTACAGTAAATCAATGGGAGTGATTCATTTTGAGTAACAGTAAAACTGACCAATCATATCATCTTTCTAAACGGGCAGGCTTTGTTTTTTACAGTTACATTTACGCATTTCGCATACGCTTTTATCCAAAACGACTTACAGTGCATTATACTATACATCTGTTTCTAAGTATGAGCAATTCCTAGGATCGAACCTAGCGGCATTGCTAACGCCACGATCTAACCACTGAGCTACAGGAAAGCAGTATTTTTGTTTACCAGCAATCTCGTACAGCAGAAGAAGCACCCGAAGCAGGTTCGCCAAACTTAAAAGAAAAGAAGAACATATTGTGCATATTTGCTATTATTCTGCATAACAGTGACATTTTATCAGATAAATGGAACATTTTCTACAGTCAGGAATTCCATACGTTTAATTCACTGTAACGTTACCATTAAAATTAAGATTTATTGTAATCAAAGTTCATCTGTAGGTGAATCTGTGTTTGCTGTCTGAGTTTCTTTGCTGAGAGCACACTCATGAGGTGTTGCTTTTTAAGCTGGTCTTGTGTACGTTAGTCTGTGTTGGTTTTATGATCAGACTGGAAGGCAGTCTCTGTAATGTGTGTGTTACACCAATCATAATGCATATGAGTAACAAGGTTTTGCATTTGTATCGCGTTTTATTTTGTATTGCTGTGCTGTTCGCCTTTTGAGTTTCAAGTCTGGAGTAGCATGGTAAATATATAATAATGCATGCAAACTTCTATAGGAAAGCACAGTAAGGTAAAATAAGGTTAAGTCTGTGGGTCAAACGTTAAACGTCACGGTTCGCAGAATCTCTTTTGCAGTGTAGCCTGCTATAAAGGGAATTATGTTTTATCCATAGATACATGCATACTATCTGCAATGACATTCATTGAGTTTCAAAAATTAGATTTCAAAAATGTAATTTAATTTAGCTACATGTGGCTCAGTGGATAAAGCATGGCACTAGCCATGCCAAGGTCATGGGTTTGATCCCAGGGGATTACACATGATCAGGAACAAAATGTATAATACAATGCAATGTAAGTCACTTTGGATGAAAGTGTCTGCCAAATGCATAAATGTAAATAGGGTCCAATGTAAATAGTTTTTTGATTAAAGCTATAAAGGTTACTACTCAACTGATTGTTGGTGAGGTTAACAACTACAAATATATTAAATGATATATTATTCAAGAGAGAAACTCAATTTGATAAGGATTCGCAGGCTGTTGTAAAAAAACATCCATTTCTACTGCAGGGGCCAAAGCATGCTACAGATAAAAAAATCCAACTTGTAAGTGTTACGTCATTGTGTTTTCTAAATACATCTCATGAGATGTAGCAAAGTATATATAAGTTTAGGTTAAAATGACAAACGCTCAGTGAGCTTTGCTGCCGAACAAGCTTTATGTTTATGTGCACAGGTCGGTGTTTTTAATATTATGTTGTTTTGTATGCAGATCGATCTACACATTTACCTTAAGGTACATTTTAAGGAACTCTTTTTATTTAGTTTGTGAACTTCCTACATTTGATTCTGGTAACTTCTTTTTTCAGCTTGGGCAGAACATCAAACGCAAGGTTACCATGAATGCCATAAATACCAGTGTTTCACTCAATATGTCGTTTGTGCGTCCTGAATATTTTTTCATCACTGGACTCACAGGTATCTCATACAGCCATTATTACTACATCTTTTTATTTTGCACTTACATCATTGCTGTAATTGGGAATTCTGCAGTTCTTCTCCTCATAGCTGCTGAACGGAGTCTGCACAGCCCAAAGTACATTGGTGTGTTTAATTTGGCTTTGGCTGACTTTGGTGAAGCTAATGCATTGATTCCTAACATGATGAAGACTTTTCTTTTTGACTCACAGTACATCTCTTATAATGCTTGTTTGGCAAACATGTTTTTTGTTTTCTTCTTTACTACGATGCAGTGCAGCACTCTTGTTGTTCTGGCATACGATCGCTTCATTGCAATTTGTTTACCACTCAGATATCATGCCATTGTGTCTAACACAGTCATGTCTTTAGTTTTCTCAGCGATATGGGCATTTAATGCATTTATGGTGGCCTTGACTGTGTCTCTTATCAACCGCCTTTCATTTTGTAAAACTAATGTTGTACAGGGTTTTTTTTGTGATCATGGGCCCGTGTATAAGTTGTCATGTAATGACAGAACCATTAACAATGTAATGTCAGTACTTAACATGGGCTTATACCTTGTAGCACCAATGATTCTTATAGTTCTGTCATATCTAGGCATTTTTCTAGCCTTAGGTAAAGTCACAACTTTGGAAGGACGTTTAAAAGCTCTGAAGACCTGTGTTACACACCTGCTGTTGGTGGCATCGCTATTTCTTCCCATTTTTAGCATTTATATTGTTGCTTCAACAACCACTCTTACTGTTAATATAAGAATCCTCAGCACATCTCTGGCGTATGCTGTTCCACCGATGATAAATCCCATTATTTATGTTTTAAACACAGCTGAAATAAGAGATTTAATTCGAAAAGTGTTTAAAAACAGGTCTGGACCAACTTGACTGTGTTTTACATATTCCTGTATTTTCTAAAGCAATAAACTGTTTATGTGGAGGATAAATTAGTAGTAGTTAAATTGGATAACATTTACTGATGTTGACTTATGTAAGATCTTTATGTGTAAATGCAGGGACAGTAGTGATATGCTTCTCTTTATTTATTGATTTAATCATTTATACAGCCCTAAATACAAGTGTAGTGTTGATGTGTTCTGCATGTATACTAACCATAACACAAGACTAAACAAACAGGAAAATATAGAATATTTAAAACATGAAATGTTAATGATGGCTATGATTGAGAATTGTATTAATAAACTTGCATTTCTAAATTGAATGTAATACACATATAAACTGTCATATCTTGACATTTTTCTTGGAATTGTATTAGAGCCCGTAAAACCTCATCTGGTGATAGTATGGTTCTTATTCCTATCAATATTCTGCATTTACATTTTCTCTCTCTCCCGATGTAAGAGACATCAGCACATCTCTGTTATCTGTAGTTCATCGTTTATTTTTAAATCACACTTGAAGTTAAATACAAAATGGTTATGAAGAGAAAGGCTTCAACTACAAAGAGGATTTTCAAATGAATTCACTGTTTTTTATTTTAATTATTTTAAACGTATATATTTTTTTTTTTTAGGAAAAGTTCAAATAAGATAATAAATAAGTAAATTTATTTATTTATCACGGATTTAATACCTCAGCTTATTAATATTTTTCTTGAAAAAACTTAAGCCCTTAAAACCCTTATCTACTGGGATTCTTATATTTTCTGCATGAACTTGTTGCATTTTGTGTATTCTCTCTCTCATTGCAAGAGACAAATTGTTCTAGCTATATATCATTTCATCGGACATCAACTTCCATTTAATGTTTAGCTAGTATCTAATAATATAACTATTTAAATTTTATTTAATTTATGTTAATATTCATTTTTATTATTATATTACTGTAGGCTATAATAATAGTGTTAAATAAACGATTTAAACGATTTGTTAAATGGGTCCTGTTATTTTAACGCATTCAAACAAACTGTATGGTACATTGACATCTAGACGTTGAGCTTGGTATTGGAGTCTACATTCAAAATATTGGAGAGAGACACAATTAGCCAAGTAAATGTTCTTCTCGGTTCCTTTTGATTGTTATCAGAAACATTCTACAGGCACTCTATTGTTTGTGAATTTGTACCGGAAGTTAAATTGGGGTCACAAAAGTGTGCATGTGCAGTAACGTTTATGTTGTTAAAATGAAACCGTCTATAGTTTATGTCCCCAAATATATATTTTATATTTATATATATATATATATATATATATATATATATATATATATAGTGCTGAATTGGAACAGTCAATTAGTAAAATACATACAAGGAGAACTGTACCAACAATAACACTGTGTCTACACCTGACGCAATGCAACGCTACACACAATTTAAGATCCGTTCAGATTATATGAGTTCCCACTAGTGGTTACCTGAGTGACGACGTCCACTGATAACGTTAGCTCTACCATCTTCCTATTGGCTGTCCAATGTTCACATTCGCTCTTCAAGAGCCATTGAGAACCAATCAACTCTGACTACTATAGAAAAGGCCAATGAAATTTGGCGAATGCAATTTGCATGCCGGGCTCCGCCCCCGGAAATCCGGTATAAAAGGAAGCCGGCGTGTAGCATTCACTTACCTTTTGTTCTTCAGAGCCTTCGCTCATGACTACCAACAGAACGGATTCTATGAATTCTCCTTCTTCTACATCGCTGGATCTACGACGTGTAGCAGCGGATCGTCCCTACCTGCAGCGACCTTCCCCTGGGCGTCTCGCCGGTTCCGGAGGTGTTAGAGATTTTTTCTAAAAAGTCATTTTCAGGACAAACTGAGCATTCTCCAGCGCGGCATGTACCGCTGTTCTCTTGGGTGCGGCACTCTCATCGAGGAGGGGGATGGACACGATCGCTGCGTTAGGCGTCTGGGCGTCCAGCACGCTGAAGCAGCATTCGTTGACAAATCTGCCCGCACTGCGGGCGGATTGTCATTCAGAAGTTGCGGTCACGGGTGGCTGTCTTCCTACGGGAACCAGCCACCATTTCGTCTGCTACCCGGGCTGTGACATCTGTGGCTACGGCCCTGATGACCACCCACGTTAGCAGCGTTAGTGATATGGGGAACTCTGCGAACGTAAACCCGCCAGCTAAGTGCTCACGGGCCGATCGCACCCCGATTCGCTCCTCTGAGCGTTCCCTAACCGGCGGTGGCATACCGTCCGGATTCTCACGCACACACATCGGGTACGATGTGTGACGCAGATGAGATGTTGCTCGCAGCATCGGAGGGGGGCTAGCATCCGACTCTGACGAATCCGAGCTCCACCCCCAGCGGTCGAGTTAGGAGGAAGTAGAAGTGATGTCATTCATGCTAACCCGGGGATATGTGGTTCCTGAGGTCGGAGCGCGGTGCAAACCACACTTGGAGTGCTCCACTCACGGATCGCTCCAGTGAAAACCAGCTCCGCCTCCCTTACTTCCCTCGCTGGTGGGGCAGCCAAGGATTGCGTCGAGATCCCCCGGGTGGAACGTCCGCCCGCGGTGCACCTGTGCCGCGGTCGGCTACCACCTGGGGAGAATCGGCCGCCCATACGGTCCAAAGCACGTAAGACTTAGGCATCACTGATGTCGAAAGCTTGCGATGCTGCGGGCCAGGCTGCCTCCTCTCTACGCCATGGCCATCCTGCAGGTCCGCCAGGCCAGGGCGTTGAGAGTGCTCCACGGGGGTAAGGCCGACCTGGGTATAATGCAGGATCTCTGTGCCACCGCTGGCAGCGCTCTACGGGCGACCAAGGCGGTGGCACGGGCCCTGGGTCGGACAATGTCCACGGTAGTGGTCCAGGAGAGACACCCCCGGTTATACCTTGTGCAGAAGGGTGACACCAAGGAAGTCCGCTTTCTTGATGCACCCATCTCGCAGGGTGGGTTGTTGGTAACACCGTTGAGGACTGTGCCCAGCAGTTTTTTGACGGTGAAGCAGACAGTGGCAATTAGCCACATTTTTTTCATGCCGCGACTCGGCCGCCCAGAGGCCTCCGAGATCCCGCGTGACGTCTGCTTCCCTTCAACCCAGGAGCCCTTCGACATCGGCTCCGGTTCCTGTGCCCCCACAGGCGGCACCCCGGTAGCAGAGGTTGAGGGGGAAACCTTCACCCCGTCAGCAACCTTCTCGCGAGAAGGGACACTGACGGGAAGACCCCAGGGTGGACAACATCGGGCCCGAACCTTCACAGCCACGGCTCTGATCGGTCGGTACGGGACGACTCCTGCCTCGTCACCAAAGCTTGTCACTTGTCAGGGCCTGGCGCCCACTTACTCACAGAGTTTTTCTGTTCTCCCCGGGTTTACTTACAGCCGATCGCACACTCCACTGGACTGTGCTCGGCAAACCAACCTCACACCCTGGCAAGGTGTGAGGTCATACACACACGACAGCTGTCACCACTCTCAAACCGACAGTGCCTGCCATTGTCCCGCCAGGCGACGAACCACCCCCTGTGGGAATGATGAAGCAGACCGTCCCCTTGGTCACCCTGTAACAGTCCCTGGGAGCTCAAGAGCTGCCCACACTGTCTCGCTGGCCTTGCAGGCGGTCCGTCTTGGTTACTTGATCCAGTTCGCCAGAGACTCTCCCAAGTTTCAGGGCATCATCTCTCCCTCTGTCAGAGGCAGGGACGCCTCCGTTCTTTGGGTAGAGGTCACCACCCTTCTGGCGAAACAGGCATAGAGTTCGTCCCTCAAAACCAAGATGTTCAGTGGGTCACCACCCGCACTTCATCATTTCCAAGAAAGACGGCGGGTTGCCATCGGTCTGCGTACCCTGAACAAGCACCTTCACAAGCTGCTGTTCAGATGCTCACGCAGAGGCACATCCTGACATCTAGCAGGTGTCAGGATTGGTTCGTGGCAATCGACCTGAAGGCCGCTTACTTTCATGTCTCAATCTCCTTGACACCGGCCGTCCCCACGGTTCGTGTTCGAGGGGTGGGCATATCATTATAGAGTCCTCCCTTTCGGTCTGTCCCTGTCTCCACACGTCTTCACGAAGATTGTGGAAACCGCCCTTTCTCCCCTTCGGGAAAAAGGTGCGCGGGTACTAAACTATCTCGACGACTGGCTTATCCTGGCACACTCGTGAGATCTGTTGTGTACACAGAGGGACCTGGTGCTCCGGCATCTAGATCGATTGGGATTTCAGGTCAACCGAGGAAAAGAGCAAACTCTCCCCAGTGCAGAGCATCCTCTTCCTCGGTATGGAACTTAACTCTGTCACCATGACGGCGCAGCTGTCCGCAGCACGCGCCCAGTCAGTGTTGAACTGCCTGGAACACTTCAGGCAGTCGGCGGTCCCCCTGAAACAATTTCAGAGGCTCCTGGGACACATGGCGTCCTCCGCGGGGATAATACCCCTCGGATTGATGCACATGACACCGCTTCAACACTGGCTACAGAGTCGAGTTCCCAGGATAGCGTGGCACACCGGCAGCAGACGCATGGTGTTGACGCTCTGCTGCCGACGCACCCTAACCCCATGGTCTTCCATGACCTTCCTCCGGGCGGGGGTTCCCCTCGGGCAGGTTACGAGACACGTCGTGGTGACGACGGACGCCTCGCTGCAGGGGTAGGGTGCAGTGTGCAACGGGCACGCAGTAGCGGGGCGCTGGACGGGCCCCCGTCTGCGCTGGCATACAATTGCCTAGAGTTGTGGGCTGTGCTGCTTGCACTGAGAAGGCCCCGGCCTCTAGTACAGGAACAGCACGTGTTGGTCCTCCGGGACAGCATGACAGCCATAGCGTACATTGCCAGGGTGGCGTACGCTCACGGCAGCTAACACAACTTGCCCGACGAGTTAGCAGGTGATCCGCTCCCTGCGGGCCACACACATCCCAGGCAAACTGAATCAGACAGCCGATGCGCTCTCTCGTCAGTATGTGCCTTGCGGAGAGTGGCGACTCCACCCCCGGTCAAGCTCATTTGGGTGCTGTTCGGTCAGGCACAGATAGACCTCTTTGCCTCCCACGACACCACCCATTGTCTGCTTTGGTACTCCCTGACCGAGGCCCCCTCGGCACGGATACCCTGGCGCACAGCTGACCACGGGACGGGCGAAGCACACCTTCCCCCCCAGGAGCCTCCTTGCACAGACACTGTGCAAGGTCAGGGAAGAGGAGCACCAAGTGTTATTGGTTACACCGCACTAGTTTAACCACACTTGGCTTCAGAACTGATGCTCTGGACAGCGACTCCCCCTGAACCATTCCCCTGAGAGAGGACCTGCTCTCTCAGGGGAAGGACACGTCCTGGCATCCCAGATCAGACCTCTGGAACACCCATGTCTGGTCTCTAGACAGGACGAGAAGATCCTAAGATGGCTACTCCCCCTATACGGCTGAGACCATCAACCAGGCTAGGGCCCCATCTACTAGGCGGTTACACGCCTCTAGACGGTGCCTCTACTCGTCCTGGTGTCTTTCTCAACGAGAAAGACCCACTGAGGTGCTTGATCAGGATTGTGTTCCCCTTCTCACGAGACTGGAGACTAACATCTCCCTTCCACACTGAAAGTGTATGTAGTCGCTATTGCCACTCATCACGAATCAGTTGATGGAAAGTTTCTAGGGCAACACGACCTGATCACCAGGTTCCTAACGAGCGCGAGCGGGCGGAATCCGCCTCACCTCCACTCCATACCCTCTTGGGACCCTAACGTGGGTCCAAGAGCCCCTCGGAGGCTCCGATCTTCCTCACCTGAGTAAGACGGCCCCCCTGTTGGCGCTTCCTTCAAGAGGGTAGAGGACCTCCAAGCATTCTTTGTGTCCCCGGATTGCCTTTAATTCGGCCCTGGTAACTCTCACGCTATCCTGAGACCCAGGCCCGGATACGTGCCCAAAGTTCCCACTTCTCCCTTCGGGGTCCAAGTGGTGGACTTGCAGGCGCTCCCCATCGGGGAGGAAGACCCAACCTCATCCGTGTTGTGTCCTGGACCGCACGCAGAGCTTCAATAGCTCTGACCAGCTCCTTGTTTGTGTTGGAGGACAGCAGAAGGGGAAGGCTGTCTCCAAGCAGAGGCTGGCGCACTGGGTCGTAGATGCCGTTACGACGTCATTCCGATCTCAGAATCTCCCATGCCCTTTGACAGTGAGGGCTCACTCCACACGGAGTTTAGCCACCTCCTAGGCACTGGCAGAAGCGCCTCTCTAGCAGACATCTGTGGAGCTGCGGGTTGGGCTACGCCCAAACACTTTCGCAAAGGTTAACAGCCTTCGCGTAAACCCGGTGTCAGCCCACGTCCTACGTGGCGACATGTAGGACTGGCAATTGGGAGGGCGTATGCCTGCGAAAGCACCATCCCACCCTCCAGCAGGTTGGGTCAGTGTTCTATATACCTTTTTCTTCTTACCTAATCACATGGCTAAGAAAATTGGTACCTCACCAGCCTTCCTTCTTACCCAGACTCTGGTTAAAAACAGGCATTCCATCCATCACTAAGCAAAGCACCCCCTGGGGATTGGTTGGGCAGAGCAACCTTTCCCTTAGGCCGGGATACCACATGACCTATCACAGATAGTTCTAACCTGCCTGGTGCTATCAGACGCAGTAACACCCCCACCGTGGGCTGTTCCGTCTGCTATACCCTCATGACTATGGTTCCCACACACGGTAACCCATGACCTTCCCCAGGTGGACCTCCACCTCGCGGTTAACTACCCAGTCCGCACATTCCATGCGTTCTCCTCCAAGGACGAGACCATACTTTTATCCACCATATTCCTCCCCACGGGTAGGAGGTGGCCTCTGTAGCGCTTCTCTGATTAAGAGTCGCGCTTACCCGGTGTAAACTGATCCGTACGGCCTCTCGCCTATAGAGAGCTAAGGCCCCGTCCGTGAAGGTTACCGGTCAGGGCTGTACCCATCTTTCTCAAGGAAAGCTCTGGAACCCCCCGACCACCACACTGGAAGGTTACAGTTTCACGAAAGCTTCGAGATGACACGCCCAGGCTTGTTACCGTCGCTTCGCTGACATTGTGACGCGATACAGCGTTGTGGCGTTTTCCATAGGCAACCCCATCTGTCGTTCTCGACACAACGTCGAGAGACCGACAGAAAGGGAACGTCTTGGTTACGTATGTAACCTCAGTTCCCTGATGGAGGGAACGAGACGTTGTGTCCCTTATGCCACGAACACGTATCGTATTCTGCTGCAGTTTGAGAGGTCTCAGGCTCTTCAGAACAAAAGGTAAGTGAATGCTGCACGCCGGCTTCCTTTTATACCGGATTTCCGGGGGCGGAGCCCGGCATGCAAATTGCATTCGCCAAATTTCATTGGCCTTTTCTATAGTAGTCAGAGTTGATTGGTTCTCAAGGGCGAACCCCATCTGTCGTTCTCGACACAACGTCTCGTTCCCTCCATCAGGGAACTGAGGTTACATACGTAACCAAGACGTTCTAATGCGTTCTGTTGTATTTTGTCGCACCGAGTCTGGTGTAGACATGGTGTTATGAGGATTTTAAAAGATACTCCACTGTTTGTTTGTTTTAATTATTGGAAAGTAAATAGGCATGAATAGCGTAAATCAAGTAGATCATTTATTTCTAATACATCACTTTTTCTATATAAAATAATATTGGAAATAAGAGAAGACGTCAGCTAAACATTTTTTAAGCAGAACATGTGCCTTTTATTTTACAGGGAGGTTTACCAGGACAAAATCTGAATGAATTTAAATATATATGTTTTGTGATTGAATAATTGTCAACGTCATGATGTGTCTGGGACAACATTTAAATCAACCAATCAGATTTCAGAAATAAATTGACAGTTTATTTTTTTAAATTTAGTCTTCCAACCAGGATGAGGTGCTTCTAGACAATTGTTTTTCACTTATCATTTCCCTCTGATTTTATGAGTAAGTTATGGTTAGGGTTGGGCTTTGGTGTTGGTTTAGGTTTTATTTATAAAAATGGGTAACACTTTATAATAACTGCACGCTATGAATCATTAGTTAAGCATCAGTACATAGTTAATTAATCATTTATGAAGCATTGGCCCCACATTAATAGACAATAGTAAGCAGTTTATAAATACAGCTATAAATGCTTTGTTCTTGATTTATAAGCATGTATATAATATGCTTAATAATCAAATTTCCATACTTTATTAAGGATGAATTTATCATTTCCAAATTAAGGATTACATTACCTACAAACCAGTTAGTTAGTTGTCAGTGGTTCATGAGATCATTTAGAAACTGCAAGTAAATGATTAATAAACTCTTTGAATGCACATTTATACATCTTATTATTCTGACATATAGTAACAGTTCCTTAATTTGTTAATAAATGCTTTTTTAACACATATTCCTGCTGTAATTCATGATTAATTAAGGTAGTTATAAAACATTTACTAGTTGTCAGTTAACTATTATTGTAAATTATTCTGTAAAGCATTTGTAAATGCTTTACAAGGCAAACATAGTCCTCACTTTAGATGAGCTCACAAAAAATAGTTATCCAAAAACTAGTAAATGTTTTATAACTACCTTATTTAATCATGAATTAGAGTAGGATTATGAGCCTTTAACTCTCCTTTGTAAATGCTTTACAAGGCATACATAGTCCTCACTTTAGATGTGCTCACAATAATAGTTAACTGACAACTAGTAAATGTTTTATTACTAACTTAATTAATCATGAATTACAGCAGGAATATGTGTTAAAAAAGCATTTATTAACAAATTAAGTAACTGATATGTCAGAATAATAAGATGTATAAATGTGCATTCAAAGAGTTTATTAATCATTTACTTGCAGTTTCTAAATGATCTCATGAACCACTGACAACTCCTAACTAGCTGGTTTGTAAGTAATGTAATCCTTAATTTAGAAATGATGAATTCATCCTTAATAAAGTATGAAAATTTGATTATTAAGCATATTATATACATGCTTATAAATCAAGAACAAAGCATTTATAACTGTATTTATAAACTGCTTACTATCAATGTGGGGCCAATGCTTCATAAATGATTAATTAACTATGTACCGATGCTTAACTAATGATTCACAGCATGCAGTTATTATAAAGTGTTACCTAAAAAGGTAGTCCTAAACACATCAACCCCGAGTTTGTTGTATACACATTTATTTCTGTCTCTTTTTTAATGTTTTCCATTGTTTTTACTTTGCAATAAAAACATAATGTAACATGCATCCGAACAGACTCTCAACAAAACTCGACCATTATAATTACAAAAAAATATTTTATAAGTAATTTTTATCAGAAGTGCATTAAGAGAGAAACAATAATATTGAATGACTTTACTCAACCGCAGGCTTCACAAAGGCATGGTTGATACAACACTTGTTGTTCCATATAAAAAGACATCAAACAAGCTAACTATTTTCTAATATGTATAATTATACAATAAATTAGCTTTTAAAAGAGCAACCCAGTTAAAATGTATTCTTTGTGAAATGGTGTATTTATAAATAATAATACAGATATGCGGTTGCATACATTTTTTAGATCAGATTCTTTAAAAAAAGAAAAATCATAACAGACACATTAAATCAACAAGTATCTAACGTTTTTTCCCTTACAACTAAAGATAGCTGGGATTGACACCAGGACTATCCATGACCCCCGGTGGATCATGGCAGCCTTGAATTAATGCCCACTCTTTTCCTTTGCAATTGTTGCACTAAGACATTCTTCACCTCTTCTGTTCTCAAACAGTAAATAATAGGATTAATCATGGGAGGCAACAGACTATACAGCATAATAATGACCAATCGCAAATCAGTACTGAACTTTATGTTGATATTGTTTGCTAAATAATTAAAACACCTGGGCAGGAAAAACAGAGCAATTATAATGAGCTGAGGACTGCAGGTGGAGAAAGACTTGAGTCTTCCTTGGATGCTCGATATACGCAAAACGGCCACAATAATGGCACAGTAAGAGAAAACAATTATAGCAAGTGAACCCAGCAGCACTACCATGGCCTGAATGAAAGCAGGATAACTATACTTTTCTCTGTTAGTGCAGGCCAGTGTTGTTATGGCTATGTGGTCACAGTAACAATGTACAATGGTGTTACCTGCACAGTATGGGAGAGGATATGCTCGTATGATCATCATCAAGGGGCCGAGCAGACCCAAAATCCAAGAGCAAAAGATCAGAATGAAAACATTTCTGTTTGTCATGATGCTGTGATATCGAAGTGGTAAACAAATGGCTGCATAGCGATCTATGGCCATGACTGCCAACAGAAGTGCAGTGACTGAGCCAAAGAAATGCACAAAAAACATCTGAAGAAAGCAACCTAGAAATGAAATAGTTCCATCTTGAAACCAATATCTGCTGATTATTTTGGGTAATGCAGTGTTGCTGAAGAGTACATCACACACAGCCAGATTTAGAATACAATAATATACAGGTTTCTGAAGGCTTTTAGATATTACAAATAACGTCAAAAAAACAGCATTTACCACCATTGTGCACATATAAACAAAGAACAGGACTGCTGACACAATGCCATAATATCGAGGCTGAAGTCCAGGAAACCCAGCAATAACAAAATCCTTAATAAAACTGACGTTTCCCATTGGCACGATGTGTCCTAGGAATAAAATTACAGTTCTGTATGTAGACAATGTTACCAATTATACAATTTGGATGATAAGGAAAAAATGTTTTTGATATTGTAATCCATCGAAATCTGCATCCAAATCCAGATGGTTAAAATGTTAACAAGAGGGCTTGCGCACCCCTTTCCATGAAGTGATTCAGAACAGGATTTGTTCAGGTTACCACTTTTTATATAGATCAATGAACATTCAAAATAGCATGACGTAAAACAAAACAAAGTCTCCCAAGGTAATTACAGCAGATATTTTCCTGTAAAATCAGGATGTAATTTAGCAATTTCGAAAACAGAGCAAACAGGGGAGACCTTTTACTCCAGTGAAACTTTCACTGCTTAGGTTTGTTTTTACCGTTTTGTGTATATTTATGAAAGTGCTACAGGAACTGTAAATCAGCAGGCCGTAACATACATCTGTTATCTGTTAATCTACATATTTGAATACAATGTATTTTCATGGTGGTGTTGTGAATTAAATATAAAAACATGGTTTTTCTACAAAATACCTAGAGACATGGTCCACGTTTTAAAAACCGTTATACAAAATATAATTTCAAACTACTTTTAAAGTGGTTAATACATGATAGTTAAAAATAAAAAAAACTTGCATAGCGTCATTTGTTTTCTCTAAATGCCCTCTCAAGAGATGTATTATTAGAGGATATATATGTTTGGATGATTCAAATGACATTCAATGATCACTGCTGCATGACAGAATACAGAAAGCACTGCTTTAAAGCTTTAAAGAACCTAATACAGTTTTGTATTCTAATTTCCATAAAGTTACATTTCCAGTTACATTTTCTTATACTTGTCATTTCTATTTTCAGCTTGGAATAACTACAAACGCAAGCTCAGCATGAATGCCATAAATACCAGTGTTTCACTCAATATGTCGTTGGTGCGTCCTGAATATTTTTTCATCATTGGACTCACAGCTACATGGGCATTTAATGCATTTATGGTAGGCATGTTAGTGTCGTTAATCAACCGCATTTCATTCTGTAAAACCAATGTTGTACAAAGTTTTTTTTGTGATCATGGGCCTCTGTATAAATTGTCATGTAATGGCAGAACCATTAAAGGTTCTATGTGTAAGTTTCAGAGGCCACTATTGGCGATGTAGGAAATTGCAACCTACAGCACCGCTAACCCCTCTCCCTCCCATTAAGAGAAGCTACGGTTGCCGTCACAGGAAAAAAGGGTTCCGAAAATGATAGCGGCCATTATCGGTGGTGTTGATAATTGCAATCTTCGTCTCACAGGCGAACAACAGACTGAAGTTTCGGACACAGGACAGAGACGTCGTCGTCCGAGACAGCAGAGACTAACCTTTGCAAGTCAAGTGACGAGGTTTATTTACAAAGAAAAATAAATAAATTAAATTACTTAATTCATCATTTACTCTAATCGTTATAGTGAATATTATTGTTACTTGTTAACATTGTGTCAGTGATTTATTCGCTTATTTTGAATAGCATTTTTTGGCACGGTAACTTGGTTCGTAATTTACAGCCTATTGAAACGGCTTGCTAATGCTAAAGGCGTGTAATCTACCCGCCAAAGTCTTAGCAGACATTTTTCTTATCATCACAGAGTCAATCAGAGGACTTAAACACAGGTAGTAAGAGGCAGAGGAAGAGGGTGGAGAGGTAGGGATGTTGGAGATGCAGGCAGGGCGAGGAGAGGCAGAGGAGCTAACGTTACCCGGGAGGACCACACAAGAGAGGATGTGGAAGCTAAGCAGTATTATAATATAATTTACACCCGATTTAATCAAATTATGATTGTAAACATGATTTCTAACTTGATTTGCACACGGCCATGCAATAATGACTTATGATACAATTAGTGCTAAAAATGTACAAGGAAAAACACTACTTCTCTTGATGATCATGCTCATCTATTAGCTAAAGCTATCAAACAAACTGGAGGCTTGTTTTGCCTCCAAAACAAGCTGCCACTTATACTGCGGAAATTAGACAAATTTACCGGTCCAGCAGAAAGCTGGCAACTTCGGCGTCACTTAGCAAACCCGTTTCCTGCTTCAGTGCCCTCCTTTTTTCAAAGAACCACGCCGATGTTTATTCGGGTTTTCTGCCGTTTTTTTGTCTCTATTTCGCCTTGTTGCATCGTATTTTCTCTTTTTTGACGACACAGATTGACGCTCTGTCGGCTCGTGTGCAGAGTATGTGTGGTCCGCCATTAGCGCAAATTTCACTTCTTACTGCAACAAAGAACCGTTTCTATTTCTAATAAAAAACACGACGATAAAATGTTGTTATTGTTCTTCCTCTACTTCTGCTTATCCTTCTATGTAGTGGCTTTGCAAGCTGCCTCCAAAACACATCCGGAGAAGAAGAACATAGTCCCGTGCATCCTCCCTTTTACGAAACGTGCTCAGTTTGTCCGTGTAGTGCTACTATAGAAACATGGCTGTGCAATTTGATAAATTACATGTAAGGGTGTGCCCGCGGTGTATATACATAAAATGGCTCATTGTAAGGTATATATATCCAGTATCCAGCGACTTCAAACATCCGTTGAAGAGGAGTGGACCAACATTCCAACAATCAACAACCTGATCAACTGCGAAGGAGATGTGTTGCATTGAGTAAGGCAAATGGTGGTCACAACAGATACTGATCCCCAATACCCCCAATACAGTAAAACTGCACATTTTAGACTACGTTCACACTGCCAGCCTTAAAGGAATCATTGGCCGGAAGTAAGTGTTTTTATTTGTCTTTTGTGTGTTATAAATTGCGTGACATTGCAAAAATTTAAGTGTCGGCACAAAAGATGTATTTTATCTAGAAGCATATGCTCACCCAGACCTGCTTGAAACGCCTCGTGTAACCACACCCCCACAACTTGACGTCAGCTCGTGGAGTGATTTGACTAAAACCGCCCAAATCTACACGCAAGTAATGTGGGCGGTCTTGTAAATTTCATTGTACCGTCGCCGGCCCAGCCTGATATTCCGAATATTTGAAGAGGCGTTACATTTCCGTGCAGTATTCGACCAATCACTACGCACTAGTGACCTGGCCAATCATAGAACACCTCGCTTTTCTGACCGATGAGCTTTGTAAAAAATCTGCGTATTTCAGAGAGGCGGATTATAGAGGAGATACAAACATGCACAGTATTTGGAAAATACAGCGCTTTTTAACCTTAAATCGTATATAGAAATTGTATTACATCTAAAGAAAACAATAACATTCGTTTTAGCCGAGTCAAATGACCCCTTTAATGCTCAATCCAGATTTTTTGCTCAAATCCGATTTCCAGTTTGGCTGTTCACATTATGTTTAGGAATGTGACCCATATCAGATTGCAGTGTGAACTGGTCGCGGTCCTGAACTGAATCGCATGCGCACAATTAACGTGTTAGGAGTTTATAACCATGCTGTCTAATCTGCATCTTGATATGTCAAACCTGTGAGGTGGACGGATATTCTCGGCAAAGGAGAAGTGCCACTGACAGATATTTAGACAGATTTGTGAACAATATTTGAGAGAAAAAGGCCTTTTGTGAACATAGAAAAAGTCTTGGATCATTGAATTCAGCGCATGAAAAATAAAGGCCAAAACAAAAGTGTTGCGTTTATAATTTTGGTCAGTTTACTGTTTACAGTTTACTTAGTTTGGCCAAAACATGTTGGTTAGAAATAGAAAAATTGTGTTGCGTCATTTGTTTTTTCTGAATGCCCTCTCAAGAGATGTATTGGAGGATATATATGTTTGGATGATTCAAATGACATTCAATGATCACTGCTGCATTACAGAATACAGAAAGCACAGCGTCATTTGAAGCAGCTCATGAAGCTTTAAAGAACTTTATGCAGTTTTGTATGCAAATTTCCATAAAGTTACATTTCCAGGATGTAGTTTTTTATCAGTTTTCTTATACTTGTCATTTCTATTTTCAGCTTGGCATAACTACAAACGCAAGCTCAGCATGAATGCCATAAATACCAGTGTTTCCCTCAATATGTCGTTTGTGCGTCCTGAATATTTTTTCATCACTGGACTCACAGGTATCCCATACAGTCGCTATTTCTATGTGTTTTTATTTTGCACTTACATCATTGCTGTAATTGGGAATTCTGCAGTTCTTCTCCTCATAGCTGCTGAACGGAGTCTGCACAGCCCAAAGTACATTGGTGTGTTTAATTTGGCTTTGGCTGACTTTGGTGAAACTAATGCATTGATTCCTAACATGATGAAGACTTTTCTTTTTGATTCACAGCACATCTCTTATAATGCTTGTTTGGCAAACATGTTTTTTGTATTCTTCTTTACTACGATGCAGTGCAGCACTCTTGTTGTTCTTTCATACGATCGCTTCATTGCAATTTGTTTACCACTCAGATATCATACCATTGTGACTAACACAGTCATGTGTTTAATTTTTTCGGCGATATGGACATTTAATGCTTTTATGGTGGCCCTGATTGTGTCTCTTATCAGCCGCCTTTCATTCTGTAAATCTAATGTAATACAAAGTTTTTTTTGTGATCATGGACCCATGTATAAGATGGCATGTAATGACAATAGTATTAATTTTATTTTAGCAAAACTTAACACGAGTTTATACCTTATAGTACCATTGATTCTTATAGTGCTGTCATATATATGTATTATGTTTGCCTTAAGTAAAGTCACAACTTGGGAAGGACGTTTAAAAGCTCTGAAGACCTGTGTTACACACCTGCTGTTGGTGGCATCTCTGTTTCTTCCAATTTTATGCATTTATCTTTTTGCTTCAACAACCACTCTCTCTCCCAATGCCAGGGTCATCAGCTCATCATTTTCGTATGCTATTCCACCAATGATAAATCCCATCATTTATGTTTTAAACACAGCTGAAATTAAAGACTTTGTTCGAAAAATGTTTAAAAACAGGTCTAGACCAATTTGAGATTATTCAAACTCACTGTATTATTTTTCCTTGTGCCTTTTAGCTATGGAGGATGAATTCTTAAAAAAAATTGAACTGGATAAAATTTACTAAAGTGAATGGATCAATAGACTAGTGTAAGATGTTTATGTGTATTGTAGGAACAATAATGACTTGCACTATATTTATTGATTCAGTCATTTAAACAGCTCTGATAAAATCAGTACATTTATTTATATTCAATGCAGTTTATTTTGAAGTGTGTATGTTGTTCTGTTTGTATCAAACTTTATTGCATTTACGCTTTCTGTTCTTCTGTTTTTGTACCTATCCAACATATATTCCAAAATGTATAGTTTAATCACAGCCGAAGTAGACCAGAAAATTTGTAAAATGGTTATTAGGAGAATTATACCAACTATAAAGAGGATTTTGAAAATGACTGCACTGTTTTAATTATTGGAAAGTAAAAGGCATGCAAATTTGTACATATTTAATCAAGTACATAATTTATGTGTATTACATAATATATAAAAAAGGAAATCAAATAATACAATAAGATAACCTCTGCTAATTAGTTTTTTTAAACATAACAGGAGACTTTAAATTTGACGGGAGATTTGCAAGGACAGAATGAATTGTGAAAAGACTAGTTTGAATGCAGTTTAAATAACTTTTTGTGTTTAAATAAATGCAAATAATTGGGTTTCATACCAGTCATTATACCCTCATATTGTAGCTCCATAAACAACCAAATCGCACGGCAAAAACTTAACTATTTTACGAGGTGGCTAATTTTGCCTAACTTGTGTGAATTCGCGTGATCTCATTCCTACATTTTAGTGCGATTGGCTTCAGTATTGCTTTTTTTTGTAATCTGACGTTTTTGTAAAATTCACAACATACAAGTTCATACGTTTAGCCACCTAGCAAAATAGTTACAAATTTAACTATAGTCTTTTACTGCAATCTAATGGATGAAATCAAGTAAATGTCAAATAAGTTTCATTTGATGATTAAATGCTGCATGGACAAAGTAGGCCTACTTCATGTACAGTAATATTCCTCTTTAAATGTGTCAGGCTGATCTCTAAATATTTATTTATTGTCACATTTGTCATCAATTAAGATGTAGCCATTTCTAATGCAGACCAACAATTAAATTAAAGAGTAAATAATTTTATTTATTTAGTGGAAACCCAAATGTAGTAAAATTCCCTTTCTATCGGTCTGTCGATTTTGTGTCGAGACGGAATGGGGTTTGAACTTGAGAACCCCTGATCTCTTGTCGTACTTTGAAAAGGTCAATGAACTTGACGAATTGCGGATTCGACCCAGCGGTCATGCAAGAACTCCGCACCACCGCCCACTTCGCTCTCCGTGCGACTAGGTGATGGCACCAGGGGTGCCTCCAGAAATTCTGGGCCCTATGGAAACCAAAATTTCTGGGCCCCCTACAAATGGGAAAATAAATGGGGGTCTGCTCTTCTGGGCCCTAAATCAGCCTGGGCCCATAGAATCGTCCTAACCTTCCATCCCTTTACTGCGCCCATGGATGGCACACGCGCTGGGTCGTAGAATGTCCACACTTGTGGTCCAAGACAATGAAGCCCAGGGTGACCCGTGACATCGGGCAAGACTCCTGCCACTCAGCCCATTCGCACCAATTGTGTACGCGCTGTGCATTATCGTATAATATGGCAGATATTTTATGATGAAACTTTCTTAGAGGTATGGTAAACATTGTTTAGAGCCTGTTATTCAAACAACAGTAGTGACCAAAGCATACTGCTAGTAAAAAAAACATCCATTACATCATTGTGTTTTCTGAATGCCCTCTCAAGAGATGTATCAAAGGATATATATATGTTTCATTTAGATTTTTATGTGTCATTTAGATTCAAATGACATTCAGTGATCACTGCTGCATGAGAGAATAAGGCAAGCACAGCCGAGTCATTAAAAGAAGCTCACATACTATCAAACTGTGGCTGTTATTGGTTATTCAGGTTCTATATGTTTATGCACACAGGTCTGTGTTTCAAATATTATGGAGTTTTGTATGCACACTTCTATTTCTATATATATATTCCAGGATTTATTTATTTTTTACATTTCAAACAGTTCATCTTATTCTCATATTTTCTATTTTCAGCTTGGGCAGAACATCAAACAAGATCACCATGAATGCCATGAATAGCAGTGTTGCCCATAATATCTCAGTTGTGCGTCCTGAATATTTTTTTATCACTGGACTCACAGGTATCCAATACAGCCGTTATTATTATATTTTCTTATTTTGCGTTTATTTTATTGCTGTAATTGGGAATTCTGCAGTTCTTCTCCTCATAGCTGCTGAACGGAGTCTGCACAGCCCAAAGTACATTGCCGTGTTTAATTTGGCTTTGGCTGACTTTGGTGAAACTAATGCATTGATTCCTAACATGATGAAGACTTTTCTTTTTGATTCACAGCACATCTCTTATAATGCTTGTTTGGCAAACATGTTTTTTGTATTCTTCTTTGCTACGATGCAGTGCAGCACTCTTGTTGTTCTGGCATACGATCGCTTCATTGCAATTTGTTTACCACTCAGATATCATGTATTTGTGACTAACACAGTCATGTGTTTAATTTTTTCAACGATATGGACATTTAATGCTTTTATCATGGCCCTGGTTGTGTCTCTTATCAGCCGCCTTTCATTCTGTAAATCTAATGTAATTCAAAGTTTTTTTTGTGATCATGGCCCCATGTATAAGATGGCATGTAATGACAATAGTATGAATTCTTTTTTAGCAAAACTTAACACAAGTTTATACCTTATAGTACCATTGATTCTTATAGTGCTGTCATATATATGTATTCTTTTTTCCTTAAGTAAAGTCACAACTTGGGAAGGACGTTTAAAAGCTCTGAAGACCTGTATTACACACCTGTTGTTGGTGGCATCTCTTTTTCTTCCTGTTACAGGCATTTATATTTATACATTCATAAATTCTCCTTCTGCCAATGCAAGAGTCATCAGCACATCTCTGGCATATGCTGTACCACCAATGTTAAATCCTATCATTTATGTTTTAAACACAGCTGAAATTAAAATCTTAATTAAAAAAGTCTTTAAAAACAAGTCTGGACCAATGTGAGGTATTTTCTAACCGAATGTATTAACGTTTTATTAATTGTGTGTTTTGCCTTTTAAATAAAAAAATATATATTAATTTAAGCAGAAATTTAGAAAAATGTATTGATTAATTCATTTAAACATACAACATGTGTTCTTCCTTGATTGATGTTCATATTCTGTACATTTGTAAAGAGGTTGTTTTGTGATTATGGACCACTGTGGCATGTAACAACAATAGAATTCATTGTTTTAAAGTGAGATTTAATTATCATAAATATCATATATTTTTCATTCTGAAGTAAAATCTTTGAGGGCTGTATAAAGTCCCAAAGACCTCTTTTTCTAGCCTGCTGTCAGTATAATTTTGTTCGGCCTACAGTATGTTAATGTTTCCCTGATCCAATGCATGAAAATAAAGTTGAAAAACAGATTATGAGCTACTGAATTTATCATTCACCTTCTGTGTGTTCATTTAAAAAAATGCCTAATAAACTGTTGCTTGGCATCTGCTCATGACTCTGTGAGATTTTGTTTGAAAGTGGAGGGTCCATTACAAAATATCTGTATGTCAGACAGTTTATTATTCACGGTCAGAGGTTCGATGCTTTCTTTGCTATAGATGGCTACGACTCTCTGTGTAATTTACTTTGACTTTAAATCTTGCTTTTGAAATTTTTTCTCTCTGTTAATCTGCAGAAACATAAAGACAGTATCATGAAGTCTTTATTATGCATCGGATTACACCATTTGATACATGTTTTTTCTTTATTCCCTGTGAGTGTATGCCTTTGTGGCTGCCTGTTGATAACAAACAGATCTATTCAGAGCTCTGTTATACAACTCAGGTCATTAACAAACCCCCTTGTGTCATACTAAAGTTCTTCATGTATACTACATGAAAATATGTTTATTCACAATTTCTGATATCAGTCATTACATTAAGAATTGGGTTAATAGTAATATTATCAGTGTATCTTAAAGTAACTATAAACTACATAGGCTAAATCTATACAGACAATAACCTCCACATATTGCCTATGGTGTGATAGCCAAAATGTGGATAATTTAACAGTGAAGATACATCTCTCTTATGCAATTTCTTATCTTAAATTTAAACATTAACACAACAAATAAAATATATTATTTACCACTTGTTTTCTATATTTTTGCTTTCATAGGATACATATGGTTTATTTGTCAACTACTCTTACAGGTATGTAAAAACAGGAATAGTTTTATATATACATTCTTTCTGTCTCTGCAAGATCACTAGAAAATCTCTAGCGTTTCTTTGTTTTTAGTTTGGTTATATTTTTGTGTTTTTTTTTTGTGATGGTACCTAGTAAAAATACTAACAACTCTTATCTAAATATAATAAATCTAAAGGTATTTTTTTCCAACATTATGATAAAAATGTGCTTATTTTTAAATATTTAATAGATAGATAGATCTAATAAATCTATCTATTATAGAAAGACACAATTAGTGGAAGAAGGACTTAATGTAATTATATTACAGTCAATATTTTGGCAATGATCAATATTGTTATTTTTCGAATTACAATTGAATGAAGGAATATCAGAAAGTGAATTCTCATCTGAGCCAAAGGTCATAGTGAAATTAATATTTCATTATCTTTCATAATATCTAAGGACAGTTTTGCACTCCAGGGAGATTATAAAGGGCGACTGGGACTAATACACACACACTACCCATCCAGCCTTAATCTACTTGTGGGTTTTGCGGTGAGTAAGATCCATAATTAATAATTGTACATATTAATATTTTTAAGAAATATATAATAGTTTGATGTATCAAATGTATACTTTAATTTAAGCATTTAGTGTGTGAAGTCATGTCAAATAAATAAATGGATTGCTTATAGATTCTCAGCATTTCAAAGCCTTTTGCCTTTACACAAAGGACACAATGTTCCTTCATAGTATTGTTTAAATGCAATTCAATCCATCAACCTTTGCAAGTCAAGGTTACTTCAATTGTGGACTGTTTCTATCCCATAACTCATGTTACACACATCAGAAGAAATGAGAATAAAGTGTTAAAACAAGATGAGAAAAAAATGAGAAATAAGCCATTTCGTTTTATTGTTCCAATAAACAATAAGAAAATCTAGATGAACACATACTGAAAATAAATGTTATGTTGTGAAGAATTTTATGTTAGATTTATTAGCTGCCTTTAAGGTAATTATTTTCTCAATATATAAGCCTATTTGGCCTACTATTTTACCCATCTTCATCTTAATTTTTCCTACTATTGCAGTCAATGATGTCAGAGAATGAAAAATTGCTAACAAATGTTTCTACGGTTACCATTTCTCTTACACCAGTTTTAAAATGTAGGTTGACTGAATAATCTAATTTTGTGATTTATAAAAGTTTTGCCTGAAACATGTATAAAAAAAAAAGATTTGTTCATGACATACTTTAACTCTCACATATACTCACATGGACCTCAACAGTTAACACATCGCCCTCAATATTGGTGCCAATTAAAACCATTTTATAAAATCTAAAAAGTGTGTTTAGATGAACTCTTCAGAGGACTCAATAAACAATTAACAATGAATTACGAAGTACTATAGGCCTAAATTTTAAAAAGTCTCGTATGGGTTAAATATGTAATATATTTTTAGGTGTCAGGTCTTTACAATGAACTTTTTATTTTCACACTAGCAGTCAACAGTGAATCTTGGTTAAGTCCTTAGTTAGGCCTGAAAATTCAGCACTTCCTTGACAAACATTGAATTTCTATTTTGGCAAGTCTGTAAGCAAGCAAAATAAATATGTATATATATATATATATATATATATATATATATATATATGCAAAACAATTAATTCAGATTTGTTAGTTTACATTTTGAGGTCAAAGTGTATAAGAGCTTTTATTCTGCAGGTCAGCGATCTATCTTCATAGACACCGTATTATGTCCTCTCCTGTCATCTGGTGGACAAATCTGAGTATGCATGCTACTGATTTCAGCCACAATAACTGACGATCCAACAATCCATCCATCCATCCATTTTCTACCGCTTATCCGAACTACCTCGGGTCACGGGGAGCCTGCGCCTATCTCAGGAGTCATCGGGCATCAAGGCAGGATACACCCTGGATGGAGTGCCAACCCATCGCAGGGCACACACACTCACTCATTCACTCACGCACTCACACCCTACGGACAATTTTTCCAGAGATGCCAATCAACCTACCATGCATGTCTTTGGACCAGGGGAGGAAACCGGAGTGATCCAACAATCCAATTTATTTATTTCAGAGTGTTTATTTCTTCTGTATTAATTTTAAAAGTAAGATTAAGTATAGTCTTATTAAGTATAAACTCCAAAATAAAACTGTCTTAATGTAACAGCTGCTTAAAGGATCTTATTTGTTAAATTTAATGAATTGCAAAAGAAGGAGGTTAATTTTGAAATGTCTTAGTTTTGTTATATTATTTCATGTAAATTCTGAAATTAAATAAGGAAGCAAATTGATAGACATAATTTGTCTTGATATTCAGCACAGGTGCAAAATACAGTGCCCCCTTCTGTACATTGCAATTCAATACATGTAATTTTTTTGCCTTTTGTCATTAGAAATGTATTAAAAAATCACTTTCTTTTAAATTGTTCTCTATAGTCAGATGTAAAAAGGCTATAAATCTAAAACGGCCTTCTTTTGGATTAAATGCACACTAATTGTTCAAACATCTATTTTGTTTGTACTTTCTAAGTTTTGAGAGAAAATGAATACAATTCAATAAAATGAATACAATGGAATATTCATGATGAATCAAAAACATGTCAAATATAAATCTAGAACATTTCAGACAAATTTCCTCCTAAAATAAAATAGTTTTTGTTCAAATAAAAAGTGCCATTTTTCAGAAGAAAAGTGAATTTTATTAACCGTTTACCTATCTATCGATCTCTTGTGTCACTTTTGGCTTTCTAAGCATCTTCACTAACTTGTCTCTCAGTTCGTCTGTCTTTAAGCTGTAGATGATGGGGTTCAGCATTGGGGGGAGAGTAACAGACACTGTCAAAACAGCTGTAAAAACATCAACATTCTGAACTAATCGCAGATTCCCCAGTACATACGCCAGGATGACTGGAATGTAATAGATCAGGACCAGCAGCAGGTGGTTGAGACAGGTGTGAAAGGCCTTCCAGCGCTGTGCTATGGATGCAATCCGCAGCACTGCCACCACCACTATCACATAAGTGAGAATAATAAACACTAAGGGGCCCAACAAAGTCACCAGTGTCTTGGCTGTAGCCAGTTTTCTGTTGTAGGAAATATCTGTACAGGCCAATCTGTAGACAGGACCATGCTCGCAACAGCAGCTACGGACCTCTCGAGAGCCGCAGTACGGCAGCCTGGCAGCGAGACTGACTGGGAAAATATCTAGCAGAAAAACCAGAGACCAAATCCCTGCTATTATAAGCATCATCCTCAGATTGGTGTTAATGGTGGGGTATCGCAGGGGCCAGCAAATGGCAACCAGGCGGTCATAAGCCAGGAGAGCGAGAGAGAACGATTCCATGTCGCCAAAGAAATGCATGAAAAACATTTGAGAGAAGCAAGTTCCAAATGAAACCCTGTTGTGGTTGAACACAAAGACGGGCACCATTTGAGGGATGATAACACTGTTCATTGAAATGTCCACTATGGCCAGATTGCACACAGCAAGATATTTGGGGTTGTGTAGACTGGAGTTCATTAGGACGACGGCCAGTAGAACAATATTGCCAAGCAAGGTGATGATGTAGATAGTCGACAAGGCCAAAATGAGGTAGTTTTTGTTGGCCAAAGTGAGAAAGGCAACTAGATAAAATCCATCATCGATAGCAGTCGTTGTATTACTGAGGACAGCTGAAAAATTCATTTGAGCTCCTGTGAATCTGAGAGGAAAAAAGTTGTGTGAAGTTTTTAGAACATTTTACAACAGGTTTCAAGAGAAAAACATTTGTTAAAATGGACATACAAAACCAAATATTTTGTCCCAAGAAATAACATTAGAATATATTTTTTCTCTTTTAGTCACAATTAAAACCAACAGTATATCGATCCCATTTCTTCATAGTTTCATAAATGGAATAGCAATATGACACACTGAAAACTCTGTAAATAGACAACTGGCAAATTGTCACAAAACAAAAAGAATCCCCACCAATTTGTCTCGAAACTGGCTTTGGTTTGAAATCCTGCAGAGCTCCAGCAGGAAAAGAGGTTCATTTATAAAGCTTTTAAACAGTCAATTGGGTCTCATTAACTATTGTTGTGCAAACAAAGAAATCATTTGATTTTTTCGTGCTATACTAATTGAGAAAACATTTCTCATGAGTATTTCATTAGTAGAGTTATTATGTCTAAACACAGCTTTTGTTCAAATAGTGAGGGTGTAGTGGGTATGAAGGAGTCTTTACATTTGGGGTGATTAAATCTGGCCCACAGAGACGAAGAAAAAGCTAAATATTTTGTTCTCATTAACTCAAAGGCAAGATTTCATCATCCTCCAATCAAACCACACACTTTATTGTTAGAAAAACCGCATTGTGCTCACCGCCGAGGCAAATAAAAGCTCATGTCGATTATATGACACATTAAAAGCTTTGTGAGGATGGCTACATATAGGGATTGTTCCCCCAAAAATGAGAATTCTGTCATCATGTACTCTCCCTTTTGATTTGCATTGGATTTGTGTCAATACAATAGAAGTCAGTCACCATTGTTCTTTTACACACATTCTTCAAAATATCTTCTTTTGTGTCATACATGTTTGAAATGATAAAAGGCTGAGTAAATGATGACAGAATTCTTATTTTTTGGTGAACTATTACTTCAAGTTTTTTTGATAAGAAAAGTAAGCCACTGCATAACTTTGTCTTCTGATTGTAAATGCCCCCCCATAGAGCAGGCACTTTGTGCAGTCGATGTTAGTTCTGTCAGGACCTCTGTCGTGTTCAAACCATAGCAATGTTTAAAGGCCAGGTAGGCAATCCTTTCCAGAAGCGTTTTATGTCATGCTTGTTGGAAGTCTCTTAACATCCTGATAGCAATCAATAGGTAAAGTGATAGATTGGTATCGATGTAAACCCAAATGTTCAAAATAATCAAAACTTATACTTAATTTAAAAAAAAAGTTCTACTTAAATGTTTTAAGTTCCTGAAACACTTTTTTAATTTTGAGTATTATTTTTGATATTGATTATTTATCTCAACTTTTTGACTAAAAGTCAAAAAATGTATTTGCTCCTTGTTCAATTTACTTAATTTAAACATGTTAAATCAACACAAATGGTCCAGAAGGATTGCCAATTACCAGCATGCTTTGCGTCAGACTGCATTAAGAGGGTAATTAAAAAAAAAAATATTTTATATGTTTTTAGTAAGTTTAAGACTTGTTAGTGTTTAATGTTGACTTCTCTTAGATATTTACAAGAGATATTTTTCAGTTTTGTGGTTTCCATTTGTTTAGAAGAGTGTGCATATGCCTAGTCGCTGCAAAGCTACATTTCACCTATAACATGTGTTATGTTACCAGTGAGCAGTAACATGACAACCTTGCATGGACAGAGCGGGTGCGCAGCAATACATGTCCCCCCACCTGGGGAACCGGAACAGTTCTTGATGCTTAACAGGATAAAATTAAAATTATCTGACAGAAACAGGCAGATATGGAGGAGATGGGGATGGAGGTGGGTTTCGCATGCAGCACGATCAAGGAGCTGATAAGGAGCAAAGAAAGGCAACTTACATAGGATGCATGCAGTCTAGTACGTGTTGCATAACTGTTGGTTAACGTTGATTAGCTGCACCTGATCTGATCGGCTGGTGCAAGCTAGGCCCTGTCCAAAATGGTGCAGTCCACACACAATGACGTCAGGAAGTGCAGACCTATAGGGCACTAGGCACAAGTCCACATGGGTACATGGGAGTGCATTTTGGGACAGGCTTGAGGTCATCACGCCAGAAAGATCAAGCAGTGCTTTCTAATCACTCTCACAGTACATTGTTGTCATTCGCTGGTCAGTTTGCGCAGTGCCCGCGTGATGTCTATCACACTTGTTGTCCCATTGTTGTTATTTGGGAGTGGAGCTGCCATTTGTTTATATTTTCTGTATCTCATGTGTTGATATGCCACCTTAGCATTATGGAATAGATACATATGTTTGTAATGCATTAATTTGTCATAGCGTAAATGCAACTGCTTATGTATATTTATTTATCTGTATACACTATTCTTCTGTATACACTTCTTGATATACATATATGATGGCATATGGCATATAAGTAAGAAAATGCACTGCATTAAAAGTTTTTATTCTTAAATAGCTGGCTTATAGAAAATAAATGAGCAGTAATGTGAATGAGTAACTAATTAAAACATTAATTAGAATTTTATCAAAAGATATATTTAAAAGTGCATCCGTCATGTTTACGTAAATGTTTGACATCCACAACACTACTCCCATTCGTTCTGTGATTGGGCATCGCAAGGAGTCCTGGCTAGGGGACTTCAATGGAGTCTGCATCAATCCGGGTTTCCTGAAGACCCCATCGAGGGCACAAATGAGGTGTGATTTCTGAGCGCTAAAAAGACATAACAAATGGACTCGTTGACTTGGCGAGCATGCACAATTTAAGTCCACAAGACCCCAAATCCAAATGAAGTGCGCCATTTGGGACAGGGCCATAGACTCATACGTGATCTACCAGAACTGATTCATCCATGAAGGGTTAAATTAAGTTGCTTCAACACTTGAAGGTTTTCGTAAAACTATGTGCAAACAGAATGTCTTTTGCCTCTAAAATATTTGTCTAATAGTGTCTACATTCACTCTAATAGAATTCATTTTCCCTTTATACTATGGCAGTAAATGGGGAATGAGATCTGTTTGGTGACTGACATTCTTACATATAACTTCCATTGTGTTAAGGAGAACTAAGACATTTATACACGTTTGGTTTGGAACGATCTGAGGGTGAGTAAATGATGACAGAATTTGAACTATCCCTTTAAGCCATACAGTACAAACGCCACATAAAACCTCAAGACATATTTAGTATTGATGCGAGGTCTTATGTAAAATGAACACTAAAGAAACATCTGGCCAAAAATAAATTATTTTAGTGTTGGTTGGGCCTATAAGGCCTAAATATATGAATCAGTTTACAAAATAGGCCCATAGACATTTCTGATGTAACTGGATTATATTTGTTATATAAATATGCACTTTTACTATGCTCCCAATTTAAATTTGTTCCCTTTTTTCATGCGTATCCCTTAGAGACTCATTATCTTGTTTTGACAGACCCAGGACTCCCGAGAGCCACTTTAGAAACAAACAAAGTACATTCATTAAACTAATGAACATTACGTAATACTGTTGCTACAGTACACAAACGGTTGACATGCAACAATAACACTCAACAGGTCTCCTGATAATAAAATGGTTAATTGATGAAACACTTTTTTTTTAATAAGCTATCACATGACTCTGATATGCAGCATAATGGAGAGAAGTGAGTTTCTTAACAATGTAACAATCTAACTTTCTTTAGTAATTTAAACCACATCATCTTCCCTGTGATTTTTCAGGTTAAAGCTGCTTTGAAACAATGCAACACTGTAGAAATTAACGCCATTATAAATAATCTTTAAAAACTATTTTACATCATAAGACAGGACATGTATGTTGTCTTTGTTAAAGGAACATTAGAGAGTCTTTTATATCCTTTATAGAGGATATAACATATACAAAACTATTTCTTCAGAGGTGTATAAAGACCTAAAGTAATGAGCTGTTATGATTGTAATACCTTAGAATAAGCTATTTATATCCACATAGAGCGGGCCTACATACATTGAATTTACATTCATTTCATACATTTTTTGTACAGCAGCCCTAAACTGACAACTGTAAAGCGCCCGTTTCCTCTTCCTCTCCCCTGCGGTATCCACCTTATTTTTGAAAGCGGAAGTAAACGATGTGACAAACTTCCTTTTTGTGTTAAGACTTCCATATTATTAACTGGCCGGTGGAAAACAAAGGAAATGTGTCGCTGCGGGAGCATGCTCAAAACGCTCATGAATATTTTTCACACCTGCAATGTATTACACAGTGGGAGGAAGAAGTGGCCTGATATATCTATATTTATCTATGGGATTTATTCAATTACTTCACATTTCCTGTCAGAGTTGAAACCATAAAAGCATACCCGTACCAGTAACGTTACACGCACAATGGGAAATTCAGTCAAATTTGTACATGACAGACCACAAATTTGTGTATTTAAAAGCAGATGTGAATACCAGTCTAAGTTGAGCAATTCCTGAATCCTTGCAACTAATGACGGAAGCATGGAGACGGCTGCTTTGATTGGATAGCAGATGCATAGTAAATTTAGTTGGGGCCTTCTGTGAATTTGGTTAGACAAGTAACGTTAGGTTACACATTAGCACCATTTGCACTGGATGAGTATTATCAGGGGACCCCGTGTAATTTATAAGTTACCTCCCCATATCTGTATTTCATATGGCGAATTCGGATAATTGAAGGCTGCGATTTTACTCAAATTTACTGACTTATTTCCTGGATGTGATAGCAAGGCTTTGCGTATAGTATGTATAGCCTATAGTTGTATGGTGTTTAAAGGGGTGCTGCGATGATGTGTTATGCATTCTGCCTTCTTTACAATCTTAAACCTTCTATCTTCTCATGTTTAACATGGTCAACTTGTCAAAAAAGGAGTTTGGCGTATAACGTAGTATTTCTGTGCTCGAAACACTCCCCCGCGATCATACAGGTTTTGAAAAGTATTTTTTGAACATATAAAACTGTTTCATAACAATTTTTCTTAGTCTCTTATTAGAAAATTCTCCCGAAAAAGGATGCGGGAGAAGTAGCATGCAAAGACGTCACCTTCACTTGTGTGCAGGAGAAAAAGAGAGAGCTCGTACGTTCTCAAAGTTCAGGTGTTTCTTTGTTCACTGTATTTGGGTGATGAGTGTTATATAAACGATGGATATAATGCTGGATTTAGAGATCGTTTGAAACTGATATATGGAGCCACCCCAGTGCTTAATGATGCCGGACATGAACCGTATGAGGTGAGTAAAACTGATGTCTGTGTTTTTTTAGAATGTGCTTTAACATAGCCTAACCCCCTGATAAGTGCCGTATGATTTCGGAAATAATTGTACAGCTGTATATCTTTTATAAATGTGATCAAACTAAATACTCTTCGAAGATACAAAGTATGCAACTGTATTCTATAGGTACTCAAGATTTATTTGAGATTGTCAGAAACCGCGTGTGTAAGGGCGGCTTTGATGATATATTAAAGACCTATCAGCATTTGAGATCTTCTTTCGCGGTGATCTTCTTTCAAGAAGAATCATTCAAGTCAAATGTTACGAGAGTTGCCATTTAAATGAACAAACAGGAGACTCCTGGCCAAAACGACAATGTTGGCAGACTTATGGATATGACCCAGCACCCAAAATAATATCAAAACAGCCTCCATTATTTGCAAACGGTGATTAAAACCTTGAAAATTAAATATGAGCCCGCCAAATCATAGAGATGCTGATTCGCATGGGACTAATATTATCACAGGACCTAGGTGTTTGTCATAATATGGTAGGTAATTTGTGAGGGAATTTTTACTTTACAAATTAAGGACATGGCCGATTCGCAAAGGATTAAGATCACAGGTAACCTCTGCAATTATTACAAATTACTAGAGGTCCCCAGGTAACACTAATCTCGTTTCGAATAGGGCTATCAGGGCATATCAAGCGATCTCTAACAAAGCAGTAGTTATGCATAGTAAAAAAAACACATAAGGGTCCGCGTCTTTCCTATCTGATCCATTATTGACAGCACAGCACTGCTTTTTAATTTTAGTCTCTCCGCAAATCAGGCGTCGACCTGTGCCTTCTTCACAAAGGAATCTGTGGTGAAATAAAGCAAACAACACTCAATGTTAGAGAAGTAGTCATAGATATTCTTATTTGGAGGCGGTGTTCAACCTATCTATGGTGTCCGCTGGGCCTGGTGTCAATAACAGTTGTTTTTTCAGTAACAAGGGCGTTTTCAGTTCTGACACTTACAAGAATTTCGCCTGAATACGATTCCGTCTAATATATCAAAAGCTGGTGTTAAAATGTATGTCCTAATTCATGACTCCTTTAACTGTAAATTTAGTCATCATTGAGTAAAAGAGTAAAACGCAAACTCTCTTTCTCTCTGTGCAGTATCTGGACGAGTACAATATTAAGGGCTGATTCACATTTGCATGCAGTGCAACACATTCTTTTGTTCAGACGCCTTCAGCACTCTCAAGGAGTTTCACAGGCCGACCTGCCTTGCATCCAAAATGCAGTAGTATTTAAGCTAACAGAGTAAACTAACTACGTCATTACTTGGATAAATCAAGCTTACATGATTGGTTATCAATAGATAAACAAGAACACAAAGCTCTCAAACAATTCGTGAGTCCTCAAACAGGACACATAGTCCTATAGACTATCGAAGATGACAGGCATTTACTATAATACGAATTAAAACATGACATTATGTCTGTCGTGATATTCCACACTTTCCCACTTTCCTGAAACAATACAATCACACAAAAAAACCTCCTCACGGGTAGAGTGTGTGATAGAAGGGTTTCGAACATGATGAAAAGAAGTACCTTTTTACAGTCACATCGACCTAGCAGGAAATGAGACCCTAAGCATTCATTAGAGACTGAAACCATGAATTATTCTCTACGTTCTGTATTAGAAAAGGTTCATGTTCGTGTATTATAAGATAATGCGTGGTCTTTAAGCACAAAGGACTGGAATGGAGTGTGTTGTCTCTCTTCCGTAGTTTGGTGAATTATTTCATTAAGTTAATAAAGCGAATGGTCACTGTAGTAGAGTAGGCGAGGCGAGACCGTGGTTCGAGTCCGGTGAGTAATTGTGAATGAGCGCCAGCTGTGCGCACACCGGGCTCGAATCACGTAGGAAATTGGGAGCATATAAAAGGAACGAGCGACCGGACCGTCGAAGAGAGAGGACTGGGCCCGAACTTGTGTTATGTTTGTATTTGTATTTGTATTTGTATTTGTATTTGTATTTGTATTTGTATTTGTATTTGTATTTGTATTTTTATTTTTATTTGTGTTTATGTTTTGTTCGCCGGCGGTCGTCCGTGAGGGGCCGCCAGCTGTCATATTACTTTATTAAATGTTTTGAAATGTCTTCCGGTTCCCGACTCCTTTTATTGAACTTTGTTACAGTCATATGCCCCGTTTAGATGTAAAACTGTTTATTTTATTCACATGTGGTTTTCTCATGGTCATATGGCAATGTTTTTACCGTGTAGCTTACGTGGATGATACTAAACGATAGGCCTACAAAATTGAATTGAACACATTTCTCTTGTTTTGTTTGTTTTTGGCATTAATTTTCAAGCTCAACTGGGTCCTAGTTGCTGTGTTTTTTTCTTTTGATAAGTTCATTGACTGCATTTACTCTCAGATGTGGTTCCATGCATGTTCAAATAAAGATTTGTGTTGACCCTTATAAGTTTTTTGTCAAGAGCCTTTCAACAATTCAAAGGAACAATAGGCAGGAGATAGGTGTTTATGGGTGTTTTCCCTGTAAGCTAATAAACCATTTAGGAGAAGGGAGAACAAACAACAATACATTTTAAACGTATTGCCCATAAATGGTGTTGCTTCTAGTACTTACACATACACACACAGAAAGAGACAACTTTTCCTATTTCCCAAAAATCATTTTAAAGCAACTTTACATGATAAAAAAAGAATTAAGATGAGAGTACATTCACAGCAATGCAAGAACGAGTGTGTCTGTCAGTCACAGGGATTGGCATCATCTCTCCAATGAGTCTGTTAGACTGGAGCAGGAAATTAATACACATAATAATTACTTTTATTTGAATTTAATATTTTACTAAAACTGTGGACACAGGATGCATTCTGTAAATTCTGGCAAAAGATATGTATTTAATTTAGATATAGGTGATTACTATATAAATGGTATGTAGAAATCCTATTCCAAAATTAAACAGAACCTTGGCATTCAGGACAAACAAAAACATACTTCAAATTGGGTCGGTTCACACATTCCCAGTGAAACCACCCATTACAACAGTCGCACTGAATCTAAACAAGACAATGACATTACACCATGTTTTAAAACGACACTCAAAGAAGATTCAAAGAGTAATTGCTGATTATCAGACCCAAGAGTTCTGTGTAATCTTGTGTGAAATTTGTCCCCACATGTCAAGCATAAGTCTGACAGGTCATCTATGGAAATAAAAGCATCAACATTATGCAATTAATATTGATGAAACAAATGTGTCAGTTGAACTTTTTTCATATTAGGCCTATATATGTTGTGTGTGTGTCCCTGCATATATACATACCATTCTCTTGTAGACACAGGCCCATTTATTTGTGAAACACTCAAGAGTCAATATTCGCTGTGTGTGTGTGTGTGTATGTGCGTGCGTGTGTGTGTACTAGAAGGAAAGCCTTTTGTGGGCAATAATTTCAATATGTCCATTTGTCGTTTGTTCTCTCATTTAGCTTTAGCTCACAGGGAAAACACCAATAAACACCTTTCGCCAGCCGATTGTTCTTTGTAATTTACTTATGTATAGGCTATTTACTTATATATTTAATATAGGCATATTACTTATTAATTTATATTGATGCTCACAATTATATTTTCATCCTTTTTTTAAACACAAGGCACTGAAAATCGATGAGAAAACTGCTTAAATGAACATCAAACCAAGGACTGAATTACATGAATCATCTTCTGCTTAAGGCCAAATACATTTGGTGGTCTTTATTTACTTCAGGTGAATTAGTGGACATGGCAGTGGTAGAACGACAATAATGCTTGGCCCCTAATTTTCATTGAGATATTATATATTAATCTTTAGGAAATTGTATTTATAAATATGTAATACTGATGGCATTGGTTTTGTCCTACCAAGTTATTGGCATAGCATTAAATCTCAATTTAATGCATTCTAAAAAATCTTAATTTAATGCCTTCCTGTATTTTTACTGCATACATTGTCACTCAGAGGCCAACACTAGATTAACCTAAAAACTGATGCAGTGCAAGCCATTTTAACATTTTAATCAATGTTTGCTCACCTGTGAGATTATCTTTACTTCTGTAAAAACAACAGCTCTAATTCTCATGCAAAATTACTTAAAGCTCCAAATAATGCTTCTGGCAAAACAAAATACAGAATGTACAGAAATGTTACGTTTTGTTTCATGTTAATATGTAAGCATAAATACATTTGAAAATGTTTTACATATTATTTGGATTCATAACTGTAGTGTAAGTCATAAGGCAGTAGAGGGCGATATATTATAGCCTAATTATAAAACTCACATGTTGGTTTACTCAATTGAGATGTAATCCAATCAGTGCCGGCCCTACCTAATAAGCGATATCGGCAGTTGCATGGGGGCTCTGTGGCCACTAGGGGAGGGCACTGTCTCACATGACAGTCTTGGCCCTGTATAAGCCTACATAGGCCTGGCTTCATGCTTATCTGTTGCCCTCCACCACATCCTCCAGTGTCCTTAGATTTTTTTTTGAAAAATGAATTTACTAATTCACAAATACAGTAAAACTGACTGTAGTGCATGTTATTACTTTTGATGCTCTGCTTGTAACGTCTATCTTTTGAATAAACTTATTGCACACTTTAAGCTTTCTAAGTTATGTTGTGTGTATTTACAAGTCAGAATTTACATTTATGCATTTGGCAGATGCTTTTTTCCAAAGGGACTTACATTAATTGCATTATACTATACATTCTGTGTATGTGCCATCCCTGGGATCGAACCCATGATCTCGGCATTGCTAGAACCATGCTCTAACCATTGAGCCACAGGAAAGCTGTACAGGGATAATATTGTGTTGTTAATTTATAATAGTAATAATAGTATGTTGTGTACATTAGATGATGGGGGGCCTCCTTTTGTAATTTTGCAGTTTGGGGCCCCCAAAATGCTAGGGCCGGCCCTGAGTCCAATCATGTAATGAAAGAAACATCAGACATTCCCATGGTTAACAACGAGTATAAATAAGATAAATACAGATCAACAAAGTGTTTTTTTTTCAAGAGTTATACATCTTAAGATATGACTATGCTATTTATTACTTTACTGTAAATATAAAATAAAAGTGAATACTTAACAATGACTAATAGTTATCATGTCTGCTATTATAAAGTAATGTGCTTAATTAATTAAATTTACATTTAGTCATTTATCAGCCGTAAACTTGAAGTCTGAGACTGCAGGCGAGACACCCAGAAACACATTACAAAGGCAAGCTCAAAGTTTTAATATGCCTATGTTAACTTATCCCCTAACAAGACAAGAGCTGCTGCATAACGTGAAATGCAACAAAGTCAGCCAAAAGAAAACCAGCGCTGTCCTCTACTCATTATACAAGTGATGAAGTGAGTTAAACTGCACATTCGAACAAAATAAGTTACATGTTAGCATGATTAAGAAATGTAATAAAAAATTTTTTTTAAGCTATTTCTAGTTAACTACTGTCTAAAGCAAAGACAGTGCAGGCAGCTATTTTCTTCAAAGAGGCATGCCATGAGCCAATGACGTTTGAGTGTGAGAGCGTTCAGAGCGTTTAATTGGTTGAATGAACTGAATGAATACGCCCTACTATGGAGGACCAGGAGAGTCTTGTGTAAAGTAATAAAGCATTTCATTGTTTTAATTCTACAATAAAAATAGGCATTAATCCATTTGTTTTTAACTTCATTTTTTAATTTAAGTATAAATAGGCGAAATGATAAAGTCATTTGTTATATATTGTTTAATGGGCCATAAAAAGCGTGATTGTTAAAATAATTAATAAATGAAATATTAATCCATCAATAAATACTTCAAATTAAAAAGGGACTTTTAAAAATCAACATAAAACACAAAATAAATACATCATTTTAAAGCGCATTAATGAATTCCTTTATAAATAGTGGAATTTCAAAATCTATTTGAAAATGCGATTTAAAAAGAGGAATAAATCATTGGATTTACAAATTAAACTAGGAATGCCAATTTTAATCCGTCATTTAAAAGACTATTTCTTTAACCATTTGCATTTCCATTTCCCCGCTGCCTTTCCTTTTCCGATTAGCTATTCAATTAGCTTAGTCATTTAGCTTTTCCATTTAGCCTCTCTTACCATTTCCATGACACTCTTGGGCCTTGCATGGCTAAAACGAGGTTAAACAATGCAAATTAGCTACGGAGAGAGAGACATGTTACAAGCTCTCTGGTTGGCTAGTTCCTTGTACGTCATGTTAGTCAGATGAGCAATGGAGAAGAGAGGATAGTCTGTTGTTCACTACACGTGTTATCGCGTTATCGGCGCCTGCTTATTCTCTAACAGAAATCATGGTAAATTAAACTTATTGTTAGAACAGGTTAGAACATTCATACTGCACGTGGAAGCAGCAGTGCTGCGATCATTTTGGCGGCGAGTCTATTTATGATGCGGTGCTTACGTGCAGTTACGCGTAAGCGTTAAGTTACTGTGCTTATGGCCAAAATGCTTATGGTTTCTCGCGAAATGTAACAGTTTTACCATTAAAGCATGTAACTGATGTCAGCTGTGTTTTAATCCGCCAATATTGACTTTTTGATGAAACCGCAAACACACACCGTGGTAATATATATGCACATAGTAGATGCTACTGTGTACTGTCTATGAGGGACATTTTCTCCAAGAGCAGCGCACCACACACTCCCTCGCGTTACGGTTCCCCCGGTCTGCTCGTGAGCAGTGGGCCACCGGTGCTGAGGGAAGCAACAGCATCATGCTGTCAATCGGTGGTAATGACCTGGTTTAATTTCGTTCTAAAGTAAATTATATCAAAACAGTTGAATCTTTGTATGGAAAATTTTATTACACCAAGTAAATAATTTACATTTAAGCATTTGGCAGACAACTTACATTGCATTATCCTATACATTTGTTTCTAAGTATGTGCAAAACCCTGGGATCAAACACATTACCTTGGCATTGTTAATGCCATGCTCTTAAAACTGAGCTACAGGAATGCTAAACCATTTAGATTTTAGTAGACTAAAGATAATCTTTATTTATTCGACTAAAATGTTTTTCATATTTCGTTAACTAAAACTAAAATGATGGGGTTGACTAAAATGTGACTAAAACTAAATTTCATTTTCGTCAAAAGACTATGACTAAAACTAAATAAAAAATTGCTGTCAAAATTAACACTGCCACGTTCAGCTGTGCACTAGAGCGTCTGTGCCGAGTGGGACATCGGACAGGGAGTACCTGCTCTGCCTACTTACCTGCCCGGCGATGCAGCTCAACACACCGTCGATTTGAAAGTGCTGAGGGCTGCTGATTAAACTAGATAACGGGTCACGCCATGACGCAACATTGAGTTGGAGAAAACCGTTGTGTAGAGGATGAGAGCGGCTGTGATAAACACCCAGAGAGAGGGGAAACTCTTTTTGTGTGAAAGTGGGCTGTTGGAACGGGGCAGGGACCCAATGGAATGGCTGGTGTCGGGCCCGATGGTGTTCTTGATCACCCTAGGGCGTTCCCGTGAGGGCCACTTATGCTTCCACCGTGGCTGCTGACGGGATGGTGGTCTCCTCATCAACGTCTTCTTCCGGGGGGCACCTGAGTGGAGGGCGCCGCCTGAGTGGGGGGCGCCGGAGCCGACGTTGAAGAGGACTGGGGCTGCTGGGAAGCAGACGCCGCACGGGATCTCGACGGCCGCAGGGCGACCGAGTCACGGCGGGGGAGGATATGCTTGATAGCCTCTGTCTGCTTCTTTACAGTCAAGAACAGCTGGAAGAAGTCCTCAACAGTATCACCGAACAGCCCTCGTGGTGGATGGGTGCGTTGAGAAAGTGGACTTTCTCGGCGTCACCCATGTGTGCATGGTTTAGCCAGTGGTGTCTCTCCTTGACTTCAAGTGAGGGCCCGCGCAATCACCTTGGTAGCCCGTAGAGCGAAGTCGGTGGCTGTGCGGAGTTCCTGCATAAGCACTGGGTCGGTCTTACCATCGCGGAGCTCTCTCAACACCTTGGCCTGATGGACTTGCATGATGGTCATGGCGTGGAAAGAGGAGGCAACTTGGCCTGCAGCAGTGTAAGCTGCTACCGTTTTTCAGCCTCCGCTGCAGGAAGTGTAAAATACCGGACATTAGGACACCATGTCGATACTGTTATCACTGCACCTGCATATCATATGAGAAAAAAATACTGTGCGCATTCTCCTCCGCCGCGAGGAGACATTAGTCGCCCACGTGAACCCTTACAGATGAGCTCATACCGAGACTGAGTCATATGTGTGACTATATGTTTACAAACATGAGGACAAAACGCTTTGTGCTCCACACAGCAATAAGCTACACTTGCAGCGGCGGCCCCCAGCCACGGCGCTAAAGGGCAGAGACCAGCACGGCCAGCTCAGCATCTAGCAGTCCAACAAGAAGTACACAGAGCAATGGCAAACACGAGGTACCAACTGTGTAGCAAATGCGACCTTGAGTGCCAAATCTAGCCACATGTCACAATAACAGGGACGCGAAGACATTTGCTCTCTGAATCAATGCACATTCAGAATGGCCACATGAATCACAGAAAACGCCACAGAAGTGTTGCCAAGTGGTTGATGTCCTCAGGGAAACATATTTTGTTGACCTAAGACAAATTTTTTATAAATAAAACCTAAACCCACACCAAACCCCAACGCTTATCATTACTTTCCCGTAAAATCATAGGGAAATGATAATTGAAAAACAATGGTCTAGAAGCACCTAATCCTGGTTAGAAGAATAAACTTAAAATAAACTGTAAACTTATTTCAGAAATCTGATTGGTTGATTAAAGTTTGTCCCAGGGTCAACATGATGTTGTCCTAACCACTTGGCAAAAACAGGAGAGCCGTTCCCTCCCAGAACCAGTGCTTCACGCCAACTGTAACTGAGATCAAACCACTGAAGCAGGGTGATCTGCGACAAAACTTGACTGCATAACAGCCAAAACAGTTAGTCGACCGTAACAGGGGTATTGCGAACTCACAATTCATACATTCAGTTAAGCTTAAAGCTTCAGAAGCACAAATCCACTGCTCGATAAATAGGGCCCAGCACTGCATATACAGGAGCACTGAAAACCCAATGTGTATCAAGCATACAACAAGACACCGCCATACTGGGCAGTTACACGGCATATAAAAAAGGCAAAACCTAAGGGAGGTTCTGCTCTTTGTGTAAAAATTGGCTGAATTAAACAGCATATTTATACAAGGCAAAAACCTATGGGAAAGAGTCTGATCATTGTGTATTATGGTTGTACTGTCAGTCACAGCATGTTATAGAAGATGGCTTTGTGTTCCATGGCAAAGAAAGCGAAGATTACATGATAAGTACTGGTTAAACGATTGCAGAAATGATATTCATTGTAAGTGTTTAAAGGCTTGTTCCCTTTCTGTCGGTCTCTCGACGTTGTGTCGAGAACGACAGATGGGGTTCGCCCTTGAGAACCAATCAACTCTGACTACTATAGAAAAGGCCAATGAAATTTGGCGAATGCAATTTGCATGCCGGGCTCCGCCCCCGGAAATCCGGTATAAAAGGAGGCCGGCGTGCAGCATTCACTTACCTTTTGTTCTTCAGAGCCATCGCTCATGAGTACAACTCAGGATTCAATCCTCTACAACTACACGCTGGTGCTACGACATGTTACAGCGGATCGTCCCTTCCTGCAGCGACCTTCCCCTGGGCGTCTCGGCGGTTCCGGAGGTGTTAGAGATTTTTTCTAAAAGTCCTTTTCAGGACTGACTGAGCATTCTCCAGCGCGGCATGTCCCGCTGTTCTCTTGGGTGCGGCACCCTCATCGAGGAGGGGGATGGACACGATCGCTGCATTAGGTGTCTGGGCGTCCAGCACACTGAAGCAGCGTTCGTTGACACATCTGCCTGCACTGCGGGCAGATTGTCATTCAGAAGTTGCGGTCACGGGTGGCTGTCTTCCTACGGGAACCAGCCACCATTTCGTCTGCTACCCGGGCTGTGACATCTGTGGCTACGGCCCCGATGACCACCCACGTTAGCAGCGTTAGTGATACGGGGAACTCTGCGAACGTAAACCCGCCAGCCAAGTGCTCACGGGCCGATCGCACCCCGATTCGCTCTTCTGAACGTTCCCCAACCGGCGGTGGCATACCGTCCGGGTCCTCACGCACACACTCGGAAACGATGTGTGACGTAGATGAGATGTCGCTCGCAGCATCGGAGGGAGACTGGCATCCGACTCTGCCGAATCCAAACTCCACCCCCAGCGGTCGAGTTCAGGAGGAAGCAGAAGTGATGTCATCCGTGCTAACCCGGGGATACGTGGTTCCCGAGGTCGGTGCGCGGTGCAAACCGCGCCCACCCCGGGTGCCATGTTTTTCCCGGAGGTGCATGAGGAGCTGTGTAAAACTTGGAACGCTCCACTCACGGACCGTTCCAGTGAAACCAGCTCCGGCTCCCTTACTTCCCTCGATGGTGAGGCAGCCCAGGACTGCGTCGAGATCCCCCGGGTGGAACGTCCGCCTGCGGTGCACCTGTGCCGCGGACGGCTACCACCTGGGGGGGGATCGACCACTCCTACCGTCCAAAGCACGTAAGACTTCGGCATCACTGGTGTCGAAAGCTTGCGATGTTGCGGGCCAGGCTGCCTCCTCTCTCTATGCCTTGGCCATCCTGCAGGTCCGCCAGGCCAGGGCGTTGAGAGGGCTCCACGAGGGTAAGGCCGACCCGGGTATAATGCAGGATCTCCGTGCCACCGCTGACAGCGCTCTACGGGCGACTAAGGCGGCGGCACGGGCCCTGGGTCGGACGATGTCCACGGTAGTGGTCCAGGAGAGACACCCCCGGCTATACCTTGTGCAGAAGAGTGACAGCAAGGAAGTCCGCTTTCTTGATGCACTCATCTCGCAGGGTGGGTTGTTGGTAACACCGTCGAGGACTGCGCTCAGCAGTTTTTTGACGGCGAAGCAGACAGTGGCAATTAACCAAATTTTTTTTTTTCACGCCGCGACTCGGCCGCCTACAGGCCTCCGAGATCTCACGTGACGTCTGCTTCCCTGCAACCCAGGACCCTTTCGACATCGGCTCCGGTTCCTGTGCCCCCACAGGCGGCACCCCGGAAGCAGAGGTCGAGGGGGAAACCTCCACCCCGTCAGCAACCTCCTCGCGAGAAGGGACACTGACGGGAAGACCCCAGGGAGAACAACATCGGGCCCGAACCTTCACAGCCACGGCTCTGATCGGTCGGTACGGGACGACTCCTGCCTCGTCACCAAAGCCGGGCCCTTGTTAGGGCTTGGCGCCCACTTACTCACTGAGTTTTCTGTTCTCCCCGGGTTTACTTGCAGCCGATCGCACACTCCACTGGACTGTGCTCGGCGAACCGACCTCACACCCTGGCGAGGCGTGAGGTCGTACACATATGACAGCCGTCACCACTCTCAAACCGACAGTGCGTGCCGTTGTCCCGCCAGGCAGGTAAGCAGGCGGAGCAAAAACCTTCCCTCCGGGGACTCCCCGCGACATGGTTAGCTCCGCCAGCCGACGAACCACCCCCCGTGGGAATGATGAAGCAGACCGTCCCCTTGGTCACCCTGTCACAGTCCCTGGGAGCTCGAGAGCTGCCCACACTGTCTCGCTGGCTAATGAGGGCGGTCCGTCTTGGTTACTCGATCCAGTTCGCCAGAGACTCACCCAAGTTTCGGGGCATCATCTCTCCCTCTGTCAGAGGCAGGGACGCCTCCGTACTTCGGGTAGAGGTCACCACCCTTCTGGCAAAACAGGCATCGAGTTCGTCCCTCAAAACCAAGATGTTCAGTGGGACACCACCCGCACTTCATCGTTCCCAAGAAAGACGGCGGGTTGCCCCCAAAGGCTGCGTACCCTGAACAGAGCACCTTCACAAGCTGCCATTCAGGGTGCTCACACAGAGGCGCGTCCTGACATCTATGAGGTGTCAGGATTGGTTCGTGGCAATCGACCTGAAGGACGCTTACTTTCATGTCTCGATCCTCCTCGACACCGGCCGTTCCCACGGTTCGCGTGCGAGAGGCGGGCATATCAGTACAGAGTCCTCCCTTTCGGTCTGTCCCTGACCGCCCTTTCTCCCTGAGAGGAGGAAGGCGAGCGGGTACTAAACTATCTCAGCGACTGGCCTATCTTGGCACACTCGCGAGATCTGTTATGTACACAAAGGGACCTGGTGCTCCGGCACCTAGGTCGATTGGGACTCCAGGTCAACCAAGAGAGGGGCAAGCTCTCCCCAGTGCAGAGCATCCTCTTTCTCGGTATGGAACTCAGCTCTGTCACCATGTCGGCACACCTGTCCGCAGTTGTGCCCAACCAGTGTTGAACTGTCTGAAATGAACATTTTAGGCAGACAGCGGTCCCCCTGAAACAATTCAGAGGCTCCTGGGACACATGGCGTCCTCGCGGGTTAATACCCCTCGAGTTGATGCACATGACACCGCTCCAACACTGGTTTCAGAGTCGAGTTCCGAGGAGAGCGTGGCACACCGGCAGCAGGCGCATGGTGATGCCGCCCTGCTGCCGACGCACCATAACCCCTAGTCTTTATGACTTTTTCGACGGACTCAGGTCCCTTTGAGCAGGTTATGAGGCAGGTCGTGGTGACGACTGAAGTCTCCCTGCAGGGGTGCGGTGTAGTGTGCAACGGGCACGCAGGTGGGGTGTTGGACGAACCCCCGCCTGCGCTGGCATATCAATTGCCAAGAGTTGTGGGCTATGCTACTTAAACTGAGCAGGCTACGGCCTCTCGTGCGAGACATGCACGTGCTGTTCCGAGGACAGCACTATAGCTGTAGCGAATACAGATCGTCAGGGTGGCGTTCGCACACAGCAGCTAAACACAACTTGCTCGACGCCTCCTCCGGTGGAGTCAACAGGTGACTCGTTCCCTGCAGGCCACACACCCCGGGCAAACTGAACTAGACAGCCGACGTGCTTTCTCGCCAGTTTATGCCTCGTGGAGAGCGGCGACTCCACCCCCGTGCAGTCCAGCTCATTTGGAGGCTGTTCGGGTAGGCCCAGGTAAAACCTGTTCACCTCCCGTAACACCACCATTTGCCCGCTTGATAGTCCCTGCCCTCGGCACGGATATCCTTGCGCACAGCTGGCCGCGGGATGGGCGGAAGCACACCTTCCCCCCCCCAGGAGCCTTCTTGTACAGACTCTGTGCAAGGTCAGGGAGCAGGAGCACCAAGTGTTATTGGTTACACCACACCGGTCTAACCGCACTTGGCCTCAGAGCCGATGCTCTGGACAGCGACTCCCCCTGAACCATTCCCCTGACAGAGGACCTGCTCTCTCAGGGGAAGGACACGTTCTGGCATCCCAGATCAGACCTCTGGAACACCCATGTCTGGTCTCTAGACGGGACGAGAAGATCCTAAGATGGCTACTCCCCCTATACGGCTGAGACCATCACCCAGGCTAGGGCCCAATCTACTAGGCGGTTACACGCCTCTAGACGGTGCCTCTTCTCGTCCTGGTGTCTCTCTCAACGAGAAAGACCCACTGAGGTGCTTGATCAGGATTGTGTTCCCCTCCTCACGAGACTGGAGACTAACATCTCCCTTCCACACTGAAAGTGTATGTAGTCGCTATTGCCACTCATCACGACTCAGTCGGTGGAAAGTTTCTAGGGCAACACGACCTGGTCACCAGGTTCCTAAGCAGCGAGAGGGCGGAATCCGCCTCATCTCCGCTCCATACCCTCTTGGGACCCTAAGTGGTCCTGGGGAGCCTCAGGGCCCCCCAAAGAGCCCCTCGGAGGTTCCGATCTTCCTCATAGAGTAAGACGGCCCTCCTGACGGCGCTCACTTCCTTCAAGAGGGTAGGGGACCACCGAGCATCCTCCGTGTCCCTGGATTGCCTTAAACTCGGCCCTGGAAACTCTCACGTTATCTTGAGACCCAGGCCCGGATGCGTGCCCAAGAAGTTCCCATTACTCCCTCCGGGGCCAAGTGGTGAACTTGCAGGCGCTCCCCATAGGGGAGGAAGACCCAACCCGATTAGTGTTGTGTCCAGTACGTACTGGACCGCACGCAGAGCTCTGAAGCTCTGACCAGCTCCGTGTCTGTTGGAGGACAGCAGAAGGGGAAGGCTGTCTCCAAACAGAGGCTGGCGCACTGGGTCGTGGACGCCGTTACGACGGCATCCCGATCTCAGAATCTCCCATGCCCATTGGCAGTGAGGGCTCACTCCACACGGAGTTTAGCCACCTCCTGGACACTGGCAGAAGCGCCTCTCTAGCAGACATCTGTAGAGCTGCGGGTTGGGCTATGCCCAAACACCTTCGCAAGGGTTAACAACCTTCGCGTAAACCCGGTGTCAGCCCACGTCCTGCGTGGCGACATGTAGGACTGGCATCCGGGGGGGCGTATGCCTGCGAAAGCACCTTTCCACCCTCTAACAGGTTGGGTCAGTGTGCTATTTACCTTTTCTTCTTACCCGAACACATCGCTAAGAAACTGGTACCTCACCAGCCTCCCTTCTTACCCAGACACTGGTTAAGAATAGGCATTCCATCCATCACCAAACAAGCACCCCCTGGGGGCTGGCTGGGCAGAGCAGCCTTCCCCCTTAGGCCGGGATACCATGTGAGCTATCACAGATAGCTCTAACCGGACCTAGTGCTACCGGACGTCTGTAACACCCCCTCCGTGGGCTGTTCCGTCTGATGTATCCTCATGAGAATGGTTCCCACTCCTGGTAACCCATGAGCTTCCCCAGGTGGGCCTCCACCTCGCGGTTAACTACTCAGTCCGCACGTTCCATGCGTTCTCCTCCAAGGACGAGACCATACCTATATCCACCATATTCCTCCCCACGGGTAGGAGGTGGCCTCTGTAGCGCTTCTCTGATTAAGAGTCGCGCTTACCCGGTGTAAACTGATCTGGACGGCCTCTCGCCTATAGAGAGCTAAGTCCCCGTCCGTGAAAGTTACCGGTCAGGGCTGTACCCATCTTTCTCCAAGAAAGCTCTGGAACCCCCCGACCACCACACTGGAAGGTTACAGTCTCACGAAAGCTTCGAGATGACACGCCCAGGCTTGTTACCGTCGCTTCGCTAGAGATTGTGACGCGATACAGCGTTGTGGCGTTTTCCATAGGCAACCCCATCTGTCGTTCTCGACACAACGTCGAGAGACCAACAGAAAGGGAACGTCTTGGTTACGTATGTAACCTCAGTTCCCTGATGGAGGGAACGAGACGTTGTGTCCCTTATGCCACGAACACGTATCGTATTCTGCTGCAGTTTGAGAGGTCTCAGGCTCTTCAGAACAAAGGTAAGTGAATGTTGCACGCCGGCTTCCTTTTATACCGGATTTCCGGGGGCGGAGCCCGGCATGCAAATTGCATTCGCCAAATTTCATTGGCCTTTTCTATAGTAGTCAGAGTTGATTGGTTCTCAAGGGCGAACCCCATCTGTCGTTCTCGACACAACGTCTCGTTCCCTCCATCAGGGAACTGAGGTTACATACGTAACCAAGACGTTTCTTCTAGTTTGCAGCAGAAATCACACAGAAATACTGTTTGAACTGTTGAATACAAAGAACGATATTTAGAAGAATGCTAGCTGGTGAGATTTCTAGGGTAGTCAAAATGGGGGTCAAAGGTGCCACAGGATGGTTTGTCTTTTTTTATTCTTCAAATGATCTCCTTTTTTTAAAATAACAAAAATACATACATTATTTTTTTCTACTATGGCAGTGAACGGTGCCCCTCAAATCTTAGTTGCAAACATTCATAAAATATCTTTCTTTTGTGTTCAAAGGAACAAATAAATTTATAAAGGTTTGAAACAACTTGAGGATGAGTTATTCATGGCAGAATTTGTGTTTTGGGTGGAGTATCCCTTTTCGAAAGAATGAAGTATATTTCATGATATTATCTTAATTATATGGGGCTTTGATTCATAAAAAGATCAGATGAAAGACATACATTTTACACTATAAAGTCAAAATAGTTCCAGTAGCATGATCTGAATGAAAAATATCCTTGTTTTTATTATGTACAGTATTTCAGAAATAGGTCATCCAAAAATGAAAATCGTTTTTTCCTCCTCATTAGATTTCAATCTTGAATGTGAAACACGTAATAAGATATTTTGAAGATAATATTTGAAAAAGTAATACAATTATGTGATGACAATTTTTTATTTTGGCTAAACTATTCCTTTATGAATGGCCAAACATGGCATGTATTTTCAATGTCAATATGACAATAAGCAGCTAGGTTGTTTGTTTGTTGTAGGCTGGAACTGTGTTACAATGTTGACACTGTGGGAGTCAGAAGCAGATTAGCACATTATCCTCTATTAATGATTTCAATGAACTTTCTGTTGTGAATTCATAGGAAAAACAAGCTGTGAAATTATTATGAATTAAATAGACCAAGACGTAGTAAATACAAAAATAAAGCTTATAACATGAAATAGCCTGCAGACGAATCACATGACTTTTAAAGTGAAACTGCAAAACTACACATTTAAATCACAGTGATGATATATCCCACAATATATCCCAAATATTCCTTTTATGTTATGACACATAAACCTTTCGCCGAAACAATTTGAACAAACTGAGCCTGATTTCTTTAGTTCTCAGTCCATATATAATAGGATTCAATGTGGGTGGAATGATCATAGCAGCTACTCCACTGAATTTTCTTAAGTGAGGAGAAATATCTTTTATCCTGTACGAAAATATCGTAAACAGGCCTAAACACTCAAACAAGAGGAATATGATTAGATGTGTACCACACGTCTGCAACGCTTTATTCCTTGTGTCAGAGCTTTTGTTTCTGAAACAAGCGATGAGAATGCGCAGGTATGTGTACAGTATCAAACCCACAGTTATTACCTGACACACAGCTGTGATCATCAATCCATAAATGTTATTAATGGTCGTGTCTCCACAGACCAGCTGCAGCAGTGAAGGATTGTCACAGTATGTATGAGTGAGATAAGACCTGCATCGAGGCAGACGCAACAACAAAATGAAAAGAACAGCCATTAACACCCAATTAGAAAGCCAAACCAACGAGATGATTTTTACAAGATGACTATTGCTCATAATGGTGTTGTATCTCATTGGCTGACAGATGGCAACATATCTGTCATATGCCATAGCAGTCAAAATGAACACAGCAGCAACGGCATACACATGTATAAAGAAAGCCTGAGTTACACATGAAGAGAACGTTATGGTCCTGGTGTCAAAGAGGAGCTGTTGCATGATATGTGGAAACAGGACTGTGGAACCTAAAAGGTCATTAATAGGCAAATTTATCAGCAGAATGTGCATGGGGTGATGAAGAGACTTATTGCGTATGATAGTAAACAAGAGGAGGCAGTTGCAGAACAATATGATGGTATAATTCAGAGCGGCGAAGACAAACGCAGTGATAGCCCTCTCGGGGGGCAGGTCGAAGCTTTGAAGAGACAGCAGAGATGACACATTGTAGATGCTGCTAGCTGAAGACATCATCTGATTTTGCCCGGAACTGTTAACAAGAGTAGAAAAGAGAAAATATAACAAATAAATATATAAGATAAAACAAGTCTGCTGTTATGGATAAATTTGTAATATTTGAAATACTTACTACAAAGTCTGTGAAGTTAGAAATCCTTCATGTTTCTACATGCAGCAGAGTGACAGATGTTATTAAATAACCTGACACTTGTTTTGCATCTATAGCGTTTTTAACATTACTGATTAACTAACTCATGTAGTAACTTGACCAGACCTGCTGTCTGCTGAATGAATGTTCATTTGGAGCTTTATATAGAGTCTGTGAGGTGTACACAACAACCCTCGTGACAACTGTCATGATGTCAGGGTCTTAGTACAACCTGCGAGGGATTTGGCTACAACAATTTTTAGTATACCCTTGTTGTCATTACATTGTTAAATTAAAAACATTCTGTAAACTAGTAGATTTGCAAATAAGATGTTTATTTAAATAGGCTTACCACAAGCTAATTTCTGGTTTCTAGTCCTATTATAAAACTCTGAAAAACGTCTGTTTCTTATCTTCGTCACGCAGACCATTTCGAAATGACATGAAGCACGTAAATCACATAATTTCTGTCCAAAACTGTTTTGTAGTTTGCATTAATATTGTTAAAAAGTTAGTCTCATTGAAATAAAAAATCTCGTTTTTTTCATGAAATATTGCAGCAGTTTATAGTAAATAGCTTATCAATGTGGGTCATTTTCTTTTTAAAATTCATGTACCCTCATAATCTTCAGTTAAAATCTGAAAATGCACTTCCGCCCTGAAATGATCTCAAATGAAATTAAATGAGTCATTCTTTTGCTGTTTTTGAAGCTTTGGTTATTTTTTTAGGTTGTTTAACAACGGATGTTCAGGTTTCTAGTTTAAAAAAACACTTTATATTTCATGCTGTTCCTCTTCTAACACAAGGGTTCCCAAACTTTTCAGCCCGTGACCCCCAAAATAACAGCGCCATTGACTTGAGACCCCCACTATCCTCAGAGGTGGTTAAAGAATACACCTATTCAATCCAAACGCGCATAATGACAACACAAAAGATCACAGTCTAACTAGGGTGACTGACCACCACCCGACAAACCAAATGTGGCAGGAAATCCGTTTGTGTGGGACAGATTGAAAGGTAGCGCGAAACTGTGATATAATAACGGAATGAAATTTTTTTTATATCATTTAAAAATAATTTGTTATGAAGTCCATTCCAACTTCAACATAATTAAACCATAGATAAAATGTTATATAACATAAAACATTTTATGGGAATTTTTATTTAAGATTTATTGTCTCTTTTTTGAGTACAGAACAGACTTGGAGTTCTCATTTTGTAAACTTTGAAGATCTTCTCAAAAAGAGAAAACTAAAGGAATAAAGAACAAATAAATAACGAAAGAGTTTCTCTTTTAAAATGTATAATTGTTAAATATTGCATTTAATGATTTGCAAATCATTTTTATTTTAATATGCTAAGTTTCACAGTTTCAAAAAAGATTTCTGGAAATCATCTCGAAACCCCACCCACGTGGCCTTGCGAACCCCAGCGGGTTCCTGACACATCCAGGTACTTTCCTGCATTCTCTGTTCTTGTCTATTGGAACCGGACTTTGGTGGTTATTGATGACGTAGAGCACAGGTGTCAGACTCAGTTCCTGGAGGGCCGCAGCTCTGCACAGTTAAGGGCCAACCAGCTCTAAACCCCCCCTTACTTGGAAGTTTCTAGTGATCCTGAAGATGTTGACGAGCTGAATCAGGTGTTTTTGATCAGGGTTGTAACTAAACCGCCAAAGTCCGGATCCAATTTACAAGAAAAGAGAACGCATGAAAGTTCCTGGATGTGTTCTCGATATCAAGGATGCATCGGAGAACCCGCTTGAAGTCCCAGTAGTCACTGCAGCACGTCCGTCCAAGGTGGTTCTTCCGAGGCTACCTCGCGAGACCTGTCTCCACAAGAACACAAGTCCATTCTTTGCGTTCTTGGAATTGAGAAATGGCCAGTATCTCCCATCTTCTCTCTTTTGTTTGGGCACCTCACTGATCTTGACACCGAGGAGTAATGTTCAATGACTTAGGCATTGTACAATGTTTTGCAGGCTTGCTGCGGCAAAAAATAGTTAGTATTTTTACACACCAGATGCTACCCTACGTAAGAAGATGGATGTGTTGCAGTAAAAACACATAAAGTTAATTACATCAGTTTCAGGCTGACGGTGTAACAATCGGCAGCCCTGCGTGTCATTAAACTTAAGTAACAAAATGATTGCTCAAATTGGTGTTAGTTTTAATAGTTAATCCAGCCCCAAAATTGTAATTGCCCCTGTGAATTATTCCCATGCTGAGTATGACGTGTTATTTTAAAGATGTTTCTGTAACATGCGCATGCCTAATAATATCCACTCCCATGGTTAATACATGGTAAACAAGTCCTTGAATATAAATCAGATTATGCAGACGACATCAACAAAGGCATTTAAACTGGCATGAAGGATGATCACTTAAATTGGCTAAATATTGCATTCGCATTCTTTAATGTTTTTGCCATATGATAGGTATCAAGGTAATGTTAGCCTATGATTAAAACATTAAAATCTCAACAAAAAACATTTTTTCATGAAAACTAATGAGTTTTATTGTAGAGTAATGTAATATTATACTCTATACAGAGGAGTAATGTACTTTGAATAAAATCTTTGTATTCATGTTCGTACATTTTGCTAAATCTGCATTGCACATTCGGTTAAAAAGCTGTTTGGTTTTATTGATAATCGTTGATAATTGATCATTTTACCTGCTGTGGTAAAATATATGTTGCTTTTTTCCATGTTTTTTATTTAAAAAGCAATGCTGTTTGTATATTGTTCATGTAAACATGCAATATTTACACGCTTATTTATACAGGTGTTTCGAAAAGGCCATCCATAGAAGGAATACTCACCATGTATAATGGATCTGTTGTGTCATTGGTGCTGACTCTGCACTCATTGGAACTGTCGGGGCCAAGCATTTACTCAGCATTCATATTTGGATTACTGGCATATTTAATAATTTTACTCTGCAATTTAACAATTGCTTTTACTATTTGCTCCAACAGAAGTCTTCATAAACCAATGTACATTTTATTGCTTAACATGCCTATCAATGACACGATGGGTGCTACGAGTCTTTTTCCTCAGCTGCTGTATAGTATATGGTGTGAGAACAGACTGATTTCTTACTCTGCGTGTGTTCTTCAAGGCTTTTTTGTGCACCTGTATGGTGGTGCATCTCATGTTATTCTAACAGCTATGGCCTACGACAGGTATATTGCCATCTGCTCCCCATTGAGATACGGTGCTATTATGACCAATAATAACTTGTTGAGAATTATAACTGGAATGTGGTTCCTTCATTTTATCATGATATTTGTGACTTTCTTGCTTCTTTTGCCCCACAAGATTTGTCGGACTTATATGGATGATCTTATCTGCTACAATCCATCAATAATGAAACTTGTATGCGAGAACACACGAGTTAACAACATCTATGGATTGATTGTTTTAGGTGTCTATCACATTCTTTCATTTTCTGTTGTGGCTTTTACATACATTCAAATATTAATTACATGCATTTCGAAGAAGCAGTCTGACGCAAAGATGAAGGCTATTCAGACTTGTGGTACTCACTTGGTGGTCTTTCTGTTTTTGGAATTTAACACTTTTTTCCCTCTCATTGCACATCGATCTGAAAACGTCCCGGCATACCTGCGCAGGGTCTTTTCTATTTCTGTTCTGGTGTTTCCCCCCATTGTAAATCCACTCATTTATGGTTTCAAAACTAAGGAAATTAGAAAGAAAATTGTCACCTGTTTTAAGAGAAAGATAGGCAGTGTATGAAACAAGCTGAAACTGCGGTTACAGTATATAATATTATATTGCTATATTTGATTTCTAAAGTACTTAACATTCATGATGCTGCTCATTCATTTTAACCCTTAATTTTCCTTAATTAAATTTTACAAGATTTGCACTTGCACTGAAAATCTGTTTTGTTTTGTTATTTTAAGTACTTAAGACTTTGCCATGCCATGTAAGATGAGAAATACTATTCTTAACAATTGCAGAAATATAATAACCAAATGAAATGATGAATAAAAAGTTATTTTTCATGTAAAGCTTTAATTGCGTGAATAATGTATTTGTCTTTTTTCCTACATATGAAGCAAATCAAATGTTTGCATGAAGCCATTTCCTTACTTTAAGTTCAAAAGCACAATTTCACACATTTCCATGCTGATTCAAGTTTGATGCTGGTCAAGTTGTTGGCCATTGTTTACAATAATAGAATAGCTGGTGAAGGACCAGACTTTCTGCTGTTTTTACTGCCCGGTGTGCAACCAGTGCAAATGCTGCCATGGGCGGCGTTTATGTAGGGCAGAGTATGGCAGTTGCCATGCCCTAGTATTCAGACAAAACAGTGGAAACAAAGTGTGCATTTTAATGCTCATTAAAAATATCAAAATAATCCAAATATTTTAGACTACTGTATACTTTTAGCATGGAAGTCAGAAGCATGTATATATTTTAGAATGTAAAAATGACAATCAGCCATTTACAGTTTCAATGGTGTAGTGGCTAAGATGTGTGCCTAAAAATGTTTGACACTATCACATTGCAGGTTCGAATCCACCTTTAGCTTGTTTACATTTTCACATCACATATTAGATCATAAAGGCATTTATTTTCAACTAAATTAAGAATCTATTTAAAAAATGCCTAACAGATGTTTAATAATAGTGTATGGTAAGGTAAGTAGGGAGGTCTTTATTATCAACATATGCCAATAAATCGGCAATAATTATTTTTTAATTAAACAGTCACATAACAATCTTATCTGCCCTAGCAAGATGTATAAATGCATTCCATTCCATTCCATTCCATTTTCTACCGCTTATCCGAACTACCTCGGGTCACAGGGAGCCTGCGCCTATCTCAGGAGTCATCGGGCATCAAGGCAGGATACAACCTGGATGGAGTGCCAACCCATCGCAGGGCACACATACCCACTCATTCACTCACACACTCACACCCTACGGACAATTTTTTCCAGAGATGCCAATCAACCTACCATGCATGTCTTTGGACCAGGGGAGGAAACCGGAGTACCCGGAGGAAACCCCCGAGGCACGGGGAGAGCATGCAAACTCCACACACACAAGTCGGAAGCGGGAATCGAACCCCCAACCCTGGAGGTGTGAGGCGAACGTGCTGATGTATAAATATTGTAAGATAAATAATATTTGGTACATTATCTATGAATAATTATAAAATGTACTCCATGTGCCAGGCAGTGGCGGCTCCAGACAATTTTGATTGGGGGGGGCAATGGGGGGTCCTGGTCATTTCAAGGGGGGTCTCATAAAAAAAACAAAAAAAATACAGTGGACAAGGCTAATAACTGTATATTACTGCTACTAAACAAATAAAACAAGATCCATGCACACTTCAAAAAAATGAAGACATGCAAAACAAAAAGCCGCGTCTTTTGAGAGAATATTCAACTGGTACTGTTTGAACCACGAGTAACTAAAACCCCTGGATGCTATGCCCTGCGATCCAAAAGAACGACATGGTTATGATTTTAATTTAAGCTGTCTTGGTTTCTCGGCTGCGCCATGGCTTAAATCCCCTGTTAAATCCTTTCCATTTCAAATAACGTATGTGCAACATTAAGTGCAAAATGAAAATAAAAATTCAATTATATCAATTACATTTGTCATCATAAAACCCGTATAGGAACTCCCAAATGTAATTGATATAATTTATTTTTTATTTTCATTTTGCACTTAATGTTGCACATGTTATTTGAAATGTATAATTAGATACACAATTGCATTGTCAATTTACATACTGCATTGCCATTTTGCATATTACATTGCAAATTGAATTTTGTAACACATATGCTTCCATATGCGAGTTGCTCCGGTCCCATCTCCTCATCCTCCAATTCCTCGGTGTCCTCTATTTCTAATTCTAGGATCAAGCAGGGCTCGCCCTCCACTGCAACGGGTATATTTTCAGTCCTATTTCCGTCTACTGTCATTTTGTTTTTAGGTATGAAGAAGCGATCCATTTTTAGCTTCAAGATATGAAGTGCGTTGCAGCACTTGCGTGCTCGCGGCAGCGCCTTGAACGCAATGACGCAAGGCGCAGAGGCAGGAACATTCATGGGGCGTCGCTGTGATTCTTATGTTTATATTTTTTTATATGTCGAATAAATTATGAATTATTATTATTCTGCGTAGTTTGAAGAGGACCATTGTTAAATCTTTATCCCGGATATATATATATTTTAATATATATTAAATATTTTTTAATCAGGAAGGGGGTGGGGGGTCAAATCGGGGGGCCAAGGCGTTTTTTGGGCGGGTCTTGAGACCCCCCAAGACCTCCCCTGGCGCCGCCGGTATGCCAGGTGCCAGGGTATATTGCACTAAATATCACAGCGTCTTTTGGATTAACGTTACCTGTGTTTTCATTTGGTTGCACTTGTCACAGAATTTGCACTGCTCCAACCTCACCGTAACTTATGCAATAAACTGCACTGCGACGAGTCATGTTTTATATTTAATCCTGTTTGCTGTTAATTTCAAGTTTTGCCTACATTTTTTACTCGTACTCGATTAATGGCTTATGGAAGGCCAAGTGGTTCAAATATACCTGAATTTTAACATGTTAAGTACATGTTCTAATTTAACGCGTAAACAAGACGTTAATAACAAGTTAAGTACATGTTAAACACTATTTTACTGTTATATTGTTGACATGTAATTAACGTGTTAAAATTCACGTATATTTTAACCACGTGGCCTTCCATGATGTATTTGCTTTAATTTATTTACAGTCCCTCTTTCACATAAAATGCGTATGTGAAAGTCCCTCCATTTTTCAGTGTCCATTCTTCAAACATATTTTATCCATATAGACATTCATCTTTCTGTTAGTTCTTTTTATTGCTAGTGAAGTTTAGACTATAAGAAGAAGGGTGTGAGATCAAGACATGACTCAGTGAACTCAAACTCATATCATTGTGAGGTATAACTATTTTGGAGCAAATGTGCAGACCACCATGCTACAGCTATGACTTAAATAAAAGCTTCTGACTTTAACATCAACAACATGTCTCATCATGATTCTGAATGAAAATCTTTTTAGATTTAATTTGGTGATGTAATTCAAAATCTAGTATTTCCATTTGTCCATTACGTTTTGTTATGTAATACATTTATCCAGAGAACAATAAGTTATTACCAAAAAAGTAAAAGAGACAATATATTTAGCATTCAATTTAATTAGACATCAATTTACATGAATGTCTGATCTAAAAACCTTTTCATTAAGTTAGAAATCTTTAATTTGTTAAGAATGCTTGACATAGAATAAAATAGGTGGGCAGATCATTTTAAGACCACTGTAAAAAGACATGTTTGTGTTTGATATATATGTTTGTGTATGGCCCACCTTTGTGTTTCTCAAAAACACATTCTCTCTTTAGAATGGCACTTAATATAAAATTACCTCTTTTAAGTGTCAAATATACAATTTAAAAAAATGATTAAATTTGGCAAACAATAATTCACAGTAACCTACTATTCAAGCTATACATTTAATAGTCGTGCATTTTGTTTGTGAGCCAAACCCATGATTTCACATCATTCTGTAGTTGTGCTACACACTATACATCATTATACATTTGAACATGTCATTGACCTGCATAAATCATCATATTTACAAATTGTATTAATAGCATAAAGTATACACACAGAAAAACGCTATGCTATTCACTTGTACTGTACTCTATGAACCGAAAAATGGATACTTGCTACATAGCCTATGCTTAAGGAAAGACTCATATTGACAGCTGTGCATTTGTTGAGACTGATTACTGTTTAATAGTATAAGAATAACCATACATCTTTACAGAAAGCACACCTAACTGTATTTTGGCTTTTTTCTTTATATTTTTCAATTGTCAAATGTAATTCACATTTAAAAATAATAAAAGATTCGATAGCACAAGAGAATACCTGCTCTTCAGAAAGGTACCTAGTATGAGCTCCATTGACACAAACAAGCCATAACATTGGTCTAATATAATAAATATGCCTTTAATAGCAATGTTGTTGTCTATTCTGAAGCATTTCTATCATGCAGCGTTAATATTCATGTGGCTTTTTCTTTTTGGCACAAATTGTGACAAAAATGTACTTTACACAGATATTTTTCTTTTAAAGACTTTAAGGAGATTTTGTCGTATTTCATAGCTGTTCAATCCATAAACAATTGGATTAACAAGTGGAGGCACTAAAAAAATGAGCATCCCTATAATCTTTTGCATATCTGCATTAACATTTGTGAACCTGTGTGATAGGATAGTGAAAGTTCCAACAATTTCATATGTAAGGAAAATAGTCAGTTGAGCAAGACAGGTATTGATGGCTTTGCTTTTCGCTTCAGATCGACTTGTGACCAAGCAGATGATCAAAATCTGAACATAGGAAAAAACTTGAATAGAAACACTAACAGTCTGCATTACGGCAGTGTTGAACAATCCTACAATGTTATTGACTGCGGTGTTGCTGCACGTGAGCTTGAGGAGAGAGGGGTTATCGCAAAATACGTTCAGAATGCGGGATTTGCATCTGGGGTGCTTGCTTTGCAAGGAGAACAACAAGACGATGAAAAAAAAGTCGAGACCCCACACTAAAACAACAATTCCCACTGCAACCTTGGGTGTCATGATAGCATTGTATCGCAGCGGCATGCAAATGGCAATGTATCGATCAAAAGCCATTGCAGCAAGAATAAACAATACACCACCCCCATACATGTGGAGCAGGAAACCCTGAAACACACAGAGAGGATAGTATGTGTAACTGGTTTCTGTTACAATATCAGACAGAACCTTGGGAAACATTGATGTGATGCCAACAAGATCATTTAGGGGAAGGTTGAACAAAATAAAATACATGGGCTTGTGGAGACTTTGTTGCAAAACAATGAGAAGCAACAGAGTCAGATTGCATATGATGCTGAGTAAGTACATGAAGATGCCGATGAAAAATATGGGATATTTGGCTCCGGAAGGGATGCAAAACGGATCCAGTGTCAGCTCAAAGCTGACGATGATGGATAAGTTTTCCATTACGGTTCTTGAATCTGTAAAAATCGGTAGAAGAGAAGTATTTTGTAATTTAATACTCAAAACATATTTGTGCTTATTAAAATCTATGAATTAAAAATTACCCACAAAACACAAACACATTTATATCATGTAACTCACCTCAAACATTAAGTAACTGCAATATTTGTCTTGATGTCGTCAAGGAAGCGTTAGTTCTATGATGGCCATCTAAAACATCTCAGTCTTATATAGACATATGTGATAGTGACAACATCCACATTAAATCCCCTGAAGAAAAAAAGTGTTTGTCACAGAAGGGAAAAGAATGTGCCAACAGTTGGAGGCAACTGCAATGTTTTGAGACAACATTTTTGTCACAATAATACAAAATACAAAAAAACGCACCATTGAAATACAAAAAAATATATGAAATCAAAATATACTTTTTGTGTTAAGTATGAAAAAAGACACAATGCAGAAGTAAAAGTGAAGTGCACACAACAAATTTGGTTATTCAGCGTTTTTTTATATTTTTATAATTGAGGTTTCTGTTGATAACTTTAGAAACGCCACCCTATAAAGAAAAGTTTCAGCCCAAGTACAGTTTTTCAAGGGTTCTTCGGTGGTTCTTCTGGATGGTTAAGGTGCTAAAGTGAAGTCCCTGTCAAGTTGTTTACAGGTACTTTTTACAAGCCAAAGAACTACTTTTGGCACCATTTTTCTTGAAATAATAAAGTGCTATATGGCACCTACAGTTTTTGACAGAGAGTCGAGTACCTTGAAGGCCCAATGTATGAAATTTTGTGTCATCTAGTGGAGAGGTTTCGAATTGCATACAACGTCTTACTCCATATCCCTCCCTTTCGAAGCACTACGTTGTCACGATTTTGCTTCTTTTCCGATAACGTATTTGCAAAACTCGCTCTGTAAGGCAGTGTGGGGCTACTGTAGAAACAACATTGCAAATTCAATGCAAGGGGACCCACGCTGATATAATATAAATACACATACCTTTTAACCTGCTCGTGAATTTTCGATTGATGAATGTTGCGTGTGTTTGAATTCAAATCCTCCCATATAACTTATTCACATAATTCACATACAGCCCACTGGGCACAACTGGGCCCCCAGGATTTTGAGTCCTGCTTATTTTTCCAAGATTTTGATAACTTATTTTATTTACTTGGAGGTTAATTTCTCCATTCAAATTTGGCTGGGTGGTTCATAACACACTTTTCTGTTGTGTGACAAACTCAGAACACACATTTCAATGTCACTTTACTCGGACTATAAGACTTATGTTTGTGTTAATTGGTACAATCAGAAATTTACTATATCAAAATCACAGGACAGTCTCAAAAAGAATGTTTCAAATAATAATGTTTTGGAATTTTAAACACATTATGAATCATTAAATGTTAAAGAAACAAAAGAGACAACACGTGGCTGAATTAAAAACCACAACATTTGTTTCGTCACCCTTTAATAAACCCTTGGAGTATTAACCTCATCCAGTAAACTCATTAAATGTGTTGATAAGATATCAGGCTAATACCCCAATGAACCCTCTCACTAATGACGCCTTTGGGATGAGATTCACACAGGATGACTCTGTATGTTTTGACCTTTTATTTGTAAATACATCAAAAAACAATGCCTTTAACTTAACTCTTAAAACTTAACTTTTATTGTTACATTACCACTAGTGGTGAGTGAAAGTCTAGGGTGCGTACTCTATACAAAGTAGAATGCAGTTGGACAGGCAACTTTATGACCTTACAGACTTAAGGGACAGTATGTAATGCAGACAAACAATGCAAAGTATAAATAGACAAACTGTCCAAAAAAAGACAATATACATTATACACATTTTGCAGACTTGACTTTGAGCATGCCAAGATCGTATGATGCATTATAGTCCACGAAACTGTAGTGATTGGTAAAAGGAAGTGGGAGCTTGTGAAGTGTGTCAGATTTTGATGTTGAGCAGCTTAATAGCCTGTGAAAAAAACTGTCCTTCAGATGGTTTGTGCAGGACCGGATGCTCCGGTATCGTCTGCCCAAAGGGAGCAAGGAGATCAGCAGATTCTGTAGCCATCTTTAAGAATCGGATGAAAACACATCTCTTCCATCAGCACCTGATCGATAAGTTCTGACTTCCATCTCTTTTCTACTCTTTCTATCTTTAGAAAAAAGGATAAAACGTGGCTTTGTATACTGTGGTGCGCTATAAGAGACCAGTTTTACTGTGCTTGTGCTTTTTGTTGTCCTCATGTTGTTTTTCCATTGCTTCCATTGTTTACCTAATTTGTTAATTACTTGGGATAAAAACATCAGCTAAAGCCACGTTTATATGATGAAAAACTTTTTTTTATCTATTTTCAGTTGAAAATGCCGTCATATAAACAGCCTCTTAATGACTTCATGTAAATATGCTAACATAGCTTAATATAGCTAATATGTGTTGGGAACTATTATAATTAGATTACAGGTCCAACAAACACTGCCCCTATTGGGACTGAAATAAAATGAAGCCAAATTGGTCCAGGCATAAAGAATGGGAGTCTGGTGAGAAGGTAATTATAGTCTTGAGAGATCAAAGGTCTGCACTGACTAAGTGATTTTCAGTCCCAGGTCACTTTAGTGAAACATGTGTATTATGGCCACCTGTGAGATTGAGGCCATGAGGCCTAAAAGCCCTTTCAGACCAAATGTGATATAATAACTGCACACCCTTTTACAAAGAAAACTTACACAGACAGCCATAACATATTTGAACTTTTAAAAAATTTCCAAAAACTTGTATAACTGTTTAATGTAATCTTAATATTATGTAGTGCGCAGTACTGTCAGAAATAAATACAAAAATGGACTTGGACCCTTTGAAAGGCGCCTTTAATGTACCATTCAGTTATGTGTACCCTAATGTTTACACTGGTACCAGTATATAGTTTTGAAGTTCTAATATGCACTCTTTAGGTACAAAGTGTACTTTTTAAATGGATACTGCTCACAAAATGAAAATTCTGTATATCTGTATTTGGAAGAATTTTACCACAAAACAGGAAAAAATAGGATTTTTTTATTTTGTTGAACAAAAAAAGAGGATATTTGGAAGAATTTATGAAAGAAAATAATTCTGGGGAAGATTTGACAACCATTAAAATGTTTCCTATACCTTTGTCACTGTGGGCAGGTGCCAAGTCCTGCTGGAAAGTGAAATCAGCATCTTATAATGCTTGTCAGCAAAAGGAAGCATGAATAGCTCTAAAATTTCCTGGAAGATGGCTGCATTGACTGTGGACTTCAGAAATCTTTTTTCATTATCTGTAAGCCATAATCATCAAAATTTCAAGAAATAAAGACTTGAAACATTTCACTCTATGTGTAATGAATCCATATTATATATTGATTTTACTTTCTGAAATGAGTGACAAAAAAATTGACCTTTTTCACGATATTTTAATTAATTGAGATGCATATGTATGTGCTCACTGATCAGATTCTTTTCATGCTTGTGCTTTATATTTTTTGTTTAATATGTTTAGCTGATCACCTACTTGTAAGTCGCTTTGGATAAAAGCGTCTGCCAAATGAATAAATGTAATGTAATTTAAGAGAAAAGCTGCAGTTAGTGCATTGTTGCACAATGACAGCACAACATATTTATACTTTAATTTGACATAATTATATAAATGGGGGGGGCACGGTGGCTTAGTGGTTAGCACGTTCGCCTCACACCTCCAGGGTTGGGGGTTCGATTCCCGCTTCCGACTTGTGTGTGTGGAGTTTGCATGTTCTCCCCGTGCCTCGGGGGTTTCCTCTGGGTACTCCGGTTTCCTCCCCTGGTCCAAAGACATGCATGGTAGGTTGATTGGCATCTCTGGAAAAAATTGTCCGTAGGGTGTGAGTGCGTGAGTGAATGAGTGAGTGTGTGTGCCCTGCGATGGGTTGGCACTCCATCCAGGGTGTATCCTGCCTTGATGCCCGATGACTCCTGAGATAGGCGCAGGCTCCCTGTGACCCGAAGTAGTTTGGATAAGCGGTAGAAAATGGAATGGATATAGATTGGTTTTACACTGTTTATAATTGCATGCGATATTAAATAAAACTCACAGTATGTCAAGGCAACCATGGAAAAATAAAGATACTGGGACAGGAGGTCCAATGTAAACAATGCCTCAGGTCTTCTGGCATCAGGTAATCGCGATACGTCAAGAATTTGGTTGATAAAATGCCAACAGCACATTGCCTATGGTATGATCAAATAAAAGCTGTTTATATTTTTCGTTACATCCTCGAGTGCCTTCGTATATTGTTTCTTATTAGTTGAACTACCTCATACCCAAATAAAACCGAAATATACACTCTTAAAAAAGGCTGGGTTAAAACAACCCAATTTGGGTAATTTTGGTAACCCAACGGTGGGTCAAATATGGACAAACCCAGCGTTGGGTTTTTTTAACTCAGCCATTTGGGTTAAATCTTTGACCCAACATGCTGGGTTATTCTATTTACATCAACTATTACATTGCTGGTTTAAAACAAACCCAAAATGTTTGAAAATACTAATAATAAAATCACAGAATTACTTGAGGCACTAGTAAGAATCAAAAGTTGAAGTTTTATTAAGGATCGAAATGCTAGACAAAAGGAATTCATAAACACTTGCAATATTTTAATGCTTACACTCTAAAAAAAGGCTGGGTTAAAATAAACCAATTTGGGTTATTTTGGTAACCCAACATTGGGTCAAATATGGACAAACCCAGCGTTGGGTTATTTTAACCCAGCCAGTTGGGTTAAATCTTTGACCCAACATGCTGGGTTGTTTTATTTAAATCAACTTTTGCTTAAAAATTACATTGATGGTTTAAAACAAACCCGAAATGTTTAAAAATAATAATAACAAAATCACAGAGAAATACTCGAGGCATCAGTAAGAATCAATAGTTTTATTAAGGATCAAAATGCAAGACAAAAGGAATTCATAAAAACATGCAATATGTTATGCTCAATGAACAATAAAATGGCATATAAAACACTTTGATGAAATGTATGTTTATACATATTTAAAGAACATTAATTTCAATAAATTACATTAGTTTAGATTTTAACATATACATTTAACAAGGTTATTAAAGTGGCACAAGTAAATATAAATAGTTAGACAACTTAACACTTCAAAACGCTATAAAAAGTATTTTACTAAACCCTTGTTAATAGAACCGCATTTATATGTTAAAATATAAGTCTATGCACAAGTTTTCTATAAAAAAAGAAATAAACAAGCGTTATGGATGTGAAAAAGGGACACCGTAACTTTCCTCTTCATATAAACTCACAAAACATTTTAAATAGTGTTAGTTCTTTCGGTTTCAGCACTGCTTAACCTGACATATCCACGGAGCAGTCTTACTTAAGAGGATTCTTTTCCTAGGAGTTGTAGACAACAGTGTGGTGTGCACTTTTGGAAGTGGATGTCCAGCAGGAGGGTTTCTTTATCAATTTGTTCATCTATAAAGAGACAAGAAAAGAGACAAGAGAAGAATGTAAGGAAACTGGCCAACCCAGAGCACAATGGATTATAATAAACATATAAAGAAGTACATTAACATTTTACCTAAATAATGTTTACCTTTAAGCCTGTTATGAAAACATCCACGTTCCAGTTGACATTCTCTTGAATAGAATGATCCATTAATATTAGCTGTTATTCTGCAACCTGTCAGTGGGGGGAAAAAGAAGAGTGGGATCTAGTACAGAAAGCGAAATACAGTCTTAAAGAATAATATTATAAACGTTAAAACAACCCTTCACTAATTCGACACACTCGGGAATAAGTTTAAGTCTAAAAAGAGCAACAATTGTTCGTCTCATATACCCAAAATTAACTATATCGCATTGTTAACCACTAACGTTATAAGAGCCAGCGGCTATTCCCGAAGCAATGGCCGAGATAGAGCTGCTCTCCACGGAGACACGACCGCTGACAGACTGAAGCTCAGACCTCCGACAGCGTCTTAACACAATCTCAAAGAGGCGTTATGTTTATATATAAATCACGTATTTGAGTTCTTAACAACAACATTCTCGTCTAAAAGACTCTTAAATCTAAGTTCCGTCACCGAACATTAGCGGTATTTATAAAAAAAATGAGCTGGATGTTTGCTTTTGCCACGTCGCTCTCGTGTCGACCTTAAACTAATATCAAGTTGCGTAAGTTACTGAACTAAATTCCTCACACAAGTCACACATTTCAGAGGAAATGTTGACCAAAAAGGAAGTTTAAATGATTAAAAAGCTGTAAATTAGAACAACGTGGGCATAACGTTACAGACTAGCTATCCAAAGCTAACGAAGCTAGATTGTAACGTTACTTTCAAACCTAATGCGAACAGCCGAATTTTGCATACTTTTGCATTTTTTTTTTACAGTAATAGTTTTATACATTAAAAACTCGTAAAACATACCTTTTGTTCTCCGAATAACAGCTTTCCGAGATGAAGTGGATCAAAATGCCCGCGAAGGTAAAGTTTGTCTGATGCGTAGAGGAGTGGGAGGGGTTTACTCTCTCAACTGTCACTCAATTGGACCAGACTGGTAACCCAGCGTTTGGGTTACTCAAAAAATGACCCAACACTAAGAAAATAACCCAACAAAATGACCCAACAGGCTCAACCCAGCTGTTGGGTTAAACAAATAACCCAGCATTTTTTAGAGTGTAATGAACAATAAAACGGCATATAAAACACTTTGATGCAATTTATACATATTAAGAAAATTAAACATCAATAAATTAAAGCTTGTGCTTGATGGGCCAGCAAAGCCCCCTGATTGAACCCCAGAGATAATCTATGGGGTATTGTTAAAAGGAACATGCGAGACACCAGACCCAACAATGCAGATGACCTGAAGGCCGCTTTCAAAGCAACTTCACTCTAAAAATGGCTGGGTTAAAAACAACCCAATCGGCAACCCAGCGCTGGGTAAATATTGGACAGAACACATACCGGGTTAAAGTAACCCAGCACACTGGGTTACACATGATAACCCAGCTTGCTGGGTTATTGTAAAAACCCAAAATGTTGTCATTTTAACTATTCATGTGTTTAATTCTGACTTATTCTTGCTGGGTTATTTTTAATTTATTATGTACTTCATTGTCAATCAAGACAATTGACATTTGTTTTTTAAAAATTCATTTTTATTTGACTGTAAAAATAATTGTTAATAAAAATGTCAACTTTTACACCCAGTAACAGCAATAACTTTAGATTTGCATAATTAAAAGAAAACAGTTTAATTATAATACATAAAAATGTTTCATTTCAAACATTAACAAGCATTATAAATGACTAATAAACATACTTCACAATATGTAGCAACAAATGTCAATTAATAAAACTAACTAAAGACATATAAATTATGTATAATACATTATGAATTACACCACTTAATACACTAAGAAACAACACGTGCAGCAAATCAACTCATTAAATACAGGCTACCACACTCGTCTTTCTTTAATATGTGCACAAACCTTGAAATGTTTGGTTTAAAACAGAGGGAGCAACATAATTGACTGGCCGCTTAATATCCAGAGTGGACACCGAGAGAGGCGTTCCTGAACCGTAAATGCTTGCCCGCGCTCGAGGGGCACTCGCCGGTTTGACTCAAATTTTGTTAAATTCTCACTAAAGTTCATAAACTTAGCTTACATGTGATGGGGTACACTAAAATTTTATTAATTCGCATTTTCGCGCATCTTCACAGGACTATGCGATGTCAATTTATCTGTAATGGTGATCTGAGGTAACAGTTGCTGGTCGTCTAAATTACATCACTAATGTTAGTTAAGACATGTTGCCTTGCAAAACGTTACAAATTATGCTTATTTCAATACATGTTTAATTAAAACGTAAAAAACGTAGCTTTAAATTGCTCCAGCCAGTAACTTTGCCCCTTTGTTCTTTATAAAAATGAAAGTTGCGAAGTACACTCAACGTCTTCAGGGCGGTAAGCGCTCGAGACTCTTCAAATAACCCAGCGGTGAGCAGAAACAACCCAGCACATTAACCCAGCGGGTTTAACCCAACACCTTGAAAACTAAAACTACCCAAAAAGTGTTTAACATGTGGAAAAATAACCCAACAAAACAACCCAACGGACTCAACCCAGCGGTATGGGTTAAAAAATAACCCAGCGATTTTTAGAGTGTTGGGCTTCCATTTCACCTGAGCAGCGCCACAGACCGATTGCCTCCATGCCCTGCCGCATTGATGCAGTAATTCATGCAAAAGGAGGCCCAACCGAGTATCGAGTGCATAGAAATGAACATACTTTTCAGAAGCCTGACATTTCTGTTTAAATTATATTCAATATTTAAATTTTCTGAGACACTGAATTTTTGGTTTTCATTATCTTATGTAAGCCATAATCATCAAAATTTCAAGAAATGAAGGCTTGAAATATTTCACTCTATATGTAATGAATCTATATAATATATTGGTTTTACTTTCTAAACTGAGTGTAAAAATAGATTGACCTTTTTCACAATATTCTAATTAATTGAGATGCACCTGTATAGGGTATTTGGAAATGTATTCAGACATTCATTTTAACCGTTAATAAAATTAAATATTAAAGAATATTAAAACACACATAGGATGTATATTTTAAAATGTAGTATGTGCAAAAAGTACAATAAAATAAATTGTAATAGGATTAGCCCATGCTGAGTATAACAAATTGAAACAGATGTCAATTATATTACATTTATGCATGTCTTAGAGTGAATTTAACATACAATTGAACAAATCATATGTTCCGGAATAAAAAAAACATGACATTGGCATTTCTAACAACATGTTATACCAGCTAAGCTACAGAAACAGCATTTGCAGTATAGTAATTTTGTCTAATTTTAAATTATGTTAATAAAAAACAAACTCATAACAGTAGAACTCAGTTAACACTGATCATGCAATGCTGCACATCTGCATTCTGTATTGAACATATAACGCATAACCAGTCCTAAGTTTTTTCAGGCTACTTATTGTTCCTGTTTTTCTTTTTTCAAACAGTTGTGCCATAGTTTTGCCTTTACGCAAATCGACTTTACACCGAGATTTTTCTTTTAAAAACTTTTAGCAGATGTTTTCGTATTTCTTGGCTGTACAGTCCGTAAACAATCGGGTTCAGAATAGGAGGCACTAAAAAAATGAGCAGCCCCATAATCTTTTGCAGATTTGAATGGACATTTGTAAACCTGTGTGACAGTACATAGAAAATCATGACAATTTCAAAAGTGATAAAGATAATTAGTTGAGAGACGCAGGTGTTGATGGCCTTGCTCTTTGCTTCAGATTTGCCTGTGCCCAAGCATGTGATCAAAATTTTCAAATAAGAAAACCCTTGAATAGAAAGACTAACAACCTGCATTGCCGCAGTTATAAATAAGCCATAAATGTTATTAACTGTAGTGTTGCTACAGGACAGCTTAACAAGAGAGACGTTTTCACAAAACGCGTTTACAATGTGAGATCTGCATCTAGAGTGCAGTCCCTGCAAGGCAAACAACACAACGATCATTAAAGTATTGAGGCTCCAAAAAAGAGCAACAATTCCTGACACAACCTTCGGTGTCATGATAGCATTGTATCTCAGTGGCATACAAATGGCAATGTAACGATCGAAAGCCATTGCAGCCAGGATGAACAAATATGCGTTCCCACTCATATGGAGTATAAAACCCTGAAACACACAGAGAGGATAGTAGGTATAATTCGTTTCTGTTACAATGTCAGACAGAACCTTGGGGAACATGGTTGTGATGCCAACAAGATCATTCAGAGGAAGGCTGAACATAAAAATATACATTGGCTTGTGGAGATTTTGTTGCAGCACAATGAGAAACAACAGAGTCAGATTGCAAACGACAACAAATAGGTACATCAACATGCCAATGAAAAATACTGGATATTTGGCTCCTGGAGACAAGGAAAATGAATCCAAGGTCAGCTCAAATCTCACAGTAATGGATAAGTTCTCCATAACACAACTTTGGAAATTACTGTGGAAAAAAAGAAATAAGTAATGTTTAATTATAATTAAGATATTTTTGATCTATCGTATTTAACCAAAAGTTCCTTACATAAATTGAAATTAAAGTAACTTATGAAACAATCAGCGGAGCATCTCACGATTAGGACTCACCTTATGTATTACTACCAAAAAAGTAATATCATCAAGCGTGACACACCTGACTATATGTATTGCCATCTTAATGGTGTCATCATACGATATCACTCCCGATGGGATAACAATCTGAAAAAAATGCTTGGTATTGAAGCCAGTAGCATGTCAGGAGCAGAAGGCAGAATCAAAGCTGTGAAGAATTTAAATGCTTGGATCGGTCCATTTGTCAACCATCTCAGGTATTGGTAAATGTCTAAAATGTATGTATAAACAAATTTAAGAATAAGACCATAGTAAAAATCTATTTTAGTTTCATGTCTTATACAAAACTTTCTAAAATAATTAAATAATAGTGCCCACAGCACAATACGCACCCATTCATACCCTATTGGTCATCACTTTAGGATCTCTTGACTGCAATTTCTCATCACCTTAAAAAAAGGTGCAGTGTATAAAATTTGTCAGTTTAGGGCTATTGCTGTTTATGTAGATATAAAAAGCGCATTCAAAGATAATAGAAACATAACGTTCATTATGTAAGGTCTTCATAGACCATTAGACATAGTTATGTAAGGGATATAGGGGTGTCCATGCCTAGGGATTTGAATAGTCGAATCAGAATTGTTACGTCTTGCCAATAATCTATTGATAGTCGAAACGCACGTGTGTGTGTGTGTGTGTGTATATGAATTTGTTTAGAACAGAATATACAGTACCTTTATAATAAATAAAAATATATAATAATAATGCATAATAATAATTAATAATAATAATTCATAAAATAAAATGCAGGATGTTGTCAGAAAGACGTGACGGTAGCCGTGAGGCGGGGAATCAGCTGTGCTCACACCGGTCCCGCATATCTCACGGAGGAGATTGGGAGCAAAAGAGGACGAGCGACGGGACTGTTGACGAGAGAGGACCAGGCCTGGCTTTTAGTTATGGTTTGTGTGTGTCGCCGGCAGTCGTCGGTGAGGGGCTGCCGGCTGTCTATTTACTGTGTTATTTGCCACCAGTCGTCCGTGAGGGGCTGCCGGCTGTCTTCTTACTTTGTTCTTGTTTTATTAAATGTTTAAATGTTGGCCGGTTCCCGTCTCCTTCCTTCCCTTTTATTGAATGTATTAAACAGGGGAACATATATTCAAAACAAAAGCCACGAATTGTATAATTAATGGACACTTACCATAAACATCACGTAACAATGTTGTGCCACATACTAGACCAGATCTCGCCTCAAAACTATTTTCAAAACTAGATAATAATGAATAGCTTTTTTTACAAACGTTAACTACCAATGAACTTTCAATAAAGCTACTTTATTAATAATGCAATGCAATAAAGCATTTACCATTAAAACAGTCCCTTTCATGACAAGTTCCGGAAACCCCGTCTAAGTGCAGCCCATTTTTTGAGACCGCTAGGACGTGACGCGTACAACAGAGCATGTGTAAGAAAAGAGCACTAGTCCACTAGTAGTCAATACACACACAAAACGTGTGAAGTGTGCCGTTGTCGAATGAGAATAATACAAAACCAACTGAGAACAGTAAGCTTAGAAGCATATCCTAGTCCATGTGGTTGGTGTTCTTGTTGTCTTGCTGTTTGTTCGGATTGTTTGCTATTGAGAATGACTTCCTCTATCATTAATTTGCAGTGTGTCTGTGAATGTCACGACTCAGCACTGCCCTCTGACCTCTGACCTCTCACCAGTTGTTATTGCAGTTGTTCTGCTTATTTCTGCGAAAACATCCGGCTACCTGTACATTATCCCTTATAGGGTGACCCCGAGTAGTCAAAGATATCGCTGATATTGCTGATATTTCATGAAAACAGCCAGCTGCTTGTACATTATCCCGCTTACTACATGGCTACTTGCCACAAGAGGGAAAAAAAACTGCACATGAAATGTGAATTTGAAATATTTGTTTAGCTAATTTAGCTAATGCAGACCTTTTGCGAGGAAAAGCTGTTTACTTTCAGTTTTAAGTACAGAAACGATGTTCAAATGTCATGAACAAGCAATTTGGTTTAATCATTTGTAAATGTAATGTAAAAAAATATGTCAAAATGATTTGCTGCATACGGGTTATTCGTTTTGAGAGGTTGTTATCTGGGAATAAAAAACCAGCAAATGTCGACACTGGACAATCAGTTTTAAGCATTCCAACGAACCTTGGAATAAGAATATTATTTTGCTTTTCTGTTAATAGATCCTCCAAAACAATTACATATTGGCCTTCAATATGAAGGTAATCCTATGCGATACCTCAAGAATCCGGTTGAGAAAAATGCAATATGCCATTTATATAATTTCTATGCTAATATTTTGTTCTTTGAAGATGAATCTTTTGATTTATAAATTTATTATGGCCTATTTAATTTCAGAACAAGGCAAAATATAGAGTTCGTCAGAATTTCATTTCAATGTTATTTATATAGCACATTTAAAAAGCAACCAAGGTTGAACAAAGTGCTTTACAATGTCCAAAAAAAGACTCACAAACAAGATAAATACTTCTTAACGCTATGTCATTCATAAGTTATACCTTAAGAGTGGTAGCAATATATTCTTAAGAACGACGTTGTGATACGAAGGTTTTGGGAAACCCAGCCCTGATAAATAACCAGGCGCAAACCCATTTAAAATCCTTAAAAACAAACAATAGAATCTTAAAATCAATCCTGAAACAGACAGAAGCCAGTGTAGTAAAGCCAAGACTGGGGTAATGTACTTTATGCTTTTTAGTCCCAGTTAAGAGCCGACCTGCTACATTTTGAATTAACTTTAAGCAATGAAGAGATGACTGACCCAAACCAACATATTAAGAGTTACAGAAGTCTAGTCTAGATTTTATAAATGCATGAATTACACTTTCAAACTCCTGATGTGGCAGGTGGGGCTTGACTTTAGCCAACAGTCTCAGTTGAAAGAAACTTGTTCTTACAACAGAACTAATCTGTTTTTGAAATTTAAAAGCACTGTCAAAAATCACACAAGATTCTTGGTAAATGGACAAACATACAAACCCAAATTACCAAGTGCATCTACACAAACACTAAAATCCCCAGGATGACCAAACAAAACAATCAAAGTCTTATTTTCATTAAGACTAACAAAGTTCTGATCCAGCCATATTTTTAAATATCTCAAGGAATCAATTAATGCCAGAATTTTGACAGGCAAATAGATATGTACATCATCCGCATAACAGTGGAAGGAGATATTGTATAAGCATTAATTAATCTTGGTTAATGTAATGTAGCCTTATATACAGTTTTATAAAGTTGTTATCAAAAAATAGGTATTTAAAATCCAAAAAAATCAATACAGGGTATAAAATCAATTGTATATATAAATTCTTTAAATGTATTAAAAATTGTATAGTATAAAACTGTAGCTCTGGTATGTAAAATGCTCCACTGAGAGTTTTTTTCTCACTCCAGACCATTTCATCATCATATCTTTTGAAGTCTGGTTGATGAGACCTGCGGGAAATTCTATTAATGAGTTCAATTTTTGTTTTGTCACATGTAAAACCCCTAGAAAATTAACCCCTCTTGCTTAATGAACACTGTTGCTAATAAAACTTTGGGGATTTGTTTAAAGGATCCTACGTTACACATGTTTACTAGCATCTGTGAATCTAAATGCATGAATCACAACAGGTATAACTTTCCCGTAGGAACATGAATTTTGCACTTTACGTTTAGTGAATTCCTACTGTAATAAATGTAGAGAGTATTTACATCTAGTTCCTTAATGCATTCATAATAGGACCAAAAAATATTCTGACTGTTTTAGACTATGTAATTTTGAGTTTTTTTTGAAGTGGACAAGAAACAGTGTCAGACTTTTCCTGCATTCCAATTTGCATAATATCCATGTTATCCATAAAATATCCACCCTAAATTGTATTTATAATTAGAAATAGCATGTCCCAAATCATAGCATGTTAAAATGAGTTTTCTCAAAGTACCCAGATGGTCTAGTATAGAAGATCAGAGTTCTGTGATAATACACTGTACTAATAAAATTAAATAAGTGATGCCTCACTGACATAATAAATAAAAGTATACAGTTAACATTAAGAAATATGAATAAATGTTTAAATGAAAAGAAGGGCTTAATGTGTGACCGTTATCACAGTCATCTAGGCAACAATGGCCACATATTTTTGGTGGTATCCCAATGCGTGCATACTGTTGTAATACATAGTTGTAAGTACATAGTTCCATAGCATGCTTTCCAATGAATTTAACTTTTCGTTTTTATTACGTGTGTGATGTCAATGAGGAAAGTGGACCTGCCCAGTGACTTCCACAAACAAGAGTGTAAACAATGCTGATGCGATCTGTCAATTTAGCTTAATGCTCCCAGAACTTACTGGGTTGCTATAAGCATTTTTCATCACTCTATAGTGGTAGGCCCACAATGTAACATCATAAAAGAGTACATATTACGAGATCATATAAATTACATTTCATGCCGTGTGTAATGTTGCCACGTTTCAATGTAAGCAGTCTGCCAAGTTGTAAAGCCGAAGGTCAATGAATAGAGTTCTTGGCTTGGAAAAAGGGAGTCGACTCTGAATCACGCAAAGAGTCGTGCCCTACATACTGCCGCAACTACATATTATACTCCCTGCCTACGTGTTGCTAGCAAACTTCACTCTTCTCCCCTAAACACTGTAGCTTGTGAGCCTCATTCGCTGTAGGATAATCACAGCAGACTTAACTCAGATTTCAAATGTTTCAATGCCAAAGTGATAGTCGCTATTGCATATTGGTTATTTTCTCAATATTTTTATAATATAACTTTGGATAAAAGACAAGTGCCTGCTAAATACATTTCATATAATGAACTTTAATAATACTCATACATTTATCGAAGTCTGCATCTAAGTCTTCTATAGTATGTTTTAAATAGAGACTAATAAAGCCTCAGACTCCTGATGTGTAGATTAAAGACCTTTTTTATTGAAATGCTGTGAGACATTAGTGAAATCTACCTGGTTCTTTAGCGACCTCTTGTGACAGTTGTTGGCTAACACAAGGTGGGTTTATGACAACAAACAAACACTATGTTCTGTGGTTTCTTTTAATAATATGAAAAACTTGTGCATGTGCTGGTAATGTTTAGGATTATATTCATTTAGGTTTACAGGCTTATACACATTGCTTAAGATTTAAAGGGTTATTCTCATTGGTTTACAGGCCCGTTCCCATAACATTATGTCTCTATTGTCCTCGTTGATCATATGACTAACAGGATTTCAAGAAAAACTAAATTCTCATTTGGACATTTTACTTATACTATGCTACAATAACAGTGTTTGACCGTTTGCAAGTTATTTTTTCAATTATGTCTCCAAAACTTTCTTTACCATTAAACACCTGTCTCTACTGCTGAAAGGCTGCTTAATAAACAGGTTTTGGCCACTTTGTAACTTGATCAGGGGCTTGAATAAATGATGGAGTTGGGTTCACTATTGGCACGGTTGTTGCTGTTTGCATTGCAAAACACACAACCCATCTGAACACAGATAATCTGTCTGAAAAAACTAGTGTACAGCAGCCTGCCATCAACACGCCGAGGATGAACACTGAGTAGTAAGTAGTTATGCCTCTGAAGACTAGACTTTATTGTTCTTTCTTGTTATTTACAAAAATACTACATTGCTAGCGGTAAAAAGACACAGGTATCAGGCATCTAAATGAATAATAAATGACTTTTTTATATTTACAGTGACTACCTGTTCAAATTGCTGCTGATCGGGGACTCCGGTGTAGGGAAGTCATGTTTACTCTTGCGGTTTGCTGTAAGCCAAATCATTTTCTCTCTTTATGTCATTGAGGCCTACTGTTGCTAGCCAACAAGTCTCATCATGAAACCTGTTATGAGTAGCGTTTGTTAGCAGTCAAATGTTGGGACATGATTCTGCATATAAAATTCTCATTTAAAAAAAGGAACAAATCTGTCTTTAAATCCTCATGCCATCCCACATCGTCTTTAAGTTTAACTCTTAACTATTTAAAATGCCGTCATGGTATCAGAATCAAAATGTTAAAGCCCCAAAAACTCATACATCCATCATTAAAGCAATCCACAACGATACGGTTGTTCAAAAGAAAACAATTGTTTTTTATGTTATTTGGTGATATTAAACCAAAACAATCACATCCGAAAATATAAATATGTTGCTAAATTAAAATCTAATCGGTTCTTGCATGTCTAGTTATCATATGATAAATCATGCCTGAATTTTAATACAAAATTATGTGTGTCTTGTACATCTGGAGTCAGTAAATTAGATATGTTCTTAAATATAAATGCTAAATAAATGTTAAAATCTGTAAACTGTTTAGCCAAACGGTGGCAATACAATATGATTTTTAGGCTGAACATTTTTTGCTTCAAAAGAATTTCTTGAATTTACTCACATAGTTGGAAAGTAACAACAAGTAACACAAATTGTTTTACAATACATTGTTTTACGTTGATATTTGACATAATTATTTCAACAGGATGACACCTATACAGAGAGCTACATCAGCACTATTGGAGTGGATTTCAAAATCAGAACTATTGAAATGGAGGGGAAGACGGTAAAACTGCAGATTGTGAGTAAAAGTTAGATATTTAACCTTGTTTTCTGAGACGACTACTTCTTTATTTTTACATAAGACCATGTGAAACAATGACAGTTGTTTTAACATTTTTCTATGTGGTTTTCCTGTCCTCAAGTGGGATACAGCAGGACAGGAGCGATTTCGCACCATAACATCCAGTTATTATCGGGGAGCCCATGGGATTATAATTGTCTATGATGTCACCGACCAAGTAAGGCCAATATTTTAGAAGTGTTTGTTTATATTTGATGTTATGGTTGTTTAAATTTGGTTTAATAAGGAACTTTACTTTATACAGGAGTCTTTCAACAACGTGAAGCAATGGTTAGAAGAAATTGATCGCTATGCCTGTGAAAGCGTCTCCAAGTTGCTTGTAGGGAACAAGAGTGACCTTGTTTCAAAAAAAGTTGTGGACTTTACCACGGCAAAGGTAAATCCCTCAGCTTGTTTACAGATGGTACCGTTTGTTTTACAGGGTTTGCAGATCAAAGGCCTTATATATTTCTATTAAATATGTATTTGATTGAACTGGTTTTAGGAACTTGCTGAGTCACTCAAAAGCCCATTCCTGGAGACCAGTGCCAAGAACGCAAACAACGTAGAGAAGGCATTTTTAACCATGGCCTCTGAAATCCAGAAGAGGCTCGGGACAGACAGTGTTCAAAATGAAACTGTTAAAGTGGGATCCAAAATAAACAGTGCCCCCTTGTGGCCTGGAGGAAAGAAATCAGCTGAGGAGGTCAACTCTTGTTGTTAGTGCTGAACATAATTTTAGTTCAGGGTTTTTTCACTTCTGTTTATATTTTTTTCTGTGTACGCTTTTCTTTTTCATCAAAGTAAATTAAAAGTAAGCCATGACTTCATGTTTCCGTGTGTTGAATGTGTTCATATGACATATTATGAACTAATTAAAATCAGATATACTACAATTACATTTAAATTTATTTACATTTATTCATTTGGCAGACGCTTTTATCTAAGGGGACTTACAAGTAGGAGAGCATTTAAACATTTTGTCAACACACTAAACAGGCCATGCTACTAGGATGATTAAAGCTAATTAAGCAAAGGAGAGAACGAACAACAATGATTTTCTTTGGACAGACATACAGAGTTATTGGTTAGTCAAATAAATGCAGAACAGGTATTTTTTGAGCTGGGGGTGTTTACTTGTGAAGGATGCTGCAGTTTGGATGGATTAAATACATTCCCATTGTAAGAAATTAATTTTAACATTTGTATACTTTATTTATTATGAGCTTACACTTGTTTATTGTTTACAAAAAACTCCGGACTATAATAACTGATAGTATTAATTTCAATACCACTAGAACTTCATGCATTTCATTTACAATTTCTCAGAAAGAAAAACGTGCATTATAATCTTGAAGGAAACTTCTTTAGATTATACAGATTCTGCAGAGCCCTTTTGCAAAGAAAACTGAAATAACTGTGCCATCTTAATATGCAATGCAGAAAATATTAATTCAGTGTTATAAGGATAGATGAACCATTTTCCTGCCATTTATTTATTTATTCATTCATTTTACCCTCTTTTAATTTACAATGGGGGTCGATTATTTTGAAGAAGAAAAAACATTAGCATAATATCAATAGATCAAGTAGATAGAAAATTAGGCATTCATGATGCAATACATATATATTATATATATATATATATTGTATAATCATACATAATAATTATACTGAATAAATATAATATTTATTTTCATGGTAAATGCAAATTGCTTAAAATGATTATGAAGCAAACAAATCTACCAACAAAACAACTGTGATCAATTGACGAGAGAGTAAATGTAGAATGACCTCATAATCAAAAATAAAAAGAACATTATTACACATTACAGCCAAGACTTCTTGCCAATACATCTAGCCATGTTGGCCTGTTTTAGCCGTATGCGCTCCCGTTCCTCTGAGTTTCTCTTTGGCAAGCACTCCAAAGTTGAGTCAGTCTCAAAAGCGATGGCAGGAGCGTGCGAAAGCAAAGCTGTCCCTGTCTTCTGAGATGAGGCTGTTGCAGGGGTCTGCAGAAACAATCCGCCTCGTATTGAGTGTCTGAGCTTCAGCAGCAAAGGTTTGTGCTGAGGGTACGGTTCCCTCTCCGTCCTGCAGCACAGAAAGCAGGCGGCGCAAAGCATGCGGAACACGTAGATCCAGCCGAGGTAGTGGAGCTCCACAATGTTTAAGAGGAAACAACCCAGACTGATGCTGAACATAAAATTAAGGAAGATGGTCTTTTCAGTGGCACGGGACACAAAACAGTCAGTTTCAGTTGGACAGGGGTATGTTTTGCAGCGGAACAAATGAGGCACCTCAAATCCAAACAGGTAATACTGACCTACCAGAAAGGTGATCTCTAGAACAGAACGAATCAGCACGTGAACAATGTAGATGAGTAGAACTTGACTGGAGAGCGTGGTCGGGTCTTTGGCAACCTCACCGAAATCTTCCTGCACCAGGCTTTGTTCCACACTCCCCTCATCCTGGACACCCCAGTCTTCTCCCTCAGGCCTATATGCTGACTCAGGATTGGGCCTTACTGAGCACTGGGTGTCTGCCGGCACCTTCTCCGTTTCCAACTTCTCATCTTTGGTGACCTTGTTCAAGACGTATACAACGTAGAAGATGGATGGTGTTGAGACGAGCACAATTTGGAAGACCCAGAAGCGCAGGTGGGAGACGGGAGCGAACGTGTCGTAGCAGACATTGTTGCAGCCCGGCTGCAGCGTATTGCAGGTGAACTTGGATTGTTCATCGCTGTACACGGCATCCCCAACCAGCGTCACCAACAGTATGCGAAAGATCAAGAGCACCGTCAGCCAAATCTTACCAATGACCGTCGAGTGATTCTGAACCTCTGTTAGAAAGCGGCCTAGAATAGACCAGTCCCCCATATTTTTATCTGCAGAAGACAGTGGAAGAATAGCAAGATATTCTAACATGTTACCATCTAAAATATAATAAATATGGAAACTTTTCATTTATCATTGTGAATATGTTATTTTGTGATATTTTGTGTTGTTAAAATATCTCGCAAGTCATTTCTAAATTCCTAAGTTATAACTATGAAAACAGAAAACAAATAAGAAGAAAACCCTTACCTCTGGTTGATTTGTGTCTTGATAATATTTACTATGCATTCGCATTGCTACATATGGAAAAAAGCTGTATGTCACAGGGAATGATCTTCACTGAGTGAGCTGGAGGGCAATGGGGTGACCACAGGCATACATCCAAAACCTCGTTGTACTTTATTGGGACAAAGAGTCCCAATGTACAATACCACAAAGATTTAAAACACAATGGGATGCAACTTCTCTGAATGTCCCTGAATGGTCAAACAAAATGTTCAAAAGAACCTGCTGGAATGGGAAAACAATTACCCCATGCCTGCTGTACAAGTGTGTGAAAGCCAAATGAAATGATTCCCTGCAAAACAAATTGTTGAACTCATATGCCTCTGCGACAATGTGAGAATAAATAGCATCAAAGTAATGACAAATTCAATTTGACTCTCATATTTTATAACATTGAGGTAAATCTGTACTCCTTGTGATATGTTGGAGTACTCCCCTTTTGTAAACACTTTTATGTACACCAAATTGTAACCATCTAATTTTAAAAACCAAAACGAATTGAGTCTTTGAAAGTAATATTACTGTAACTTGAACTGACCATGAACAAAACATTTTCAGGGTGTTCAGGTCACATATAAACGGGATTTCAATTACGATCAATATTGCTTGTAGATCATTTATCAGTATGAGAAACACTGCCTCACTTTGATGTACAAAACAAAGAGTGAAGATCAGGTTTGTTCATTTGTCATGGTCAGAACATAAGGGCTTTCAAATAAAACTTTTGGAATAGGTGAGGTTAGGAATTCCAATTACTATATAAATAAATATGTAAAAGTATAATATATAAATACAAATGACCTAGTATATAAATATAAAGTATCAGCCTAACTAAACTTACAATAGCTACACTGTAAAGCTTTGCCGTAGATTTGCTGCAGGTTTGCCAGTAACTTACTGTATATTGAATTACTCTCCTATTAGTACCATTTTCAATTTGAGTTAAACTTTACTTTAACCAAAATTAGAACACTTTGACTTTTGAGATTCAAAATGAGCAAGAAGAGCCTGGCATTAGCACAGTAGCACTTCAAAGCAATTTTGTCTTGTTTTTTACTAGTAATAAAATAAATGACAAAAAAAGTGACCTAAGATATTTTGTCTTGTTTCGTGAAAGAAAATATGAGATATAGGGTTTATGTTTGTGATAAGTTTATGTTTAAAACACAATTGCAAATAAAATCTACAGTAAGTTAGGCCGTCCTGCAGCAAAACTACAGCAACGTTTTACAGTGTAACAATAACTTAGAATTACTGTATGACGATTTTGGTAATATCTGCAAATGGAAAAAAAACACAATCATTTAACCTTAGATATAACAATAATTGAACAAAAAAAATCCATAGATTTAATAATTATTTACATTGCACCTGGGTGTATCCCAGAGAGCAGGGTTAATTTACCGTCAGCTAAACCCTGAACTCTCGTTGATTAACCCAAACCTTGCTTATTCGGGGTATGTCTGTTCCAAAACACCTGAGTTAGTTTAATCAATCTCCCGAAAGATACCCAGAGTTAACGCTCGCTCACAGAAACAACTTGAAGACAATGTCTATGGGTCACAGATTTCACGAGTCACCATGAAAACAGCCAGGAAGCTTAACGTTTTTTGATTGTAAAACAACGTTATAAATCAGAGGGTTTTTAAAAAAAAAACTTAAATCTGCTTCAGAGTATAAAGTGCGGAATAAAAATCATAAAATTGAATTATTTAGGTTATATTTTTATAAAACTATAAACGCTATTTACTAATTATTAATTAAATATAGAAATATTTTAAATATATGCACTATTTTTTTTAAATATATACTCATCATGGCTATCTTTGTTAAAGTTATATCTTTGTTAAGTTAAAACTGTAGATTTGTTGAGATGTTTGTAACTGTTATTTTAACTTGTTTACCATGGTATTTAACCAAAATTGTGTTGTATATATGCATTTGATCACATTGGTAATTTGGAAGGCAGAATTAAACCTCTTTTTTTGTTCCTTCTCTGTATGTTCCTTAAAAAATCTATTTGGTTTTCTGAAGACTGATTTTGCATTGCTGATGTAATCATATTAACGGAGAATCTTTTAATTCTAGAAACTACTACATTGGCCATAATCACAATGTATTTGCAACAGAGGATGAACGTCTGCTGTGACAGAGGTAGAGGTTTAAAATGTTAGGCCCAGTCATATATAAATAATAATCATGTTACCTTTTTATAACCCTTTATAATACACATACATTTTGTTTTTTGTTTGTTTCTTTAGACTTTGTTTGCTTAAAGGCCATGGCTTTCCAAATGCTAAAAGAGGTGGAAACGGCCTATCCTGAAAGTCTTATTGTAATTTGGAGAAAGGCCGTTCAATACTAAACTGTAGGAGGAGGCTGAGGATCAGAAAGACATTATTAAGGATGTATATACAGTCAGTTTGAAAAACCTTAAGTCTAAGCTTTTTATGTTTCTTTTAAGAGTTTCTTTTTAAGGATTTAAACATGTGAACAATATGCAATAGTTCCCCCCATTGGGGGTTCACCTAATAAAGCCTTGGACACCTGCCAGCCTGGGAATAGAACTTGTAACCTTGAGTTTGAAATCTGGCTCTCTAACCATTAGGCCACAACTATCTTTGACCCAATGCAAGAGAACAAGAGTACATTCACTAGGAGTTAAAATACTTCACTACTAACATGCATTTACAGTTGGAAATTGTAAGATGTGTAAATACATCCGGTGATATTTAGAGATTTCTTAATAAAAATAATTCAAAGTATATACAATATTTAATATAAATACATAAAGTTTAACAATAACACCGTACATTATTTTATTCCAAGATTATTTCATTTTAAAAGGTTAAATATTAAAGATTATAAAAATAGCGATGGGTGAGATTGGAAATGTAATTGTGATATTGCTCTAAGATTATTATATATTATGCTAATTATGTGTTTCCATGGCCACTTGACGCTCATCAAATGCGTGGGGTTACCTGCAAACCAACCCTTAAACTTACCTGGGTATGTCACATAACCAGCTTTCAGAAATTTTACCATTGAATATACAGCTATTTGTTTACTCTAATATTTATCCAATTATTAATAAATCAGGGTATCCGTTTCACTTTTGTGTAATGTATATAGTGTGTCTAAATTAAAATAAACAAGAAGTAAAATGTGCTTGTCTGTGTGATGTGCTCTGATGAAGAGCGCAGGCGGAATCTCAGCAGCAGCAGCGGTGTATCAGATGAAATGGTTTGGCCCTCGGGGTTACAGGAAGTTGTAGCAGCTGCCATGTTTAGCTGCTTTGTTGTAGATTTCTTGTAGGTTTCCTGCAGATTTTTTTAAGTGTTGCAATGGAGACGAGCTGGAGTTCATTTTTATTTCAGGTAAGCCCAGCGCTTGAAATAAATCGCGAACGCGCGGGAAAAACAGCGAGTCGGTCGGACTTTTAAACCTTGCGCGGGTCGCGGCGATCAGAGTTTTGATAGTGGATTTTTAAGGAAGTAAAAACAATGGTAGCTAAGCTAGTTCGCATTAGCCGCTAACGCTGCAGCTCAGACGTCCAGCTGTGAACTGTGAGGGAGACGTACGAGGGATTTCTTTCCCTCTTTTTCACACCCTTCCACTGCTCGCTCTTTTTTTACGCTTTTTTATTTTATGCGCTTGTTTGGCTAAAATTGAACACTTTTGCCGAGCGTCATGTAGCTCGGTCTTAGCTACTCATTGATTTTGTTGTGGTACAATTAGGTTGTTTTGGCCAGACGTAGCGTCTGCGTGGAAAACAAGAAAGTGTTAAGACGCAATTGCGAGCATAGTTTATAGTAAGTGTATGCAGTGTTTTTGCTTTCTTTATCTGTGTTGAAATGGATGTTATTAACGCAGGTCTCTTGGCTAGTTTTATTGGAGGGAATGTGGGGATAATGGATGTTTCTCAAAGCCTAGTAAGAAGCCTTCCTGGGTAGCACACCGTTGTGCCATAATGATCAAAGTTGAACGTTTACATGATGCTAAAAATGAGTCGAGGTTGGGATGGAAGGGCTGAATGCTCTTGTAAAGCACTAATAATAACACTAACGTGAGCTAGTTTGAGACACCTCTTAAATCTGGGATTATTTTTCTCCCTCCAGCTACAAAAAATTGAAGTAGGTTGCATAGTGAGTCTATGTTCAGGCTGGTGATATCTCTGATATTATTCGTGACATGATGCATGGTAGTTTTGGTTTGCTTATTGTGAAACGAGAATGCAATGGTTTGGGACGAAACTCACAACAGGAATTCCCCTTTTTTACTTTGTAATGTTTTAAAAGCTCTGATTTCTGTGACTACAAGGTAGTGACGAAGTTTTTTCTCTTTATTGTCAGTCCCCTTGGGAGAGAAAACATCTTAAGGGCTCTAGGCGTTGCTCCAAATATGTTTGCAGTTCCTTTTAAAATAGAGAGAGAGTAGCTGACAATATCAAGAAACATTATTGGGAACGATCTGTAAAAACAGAACGGGTTGTGTGTTCATAAGTGTAAATGCAAATGTGTTGTTGCATAGGGTTTTAACATCAGTTTAAATTTGTTTACCACACTTTTCTTGTTTGGAAAACAATAACACAAAGCCTTGCATGCAGTGGTCCCAATCCTTATTTGAATAGTTTACATGGTTGAGTTTAAACTCACTTTTTGCTCCGAATATTCTCGGTAACAAACAGGGTTCACTGACCATTTAGGAGATAAACAGCGCCATGTTTTATTTTTCGCTTATATCTTATTCCCAAATGTCTTATAAACCCATAAGAAAAGCTTAACACCTGCATAAACTTTGATCAACTTTGTACCAGAGAGATCAGTGGCTTTGGTTTATAGACCCAGATTTGGATTATAGACCTGTTAAAGCCGGTGTAAAAAGGTGCTTTATTTGTTCTTGATTCCACCCATGTGATGAGGCATCTAATGAGACGACGGTCTAGCGCGTCACTCCTCATTGTTCTGCAGGCGTCTGAGGTTAGGTTATTCATGAGCAAAGCATTGTCCAGCTCCCAACAGGCATCTCCTAATCCGTCTGCAGCAAACAAGAAGCTGATTCACTGGCTTCTATATGGAGAAAAGGAGTTCGGCCTGCTGTTGTTTTCTTGACAGGTTACATGAGTTAGGGGTGGGCGATCTGACAATCATAAATCGCTAACGATCTTGAAGACATCCCCAATCCACTTTTTTCGACGATATTGCGTGGATCATGATCTTGTCTGTTGTGTAAAACAAGAGGTGTGTAGAGTTTATTGCATTTAACTGTTTTCACTGTTTGAGAAAAACTATCGTCAATGAACTATACACACTGAAACTCAAGCGCCTTTTGCGACAACCCGTCAAAATAAAACACAAACGCTTGAATGAAAAAATACTGTAGTATTCTATAGTATTTGATATAACAAACTGTGGTATTCTTGTTGTAAATTGATAAACTAGTATACTTTAATATATTAACTATATTAAGGTTAGTATAGTAAGGAACACTATATTATCTAGGAATTTTACTGCAGTTTCCTAATGTTATATTTGTATATAACATGAATGTCCTTTGATGTTAACCAGTGTATTAATGTGATGATCTGCGTTTCTGTTTTTTAATGATGTTAACAGACTTTTTATAGTTGTGCTATTTGTACAACTATTTAGCCTGTGCTACAAAACCTAAAATCTCTTTAGCACCAGGGCTATGTGCAAGGAAGTTAATGTTCAGTCCTTTATTTAAAGATTATTTATTTATTTAAAGACGACCTTTTAAAGTCACACAGTGTGTGACGAATTTTGAATCTTTTTTATTTAGTGTATTTACTTTAATATTTAACCTTTTACCATTAAATTAATAAACATTATGCACACAATGACACAAATATTCTTAACCTTATCCCAAATAAAACGCTGAATTGAAATATAATTATAAATGACATATTTTTCATCTAAATCAGCATTTTGTCGTTTGCATCAGTGAATACTGTCGGATATTCAACATTTCTATCTTTAAACACTTGTGAAATATTGAATATTTAGTCACTTACAGTATATTGTGTGTTGCACAGCACTTTAAAACTGATTCTGAAGCATCTTCCTGAACTACATCTGAAGATGAGACAATAGCTGTGTCTTCTTTGATTTGACTGGTCACTGCTCGGCTTTTTAACCAGTAATTCCCGCCTCCTTTTATTTGCTTTCAATGTTAAGTTTACTCATTAATTTCACAAATTTGAACACACATACAGAAAAAATGTAGGTACAGCCCGGTGTGAGAAAATGGATGTGTGTCTTGAATAAATAAATAAAAAACTGTAATTTCACATGCTCTTGGGGGCCCCCTAGGGGCGGCGAGGCCCAAAGCTGCGCCCTAGTTCTTTTATAGGGTGAGCAGACTCTGGTTGTACCTCTTTTTAAATGTTAAATTGATCCAATTCACGTTCAGTCAAATGTATGTAATGCAGAAAAACTAGCTCGTATTGTCAAGTACTATGCAATGGACCAATATCGGAATTGGATGATAGTTGTTTGTTAAAATTGGTATCGATAAAAAAATCGAATGCTTGGGTTTGCCTTAGGTTTTGTATTGTTTGTAGTCACGCTTGTCTGGTGCAAATCTGCATCTGAAATCAACTACAGTGTTCTTTCTGTTAGTTTCTGTGTCCATATTGGTTGGAGTGACCTCGGCTTTAATTGTGAATTTATGTGAAGTCATCAAGGCATAATGAAAAATCCTGGTCTACCACTATGCTTTGAATCTTTATTTGGCTTCTTGGCAATCTCACATTCGTCCTGAAATTATAATATCAACAAAAATGTTGACCCATCAAATATGTGCTCGGATCAACCTTGGATAATTTGCATAAACCAGCTGTGTTCAGTTTAATTGCCATTGAAAACCGCACAGGTCTAAACCAAACTCATAGCTGTTGCTCAGAAACATTTTGAGTGTATGGGTCCAGAATGTATATTTTAATATGGTATAGCGGTTCTTCAGCTTTGTTTGAGACTGGTTCACCCCGCAGTTCTCTCGTTACTGTAGGTGCACAATTCTTGTTTTGGTGAATGCCCAGCTCACCAACTGGATGCCGTGACCAATGGGATAATGTGACCAGCTGCAAAACTGGGAGGCTAATAATCGTGTTATCTTTCTGCTGCTCTTATTTCAGGCCCTGCACTTGGATTTGCAACACCCACCAATCCCAATGCGGCACTCTTTTTTTTTTCATTTTTTAATAGTAAACGTACAGTAACAAACATTATTAGAGTTTTGGACTGCCGTATTGTATATCAAGTATTGTGTTATTATGAGACACTAATTCCTTTGTTTTGGCTGAAGCAGGCATTCATAGCAGTCATGTAGATAAAATGTGACCGTTAGCTATTTACATTCCTTTCTTTCATTTATAATGATACTCTGCTTTAGTTTTACCCCATGTTTTTGTTTCCCTCCCTAAAACACAATTTCATGTCTACTTGGCACGAGGGTTGGGAGATTGTGACGATGTTATCATATATCGCCGATGTCTTGACTATATCCCAATGTCGATTATCCTACCATCATACATGATGCTTTAAAATGGTTTGTATTTGACTTAAAATATTGTGCAAATGGCTATTCCGTCAACCGATGTGTGATCACTGAGACAGATGAGTGCTGTGTTCCGACGGCTCTCATTAAATCCTTGGCTGCATCAGAGCCAAATAGCGCATTTAAAGATGAAATTACTTTATCTGCAAATCGGCTTTTAAATTGACCTATGTCGAAAAAATCTAAATATAAAAAAATGCTTAATATCGATGTTGATAATCGGCCAGTTCGATAATCGGTCGACCACTACCTGATATCTACATATATCTCGATGATTTTAAAGTTTCTGAGTATGGAAATGGATGAGGTTAAGTAAACAATGACATATTTGTTTTTATGTGAGATGAACCTATTGTATTGACCATGTTTTTGTTGTATATAACATGTGTAAGTTCAGGTTGTCCCGGGCATTGGCATCTTAAGTTCTGTTAGGCTAGTCACATGAAGATCTGCTTTTATTACAAGCTCATATCGTTTTACGTGCAGCGTATTTACGTTTGTAGGCTAGAGGAAAGTGCCAGTATCTTTTTCAAAAGGCACAGGCATATTTAATATGATACACTGCTGTAATGACATCTTGATCTCGTGTAATCTATTTTTACACAAAGTTTCTAGGATTGTCAATAATTTTCTTAAAAAAAACACAATTGCTCTTTTATCTTTCTTTCTTTTTTAGTTATTTTAAAGTGTTGGTTACTTTGAGGTAATATAGCAAAAACAAATTCCAACTTGAAATGAAATCCAACTCTTTAGTTTTGTAGCTTTCTCGCTCGCTCTCTTCAATATCCACTCATCATTATGCACTTTGCCGAACAGCTAACTCGTCCCTGCTAGGGCCCCGTCAGGGCTTTTCTTGTTTTCCAAGTTGCACGGATGCCCTGGAAATGAGTCAGTTTCTATTTTTCACAAACATTCAACACCATCTCTCAGCTGAGGTCGTGTCTACCTCATTCTGTCCAGTAGCAACACTGGTCCATAATATCACAGAGAGCCATTTCTCACAGCTCAGGCATCCAGTTCCTATAACATTTTCAAATGAGCAGTCTTACACAACAACACTTTGAAATATGTCTTTGGAATGATTTACTCTGGAATGTTCGGTTTAATGTATGAAATAACTTTGGTTTGTGAAAATACTTTTTCTAGTTAACATTTTGCCATTTGTATTATCAGTATAATATTTTGAGGGTGAAGTTGAGGCCTATGGTTTAATGACATCCCTGTACTCCGGATGTTTGTGCAAAATCTGATGATCCGTGTTATTCCTGCATAATTTGAGAATGCTCCAGAGAACATCTTGTGTGCTACAGTGGAAGCCAAAAATTGGGCTTTCTTACATCGGATTTACAGTAGGGCTGCACGAAAATTTTACGCAATACCACTAAATCCTATTGAATTCAAGATGGCTGCGATATGCAATGTGTAATTTTTTTTTTTAATGCATAACATTTTCTCATCATGAAAGTACCTGATGAGGCTTGAGTAACAGTGATAAAAAGATGTCCAAAGGCATTTCCTAGATTCTAGAATGTGTTATGGTCTTCTTCTGCAGTGAGTATTTCGAGTTTCTGCACGAGAGCGCCCTCTGGCTTTCAGATGCAGCAGCATTTTCCCGGACATCACTCAAAAGCTGTGCATAAATCACGTGATGTTTATTGTGGTTTATCGTGACAGCCCTGATTTACAGGGCATTCAAGCTGTATGTTTTTTTTGTATATGTATTCCCTTGGTTTAAACGCAACACAATGCTAAATAAAACAAAATATATGACCAAGTAATGTGAAGGTCTGATGAACTGGGCTTGTTTATTGTTTTATATTGTTATATGAGGTCTACTTATGACGATTGCACCTTTTTTACATCCAAAAACATAAAATTCAAGAATTGAATTTTCTACCCAGATTTTAAGTGCCAGCTCTGTAAACGCCGGGTTTTGGGCGTGTCGCATTGAATACTTTATAAGTAAAAGCTCACAGCTTTGATTGGATAGCAGTTTTTGTAGTTTGAGCCTTCAGGCTTTGGTTAGATACATAATGTTAGGCACATTCGCACCATTCACAGTTTTGGCACAGCTTTAGTATTATCTGGAGACCTCCTGTGATTTATAAATGACCAGTATTTAATGTGCCGCATTCACACAGGATGATTTTACTCAAATTTACTGACTTATTTCCCGGATGTGATGGCAAGGCTTTGCGTATAGTTTGTATAGCCTATACTTGTATTGCGTTTAATGAAATGTGACCGTACCTGTCAGCATTTGAGACCCCTGGTCCCGAATAGGACAAAAGATCACTGTGATTACGAGTTTCCATGATAAATAAACAAATGGGAGACTCCCAATAACTTATGGATATCCCACAGTACCCAAAATAATACCAAAAAACTTCAAAACAGCCTCCATTATTCGCAAACGTTGGATAAAACCTTGAAAAACTATTTATGAGCCCACCAAATCGCAGATATCCCTATTCGCACAGGCTTAAGATCACAGACAACCTCTGCAATTAATACAAATGAGTAGAGGTCCCGAGGTAATACTAATCTCGTGCGATAGTACTCAAGCGATCTCTAACAAAGCTTGTGTGACGCAAAGTACAAAATGTTTTTACTCGCATAAGATCGCTGCACCATTCCTATCGGATCCAATATTGACGACACGGCACTGCTTTTAAATTTTAGTAATTCCACAATTCCAGTGTCGATCTCTGCCTTGTTCACGAAGGAATACTCTGTGAAATAAAACGAAAAAATGCTTTATGTTTTTCCCACATGAGCTGGATGGTCTTTAAAAATAAACTTTAACCCCGCATTACTAATGTTGGAATCCGAAGGAAGGTTAAGCAGTGACTGTATTCTTACACAACCAGGGATGGCACAATATTTAGCTATCGTTAACGACATGTTTGTTTATTGCATGCCGCTCGATCTCGTTACGCGCCACTTGTGGGGACTTCAGTTCTGTCATGCACGAACCAGTGGGCGGGGCTAAAATAGTACTCGTTGATATTTTTATGTGGAGGCGGTGTCCAACCTATCAATGTCGTCATGGATGGTGTCAATAACAGGTGTTATCTCAGTTACAAGGGCGTTTTCAATTCTGACACTTACATGATGTTCGCGTGAATAAGATTCCCTCTTATGTAACAAAAGATTGGGTCAAAATTGTGATTTTAATTCATGCCTCCTTTAAATAAAAACAAATGTTTTTTCCTCTCTTTTTTAGCAGGCCAATGAAGCCCTCCACCACCAGCATCAGGTCACCCAGAACAGCCTGCTGCCCCTGCTCAACTCTGGCCATGAGCCGCAGGATCAAAAGCCTATTCTTCCCATCCCTCTCGACCAGAAGCCCCCGGTCATTCCTTCCGACCTCCTCAAGGACAGCATGGCCGGCGGTACGGGAGGAGGAGGTGGTGGAAGTGGTGGAGGCGGGCAGGTGGTCATAAAGAAGGAGCCCAAGTCAAAAACGCCCTTCATATGCAGCTACTGCAACAAGGCCTTCCGGGACAGCTACCACCTACGGCGGCATGAGTCCTGTCACACCGGCATCAAGATGGTTTCACGGCCCAAGAAGACAACGACAGCGCCCACCATGGTGCCTCTAATCTCCACTGTGCCACGCGACAACAACGCCAACCCCTCTTACGTCTCCACTGTGGCGGGCATCCTCACCACGGCAACGACCTCTGCGTCCACTGCCACGGGTGTTATGTCGGCTCTGCCGCATCAGCCTGCCGTGCCCAAGAAGCCCCCCAAGCCTGTGAAGAAGAACCACGGCTGCGAGATGTGCGGTAAGGCCTTCCGCGACGTCTACCACCTCAACCGACACAAACTCTCTCATTCGGACGAAAAGCCTTTCGAGTGCCCCATCTGCCATCAACGCTTCAAGAGGAAAGACCGCATGACATATCATGTCCGGTCGCACGACGGAGGCGTGCACAAGCCGTACATCTGCACTGTTTGTGGGAAAGGCTTCTCTCGGTAAGTTGAACAGTTCACAGTTCAAGTTTAGCTAGTTTGTTTATGTGCTTGTCAATGTCAAGGTCAAGAATGTTTTTTTTTTTATTGCATGATGGGAGAACGATTTGCAAAGTCCTTCAGTATTTTTTACTTCGAAGTGATTAAATCCTCTCAAGTAGAAATGAGATAGGACTCATAAGTTTTAGGAGACAACTAGAAAATATATACAATTCTATTTGGCTGTGCCAGTTGATGGAATATAATCACAAAAAACGTCAGCTTCAGTTCGTCTTCAGTGAACAGTGAAGCTATTTATACTGTTTTCCCTCCGTCAGGCCAGATCATCTTAGCTGTCACGTCAAGCACGTTCACTCCACAGAACGACCCTTTAAATGCCAAGTTACGGTAAGGCTACAGTTCATTCAGCATTTTTGTTTCTAGTTTTTGACTCGTGTAGTGGATGATTGTTTCTGTTTTTAAACGTGCTTTTGATTTGTTTCCACAGGCCTGCACGTCAGCCTTCGCCACCAAAGACCGTCTGCGCTCGCACATGATAAGACACGAGGGCAAGGTCACCTGCAACATCTGCGGGAAAATGCTGAGCGCCGCCTACATCACAAGTCACCTCAAGACTCACGGGCAGGCCAGCTTCACCTCGCCCTGTAACAAAGGTATGACGATCCGCCTCCATCTCTTTCAAAAACAAATAAACTGGTTATTTGTGAGAACAGATCTTGGAGATTCGAAACTTAAATGTATCTACTTTTTGTCCCCAGACTCTAACAACATGTGCAACTCCGTCACACCAGTCACTGCTTCTAGCGCATCCAACACTACGGCCATGAACCGTGGCATCGTCAGCAACCCCATCACCATTGCTGCCCAGATGAACATCACCACCAACACTGTCAACATCACCTCCCCTGTCAGCCTCCATCACCCGGTCAGCATAAGCGGTCCGGTCAACATAGCCTCCATCAACATCCCAACCAACGCGCCCATGAACATCGCCCATCCCGTCGCCATCACCTCGCCCATGTCAATGAACATCACAGGTCCCCTCAACATCGCCATGAGATCGATGGATAGCATGCCTTTCCTCTCACAGGTCCTGCCTTCCTCTCCGCCTTGGTAGAACTGACCCCTGGCCCAAAAACTCCCCACCTCTCCTCTTAAACCTCATGTCTCCTGTTATAGTCTTCCTCTCCAACCGTGAGGGAAAATAACCTTGAGGAATTGGCAATGTATTTGTCTGCAGCGATAAGGAATACGGAAATCTTGTGGAAGTTAGTTGGTACTTTGCACGTCCTTCCTAAAGAATAAGCAGATCCAGGTTGAGTTAGTGAGGACAGAAATGAATGGGTAATGCATGGAGTGGAAGACTGCCGTGCTGTATGTTTGGTGATTTTTCACTTTTCTAGTGCCAGAAAATCCTTGCCAGTCACCTGTTAGTATTAACGGTTTGAGGACTTTGGCATATTTTAAATGTGAGGATTTTATTTTTGTTACATTAGCTTGCTTATCAGTATTTCATAGTTTTATGCATTTTAACGAATCGTGTACAACAAAAGGGACAGTGGCTTCCGTTCATGGAAGATGAGACGGTTTTATTTGTTTTGAGACAATACTCTACGAATGAGGAAAACTAAAGTTTTAAAATGCACAAAGGCTTTTACTTTGTGAGCCTTTTAATCTGTAGCCTTGTTTTTATTTCTATCATTATAACTATTCTTTATAGGTAATCTTTGGTCATTCCTGATTGTAGAATTATTACGTTGCGGTTCTTTTGATATCTGGGATATTCTGCTTAGTGGGGTTGGAGATTACAGTAACATAAAAATCTTGCACTGAACATCTATCTATTTGGCGATATTTTAATGGCAGTATTATTTTGGATCAAACATTTTAAGTATTGCTGGTTAAACCTCTTAATAGATGCCTGGTCACCCAGTGGCTTGGTCACTGAGAAGTCAATTTTTGTCCTTAATAATATTATCTTGAGAGCATTTAGTTTTCTAACTTTCTCTGCTCTTACTCGCTGAGGAATGAGGGCTGTTTCCTAAGGACCTTTTGCTCAGGAACTTTGCTGGGGGTGTCCTAACTTACGCTGCTCTTGTAGTGGATAGAACATTCTTCCCAACCTTATTTTCTACGTCGTAAACACACTAAATGTTTCTTTCCCTTTATTGGCGAGAACTGAGAAGCACCTCAGGGGTCAGGGTGCCTAGCTGTCGACACGGTCCTCCATCCCAGAGCGAAAAGTTTGTGTGCCCCGGTCACAGTGAAAACCAAAACTGCCTCAAATTTTCAGGGTTTGTCATGTTGGCGGTCATCATTCAGAGTAAACCTTTTAAAAAATAGTTTGACAACGAGCAATTAAAGAAAAGAATTTGAGTGCTTGGACTATAATGTTTATTTAGATGTAAGTCATGTTAAATGAATAGTTCACCCAAAAATTTAAATTGTGTAATTTTTCTTTTTAGTCACATAAAAGAAGTTTGTACTTCTTGTGCACTTTATTGTTTAACTCTAGGCACAGACCATAATTTAAGTCCATGTTGGCTGGCCTTGCTCTCATTGGTGCTTGAGATTTTAATTCTGTTTTCGAGTTTATACATTCAACACAGCCAGTATAAGTGATTTCTTCCTAAATTAGACTCATCTGATGACAACATTTAACAACTCCAATTAATTTAGTAATAATATTTAGATCATATTCTATATTGTATAAATTCAAATGACTGAATGTAGTGCTCAAGTTGTGTGAACTGCTGTCATGGTGCATTTGTGCCCTTTTAAGCTAAAAAAAACCTCTCGCAATGTAATGGCATGAGGAAAGACAACCACTTCAATTTAAAGAACGTGTCCACACCAGACGTGTAGAAAACATATCTTTTTTATGTTATTTTGAGTTTTTGTGCTGAGACTGTAATATGGCAGGCTACAATGGATTCTATATTAGAAACGTTGAGTTTTTTGATGTTGTGCATCACCTCTGGTGTGGACGCGGTGTAAGTCATACGAGTTTGAAATAACGTGAGGGTGAGTTTTCATGTTTGGTTGAACTATCCCTTTGTTTTTGGAGACCACAGCATATATTTCTAAATTCACTTTATTTGTTTTTTCGTTCTCCCTGTTGGATATATAAGCAATCTATCTTTCTTTGTCCTTCTGTTGACCCAGCCAGACAGCTGTCTCACCCGTTTATTTATTATGTGGGAAAACTGATGCAAAAGATGCTGTCCTATAATGCCCGCTCAAAAAAAAAAGTAAAACCAGCTGAATGTGATGATGTCATAGCTACCACTGTCTGTGCATGAAGTTTAGTTTGTATTAACAGGCACCCCCCTCCCAAATGTTTCTCAACTTACTTTGACAGTTTTGGCCTGTTAGCGAAATGTTTGTGGGTTGGCATTACATTGGCTTTTTCTTTTTTTCTAATGTTGCCTTGTTTTGTAGAGGCAGTTCAGTTTCCAGAACTGGAATTCAAGGAATGTGATTGAGTTGACTGAAGACACTACAAAAAACAAAGAGGTTTTAATTGTGCTCGTGATAAATGTCTGTCCTCCCGCGATGGCGTCACTTCCGTGCCTGAACTGCATGTGTGAAAATGCCACAGTGAAACGCATCTGTCTTCTCTGTTCGGCTTGCAGTGCTCGGCTATGGAACCTGCCTGGGCGCAAAACTGCAGTTTAACTGTTTACCAAATGTGTGTGGAGATTTAGAATCTATTTTGCATACGAAATATCAAGTTTTCCTGTTTCAGGAATTATGGATTTGTTATTTTTCTTAATCCTATAAAGTATTGCTCATGAAGTTATGCATCAGTATCTTTTAAAGAACACATTTGTTTAAAAGGGGTTCAAAGCGAAAAAGGTTTCGGATTGGAGAGTTAAAAATGAGTCCAGTCCTTTGTTTCACATTGTGTTTTGTTGAATTGGCAAACCCATGTGAAAGCCAATGAATGTATATCTCTGTACAAAACCATTTAGCTCAGAGAACGTGGTAGTTATGATAGACACATGCAAGGAAGAATACAAGTAAAATTACCTTTTATAAGACTTTTTGTATTAGAAACATTAACATTGGTAATTTTGTATATATGAAGACTAGACTTTTTTTGGTTAGCAGAAAGGTAAAACATTCCTACATTTTTTTTAATGTATGTCAAAATGATTATGTAATCACATTGCGCAATGTTTTATGTGCCTTTTATTTGGGTTGTCTAAATAAAAGAAAACTGTAAATTATGGCTCGGCTCATTCCATTTAGAAATGTATTTTTATCCCAAATGACCAACAATACATTTAAGTACACATTATTTCATGTGTACAGTGTCATGAGAATTGAACACTGTCCTGGGAATTTTGTGTTGCGAATGTTCTACTGTGGGAACAGTATTTATGTGCCTTCTCTTTGAAAGATTCTTCCTATGTTAAATGATTTAATGAGAAATCTTAGTATAAACAAACAGCAAGCTATACTCGTCTGATATGTTTACATTTTGTAGTGCTGATGTAATGAACTGAGACATTGCAGTTATTATTAAATTACTGTGAGCTTTTTCATGTCTTTTATTAGAATAAATGCATAGAAGAGCATAATGAGACCATTGTGTGTAGTTTATTAAATCAATGATAACTTTAGCTAAAGAAGCTTGCCACAACATTTTTTGAAATGTTAAAAAAGTATGTAATTACTTGTTTATCCATATATTACAATGTTAGGTATAGAACAGAGGATTAGAAAAAGCCTTTAATCGGTAATTAAATGCTGTATTTAAACACACATAACTTATATATTTTTAATAATGAGACTCAACAATTTGAACAATATTTAGATGTGTACAGTTGTGGCCAAAGGTGATGTCCAACTTTGTACAGTTGACATCTTCATTCTTAATGCAAATGTTTTCATAAAGATGCTGCAATGAAAAATAACCTGACTGAGTGATTTCAAAAGCTTTCCTGCAGCTCAGTGGTAGGAGTAGGTTGTTAACAACGCCAAGGACCTGGGTTCAATCACAGGGGATTTCACATACTTAGAAACAAATCTATAGATAATGCAACGTAAGTTGCAAAGCCTCTATATGCATAAAAAACTAAAAATATTATCAAAAGTACAAATATTAATATCAAATACTACATTCATTTTATCATATAAGCTTTTTGTTTTTATATGCATTTTGTTTTTTATATATATGTTATATAACCCCTGCTGTGGTTTGTCTTTTTGTTAATTAATTTTGTCCAATAAATACCTTTGTTTAGTGTTTTTGTTTATTTTGTACCATACCATATGGTTTAATCTAACATGAAGGTGCATTAAATATTGTAGAACAATTTGAGGCTATTTACTACACCGATATTACTTGCAAATTCACACATGTATTAAACAATGTTCCTGTAGGCTTATGCTACGTATGCATTTTTCTTTTGTGGAAGATATATTAAAAAAATTGATTTGTATTGTGGCTATAACTGCGTATCTTAGAGGTAGAAAGAGGATTTGAATGAGACTTTAATCTGTCTTAAAAAACATCGTATAACTGGCCATGTTTTTATATTTTTTTATATTTACTAAACATTTACAATAGGTCCATTATAAATACGAAAAATAAATGCTATATTTGAAGAACTCTTTTCCAAAACGCATTTAACGCCAAATATAGTACACAGCCATTTTTCTGTGTACTAAACCTATTCACTGCTCCATCAATGTTTCATGCCAAATCGCTATATTTCCTTGTTTAAAATGTTCTGCAAGATGCAGTTTCTTTCCAAAACGCTGTAAGTGCCGAACCTGTTTTTAGCCTAATTGCGATGTCCTCTCGACCAATCAGAATTCGCTCGTTATTTGTATGCCTGTTATTTTTGAATTATTTGTCGTACGTGGTGGAAAATATTGAAACATGAAATTGAATTTTTTTATTTCACTATTAAGTTTGTTACTATTTAATTGATTTGGCTGTTATTTACTTCATGCATTTGCATTTCTTTGATTTGTATTAATTTGTAGTATGAGTCCCTGATGTCATATGTTGCATGTTCTCTTGTTTGTTTGTTTTTAAAAAGAAATAAACCAACATTAAAAAAAGGAAGGATTTGTAGCCTAGCTTAGAATTTATAATCGACCATATTGTTGTTTAATTTAACAATCATTGTTTAACATGTTCAGACTGAGCCAACAGACCATTTTAACAGGATACATTGAATATTAACAAAATGTATGGGTCAAGAACCAATCATGAAAACTATTAAAATGGATTTATTACGTTTTGGAAAAGAGCTCTTCATTTATAGATGTTTTAAATAGTTGATCATTTCGATCATCTATGTTAATCATCACTACCCCTGTACAAATGTCATTAGTTTTAAAAGGTTGTTTTTGTCTTGTCTGGTAGGCTACGGGAAAAGGCAGCAGCCGTAGTTCCGCACTCTGTCCGCTAGGCGGCTGTGTGGCTCTTTGTTCCCTCACGCGCATATTGTGGTTGTGACAGATTTTTCCCATCTCTTAGATTCATCCCATACACAACAACACATCGCTAGTTCTCTTTCTGTGCGGTTTCACACGCTGGGACATAAGCGCACCGAACGAGACCGAGCCAGTGTCGACGGAGACGATGCCTGTCCATCAACACGGTGTAATAAAGCCCCTGAACATGAATAAATAGTCGTTATTTTTAAGGATATATTAGGAGGAATACGGGACAGTTTGGGACCGTGTGCTGGGGAAGCCTGCTGCTTCTGTTCACCTACCGTAAGTAGCTTTGTTTGTATACAGTCTTGATTTTACATTTACCTCAGCGACTGTTAGTTTTTTTTAAACGATTAAATCGTTAGATTCGCGTTTTGGGGTTGTTTTGAGTGTCTTTTTTTAGAGCAGGAGATCTTTTTGGTTACTGTTGCATGTTGTGTCTCGTGACTTGCTGCGGCCTCGCGTCTTGTTTGACGTTAAATATGTATAATTTATAAGCCTATGTGTGTTTTACACAGAGAAAATAATGATTTTCGCACTTGTGGTAACAAAACATGACTGAGATGAAAAGAGTGACACGTTTGCTCACGATCCGAGCTCATATCTGTCGTCATTCTCTCTGAAGCTGTGTTAAAAATCTAGTAAGCTGTCTATGTAGACAGCGTTTTGGGGCAGTTCGTGTATTGTGTGTATTGTGTGTATGTATACCAGGTTTAAACATAAAGATTAAACATTCTGTGTATGCCATCAGGACAGGATACTTTTCCAGAATTCTTTTAGTTCATGTTTTGTTTAGTGAATGTGACTTATACAATATATATTTCAGTGCACAAACACGTTTAATGCTTCTCATAGTAAAGTTTATTAATTATGAAAGTGCTTTTAAGGGAAATTTTGGTTGTAAGTGTATCCTGAAGTATTAATGTTGGACACTGACTTTAAGAGTCAACGTTATGTGCATGCAAACTCTGATGCAATTGTACTCTCACATTCAGCAATGCAAAGCATCTGTATTTGGAATATGAAGCACATTTCTGGTCAAGCTCTGAGATCAAGGATGTGGATGTCTGGCGGCCATATTCCTGAACCTTGTGATAATGATGAGGGAGGTGGTGAGGGTCTGACAGCTGGTGCCACTCCTTTCCCTTTACGAGGGTCTTGATCTGCATACGGCAATTGGCAACTGACCCTCTTTCTGTCCTGCTTGAAAATGCAGGAGGGGTCGTTAGACTTATTGTATCCATTTAGACACCATGCATTTTGTTTCGCATTATCTTGTTGAAAGCCTTTGGGATTGTCCCTTGTTCCATCCCAGGACCTCTGGGGAGGGAACAAGACGTAGGTTGACCCCATCAGATCCCCTTATTTTTGGCCTTTGAATGTTTTAGTGCTCGGGTTCCCATAACTATATTTTGGAACGTTTATTAATTTGCCTTTCACCAAGGTTTTAAAATTACCTTGTGATAAAAAAATTGGTTTCACAAATGAGCTTCAAAAATAGTCCATGTAAAGAGTTGGAAGGACAAACATGGGCCAATTGGCTGGGTCTTATCATCATAGGCATTTACAGTATGGCATTTACTATAATTTACGGTTATTTTAGTGGATACTGGTGCTACTGTACTTTCGGACAGTATTTTTGGCAAATGTTTAGTATGTTTGGCTCACAGGGCAGCAACAAGCTTCTGTTCCCTATGTGCCAGATGGCCCAAAAGATCTGTAAGGATCATCATTATTGGTTTTATGACACAAACCCCGTAACAGATGTACTCGGAGGAAACACCCTGAAAACAGGGCTTGACATTAAGCATTGTCATGTTTGTCCTTGAATGACAAATTTACTTGTCCAAATACAAATATTACTTGTCCTAATATAAAACAAAATATTTAAATTTGGGCCCGGTATCACAGACAAGGTTTAAGTCTAGTCTCAGACTAAAAGGAATGTGTGACCTGTCTTTACTAAATATAACTTGCCCAGAAATATCTTAAAATATATCAGTGCCATTGTTTGGTCTCGAGATGCTCTCCAGTAATGTATTCCTTTAAGGCATTTTCATAAAAGCGACATAAATATCTTAATTCAACTAAGGCATAGTCCTGGCTTAAGCTAAGCCGTGTCTTTGAAACCTTAAAGTGTCAATATAATTGTCTTGGGTCCTGATTTGTCAAGTTTGCTTATAAGCGTTTTACCTAGTGTCCGGTTCGGCCACCAAAATTTGTTAATACTCTCCATGATTGCTGTAGAACAAAGGCAAGCAGTAATTATTATTAGTGTCAGGGCTGTAAGTTAACTATTTTAACACATAGCACTGGTGCTACAGAGGTTTAGAGTTTTGTGGCACAGGCCAAACAGTATGAAACGTCTGTTGTCATCATTAAAAAAAATGATGTTCATCAGTTCTTCACATGAATATGTTACAGCCCAAATGAGGGGCCAGAGGGATATGGGTTGCAATATAAGGTATAATAACAACATTAAGAAATCTGTTTTATTTTTTCCCAAATTCCGTTTTCTCTGTTTTAATTTTTTGGAATTCTGTGTTTTCCGTCCTTCACTATTCAATAGTACTATATTTGCCCATATAAAAATAGTTTACAGTATACTACAGTATTCACTTATAAACTATATTAAAAATCCTGCAGTAGATACGTTGAACCATATACTAAAAAATCTTTTGTTTTTAAATCTACTTAAATGTAAGTAAAAAAGTTTTTATTTATGAAAAGTAATTTTTATGACTAGCACATTTACTGTAGTTTACTAAATAAAATAATATACTCCGTAAAAATATCAAGACGTATGGTGTGGTAAACCGGACTTTTATTTTGACGGGTTTCCGCAAAGGGTGTTTGACAGTTGCTTATTTTAACAGTTCATGTGCACGCTATATCTGAAAGCTCCACGAGCACACGCAAAACAATTGCAGATTACATATTTAAACACCATTTGAATATTTGTAAAGTAAATGCGCAATTTTAATCTGAAGTTCGTTCCTACTTTTTGCTTAAGGAATAATACATTTACCAGATTCTGTGCTATTCCGCGTCATACAGCAAACATGCCTGGATTCCGCGATTCAATCATTGTCCCCTAAATATGGGAGCCAGTATGTTGTATTTTAAAATAAAAGTTATTTCCTACTTTTAAACGTGCTGATTTTGTATTTTAAACAGCACAACAACAACATCGATACATTGTAAGATGTCAACGCAGAATTTTCTACATTCAAACATGTTCAATGGTTGTATTTTGAAACTGCATAACAAAAAGGGGAATTCTGTGAAACAATATTAACCTACTATAGGCGCTGTTCTCCGACGCGCTATTCAACCCCCTTGCCTCAGTACTTTGTAAATGGTGATCCTATTCGTGCTAGCGAAATGTCAGAAATGAAACTAATAAATGTTCTCATCAGTCATCTCACAGGAGAAAATAAAATTTACAACAAGGGTACTACAATTTCCTTTAGCAAGTTCTACAGTAATTTTTCGTCTGAGTGTTTAAGTTAATGGGACTTTTATTTTGACATGTTGTCGGGAAGACGCTAGAGCTACAGTGTGTGTTGGACTACAGCTTGGACAAGTGTATTAATGTCTTAATATCAAGTGCAGACAGAGACAAATCCTAGACCATCACTCGTGTAGTTTGTTAATCTGTGCATTCTCTCAGACACGCAGAACTGCCAAATGACATGTTTAAATAACAGGATTCCATGTCCGCATCTAGTTATATGGCCATTGATTAATGTCACATACAAACAAACACAACCAAGAAAAATGCAATTCACACAAACACACTGTCTAATGCACATGTTCTTATTATTCTTGGCACAGACCAATTTTTTCGTAATTACTGTCTGGTCGGGCTAGTTAAATTCTCTCACCATGCAAACATTCACTTGTCCCAGACAAGTGTTAATGTGGAGCCCTGCTGAAAACCCTCCAGAAGAGTTTTTGGACATGCTGAGGTGTAAGGCAAGGGCTGTAATTTTGGCTCTACTAGCCTAGCCTTGAACTCACGGCATTGGTTGAGCCAAATTTTCTATGCTAGGACCAGGCACGTATCTACTGGTGGACCTGGGTGGTCCAGGGCCTACCCACCTGCCACTTAGGCCCATCCAGTCAGTAGCTGGAAGTAGCCTAAAGACTTGTACACACCGAGACGATGATCACACAAGCTTATGGCAGCTTTTTTCTAGATGTTTTTCAGCATTAATACACAAAGGATTTTCACTGGCAATGAGCCGATTGAACCTGCGATTTCACTCCCAGACATAGATGCTGCTTAATGAAATACAGATATAGCTTAAGCTTTATGTGCAGTAAACAAACCAAAATAAAGACTTTATTCTCCTCTATATATAAAGTACTCTCGTCGCTTCCAAAGAATTAAATCGAGCCACTGGGAGCGGATGGACCAAATAATAAATTCTTTAGTACTTTTCTGTACCTTAACAACTATTCCATGATGTCTATGAGGAGGCCTGGAAATCCTAAAATATCTTTATTTGTGTTCCGAAGATGCCAAGAGTTCCTAAAACATGTAGAAAATTATGTGGGTAAGTTTTCCTTAAATGTTAGTTGGCTCTTGTCTGTTCATTTTGACAAATACAACTTTGATTTTAAATTGTAAATGTATTAGTTAGATTAACATCAGATTAACAAATAATAAATAGCCCTGATGTAAAAATATACCTCATTGTCTAGTCTTGTTCAATTTAACTTTTAATAAAGAAAATAGGGCCTTCATGTTATGGCAGTTTTTTCCCTGTGGTATCGAAAAAATGGTATTGAATATCTATATTTTTAAGCTTTCGAATAAAAGTAAGAATGCATTATTTTATTTTAGGCTCGGCGATCCTGATTTTTTTTTCTGGGCCCACCTACATTGTGATTCCTGGCTACACTACTGGCCAGGATGCTGAAACAAAGCATTTTTTTTTTACAATGCCCCATTTTTACACTTACAATGCCCCATTTTAACTGGGGAAATCAACCTACAACAGCCTCCTTCATCTTCTTCGTCTGTGAATTAAAGTGAATAAAAAAAATAAAAATGCTGTCATCCTTTATGTACACTCTTGTAATTTCAAACCAGTATTACTTTCTTTCTTCTGCAGAACAAAAGTGGAGATATTTTGAAGAATATTGTTTAATTAATCTTGTTTTGAATTTGAACCGAATGTAATGCAAAAAACTAACCAACTCTCATGCGGTCCTGTTTGCCAATGATGGGCAACCATACTGATGCATTCAGACAGACGCTTGCGCCTTTACAGAAAGCAGAGAATTACTCTCTTTCAAGCATGATTTATTCTTCGTCTGCAGTCTTAACACTTCTCATTCAGAATAAAAGCATATGAGTCGAAGCAGCCAGACATCACAGCCTGTGTAATTGATTGTGCCTTTGTCTAAGGTCTGTTTTACAATTAGTTTTGCTCTTGTCTGACTGCCAATGTGTTCAAGCAGCCTGGCTCGCTCCAGAATGTATGGAGACTTTCCAGTACTACCCCCCCACGGGTCTGTTCTGTTTATCTGTTTACTGAACAGCCATATTTTTGCTTCCGTTTATATCGCTCATCCACAGTCGATTCAGAATATAGGACATTATAACCCAAGATAATGTTTTTTCCATCTGTTTGCTTCATGTTCGCTGTTTATGCCATATTTATTTTGTTTCCAACAGAGCAAGTTGTCTTTAATCTCTTTATGACAGTTCAACATTGGACTGTGTCAAAGGAATGTAACGGCCTAATATTTGAGTCCCCCGATTTAGAAGTCTTTTGATCATGTCAAACGTTGCCTGGAAAAGATCTTCTATCAACATGCTCGTGTTTTTTTTCCCTCAGTTCATCAGTGGTGAAAGCGGCGTCTCCGTGTCTGTTTTCATTTTGATTTGCTGGTCTTTTGTGATCTTTTACTAGGTCTTGCTGATGTTGCTGAATGGATTCCCAACGGAAAAAGGACTTGTGGTTTTTACGTCTCTTTGGATGACTTGGTGTCTTCTACACGTTAGATGTTTGTGTTGAAAGAGTAGCTTCTCCCTCATCGGTTCGTGGATCTTATTATGGGATCTTGTTTAATATTGATCACAGTGCATACTCAAGGAATCGTTGGAAGCTTGTGTGCCTTTGATATGTATGTTCTTTTGAAGCCAGTTGCTGTTTTGGGGTTAGAATTGCCATAATTAATGCCAAATTAAATCTGTTTCTGAAACAATAGTTTGTTGATAGGACTCTGGCCAAACCTATGAAAATCCACAGATACACACAAAAAGGAGAGTCACATCATTGACCCACATATAACACAATATCCATAATCATGGTTTTTAATATCATGGTTATTGCCAATACCAGTATATTTTGACACTCCAAGTCAATGTCAACACTTTTGCCATTTGCCACCTGTTTTGCTTACAAAATGCGAACACAGGTTTTTTTTACAACAATTGTAGGGCAGGTCTTTATCCAACTTAAATAGATTGGATTTTGAAACGTCTTTTTTATGTGGTGGAGTTGAGCTGAAAATCATGTTTTGAAAACAATGTCTAAAGGGGGTCACTCACCGGATGCAGAAGCGCCGTGCCACGGATCGTCGCTTTTAGGACACCTCTGCTATTAATGTGGTAAAATCGAGAGGTTTTCTGTTTAATGCACTGTTTTTCTGTTATTCCCAAACAGATAAATACATCCTGCAGTTTATGGTGAAGCCAATGTGTACATTAAAGATGATTTCAGAAAAATATATGTAATTTAATGTTAAATTTAGCGTGGCGTGTTGTGTCGCTGCAGGATTTAGAACAGCATCCTGAGTTTTAGCATAGCGGCGCCGACAGCCACGGAATGCCGACAGCCGAGGCATTTTTACAAACAATAGCTCTGCGCGGCTCTGTGGTTCCACGTCCAGTGTGCGACCCCCCCCCCCCCCCCTCAGACATAATTTGGTTATAAGGTAACGTGATTCAGGAAAATTATCAGAAAAAGAAACACGATTTTCAGGCAGGCGTACGCAAATTTCACAAGAACACCATCAAAATGCCTTTACGATCAATGTTGATTTCATGTTGACTAAACTGTAGGCCTGTTTTTGATATCACGTAACATTGTTTCAAGCATGCTTTCCTGAAGCATGTTTTACAAACATAGTACAGGACAGGGGTTTAGTTCCTTCTTGTACCCATCAAGATCTGTCTGAAGCATGAGACTGTACCAGATGAATTATGCATGTGAGAGCTCCTCAGAGCAGGTGAAACAGGAGAAACTTCACCATGTTGTTCAAGCTTGTCTAAATGGAGTTGTAAATCCACTGCCACATCTGGATGTTTATTGGCATGTTGCCAGCATGCAGACAGGATATGACGTGTTTTCTCTTCCCATAATTCACATCACATGTTGATCTGGACGCCGTCTGTGCGCTGTGTGAGTTATGGACTAACGCGCATAGTTTTTTGAAGTCGTGGTGTGGTAGTTCATGACTTGCTTTTCAATTTTTTTTCTATATGTTTTTCTGCATGAAACCCATGCAGATTGTTAAGATGCAAACAAGAATGTCCCAAGATGCAGTTTGTGTAGAGCGTATATTGTGAACCACTGAAATTGACGGATTGAATTACAGAATGCTACCACTTCAGTTTAAAGCGTGAAATGCATGTTGGCTATTGATATAGACAATATTGATTCAATTAAATTGCGGCTTTTTTGACATGGAGACAAATTGTGCCTTATATTTATTTGTGCCATAATTTTCAAGTGTAATAAAACGTATTGTTGTCAAAAGATTTTCATACTGTAGATGTTTTTTTTAAGTTATTTATTACCCTGCGAGAAAAAACTATTAAACTGTCCAAAGTGTTTTAGTTGTTCCCAATTCAACAGGATACATTTATGAAACGCATGTTTAACATGACCCAATACATTATGGCTTCTATAGACTGCGGTGAATTATGCGGAGGAAAAAAGTCCCCTGACAAAAAATACAGGAAGCCTTCAGTAAATGTATACTGTTCTCAGATACAGATTATATTTTCGAGAAAAATAGCTCTGTGGAATGCACAAGCGTTGGCCCTGCGATGGCCTCGGAGGCCACGCCAGTTCTGAGCGTTCTTGCGTGCATGCCGCACCACGTTCACCATCGCTTCTAAACTCTTTGATATCAAGTGTTAGTGATGGGTGGGGTATGGTACGTGAAAACAGGAAGTGAAAGTTCCAAGAGGGGAAGGGTAAGTGGAAAGCGGGAATTTCTGGGCATTTGCATGTTGTCTTCGTTTGCATGTCAGTTCTTGGGGTTACAGCCGTTCGTTGTGAACAGAGCTGTTTTGATGAAACCTTTTACACTTTTTAATTGAAATGAGTGTTATAAACTATATTTTTTTGCACTGCACATGCCTTCTCGTGTCCCCTCTTTGAAGCATCCTGTTCCCTATTTCCTGTCTCCAGAATTCAGGAATCCCTTATGGGAGTTGAGAATACTGAAAGAATTCCATAATGCAGTGTTCCATTACACAGCAAGGCGCTTAAGACTAAAAATAGGAGCCTATCAATTTTGAGGTAGAACTATTTACAGGCTAAGCAACAGAGCTATGATTCTAAGGACCTTGAGATATGGCTGCAATGGATTACCGATAGTTGTTTTTTTATTAAATATCTTATTTTTTTAAGAGCTTGCCTCACAAAATGGGTACACCAAAATACTTCTTAAGTTCTCAGTGCTAAAATATCAGCACTTTCGGATGGCTGCATTGGAGTCAACACATAACACTTTACGGCTATGTGGTTTATATATACATAATATTTAAGAGATGATTCAACAAAAAATTCAAATTCTGTCATCGTTATTTTCCACTTATGTTGTTGAGAACTCTTTATGACCGTATTTGTGTTGAACACAAAATAATATATTTTAAGTTTTGTGTCCATACAATGGAAGCCAATGGTGTCAATGTTGTTCAGTTACCAACATCCCTCAAAATATCTTATTTTGTATTCTCCACAAGAAAAGAAAGTCATACAGGTTTTAAATGACACATTTTTCCTTTTTGGTGAACTACGCCTCTTATACACAGTGCCTTATAAGATGCCTAGTAAAATGTGAAACGTATTCTAGACACGAGAATTTTAGAACTAATTTGCCTTAGCTTATTTTCCTAGGCTACCTTTAGCCAAACAGGTCATAGTCTGAGGTCAAACGCTCTTGTTTCAGCTGCCTTTCTTGTTGTGTGTTGTCAAGGCATCTCAGCGACTAAACCGAATGCATAAATAGATGCAAACGGGAGCTTAGTTCAGTGGGGAACTTAAACAATACCTTTTCACTCACAAAACAATCCTCAAGCTGCCGTATTGGACACGAGAGGAGTTTTTCCTCGAGCATCAATCAGAGCTTCCCGCTGTCTTGCCAGCGTTCCCGTGGTCATCCATACGCTTTCATATCACTGCATGGCAAAGCATCCTGTTTGCATCACAAAATGTATCCATGCCAATGAGAGGCTGGTAAGGGTTGCTGGGTCCTGGCAGTGCCATGCGGGCTTGGCATGGCCTCAGCCGTGTGTATTGTTTAGGCGGAGCAGGGATTTCTCTGCCCTGCACTGAGAGGAGAAAAGGGGGGTCTGGAATGAGGCAGGGGAATTAAATCTTAGGGCATCACGGTATGTTTCAGCCGTGCTCTTGCACATTTAGAAATGCAGAGAACATTGGCTGGCTAGATATGGTAAGGACGGGAGGCTGTAGCTGGGAGGTAAATTAATGCATTCGTCTATGAAATTAATGAAAATATTCCGTTTAATTATTGGTTAAGCTGTGTGCCACTGTCTGCTTTTTGTATCATAAAATGGACTCGTCCTGTCCGTAGTTTGAGATCATGGTGAAAATTTATGATCGATTATTTTTTTCTTCTGAACCATGCTGGGATATCATCAGGTTTTGCAACTTCTGTCCAAGATATTGAGGATACTGTCATAAGTGCAAAAAAGCAGGAGACCAAATACTTAGAAAAGTATACTGAATACTAAAATTTCGCTTATCTGTCACATTATACTGTATTCTACAATGGGAAACCACCAGAAGTTACTTTACCGCTGATAAAATTCTGATTTATTAACGCAACGTCAGAAAAGAGTGCATGTGAACATGCAAGAGCATGTGAATATTTTGCTCAATGACTGGGCTTCGGTCAGTCGCTCACGGACGAAGCAAACACTCCGGTCACATTACGCGCACCTTGCAAAACAAATGCCGCTCTGACATAAAATGTGTCTAGCAAGCCTTATTGTTTACAGTTTATAATAAAGTTCTTGAATAAATGTCTCAGTTTAAGTATGGAGGCTGAAAAAGAGCAGTTATGTTTCAGTCCGACAGTTTGTGACATTACAAGTCAGGAAGGAGAGCAGACGCGAATGCAACGATCACACTTGAATTTCTGGATATGAAATTCTTTCGGACGTGGCTACCAAAAATGGGCGGGAACAGGACTACAATCAGTCACTACAGTTGATCATACACGCACAATCACATAAAATTACACGTTTCACTGTTTAAACTTTACCATTCGCTCCTGTTTCTATTGCCACCGCAAACCAAGCCTTTTCTCTTTTTATTTGGTTTTTGTAATCTTTTAAATGGGATGATGGGACACTGCTAGAATGAGCGATTCCTCTATTTTGGAAAACGACGTTTTCATGTTCTATTGGTCACATGCACTCACGTGACACGAATTTGCAGGTCAGAGTTCACCAAACTTGAACTTTGCTACGCAGTGAAATATTTCTGCAAGGGCTTGAGTTTCAAGTCTGTCGCATTTGCATGTGTATGAGTGGAAGTCAATGGAGGGAAAATTCAAGTGTGACCGCGGCTTAAGCGCAGTTTATCCTCTAGTTATTCGATCACAGATACAGTCAGTAGCACGGATGGATAAAAAATATAAATTACTTGTGCGGCCATAAATACACCTGGGCATTTTCAGTTCTGACAGTTGCAGGATTTTCCTGTGAATACTATTCCCTTATATAACAACTGCTCAGCATAAAATTTTGATTTTCATAGGACCTTTAAGGGATCTGTCTTATTTTCTCTTGTATATTTAGTATTGCTCTTTAATATAGAAAGAGTATTTATTATCGGAATACCCGATTAATCGATGGAAAATCAGTAGAATACTCCATTACTAAAATAATCTATTGCTGCAGCCTTCGTGGATAGTCTGTTTAGCAGCGGGAAAACAGTCCGAAGCTGTATTTATACAGTATATATCTTATGTCTGCAGAACCAGCATATTTTGAATCCGCATATACAACTGCATGATTCGAAGGCAGACTTTTATGCGTTATTTTACTATTACTTCCATTTGGGACTTTCAGACATGCGCACATAAACAAAACTGAGAGAAAACCGGTAAAGGTGTTTACAAGCAGCGAGAAATATAAGTAATGGGCAAAAAACTACCTTTAAAAAATAGGTAGCCGACAAAATAAAACCGCTTTACGCGTTTACGAGACCTTACATGTTATCACCTTATTAAGCATAACCGGGGTAAGACTGTGCATGTAAACGCACTCATTGTTCCTGCTAGGCTTGGTTCTTGATCACAATCACTACATGGTCTTATGGTTTCATATACACTCTGTTTGGCCTCTCACATGTCTCAGCAAGCAAACACCATGTTTTCTCACGTGGTGAACATTTTAATCTTTAAGGAAGAGCAGTTCCTGCAAGCTAGTTTTGCTGATCAGCTGATGTTTTGTGACTAACTTTACAGTAAACTTACCTTTTATTCATTTGCTACCCCACAGTTCAACTAATTTGTAGTTTCATGTGTTTAGTTTAGCTTGTGTCATTAGATCTGTGGATGTCATTATATCCTTCTGTCGGGATGACTTTGTAACAGCATGCCTGACCATACGCGACTAAATCCGAGCCTGTTGGTTTCCAGAGCAAGCCAATGAGAAGCATGAGATCAGACCATTAAACTGTTTATGTTTGGCAGTCAATGGTTTGTTTAATGAACTGCCTCATTTCAAAGCCTTTCTCATGTCTCTATATTTGTTTGCAGCCCAAACGGAGCTAATGGGGGAACACTGCCATGCAACACGTTTCAAATTAACCGCTTGATTCCAGACAATCTACTTCCTTGGTGCCAGCGATTCCATACTGTCGCGTTGGATGCAGCTTAACAAGCTGAGGAAGAGAAAGAAACCGTTTCCCTCTCTCCAGCGGACTAGATCTCTCTCGCAATGAGAAAGATAATTTGATTAGCCGCAGAACAAAGCGAGGCGTCACGTAAAAGTGAAACAAAGTTGAGAGACTCAAGCCGGAATCAAGACCCCAACGCCAACGTTTTCCACGTGGCGTCGTCGGGCGGGAGGCGAACGGGCTCCCGTAGGATGACCAGCCTTTTCCGCCGCAGCAGCAGTAATGGAGGATCTCGGGGGGGCTCGACAGCGGGGGAGCTCAACAACTCCAGGCCCAACCGACAAGTTAGGCGCCTGGAGTTCAGTCAGGCCATGGAGGACTTTAAAACCATGTTCCCCACCATGGATTATGAGGTCATCGAATGTGTTCTCCGTTCCAACAATGGAGCTGTGGATGCCACCATCGACCAGCTCCTGCAGATGAGCATTGACGGGCAGGGCTCGGATGACAGCTCGGATTCAGACGACAGCATCCCGCCAGAGGTCAGCATCCTTTTACACCGTATATGTTGTACTTGGTAGACCTTTTTTTTCTTTTAATCTTTTTGTGTGATATTCTAAGTCAGTCGACTCTGCAACGCTTCAACCCGCTATGAACGAGTTGCAGGAGACATGAGAGGAAATGATGATATAAATATGATCTTGAGATTATTAAATTATAAATGAAATTATATTAAATGTCTTTGTCAAAGCTCAATTAAAATGTATCTGCTCTGTTGCATCATGCTTGCACAAAGGAGGTTCAGCAAGGTTTATAATAATGCTATAATACATTTTATTATCGTCTGATACTGATTACATATTTTTTTTTACCATTTATCAGTCGATACAGGGGCGATAATTAATCGTGCATCCCTAGTGGTAAGGTTGCGAATTGCAACCAACGGCTCACTCCACACCTCCTTTTTGAAGCACTATGGTGGCTGACAAAAAAACTAAGATGTCGTCATGCTCTCACTAATTTATGAAATAAGAGATAACTAATTTACAAAACGTGCTCTGTAGAGCAGTTTGTCTGTTTAGGGCTACTATAGAAACATGGTGAATTCCATGTAAGGGGGCGTTGTATTTTGAGAAATATAACGCTGTATTATGTAAGGTCTTTATACACCTTTGAAGACATAGTTACGTATATTATATTGCATTCCTATCAATAGATACTTAATCTTCCACATTGCACCTTAAATTGTTAATGCCAATATTATGAGATTTGAAAAAAGAGCCAGTGTTGCACTCTTCCACCCATGATCCTCTGAGAAGAAACTGTGTCATGACTGAGCTCCGAGACTGACCAGAGACATATTACGGCCTTTATTTCTAAGGACGTTAACTATCTGCTTCATGGCCCAACAGAGATACTTTGCCATTAGATTCAGTCGTATATGAAGCATAAACTGCAGTGCATTTTTTTTAAATGTTCTGCCGTGATTCTGCGTGCAGCTCGGTTTAGGAATATCTCCCACTCGTGTACTTTCCCTTGCATTATTTATAGTGTTGTGTTCTGATAGGAAAGTGTTGGATCAGTATGTACTGTATTGCATGTGTTTGTCTCAAAAAATGCAGTGAATAAATGAAAACTGATCTCATTGGTAATAAAAAGTCTGAGTACCAGAACAGTCACCATTATTAAATATTTCTGTTGACAGTTTAAGTGCCCATCATGTCACATAATTAGACCACCAAAATCAAAAACATTGTTGATCAGATCACTCAAACTACATTTGGTGAAAAATAAATGCTGAAATTCATATTATTTGAGTGTAAACTCTCATTTGTCCTGATCAGTTGTCATCTATTCCAGAAAGCAATTATTTTTGGTTGAATTAATTTATGGTGTATACATACATGTATATTTACATCCCCGAGGGAATAGCTGGTGTAATTTAGGCCATTTAAAGTGTGTATTATTTGCATCATTTTTTTTTAACAGATTCTTGAGCGGACCCTTGAGCCAGACAGCTCCGATGAAGAGCCACCCCCTGTCTACTCCCCACCGACATATGACATGCACATATACGACAGGAAATATCCCGATGCTCCACCTGTTCCTCCACCCAGGTTATAAAAGACACTTTCCCTAGAAAAGTGTTCACTAGAAACCTTTCTTACTGTTTATAAAATAAAAAGGGTTTGAACAGCTTTTTCATAAAGGATGACAGGGTCTTGGAAACATGTATTGAGGTCAACACAAGCCTGAGACTGTTGTGTATTTTAGTCACAGTTCTGTTTTTTATGCCCCCTGGTGTTCATAAGACAAACTGCAGTTCACATTGAGCCTGCATGTTGTTCAACATGTGGTTCTTTTTCTGCTACCTTTCAGATTTGAGGCCCAGCCTCCTCCCGGACATACTCAAGTACGAGGTTATAAAAACTGGAACCCACCGTTACTTGGAAATTTACCAGATGACTTCCTGCGAATTCTGCCGCAGCAATTAGACAGTATACAGGTGAGCAGTTGAATGTAATAAATGGACCTTAAGGCATGCTTGGGATAGAAAACATGAGCACTAAAATGTTTATTAAATACAAAGGTAAAATATTTATAAAACACAAATGTAAGGCTGTGAATTGTAGAAGAAAAAATCTTGATTTAAGGTTATGATTCATTTTTCTGATTTTCTGATTCAGACTATTTCTGCTTAAGGCTTAAAAAAATGTCAACCTCAGCATTAGGCCGCGGTCCATTTTCACATTTTCAGGAACTATTCATTTACCAAAATCTGTGTTAGGGGAAAAGACCTAAAAACAATATTCTTGAATTTCTCCATCCTTTCAATATTCTGCAGGGGTCTCAGAGCAGCATCTCTGAGTCCTCCTCCTCTTCCTCAGTACCCCTGAAAGGCCCTTCTGTGGCGGTCGCATCAGGATCAGGCGGAGCTTCAGAGCAGGAACGCAAACTGAAGCAATATTTGGAAGACGAGCGCATCGCTCTTTTTCTGCAGAATGAGGAATTCATGAAGGAGCTGCAGAGGAACCGAGAGTTCCTTATTGCTTTAGAAAGAGGTAGGGAGACACTCCCCCACACAGTAAACGGGGCAACCGAGCTGTATCTGACATAAGGCTTCTCCTCCTCCCTCCATTCGACCTACACAGAATTCCTGAGGAGTGAATTTTAAAGTACTCAGCAGATTGAAGCTTTTCCAAGGCCACTAATAGCTTTCGTTTCTCAGAGATTTTGTTAAGAACTTGTTATTCATATCAGAAGACTTGTCTGGTATATCTTGAGCCATTTTTCCAGAGGCGTAAAAGGTCTTTATTGGATGATTTGACCCTCCCCCCTTCTGTTTTAGATCGATTGAAATATGAATCAAAGAAAACCAAATCCAGTCATTCATCATCTGGCATGGAGAACTCCACAGGTACATATCATTCACCTAAAGTGTGTCCCACTGAAGGATTACAATGTGTAAGGGTCATATTCTCTAATTTCAGTGTTATTGCTTGTATTTGATGGGGTGTACACTTTTGACATTAAGTTGCTTTCTAGCAACCACTGGACAATGCCTTAGCAACCACTCAGAACCACTGAGAACACCTCAATTACCTAAGAGCAACCGCATGGCAATATGCTAGCACATGCCTTACACTGCCCTTGTTACCATCCAGAATACTTGAATAATAAAGGCAAAAAATCTAGTTTGTGTCATCAAAATATATTTTTGGTCTAGACTGGGCTAAATTTTGTCTGTTTACTCTATAACAGGTAACCACTACGCTTCTGGATCCGTCGAGGCTTGCACAGCGGTTTCTGACGATGCTTTGTTCAGAGACAAGCTAAAGCACATGGGCAAATGTAAGAGCAGCCTGCTTCACTTGAGGATATTGCTTGTTCGCGAATGTACTTTCAAGACAAATTAATATTTGTCACATTCTGATTTGTAGCAACCAGAAAGAAGCTGTTTGAAATCGCCAGAGGGTTCTCAGAGAAGACAAAGCGCAGAAAGTCTAAAAGAAGAACACTTCTGCGGCATCAGTCGTATCCTTCAGCGTGTGCCAGACACACGCCATCTCAATTTCATATGCAGATCATAACATGCATGATTCCTTGTGGAATGAAAATATTTTTAGAGAAAGTTTAGAGTACATTGCAAATATTTTTCATTGCGACTTTCCTGTTGCTCCGGCGCTGTCAATTCTGCAGTGAATGTAATATATATGATTCTTGGCACAGTAATTTTGAGTTGAGTAAATGTAGTGCGTGCTGTCAACCTTGACTGCGCTTTCTCAGTTTGGGCACAGCCAACTCCACTGCCAACCTCCTCGATGATGTAGAAGGAAACCCATGTGGTAAGACCAATTTTTTGGAAAGTTTTATTTTGCATGCCTTTCAAAACCTGTATGACTTTCTTTTCTCTGTGGAGCACAAAAGAAGATATTTTGAGAAAAGTCTCAGTGGTTTTGTATTCATACAATGGACGTCAATGGGGTCCAGTGTTGTTTGGTTACCAGCATTCTTTGAAAATATCTCTTTCGTGTTTTGCATTAGAAAGAAAGTCAGGTTTGACATGAGGGTGAGTAAATGATGGAAGAATTTTTTACTTTGGGGTGAACTATCCCTTTAACAATCACATTTATTATGCAAAAATATCACGGTTACTAAAAGTACACAAGCAGACTAGCGGGACAGGGAAACCTAAATCTGGTTCGGACCAAAAAATGTGTCAAAACATCCTTAAAGTGCGATTACATTGTTCTGTAAACGATCTGTCACTCATGACGAGGGTTAAAATCTAGATTTCAATGTGTCTTTTTAGATGAAGAAAGTCAACTTAAACGATTGGGTGCTCAGGAAGAAGAGGAGCCACATAAGGAACCACTATCATGGTGAGTCTGATTCATTCATTGCAGATCATTTTGTGTTTTCAGAGAGGCCTTTAACATCCATACGGCTAAATGTTATCTTGCTAGTACAATCCAATACTCTGCTTTTGTGTTTACCTTTGGCATGTTTCGTTTCAGATGACACTGTGCAATTGGGAAATTAGGGTTTCCATGGTGACCTCAGCATAACTCATAGCTGATGGCTTCTTATCTCAGTGTCTCTAGTGATTAGCTCGGTGCCGAGCAATCCCGACTGGAGCAACAGCCTCCCCCAGATAGGCTGAAACAGGACTGTATGATCATTTTGTAGCAGACTTTTGCTAGCCTACGATTATCGTTACCTGCATTTGATTACTATTATAATTATTGTAATGTAACTGTTTGTTAGTAATAGATTTCATATGTAAAACAGAACAGAGACTGATTTGCAGCTATTTTCTTTTGAAATCTCACGAATCCGAATCAGCTGGATTCCTGTTTTTGTTCAATATAATTTTCTTTAAAAAATGCACCCCCACTTATGTACGATTTTGGGATGTGTTGACTTTGTATTTGCTTATTAACGTCCATTTTCTAAAATGTTGAGTGTTGATGTTTCAGCTCATTGGTATTTCCCGACTTCCTAATGGACCATTATACTAATCTGCACATTAAACGTCGAAAGCATTTCCACATTGAATGTACCCCAGAATAGAATGTTCATTGCCAACTCCGACAAAAAACGTTCTCTTCCTTATCTTTGCTTTAAGGAACACTATTGTTCAGGTCTCTGTTTAGTCTAGGCTTGAATTAAGGGTGCTGAATAGTCTGTTCCCTTTTGTGTAATACATTTGTGTACAATTTAATGATAACACATACAGCATTACGTCAAATGCGACACCCTTTTGGTACCCAAAGTGTCCACCTGCCAAGTAAAGCAGTACACATTGTGTATAGCTGTACACCTTTTGCGATGCCAAAAGTCAACTTCACTCATTTTTTACACAAGAAAAAGAGAGGACTGCTCGTCATTTCTGCACTGCCATGTCTGTTTTCAATAATATTGGAAATATCCCAGTGTGTCTTGTTGAAAGTGGGTAGATTGTTTGAGCCAGCACATATGTTTCATCACGTTTTTCAGTTATCTTAGAAATGATTAGAACGTTTTGTGGCGTTAAAGAACGAGCAGAGAACAATTTGAGTAATGCTTCCCTTGAACCAACCAAAAGCTGCTGTGTGGTATCCTTTTTAGTAAATCACACCAAATGACGCTGTGCTTCCAGTAGGTCACATGACAATGTCATCAGATCAGGGGTCTTACTGTGATCCACCAATAAGAACGTACCATCATGGTCTTTTCCATGTTGCATCCAAGTATTGATTTTGTACTTATTGTATTGGAGGATACCAGTGATGTCTTGTTTGTTTTTTATGTAAGTCAGCGTTTTGTTCAACAAGTCACAAACCTTAAAGTCACTGTATTGCATGTGCCAAGGCAGAAGGATTTGATCGTGTGTTGGTTCAACCATGTTCCTGATGCTAAGCCATAGTTTTGATCACAATTATGATGAAGTGCATTGTTACGAAATCATGATAATGTTTTTGAAAGCGCTGTATGCATTTGTTCATGATGTGTTGATTATATAGATAGCCGTAGGCACAGAGAAGACTTACAGCCTAAATCTCATCCACATAACTTGAGTGTGCTGTGACGTTTTAATAGCCAGTATGATTTATGGTGATGAAATACAATGACGCCATACACATCTGCTTGTTTTTAAGGGATGGCACAGTAAAGCAAGTAGGATTTATTGTAACGCTCGCTGTTGATCTCCAGAGGCAGCGTTCCCAGGGTGCACTTTGTTGCTAATGAGTCACAAAGGTTGCACCAAAGGTTTTCGTCCATGCCGCTTGTTAACATGTTTTATCCTCTCAGGGAACTTGCTCTCATTTTCTGGTAAAAGCACAACTACAACAGAACAATCATTAGCTGCAGAGCAGAGGATTCATTAAACCAGGTAGCACTGTTCTATATGCATTTACAATGACAAACTAATCTTAACCATATTTTGTCACATCATGACGAATTTAACAATGGTATGTTTAGCCAAATATTATCATTTTTTGCTTGTATGTCCATATGTATAAGGTCCTCTTGTTTCATCCTTGATCTTTGAATGGCAGAAATGAAAGAGAAGTGAGACTGAAGTATGCGAGTCAGATGATTTTCATAGCAGTTGATGTTCTATTTCTACTTTGTTAACAGGAAGCAACTGTATGTTCTACGCAAAATATGTAAGATGGTATCATTATTTTGCTGTCCACTGAGGAATAAGACTTAGGATCTTATCCCAAAATTGTCTGTTCACATTCAAGACTCTTTCAAGTTCCAAACTTTCTTAAGATCCAAATGTTTATTAGCTATTGAAATTAATAAAAGGGTTGTACTTTGTCTGACTGTGTGTATTTTTATGATAATCATTCAACAAAAATACTGTGTGGAGAGTTGTGCAACCAGTAGAGGGCAGTAGAATACCATAACTGTTTTCAAACCACTGAGAGTGAGGAAAATCTTCATTTTTAGGGGGAACTGATATAAATAAGTTGTGAATCATTCAACTTTATTGGTTTGTCAAATGTGGTAGACCACCAGTAGAAAGTCCTTCACTTGGCCGACTTTGAATTGGTATTCCTGAAATTGGATCACAGACATTTCGCCCTCCCCAGTTATCACTGAAAGACAAAATAAACATTACTATTGTGCACCGAGTGACTAGGTCACAGACAAAGATACTTAAAACATATCAAATACACTTATCTGTACGACACGTGCGTTTTTCCATTCTGTCTTCAATAGATACAGATTCAACCGGAAATGAGAACGTACTTGACCCAGATACACTATTTAAGATAAATCCCTCTAAACTACTATGACCCTTACACACTGACTTTATGTTAGAAACAGTGTTGGGCAAGTTACTGTGAAAAAGTAATGAATTACTAGTTACTAATTACATATTACATATTCAATCATGTTATTAGATTACTGTACAAATGACTCTCTCCAAAAAGTTTTTTTTAGCTTATTATTAATTACCATCTATGTGAGTATTATGCATTAAAGCACAGATTTTAAAGTTAGACTTTATTTTTTTTAATAAGTTTTTGACGTCAATTCCACTATAACACGAAGTGTTGTTTAATTACAGAAACATTTCAGTAATCCCTTTATTTACTTTTTCGTAAAATTGCATGATCTGGCCCCTCTGCACTTTTATCCTTATACACACCTAAGCGCCATTTCTGCTCCTCATAAGCAGGTTTATTAGCAGTCACACAGACACGGTTGCGTCTAGGGACAGGGCTTTCTCATCCTACACTCCTAGGCTTTCGAATGCACTGCCTCCTCACATCAGAGATGCACAGAATTAATGTATTTTTAAATCTTATTTTATTCTTTGATCTAATCTATTATTTTTTAAGGTTAGCTTTTTTTCTGACTTTTCTGTATATATTTGTATATGTACATATGTATATAACCTGTTCTTTGTCTGTTGTATTATCATTTTCTTGTTTTATATAAAAAATGCAAAGTGCCTTGAGAAGCTACTTTAAAGGGGCTATATATAAAAAAGTTATGATAATTATACTGTGCAAAGATTGATGTGACTGTATGTCATAGATCATCAGGATTTTTAAGATTTTTTTGCAGTTTAAGATTCTTTAAATCTTTGGTTGGTTAAAACAGATTTCATTAAATTTTACAAATGTTGTCATGCCCCCAGAACAAATTGCTTTGAAACTCGTCAAACTACAATTTTCTTTCAAAAGGTTTAAAGCTGTCAAGTGACTTTTGAAACTCCAGCACTGGGCTGGATCATGACTTCAAGTGTTGTTGTTTAAAGAGATCACAGCTGAAATGTTGAAAAGTGGCATTTGAATCCCATTCAAAGCAGTCTGCAAAACCCAAAGTTAAACTTTTTCAATGCTCATCTTCATGACAGCAGGAATTAAGTGTTTCTTTGATTGTAAGAATAAGAAAATACACAAATGAATAATAAGTAGTTCTGGAAAGTTTGTTTTATCATTTGTCTAGTCTCTTAATAATACAGAATATAACAAATTAATAATAAGTAGTTCTGGAATGTTTGTTTAATCATTTGTCTAGACTCTTAATAATACAGATTATAATGAAAATACTTTTACATGAGTGTGGGAATGATTTTATTTTTTATTATTTAACTGCAACTAGGTGAAATAAGTAAAGTGTTTAATGTTTTCTAAAGGTGCTTGTCATGACTGCATGCATGTTAAGACTGATTTTCTTTCTTTTCTTTTCTTTTTTTAATTTCTTTTTAATTATCCTACAAATTACATTGTTTCAATATTTGTCTTTGATAGGAAAATATAATAACAATAGATTTTCGTTTACAGTTATATTTTCTCGTTACATCTGACAAGCCTTGTAACAATTTATTTGTTCTTAACAATATAATTTGAAACACGTACGTTAAGCAAAATCTATTTACGCTATTTTCACTTTAAATATTTCAGGTAATATTTTAAATCATAAACAGGTTCCTTTGAAAGTATGCATTGGCTTTTTATTCTCTCCCACATAACATCTTCCCCCATCATTGTCTTTACACCCCCATCATCCCTCTCCTTACCAGCACGTGCTCCAAGATTTATTTCCATTCATTTCTCGAATATCGAATATAGAGGCGTGCTCTTCCGTCGCTGTGGCAACCGTCGTGACGTTGTTCCAGTACCCCGCCCATCGGCGTGTGTTCCAATCGTTAGGACGCTAGCGGCCATTACATTACGCTGTATTCAAGCGTAGATCAACGTGTTTCGACGAGCTACATCATTTTCGCTGTTTGTTCATTTAAACCAATTTTATTTAACGCATTTCTACCTTACGTAATAACTTCTTGTGGATATTTAACAGGCGTGTTCAATTGGCACATATTTAAATATTTTGCGTCGGCGCGAGGCGGTCGGATTTCTCAACGGACCTTTTTTTATACTTTAACCAAAGAGACGTCGGTTTAACATACACGCTTCGATTTAGATGGCAAGCTTCCCAGATTTTGTCAACGAAAATGAAATAGGTGAGTTGTATTTTATCGTTTGGGTTACTGGCTTTCTATATGTGTTCGGTTGATCACGTCAGGTCTTTTTTTATAGTAATTGTTTACATTTGAGCAACTATAGACGTACGTTCACATTAGATTCAACAACGTTACGTGACCCCATATTTTTATTATCGTCTGTGATTTTATATTGTTAGATACTATAAGGATAATATTTTTACCGTATGTTTAACATACGACACATTTTTGGATTATTGTTTATAGGCGTCTCGCGCTCGTCCGCACCCTCCCCCACAGTCAGCCTGTTTCTCCAGACCCCAATGAATGAGTCACCACAGCGGTGTTTCTCTGGTCAATTATTCACAATGTAAACCTTGTTTTATATAGTCAATCTTTATTATCTTAATACAATTAAAAAGGCTAAAACTCAATTAAATATCTTAATAGAATCAGGAGTTAAACTTTCTTGTTACGTCACACGTTAAACGACACCTGCTCATCTCACTCTTTCCATGCATAACATGTGCACAAACTAGGATAATTATATCTGAAATCTATCTGAAACGTCACTAAATTCATAAATGTAAATATAGTTAACATGACATAATGAATGAATAAACGCTGGATATTGATGTGTGTGATATTTAATGGTCACAAAACTTTTGTTTCCTATTAGTATGTCCCAGTGCCAATTGTTTTGCTACACACGAAAATGTATATACTTTTTCCGTAACAAAAACAGTACTTTAGTGCATAATATAAGTAGACTAGTTGGGGCGCTGCAAAATAAACTGATATCTGGCATGTTTTCTGTCACAACAGGTAAAGCAAAGTTCATCGGGGAACTCCTACCTCCTGTTGCTCCCTTCGACCAGAAGTCCGGACGGGAGACTTGGACTGTAGCTTTTGCACCTGATGGTTCCTACTTTGCTTGGTCTCAGGGGCATCGAATTGTCAGGCTTGTCCCATGGAAGAAATGCTTAACCAGCTTGTAAGTGTTTCATCGGTTTTCTTCATGAATTGTTGCATTGTGCCTTTTAAGGCCTTACAAAAGGAACCCTTTATGTGTTCTGGTTGTCTGGACTGGTCCATTGGGCATTAGTTTGATGGCTGCTCCACAGTAGTGCCCAGTGTTTGCTGTGTCGGTTGCCTTGCATAGGTCGGCAGTCATCGTCTCACCTTAGTGACCACACACTGTGGACAGAGAGGCAGCCGTCGAGTGCACATGCCTGCCAAAACAGCCATTGTCTCACTGTTAATGTGGTGTCCTCATAATGAAGAGCACATCGTGGCTATTGGCTGCTTGCCTCAACTAGAAAAGCCTTTTTTCGTGCGATTTTTGCTTGATGCCAGTTAAGGTCTCAGTTTTGGGCTTGGGTTAGAAATAAAATGTGATGCTAGAGCACAAAAGTCTTATAGAGCACGGTAACATTTTTAGTAAAAGAAAAAATACATTGTATGCATTGTCAAAAATCATTAGGATATTAAGTAAAGACCATGTTCCATGAAGATATTTTTAAATTTCCTACCTTAAATATATAAAAACTTTATTTTTGTAAATGGATTGCCTGCCACAGTGTCCCCGATTAACAACTTCAAAGGCAATTCTCTCAATATTTTGTTTTTTATTTGCTCTCTCAGAATCCAGAATTTTAAGTCAGCCAGATACTGTCCTATTCAAACAACTCATACATCAATAGAAAGCCTATTTATTCAGCTTTCATATTATGTGTAAAAATCTCAATTTGGAAATATTGACCCAAAAGACTGGTTCTGTTGTCCAGGGTCACAAATGAGTCATCCATCTGCTTCAATGATATTGGCTGTGATTCTTTGTTTTTTTTCCCATTTATATATACACGCTAGTAGCAGTCATAAAAATGTCAGAAAATAGGTGCAACATAAAGTGGTGAACAATTAAACTTTAACAAGGTAGTTATTTAAGAGCTGGATGTCCATAAAAGATAATTATGGCATTATAAAACCGTTCAGTTTAAGAATTTAAAGTGTAGTAAGTTTAGTTAAGTAAATTCGCACATCGAGCACCATGTGTTTATCTTACACAACATTTGTACAAATGAATAGTATTGTTTGGAATAGTGCAATTCTTATACTTTTATGATGATATTGAACTAAAATAAGGAGGTTAAAAGTGATAAGATTCTGCCATCTCGTTTGACTTTCTTTTGTCTGCAGAACACAAAATAATATACTTTGAAGAGTGTTGTTAACTGGCCCCCATTCACTTTCATTGGTTATTATTGGTCTATATCAGGGTTACTCAAATCTTACCCTGGAGGGCCGGAGCACTGCAGAGTTTAGCTCCAACCCTGATCAAACTTGCAAACCTGCGGTTTTCTAGTTATACTGAACAACTTGATCAGCTTGCTCAGGTGTGTTTGACCAGGGTTGGAGCTAAACTCTGCAGTGCTCCGGCCCTCCAGGGTAAGATTTGAGGAACCCTGGTCTATATAATAGAAGTGAAATGGGGCCAGTGCTGTTCGGTTACCGACTTCATTCAAAATATCTTCTTTTGTGTTCTGCAAAAGAAAGACAGCCATACAGGTTTGAAATGACAAGAGATTGATAGATGATGACAGAATGTTTATTTTTGGGTGAACTATCACTTTAACAATATACAATTCCGACTTTTATTTACAAGACGACATGTATTCTAACATTAAAAATATTTTAGTAAGACAATCTGTTACTTTTAAAGATTCTTTTAAATTTTCTGGAACTTGCTGTAATGCTAAAACCAAACAGCAGCTGCCGTGCCATTAAAAGCAGTAGTGGAGACGTGGCAGGCATTGTTGTGTTTCAGTTCCTCTTATTTTTCCAACACAGTAATGTCTTGAAGGTTGTAGACCGTCAGGCTTGATATTTTTTATAAAGACCTTGTCGCGGACAACACTGAGGCTGGGTTTTAACACATACAGTAGAATTGGCCAAGTGATGTTTTAAGGGTCAAAGTTGATGCAACACTTTGATAATCTTCACAGCATTTTCAGATATACTTAAAGTGATACTTGCCCCCAAAAATGAAAATTCTGTAATTTACTTTTCTTTACATACATTTCTTTGTTCTGATGAACACAGAGAAAGATATGTGGAAAAATGCTTATAACAAAATAGATCTTAGCACCCATTGACTAAATTAATTAATCATTTTTACACATTTTGAAGAAAGTAGGACAGCAAAACGTTCTGGGGCACTTTTGACTACCATTGTTTTTTCTGCTATGGTAGTCAATGGGTGTTGAAATCTCTTTGGTTAAAAACATGATTCCGAATATCTTTATCAAATTTTCTTTCTCATCATTTTTCACGAGTAAATGATGACAGAATTTTCATTTTGGGGAAATGTATCCCTTTAAGGGGTTATAGTGTTCAGCTTGTCTAAACCGACTTGTTGATAACCTTTTTAAAAGGTAAAGTATTATCTTGATTAACGTTAAAGAGTGTAATACCAACACAGCACAATTCTTCTTCCCTCAGTTCTGTAACCAAGGAAGATCAGCCAAGCAGCACGGGTCCTCGCCGGTTCTCCCGACAAAACAGCGAGGGCAGTCTGCTCCCAGGCGAGCCCAGAGAACACACCATCGATTGCGGTGACATCGTGTGGGGTCTGGCCTTCGGTTCGTCTGTTCCTGAGAAACAAAGCCGATGCGTGAACATCGAATGGCATCGCTTCAAATTTGGCCAGGACCAGCTGCTTCTTGCCACTGGGCTCAACAATGGGCGCATCAAAATCTGGGACGTCTATACCGGTGAGTGGGTTTGTTCACACTTAGGGAAACGTCAGGGACTAATTTGATTTGGTTGGTTATCTTAATCTTAAGAGATATAGCATCTTAAAGTGTTTTGCAACTAAAAGTTTATTAATAGCCATGTAATAGTCTTCAAGGATTTTAGATTGAATGTTACAGAGGATGCACATTCTGGAGCGTTACATTTTTAACAGCATTTACATAATCTTAAGAGTTTATACCATTTATAAAACAGGCAGTCATTTTTTTGTTGTTTTAATGCCACATAATTCAAGTATTGTATGCATAAAATAGACACCGCCTGTTTCTTTCCAGAACTGTGCTATTGAGTAAATGTGCAATAAAAGTTGCAGCCATTCGCTCACACCCTTCCCTCAGTACGCCTGCCTGGTTCACGTTGTCAGTTTGTATGCGTGTATGTGTGAGGGAGACAGGTGGTTATATAAGGTGTTGAAACTGATATTTTTAGCCCTACTTTTCATAGCAATGCCCCTTTGTTTTTGCCCATGGAAAGATTTTGTTTACATTACTTGCAGTTAGGGCTGTAGTCAAGTCCACCGTTGTCAAGTCCAAGACCAGGACTAGTCAAGACGGAGTCAAAAGAGGTTTGAGTCCAAGTCAAAACCAAGTCCAATTGAGACAGTCAAGACAGAGATAGAAAAATATCATGACTCAAGACCACATACTTAACTATTGATAATTTATGTGATGCAAGAGAGTCAGCATATCTTCTATTCTAAGATAATCATTTTCATAATCCTTTGTAATGATCAAAAAGCAGATAAATAAGGTCATTTTATTTACTTAAGGTATAGCACTAAAGTCACAAAGCTGTAGTGTAACTTCACATTGTTTTTATTAAAGTCTAACAATGTCTAACGTGCGTGCGTGCGTGTGCGCTTCCCCGTGCTCGTGCGTGTACGATAGAGTCGGCGCCAGACAGAGCAGAGGCCCCACAGCTCGTTGTTTATGGATGGGCACCGAAACGTGTTTATAAACATGTTTCGGTGCCCATCCTTATATAACATGTTCATATCGCAATGACAATAAAAATACGATCAATCTTAACTTTAAGCCCTACTTTCTAAACTTATAAAAATACTCAAATGCAATGCGTACTCTGAAACATGGCATTAACTTACCTCTCTTTGTGATGCCTTTGCAGGTGTCTAACGAAATTGGATGTTGTCCCACAGGTTTCGGAGAAACTTTTGTTGCAAAAAGTTTCCTTTTAAGTGCACTGACGATAAATTCTTTATGGTTTGTAAAACCAATTTGTATTATTCTGCTGCTCGTTGACATCGTACCTAATGAATGATTGATGCTCTTCTCGGTTCGCGCCATGGACGCGCCATGGCCAGTGAACCGGTCGAACCTGCCAGTTCAGCTGAATCTCCTGTTAACACTTAATATTATCCACAAATTAATTCAATTATTCACTTTCATGCGTGCATGACAGTCCCGTTGACTTGAACCAATATGCCGGAGTTATTCAGTTAAACCAACAGCACACATTGAGTTGAACTGCTGTGTGAAGACAGAACTTATGAGCACACAAGGCTTGAGTTGGGAGTCGGCAACAGTTTTCGGATCATTTGTTTTTGGATCACACGAATATTGCTCTATCAATGTATTGTTTTGAAGGAGAAAATTAAACGTATATCACTGGACTCGGACGAGACCGACTAGAACATTTGATGAGACCAATGACCAAGTACAAGACAAGTCAGAGTACAAATACTAACGAGTCCAAGACAAGTCAGAGACCATAAAAAAAACATCTTAAATCCGGAGTACTACAGCACTACTAACAGTGATCAGTGACGAACAATGTTGATATTTTTTCATTGATTTCTTGAGTCTCTACTGTGGGTGTGTCTCCAGTATGCTTTCACTGTATTTTATTGATCACAACCGCTCAACGCCCTTCATTTATCTATATTGTTCTTTGTTTAAAACAAAGCGGTAGTAGTTGACTGTAGAGGAAAGCAGGCAGCTCCTCTTCGTTATGTATTTATTTGTTTGCCAGCTGGCGAATGTATTAATAGGTGGGAAGGTCCTGTACAGCCACGGTCATTGGTTGCTTTGAGGGGCAAGAGATGTTTTGCTCGATGTATAACTCCACCTCCTTTCTAGCTGAACCGCAGTGCCATAAATTTACTCGACTGACTCATTTTGGGGTGTGAGACTCCTCCTCCAGTTCTTTTAGAAGTCATTTGAGAAATCTGTTTGCAGGGTAATGTGCAGTATCTTGACAGGACTTGGCTTTTTCAAGTGTTCGCCAAGTCGGTGTAAATGATATGCAACTAAACCCTCTATTACATTTCTATAAATGGGTGCCAAGAATGTGAATAGAACTACAAATTATGGGGATTTAAAGTGGATTAATTTAGCAGGAGGTAGTCATTGTATTTCTGGATACCTCGAAGCTATTCTGTTTCAGTCATGAAGAAAGGATTGCATGTGTGTCTGCAGGCATCTCGCACCCCTTTCATTTTAATGCAATGCTTCCTTTTGATGTGTACCTAAGCTTTCCTGAAGAAGCTACAAATGTTGTTTATACAAGAAAACAAAAAAGATTTTAAAAATGAAATGGTACAATTGTTACGCTAGGTCTTAATGTAGTCCCAAGATGCAATGGTGGGACGTTGATCTAGATGCAAGTTTGACGCAGTTTGAATCAATTAACATGTACTTTGTACCATAAACAGTGAGTGATCTTGTTGTTTCTCATAAACAGGAAAGCTTCTGTTGAACCTCATGGACCACACAGACATTGTGCGGGACTTGACGTTCGCCCCAGATGGGAGTTTAGTGCTGGTTTCTGCTTCAAGAGACAAGACTCTACGTGTTTGGGACCTTAAAGATGACGGTGAGTACAAAATTGAGCTTTTGCATTTTATATTAAAATAAGTATATCAACACATTAAGGCAAAGTATCTAATTACAGCTGAAAGTCTATAGTTTCCTGCAACTTCAGTTTTCTTTCTCTCCGACACACAAAGTCGAGCATGTGCACGCCCACTCCAGCATTCCAGTACTCAGGAAAGGGGTTGAAAAACAGTTTGATGCCAAGTCTAGTAGAATGTTTGCTGAAATTCCTCCTCTTGCAAAATTCTAGCACAAGCTTGCTACTACAAACCCATCAAAGCTCATTTTATTCGAGCCATTTTGAACTCCATGTATTTGCAATCTTTTTTTTTTATTTGCTAGTTTTATCAAAGCGACGAGGAATGTTGGCCCGAATCCACTTTCAGAATGGGAAACATTTGGTCTTTTAATCCATGATTCAAAGGATTTTAGCTATTAGCTTAAGTATATGTTATTGTTCTCATTGTAGACACACAAGAACAGTACATAAACAAATTATGTAAAGGTTTCACTGAGGCTTATGATCTATTTTTGTGCTCTTAATAGGTAACATGGTGAAAGTACTACGAGGACATCAAAACTGGGTCTACTGCAGTGCGTTTTCGCCTGATTCGTCTGTCCTTTGTTCAGTGGGCGCAGGGAAATCGGTACGTTTTCAGTTCTCGTTTATTACTGTTCCTGTTTGTTACCTTTGCTCTGTTTTTTTAAGGACCAATCCAAGAGTAATAAATCTATATATCATCATAATGCTCGGTGTCATAATCTACTTGTACAAACTCTGCCTGTAGCTTTAGTTTTTTTTGTTATTTAAATATGTGTGAATATGCAAATGTGCATTATAAAAACGCAAACGTCTTGTGACTTTGCAAAGCTATGAAGCTACTAACACCAGCTTCTAGTCAGTATAACACATATTACCAAGTGTAGAGTTTGGTTCAAAACTGAGAACCCGTTTTTAAAATCATGTTTTTCTATTGTCCAGTTCAATTCATATCAATCAAACTGCAGTTGGTTTGTTTTGATTTAGCAATAATAACAACAAAAAAGAGCCAACTAACGATTTTGGACAGTTATATCATATTGGAACCAAACTCTTGAAGTGTTTTAATAGGTTTCTTCTAAACAGTAATAATGTTCTGTTTTTACAAACATTTGTCAACATTTACTTCTCATGCTGGTTGATTATGTGGTTATCTACATGCATAAGCCCTTATGGCATCACACCAAGATAAGCATTCCAGAAGTACCAAAGTTCCAAAAACCACCTCCCGAGTGCTTCCAGCTCCTAGTTAACTCTTGTCCCATGAGCAGGCTGCAGTGGTTAAAGTGTACGGTTGTTTGTGTCCATAAGTGTCTTGCTTTCCTTGTCCCAGGTGGTGGCAAGCTCTGTGTTTGAGTGATTTTGAGGGAAGCGCCGCGCTGACATATAGAGCAGCCGGTGCGGGCCGCGGCTGCCATCGCAGCCCCCGTTGGACGCTCATGTGCCTACGTCCCAGGGGCTTCCATGCCTCCTGCTCGAACGGGCTTCCTGTACGTAGGTTCTGCTCCATGTCTGTCTACCTCTGCTGTCGCAGTCCTTACTTCCTGTTTCTAAAGAGTTGACTTATTTGGGAGTGAGATCCCCTCCCCACTTCCTTCTCTTATCCATCTTTATGTTCAGTAGAATTCCCATCACATTTATCCTCTCTTCCCTCTAACGCTGTCCAGTTTATAAAGGCTCTAGGCATTGTGTCTGCTGTATGTTTACACGAGCCATTCAGTAGTAACAGAGTCCCCCCCTCATTTAGCGCCTTAGTTAGCCGAACTCACTGCACCCATGTGTTTTTGAGCTGCAGCGCTCGAACGCTGTTCAGTTCGACTTGCACAAAAGCTCTGCTCAAAATCTTTTGCAATTGGGTTAGTAGTTAGGGGGGGGTTGGATTAGGAGCATTGTCGGGATGTGTGAGCAATGAAAGGGCTCGTTGTGTCTCTGTAGACTGCCTACAGTACGATGATTTTACTCTGCAGCCAATGTGAAATTTGTGTCAGTCTTGTAATTTGATGGTTCCTTGTTGCGTCATTAGCACAGCCACAGAGGCACCAAAAGTAATCATTCCAATGCAAATTACATTTAACCGTTGAAAGTCTTTTATTCTATGTTTCGAATGACTCATATGTGAGCCTGTTTCTTTGCCTCGGCATATGCCTGAGAGCTTTAGCGAACTGTCAATGATGTTTAGTCATTGCACAAACAACACCATGGCTAAAATAGGAATAACTTTTTTCATGCAAAATATCTGCCTTTGCTTAGCTATGTTTGCTGGCAGTTCTCTTATACACTGCAGCCCTTTCGTCCCACTTTGCCAAGTAAGAAAAAAAGCAGGAAGATAATCTTTGTAGATTTAGCACAGTAGTTACTCTCCCAACAGCAGAATGTTTAATCAGCAAACAGTGATTGAAATGTACTTTTGCTCAAGTGCAATGTCTATAACTAAAACCGACCAGGATGTTTGCTAAATATAAACATTCACTTAAGATCGTCCATTGAATTTCTCAAACTTTCTAAAATGTGTGAAGCATTGTGCTGGAGCAAAATGAGCCATAGGAAATCTCAATGCTGATTTTCATTTGAGTTTGCAGTTGTCACATGTTTCTGTATTCTGTATTCTGTATGCCGAAGGCGTCAACCTTTTGGCCATCAAATGTTCTCTTCTCTTGCAGCATCTGTGTCTCTTCGTAGGCCTCCACCGACGCGGTGCACGCCTATTGTAAACTCAAGTGAACTAAAACTGAAAGGGGATACCAGTGGATTAACATTATGTTACCTTAAGTTACTACTTGTTTGTATTTATTTTTACCACATTTTGTAGTAGTTTATGGAAATGTATACTGATGTACTGTTAATGTAATTTATGTACACTGTAGTATTTACAATCAAGCTGCTTTGTAGAGATTCATGCATTGATTTGGCATTTTGAACCAAGCCTTGCTGTTTTAATGGCATGCGCTACTTGCATTTATTCTGGGTTTGGTTGTAGCGCTTTAAAGATTGTTCTAGGAATGACACTGAGCACATAGTGATCTTGCTTCTTTATTTGAGCTAAATTCTCTGTCTGACTTGTTAAAGATGATGTATTTGAAATTTTTATTTTATTTCTGTAATGGTGCACTAGGTTATAACAGGTGTTTCTTGCATTACAGGTGTTCCTGTGGAACATGGATAAGTATACGCTGATCCGTAAGATGGAAGGTCATCATAATGATGTGGTTTCTTGCGAGTTCTCTCCCGACGGGGCTCTGCTGGCCACAGCGTCGTACGACACTCGAGTCATAGTGTGGGACCCTCACATGGCCACTGTTCTGCTCGAGCTGGGGTAAAACACTTATTTGCCTTAGTTCTTTTCTTTCTTTGCTTAGTAGATCTTTTCGAAACTGTTGTTTTACCACCTACAGGCATCTCTTCCCTCCCCCCTCTCCCATATTCGCGGGTGGAGCAAATGATCGATGGGTTCGCTCCGTTGCCTTTTGTCACGATGGTCGGCACATTGCCAGCGTCACCGATGACAGGTGAGATAACAACCTGCCTGCTCAGTTGCCCTAACATCGTGTTCTAACAGTTGCTCACTTGCTTTTGAAAACGTTTGGGTTGCAGGGAGCTAGTGGAGAGCGATAGGACTTTTAGGAGTATGTAATTCTTTACAGAGCCTCTTTCTGGGAAAGATCACATGCCTCTCATATGACATTCATTAATCACTATGAGGCGCCCATTTTCTGCTTACTTTGACACGCCTCCTGACGATTCTGGACTCAGTGGAAACTCTTTTGAAAAATGAAGCCATTTGTGCTCTGCAAAATGGCGGACTGCCCCGAAAAAAAGTTACATTTATATATGACCCTTGAACTTTGTATGTTTACTAAAATGACATTTGTTAGATATCAAAATGATGTGTGATTACTGAAGTCCACAAATGTGTTTTTCTTCAGGCTGGTGCGGTTCTGGAGCATAAACGAGAAGAGTCCTCAAGCAGTCGCCCCTCTTACTAATGGCCTCTGTTGTGCCTTTTCTACTGACGGGAGTGTCTTAGCTGCTGGGTGAGAATATTTCTTTGTTTCTTGATTTGAGAGAATGTCGCTTGTACATGATGTTCCACAACTGATATTATGCCACATGACAAAATGAGGTGTCACAGTTGTACTAACTGCTTAACCTGATTTGTATCTATTATCTCACAGGTCTCGTGATGGCAGTGTGCACTTCTGGGCGTGCCCGCGTAGCGTGGCGAGCCTCCAGCACCTGTGCCGCATGACCCTGCGAAGAGTCATGCCCACCCAGCAGGTGTTCACGCTGCCCATTCCCTTCTCCATGCAGGACTACCTTGCTTACAAGATGCTGTAGCTTCAAATGCACGCCACGGCCCTCTGTGAAACCAATAAAAATATTGTTTTCTATAGAAATGAAAAAAAAAGGACAAAACATTTAAAAAAAGCCTTAAAAATACCCGTTTATTCAGACCTCAATTTAGTGTGTGGGCAGTGTTTTGTGTTTATTTATTTTCAAAGTTTACTTCTCCCAGTTTTGTTAACGTTGGGGTTACTTTGACAAGATTTATGGTGTCCCACATCAGTTGGCGGCCTTTAAACAGCTTTAATATATCAATGGACCACATTTTTGTTAATATTATTATTATACGATTTTTGTGAGATTTCACTTTTTTCCTGCAAGTCTGGCACAACTCTTGTATTAGCTACTTAGAGTTTGTTATTGATTGTGCTTTCTCAAGAGTTCAGGAAACTCCTCCTCTGAGCTGAAGTGTCATGTGATGGGGGATAGGGTCCTGAAAATTACCAGTGTTTTTATTTTCTATGCCAGCTGTTAGAAGGATTGAAGGGAGGATGAAATAATGTGAATATGTACGTGTGCGTATGTGAAAGCGAATAAGAGTATTTTGTGGTGTGGTTCCTGCAGTAGGGATGAGTTTGGTAGTTCAGGGACACAGGCAGTGCCTTCCCTTTACGTGCCTCTTAAGAAGTTTAACTTCTGTTGCGTCAAGTACGTCTTACAGATGCAAATGCTGCCTCAATAACAACCTGTTCGTCTCCACAACTCCTTCAAATGATAGCAACACATGGGCTGATTTGTTTCCTCCGTAAATTGTATATTTTATACCTGTAAAAAGATTTGTAAAGGCATGTTTTGTTGAATGTATATATAGGCAAATATTTGTATAAATATGTTTGTAACTTCAGTTTTTTTCCTCCGTGTTTTTCATCTATCAGTAAATAGTACGTGTACTGAACGTCACTGAAACTGTGGTTTGGTTAAGCAGGAGAGATGGGTGATCGCCAGTTTTGGGTATAAGGATGAAGAGATGTCTTAACCCACTTGAAGGTTATGCCACATTCACTTCCTGTATTCGCTATAGGCTAAGCCTGGTCATCACTTCATTCTCATTATCCTCTGATATCTCTCTACCTTACAAAAATCACACGTTCTAACATCAGTCTAAGTTTAAACCATGAGCCAATGTCTGGTATCTACCTCTTATTTCAAGCAACTTGTAATAATGGGGCCAGAGATGATTGGATGTTCTGTTTAAGTAATGGGAACAGGACAGCATAGCTGTTAATTGATTGTTTAGGCATGTGTCCTTACGGCGAAAACTAGGTTGAAAGTGTTTTTTATTTAAGGATGTGGGAATCAGAATGTGGCATTTTCATCTGGTCATGCAGTCAAACTCTGCCATAATATGTGTAAAAAGCTGATCCCAAAGATCCACTTGGGTTCTTATCGATGTTAACGGTCTGTTTTTTACTTTTATGGCCGAAACTTGAAAGTCTTATGGATGTCTGTTATTCTCCTTTGGTGTTTGAAAAATGCTGATGTTACACAGGTTGGCTTGGCTTCACAGACCTTTTCTTAAGTAGATGCAGAAAGGCTACGTAGATGCACTTCAGTGTTCCAAACCATAACGTAAGCATTGCAGTTCGACTTCAATCGTTAAGGTCTATTATAGAGGAAATGCTTGGACATTAGTTAATATGTTCAGATAGAATGGCTCAACTGTGTTAAGCAGAAGCATGTGAATTTGTTGAGCAGGAATGTGCTTCTTTTTGCTCTTGTTTTTTGTTTGATTATGAAAATAAAAGTATTTTGAATCATTTTTGAGTCGAACCGCGCAGTGCTTTGTGATTGAAATGTTTTCATTTGATGTGCACAGATGTGTTATATTTTTTTTTAACCTTGCATCCATTGTCAAAATGAAGATAAAACAGCACGGGTAGCACTGTTGTTCTGTGAAATATTGACCGAGGACCGAGATTGTACAAACAGTCACTGTGAGATTTCACAGCTGTGCTTGGCTTACCAGGCCTTCCACAACAACTAAGTGAAGTGCATTCCAGCCTTCAGCCCAAGGCACTTAGTTGACCGAGTTAAATATTTACAGTAATGTTTGATGATATGTTTTTTGAAAATTCTTGAGGACAAAGTGTGGAAATTTACCGAACGGCTTGATTGTTTTTAGACTGTGTCCAAAAGCCACATGAGGTGATCATTATCAGGTTTATTATTGACCAGAACTGGTAATGGTAGGCGTAGTTTAAATAATAAGAGCCGTTTTAAATAAAATGGTTGCTTAAAATGCACAATACCATTAGGATAGATGTTGTTATTAGCCTAATTTTACCACTTTTAATTTGCAGAACAATCTGGATCTTTCCTTGTGTTTCTTCATATTTTGCAACCTCTTCAGAGTGACTCAACTTTCACATGTGAAAATCATTCAGTAACTTTAAAGAATGACAAAGACAAAAAGCTGTTTGAGAAAGATATGCGAGACACAAGTTCTGAACCAAATGTGACTATTTCACGCGAAGCTGTTATCAGTACAAAACATCAAGAGTGTCAGACATGTTCCTGTCATTTCCACAGCATAGGTTATGAAGTGTCCTTACAAAGTAAAATATCACCAAATATGAAATCTGTATTATGAAGTCAGTTCACTAAAAGACCAAAAACAGTCAAATAAATCTCTTTGATTCTTGAATATATATATATATATATATTTTAAATTGTCAAGCTTATGGGACCATTTCAATTTAGGAATAAACCTAATAGTTGAGCATCATAAAATGTGCTGCTCTAACAGGATTTTTAACTACAACACTTCTAATACAAAATGCACTAAAAAAAACGCTGTAAGTGATGCACTTTGTACCTGAACTAATGTTTTATCTCCTTGCCTTCTAATATGTGTGCCTCTGGATTGCTATTACTAAAGTGTAAAGTGAGCACATGGACTCATGATATCGCACCAGCTCCTCCAAACAGTTATATAATAGAAAAGTTGTGTAACAGACATAAAATCACTCAGACAGCCTGTGGTTCTGCCCCTCTCTCTATGATCTCACGACAGTAAAAGTAAATTTACAATGTTTTCTTGGAAAAGCCTATCAGTGTTTTTTCATCAGGCTGGAAGCTTTTATGTATTTTTTAACAGAAAGCCAAGTTATTTATCCTCATGATCAGTGATATTATGATGGCTTCAAAAAGAGGCTTAAATTATTGCATTGCAGCATATAAATTATTTGTGTACGTCCCATATAAGAGACGTAATGGCGATGACGTCATCACTAAATTTCCTAATATGTTTACATTTAGTCATTCAGCAGACGCTTTAATCCAAAGCAACTTGATCAATAAAGACTATAAAAAAATTCAAAATAATTCGACATGAAGTTGTGTTTAAACAAGCATGAAATGTGACATTTAAATAAAGAAACTTTTCTTGAAAAACAATAGCATTTGAATCTGCCTTTTGAGTTGATCGGTACAATATGAGAGCGCCCTCTAGCGCCTCCTGTCTGTGTGTGCACACACGCCTTGAAATAAATTCTCTCTCTGGAGCACATTTTACACAGTCAACGAAATTTCCCCATGTATTTAAAACACAAATATTAGGATTCAGGAACAAACAAAAACAATCGGGAAAATGTGAACAGCTAGATTTCAATGTCAATGTTTCTCCTTTACTTTAGTAACCATTTAACAAAAGAAAAACCAGTAGGCCTATAATATTTAATTTGATTATTATTGATTATTTTTCATTTAGCAGACACTTTCCGATTGCAGACACTATTTTCTTTTAGCTATTTTACTTTATCAGTATGTGTGTTTGCACAAAAAGCTGCAGGAACACGATTCATACTTGTTACAGAATTAAATTAAATTAAAAGATACATGTGGAAAATAGAAATACTTAATGTATTTTCCCATGTAGTGCTGCAATCACATGCTGTGAAATCAATTGGTCAAATTGCTTGAAATTATTAACAAGGAATCTAAAATGGTTTCCTATACTCTTAAAAATAAAGATGCTTAAAAGGTTCTTCACAGTGATGCCATATGAAGAATCTTTTTGATTCAACAAAGAACAGTTTAGTCAAAGGTTCTTAAAAGAACCACCACTATCTTACTTTTTTATAATATATATTTTGTGAAACAGGAAGGTCCTTCAGATATTAAAGGTTCTTTATGCAACCAAAAGGTTTGTTATGTCATCGAAGAACCTTTTGAAGCACCCTTTTTAAGAGTGAATATGCACAATGCTTTTTCTCAGCATATTTAAAGTTTCAAAGATCCTTCTAGTGAGTCAAGCTGATAAATGTATTATGCACTTTTCAGCCTTCCTTCGATTGTCCCAACTTCCTGTCAACCAAATTCTTTTGTAATTATGAATCACTTCCTTCCCTACTGTGGCATCAAACACTATAACACACCAGCACGTGTCCATATTGTAAATTCATGTGAAATGCCTGGAGCAAGTAAAATCTTAAACGTCGATCGTGCATTATATAAAACAATCGTCTGGGAAAAATAATGGTAAGTTAGTTTGTTACCTTCATTTATCTTCCAGTAGGGGGCGCTATGATCCTACTCAAATTATAATTGATGCGCCCATAGTATAAGATTATCATTTATATGCTAGTGTATGCGATAAACAAATTTTGTTTACACATTTTTTATATAAATGAATTTAGAATGAATGGATTTTGGGAAATATATTGACAGGTACAATAATATTGATGATAAAACTTATATCTAACAGAGGGTCTCTCTCTCTCTCTCTCTCTCTCTCTCTCTCTCTCTCTCTCTCTATTCAGCCTAACCTGTTCTGCCATGTCATTGCTCTGAAGAGACCGGCTGGGAATAACTAGTTGACTTGGCAGAAAGCATTTCAGCTGGTATGCAGAACTATCAAGCACCTGTCCTCTCCCCGACATACATGTGTACTGTCAAAATAAACGCGTGCATTATTAGCTGTGCACAGCGGTCCCGATTGTGTCTCTGTTTAAAGACCCTTCACAATGCACAGACTCTTCCTTGGCTTCAGTCTTTATTACTGTCCATGTGGAGATTATGTCTCGTGCTGCCCTTTTGGCATACTTGGAGGAGAGGAAATGTTCCCATGGGAAAGTGCGAGCAGGCAGCTTTACTGCACCAAAACATTCCATGTTACACTTTCGTATTTCATTCTCATGTGTTATTATGTAACAAATACTTCCATCAATTCTGAACTGCCAAGTTCTTGTTTTTGTGTATGACCATATATGTTGACGTAATTGTTACAACGCAGTGACCATTTGGTTCTTAACATGTCATAACTCAATGGAAAGTCTACAGCTTTTCATCTCTCATCTGAGTGGGAAGAGAACAGGCAACAACGCGTTTTTTTTCTATGAGAAGCTGAATGATATAAAATGTTACCGGGATGTTAAGATAATGTTTTTGAATATCCTAAATGAAATCAGATATGCATAAATATTTAAGGCAACACACGTTCAAACATATAAATGTATACGCACTTTGCACGCACGCACCCACACACTCACTCATGTTTTTCCAAGCCTTCCACATATTGCATTTATGACATAACGGAAACATTTTACCTCTGAGTAAACACGAGAAAGTAGAACAAAAGATTTGAAGAACTAAACAACTTCCAATAAAAAGTGTTGTAAAATGATGTATCAGTAAACATGCGTGCCCATTTATCTTCGTTACCAGGCGAAGTGACTTTAGTCTAACTTTCTAACATAAACTTTGGGCTATCTTCACCAAAAGTGAGGGGCAATTTTTCTCCTCTGGAAAAATACACAACGAAACCCACGATACATCTTCCAACGCTCCGATGCGCATATGGAGAACTCAATTTCCCACAATGCAACACGTCAAACGATGCTTCGAACAGCTGACGGAGCCTGAAGCCTCTGCGCTTCTTCTACAGGGCAGGGAGAGGGTGAGACAACGTTTGAGGCGGAACAAGCTGACAACGCGCTCCCTCTGGCTGTCAAACCAGTTGATATTGTTGAAGGAGTGTGCGTGTTTTCTGAACTAACGCATAACTGCGTAAAGTAGGAGCGCCACCTCCATTTAGTCCACATGCGCTTGCAAACATGTCTGTGGACTAGTGTTTGTTGTGGTTAGAGTCCATGCCCCTCAAGCCGTGCCAATGCCGAGTAATGGATACTAGCGTCCCTGGCAAAGATGGAAACATGGTCTCGAGTGATGAGGAGCGTTTGGACGCAGGTGTGGACGCGCTTCACCAGTGCGAACTGATCCAGAACCTGATCGAGATCTCCATCTCCAGTCTGAAAGGGCTCCGGACCAAGTGCGCGGCATCCAACGACCTGACCCAACACGAGATCCGCGCTTTAGAGGTAACGCACAGTCAGGGGAAAACTTTGCTAACTTCATAAGTGGGAAATATGTTTGCAAGTAATGCATACGATAGGAATTGTTTTTTTAATATATAATTTGACATTGCCCTGTTCTTTACGTGTTGACTTGTATATTTCAAATAGTAGGGTCATGGAAACCCCCTCTTACTTCCTGGTTCTTGAAGTGACTATCTAGGGTGCATCTGCCTAACCCCTTCCTCCTAATGTTACTATGACTATTTTGTCAAGTCGTACAGTGTGCATTAAAATATGGTAATATAATCTAAAAGGCAACTTCTGATATTTTGCAACATACGACAAATGTAAATAATTTAGTATTGAGCAATGTTCAACAGTCAGTAGGAGATAAGGAAACCCGTAAAAGTCCTATAGGTGGTTTTGAAGCTATATGTCCTATGTTAAACAGGCAAATAAGAGGCACATATGACACAGGAGTGTTTGTGCTATTTTTAACCAAACCAGATGCAGGTATTGAAACACTTGGTAACCCCTCCCACAGAAGTGAAATCTCAAATTGGTTGAGTCATTATTTCCTTCATTACAGGATTTATGAACCAAACATGGTTTTGTGTGAAGTTGAGGTTAATCGAGCTTCTTTGAATCAATAAATGTGTTTTGTTTGACTGTAGAAATCCGTGATTCTACAGATGCTTTATTTAAAATAATCATGAAACTTTTCGCATCAGACAGTTTGACGCTGGTTCCCACAGACACATGTAATTGTACCCACAATGCAATGACTCTGCTGCTTGTTTAGAAGTGGGAGGAGATGCTGTTCTATTTTCTCAATAGAATTTTAGGACAGGCTTTGTGTATTTCTCACGATGAAGTTCAATAATAGCATTCCCTCATGTCAGGACATGTCAAGTTGTCGCTCATTATCAACCTAAGTGTCTCTGAAACCACAGCCTGAAATATGTGCCATGAAACAAGATGCAGTGGCCCCGGGCCAAACAGTGGACTGCAATTACAAGCAATGAAGTTAAATGCTAAATAGTAAAAATAAATAAATGAATATGTATAAAAGATAATCCTCTGTTATTTTCTGTAAATAAATGGGCAGGTCATTGTGTATATCATAAGTATTTTTAGATTTTGTATTGTCGTCATTGCAGTCCTGTCAGTTTCTGTTGAATTTCAACAAATCAAACCTCAGGAGTAAAACAAAGTCATCCAACAGCAATGTGAAAGACTGACGGCATGACAAGACACATGAATACGTCACATAAAAGAATAATCTCGAAGTTTTCCTAAATGCACAATGTACAAATGTTACTGTCGTATTCTATAAAAGTGAATATGAACTTTTTTTTTGCAGTATTGGAGGTCTGAAAAAATACAGAGCATCTTTTCTGTTATTTTGACCTGTTTATTCAGTTATAATTATCTGCAAATCACTGCAAATAAAAACAACATATTGTTGAATGAATAATGTTAGTAGTTCACAGAATTGAACAAAATGTTCACAGTGGTCTATCAGGTGAGGTTATTTCCTCATGACACTCCTGCAGAAGCCAAAGTCGATTTGTGTTTCCAATGGACGGCTTAAGTCCTCAAAGGAGGAGGTGGTTGAGGTCCATGACAAAAGGAGACTCATGTTTTGCTCAACCTTCACAGCTTGACAGTTAACAATTGTTGCTTTGCGTTTCCTCACCGTGTCCCCATACACTGTCCTTTTATTTTTGAGGAGTGCCTCAGCTGTGATGTCATCGTGTAGTTATGTAATCGCTTTTATGCCTTTCGGAATGGTCTTGACTCTTGTCAGCAGGGTGGAGACTGGGAACCGGCTCATCCTGACTGTGGTGCAGAATTCCCTTCCCACTCCCATTCTGGACCTCTAACATAACACAGTGAACCTCAGCGTTCATCCGTGGCCTTCCACGGGTTGGGTAGTGTTGTTGTGATAATCATAACACCATTTACACACTAATGTAACCATTGACAGGCTAATGCAAATTTCTCATTTGCTGTCTCTGGTCACGCTTTGTTATCCTCTGTAATCTTTATTTTCGGAGATCTCAAGACAAAGCATAGAGAGATGATTCTGAAGTCCAGCGTTTTCGATCCCTGTCAATAAATCTAATTGAATTCCTGTGGAAAGCTGTCTGTCTCCTGCTCCTATGGAGACATTGAGTGATTGTGGTGGGCAGCTGAGAATTTTTGGTTAGGGGCTCGTCTTCCCCGGCCTTTTGGAAAGATTGAGGCGTAACGGTGATGCACTATTGTGACTGGTGCTATACTTAGCCATTCACATACGCATGGGAGATGTCTTGTAAAAAAAAAATGATCGGACAACTTGTGATTGGTGAGCTAGATTGGGGGACAGATTGAGAAAGTGAATCTGAACCCGTGTAATACAATCCTGTTCTGCTGAACTCCGCTAAGCATTTTGTACGGACGGAGGACATCCAATAAAGGCTCGAAGAACAAAGGTGGTGGAAAGTCCAGGCAATGCGTTTTAGCCTCTCCTGGCTTCAACAATAAGCTTGCAAGCGGCGGGCCGCTTCGGGGTAGAGTTACATCAGGCGCTCTGGATAAAGTGTGTAGACCGCGTGTGTTTGTGGATATTTGAGAAGACAGGCGGTTTGCATTATGACATCTCCTTTATCTGTCTCGCTGGTGGAACAAAGAAGATACTTCAATTCTTGTTTGATCTAGACAGGGGAACAGATGCAGACCTGGCCAATAGCAGATGTCCTACAACCGCACGTTACTAGAGAGTGTTCTGTTTCTGTCTGGACGCAGTTCTTGTTAAGATGTCAAGACTGATAGGTGGTAGCTAGTTGGTGTCTGCACTCCTATTGGACTTTCATTGCCAATTATTTAATTTTGGTCACGCTGTATTTGCAAATCAATTTATTTGAACACTTTACCCTGAAACTGAACAGAAACACATCCTGAAAAACATCCTGGGACGTTTTACACTATAATATGACATTCTAGTTTATAGATATTCAATCTTGAGCATAAAATATTCATCCTAACAGCCAAAATTGTGATTTAATGGGGATTTTAAAAAGTGAGCGTGTAATTTTGGAGTGCTGCAGTATTGCCCACTGTTTGAGATCATTTTCTACAAAGCATAAACTTAAGGGGATTGTTCACCCTAAAATGAAAATTCTGTCATCGTTTACTCCCTCACCTTGTTCTTTATATCTGCAGAACTCAAAAGAAGATATTTTGAAGAATGTCGGTAACCAAACAACAGTGGTATCCGTTGGTTCTGTGTCTATGCAATAGAAGTGAATGGGTACCGGCCGTCATTGTTCAGTTACCAACATTCTTGTTTGAAATGACAAGAGTGTACGTATACGACATCATTTATTTTTTTGGGAGAACTGTCACTTTAAACTCTTCAGTTATATGCCACCCAGCACTTAATGTCCTTTACAGGATTTCTACAGATCTAACCACATACATTCTGTGTCTGGAGTTAAATGTGTAGGTACAAAAAAATGTATTCGTGAGAAAACTGTATTTTAGAAACACCTGTAAACAGGTGTAGCTGGTCTGACAAAAATGCATCAAAAACGCAGTGCCTGACAGACCATAGATGCCTCACCAATCATCATGCCGTGCTTTTGATGACATGCATTCAAGTTCACATTTACGCCCATGTTGCACATTTCTGTGAAATGTATCTGTTCTTCTGTACTCTGAGAACCTTCAGTCTGGTGAGAAGGTCACTAGACTAACTTATTTTTGTCTGATCATTTCTCAGGACTTGAGTAATATGGCGGTTAGAAATCTTTAAATATTTGACCTGCGATAACACAGTTTAGCGACAGTGACGCGTTTGTGCTGCTGGGTATTTGGTGCTGTCCCTGGCTCCAACAGTGAGGTTACGTTAGAAGGGTCTTCCCCATCTGAAGACCTGACGGAAAATGGCCACTGCAGATATGTTTAACGCGACAACCTATGCATGCATCTCAAACTCTGGTGGGTTTTTATCTTTATGACTCCTGCAGCCTGCTTAACTAATTTGAAACATGGACGGTTGCTCGCAATTTTTTTTTTCTGTAACCCAATTTCCTCTTCTTGCTTTGTCGCCTATTTCTAATTACAAGATCATTAAATAAGCTGTGGATCTGTGATTTATGGCCACACTGCTCATAACCCGTTGTTGACACAAACTCAGCTTCTTTAGAAAAGCAGTGGCAATCCTACATTGCAAAATTTCCTTGTTGATGCCTTTCCAGATAATCAATTGCCGTCTAGTATCCTTATCGAGAGAAGAGATCAGGGGAAAACACAAGGCTCCTTACCGTCACAGTTTTGGTTTCTGGGAAATGCGTGTCTTTGCTCGACAGAGCGAGTGCTCATCAAAGGCTATTTGAGGCGCATTTGCACTTCACTTCTGTGGATGGAAACTTAACGCATTACCACGAGGCCCATTAGATGCGATGGAGCGTAGACCTTGCAGCGCACAAGTGTTGGTTTATATCAGGAAATCCCCAATGCGGTTTCACAAAAGTCTTGTCCTGTTGTGTTTTTTTTCTCATGGTTTATGTTCCACACACTTATTCATTGTGTTTTTTTCTTTGCCTTGTGTTATTCACGCTTGCTCTTTTTTTATAGCAAGCATTTTTGATTCTATTTAAAGTAATGTTTTTATGTGACCTTGAGTGTTTTATTCCTATCTGACCCTCCTCACCTGGATTATCCCATATGCCTTTATGTTGTCAGAAACAAAGAACCGGGTCTACTTGTATTGGTAACACGGTGTGTAACAAGATCACTCCAACACAGTCTATGGTTACCTCATCAGCTGCTACAACTTTGACTCCTTTTATGCAGCGGTAATCTGCTTTAAGTCAGTAGTAATTGACTAATCTTATATTAATCAAAATTACCTTTCAGTAAGACTGTGTGCATCAAAGGTTGGTTTCACATTTAGTTCGATTAACTCGTCCAAAAACTAGTTTAATTTCTCCCCCCGGCCAATATTATATATTTTTTCGTCCTCAAGCCTGCAGGTGTTTACTTTGTCGCTTTTAACAACGACGCAGGAGAAGGCGGCAAAATGCACATCATTGCTCACTTTATACATGTTTTTGAACCGTTAGTTTTGATCGGCACTTTCGTCTGTCTTGTGAATGTACTGCAAATGCTCCGAAGAATTTTGCGGCATCTAGCGGTGAGGCTACGAATTGCAACCAATGGCTAACTCCACCCCTCCCCACTTCCTTTCGAAGCACTACGGTGGCTGACACAGGACGAAAATGTCATCATGTTTTTGCTTCGTTACTATAGAAAACTTCCCTTGCATTAACAACAAGTCAACTGAAAGTGTCATGTGCAATAATATACTTCAGATGTGCACTTTATACACATCTGAAGACACAGGAAATAATATATTACATTTCTGTCAATAGATCCTCAACAAAATTTGAATTGTAACAAAACCGTATAGGTTTAGTTACAATACCGAACATACCGTATAGTTTTTATCTATCTATCCACAATAAAGTAAGTGGCTCATTTCTATCCAGGCACTTTAGTTTAACAGGTGGGGATGAATACCGGTCTCCCCTGCCCCATACTCCAACCCCTTGAGAAGTGTAACAGAGACAGCAGATGAGAGCAGAGATAGTCATTGAATACAGCATGTTGTGCCAGGCAGCGTCTGGTGCAAGGTAACACTCTCTTGTTTTTGAAGTATGCTCGTGGCCGGCCGATGCATCAAATCAGCTCGGGGACATTCTCAGATAAAACCTTGAGAAATGAGCCAGCGGACCTTCCTAGGGTGCTATAGAGCTGCTGAAACATTAATGATATACTGCTCCTGTCCTCCTTTGAAGACCACGCTATCTCTGAGACGTGTGGTTTTGTCTGGGCGAGGTGAAGATAAAGTTCAAATTACTTGATTGGAGAGGTATTAAACTTGCGGTCTTGTCTCATATTGAAGATTCAGATGAATTACAGGCGTGGAGGGTGTTATAATATTGCAGCTGCCACTCCTGTGCAGTGACCTTATATTGAGATAGAAATGGCAGGAGATAATAAACTGCACAGGTGGCTGGTTGCTGGGCTACAGGTGCAGGATTATTTGCCACAGTGACCTACCACGGCTCTTTTAGTCAACAAGTCTCTTGCAGAGAACTTGTCATTCTGTGAAAAATTGTGGTATTTTTTTAAAGCATTGTAATTTCTTCTTTCTCTCCTTTTCACAAGCAAGCAAACATTCAGAAAATAATTAAAAAATATGTAGGACTGTCAACGATTAATCGTGATTAATGGCATTCAGAAATATATTATGTGTACACAAACTTTTATTCTATGTACTCTGCATATTAATTTTGTTTATAAACACAGACATGTATACACATTTAGGAAATATTTACAAATAATTATTAATTTTTTTAAAGTAAATGTCATATTTTAGATTTTTCTTAAATATATGCAAATATGTTTTTATAAATTCAAATGTAATATGAACAGTACACAGACACATGTTATTTAAACACAATCGTTTATTCTGGATGCCAATAATCATTTGACAGCCCTAAAAATAAAGGTCTGCTCAGGATATTACGTTATATCGTCAGGGAATGTGTTTTGAAATAAATATATTAATATTTACTTTGTCTGCTTATATTGAGTTTTATGCATCAAAACGAAAATCCAATTTGCCAGAAACATACACTCAAAATATCCTTTAAAGATAAATATTTTTACTGGAAAACAATACAGAGATAAAAAATGTTAAGAAAGTTAATATTTCAAAGATTTATCCGAAAAGTTTCACCCATTGTATGACTGTCTTTCTTCTGAAGAAAACAAAAGAAGATATTTTGAAGACTTCCATTGTATGGACACAAAACCATTTTTTCAAAATAGGTTTTGAATGACATGAGATTATTTATTCAATGACAGAATTTTCATATTTTGGTGAATTATCCCTTTAAGGTAAATCTGAAACATAAAAATATAGTCGGGAATGCATTAAGATTGGTGCAAATGAGCATTTTGTTTACCAATAAATGTAACATTATATTTATGTTTCAAGCCCTGCATGTTTTAGTTAGGAAGTTTAGTCATTTAGTAAATAAACCTTAGCACTTATCATAATGTTTTTTCTTATTGATATAACGGCTGAAACGGCGTCTCGCAGCTGTGGCTGTGTCAAACCGTTTGATCTTGAACCTTATAAAGCAGGTGTGTGTGTGGTGGTTTATGTTAACCTGCTCCATGATGTCACATCGGGGCCGGCTGCAGTCAGGGTTACCATAGCGGCGTAGCAGACACCCCCTTGAGAAAGAGTCCAGACCTTACCATGATAACCGGTGTCTATTTATAGTCAGTCCTGTTTATTGCTGAGGGACCGCTAGACCCACAAAGGGAGGCACTGTATGAAAGGTCTTTGTCTTCAAAGCTTTGAATGCATTTGGCTTGTTCTATCAGTGTAGTAATGGAAAAAATAATAGGATGCATGAAACTGGCACGTATTTAAGGTGAAATAAGAGTGTGCGTGCGTGGTGTGTTTACAGTGTTTGCACTGTGGTTGCTTGGTTGTTGCTGACACCACATGCACATTTTCATCATGTCCCCTTTTACAATGAAGTCACGCATCGTGGGGACTTCCTCTGTGCATTCTGCATGCAAAGCTCACTTGCAGACATGAAAGCTGAGAGAAACTGTTCGTTTTGCTCGCCAGTCCTTTGTTATTAGCATCTCCGCTATGATCTCGTACGGTATCCGTCTACTCGCATTGAAAAGCGTATTTTTTAATGTTCTCAGAATGCTGTGAAGCACATGCCGTGACATGTGAATCCTATTGTTATATTGACGTCATTGTCGTGTCACAAGTATGCAGTGTCAGGCCATTCACGGTTTGTTATTTTTAAACATCTAATTTCTTTTAAATGTGTTTATTTTATTATTATTGCATCATGTTTGATATGTGAATGATTTTCCCGTTTTTGTTTATACTTACATATTTTGCCAGTTAGTTTGTTTCTGAGGGAGTTTATTCCCCAATGAAAAAGAAACGTGTATTTCATTAACATTTGTAAAAAGTGATAAGTAAAAAAGTAATAAACATATATTGTTACAAATATGGTACTCTTTAAAATAAGGTTGTATTTCTTAACATTAGTTAATGCATTAGCTAACATAAACTAACATGAAACAATATCTGAAGCATTATGTCATAGTATATTTTATCATTTATAAATGCATCTTTACAATTGAAAGGTATAACTGTACAATCAATTGAAATGAATAATTGTATTGGCATGAACAAAGATATTTAATGATGAAAAACTATAATGCTCATTGTAAGTTCATGTTAGCTAATCAATGTTAGGTAATGATAACCTACAGCCTTAAAGTGTTACAGTTTTAAAGTAATTTTAGTTAACTTTTGAACACCTCTTTGAGATATACAGTAAAAAAATACCAAGCTGTGTTTATTTTGAAGGAAAAAATGTGTTCCTCTGATTATAAACCAAATGATTGGTAATGACTTATGTAAGTCTAAATGTGTGTGTGATCGCTCTCTACAGGTGAAGCTGGTGAAGTACATCAGTAAACAGTTGGAGTGGAAGCACAGTGTTCCAGGGTGTTACAGACCGCCGGCCTTGGACTCTTACCCGCACATCAAATACTGGCTGTGTACCATCAACCTCAGGCCAGACCTCATAGAGGTACCGTGCATGCTTTTTTACAGAATTCTTTATTGCCTTTAACTTGAGCTGTCTTGTCCCTCATAATGTCATGCATCAATTAACATCTGAGTTTTGTTAATATTTGAAGAGTAGAGTAATTTGTTTAGTTATTATTACTTAATCACAACCTCCCAACTGCCGTTTGAAAAACGTAAAAGAATTTTCAACAACAGAGTTATTTGTTTTTGCAAATGAACTCTTCTTTTATTAGACAGGGTTGTAACAGTTTTGCATATTAAGATGACAACATTATTGTAAAACACATGGTTATGATCGCTGATGTTTATTATCAAATTTATCAAAGTCATGCTAAAACGCACAAAGGTAGTAGTAAGTTTATAAGTAAAACAATTCTTTACTTGGTGTATGTCTCTGCCTAGCAAAGCTATTTAGCAATTCTGTACTTGCAATATAGTTTGCCCAGTGTTTTGCCGAAAAAAAAAACTTTAAAGACGTTTAAAGCATGCAAGTCAAACTAGACCCATTCTAAATCTCCTACTTAATGAATGCTTAATAAAAGAATGATAAATATTTATTTGGCGGTTCGGATAGGAGTGGGAAGATGTTTTGCAAGCTCAGTGCTTTGACTCTCTGTGGAATTTTAGCCCTCTATGGATCCACACACCTGATCCCACTCCAAAGCTCAGAATGTGCAGCGTCAGCCACTGTGTCAAAACTCTCCCGCCAGTCTATTTTTACCCTTCCAAAGCGAGTCTGCTGTCATAAACTCAAAGCTGATCCGAACAGATCCACACTCACATGCACGACCACCCGGCAGACATGGAGACTTGCTTGGCTTAATTAGACACGGAAACAGACAAACAGGGAAATAAACAGAACACACAAGACTGAAGAACAAAAAGGGTAAAAATAGAGGCAGTTTATCCCAGTAGGGGGACCAGAGGGGGGTAATTTTGCGTCATGTCCCTGATTAGACGTCTGCTTCACTTCGGTCATTGTGGTAGGACAGCATGACCTCTGAGAGATGTGTTTGTTATAATGTGTCCTCCAGCTTTCTTCTTTTTTTAATCGAATGTCTGGAAATACTCGCCCCGTTGTTGTATTCTCACAACGATTGGTTTCTTTTTGTCTTTGTGAGCCTGTGGTCTTGTATGGTTGGTTTTGCTTCAGAATTTACTTTGGTAACCCAACACCGTACAAAAACTGTAAAATTATAAAAAAAAGTAAATAATTAATTTATCAATATTTTTTAATATAATTATTTATAATAATAAATATAAAATAGTGAGAAAAAGCAATGTTGTTTCAATCAATTCAGTGATTAATAATAACATATTAGTTTTCTTTTCCCAAGGACAGTTTTTGGTTTTAATGGTGTCATCGCCTGGTGACAGAAGATTTTGGTTGATTGGCATGTCAACAACATATTCAAAATGTATGTTTTCGCTTTTATGCAATTCACGACCCCTTCAGAACACTCGGTTGCGACCCAGCATTACCTTGGAAACACTTACTCAGTAAGGTCGTACTTTAACTTGTCACACCAGGCTGCCACCGTGTGATTCACAGGGCAGGAATGCATTTGGAAGGACACACACACGGCGGGCCGACCCCTCTCTGAGAGGACAGTAGGGAGTCTAAAGGCCCCGGCATTTAACACTGTGATGGGATAGGGTCGACCCCGATAGTGTTTTCTCAGGAAGAGCCGAGGAATGCTGTTCCTCCTGTGGGCCGGCATAATCTGACTCGTTGTTGCGGTTTTCATTTATGCACAGTTTCCCCAGCAGGTATTTTACATAGGCGTGACTAGAGATTCCCGATGTATAACTACCTGGAAACCATATTGAAAGCAGTGTTCCGTGTGTATTTTTTGCATATTTTTAAAGTTAAAGAAATACAAAACGTAACCACACAGGATATGATTATGATCTGATTTCAAAATTGTATCAGTCACATCTGATGTCATACTTCTAACTATACTGTATCCAAATTGTACTTTTGAATGAGATTATATACATATGAGAAGGAACAGATAACTATTTTTTAAGTTGTCAAAAATCATGTTTTTTTATCGTTCACTCCAAGTAATATCAATCAAACTTGAATTGTGTTGTTTTGATTAAGTATTAATAATGCAAAGAAAAAACTGCCAACTAACACAATAAAAACATAAGATAATAAAACAAATGTTTTGTTCTTTGCAAATAAACTCTTCATATATTATTTATTTATGAATTAAAGTTATCCAACCATATCTGATCACACTGGTTATCATATCTCAAATATCAGACATATTCTATAAATATTGGACTAATAATATTTAGCTTGAAACAATTTTGCTTAATCATAGTTCTGTATAATTACTAGGACTCACCCGCTCGTTGTGTGGCACAGCTGGCACAGTCTGATGGGTTTTCCAAAAGCTCATTGGGAGTTTAGTGTTGTTGTAGGAACAATCATAAACCTCCAGCCATTATTGTTTGTAATTCAATTGATTATGTTGTTGCATTTTATAGCTGGCATTGAATATGAGTGGGATATAATGCTCTTATAAAGTCAACCAGGTTTGGAACATCGGGGTTTTTGTCACCAAAAAACATGCTGGCATGGGTTAGCTGTCATCTAGGTCTAAAGGTCATAGGGAGGAGTAGTTGCTCGAGTCATTTTTTGTTGGTTACACATCCTGTTAATCTAATGGAACAAGGTCTTCCTTCTGGTGGAGAGAAAGAGATGGAAAGAAAAAACAGACAATCTCACCAAGAGCTCTGTTTCCTGTGCTCTGCCCCGATCTTGCCGTGCTTTGTTCTTCTGATGTGGCCTGTCGCATTACCCAGGACAATCCCTCATGCACAAAACGCATGTTGACAGGTCACAGAAAAAGACTAGGCTGGAAAAAAGACAAAGATCACCCTCATTAATCTCCGTTACACAAAAAGTCTCATTAAACATCTGACGTTTGTTCGCATTTGTAGATAATAGTCTTAAAGTGACAGTTGTTTTGCATTGTTCATGAGGGGATCAACACCAGAAACTAAAAAATTACGTAAGTTAAATTATAGTAGAACTTTTAAACTTTCCCCCTTTGAAGACCCTGATGATGTCATTTCCTCTTCATGATGTCATTCAAAAAGACAGTTTATCATTGCTTCAATGCAAATATGGGTATTCGTGGACACATAAATTCAAATGAATTCAAATTAATGTTTATATATAAAGGAGGGAATTGGAAAAACCCATACATATTTTTAGCATTGCAAATAGATTTTATACGTATTCATAAATGCACACGGTTCTATGTAAATATGCAAGTATTTTGTACCCAAATTTCTTGGTGTAATGACTCCTGAATTGAGTGCCCTCGGGAGGAGGGTCCAGAGGCGCACAGAGACTTCCCAGGCATGTTCACAGGAAGGAAAGAGAGATAGAGGGAGGAACAGCGGGGAAAGGGAGGAGGGACGTGGTGGGTTGGAGAGGGGAAGTTTGGTTTGGAAGGGTGCAGCACTGCAGCTCCCACAGTGTGTTTGAGTTCTGAGGGGAGATTCAACATTTTTATTTCTGTGATATGAGATTTAGGACGACTTCAGTGCTCAGTCTCTCATGGTATGGGCTTCTTGACTACTTCATATCTCCCTTTTAAACATTGTGTCAACTGTTTTGTCTTTTTTTGGTGTTTGTTGGTTTCCTGCCTGCATGCAAGTAGGGCTGAATGCTTCTGTGGTCATAGAGTCGCTAGAAGTCAATTAAGCAACAGTAGAAATCAAGTGCTATGTTTAAACATAGACATAGAGCAGGAAATTCTTCTAATGTTGCTTTTTAGAGATATCGCATCTAAATTCAACAGATGAGGTTTCTCGATTTTGTATTTTCTGCGTCTCTGCTTTATTTATTTGTTACGAGGTATTTGGTTTTAGTTTCATGTGAAACTGTGTTAACAGACAGGGTGGAACCGCAGCTCATCACTGTTAACAGTCGTTTGTGATTAATGATTTGTCAAAGGAACTCTCCCGGGTGCTTGTATTGGAGTGGGTGGGAGTGTTTGTGTGTTTGTTTGGTTGTATGGAAGTGGTGTACACAAGCTGTGTGTGGTTGGGTATGTTTGAAGCATCACTCCCTGTGTTACATCAGCTAAACTCAGGTTGGAGGCATGTCCAGACATCACCTTGGTATCGGTATGTGTCAGTTCACCTGCTCCTGCCCTGGCTTGCCTGTTTTAACGACGTAATTCACATACTGTACTTATTAACTCCGATGGATACAAACCGTATAGAAAAAGCAACAGGTGTGTTAAACTCCCTTGTTGTGCAGGTGTAGTTCTTTTATTGTTTAGTGCTTGTGGTTCCTGAATTGTTAAATAAAAAACAAATAAATGTATTGGACAAATGGTTTTAAAGGATTTTAGACATTGTTTATGTTGTTATTTACTTGTTCTTCTCCCAGGTGTACATTTGAATTGGACAGAAAGTTGGTCATGTTTGTTGAGAGGTGATAGTTGGAGAAAGCCCCGGTGTTTCTAATGATGATCTCAGTGGTGTTTTTCCAGAAAGGAAGTGTTCACAAGGATGCTGGGAGATTTCCATTCCCCCGAGCGCCATGCATGCCTTTTAAAAGGCTGTTTGAGTTGTTTGTGATGGGCATTGTTGTGGTTTTCCTTGTTTCCCACGGACGCACACGTTTAACTAAATGTTGATACCACAGACCTCTGCTGATTTGATGTGAACATTTAGTGACTGGTTACTTTTTATTGATGAACTAATTCATAATTCACAAACCTATTCTGATTTACATTTATTAATTTACATTTTAACTAGTTATTTTATTTTATTTGACATTTCTATGTTCTGATGAACACAGAGAAAGAAATTTGGACGAATGCATGTAACCAAACAGTTCTTGGCCACCATAGACTACCATGGTGGGAAAAATACAAGGGTAGTCAAAAGTGCACCAGAACTGTTTGCTTTCCTACATTCTTCAAAATATCGTCTTTTGTGATCAACAGAACAAAGACATTTATAAAGCATTATTTCCTACTATGGTAGTCAATGGTGGCCAAGAACTGCTGACCCACTCCACTTCTGTAGCTACAGCCAGTGGGGGATCTTTAAAAGCAGGGGCCACATTGGGGCAACAATTTACAGAGGGGGTATAATGCACAATTCTTTTTCATTCTTTTTCATTTTTGCTGCTGGCACTACCAGATTTCTAAACAAAACACTGGAGATGAGTTAGAGAATGATGCAGGTTTATTGATGATGAACAGAGATTTCGGGTGGGTTGCAACAACAAGGATTAGGTTTATTATCTAGATTAAATCAAGGTTTATTTAATAATTCTATTGCACTAAACTGTAACACGCTGTCTACACCGGAGGTGAGAGGCGCGAAGCGACACGTCATTAGAAACGTATTAGAACCCGTTATAATTCAAGATTTTGTCCACACTGGATGCAGCGATATGCGACAAACTGATTAAGAACAAGCAGGTTGTCATGTCGCGTCGCGCCTGTCACTTCCGGTGTAGACACGGTCAAAACCTTGTTTAAAAATAATCAGGGTTATATTTAAATTATCCTTTGATCCAGGGTTTAATTTGACAGTAAATCGAGATTAACTTTAATCCTGTTGCTCCATTATTTTAAACTCGGATTTGACTGATGTGTTTGTTGTAAATAAAAATGTAAATAAATAAAAGACCTCAGCACAGAGTGGGTAAACTAGGTGGTCGGCTGTGAAGCATCAAGTTCACCTGATGCCCTGCTTTCATATCCAATATGCCACATACAAGCACATTGTCTGTGATTAAAAGTGAAGAGACCGACATCCTGAGAAGAGGAAAGTAGATTTAGGGGCACCGGTATGATTTCAGGCCTGGGCGCCCTTTCTAAATTGTAATCCTGTCCATTCTACGGCAATCTCGACAGGCGCATCCCGGCCGTCAGTGCTGCTGCGCAAACAGCCTTGAACATGGCCTGCTAAGGTTGTTCGTGGCGGCATTGATGGCAGAGGTCCACCCTCTCGTGATTCATGTACTGAGCTCTTCTCTCTTATGTCTGCTCCAGTCGCGAGCTAAAGGATAATAATGCAGCTCAACTGTCATATACGTATGCTGTCATATCCCTCAAGGCTTGACAAATGTGTTTATGGGTGATCAGCCTCAGCAACGAATTATCCAGAGAGGGGTTCTTTTGAACACAAAATATGTTTTGGGGTATTTAGGAAAGCAAACATTTCTGCTATGGTAGTTAATGATGCCAAATAATTTTCAGTAGCTAACGTTCTACCAAATATCTTTGTGTTCAACCGAACTGAGAAATGTATACAGGTTTGGAACAACTAAAGTGTGAGTAATTCATAACAGAATTTTCATTTTGGAGTGGAGTGTCCCTTAAATAAAGATCCCATGTGTGCTCGAGGCCACGCACAGTTTTCTCTGTATGACATCCAAAAACTTGCTTAAGAAATAAGCAGGTTACATTTATTGAATAATGTAAAATGTGTACAAGCACCTCAATGTTTAAGTTGTTCTAGACCAGGGGTGTCCAAAGTCAGTCCTGGAGGGCCGGTGTCCTACAAAGTTTAACTTCAACCCTAATCAAACATACCTGAACAGCTAATCAAGGTCTCACAAAGCAGACTAGAAACTTCCAAACAGGTGTGTTGAGCTAAGTTGGAGGTAAAGTCTGCAAGACCGTGGCCTTCCAGGACCGACAATGGACATCCTTGTTCTAGACTGTGTATAGCGCTGCTCAAACGTGATATTTGGCAGCCGGAAGAATCAACTGTTGTGCACTCACGCGTGATTTTCATTTTCATTCATGTACCAAACATTGGTAAAAATATCATTCAAATGCATTGTCTAATACCACCGCTATATTTTCCTCTTTGATTGAGGTCACTTCCTGCGTACTCCCTGTACTGTAGCCTACCTGTCAGATGCTCGTTACCCACACTTTTGAGAATGGGTCCGGTCCTTTAGTTGCTAGGTATTCATTCTGAGTATTAATATACATTAAGAAACTCATCAATTAACATTCATCCTTAGAATATAAATAACAATTTTGGCGGCCACAGTACATTATGAAAGCTCCCAAAAATTGGCAACCCGTATCTCCATAATGTTTTATGCAACTGGCCAGTGCCCCTCTGTCCCCCCCATAGATCCGCCAGTTGCTACAGCCCTCACAAAGCCCCTTTATCTTCATATCACACTTTTACCCTTCATACCCTGAAGACCCTGCAAATGGATCACAAATCCAAATAGACTCTCATTTCCTCATCTGATCTTGTCAATGATGAGTCTCATGTGTCCGGTTATCGAACCACTTACAGAGACTACAATGACCACAACCACACATGTTGCCAGGCAGTTTCTCAGTCATGCGTGTGAGAATGTTTGTGTGTGTGTGTTTGGAGGGAGAATTGGAAAACTGTACGCCAAAGAGCGGAGGAATGTTGTTGGGTGGAGGAATCAAACAGAGGGGTGGACAGGGAGGGATAATCTGGACCTTTCTCTGATACCAGGAGATGCCAGCAGTCTTACTGGCGTCAGTGGGATTCCAGGAAAGCAAGAAGGTGCTTTCGTCTGCCTCATTTACATTCATGCATTTGACAGATTCTTTTATTCAAAGCGACTTATTTAAACTATACTTTTTTTTCTAACCCGTAACCTTTGTGGTGCTAACTCACTGCTCTGATTGAACTAAAGGAACTTGAGTTCATTCTGTGATTAAAACACACTCAATACTAAGCTACTTGAAGTGTCATGCGCATTTCATACATGTATGGGAGGTCCACACAGGTACAGGTGTGCTCATGTGTGTGAAACAAAGTGTTTTGGATCACTCTGTTCTATACCTTACCTTGTCAAAAGAGCCTTTCTCTAGTTGCCAGATTGAATTCCCACCCAGTCCATGTATATGGTCTATTCTGTTGATTTGGGGCGTCAACAAACTTGTTTGGATCATGGTTTCGTAGACACCGATCTGCAAATATGAGGCTAATACCTGATATTGGTATTTTAATATTCTATCAATGTGAATTGAAGCTTTTGCTTATATTATATTGAGGCATTAAAAGGATTGTTTACCCCAAAAATGAAAAATTTGTCATCGTTTACTCACCTTGTTTGTTCCAAACCTGTATAAATGTCTTTGTTCTGTTGAACAGAAAGGAAGATATTTGGAAGAATGTCAGTAACCAAACTGATCTAACCCCCCTTTTACTGCCATAGTAGGGAAAATAAAGGAATAAATAAATAAAAAACCTTCTTCATTTCACGATAAGGCTGACATTTGCGTGAAGTTTTCCAAATATAGATCTGTAGAAAACTATGTGGCCCAACTAAAGCCGTCAATGCACAAACTTTTGGAAACATCCATACACCTTTTACATTTTGGGTCATAAACCGTTCCTGTATCATAAACGTTTTCTGTTTTCTCAGGCGGTCCCTGTGAAACTTTCTCTGGATGCTCTCCTCCAGATGTCCACTGCTAAGGTTGAAGAGACCATGAAGCGTCTGGGTTCCAGTAGTGAGGAGTGCTCTCGTATCACCACTGCCCTCTCCTGTCTGAAGAGCGCTACTGACCCAGGTCACTATTGACCCCCCTCTCTGTCTGCTCTTAAAATATTCTCAGCTAAACTGTAGGCTTATTGCTCATTTAAAGAAAACTGTCCATGTTTCTCTTCAAGGAGGAGGGCTTAAGAAAGAAGGTATCCCATGGATAGCAGAACCCGCTCAACGTGACAACAGTGCCGATCGGGCCCGGACTTACAGTACCAACCCAATCAGTCCACTCCCTCTCACCCCTCATGCCTTGCCCATCCCTCGTTCCTGCGTTTCGGTGTCTTCCCTTTACTCTTCGGACTACCCTGTGTTTGCCCACACCCGCTGCGATGGGCTGACGGACCCTTTTGCGTCCTCCCAGACACTCTGCTACTCCGGGCTGCTGGCCACCCCTCCGGCTACCCCGCCGCAGAAAAAGTACGGCAAGCTAAAGAGTCCACGAACCCCACCACCACCCTCCCGCAAGCTTCTACCCTTTTTGCCCAACATCACCCTCACACGGAGCAAGAGCCAGAGCCAGCTGGAAAACCGGATAGACGACCCTAAACCCAACAAGTAAGTGCAGTATTTCCTCCACGAGTGTGAATTTTGGAGTGATACAGGGGAAAGTAGGTGTTTCTTATAGAATAAAATAAAGCCTATGGCATTTTTAATATAAAGAAGTCTCAGCTTTGGTCAGAGTACTTGATGGAGCGGTCATGTGCTGTTGTTTTGGATTTTTGGAGGTACCTGAACATTTGCACATACAATTCAGTACAGATACAGTTACAGATTTTCACATGAACCAATTTTTTCTCTTTAAGTGATAGTTCACCCAAAAATTACATTCCCACCATCATTTCAAACATGTATGACTTTCTTTCTTCCACGGACCACAAAAGAAAATATTTTGAAGATTGTTGGTAACTGGCTCCCATTGACTTGCATTGGTTTTGTGTCCATACAATAGAAGAGAATGGATGCCAGCGCTGTTCGGTGACCTACTTTCTCCAAAATATCTTCTTAAGTGTTCTGCAGAAGTAAGAAAGGCATACAGGTTTGAAATGGTTGAGTAAATGACGATCAAATTTTCATTCCCTTTTATATGAGATGTTCATCCATTTGGACATTAGCCTGCTTTCTGTCTCAAGTTTCCTTCCTGACACAAGCTAATAATGTGAAGATGATGTCAGATTCTTCGTAACACTCTGTACGACATTGTTTAGTCATGCAGTTATGCACTGCGGTGATGGGAATGGAACGTTTCCATCTAGAGGGTGCGACTTTTAAGAGATATTAAGAGATATATGTTTATATTTACTGTAATGAATTTCATGTTACTGTAGATTCTACAGTAGAGTTTATTTTTACAATTCTGTTGCATGAATCTGGAAAGCCATGGAATGCCAGCAAATTGTCAGTAACAGATTGCACAATATTAGCTTTGTGAAATTATATGTTATATCAGTTTCCAAAGCTTTATACCCTAAAGGTACAGAAGATTATAAATGTGGCTCCTTTGAGAAACCAATCTTAAACATAAGGTTCATAAAGGTTTTTAAAGGGGGGGCAGAGTTATTTCTCACTCACATCCTCAGTGCCTTCACATGCTCCCTGTTTTTCCCGTCAGCATGAAGCTGAGGTCAGGTCTCAGACTCGCTGGCTTCCTGCACTTAATCTTTCCCGCTTATCCTGTCCTTTTCTGATCCAGTAATGTACTTGATAAGATTTGTAGAATTGCACAACTTTCACATTCAATTGAACTCTTTGCCTATGAAAGTGCATGTTTGCATTTTTCTACCAAATTTTTGGACTATGCGTCGCATAAAAAAATGTGGTCAGGAAATGAAGGCGATGTTGATGAGTGTTTGTCGACTTCTTCATGTTGTGAAATGAAGTGTAGTTTTTCCTGGGAATTATGGACTTTTATTCTGTAGGTTTAAGGTTGAAGATTTTATATTCTGTATGTGTATACGAAGTTAAGGTGTATAGGCTATTTTAGATTCTGTAAATGGGTAGTTTACAGACTTATATGCAAATTTGTCTCACGGTGTGACTGCAAAAATGTAGAAAAAAAAACAAAGATAATCCAAGAGAGATAATAATTATGCTTTTTATATGATAAATCTTAATATTATTAAACAATTTGATATTAACAGTTTGTTTCCTAAATTTTCCTTTGTCACACCATAGGACACATGCACAATTTATTTGTTCGGTTTATTAAGGTGCATATTTCAGATTATGCAAAAAAAATGTTTTTAAAAGATCTGTTTCTGTACAAAGTACAAATTACATGTATTCTATTATTAATATGATGTCATTGTTTCATGCTAGACAGTTAAGCTGTTATCTATTGAGTTTCACATGTCACACTGCATTCATGTCATCCAGCAACACACATACTCATGAAAAATGTATATCTTGAAAGCGCAAATTGCATTGGATAAAACAAAGCGTCTGTCAGATGTGTCAATGTCAATTTACCGCAAATTCCACAGTATTTCATTTAGTATTCAAGATGTCACATGCAGCTTTGTCTCGTGTGCCCTGCAGGAGCGGGAAGATAAACAAGCCGCTGCTGAGCGTGCAGCGGAACGGTGGTGTAAATGGCTGGGACGACTCGCCGTCACGGTCACCACTGCTGTCAGCACGGTCCCCCTACATCCTACCAAACACCCCCACTCACCTGGGAGACCCTGCGGGTCGAGGAAGTTAGTGTTATCTCAAAACGCACTGCAGAAGAGAGTTTAATCACATCATTAATGAACAATTTTTTATAGTTTCTTAATTTTGTTGTGTTTTTAGACAACATTGCAACACACGGAAACTCTCCAGTAGCTTTGAGGAAGGGCATCCACATTGAAGTCACACACAGGTATGACCTTTATTTTGTTTTCATCCTTACATATGGACTTCTTTGCCTGCTTTTGTTAAAACCTGTGACATTTTCCTCAAGGTTTTCCACCAAGTCCTGGTTGTCTCAGGTGTGCCAGGTGTGCAAAAAGCACATGATGTTTGGTGTTAAGTGCAAACAATGCAAGTAAGAAAACGCAAGGATCCTTCTGGAAATTACATCCGACATTTCAGTATCTCACAATTGTTTTGATCTTTTTCTGTTTTTAGATTAAAGTGCCACAACAAATGTACCAAAGAAGCCCTAAAGTGTGGAATATCATTTGATTCAGGTAAGTTGGTACAAACCGTAATACATTTACTTGACTTTGTGCTTAAGCCGTAGATGATCTAAAATGTACTTTTGTTTGTTCTTTTAGTACCAAACGTGCTTAGAAGAACAGAATCAGACCCGTCAAGTATAAACAACCAGATAGAGAGACTCACGGAGTCTCAACAATTTGGAACGCTACCAAAGGCAATAAACAAAAAGGTATGAACAAACCAGGAAAATATATTTTATATATTATTAAAAAAAAATATCTTCATGTTGATGTTTTAAATTATATTGTATTATATTTCATATTATATATTGTTTTTCAAACCACCTCCTATGTGCACCTTCCATCAGGACCACCCTGCATCACTCAGTCACCTGGACTCCAGTAGTAACCCCTCCTCCACCACATCCTCCACCCCCTCCTCACCTGCCACCTTCGTTCAGAGCAACCCCTCCAGCGCCACCCCGTCCTCCAACCCCTCACCTAAGGGTCAAGTTGACATTCTCTTCAACTTCACAGGTCAGTCTTGTTCACCCCAGTAAATTGGGATGTTATTTAAAAGCTCACTTCTGACATCCCAGAACGCTGCTCTTTACAGCTTAACATTTTAGCACTCCTGTTCGTCCTTCTGTGCTTGTTATGAATGTCTACTAACCTAACTGTCCCTAATGTATAATGCTAACATCTTCATCTTATTTGCTGTAGTTTGCCAATGCTTAACTAGCAGGATTAACAAGGGCCGCTTGTGTAACCAAGTCTTTCTTTTCTCATTATGTGTGTGTGTTGCGGATGATTTGTACTTGTTAGCTGCCTGCTACTTTCAGCATAGACAACAGTTTGTCTTTCCCGGTGAGTTAACAAGCGTCCACCCCACAAAACTCTTTATTTACTCATCAGGTGTGGTGTATACATTCCTGGTTGTCACTGGGACAATTCAGTTATGCTTGAATGCCTCAACTGTCGCATTGTTTCTCAACACAGTGTTTCTCAAGCAGGTGGGATGGGAGCCACTCCAAAAAATTAATTTCTTAGTATTTTTGTCTTGTACTAATAAGATTTTTTTTTGTACTGGAAAGCAAGACAAAAGTAGTAAGTAGGATCTTTTATTTTTTTTGAAGTGTCATAACCCTCAACAAACTTCCAAGGCAGCCTTGCGTTAGCAATAAGATCATATTAAAATCTATATATTTCTAGGAATTTGGTTATTATAAAAAATATATAATTTTTAGTTTATCCAATGCTCTGATATATTTTATTGGGAAGAAATCGAGCTTCAAATATATTAGTATTGGAGCTGAACTGGAACAGGTTGAGATGCACTGTAAGACTGTGTTCGTTCGCCCTCTGCTGGTCATCTATGGGGATTGCACATAAAATACTTTGCCCCTTGATCTCTCTTTGTTTGCTTTTTGTGTTGTGCTTGTGCATATAGATTCTGCTGGACCACTGTTTGTAGAATGAAATTGCTTTTTATCATAACCACTTTGAATATATGTTTGTATATAAAACATATTCGTTTTGTTTGTGCAGGTGCACATGTTGTATAAATTACTTTGTGCACCTTTAAATGAGTACTGTTTCTATCACACAAAGATTCTGTACACTTCTAACAGGTTTTTTGTTTTTTTAATTTCATGTTATCACTTTATTTGATCACAAACTGATGAAATCTTTTATTCTGACAGAGGTATCCAGTTCCACAGATCCAGATGGATCGAATAACACCGGGTAAGATGAAACCTCCTAATACTGATCAGTATTTCTAGTGTTTCCACCCAGAACAATTAAAACACAATCCTAAGTAGTTTTGGTTCCGCATACCACTGAATTTTCTGGTCACGTTCATGAACTAAAGTCATAACCTCACACATTTTGTCATCGTTTCATCATGAGTTAGTCATTTACTCAGTCATGTGGAAAGCGATTGACCTCGGAAGCGATTTCAAAATCCGTACACATATCAGACAACCTTGACGATTTGAGATATATATAATAAAGTCTGCTTGGTGGGGTTCTTAGACGACAGTGTGTTACAATGTTATTTTTTCAATATAGAGACGCAGAGCAGGTGGACGGACACATCAGTCAGCTGTCAACAGGCCAAAGGGAAGCTGTGGTAAGAAACATTTCATTACCGCAAAGTTGCTTCGAATTATAAAATGCTTTGTGGGTAATTCCACCATGTGTCTTAGTCACATGCTTGTGGTTAAGAGCTGGTGACCTTTGTAGAAAATATTGCATTTTTTGCTTTATTTGCAATGATACACTTTGAGAACAAGTTGCAATACCTTACACAATAATGTAATGAATAGATATTTTGGTAACAGATTAGTATTCCGTTTCGCTTTAAGGATGAGGAATGTGACAAAGAGCAAAACAAACAGGACCATGAGGAATCGGGTGATGAAAGCGAAGACGATGAGTTAGACGATCTGCCCAGCTGCGGACGCTACGGGAAGGACTACATAAGCCGTAAATCTAGCGACACCAGCCAATACCTGCAGGAATGGGACGTACCCTTCAAGCAGCTGGAGCTGAGAGAGCTCATCGGTAAAGGCCGATGGGGAAAGGTGTGCCGAGGCCGGTGGCACGGAGAGGTGGCCGTTCGCCTGTTAGAGATCGACGGAAACAACCAAGAGCACCTGAAGCTCTTCAAGAAGGAGGTGATGAACTATCGGCAGACGCGACATGAGAACGTGGTGCTGTTTATGGGGGCCTGCATGAACCCCCCAGATCTGGCCATCATCACAAGGTACACTTTTTTCAGTTTTAAAATGACTTTAATGTTGTGTTTATGTGTAAAATTGAGATTGACAACAGTCTATTTTTACTGTCTAAATACTTTAGTTAAAAACGTTTGTGTATTTTTCATTGTTTTTGATCCATTTATGTTATTCTGTCGTAGTTTTTGTAAAGGACGGACACTGTACTCTGTTGTCAGAGACTCAAAACTTGACATGAACAAGATAAGACAAATCGCTCAGGAAATCGTAAAGGTAAGGAGCGTGTCTGTTGATCAAAGCGGGCTATATTTTTCGTGAGCTCGCCTCACCTCCAAAAAACACTTTTCATTCTCCAATCAGTTTTATTTTGTATTAAATATCCACAACTGTGTTACAATGTATTAATCTTTATTTCTTTTGTTTTGAACAGGGAATGGGCTACCTCCACGCAAAGGGAATCGTGCACAAGGACTTGAAGTCGAAAAACGTGTTTTACGATTCAAACAAAGTGGTCATCACCGATTTTGGTCTGTTTGGGATGTCGGGTGTGGTACAAGAGGACAGGTGGAGCGCATGCATTTATTTATCACAACAATGCGCTGTATTCATGTTCTCGTACGTTTAATGCGAATCTAAATTAACGTTTGTGTGTGCAGGCGAGAAAATGAACTGAAACTTCCACGAGGATGGATCTATTATCTGGCGCCTGAGATTGTGCAGAAGATGATACCAGGACAACATGAAGACTGTTTGCCATTTTCAAATGCTGCTGATGTTTACGCCTTTGGGTAAAATCTCCTCTCTATGTTCTTTTACATGTGGTGTTATTTGCTTTTTGTTTTAAATATAACTGAAGAACTGGTTTGTTAGACGATCTGTTCCAAAATGTCTTTAGTTGTATACTTGTATTGGTTTCAAATTGGGTCGATTCATTGAAAATGTATATCTGTTTTAGCACTATCTGGTATGAACTTCAAGCCAAAGACTGGCCCATCACCAACCAGCCGGCTGAAGCATTGATTTGGTTGCTAGGAAGTGGAGACGTCATTAAAAGGTTACTGGCCCAGAAGGGCACCAGCCTGGGCAAGGAGGTCACGGTGAGTCCTGTTCAGATGCTCTGGAACAATTCAACAAATAGGATTTCAAACATTTTTGACTAAACGTTCAATGACACATTGATTTATGGTAGGGATGCACTGAAATGAAAATTCTTGGCCGAAGCCGAATAAAAATGTAACACTTGGCTGAATCCCGAACATTGCGTTTTGCATCGCTTCTATGTTTTTAGCAATTTTACTATTGCACAAACCAAATGGTGAAAATTTGCTTTTTTATAGCTTGTCTTGCTTTTCAATATAACACAATATAACTTAAAATAAAATTGTGCAAAACAAGTAGGCTAAATTGAAAAAGAAATTGAGGCCCCTCCTTTCTTGAGCAGCCTATATTAGGCCTAGAACTGACTGATGAAAGAATGTACTCTAGCTACTTTGTACCCGTACATCAAAACACTTTATTAAATAGTGTCGTTCAACATTAGAAGATAAAAATATGAATAAACGAAAACTGTTGGATTATTATATGCTACACTGTAAAATGATTTAAAGAAAAACAGTTCACGTCTCTCCTCCAAACTCCGCCCACCAAAGCTGACTGTTCTCTCAGAAGGTTAACCCATGGCCGGGATCCACAGAACATACTTTGACAAGTTGTTTAGTACAGGGAACTGTCTGCAGGCCATGTTGTAATAAATATTGAAGTACCGTGTGATAAATCTGCACATTTTAGAGTGGCCTTTTATTGTGGCCAGCCAAAGGCACAACTGTGCAATAATCAGTGTATGTACGGATGTTTTTCAATAAAAGAATATAAAAAACATCTTAAACTCTGCATTAAGGGATGTATTTACACTCACTTAAAGGATTTTTAGGAACACCATACTAATGCTGTGTTTGACCCGCTTTCGCCTTCAGAACTGCCTTAATTCTACATGGCATTGATTCAACAAGGTGCTGAAAGCATTAGAAATGTTGGCCCATATTAATAGGATAGCATCTTCCAGTTGATGGAGATTTGTGGTATGCACGAAGCTCCCGTTCCACCACATCCCAAAGATGCTCTATTGGGTTGAGATCTGGTGACTGTGGGGGCCATTTTAGTACAGTGAACTCATTGTCATGTTCAAGAAACTAATTTGAAATGATTCGAGCTTAGTGACATGGTGCATTATCCTGCTGGAAGTAGCCATCAGAGGATAATTCATTTTCATTGTATAATGTTCTTTTCTGTGTTATGCTTTATTTAGCAGGCGGTTATTTCAATTAATCTGTTAGTAGGGTATTGCTTTGAAAGTAACAATAAAATTAATAAACTTTTTTCCTCCAATAATGTGCATTTGGTAGCTGGTTCAGGTGTTCGACCGGTCTGTAATAATCTAGCAACCCTGAACACCTTTATAATCATGGCATTATCCACCCTGCATAGTCGCAAGAGGCGGAGCTACTGTCAGACCGCCTGCTCCACTCTGAAGTACACACTTGTCACATGTCATGAACATAGCGTTTTTGCTATTTTCGGCTGATATTTTCGGATGCCGAGCATTCGGTGCATCCCTAAATTATGTTTAATTTGTACATATATATGGTTGAATGGATGCTGTTAATAGTGTAATTTCACAGTAAACAAACATTAAATCCTATGTACTCTTTACATCGTGTAGGAGATCCTGTCAGCCTGCTGGTCGTACGCGTTGGAGGACAGACCTACATTCACTCAGTTGTCAGATTTACTAGAGAGACTTCCCAAACTCAACCGCAGGCTCTCACACCCCGGACACTTCTGGAAGTCTGAGGAGTATGTATCCTAGTCGGTGAAGATGGCATGGTGCGGAGAGAAAGCTAGAGGAGACTAACCGATTGTTTTGGTTTGAGCTGACATTTGCCTTTTTTAATTCTGAGCCGTTTCATCTTAAATCTTAAAATTTACACGATTAGATGTTTATGTTCGTGTGTGTCATGAAATGTTATTTTTTACTTTAGAGTAAGTGGCATGTGAAAGCCTTGACGTGTGTTGATGATCTGAATGTTTTTGCCTGAATGTGAATGAGTGAACACATATGTGTGATACGATCTGTAGAGAATGTACTTTATTTATCACTTAAAAATGAAAGGATCAGGTCATGGTCCAAGTTCAATTGTAGCTTGGATGTAGTTTTGTTGTTACACTTTCAGGAGGTTCATAATGCATAGACTGTGAAAAGATTTTAAGCAAGTAAATAGGAAAATATTTATTATATGCCTCTTTGGGTAATGTAATATAATTATTATATAAAACAAAAGTGTAAATTAGATGCAGAACTTTTAGAATAATGTCTATGTTTTGTCCCTGTTTGTGTGTGTGTCTCTGCTGGAATTGGTCAAAACTGTGGTGAAACTTCTCCTGTTCCTGTTTCTACCCTGATGTCACAACCTCTGTCATCTTCACGCTAAACCTTTCCACATCTTCAACGCTCTCCATGCCTACATTGTCCATGTCGCTTAATCTTTTCTTCCGGACATGCTGTCTTCTCTTTTTCTCTTTGCTGGTTGTGGCTGAATGTGCAGCACTTGGCATCATCACTGTTTGCGTGAACACTGCAGTCAGGGGCTGCGCTCTCGCTGTCCCTACACGTACAAATATGATGGATTGAACACGCCTGCTGTTAACAATAACTAAGCTGCTATATCATAAGAAAGAAACTGAGTCGCTTTTTCATTTCCCCCTTTTTCTTCTGAGCCTATGATGTCTTACAGATTTCATTCATGTTGGTGACTGTTTTTAGGATTACATGGAATTGAAATGAACTGTGTTTGTAAATTTACTTTAGTTCAGACAGTTCAGTGTGCAGACTTTGGCATGTCCTGTTTTTTCAAATTCTTATTTCCTGAATGAAATGAGATCTCCCGTGATGTCTAGTTATAAGGGATAAATTTACATCTTGTCTGGCCACTGTCAATGTGTTCATTTCAGCAATAAATTAAAACGATAACCATTTACAAGATACAAACCCGGTGCGTCCTTCCAAGTCTAGATCTCGACTAGATCAGCAGGACAACGTTCAGGAACTTTTAATGTCTATTACCTCTCTTTCGAGTTTGTGTGTGTGTCAGAGTAAGTGTACGTGTGTGAGTGTTCGCATGGAAAGTTTTGGGTGATTTAGTTGTGGTGATTGTGTGGTTATGAACAACGAGAGGCCTTTTGTGAAAGGTTGCTGTAACAGTTTCCATAACAGACAACTTCAAAGACGTTTAAATAAAGAACTTGTTTTATTTATTGTACAGCTAAATTTCTTATATGATTTGTACAAAATTTTATATGTTTCGCTGACATTTTTTGGATGGTACTTTACTCCTGTTGTACAGCTCTTTGTATACAAAGTATCGCAAACGCAAAATGTACAGTTCTAGAATAAGATTGTGGTTGTCTTGTATGAATTCATATTTTTGTAAAGTTCGTGACTACTAGTCTGTAAACAATGTTGTTTTAACTTTTGAAAACAATAAACAAAACAAATATTTATTTCTCACTTTTACGGTAACACAGAATAGGTTATATCAGTTGGTGTTCGTGCTACTTACCTGCTTCCATTTGTAATCTTCAATGTTTTATATTTTTGATAAAAAAAGCAGATTATAAGGACAACAATTCTTGAACCACATTGAATAGTTGGAAAAAAAATTCAATAGAGATTCTGAAGAATGTAGGAAGGCAAACAGTTCTGGGGCCTTTTGACCACCATTGTCATTCTTTTCTACCATGGTATACAGTAGTCAATGGTGTCCGAGAAATTTTTGTTTACAAGCATTCTTCCAAAAATCTTTCTCTGTGTTCAACATAACACAGATATTTATACAGGTTTGGAGCAACTAGAGAGTGAGTAATTCGTGACAAAAAATTAATTCTCGAGTGAACTCTCCCTTTAATAGACATCCTTGGTCTTTGAAAGGAGCAAAGACAAACAGGAAGTGGGTTTTTGTTGCTCAAGACTCAAGAGTCTTTAACTTGGTTTTGTTTTTTATGGATCAGTTGTAGAAATGAACAGATCTCTTTTTGGACTTTGCCAGGCAGAGATGATAACACAGATTAGAGGTCACATGACTCTCATATAATTTGCTACTGTTACAAATTTACTCCCGTTATAACACAGTAAACGATCAAAGGGAGATAATGAAAGTATTTTAAACGTCGTTTAAAAGTCCTCTTTTTTACTTCTTAGTTTTAAACGTCTTTTCAATCAACTTTGTAAAGTTCCCATCCAGATCTATTGAATATGTGGATATTTATTATAACGTGTTCTCTCAGAAATCCATTAGTTGTTGTTTGTTCCTCCTAAAGCATTTTGCATAGTTTGAATAAGAGCTTTCAGAGGAAACGAAACACATGTGGGCGGTGTTTTAAATATTAACCAACCATCATATATCAGACGCTCGGCATCATATCAGCTAAAAGCTTGTGATCGGTCTGGAAAAATAGCTAGAGGTCCACCTAACTTTCAGAATGGCATTTTATCAACAACAGCCGTTTTACAACCCGGTAAGAATCCTGCAATTGATTTACTTATGTAGTTTTTGTCTTTTAAGTTGAAAGTTATAATGTGGTTTCATTATTGCCCCTTACGAAAATTAACCATATGGTTTTATGTGTGACAAGAGTGGTAGGCTTAAACATGCTTTTTTGTGCATTGATTACTTAGGGCTAAACCATGGTTTACAAGGTTTTACTAACCATCGTTTACTATGCTTTTTACAAAAAACATTGTGTAAACCGTGGTTATTTTGTGATAACCATCGTTTACAGTAACCATGGTATTTTTGTTTTAACTATAGTAAATTTGATTCGATCGTTAATAGCCCCTTGTAGATGGACATCAAAATGCGTTTGTGCAAAGCTGGGAAATTGAAACAGAAAGGAGATGATGAGTTTGATTAGGGGCGTCACACCCGTGGGGGGGGGGGGGGGGTTGGGGGGTGAGTTATGGTTACACTTTTTCCTGTGAGAGGGTTAAACACTCGCACCTTTTCTGCAGTTTTGTGCAAACGCCTGACAGCAGTTTCTCTTCCGTTTTTCGGGCCGCTCTGTGTCTGCTTCCCTTCCCTATGGAAAGCCAAATTGTTCATAAATGCCTTTTTTTGAGCTAAATTATACTTTTAATAACTGAACAATCATGATCCACTTACCGTTCATTATAATAACTCGCATATTAACAATCAGTTGTCCTCGATAATTCCATGTTATTTTGTCTATTTCGCAACCTAGCAGACAAAACATGACACACTGAAGCGCTAAAAAATGAGCACACGCTTTCGACATGAAGAGAGCACGTTATTTTCGCCTGTTTGGACACTTCGAACACACGTTTCCGCTGCTTGCTTTGTTGACCTGTTGACGTTCATAACGTGCGTTTATCCGGCCAAAAACGGGCGTCAAAAATGCACGTTTTTGGCTGGATAAAACGCACGCACAAAGCATGCGTTTTCGGTGGCTCCAAAGCGAACGTCGAGATTTTGCTTTCAAGATTTCCATACAGTGCATGCAACCATGTTAATAAAAAAGTTGTTGAAGATACTTCAATATTTTTAAATACATAAATGTTTGGTGGCACATTAGGAATAGTGGTTTAAGCAAGGGAATTTTGTATGGTGCATTATGTTGCACATTTCTTGCACAGAGCAGGTTTTTAGAAAAAAGTTATAGAAAAAGTAATAGGGGACGGTGCCTCAGTAAAGCTTTTGTTCTAGCAATGCCCCTGGTAGTATATACAAACACATGCTTACATGTTTTGGGTGGTTTTTGCGCCTCCGATACAGAAAACTCCATTCAAAGGTTCGATTCAGGGAGGCTTACAGGTTGGGAAGATCATAACCATAAGTGGAAGGGTTTTGCCAAATGCTAATAGGTGAGTAAAAATCTTTTGTTGACTATTTTAAAGGACAAATGTCTATTTTGTATTTTGAGATTCAATGGAAAATGTTATACTTTATATTTCTATGTGTAGCTCTTTGGTGTAACAAGGTGTAAAATGTGCGCAGGGTTGAAAAAACTTTGTTTTATTTGTTTTGCTATTTAATACGTTGTTGGTCAAATCCTATATCATCTTCAGTCGGTCTCTTGACGTTGCGTTGAGTTAGTTCTTGAGAACCTATCATTTCCAAGATAAATTTTTAACGTCAATGGGCTTGGCGAATGGCTCACACACGCCAGTCTCCGCCCGTTACATACGGGTATAAAAGGAAGATGGTTGCGGTCATTCAATCATCTTTCGCTATTCGTAACCTGTTTGGCACATGATGCAGCTATTAGCTCTTCGAGACCTTCAACTGCTGGAAAGGCTTATCGATTAGGTGTTCTGCCACCTCATACCCCGAACAGATCTATCCCTTCTCCGAGCGGGATGCCGTTCTCGAGGCGTGTCGTGGTAAAGATAGATGCCTCCCTGCAGGGTGGGGTGCAGTGTGCAACGGGCACGCAGTATCGGGACAGTGGACGGGTTCCCAACTGCGATGTTATTTCTACTGCCTAGAATTGTTGGCTGTCCTTCTGGCACTGAGGAGGCTTTGGCCCCTAGTGCAGGACAAGCAAATGCTAGTCCGGTCGGACAGCACCACTGCCATGTTGTACATCAATCATCAGGGCGGCATACGCTCATAGCAGATGTCACAACTCGCCCTATGCCTCCTCATATGGAGCCAGCAGGTAATCAAATCCCTGCAGGCCATTTTCATCCCGGGCAACCTGAACCAGACAGCCGATGTGCTCTCTCGTCAGGGAATGCCCCACGGAGAGTGGCGACTCCATCCTCGCACAGTCCGGCTCATTTGAAAGCGGTTCGGCCAGGCACGGGTGGACCTGTTTGCCTCCCCGGACTCCACCCATTCCCCGCTTTGGTACTCCCTGGCCGAGGGTCCCCTCGGCACGGATGCCTTAGCACACAGCTGGCCACGGGACAAGTGGAAGTATGCCTTCCCCGCAGTGAGCCTCCTTGAACAGGTCGTGTGCAAGGTCAGTGAAGAGGTGCTTCAAGAGCTCTTTGGTGTAACAAGGTGTAAAATGTGCGCAGGGTTGAAAAAACTTTGTTTTATTTGTTTTGTTATTTAATACGTTGTTGGTCAAATCCTGTATCCCTTTCAGTTGGTCTCTTGACGTTGCGTTGAGAGGTGCTTCAAGTTCTGCTAGTTGCACCTTACCGGCCCAACCAGACTTGGCTCTCAGATCTCGGGGCTCTGACGACAGCCCCCCTGGCCGATTCCACTGACGAAGGACCTTTCGTTGCAGGTGGAAGGGCACGGTTTGGTTCCCCAATCCAGGCCTCTGGAATCTCCGTCCCTGGACAGGACGAGACCTTGAGTGGCATGCCGCCGGCGGTAAGAGACCGTCCTGCAGGCTAGAGCCCCCCACCAATAGGCGTGTATTAGTGGTGCCTCTTCTCGTCCTGGTGTTCTTCCCACGGGAAGCACCCACAGAGTTGCTTTATCGGGTCAGTGTTGACCTTCTTACAACAGAGACTAGAGAGTAATCTCTCCCCATCCACGTTGAGAGTGTATGTAGCCGCTATTGCCACTCATCACGATCTTCTGGAGGGTAAGTCTCTTGGTCGACATAACCTGGTCACCAGGTTCCTCAGGGGCGTGACCTCGGCCATGATCGTTGGGCTCTTATGACCATAATATGGTCATAGAGGGCCTTGGTACAGCCGCTTTCAAGCCCGCACACAGAGCCTTAGAAGCTCTCATCAGGGGAAGGCTGTCTCCAAAAAGTGGCTGGCGCATTGGATTGTGGATGCCATTTCCTTGGCGTACCAATCTCTAGATCGCCTGTGCCCACTGGACAGCACCTTTCGCAAGGTTTTATAATCTCCGAATGGAACCAGTGTCAGCCCATGTCTTACACCCTACCGTATAGGACAGGCATGGCCTGGGCGTACGCCTGTGAAAACGCCTTCAGGTGAGTCCAGTGCGCTATATAGCCTCCCTACTTCCCCCTTAGGGTGGAGCGGTCTGATGGAACCAAGTCCAGTTCTGGTAGAGTTCCACCTACTCAGGTGGACCCCTATACTAGGACTATTGCCCCACACATAGTGACTCCCCTGCAGGGCAGTCCCGTATGTTGATTCCCTCACTCCTGATTTCCCCGTTGGTGAATCTGTGACCTCCCCTCCGGTGACACTCCCACCTGGGCTCTGTCTTCTCTACTCGGGCTGACATATTCTCGCATGTGTTCTCCCCACTGACGAGACCATGTCAGTGTCTCCCCATGTACATCCCCTAGCGGTAGGATGCAGTCTCTGTTACACACTCTCCAAGAGGAATGAACTCGCCTCTGTCCGTGATGACTGTCAGTACAGGCTTCTCAGTATGACCACTACTGTTCCACTGGAAGATTACTTCTCGCTGTAGCGATCACTTGTGACTCGCCAGGCTAGTCAGTGTTGCTCCGCTTGACGTCGTGATAAGGCACAGTTAAGTGTAAAGATAGGTTCCCAGTCTGTCTCTCAACACAAGGTCAAAATGTCTTCTTTTGTGTACTGCAAGTCATGAACGACATGAAGGTTTTATTCTGGTGTACTATCCCTTTAATGCGTCATAATTATTTCAATGTATTTATTCATAATTATTTATTTAATTATTAACATTAGCCTATATAAATATTTACCTGCTCTATATAAATCTGAAACAATGCTTAAATTAAATAAGCATAAAAGAACATTTTATACTTGTTACAACTGTTTCCTATTTCTTAATATCTCATAGCTCAGTTTGTGTTCTGCAGATTCGATGTGAACCTCCAGTGTGGTTCTCATTCCCAGGCAGACATTGCTCTGCATTTTAACCCACGTTATGAGAGTGGTTCTGTGTATGTAGTGCACAACACCTTACAGAACCGTATTTGGGGTTCGGAGGAACGCAAGTATGAAAATCCCTTCCCTCAGGCCACCCGTTTAACCTCCAGATCCTTGTCACCCAGGACTCATACAAGGTCATTATCTTACTTTGTAATGTGTTAATAAATCATTTGAGAGACATTTCTTCACTTTTTGTTTGTTCTCTCTAGATAAGCACTAATGGGGTACACTTCATGGACTTCAGACACCGTGTTGCATTCACTCAGGTTGACACTATCACAGTAAACGGGATGGCGGAGCTGAACTCCATTGGATTCCAGGATCCTGCTGTAAGTACAAAAATATATTATATAGATATGTATGAAATTATTAAAATGCATTTAGGATTAGAAAAAAATAAGCCACTGACTAAACATTGTGGCTTTAGTCATTTTTGGACACTGTTAAAACAGCATTGCATAAGCAAAACAAAATATCAAGATGCAACCACAAAACAATAGTGCTAGAGCTTTTTTGAAACTACATTTATTTTCTCTTACTATTACAAATGGTGTACAATACAAATGTTCCTGTAGCTCAGTGGTAAGAGCATTGCGTTGAAGACGCAAGATTTTGGGTTTGATCCAAGGGGATTGCACATACCTATGTATAAATGCGTAGGGTATTGCAATGTAAGTCGCTTTGGATAAAAGCTTCTGCCAAATGCGTAAAAATGTAAACATAACATGTTGTTTAGTATAGATAGTTGGCAAATAAATGTGTCATATGGTGTAACGTAGCAAAATTTTGAAAACAGACTGTTAATATTACATTGGTGTATAATATTTACATTTATCATAAAAAACTGCATTCTTTTTTACTTTCTTTCCTTATGTACCATAAGGGCAATTGGTTTTACAACAAGACCAGCATACAAAAAAGACAAGGACAGTACATACAAAATCGGATCTATAAATATTGAAGTAAAAAGCCAACAACAGGTCCAAACAAACTACCTACTTCCACATACTCTGGGTACTCCTAACAGAGGGAAATCTTAGAGCTCCTGAGATTAACAACTGAAACTGATAATAGAGAGGCTTGGAAGTATCCATCAAGATAGAATGGGCTTTCCTAACTACCTGACCTATATAACAAAGCATAAGAGAGATTTATCATTTTTTCACAAATTTGAGCACACCATAGGATAATTTTGCATATAAATCAAATTATACTTCATTGGTATTTTGTTGGAAATATATTCATGCATATTCAGGTGCAACAGTGGGGCCATGTTTTTTAATCAATATTTACTGCATTTCAGTAATCTGATCAATTTTTTTCTTGGCAGCCCTTCATACCTCCACAAACAGTTTTTCTGGTAAGTACTGTCACCTTTACCTGTGAAACAGAGGTGGGGAATTAACAGATCACTTGTAGCCCTTTCCCATCCACTTAACATCCTTAAACTCTCGTGGATATTTTGCATTTTAAAGAGCAATGTAAGTCACTTTGGATAAAAGCGTCTGCCAAATGCCTAAATGTAAAAAATGTAATGTAATGCTAAGTGGAATAATGTTTTGACTTTAAATACAATTATTTATAAGACATTACAAATCTTAAAAAGGTGCATTAAAATGTTTTAAAACCACTTTTATAATGCATTATACATACATGCTTCATGGAAAGTGTTACCATATATGTTTATAATTTATAAATATAAAATTGTGCGTATGATTTTACAGGGGGAAAAGGGGTGGGTTTGGGAAGACGAATTAAGACCTTATTTTGTTCTTGTACATAACATACATGTGGTAATGGGACTAGTAAGAAAGCCAAGGTTCTAAGCTTTCAAAAGATACCATATATGTCTAGGTTTGTACTTCACAACTTGAAAACTTAATGATGCAATATTGGACCCGCCGAATGGTCCACTGGTTATTTGGTTGTTGTTGGTGTCGGTCTCTTACAACGGGTTTATGGATAAAAATAAATGTTATACTATATTACGACCAGTTGACATTTTAATTTTCCTCTTAAACATCAAGTTTTATTTATTTACAGCCTCAGTTTGCCACACCTCCTGGATATGGGGTAAGTCATTTGAAGTGTTGACCTTAAAACACAAGTCACCTGACAACCTTTTGGTAATCTACACTATAAAGTTCAAAGATTCCTGCTTATAAGATTCTACAACCATTAAGAGCCACAATCCTTTAACACAGGTCATGTTGTTATTAATGAAAGCAACATTTATTTAGTAAAAGATATATTCTTTTGTCATTGTGTATTTGGTTTTGCAAGAATAGATTTGTACACAATAAGAGACCCTAACTCATGACACAGATAACACATTATTATAATACATAGTTTCCGCTTTTAAACGTTTACTTGCACATAAAGACTTTATTGTCAGATTTAATGCTGTTATGGCATTGCATATACTAATATTTTTCAATCTGTGTTGTGAGATAACATAGTGTTTATCTTAAAGTGTTTAAACAGGAGTCATAATTTAATTATATATTTTTATCACCCCACAGTTCCCAGCATATCCAACTGCAGCTGCCTATGTAAGAACATTTCCCACCACAGACATCATGTTCACATATATCGATATACATTTTTTATTAAAACTAAGACGTGTACCTTACATAAATGCTTACTTTAGCAGTTTCTCAGTTCTAACATTTTGCAGACAATAGAGAACAAAACCAGCAGATCTTTTTAGTGAGACGCTAGTATAATGCTTCTACGTGTTTGTGGTTTTCATAGGTTTTCTTACCTTTAATGACATTTTCATTAATTGCACACTGTTTTGCTATATAATGTTTTAATAACTTCTTGCCTCCTATTTTTTTAGGTTGTTGATTTATATTTCTAAAATGGAGGTTATGGCCCCAACTGTTAAGATTTCTGTGAAACCAATTTCCCCTAATGTGTTATCGGAATGTGAAACTTTCCTTCACATTTCGAATGACCTGAAATACGTTCCTTAACTTTGCAACACTGAATGAGCATGAACAATCAGAAGAAAGCTTAAGAAATAAATATCACACAGAATTCAGTTGTATTTATTCCTTTGTAAAACAATTAGTTCAATGCAAAAGGTTTACATACTTCAGAAACTATGCTCTTTACGGAATTTTACACATTTATTATACATATGTTCAATTGTTTTTATTCACTTGTATAGACTGTCCCATACAAAACGGTAATCAACGGTGGATTATACCCTGGCAAAAACATTATCATCCAAGGAATTATCCACCCTAATGCTAACAGGTTTGTCAATACCTCACACAGAAGATTGTAGCTCTTTAGTATTATACGTACAAAAGAGTTTGGTTCCAAAATGGGAATATTTGGGTATATTTTTCATATATACATGGCTTCTCTGTCTCTCAGAATAGCGTTTAACCTGCGCCATGGAAGCGGCATTGCATTGCACTACAATCCTCGTTTTGATGAGAACCTGGTTGTGCGCAACTCCCTTCACAAGGAGAGCTGGGGTTCAGAGGAACGGTTTGGAGGCATGCCATTTCATAAAGGACAACCTTTTCAGGTAGACCAACACAAATCTTTATGATCTTGATTTTAAGTAGACTAAACAGATTTGGGAAATGTTGTCATATTACATGATGATAATACTATTGTTCTTTATCATTAAGATGTGATGTGTACTTTATGTTTCAGGTCACCCTCTCTTGCAATCCCCATCATTACAATGTGTTTGTTGGTGGCCAGCAAGCACACACTTTCAACCACCGTTTCACAAAATTGCATGAAATCGACATTTTGGAGGTTTCTGGGGATCTACAGCTGACTTTAGTGCAGGCCTAAGGATTTAATGTCTGATATATTCATCCAGGGCACTTAATGCGAGGACATATTCAATGTGTACGAAATAGCTTACATGTACATTTATATTATCAAAATGTTTACTCCTGACAACAGCCTGTTAAGAATCATTCAGATGTATTCCTGTGCCCTTTTACTGTGAATTTTAATATCATCTATAAAAATAAAAGTTGTTTTTTAGACAAATTGCTGCTATAGCTTTCTTATTGCATGCAAGGATAACAATGAGCTGGCTATTAAATCTTTTAACCAAGAAGGAGACATTTCATCCAATTATTTGTAGTTCAACATTCAAAACCTTCAACGTGTAAAGTTAACGTGCATTTGAACTAAAGGATCATGAAAAACTAACCTGTATTCTCACATAATTTGACTGATAGACAATGTTTGCATTTTAGGAAATAGGCTAATTTATAAGTTTTTGACATTCTTTAATTTTCTTGTAGATTTAGAACATTTGTTTATGAATCCTATGTTATTTTCAATACGAAACACCCATGGAATCATGTATAAAATGTAGGCTTGTTTAGGTAAAGTGATTTGGTAGTTCTGCTATGATTGTAAAGGTCTTAACATAGTTTAAATGGTCTCAGGGTAAAGTTAATCTGATTTGGCGAAGAAATCCTAATTTCAGAATTAATAAATCTGACGAAGAAATCTCAGATAAACTGCATGTGAGACTGTTCCAGACCTAATCTGGTTTGGAAAAGAAATCCCATTTGCAGTATTGTTTAACCTGTTTCTGATGAAGGAATCTCAGTACAGTGTTATGTAAAGAGACGTGTAGATTTGAGTGACACTTCTCTTTCTACGTTGTAAGGGCCTTATAAATTATATTCAGACCTATGACACTCATCTAAACTTTGACCCTGCATATAGCCTACAAGCTTAGCTAACAGTTGATCATTACTGTGTTACAATTGCTGAAGAAAGTAGGGTGTATGGTGGTTTTTCTATTATAGTGTTGAGTTTTCTTATATAAAATAATACATTTAGTTAGTTATAGGTTTCATGTATTCTTAGGAAACAATATTGGGCCTCGTGTATAAGTATGAGCTCATGAACACCTGCTTGAAAAACAAGCATCTTATCTCAGCTGCACGTACACCACAAATAAGTTTTAATAAGGAAGTTTGGTTTCTCGCACAGAGTCAAGGACGCTGGTATCTCTAAACAGTAAGCTCATTTTAACAAGAGTCTGAACACTTGAACATCTGCACACACACCAAATATCTTTTAACACTAAGACGTACACCCCACACACTTTTGCAGAGAAAGTTTAATTAAATCGCATACAACCGAGGACACCGGTAGCTCATTATCGCTAAACCATGAGGCTCATCTTTGATAGAAACATGGTTAAATCATGTATCGTCCGAAACCCCCAGGAAAGTGTCAAGATAAAGAAGCACCTGTTTTTGAGGGGTGCACACAACCATTAAATCCTAATATGGTAGGCCGGAACTATGCGCGCAGAGGTACGGGTTAATGAAAAAGTGATGTCATATGAAACCTGATTGGAAGAAGACGATGTCATGCACACATGATTGGTTTAAACTGTGATAACAACTTGAAAACAATGTATAAAAGATGGAGTCAGATATGTATTCGTTGGATCCCTTCAGATGAACTCTGAATATCCCACTTTGTTTGTCAGGGCAAATAAAGTTTAAACTCTTGGCACCTGGAACCCTTGTCTCTGAGATTTCTTTCTGCGATGGAAGGCCGATTCGCCACAACAGGTGTAACACTATTCTTCTGTATTTGTGTGTAAGGCACAAACAGCTGCATGTATGTAAATAAGCGGAAACCTACAGTCAATCTGTGCAAGTACTCCTTAGAGAAGGGCAGGAAACCTGTTTAAAGTACTTGCTAACAGAGAAGTGAAAGCATACATAATTAAAATGAGTGAATACCACATAATATTTGCATTTAAGCTGGCTAAAGAAAAGTGTTGAATTGAAGTGTAAGCGCCACATTGTCACCAACTGTGTACCACTTTTATTATTAGACATTCATTCCATACGAGAGAAACAGCACAGCTGAAGATCTTGTTGACAGGTATAAGTTTTTATCTGTGCAAAATATACAATGAATGGTTTACTTATCTTGCATTACAGGCATATACTTCCGAGCATTACTGTGAGTGTTTCTATTCCTGTGGGTTATTCGGTCACATTGAATTTTAAGGTCCAATCCTCGGGATTTATAAACCATTAACTTATTATTTTGCCTCAGTAAACTCCTGATTCATTGCTTATTAAGAGTTAGCAAGGTAGTTGTGAGGTTTAGGTGATGGGTAGGATTAGGGAAGTAGAATATGGTCATGTAGAATAGGTGCTTTATACAGGAATAAGCTACTAATAAACAACCAATAGGATAATAATAGGCATGCTATATGCAACTAGTTAATAACTGGTCCCTATTCTAGTGTTATCAATTATTCTATAAACACACTATGCATTTGCATTTATTCATTCTGCAGATGAAATGACAAAAATATACTTTAAAGAAATGTGTAGAGCATCATAAAAATGCATTTAGGATTACAAAAATTAAGCAACAGACTAAACATTGTGGCTTTAATAACTTTTGGACACTGTATGTAAAAATGTCACTGGTTTAGTAAAACAAAATATTAATGTGACCGTTGGATTAAGGAATGAAAAAGGAAATTAGGAGAATTCAATTTAAATAGATGACTACGCCACTCCTATTTTAATAAATTATAGGAGAAAATAAGAAAATATCCCTACTCAAGCAATCCAAACAAATGGATTAGAAGCCAAAGTACAAAAGAGTTTACAATTTATTAGAAATGTTAAAATATAATTTCCACTGCATTACAGGCACTACCCTTGCTTCCTCTATTCGTTCAATATTCAGCAACACAAGATGGGCCGTGTAGGGAGGAGTTAAAAAAAACTATATTACAGTTTTTCTCAGTCGCTTTGGTACATTTCTCGAATCAACCTTGACATTTGCAAAACATTAAGTGCGTTTCTTAATAATCTTTTAGATTGTCTTATCCAGCCTCTGCAGGCATTATGGTGGTTTTTCTATTATAGAGTTGAGTTTTCTTATATAAAATAATACATTTAGTTAGTTATAGGTTTCATGTATTCTTAGGAAACAATGTTGGGCCTCGTGTATAAGTATGAGCTCATGAACACCTGCTTGAAAAACAAGCATCTTATCTTAGCTGCACGTACACCACAAATAAGTTTTAATAAGGAAGTTTGGTTTGTCGCACAGAGTCAAGGACGCTGGTATCTCTAAACAGTGAGCTCATTTTATCAAGAGTCTGAACACTTGATCATCTGCACACACACCAAATATCTTTTAACACTAAGACGTACACCCCACACACTTTTGCAGAGAAAGTTTAATTAAATCGCATACAACCGAGGACACCGGTAGCTCATTATCGCTAAACCATGAGCTCATCTTTGATAGAAACATGGTTAAATCATGTATCGTCTGAAACCCCCAGGAAAGTGTCAAGATAAAGAAGCACCTGTTTTTGAGGGGTGCACGCAACCATTAAATCCTAATATGGCAGGCCGGAACTATGCGCGCAGAGGGACGGGTTAATGAAAAGTGATGTCATATGAAACCTGATTGGAAGAAGACGATGTCATGCACACATGATTGGTTTAAACTGTGATAATAACTCGAAAACAATGTATAAAAGATGGAGTCAGATATGTATTCGTTGGATCACTTCAGATGAACTCTGAATATCCCACTTTGTTTGTCAGGGCAAATAAAGTTTAAACTCTTGGCACCTGGAACCCTTGTCTCTGAGATTTCACAGCATCTGCTGTGATGTCATCGCACGCTGCATCCATGGCAGCCAGAAGGGTCATCTGTTTATGTTGTTGGGATCATATACTTTCCATCTCCATGCTGAGAAAAAATCCTCAATGGGGTTAAGGAATTGAGAGTAGGGTGAGAGGAACTCCATCAGCTTCCTGTTGTGGTCCTCAAAGCATTGCCTGATGATGTCTGAGCGATGGAAAATGACATTGTCCCAAACTATCACTTACTTTGGCAGGTCATCTCCAATCTGACCCCTCTCTTGTTCAGGGATGAGATCCCTGTGGACAGTGTCTAACAATGCGCTCTATATTTTATGGCCCAATAATGGGAATATGAGTTAGCACACCATTCCCAGAGATAGCAGCACCCATGGTTATGTTCCCGCATGGCAAATCAACTAGCTCTGTTGCCGATGATATTTCGACCACACCTTCTGTGTTTCATTAAATTGAAGCAAGCTTCATCCATATAGATGAAGATGTGCGTTGTGTCACTTCCTTCCAGTTCCATTATGCGCTATATCCAGAATATTTATTTATATACTGTATATATGTACACTCACCTAAAGGATTATTCGGAAAAAACCTGTTCAATTTCTCATTAATGCAATTATGGTGGTGGTGTAATGGTGTGGGGGATGTTTTCTTGGCACACTTTAGGCCCCTTAGTGCCAATTGGGCATCGTTTAAATGCCACGGTCTACCTGAGCATTGATCTGACATGTCCATCCTTTTATGACCACCATGTACCCATCCTCTGATGACTACTTCCAGCAGGATAATGCAGCCATGTCACTAAGCTCGAATCATTTCAAATTGGTTTCTTGAACATGACAATGAGTTCACCGTACTAAAATGGCCCCCACAGTCACCAGATCTCAACCCAATAGAGCCTCTTTGGGATGTGGTGGAACGGGAGCTTCATGCATCCCACAAATCTCCATCAACTGCAAGATGCTATCCTATCAATATGGGCCAACATTTCTAAAGAATACAGTTGTCTACCAACAATTGGCTGCACCCTTCGACCAGCCTCGGTCATTGTAATCCCATGATTGAGAACGTGGTCTACAAGTGTGGCTCTTATCTCATCAGGAACACGCATATATACTTGGCCTCTTCCTCCGTTTTTCCTTCCAGCTCCTCCTCCACGCAGCCACACTCCTCTTCCTTTTCTTGTCTCTGGCTGTTGACCCCATCCAATTCCTTGTCCTTTCATTGTCAGACATTGTAACATTGTGTTGTGCTCCGGCTATATATATACTTGCCAGTCGATGGTTCATGAGATGAACCTTCGTTAGAGAAAGTCAAGATTCACGTGGGAGCAGTTTACCAAATAAGGACAGATTTAAAACTCTAATGGAAATGTATAGAAATATGCTTGACATATTCTGACAACTTGTTCAACCATTTTGCATGTAAAGACTTTTGCAATGAACTAATGCCTAAATGTTGTGGAGGGTCAGACTATTTAACAGAGACTCATTATAATACACTATGATCAACATGACATGAGCAATGGATAATGTAGGAAACAGCAGATAATTGGATGTACCAAAGCATTTGCAACTTGTTCAAAGAAATGAGAAACTGCTTTTTGGTTGTGCACAATTGACACAATGGTGTGAGGATTGAACAGGTAGTTTTGAGAATTTCAATTCTGATCTTAGAAATGTACCAAAGCGACTGAGAAAAACTGTAAGTCACACAAAACTGAGAATCACATAAACGGGTATGACAAAATAAAATCACACTTACACATCAATAAAATCACCCAAATCCAATGTTAGGGTTAATTGCGTTTAAACTACATTTAATTTTATGAGCCTTTTTGCAATTACTTTGAAACAAATGCGTTTTGTCAAAGTTAAGGTGACAACTTTTGTTTTACAGAACAGAATCTGTTGTTTGACATCAACATTTTTTATCTTAGTTTTAACATTTGCCTTTGAAAACCTTAGAAGAATATGGCACTTTGCTGGTAGTTTGTTACCGAAAAATTACGTTTTAAGTGCCATTTTTAAATGAATATTTAATGCATTACAGTTATATGATTATCATTTTTCTTGGCAGCCCTTCTTACCTCAACAGACAGGTTTCTTATACGTAGCCTACGGTCACCTGTACCTGTGAAATAGAGGTAGAGGATTGACAGTTTATTTGTAGCCCTTTCTATGCATGTATTAAGATAATTATATTAAAATATTATGTTATTCATTTAAGGTTATTTAAGAAGTGTAGATGTCAGTCTCCCCCAACAGGCTTATGATTATGTTGGCTTGACATTCTGTTATAGTATTTAAACTAGTGGTGGGCATAGATTCATTTTTTTTATTAATCTAGATTAAAATGGCTCATTTGAATTCTGCCGAAGGCATTCAGAATATGTGTGCTACCCAAATAATGACTAAAAGTAAGTCTTTGAGAACGGGTTTCTCAAGCCAGGTGGTGCATTGACCAGGGGCTCATCTCCTGTTTCCAAAATGCATCACAAACTGCTTGAGAAAGCTGTTCTACTATGATAATTGGTGATGAAAATAAATTATGTTCAAAAAGATGTACTTGTGTTTACTTCCGATTTCCTAAGGGATGCTTTGCGTTTAGGTGGTATTTGAGACTGTAAGAGCTCCTACAGTACATTTACATTAAGTCATTTAGCAGACGCTTTTATCCAAAGCAACTTACAAAGAGTTAGGATACAGGAGCCATAATACATTAGGTGCCAATACAAATTTACTGGTTTCAACTAAAGCTAGACCACTAGCTGTTGAGAGAAAGTTTTTTTTAAACCAATTCCGCATTGCACAAGGTGCAAACAACCTTAGTCTTGTCGATGTTTCCATTGGGAAGCTTCTTAAAAATAGATTTTCCCTGAAGCAACCCGGCGGCTTCAAAGCTGCATCCATGTTAGCACGTCACGTTTGATGAGGTAATTTCACAGTAGCGTTATGTTGTGTTCAGACCAAACCTCGAATGGCGCGTCAAGCGCGAGTGATTACATGTTAAGTCAATGCAAAGACGCGATAGACCTACTTGCGGCGCGAATCGCGCGAATGAAGCCCTGGTCATGAGATGATGAGGCGGCGCGAATGACGCGAATTGCGCGAATCACGCGAGTTGAAAAATCTCGTTCTCGCCCGCTACAGTGCAATTCAGCTAGGTTTACATCCGCGCTAAAATATCAAGGTGAAAGTCATCATAGCTTGCGTAGTATAGACCCAGCTCCCAAACCAACTTTGAGAATAGATTAACGGCGACATTTTTTTTATCGCGCTATAATTTCTCACGTTAACGCAGCACGTTAACGCCGTTAACGGCCCACGACTTATTTAAACGTGACAATAACTCCTGACTAGAGCTTTCAAGCTACAGCCATCAAGCTTTCCTCAAATCATCTGACTGGTCCCACGAAGTGTGCTTTATATTTTCGTACTTTTCCGGTTTTCAAAAACCAGACTTTAAAAACTACCTAAATTCCAAAGCTGCCGTCCAACGGTTTTTCATGTATTCTGACTTCTTCACAATGTTAAACACGCTGTTTTCTCATGCTTAACATGGTCAACTTGTCAAAAAACGAATTAAACTACATTTTAATATTACCATATACGTCTGAAGTCTACAGCCTGAGTTTGCTGCACCTCCCGGATATGGGTAATTCATTTGAAGATGAAGTCAAGTGACAAACATTTAGTGATCAACACTATAGATTTCAAAGATATTTGGTGTTGCAATGAGATACATTATCTCGGTAAAAAAGATGAACTTGAACACATTCTTCTTCATAACTTCCAGTTTAATTGTTCAATGGAAACATCCCAGCACATAAAACCAGGTTTTATGCTGTTATTGTTTCATAATAATGTTTTGTTGTGATATCACATATTGTTTGTTTTGCAAACAGGAAAGATCATATCTCCCAACAGTTTGCAGATCCAGTCAGAACATCACATATTTCAACATAACGACTATACCTTTCTTTTATTTCGACTATAAAGGAAAGGTTATGCAATATATGAATATTCAGACATATTGTGCCTCATATAAATGCTGACTTTAGCAGTTTTTCACTTCTCACATTTTCTAGACCAAAAAGAGCGGCTATTTTCATGATTCTACAAATTAAACATTTGTGGTTTTCATACGTATTCCCTTTATGACTATATTACAGATCATTTTTTGTTTCACCATTACTTCATAGAAATAGCACAACATTTCTTTTTTTTGCTCATTTTCATTTGTTTTTTTCTCATACTCGTATGTTTGAGATCAAGGGTATTTTTCATTTACAGTCTCACTTTTTAAACATGTTGAAGTATAAATATCACATAAAATTAAATTAAATGTATTACTGGTATTTTAGTAACGTGAGGCTAGTTCGATTACTTTTATGTAATCATGCAATACTGTACTTTACAAACTATGCACGTGAATAAATGTTTTATAAATATCGTTTTTATTCAACTGGACTATCCCATACAAAATGTTAATCACGGTGGTTTATACACTGACAAAAACAATCTCCACGAAATTATTTACCTTAACGCTAACAGGTTTGACAACATCTGACCAGTGTTTGGTGTATCTAGTTACCACGTACACTGTAAAAAGTGATTTTTTGATCTTGTAAATAATGGAAACATTATTCAAGTATGTTTTACACACGAATACTATTTTGTCTTTTTACTTGAAAATGGCATGTTTAATTCAGAACATTACTTGCAGTTTCTTTGTCATTTATTGTTCCAAAATACATATGTAAATTTAAATTAAATCTCCTAAGTAATATTTACTTAGTGTTCGCCATCTAATCAAATCACACCAAAAAATTAACAACTCAAGTAAAATTTACTCAATACAGTAATATAATTGATGCGCATGAGTCTTTGCCTCAGAGTCAGAACTGGCGCGCACAGAGGAAAGGAATCGAGACTTCACGACGGATAAAGTGAATTTTACCACGGTAAGTTATTAATATGGTCATTAAATAATTGAGCTATGTTTGCAGAAAAGTGTAGAGTTATTAAGCTATCTGCAGTCCCAGTCGTTTGTGCCTAAGTTACCTTTTCTTTTTTATCGAGTTACGGATGCTAGCAATGTTCATGCTAACAATGTTAACAGATTTTTGGATAACGTTAAAACATAATCTTAGTTTTGTTTTGTTAAACACATGAATAACAGAGTTAAATCATTAATAAATGAAGCCATTAATTTAGTTGACAGACTTGCACCACCATCCGTTATTCGCAAATGGCATCTCTGTGGAAAACAATTGTCTTAACTTTTCAATAACGTTAATCTTGTCAGACGATTATTGTAAAAATGAGTTTTAACATCCGTGCAAACTTTGCTCGAGGCTTTGCCGTTGTGTTCGAGCATTCTGTCCCAGAAAAGTTCGAGCTGCCGAAATGTAATAATCACCCTGTTTTTCGCGTATTAATCACACAGGATTAATGTTAGTTTTTAAAATGCACGTGTAGGCCTACAAGGCAAATAGTACCTTGAACGTTAATTTTATTTATGTTGTTTACCTATACTATCGATTATGATAGCTATACATAGAAATCGATAAGGTACTGCACTTTTGCAATTACACAAGTCTAAATGCTTAGACTTGTGTAATTGCAAAAGTAAATCTTAATTTCTTAACAATCAACCTTATTTAAGTTAAAGCCTGTATTTTTCATGATGTCCTTTTACTGACTAACATCCACTTTACAGGTGGTTGATATCTACAAGCAGTTGGAGATTCTAATTTGTTTCCATGTTTTCCATGTTACTCTTGAGTAAAAAAAGTTAGTGTAGTTTAAAAAATTATGATAAATGATTCAAAATACATGCCATGAATGAGACCGGCAAATTATTATTTTTTATTTACATGACTGCATAACCACAGTCAATGAATTATAAAGGTAAATTGTAAGTTGTAAGCGTACTTCATATCAGTAAGATCAGTACATTTATTTAAAATTGTTAAAAAATGTATTCTGACATGAACATTTCTTACATTCTTTTACAGATATTCCATTCCTTATTCAAGCTAATGCAAGGTAAGTTGGCAATACTTTATAACAGCACACTTCACAGATAGATAGCAATAAGTATGCATTCACATGTACATCATTTGTTTACTGTAGTTGCCAGACCATGAGGTGGTTATGTAAAAAATGCAGCTTTCAGTCAAACCGAAGACTACAGCTATTAAAACACTTAAGGCTCAAACATGGAAATGCAGGCCGTCAATCATCAATACCATGTCTTTATGCTGATTGTCCTTGTTCATTTAAAACATTTAATGCCCTTCAGATACACTTATCCCGAAACCACACAGAATCAGACAAACCAAGTGAGGTGCTGTCATTTAGTTGTCTAATATGCAGTTCAATTCCATTCTCTTCGGAGAAGCAATATTTTGAGCACCTTAGAAGCCATATGAGGAGGTACGAGGTAGTGACATGTGTGTTCAAAAACTGCAGCTTCAGTACAAACATTTATTCAACCTTTGCGACTCATAAACACAGGAAACACAATACATCCTCCATTGAAGATTTTAAAACTGAAGTCTTGAAAAAATACCCAAACACTGCTGCTTTTCAAAATGATCTAGAGGTGTCTGATGATGACACAGAACTTGATGAAACTTTGGTTGATGCAGAAGAGAACTTGCCCGAAGTTGTAAAAACGAAGTTTGGACAACTTCTTCTAAAGTTGCAAAGTAATTTCAATGTGTCAGGCAAGTGTATTGATCATATTGTAGATGACCTTCAGTTCCTCTCTTCCTCTGCATCTGCTCCAGTTTTGAAAGATGTTGTTGAGTCCACTTTGAAGAAACATAACTGTGAAGTACATTCAGCGGTTATCTCAGATTTGGTGAAAAATCTTTGTGAATCACACCCTTTAAGTTCAGCTTTAGGGAAAGATGGGCCTTTTTCAACATCATTTAAGAGGTCACAATTCATGAAAGCACATTTTTCAGTCATTGAACCAGTAGAATACATACTACACAATAAAGACAACAGAACATTTCAGTATGTTCCAATACTGCAGTCGTTATTGCAAATCTTGAAGAATGTAGAGGAAAAAGACTTTTTCACTCAAAGAAAATCTGGATGTGCATCACAATACCAGTCCTTCCAAGATGGATCTCACTTCTGTAAAAACGATTTTTTTGCTGGAGATGAGAACAGATTAAGTCTTATTCTGTATATCGATGACTTTGAAGTGTGCAACCCTTTGGGAACTTCCCGCAAGATCCACAAAGTCACGGCCGTCTATTGGGTGTTAGGAAACTTTCCAGCATATGCACGATCAACATTAGCTTCTATTTATTTAGCTATTCTGTGCAAAGCAGATGACACAAAGCGATTTGGATTTCAGAAAGTTTTAGAGCCACTCCTGACAGATCTTCAAAGCTTGGAAAAAGATGGTGTTTTTATTCCAAGTTTAGGAAAAATCATGAAAGGCACTGTGGTGAGCGTGGTGGCTGATAATTTGGGGGCCCATTCTTTGGGAGGATTCGTTGAAAACTTCACAGGATCTAATGTCTGCAGATTTTGTCTCGGAGAAAGGTCCCAGTTTCAGACCACAGAAGTAAGATCTGGACTTTTTCAGAGGAGAGATAAAGAGCAGCACAGTCTGCATGTTGAGACGATTTTGTCAAGTCCTATTTCCACTCCTTGCTATGGTGTGAAAAAACAGTGTGCACTGTCTGAAAAACTTCGACATTTTCATGTAACATCTGGTTACCCACCAGATGTGTTACATGACCTTCTTGAAGGTGTCGTTCCATTGGAACTGGCGTTGTCATTTCAAGCCTTCATCAAGAAGAAATATTTTTCTCTTGTGGAGCTCAATACTTGCATTCAACAGTTCCCTTATAAGTGGAGTGACCAAACAAGTCGTCCACATTTGATTCCTGCTCATTTTGCTACCAAAAGATCTGTAGGAGGCAATGCACATGAAAACTGGTGTCTGTTGCGTCTGTTGCCTCTCATAATAGGTTTGAAAGTACCTGAGGATGATGAAATATGGCAGATGTTAATGACCTTAAAAGACATCGTGGAACTTGCAGTGGCCCCAGTTCATACTGAGCAGAGCATCTGCTACCTTGGCACTTTAATATCTGAGCACCGAAACAGATTTCTGCAAGTTTTTCCTCAAGAAAGGCTCCTCCCCAAACACCACTTTCTCGAGCACTACCCTGAGCTTATTCAGGAATTTGGTCCTTTGGTAGCCCTTTGGACCATGCGATTTGAAGCTAAACATGGCTTTTTCAAAAAAATTGTCAGACAAACAGGCTGTTTCAGGAACATACTGCTGTCCCTTGCGAAAAAACACCAGCTCATGATTGCATTGCATCTCCATGATTCAAATGTGACAAAGTCATCACTTTCAGTCACAACAACTTCACAAGTCTCTGTGGATGTGCTAAAGGATGGCATAAAAGATTTGGTGCAACACAGGTATCCACATGTCACAGTGGTGCATGTTGCAAATAATGTGCACTTCTCAGGCACCAACTACAAACCGGGGATGTTGCTATGTTATGGTTTCACTGCAGACTTGCCAGACTTTTCTGAGGTGCTACAGATTATCTTGGTTTGTAACAAACTGGCCTTTGTTGTCAGACTACTAAGCACATGGTATAATGAGCACTTTAGGAGCTATGAGTTGGAACACACAATCAACATTCAGATACTGGAGCAAAACGAAATGGTTGACTACTATCCTCTGGCTGCATACACTGTTGCAGGAAGACGACTGACTACCTTAAAGCACTACATTTCCCCTTCTGTTTAGGTGCATGTTTATCAAAGTTAATATTGTAGTGAATTCATATTGTAATGAATTGTGTTAATTAATTTTTTTGTATCTGTTGCAGATGTGCACCCCAGCAAAGCTGCGATTAGTTTTTGGAGAGAATGATGTTCGCAAATTGGTTCTGCCCTCAGGCATCCCCAGCACTCTCCAGGACCTTAAAAGGATAATACAAGAAACATTCAATATTCCAGAATGCTATAGTTTGATGTACGAAGACATGGAATTTGGGGGCCAGTTTTTCAATTTGGACTCAGTAGATGATGTGCAGGATAAATGTACTCTGAAAGTAGTACAAACTGAACCCGTCACCCTAAATCTAGTTGTTATGAATAGATCAACTCTACCAACAGAGTCCGATGCCAGATCCTGCAGTTCTCAGGACACTGTTGTGCTGACTCCTGTAAGTGACACTTACCTTTCTTCTGACTCCAAATCCACCGGCTCTCAGGACACTGTTCTTCTATTGTCCACTGAGACTCACGCATCATGCCGTTCTCAAGGATGGCCAACAAAGTTTATAGTACCTACTTTCTCCTTTGATACTGAGCTCTTGCTTTCAGATGGAAACAAAGCCTACCAAAAGGACGGCACTCTCTTGAACAATCATAGAGTGACAAGTAGTGTCCTTGAGACACTAGCAGAGACAATATTTCAATACACTGCATATCCGACGGGTGTCCAAATTATGAATGTAGTGGAGATGTTGATTGAGAAGTATCCATGCCTCAAAGAGCCAGGGTCCTATAATGCACAATATGGATGGCAACAAAGGATAAAATATAAAATGGGAAATTATCGAGCCAAATTAAGAGGTAGCCAGCTTTCCTGCCCAGAGCTTGAGGTGAACCAAAAAAGGAAGACAATTGAAAACCCCACTCCAAAAGGCCTCAAAAGACCTAGGAAGGCTGAAGTAAATTACTTGCCACCATTTCCATTTGGGGAAACAGGAGAAAGTTTAGAGAAGGAGAGACTAGATCTCCTTAATGAAATTAGGAAAAAAAACAACAAAAACATAATTGGTGAGAAAATGGAGAAGACTTTCTCCTATCGAAGAACAGAAGTAGTTAAGAACTGCCCTGCTGTTAAAGATTTCATGGAGAGATGGCCAGCCCTTTTCTGTGAATCTGAGGTAAACTTTAGTTATGTTCTTTGTTGGCCTAATATGCAGTGATTTCAAATGCAATAAAAAATTGTTACCAGTGCACTCAACTCATCACTTGATTGTGTTACATTTTATTTTCTTTGTCTTAGATCAAAAATGAATTCAGAAGAATCACCACAATTTCCTTGGAGCGTACATTCTTGGAAAAGCTGGACTTCTATACTCCAAAACTCCTGGCTTTGTTTGAGATGAAGGGTGGGGTTGCTGGCATAAGAATTAGACATTTGCTGGATTCACTCAGCCAGGTAAAATGTAAAAAAAATACAATTGTGAATTACTCATGTGATGATATGCTGCTTCCTGACTCTGTAAATTTGTTGTTATATGTCGATGTATACACATTTAATGTTCACTGCATTTACTTCTGTTTTTAACAGGAAGAAGATAGGCTTGAAGATAGGCGAGACGTTGTGATTCGCTGCCTCCTGTCTTTCCTGGGAGAATCAGCTGAGGAGCTCATTGAAGACCACCAGGTAGTACAGTTCAATTCAATTAAAATTTATTTGTATAGTGCTTTTTACAGTGTACAATGTTTCAAGGCAGCTTTACAAAAAAAAACAATGGTGAATGATCAATAAATTGAAACAAATCAAAGAAAATGCAATAATCAATTAATAGTCTAGTGCTGCCTGGCGTCATCATTGCACAAGTCTTGGGTCATCTAACGTCTTACTGGGAGGCAGGGTCCCGACATGGATATACAATAATTAGTTACATCGAGCCACAAACTTGAACACAGTGATATGAACTGTGACTTGTTCAGTTTAAAAATATATATTTTTATTTATTTATTTTCTCTGTTGCATTCAGTGCTTTCTTCCAAAAATAACGGACCATATGAGATTCCAAGTCACAGTTCACTTAGTTCATATCACTGTGTTCAAGTTCGTGGCTCGACTTGTCGAGACTGTTTTTCAATATAGTTGCTGTCTGTATACGCGTAATGTACTGTCTTTATAAAGTATCTTCTTATTAAACTGTTTGTACACTTGAAAAGTTCTCAATGCTTTGGTTTGCATGTAAGGACCCTCATTATGCTACCGTGGTAGTGTGAGGCTATTTTGAGCCTTGTTAGTGGTATTACACTAGCGATTTACTTTATCTTACTCTCTGCCCCATATTCTAGCGTTATAAGCTAATCTGTTTTTAGAGATATAACTCTTTACATTCGACTATCATGAAAACGCATCCCAGAGAACGATCTACTAGGTAAGCATGTGTTAATTACCCCTAGGTTCATTTTTCACCGGAGTTGTCCTTTAAGAGTGGACAGTTTGTCTCAGAACAGGAACCCATTGAGGAAAATTGAAAAATTGATAATGTACAGTATTTTAACCACTTTGCACTGATTTGTGTATTTCACAGGATATCAGCAGGGAGATGATTAAGGATACCTTCTCCAGTCATGTCATGAAAATCATCGTACTAAGCAGATCTGTAGAAGAGGAAGATGCCAGTATGTCTGATGTCATCATTGTCATCGAGGGGACTGAGGTGCTGCTGGGATGTAAAAATCTCGCAAATGCATGTCTTTCACTCATGGGCTGCATTTACTCCCTAAACTTAAGCTATCCCCCAAAGCTGAGAAACACCTTCGAAGTGTTTCAGAAAATCTTTCTGGGACTAGATGCGTTAAAATTTTCGCCAAAGGTTAACTCTTTGCACAGAAAGATTCTAATGTAATCTGCTAGTTGGGCACTACTTGCACTTATTGTACTGTTTTATTTTATTTATTTTTTTGCAAGAAAGGTTGTTCAGAAAACAACTTCAACTACAGTACTAGTTAATATAACAATTCTTATGCATTTTAAGTAATGCTATTCTGCTGAGACCATCGATGCAGAGTTTTATTATTATTTTATTTTATGTTTTTGTTCCCTTAGGTTTAATCTTAGTGAAATTAAAGTTAGCTAATGAAAGGCAGCTACTATTTGACATTATTTGCACTTTTACACTTTTGTATTTGATATCTGCAACTGAGGTTTTTGTAAAATGTTTATGTTTTATGTTTATAGAAAGGTTTTATATGTTTAAATGTTTATACATTTTAATGCACTGTGTGGTTGTTCTAACAATGTTTACTGGAGTAAAATGCACTATAGTGCACCATTTACAAGACCCATCAAACTGATGGAGTTTTACTCTTTGTTTTATTTCATATTCCCATCTGTAAGGAATATCATAGAAATAAACGTATTCAAGTAAAATGTATGTCAGTGTTATTTTATTGAACACCATTTAAATACATAAACAACATCAAGTAATTTTAAATTAATATTTAAAGTAAAGATTACTAGGATTATTGTGTAAAAAAACATTTATTAGCATTACTTGAGTAAAATATATAAACAAACAGTCTATACAATTTACTGGGAAATTCCAAGTAAAATTTTACTTGAGATTTTCTAATTAAAGCTACAGTTCCTTGTCTTTCGTTTTTACTTGGGAATTCTATTGAAATTACTCACATTTTCTAAGTGAAAAAACTTTCCTAACTTTTTTTAAGTAAATCCTACTCCAAATTTTTTTCAGTGTAATTAGTTACTGTAATTTAATTATTTTTCCTACGAAAAGAAAAGTAAGGGATTTTTTTCTGTAATTGAATTACATTTACTTCTGATGTAATTAAACTATTTACTTTGTGTAATATATGTGTGTGCAATAGTGGAATGTATAATTCTTATTTGTTATACTTTGGTCAGTTAATAATACAAAATGTAATTTTATGAATTAGAAGAGAAGAAAAAAGCTGTTAGCATTACATTTTTCAAATATTTTGTGATTGTTAAATTGTATTATTGATACAAAGATTACTGAAGAATGGCTTCTTTTTCTCAAAACAGCATTTAAAATGTGCCACAGAAGCGGGGTTTCATTTCACACTAGGCTACACATTTAAATGTATTCATCTAGCAGATGCTTTAATCCAAACCACCTAAAAATATGAGGACATTTCACATTTTGTCAACGGAAGTGTATGGAAAATGTCCATCTAGATGGTTTGGTGCTTTGTTTATAGATATGAGAAAAAAAGATTAGTTTTGCAAGTCTTTTTACAATAAATTTAGGCATTATGTTACCAAATTGTATGCATTATTTTTGTGCTCTTGAGTTTCACCTGCATGTGTAATGTGACGAATGACTGCATAAAGTCTACTAGTTGAAAAAAAAATTGAATGTCTTTATTGTCTTCAGTGTATTTGTCTTTTGCTAAATGTGATTCACATTTCCTTGCCGTGCTTAAAAACTGGTTTTATCTGTTTTAATCAGTTATTAAGTAGGTTATAAATCTCGCCCACACAATGTCACATGGATTAACAATGGTTCCTTGTGTTCCCTGTGGCCCGATGGCCTTGATTTCTAATCAAAGTGTAACTGTTCTCTAAGAACTATCTCTGCGAAGCTAGATCACATTGTCCATTACTATGGTCAATCTTATTGATGCAGCTGAAGAGAAGACTGAAGAAACATAAGAACAGGAAGAATGAAAAGCAGACAACAGATTTTAAGATACAAATTATTATTTATTTCCGCGATGTCCCGTGATTCGGCCACACTTCATAAGGGTTGACCTTTTTGAAACGGCATGCCTTCACGGTATGCTTCTGGATCCCACATCCCATTCCAAGTGTTGCACACTACCCTATTCTGATGAAAACGAGGAGCGAAATGCTATTCCGAAACTGTGGCGCAAGTTGAATTGAATCCTAAGGGAGACAATAAAAAAAGTTGAAACATGATACAAGATAAATATATTTAAAACTTTTAAGATGTATTGTTTGTGTCTGATGGTGGTTTACCCAAAAGCACTGGGGTTGACCACTCCTCGGATAATAAAGCTTTTGCCAGGGGTCATTCCACCGTTGATAAGGATTTTGTATGGTACCATCTATTAAAAAAATAAAAAAATATAAAGAAACCATAACCCATCTACATTGATCATTAACAACATTAACTAAATGTCAACAAATCCCTGAACATGCCATCGCACACCCTCTTTAATTCAGCGTATTGGAACAGGTGGGCGGAACACAATAGCAGCGGAAACCGGAAGCCGGTCCTTTATGTGGTCCAAACCGGAAACCAATTATCTTTCTCATCTCCCCACAGCACGGTAACTTAAACTCAAAGAAACAAATGATTACAAATGTATTGAGTACAACAGGGCTAATCAACTGCCATTCCGTCAATCATCTTTACCTGGCCCGCCTTAACATTACAAATAAGTGGAGAGAACGGTGTGCTTTAAATGCACGCACTCCGGAGACCCCAAATCTTTTAAAGTCCACAACGCTGCCATATTCAATACGAAAGTAATTCCCTCGGCTCATAATGATTTGCGTCTTATAAAGCGATTTGATCGGTCAGTCCAAGAAACTTGATGTTATTTACAACTTTAAAATCAGCAATGCATTGCACTGCCACAGGCAATCGGTTTGTGCTCGCGATAAGTCGCGTTCTAAAACAATTGTGCCCTTGAAAGTAGGCTAACTTAGTCTCATATCTTTAAGATCCAATCTACCCTTGTTTGCCTTGTAGATTTGACAAAGAATTATAATCTTGATTGGGATTAGTCACAGAATTGTATAGCATAGTGGTTAATGAACAGAGTATATGTACTATTAAGTTTAATAGAGATGTGAAAATAAATAATACCATGTCTTATTTTTGTTGCAGGTTCAAATTCATTGTACTGGCCATCGCTACATTTTTTAATGTGTATGGTGAACAAATACACATTTAAATACATCGGTTCCTCAAATTTGGTCAAATTGATGTTCTTGACATTCGTGGAGATCTCCAGTTGACTTATGTGGAGGTTTCATCTTGAATACATCAAATCAAGAAGGCAATAAGAGCTGCATTTCTTGTTTTTCAACTAAATATTGTTTCATATATTTCTCCTAACATTTTGCCTCTCGGAACCTGTAAACTGCTTTAAAATAGACCAACTTAAGTGAACAAAAATAAATAAAAAACCTTATTTACATAATTTAAATGTGCCTATATCTAAATTATTTTGATAATGAGGTAACACAGCATTTTGTGATGTTTTTACGTGGGAGTGAAATAACACAAGTTGACTCAACCAACTATTATCAAATCCACATTTAAAAACCTTTTTTTAACTAGCATTTTTATCAAATATATAATAGAGTTAACTAATATTTTTCAACTTAAGCCAACAAAACTTAACATTCTAATGTATAAATCTGATGCAATCTCATTGTGTTGACTAATATTTTTAAGTTGATTTAACTAAAAATTGATTGCAACCAGGTAACTTATCATTTATAGTTGAACCAACGTGTTTTTTTAAATGAAGTTTTCATGAAAATAAAAATGATCATTTTATTTTTCTTACACTGTGCACTCTAAAAACACTGGGTTAAAAACAACCAAACTTGGTATGTCTTTTAACCCAGCTGCTGGGTAAATATAGGACCGAACACATTTGGGGTTAAACTAACCCAAGAAGTTTCGTTTATTGGTTTTAACCCAAGAATAGGATTGTTTTTCGACCGAAAAATTGTTTATTTTTAAATCGTTTTTTTATATTCCTTTTAAAATAATATTTTGAAGTTAAATAAATCACATGATAAGCAAATGATCAACATGTTTTATTTTTGTACATAACACAAAAGTCATAAACGTCAAATGATTCAGGCAGAATAAGTGAAAAGTCAGCGGTACAAAGTTAAATTAGAAATGTAAAGTTATGAAACTTAACTTTGCCCTCAGTCAAAAACGATTCGCAAAAAAAACAAAGAATTTATGAAACCAAATTTTGACCCTTAGATAGATGCCCACAATGAATAATAATTAAAAACTAACATAATTGCTAACGTTACAGATATCAGAGCCTTCGGTGAATTTCAGAAGGACTTGCGAGGTGAGGTTGCGTTAGGCGAGATAACGTTGCATGAGCGCCGAACACTTGGTGGTTACCTGAAGCGCGCGTCTCCCAAAACATTGAAACTGTGTAAGTTTTAAGGATCGATTGATGGAAATGCAATATAATTTATACAACTAAGTCTTCACATGTGTATAGAGAGTTTACACAATGAAGCCTTAAGATTTTCTTAACTTAGAATGACAAATGACCGACAAATTACAAGGAAAACACAAGGGCTTAGATAGACAGAACAAAGATATAGAATATAGAATAAACCATTAACTTATTATTTTGCCTCACTAAACTCCTAATTTGTTGCTTATTAATAGTTAGCAAGGTATTTGTTAGGTTTAGGTATTGGGTAGGATTAGGGAAGTATATGCTCATTTAGAATGCTTCATACAGTTTGTACTAATAAACAGCCAGTAAGCTAATAATAGGCATGCTAATTAGCAATAGTTAATAATTGGTCCCTATACTTGTTATCGATTACACTATTAACAAACTATGCATTTGCATTTATTCATTCCACAGACGAAATGACAAAAATATACTTTATAGTAATGTGTAGAGCATCATAAAAATGCATTCAGGATTACAAAAATGAAGCCACAGACAAAACATTGTGGCTTTAATAAATTTGAACACTGTATGTAAGAATGGCATCGCCTTAGCAAAACAAAATATTAGGATTCAACTCAATGTCGGGACTTTTTTGAAACTACATTTATTATTATGAGCCATTTTGCAACTCCAGTTCCCATGATGCTTTGTCTCGTTGTGTATTGGTCTCACCTGTGTCTCATTACCTGTTTGTTCCTTCATCTGGGTATATATAGTTCTCCCTAATGTTCAGTTTTCTGGCGTGAATTGCTGATGTATGTGCTCCCTTGTGTTTCTTGGACCATTGAGCTACCCTTATGTTTCTTTTGGATTAACATTTAATCCCACTGGTCACATTTGTGACCACAATCGTTCCTTGCATATTGTATTGTGGAATTCAAAAGTAACTCGTATTATGAAGCACATGTTCATATTTAAGGAAGATGTAAGATTTCTATGAGTTTATGGTAGGTCTAACATGAATGGTTTGTTTGGTCGTGACCACACACATTTATTTACTGGTGCTGACATATTACCGAAATGAGGACATCAAAGCTCAGAAAGACCGGTAAATTTATGAAGTTCCTTTTTGAATGACACATACATTTTTTGTACATATCATCATGAAAGTGTTTTGCACATCGAAATTAAGTTATAGCATGATTTATTCTGTTGTCAAACTGCAGATAAATGAAGAGGTGGTTTAACACAGGAAGTCTTTGTCATTGTGTTATTTTTATGAACGATCTCTTTTAGCCTGCCTTGAAGTCAAGTTTTGGATTTACTTGACACTGATGATCCAGAGCCTGCAATTTGTTATAGTGGTCATTTAAATAGAGAAGGATGCAAAAAGACAATAAAGTGAAAACCATCCGCTGTGGCTATAAGGTTTGTAGACTGGCATCCTCGGGGGGATACCTCTACCACGTGGAGCCTTATGCTGGAGTGCATACCTTTCTTCAAGAGACTGGGTTAGGTCATGGGCCAAGTGTAGTGCTGGGTTTGGCTGATCAAGCTGGTGTTCCAGAAGGATGCAACATCACACATGACAACCTCTTCACCACATTATCTCTGATTTATGAGATAACCAATGAGGATATGGGTGTTCTGGGACCATGCGGCAATACCAGTTGTTTGATGTGCCATTCAAACCAATGAAGGAATTCCAAAAGCTACAGCGAGGCTTCACGGAGGTTCTGTCTGAAGGAGAATAGCTACGGGTGAGATTGAGGGATAACAATGTGGTCACTGTTGCAAGCAATATGGAAAATGACTACACTGAGTTACCAGTAAGATGGAACAAGGAAAGGCATATGACTACCTCCAGCAACCTCGAATAATCCACTCTTACAACCAGCGAATGGGAGGAGTAGATCTACATGATCTTGAGGCCAACCAAAATGTCAGCTGCTGTGACTGATATACCCAGGTTTGATGGTGTTGCTCACTGGCCGATAAACACAAGGTAGGCTGATTATATGAAGATTTGTTTTTCATCACAATTTTTTTATAACAACTGCAAATGTGTTCAAGAAGCTAAACGCAAGAGAAATCATTGTGTAAATATTCATTTTGTTTTGCAGGAAATAGGTTTCACAGATGTCGTGTCTGTGATGGTTGCACATCATTTGGCTGTAAGAAGTTTGCCAGGTCAATGAATATTGAGTGCTTCAAGAAATTTCATAATGTCTGAGGGAGGTGTTATCTAATCCATGAGTTCCACACCAGGACACAGTTATTTTTTTAGAAAGCACTGTTTTGGGATAGCATTTTGCTACAATCCTCGTTTTGATCAGAATAGGGTAGTGTGCAATACTTTGGGATGGGAAGTGGGGTCCAGAAGCACACCCTAATGGCATGCCGTTTAAAGAATGTCAACCCTTTGAGGTAGTCTCATATCTTTATGATCCCTCAATGTAACCTTGTTTGCATTGTAGATTTGCTCGGTCGCCCTGATTTCCCTCGAATTTGGGGCTAACCCCCAGGTCGAGCGTGCCGTCTCAGTGCACCTGTGCCCGCAGACTAATGCCGCCTGGAGGGGCCGACCAAGGCTCCCTTTCAAGTCATGTAAGTTCTCTTCATCTCCTGTGTCAAAGGCTTACACTGCTGCTGGTCAAGCTGCCTCTGCGCTTCTTGCCATGGCGATCCTGCAGGTCCACAAGGGTAAGGCATTGAAGATACTGGATTAGGGAATGTGCAACCCGACGGTTATGCAGGAACTGCGCACCCCCACTGACCTCGCTCTGCCGGCAACCAAGGTGACTGTGCACACGCTGGGTCTAACGATGTCCACTCTGGTGGTCCAGGAGAGAGACCTTTGGCTTAACCTTGTGCAGAAGTGAGACTTCAAAAAAGTCTGATTTCTCTATGCGTCAACCTCGCAGGGTGGGCTGTTTGGTGAGACTGTCCAGGACTTTTCCCAACAGTTTTCGATAATAAAACCGGACTATTTCTAGTTAGACTGAGCATTGAAGTGCAACTATAAGATTATTCAATAAGTAAAGAGTTTTATTCTTTCATCACTTCGTGTCCTGCTTGATGTTTCCTCCCCAGTATTTCTGTATCAGCCTCATTGTTGGGTAAAACTAAACACACAAAATTTTTATTATAAAATAAAAAATGATAAAAATGTCGTGTTTTGCTTATTACAACATTTTTTCACATCAAGTGACGAGTCTCTCCTGTCAAAAACCTCAGGGTGACAGTAGTGATTCATTCAGTATCAAAGGATTCTAGTGGTGAAATGATAAAACATAAAAACTTTATTGTCAGGTTTTATGCTATTACATATACCCCCTGGTTTTACTTGTTTAATCCCACACTAAACACTTCAAATGGTTTCTTGTGTTCTCATTTCAACTTCCATCTCAAAAGTTTAAAAATGTTGTCTATTATCTGTCAAGTATCATGTTTCTTTTCTTTTTTAAATAGTTTTTTTGGTTGCACTTTACATTAAGGTTCCTTTTATAAAGCATTTGTAAATGTGTTCATTAATATTTAATGTCATTTACAAATGCATTATAAAGCAGTTATTACTGCATAAATAAAAAGGGATTCTGATAAAATACCTGCCAAATAGTGAGCTATCTTTAACTCGCATATTATAAATGCTTAATAATTTACATTTCATTTGGCAGACGAAAGCAACTTACAAGTAGGGTGCAGTGGGCAGCTATCACTGCATAGCAAACGGGGGTAAGGTGCCTTGCTCAAGGGCACTTCACTCATTTCCTGGTGGCACTGAGAATTGAACTAGCGACCTGATTACCACTCGAACTCTCTAACGACTAGACCACAATAATAAACGTATTTCAGAATATAAACCTCTGTCCTAAACCAACATAAACAAATTAGGTCAATAAATAAAAAATTCATTTACAGTACATGTAGTCAATTAGCAGACGCTTTTATCCAAAGCGACTTACAGAGAGTTCAGGGAGCAAAAAGCGATATGTCATACAAGAAAAATAATACAAAAGGTTCCATTACAAAGTTACTAGTTTCAACAATAGTCAGACCAGAATCAGTTGAGAGAAAGAGAGAGGGTTAGTGTTTTTTTATTCCTTTTTGTCACGTATTCACAGAATAGTTAGTTACTTCGTAAACATAACTTCAGTTTTTGCAGTATGTGGTGTCAAAATGTAAGTGTGGATATTATCACAGTATTTTGAGTTTTTCAGGGAAATACAACCAAAATCATCAGACACACACATGACTTCTTCTGCATCACATCTCATTCATCTGCTTTATTTCTTCTCACACAAGTTAACTCAACTAATGACTTTAAAATCCACTCCGCTCATTTGATTTTTTTTTGTTTTTTTAATAAAGATTCTCAGATATTTTATACGTACATACTCTATACTTAAGAGAGACAACAACATCAAGAAACTGCATGTTTTAACTATTGTTGAATACAATAGAAGCAATTCTGAGTTTTACAAGGCTCACCTTAAGAAGGTGATGTTATGTAAGTTCCCTGGAATTGCCTGAGAGTATCTTTGATTATTTTCAGCATCATAAAGAACACACCTGCTGTCATAAAACTAACACACATAGTCATTAGGTGACCGATACTTTATGTGTGTAGATATCTACAGCCAAAGCTGGGTTATTTCACTTCATATTTTGATACTTTGAACCAACCCGACCACCTGTTCAGGAAATGTAAACATTTGACACAATCTAGTGTAGGATTTTGAGATTTATCTGAAGTTTACATCATAAAGAATGGAAATTCTTTCATCATTGTCTCACCTCACGTCATTTTGCACCTGTAGGATTTTGTTTTACAGTAGACATATTCAAGAATGTTGGCAACTGAACAACGGTGGTACCCATCGACTTCTATTTAATGTACACAAAGGCTGTTGTTCGGTTGCCAACATTCTTCAAAATATCTACTTTTGTGTTCTGCAGACTAAAGAAAGTCATACAGGTTTAAAATGACACGAGGATAAGTAAATGTGGTGAGCTATTCCCTTTAACCCCTGCTTTTCTGACATGAAGTGTTTTTTCATCAAATTACTTAACCTCATTTATTTCATTGTTGAAGTCAAATTAAAGTTTTATTCATATCTTCCCATATGCACACATTTCCTGCAGTTGCCATTTGTTTTATGTAACATGAAAAAGTGCCAAAAGAAAGAGGAAATATTTGACAACCATAGGACAGTGAGATCATAGTTCCTTGGTATTTTCAGGTGCTTTTTTAGATCCTTATCTCCTCAAATTTGTGCCCTCGGGAATATGGGTTGGGCTTCAGTGCTTCCTGTATTTAAGATGCTCACACTTGACAGACGCACTTATATTGTAAGACTGCAGAAAAATACAGTTGAGTAGAATGGCATGTCAAGAGCTGGTAAGTTACTTTTTAATCATTTTGCAATTCGGGGTGCATTTTATGTGGTTGTTGTAGGCAACAATTTCTTCAGAGAAACGAACTTTATCATAAATGTACGGTTTTAAACTACAGTACTTTTCATGTTTATTGTTTCTCTGAGCTCTTAATGCTGCATTAATGTTTAGGACCAATGTTCATATTTGGCGCGGAATCACAACCTAATAGTGTTTTGTTTTCAATTATGAACCTCAAATCAGGCGGTGCCGTGCATAACTGTGATCAATGGTCCACTGAAACCAGGCAAAATCTTGACCAGGAGTTGTCAGCAACGACCTTAAGAGGTTTACAATCATCATACACAATGAAAAATATATCTTCTTTTTCAAAATATTTGTTTACTTATTGTGCTCTCTTTTTCGCCACAGATTTGGGATCGCCTTTCACTACAAGCCTTATTTTGATGAGAATAAGATAGTGTGTATACTTGGGATGGGAATTGGGGTAAAGAAGAATATCCTTCGGGCATGTCGTTTAAAGCAGGTCAACCCTTTGAGGTATGCAGAGAGTATTCTTTTTACAACTATATATCACATTCCATCTAGGATTTATTTATTTATGACTGTTGCAAAGTGATCACTATTGAGTCCCCAGGTTTGTTTGTTTAGATTGTGTATGTACAATATAGGAGTAAACTATATATTTTTTCAATCTTTTGTGTTTGTTTCAGGTCATGATTTATTGTACTGACAGTGGCTACAGCGTGTCGGTGGATGGTCATCAAATGCAAACTTACAACCATCGCTTCATGTAGTTGCATGATATTGATGTTCTTGATGTTCGTGGAGATCTGCAGGTGACTTCTGTGGAGGCTTAGCAGCAATTTCATCCTCATTCAAGCCAATGAGAGCGGTCCATTTATTGACTTTCCTTGGTAATCTCAGGATCTGAGTTTTTAAAACCTTCACTTATAGTCAATATATTTAATCATCCTGCTCATCATTTCATTATATGCATTTATTTTATCATAAAATCTTTTGATTTTGTTTTAACTGATGTTAAATGATGTAATGTCTCAACATAATAACACCAGACTGTTTTCTAGACTGAGCATTGAAGTGCAACTATAAGATTATCCAATAAACTGAGTTTTATTCTTTCATCACTATGTGTCCTGCGTGATGTTTCTTTCCAGGTATCTCTGTATCAGCCTCGTTGTTGAGTAGAACTAAACACACACACTACATTTTTACATCTTTTTATATATATATAAGAAATGATAAAAATGATCGTGTTTGCTTATTACAACGTTCACATCAAGTGACGAGTCTCTCCTGTCAAAACCCTCAGGGTGGCAGTAGTGATCCATTCAGTATCACAGAATTCTAGTGGTCAAATAACAAAACAAAACATAAAAACGTTATTGTCAGGTTTTATGCTATTACATATACCTCCTGGTTTTACCTGTTTAATCCCACACTAAAGACTTAGTTTCTTGTCTTCCCATTTCAGCTTTTAATAACTTTCTCAAAAAGTCAATTTCCTTGAATTCTTGTTAATGTGTTCTCTCAAAAATTCCTGTGAAATATGTTTTATTTCATCAAGCTCTCACACAAATAGACATGTATACAGGTTCTTGCTTGTCAGAAGAACAAGGGTGTAGATCTTTAAAACACACTTTCTAATTATCACCAGATCATACAAACTGTCATCACCAGAATTAATGATTAATCTGAATTATCTCTTTGAGTTTGAAATGTCAATGTTAAAAATATGTGATATTATATATTGTTAATCCTTATAATAAATTATCAAACAAATTTTCCTTATTTATCCGCGAATAACATTTGTTTAATCTCTATTGCCTACTGTTAAATTATGCTGACAGAATACAGTGGTTTCGTTTTATTGATCTTTGCTGCATTTCCCGATAAAGTTGTTTCTTAGCGCGCTACGAAGACTCTGAAGTTACACCTTAACTCAAGTTGTGACTTTTCTAGGCGTGTTCTCCGAACTATACATGTGGAGGATACTTAAGGTAAACCTTATTGTGTGCGACATTTGCATATGCTGTCCGTGGCGGTGGTGCTGAATATGATATAGATGCCTCGAGAATCGATTGTCTACCTTGCGTTTAGTGGGAAAAGTATTGAGAAAACGATATCTATAAAGCAACGCTAATAGTTAGAAATAGTAGAATTGTATTTTTCAAGGCTCACTGAAATAGTATAAATAAGAAATAAATATATGTGTGTGTGTGTGTGTGTGTGCATTTATTTATAATTTTGCAAGCGTGCGACCCGCAATTACGGCCATACGTTGTCTGCGTCATTAACTGACTGTTGGCTGCGCCTGTTTTGAAAGGGTAATTCATATTCTCATAGTTTGCCATCGTGTGTTACTGTTCTCTGAGATCTGTGTTGACTGGCGTAAATCACTCATTTGTTTATGGGAATAAGTGTCCCATCCAGAAGGCCAGTCACTGGTGGAACACCTGCAATGGCTTGGAAGCCTTGATGTGCCTCAACCACATTCGGTGGCATGACGGAACAGGATGTTTGTCACTGAGTGAACGCACCACCCCACCAAGGTCTTAGTCAGCCCATATTCATCCCCAAACACCTCCAGAAAACTCCCCACGGCATAAAAATGAAGAGCCACCATGCATCAGCTGATTTTCGGGGCTAAGGGGGTTCTGTCGAGTTTGTCTCGACAAAGTTGGGCCAACGAGATGCAAGAGCTGCAGAATTTGCCCCCGTTGCAGGCTAAATTTGTGTAGAATTGTCTCATCTGACATGGTAGCCAGGAGGCTAAAGTGTTCTCTACTGAAGTACTAACTGTCAAATGGTTTGCCAGCTGAAGTGCCTTGGGGTAATAGTGGAGGGACAGTAAGTAAGGTAGATATCAGCTGCTCAGCACACACGAAAATGTTCGGCCGAAAATGTCATTATTGGTTTCGGGCCGAAAAAAAAAAAAAACAGGGGATAATGTAAACCGAAAATGAATGGATAACTGGATAAACACACAGAAAGATATTTGGAAGAATGATTGTAACCAAACAGTTCTTGGCCACCATTGACTACCATAGTAGGAAAAATGACAATTGCAGTCAAAAGAACTGTTTACTGTCTTGCATTCTTCAAAATATCTTCTTTTGTGTTCAATAGAACAACGGAAGTTATAAACCATTTTTCATGCTATGGTTGTCCGTGGTGGCCAAAAACTGTTTGGTTACAAGCACTCTTCCAGGTATCTTTCTCTGTGTTCATCAGAACAAAGAAATGTATACAAATTTGAAACTTAAGGGTGTGTAAATGAATTCATTTTTAGGTGAACTGTTCCTTTAAAACTGAAAACAGACAATGTTAGGGTCATTTATCTAAGATGTCATCTATATCTAAAGTTTGACTGTTTCTATGTGCACAGTGACCCGTGTAGACTGAAGGCCCCTGCTGGCAAATCATGGCGTCGTGGCCCCTGGCCGTTGGGGCCCCTGAGGCTTTTTCAAGTGCGGAAGGCCTCGGCATCAATGTTTGTCATCCTGTTTGCCCTCCTGCTTGCTGTGGTGGTCTGGCCCCTCGTTTCACTTAACAATAACCCGTGCCATCGTTCCAATACTCTAACCCGCTCATTTCAATGGCCCTACATTACAAAGGACCCCCTCCAACCTGATGATGCAAACTGCGGTACTGTTACCTAACAGCAGAGAGCTTCGAAGCACCTAGGGAATCCAAAGTGCTTGATTTATCAGGGATACTATTAAAAATTTCTCACCCGGAGATGGTGTGAGGAAAAGATTTGCTGTATCTGTTTGGCTGCATGAGCAGTGTTGCATAAGGATTACTCATGGTAATTCTTATAGGCCTTAAATGTAGTTGAACTCATCAAACCCTATGTTTAAGGCCTATGAAGTGCACTTAATTCTACTCTGGTGATTGAAACTTTTCACAATTTCAGAGAGAATAGCAAAACATTAAAGACGTATGATGACTGGAGATATCAATGTTTAAAAATGACTTGTCGAAGATGTTTACTTGAATTTTCTATATTTTTGTGCATAAATCAGGCTAACTGTCATTTTGAAATTTGTTCAGCTTATTATTTATAGATTTGTTAAAGAAGCCAATAAAATAATAATTTAAACTGCAGAGGACTTTTATGCATGAAACTGTGTGTGCGTGCAAAATCTTAATTTTTTTTTCTACTGTTGTTCAAATAGTTTAAAAATGTAATGTGAGAAAAATTGTGTTCAACAAAAATTATTGTACATTTCATACTCAAATCCTGCAATGATTTCATCAGGAACCCCCACATTGCATGTTGTAACTGTTATATAATTGCATCCTGAACTGTAATTTGCAAATGACATCATACTAATGAATAATACACACACAAAACGCATTAAAGCACATCATGGACAGTTTTGCAATGCCTTGTCATTTTTTTATGACTTCTAAAATAAAAGCGATGAGTTGAAAACAAGTGGCCCGCTGTGTTTGGTAACTGGAATGCATGTGGAGTGATATGGCATGTGAATCCCATTGGGGGGGCCAGCAAGTGTCATTCTCTGTGTATTGGGGTTAGTGGGCAGGCTGAATGAAGTTTTTGTGTTGCTGCCAGAGAGGAACATTCAAAGATTATGAAAGAATGTTTCAATTTCATTTAGCACACAAATGATGTTAGTTGGAAAAGTCTGCAGATGGCCTTTCAGCCTCACTGTCCATTCAGACCTCTGGGAGCTGAACTAGTCGACACTGCAGAAATCCAGTGTTTTGTGTACCCGGTAAACATGCAGGTCTTTGTCTGAAGATGAGTTTATTTACTGGCTAGGAGAAAAAACAGCATCAAATTGAGCCATATACTGTTGCAAGTGAAGAGCCTATAAAATCCAAACAAATAAATCCTGTTATCTATGGAGGACGTAAACAAATAGAAGAATTATGGGATCAGAATCCCGCCACAAGTATTGTGGTCATGTTTTGAAAAATAACAAGCGCAAATAAAAAAATAGCGTGAAAAACTGAAAAACAAACGACAAAAAAAATTGAAGAACAAACAACGCGGTCACGGATCGAAAAGTAATAAGCGTGAATCAAAAATGTATATACGTTTAAAATTATACCGCAGAAAACTGAAACATGAATTCAACATTTTCCAAATCACAAACAAAATCAGGTTTCCCGCTCATATTTTGTTTTTGTGTGCTTGCGTTATATTTTCCCCTTTGCTCTCGTTTCCACGTTCTGCGCTCGCAATTCCAAATGTTGCGGTTAAAGTTTCATGTAAATTAGGTCGGACTCAGGGCGGGGTTCAACGTCACCATTGGTTAACTACTTCTAGATTGACAGCTGCTCCTCTAGCCAATCGGTCGAAGGGAGAGGTGACGTCACTCCAATTCGACTCGTGTCGTGGCAGGCGTGTGAAGATGGATAACCAGCGTCAGCAGGCAAATGCAGGACAATCTCAGGTAATTAATTACGTTTTAATGATTCATTCGTGGGTGAAAGGTGTTATGTTTGCTTTGTGTGTTATGTTATTTTCTGCAAGCTCTATGTAGTCCGTGTAGACCGATATCTAGCCCGTTAACACGTGTATGGTTCGTTTGGTTTAGTTAGGAATCTTTTATATCATGGCAGTATTTCAATTGTTGGATGTAATTAGGGTTCGAGCCCGTAGTGCTAGAAACCTATTGTATTTGTAGGTTTTATTATTATTATATCTAAAATTGCATGATTTTGCTATCTTTAACGGTGTAGCCTCGAGACCAAAGCGTGACCAGCTATTCCATGAAGATTATTAAGGTTTTATGCATTGATCCTAACTCACTAAGACAATCAAGCAGTTCCAATAGCATTGAGAAGTCTAGCTGGTTACCGTTTATATTAGAAATAGAGGACATAACAGAACCAGATTAAGTATGCCAACTAAGCACTTTAAACTTAGGCCTATATACAGTGCATTCATAAAGTAGTCCGACTCATTTTGCCCACATTTAATGGTGCAGTCTTAAATTGAAACTGTTCACATACAAATTTAACCTCACCAATATATTCCCAGTACCTATTGTGATGAATGATAATAGTTTTGGCAAATGTAAAACCCTAAAAAAATATCAGTAAAACAAATTGACCGTACAATTACATCATTATAAAGAGTGAAGCGTTCTGAATGCACAATATAAAGGTTTTCTCATTATACTAGATTTAACTCTTAATGTTAACTTTGTGTTAGCAGACAGAGTATCCGGATGTGCTTAGTGCAGCACAGAGCCTCATCTCTGTGCTAACACAGACTCTTAATCAGAGTCCTGTACCACCATGTGCACAAGTTCACGTGCAGGGTCATGGGCAGCAGACAGCGGTACAAGAAAGACAGACAAATACCACCATTGATCAGGACATGGCCAGGTGCATGTTGCTGGCCATACAGTTCATGGATACCCAGTCTAATAGTTCAAAGCTTTAATTTGCAGGCACTCTGTCATTTACATAGTCAAACCCCTACACTATTAAAGTTGACATTTTTATGTTAAACAAACTTAGTTAAAAATGAACACATTTTAATTACTATATACCTACTAGCATTAATTTTATGTTGGAAACAAATATAAATTATTGTTTTTTTCTTTTCCTTGTAGGGCCTTTCCCAGCATGTTCCGGAGACATGCAATCAGGGGGGAAAAAAGAATAAATGTAGCATCCAGAACACATTCCAAAACTGCAAAAGTCTTCAAACCCTATGATTTAAATGTATATCTTTTAGATAAAAATTCTGAGACTACCCCCTCAGCTGCACACGAACTCAAGCTTGTTCAAGCAGGGCTTGGCAAAAGGACCATCTCCATTGCAATGGACATGACGCATTCAGAGGTATGGTAGTGTATTTGTCTTTTTGAACAACTGGAAAAAATAAATGTATAGTACAATCATACGTACAGGTAATAGAAACAAATATTCAAAATTTGTGAGTTTCTCTGCATTTTACAATAGTTTTCCAGCACGTTGTACGAAGCATTCCCAAAAATGGAGTGTTTGAGTGGAGGATGGATGCTTTATAAGGCCAATGGTGACTTTTTACATTTTCTTCATTACCACTTGAGTCATTATGTTTTGAGTTATAAAAAAAATTGTCATCTTAATTTGATCTTTGATCATAGGGGGATGCGGTACAAGACTGATAAACATTATACCTCCAGACTCCGAAGGTTACACTGGATCCCAAATCAGATCTGCCTCTGCATCTGGAAAGACAATGCTTTATGTAGTTCCTTTACAAGAGGAACTGGACCTTAATCCTCTCCCTAATGATGCCAGAGAATTTACTAAAATGCCAAAGGCAACTTGCCAAATATGCAACCACAGCATGCCCTTGCAAGTGCTGGCTCTCCACATTCAGGTTTGCAAGTCAAATGATTCAACATCTTCAAATGAAGAGGTAATTGATTAATGCGGTCTAATTATTTAATGAATTCATGATGGGTTTTCGGGGGGGCACGGTGGCTTAGTGGTTAGCACGTTCGCCTCACACCTCCAGGGTTGGAGGATCGATTCCCGCTTCCGACTTGTGTGTGTGGAGTTTGCATGTTCTCCCCGTGCCTCAGGGGTTTCCTCCGGGTACTCCGGTTTCCTCCCCTGGTCCAAAGACATGCATGGTAGGTTGATTGGCATCTCTGGAAAAATTGTCCGTAGGGTGTGAGTGCGTGAGTGAATGAGTGAATGTGTGTGCCCTGCGATGGGTTGGCACTCCATCCAGGGTGTATCCTGCCTTGATGCCCAAAGACTCCTGAGATAGGCGCAGGCTCCCCGTGACCCGAGGTAGTTCGGATAAGCGGTAGAAAATGGATGGATGGATGATGGGTTTTCGTGCATGTTTTGACTGATTGTTTATTTTCATTAGTTTAACATTCCATTTAGATTAAAAAAAATATTGATTACTGTGTGTAGTTACCTTCAATAGGATTTTTGTGTATGTTAATGTCATCAGGTAGCTAATTACATACTTATGATGACCTACTTTGTATGATACAGTTATTGGTAAATTTCTTTGTTTTTGGAGCAGCCAGAAGTTCAGTTCGTCTCACAAAACAATTTGGATGAGATGAAACAAGAACATTTTCCATCTGAGGTAATGTGGCATTAAAATTCTACATCCCGTATCAACATTTTTTCCATTGTGCTTTTATATCATTTGTATGTATATTTGTATCACACATATATTTGTATGAGTGTGAGATGGTGGTCTAGTGTGTTAAACCACTGAACTGGTAAATCAAAGGTTGCTGGTTCGATCCCAGCAGCCACCACCAGTGTGTCCTTGAGCAAGACACTTTACTCCACGTTGCTCCAGGGGAATTGTCCCTAATAAGTGCATTGTAAGTCGCTTTGGATAAAAGCGTCTGCCAAATGACTAAAAAAATATCATTAAAAAATTGTTTGTAGTCTATTTTACCATGCCCAATATGTCAGCTGAAGTTTCCTGTGGACAGTCTAGAGCTACATGCCAGCCTGTGTGGAGAAGAAAATATATGTGAGTAACACAAACTTTGGGAAACATTGATCTTGGAAACCAATATTTTTTAAATCAACCCCAAGTGCTTTAATGCCACATGTGCCACTGTAAAAATTGTCTCCACATTACAGTGAAGTCTCCTGATCACAGCCCTTTTATCCACAATGATGATTCTTCTATTGCTGACGAAACAGGCAATTCAAGCTGTCGACAAGTATTATGGTAAAATTTACATTTAGCGGAGTCAAAAATGTTCAATAAGTGTCATAGTGTATATAGTGTTCACCATCTCATTATCTCCTGCCACAGCCTTGAAGATATTCTGGAGCTGCTTGCTGGCCGAGTAAATGCAGAGAATCAGTTCCGCATTTGTGTTTCATGGGACAATCTCCTAGAGAGGGGGCTCAAGCAGTGGCAAAGACAGAAAAAAGGAAATCCAGCCAACCAGCTAAAGATAACCTTTATTGGTGAAGCTGGAGTTGACTCTGGTGCTTTACGAAAGGAGTTTCTTACAGGTAAGTTATTAAGTGGAAATGCTGTTAAAAAAAATCTAATTTATCTGTGTAATTCACACACTGCTTTTTCTCAATGTTATTCAAAGAAATGATCAGTGGCATTGAAAAACGCCTCTTCTTGGGTCAGAGAGCAAAGAGTCCACAGTACTCCAACAGTGACCTTGACAATGGTCTCTTCAGGTTTGTGATGTTCTAGCTAAATTTTTAAATCACATGTGTAATGCAAATGACTGAGTACTTTTTTAAACATCTCTTTTGAATAACAGGACTGCTGGAGAGATCTTCGCTGTCAGCCTAGCTCAAGGTGGCCCAGCCCCATGTTTTATGAGAGAGTGGTGCTACTCCTACCTCACCACTGGGGAAGTTGATGTCACTAGAATTTGCAAGGATGATGTAGATGATGTTGAATACTCTTGTGGCGAGGCGCCGACCGAGGATCAGCGTCGCCCTGGAAACGGCCCGGCAGCTAACGCTGATTGCGTCCAGCTGACGCTGATTAGCTGCCGGGCATAAAAGAAGCGTGCTCACACCACTAAGGGTCCTTGGTTAGTCGCACCCACCGCTGTCCTCGTTTGACCCCCAGCGCGAGAGAGTGAGAGGACAGCGAGGGAGACACGAGCGTGAACTACCTAACTGCACGAGCGCGGACTTTATGTTACGAGCACCCTGGGTGAAACCTTTTATTTTGTTTATTGTGGATTTGTGCAATAAATGCCCCAGTGGGGTTGTTGTTATCACCCCTCCTGTCTGTGTCGTGTCTCTCACCCCGTTACACTGGTGGAGAATGCAGGCAAAGAGAGACCGACTCGGCAGGCGTTCGTGTGGTACGTGTTTCCTGGGTCCATCGAGGGACGGACACGCTCTCCTCATCAGCGTCCAACCCGGAGGAAACAGAGGACGACGAAGAGAGAGTGACAAAGGTATCGATGGCGCCAAGCGGAGGGACAATCCCAGCCAGCAGAAGATGCTGTGGAGCCGACCGAGAGCGCGGTCCAGGTACCAGATAGTGCCGCCCAGCTGCCCGACAGAGCTACCCAGCCGCCAGAGACCGCTACTCAGCCGCCCGACCGAGCTACTCAGCCGACAGGAGATGCGGCCCAGCCGTCATGGAGCGCTGCACAGGTGGGAGTCCCGTTCGGATGCCAGCCGGCAAAGTGTACCAGGAGTGTGCCAGCCGGCGATCCAGTTCCGTCCTCCAGCCGGCCTTTCCAGTCCGTCTTCCAGTCGGTATGGGTCGGACTATAAGGCGATATTTTCCCTCCCACCCCTACTATCGTCCCGAGGTTCCTGTAGGAGCTGCCCGGTTACCAGGTCGACGCTTGGGGGGGGAAATGTGGCGAGGCGCCGACCGAGGATCAGCGTCGCCCTGGAAACGGCCCGGCAGCTAACGCTGATTGCGTCCAGCTGACGCTGAGTAGCTGCCGGGCATAAAAGAAGCGTGCTCACACCACTAAGGGTCCTTGGTTAGTCGCACCCACCGCTGTCCTCGTTTGACCCCCAGCGCGAGAGAGTGAGAGGACAGCGAGGGAGACACGAGCGTGAACTACCTAACTGCACGAGCGCGGACTTTATGTTACGAGCACCCTGGGTGAAACCTTTTATTTTGTTTATTGTGGATTTGTGCAATAAATTCCCCAGTGGGGTTGTTGTTATCACCCCTCCTGTCTGTGTCGTGTCTCTCACCCCGTTACAACTCTCTATTGATCGCAAAGGTGACTTCACTCTGAATACTGCCTAATAGTTACCAGCAGAATATTGCATTGTTGGTTTGCAATTACCACAAAGTGATAACAAAAAGTTAATTTGGCATCCTGTTTTCACTTAATGTTTTTCTTTAGGTTGAAGAGGCAACTGATCTGACAGAATTCACAGATGAAATTATCAGCTGTGGATACACAGGAGCACTCATCATAGATAAAAAAAATGCCATAATTCGGTAAATATGGATAAAACTTGTTAACCTTAATGGCCTTATTACAAACTTATGCTGTAGTACTTGCTTTACAGCTGTTTTTATTGTTATTAGTAAATTTGTTACTTCTATTTTTCTCCACAAGAGCAATTGTTCTTCATGCAGCATTTCAAGTAACACCAATGCTTGGAGACTTGCGTAAAGGGCTCCAGCTGTATGGATTTCTGGACATAGTTAAGTGCAAGAGTCTGTTTGTTCCTGGGGAGGATTGCACAGTAAGTTTAATGTTTGTAACAACATTGTTTTTTTTAACTAAAAACACATTTGTTGTTCTAGTGACAATTTGTTCTTTTTCCAGCCAGATGCTGACTATATTCTCAGCAATGTTGCTCCTGAAATGAGTGAGAGAGGAACTTCGAGGGCTTCGATTGAGAGCAAAATCATAAACTACTTTCAGGACTTCCTTCAAGAAATTGAATGTGGAGGTGGGCTTTGCATTGTATTGTACTTCATTATTAATCTTAATGGGATGGTTTCTCAAAAATGAAAGATATGACTTTCTTCATTAAAAATGGGATACTGAACTGGGATAGAGAAAGAGACTTAAGAGACTTAAATCTTAAAAATAAGATTTGTCCAGTGTTTTCAGTGTAACAGCAAAGTATTGCTTTAAAACCAGAGTCTCTCAGTCCTTTGTTGCGTTAATTTTTTTTCTTTACACAAAATTATAGAGTGTGCGGAGGATGCAGCAGAAGAGGAAAATGATCCATCATCCTACCTCACTGTCCCTAAAATCATGCAGTGGATCACAGGCCAGGGGCATAAGCCACTACTGCTTTCGGAAAAGATGGCTTTTCAGATAGTTTTTAAATTTGATCATGACTGTAAAGTCAGAATGCCACAGCACACCATATGCTACCCAATAGTAAGCGCTTGCACTAATACTATAACTTTTCCAGTAGCACACATGACAACATATGAAGACTTTAAATGCATCCTTGTACAAGCCATAAAATCAGGGGGAACATTTAGCAGGGTTTGAATATCTTTAATTGCTGGATTTGAGTTGATCTCTTACAGTTTAACACATTTCCTATCACAACCTGTTGGAGGTCTGCCGTACTTTTCTTTCTACATTAAGATACTTGTTGAATTTTCTATAGTGAAATGTTTTAAATGTTAGCGTGCAGTTTCTGTAGTTTATATCTGATTTTAGATATGTAAGTTGCATTTGCTGTTCAAATCATGCAGCTCTGTTGTAGAGCTCAATTTGACTTATTTTATATCTGTTTTAAGGTACAGATGTTGCATTTAGTTTATAAGTTACGTGTATTCCAAGAGAACCTTGATGTAGAGGTTTGACAATGTAAATTACTATAATAAAAAACCTTTATATGTCATTGCTTTTGTTTTATTTTCATGCCAAATGTGTTTTAAGCCAACAATAAATAATTAAATTGTTTAATCTCTGTGTGGTTAACACTGATCAACTTTACGTCTGATGTTTTGGGCTCCACATATTGTTATTCAAGAAGCTGCTGCACAAAATGTAACACTGATAAGTAAATATCTTGGCCAAAGTCTGTAGACTGTGAAACCGGATTAATGGTTGTCCTGAGTCGGGCCATTTCATACTCTGAGAGCAAACACTCCACCTGAGGGACCACTACTCCAGTGTTTTGCTCCTCCAGTGGGTAAGTGCCATCTTGCACCAAAATGTTGAGGTCCTGGATTACAAAGAAAAGAAAAAATACTAATAAGTGAACAGTAAAGACAAAATATATATTGTGTTTTTTTTTCCCATACCTCCATGTCACATGAAACATTGACTGGATTCTGTGCAAGTCCGATTTCCACAGCTGATTGGGGGAAAGATTTTGCTCTGTTCGGATGGAATGGTCATTCCATGCATCAGTGAAAGTATCTAGGTCTCTTTGGAGGCGGGTAACAAAAACATAATGTGCACAGAAGAGGTGAATGGTGTTTGATGGGTCAAGAGAGCCACCCTCTTCCAAATTATGTAGAACATCATAATACAAGATTGAAACGGACATCCACACATCTTTCCACAGCCGTTCTACCCTGAATGTAAGAGACAAAACAACCTTATTTCTTAGTCACTTACAATTCAAAAAGTTAAACAAATGAATTACCTTTGATTATGAACGCTCTTCCCCGAAATGAAACTTCCCCTGCCACAGCCCTGAACAGTGAACATCCACCTTGCAATGTCCACATTTTCTACACCTTGGTCTGCTCTTACCCTACATATTAAGACAGTAAATTTTACATTACATAGTAAGATTTAACATAACGTCCTATGATGTTGGCTTCAGACAGCCTGGCCAAAAAAAATAATTAAATGTAATATCTTGAAGTTTGAAGCCATTTTAAATGCTTAGTGAGGGTTTTAAGACCAGTCAGTCAGTCAGTCTGTGTAGGTAGGTAGAAAGACAGACAGACAGACAGACAGACACACCTTGAAGGAACTCCATGCTTTTCTACTGCCTCGAGAAAGAAACCTAGAGCAGTCTCTGCTTTGTTGTTGGTTGCAGCCCCCAGATACATGACCTGATAAAATAATTTAGTGAAGTTATTGGAATCTTACACAATTATTCCATAATTGTATCACACGCACGCACAAAGAGATCCACCTCTAACCTTTCTTGAGTAGCCATCTATGCCCCCAAATATTACTAAGCCATATCTGAATATAAAAAGAAAACATCTTATGCACACAGTCACCTTTAATAACAGAAGATATCTTGCTGTACAATAAGTGACTACTAAAATAATTTAACCTACCTGATCAGCTTGTGGTTGGTGTCCAAGTGTATTAGGGACAGAGGGGCTTTAACTGAATATGATCTTCTCACAACATGTCCAAGTTGTGACATTCTAGCAAGGATTCCAGCTGAATCAACTCTATTCATAGAGTCGCAGACTCTGCTCCACTGAACTCGATGACCAAGAGCTTTCAAGTGTCATCATTCTGTAGCCTGAGTGTGGTGATGTTGTTTTGATTGCAACCACAAGATTGTCTAACTCTTCGTCAGTCAGTTGACTGTATGTTCCTCTCACTGTTATGCCAAATTCTTGCATTCTGCGTTCTATGGTTCGTGTTGACGTGCCAAGCAGTTTTGAAATGCAAGGTACAGTCAGACCAATTTCAATCAATCGTCTGAGGTGCTGCTCAGATACCATAATTTTGGGAGGGCCCGTTGGTCCAGCAATTTTATTCACAACAACTGAAGAGGTACATCTTGTGTCCAGGCGATTTAAAAGAACAGAACACAGGTTAGAAAGACACTGCATTGCCTCTTGAGGTACATGTTCACGACTTGTATGTGAAGAGATCAAAAAAAATCATTCGTGCAAATAAAATATAAATAATCCAAGTCTAGAGGAAAGCGCTGAATAGCCTCCTGTAGTCGTGACAAGAGTCTCTCTACAAGCAGTCTTGACACTACCTGTGAATATACAATTAAAGCAATCAATTAATTATTTGTACCTAGACTGAAATCCTCAAAAATAACATAACACACAAAACAAACATAACACCTTTCACCCACGAATGAATCATTAAAACGTAATTAATTACCTGAGATTGTCCGGCATTTGCCTGCTGACGCTGGTTATCCATCTTCACACGCCTGCCACGACACGAGTCGAATTGGAGTGACGTCACCTCCCCCTTCGACCGATTGGCTAGAGGAGCAGCTGTCAATCTAGAAGTAGTTAACCAATGGTGACGTTGAACCCCGCCCTGAGTCCGTCCTAATTTACATGAAACTTTAACCGCAACATTTGGAATTGCGAGCGCAGAATGTGGAAACGAGAGCAAAGGGGAAAATATAACGCAAGCACACAAAAACAAAATATGAGCGGGAAACCTGATTTTGTTTGTGATTTGGAAAATGTTGAATTCATGTTTCAGTTTTCTGCGGTATAATTTTAAACGTATATACATTTTTGATTCACGCTTATTACTTTTCGATCCGTGACCGCGTTGTTTGTTCTTCAATTTTTTTTGTCGTTTGTTTTTCAGTTTTTCACGCTATTTTTTTACACGTGTTTTTTATTTTTTTATTTGCGCTTGTTATTTTTCAAAACATGACCACAATACTTGTGGCGGGATTCTGATCCCATAGCAGTTGCTCTGACCTGAAAAAAGGGCACCCTCCAAAAAAACTGAAAAAATCTCACGGGCTATGTGAGGGACTAAGAAAAACTCTGATTAATTAATCAATTCGCCTACTCAGTGTCATGTGATTTTATCAAAGTTCAAAGTCTCTGTCCAACCTGCTGGTTGGCCCTTCTCAGCCAACCCTGCAGTGATGTGCTGCTCTTTGCTGCCTCCCTGAATTTTCTCTCCCTCTCCTGAATTCGCCTCTTTTCAGTGGGGATCTTGGCTTCAAACAATATCCAAAATAGTGATAGCATTTAGGCATTTAACCTTTTTGAATAAAATAATTAATGTGGTGCATAACTTCCATCATTCATTCTTGCTAAAACAAAATGTGAGAAACTAACCATCAGCAAAAAAAATAGTAGCCTATATCTGTCTTATTATGTCCACTGTTAGTTATTTCTCTGTTAAATAACAGGAAATTACTGGCAGCAGGGTTACCATTATTTTCCTGTTATTTTAACAGTTAATTCCTGTTAATGTATTTTTACAGGGCACTCCCTGTAATGTTTTTCTACAGAAATTTACTGTGAATCACAGAAAAAACAGGAATAAAAACTGGCAGCAGTGTTACCATTAGTTTCCTGTTCAAATGAAATCCCACTCAAAGTCCATTAACTTGCGCAAGAGGATGGCGACGTGTGAATTGACAGTTCCTCTTTTTTTCCCCTTTGCAGGATTTGTCTCTTTTTCTGGGTTTATACCCACAAAGCGTCTGAAAATTTATACACTGGTTAAAAATATAGTAATTCACACAGACTAACAGCACAACAAAGACAACAAATGTACATGAACTATCCTCAACATGCACTATTTTCTTGCCTCTGCGAATATTTTAAGTTGCACTAAAACTTTCTAAAACATTATGCAAGCCAATTAGATTTATTGATAGATTATCAGTAAATTGCTAGATTAAAGCAAGTAAGAAACCATTCAAATTTTCACCTGTTTCTGAGACATACATCCTGGGATATTTACGGATTAACGGATATTTACACCGTGTTCAGAAAGAACAGGGGTAGACACACACACACACATTGGGAGCGCAGTTCCTCAACTAAATATATAGGCCGTCTCGCGTAAAATCCGGAGTGTAGGGTATTAATAGGGTAATTCAAGGCTATTAAACCCACGATAACACATTTGCGCATGCACAGAAAACACCGCAAACTTTATTATTTCTGTCTGTGAATCCGTCGTTGTTTAGCAACCTAAAAAAAAACCGAAATGAAATTCCTAACTTCTCCACTGATAAATAATAACTTTTTTTACAATAAGTATAAAAGCATTTATCTCCAAACGTAGCCTACATATCCGACATCTTTGCTTGAATTTTCGATTTTAAGGTTAAATAAAAAAAAATGAGGTGTTATTTAACAATGAGGTGTTAAATAACAAAAATGAGGTGTTATTTAACATATATTTCCTAAAATGAACAGTAAGGCGCAGTTATTAAAAATAACAGGTTAATCATGTTGAAATTTGGGTGTAAATTAACAGAAACATTTAACAGTGTGGGTAAAGTATTGAGAAAACAATATTTATAAAGAAACGCTTTAGAAATAGTCGAATTGCATATATCAAGGCTCACTGAAATAGTATATGTGTGTGTGTGTGCATTTATTATAAGTTTGCAAGCGTGTAGAATTTTATATTAAATTATTATTATATTACATTTTATATGTGAAATTAAACTGCGATGGAGAAACGCTTTTTGTGTAGCGGTACCACGGCGATAAGGAATTACTTAACCTCATTTATTTCATTGCTGAAGTCAAATTAAAGTTTTTTTCATATCCTCCCATATGCACACATTTCCTGCAGTTTCCTGTTGTTTCATGTAACATGAAAAAGTGGCAAAAGATCAAGAAATATTTCACAACCATAGATCAGTGAGATCACAGCTCCTTTTTTTTATTTTATTTTTATTTTATGGGTTGGGCTTAATCCTGTATTTAAACTGCTCGCCGTTGTGCATTTTTAGAGGTCACACTTGACAGACGCACTTATATTGTAAGACTGCAGAAAAATACAGTTGAGTAGAATGGCATGTCAACAGCTGGTAAGTTACTTTTTAATCATTTTACAATTCGGGTTGCATTTTATGTGGTTGTTATAGGCAACAATTTATTCAGAGAAGCGACCTTTATCATAAATGTATGGTTTTAAACACTTTTCATGTTTATTGTTTCTCTGAGCTCGTAATGCTGCATTAATGTTTAGGATCAATGTTCATTTTTGGCTTGGTATCACCACCTCAATGTGTTTTGTCTTCAATTATGAACCTAAAATCAGGCAATGCCGTACAAAACCATTATCCATGGTCCACTGAAACCTGGCAAAATCTTCATCATTCGAGGAGTTGTCAACACCGACCCTAAGAGGTTTACAAACATCATACACAAAGAAAAATGTATCTTCTGTTTCAAAATATTTGTTTATTTATTGTGCTTGTCTTTGCTTTAATCTTCATCAGGATAGAATTCAACTTTCGCCACAGATTTGGGATCGCCTTTCACTACAATCCTCGTTTTGATGAAAATAGGATAGTGTGTAACACTTGGGATGGGAATTGGGGTCAAGAAGAATATCCTTCGTGCATGCCGTTTAAAGCAGGTCAACCCTTTGAGGTACGCAGACACTGTTCATATTACAGCTATATATCACATTCCATCTGGGATTGATTTATACATGACTGTTGCAAAGTGATCACTATTGAGTCCCCAGGTTTGTTTGTTTAGATTGTGTATGTACAATATAGGAGTAAACTATATATTTTTTAAATATTTTGTGTTTGTTTCAGGTCAAAATTTATTGTACTGACTGTGGCTACAATGTGTCGGTGGATTGTCATCAAATGCACTCTTACAACCATCGCTTCAAGCAGTTGTACAAGATTGACGTTTTCGAAATTCGTGGAGATCTGCAATTGACTTCTGTGGAGGCTTAGCAGCAATTTCATCCTCCTTCAAGCCATTGAGAGCGGTCCATTTATTGACTTTCCTTGGTAATCTCAGGATCTGAGATTTTAAAACCTTCGCTTATAGTCAATACATTTAATCATCCTGCTCATCATTTCATTATATGCATTTATTTTATCATAAAATCTTTTGATTTTGTTTTAACTGATGTTAAATGATGTAATGTCTCAACATAATAACACCAGACTGTTTTCTAGACTGAGCATTGAAGTGCAACTATAAGATTATCCAATAAACTGAGTTTTATTCTTTCATCACTGTGTGTCCTGCGTGATGTTTCTTTCCAGGTATCTCTGTATCAGCCTCGTTGTTGAGTAGAACTAAACACACACACTACATTTTTACATCTTTTTATATATATATATAAGAAATGATAAAAATGATCAAGTTTGCTTATTACAGCGTTCACATCAAGTGACGAGTCTCTCCTGTCAAAACCCTCAGGGTGGCAGTAGTGATCCATTCAGTATCACAGAATTCTAGTGGTCAAATAACAAAACAAAACATAAAAACGTTATTGTCAGGTTTTATGCTATTACATATATCTCCTGGTTTTACCTGTTTAATCCCACACTAAAGACTTAGTTTCTTGTCTTCCCATTTCAGCTTTTAATAACTTTCTCAAAAAGTCACTTTCCTTGAATTCTTGTTAATATGTTCTCTCAAAAATTCCTGTGAAATATGTTTTATTTCATCAAGCTCTCACACAAATAGACATGTATACAGGTTCATGCTTGTCAGAAGAACAAGGGTGTAGATCTCTAAAACACACTTTCTAATTATCACCAGATCATACAAACTGTCATCACCAGAATTAATAATTAATCTGAATTATCTCTTTGAGTTTGAAATGTCAATGTTAAAAATATGTGATATTATATATTGTTAATCCTTATAATAAATGATCAAACAAATTTTCCTTATTTATCCGCGAATAACATTTGTTTAATCTCTATTGCGTACTGTTAAATTATGCTGACAGAATTCAGTGGCTCGTTTTACTGATCTTTGCTGCATTTCCCGATAAAGTTGTTTCTTAGCGCGCTACGATGACTTTGAAGTTACACCTTAACTCAAGTTGTGACTTTTCTAGGCGTGTTCTCCGAACTATACATGCGGAGGATACTTGAGGTAAACCTTATTGTGTGCGACATTTGCATATGCTGTCCGTGGCGGTGGTGCTGAATATGATATAGATGCCTCGAGAATCGATTGTTCACTACCTTGCGTTTAGTGGGAAAAGTATTGAGAAAACGATATCTATAAAGCAACGCTAATAGTTAGAAATAGTAGAATTGTATTTTTCAAGGCTCACTGAAATAGTATAAATAAGAAATAAATATATGTGTGTGTGTGTGTGTGTGTGTGTGCATTTATTTATAATTTTGCAAGCGTGCGATCCCGCAACATCACGGACGTTGTCTGCGTCATTAACTGACTGTTGGCTGCGCCTGTTTTGAAAGGATAATTCATATTCTCATAGTTTGCCATCGTGTGTTACTGTTCTCCGAGATCTGTGTTGACTGGCGTAAATCACTCATTTGTTTATGGGAATAAGTGTCCCATCCAGAAGGCCGGTCGCTCGTGGAACACCTGCAATGGCTTGGAAGCCTAGTATAGCCTACCCACTAGGAAAGTCAAAGGATTTCCGTATACCCACTTAAAAAACGTGAGGATACGTAAGAACATCGTTTTGTGACAGAACTTTCATTCATAAATTCACCCAGTCTGTGTTGCGATTGCGAATCACTAACGTTTTTGGACCATTGGGGCTTCCGTGGCCTGTGACCTGGATCTGAAGTCACCTACTGTGAGAATCTGGATTTCGTCCTGTCCTCTACAAATATTGCATCTGTGTTTAATACAAAGTTCATGTATATGTATTCATTCGTATTCATTCCTATTAATATTAGCTTCTATTCATATTAGATGTGCCTTTCATTCTTGTTGTTTAACCTCGTTGGAAGTTCTATCATGTCATGCTGTCTTATGTTGATATAAGTATCTGTTGTTCTCCATATCAAGGTTCCTAATGATGCCTATGGACGATTGTTCTGTTATTGTAATAATGAATATGTAATCATATCTGATTGTTCAGGAGGAAAGACTAAACAGAAAGTCTGGTGATTTTCCACTGTTTTGGTGGTTTTATATGACGCCTCCTAAGACAAAATTATAAGTATTAGTCCTAAAACAATAAACATTGGACTCTGATTGAACAAGCACTTGTGTCTGTGTCAAACTTTGTCTCCAGGCCTGAAACTCTGTGTGTTCAGTCGACTAGACTCTTCAACCGTAGAATATTGTTAGACAAGGGGACATAAGAAGTTTACATTCTTTCACCTACCAAGGAAAAGCAGTTGCTTGGCGGTCTTCTTCGGCGCAAGTTTTAAATTCATCTTTCGTGTCTTTAAGTCGCAAGACTAACGTTATTCCGAATCTTAATTAGAAGATATGAAACGAAAGCAGACTCAAAGTACACTCTTTGAGGGTTTTCGGAAGCCTGCCCCTAAAGCTACAGCAGCTTCGGTTGACACTTCAGCTGCAGCAGATGACACGATCGTTACAGAAACTCCAGAAAATGAGGCTGATGCTATCGTAAAGTTACCTGGTAAGTAGAGCTAGCATACAGAACATGTTATCATTAAACGTAACTGTAATAGCAGGGGATTGTTGGTATATTGAATTTGATCCAGAACTTGCTAACTTCACTACTGTTAGTGGTGGATCAATTAATACGGCAGAAGAGGGGAGATTGTGTGTGTGTGTGTGTGTGTGTGGTAAACAGAATAAAAATTGTATATCTCCTTATTTCAGATGATGAGAGAAATGAGAACCCCTGGCCAGCCTTGTGGACTGAGTTTCTTTCTTCTGTTTAACACAAAAGAAAATATTTTGGAAAATGTTAGTAATCAGACAGTTGGCAGCACCCATTGACTTCCACAGTAGGAAAAAAATATAGACTATGAAAGTCAATGGGTGCTGCCAACTGTCTGATTACCAACATTGTTCAAAATATCTTCTTAATATTAGTAAGGTCTCACTGAGCATGCAAACTGCAAACCAGGCCCTTGTAATCTCACGGTTGGACTGCTGCAATGCTCCCCTTGCTGGTCTTCCTGCAAAGGCTATGTTGGTGCCCTTGGCAAGATTTTAGATTGCGCCTCTACTTTACAAAATATTTAAATTAATAAATGCATATTAATGAATATTTTTATATTACGGTAAAATGATGGCGATGTAAAAAAACGGCATTTTCACTTACCAAGCTCGGTGCACCACTAAGAGGATTCACCATCCTCAGCGGATGGAGTTAATTCTCCACTGCACTACACTACTCACTGTCCACTGTTTGTTAAAAGTTGTGAATAAATGTACCCTCTCATTACTCTGCCAGTGACAGTATGTTGAAGATAATATTTAACTTAATATTTTTTAGCACATAAATGTTTACCATCCTCTGTATTTTTGCAGTGTAGTAGGGGTTTAGGGCAAGGGCAGTTTTTATGGAGCATTGTGTTGTACACTTCTTGCACACAGCAGGTTTTTAGAAATAAAGTGATGGGGGCCTGTGCATACATGCTTTTGGTGGTTTGTGCACCTCCGATACAGAAAATGCCATTCAAAGGTTTGATTCAAGGTGGGTAACAACCTTTTATTGGCTAATTTAAGGACAAATTTCTCAAATTCGTGTAGTGTGATTTTCAATGAATGGAAAATGGTAGGCTATATATTTATATGTGCAGCTCTTTGGTGTAACAAAGTTGTAAAATGTCAAATCATTATGGAACAATAGAGAAACGTATTTGTTTCTTAATTAATACATTGCTGGTCAAATCCTGAATTTCTTCTGTGGAAAATGAAGGATAGTTTCAGAACTGCATCAGTGGTTTTGTGTCTATAAAAGGGAGGTCAATGGGCTCCAGTGCTGTTTTGTTATCCATGTTTTTCAAAATATCTTCTTTTGTGCTCTGCATGTCATGAACGACATGAAGGTTTTAGATGTACTATCCCTCTAATGTGTCATAATTATTTATTCATGCATCCATTCACAATTATTCATTTCATTATTAACTTTATATAAATATTTACCTGTGCTGTATAAATCTGAAATAATGCTTTAATAATACATAGTCATTAACATAAAAATAACTATTACATCAACACTTTTTACAACTTCTGTTTCCTTTTCTTAATATTTCATAGCTCAGTTTCTGTTCTGCAGATTCGATGTGAACCTTCTCATTCCCACGCAGACATTCCTCTGCATTTTAAGCCACATTATGACAATGGTTCTGGGTATGTGGTGCCCACCTTACAGAAAGGAGAAGCGAATTGTCATCACAAGGCTACGGTTGTGCGTTTGTGTTTCCTGTAGCTCGGTGGTAAGAGCATTCTGCTAACAACAAAAGGTTGTGGGTTCGATCCCATGGGATTGTACATACCTAAGTGTAATGGATAGGTGAATGCAATGTAAGTCACTTTGGATAAAAGCGTCTGCCTTTTACACTGTTACCTTGTTTGTAACTGTTGAACTGGACTTTTGCCTGTTGTTAGTTAAAATTATTTGGCTTGTTTATTTAATCATTCGTTGACTGATTGCTAAGTTGTTGGCGTAACGGGGAAATGCATTTCAAACTATTGTTTGTTGATTTAATAATTATTTACATCAAACTTTTTGTTCACTCTTTCATTTCTGTGCAAAATGGAGACACATTTCTACATATTGTTGGTTAGGGACTGCTAAATGTACATTGTCACAGATTAACCCATTGGATGTCTTTATGTTATATAAAATGAGAGGATATAAGAACAGTTCAAAAGAGCAATGTTGATTAATATTGTTTTATTCTGAATACAATATAAAACAGACACATTGATCATAAAAGATGTCTGCACAGGCGTACCTGTTCAGCCAAAATCTCTTCAAAGCTTTCCTGTTGACTGCGGCACCGCGCAAACTGTTCGCTCAAGTCACAAAGGATGTTATTCACGCCGCCACGCTAAATGAGCTCGCGCTCACCCAAAGCGAACTTCGCAAACACCGCAATGACGTCATATTTGGCGCGCGCACCCAAGCGAACCAGCGAATGCGTTGAGTATAACCAACCCTTTAAGCGGTGCCTCTCGCGTGAGCGGTAGCGTTCCGTCGTGTTCCGTCGTGTTCAGCCTCCTCGTGTGAAGACCGATGAGAGTAAAGACCTGCGAGTCCACCGAGCAAAGACACCGGCACAGAGCAAAGACATCAGCCGCCGTGTTCAGCGTCCTCCTGTGAAGACCGACGAGAGTAAAGACCTGCAACTCCACCGAGCAAAGACACCGGCATTGAGCAAAGACATCCGCTGTCGTGTTCAAAGTCCTCGTGTAAAGACAGACGAGAGTATAGACCTGCGACTCCACCGAGCAAAGACACCGGCAAAGCACATGTTCAAATCCTACCTCTCTGGCAGATCCTTTAGGGTGTCATGGAGGGGCTCGCTGTCCACTGCTCACCACATGATCAATGGGGTCCCTCAGGGATCAGTGCTTGGAAAGCTGCTTTTTTCCATGTGCACGACATCCTTGGGACCCATCATATGGGCACATGCCGTCTCATATCACTTTTATGATGACGACACCCAGATCTACATCTCGTTTAACCCAGATGATACCACTGTAGCAGCTCGCATCACAGCATGCCTCGAGGACATCTCAGCTTGGATGAAAGCGCATCACTTCCAGCTGAACCCTGCCAAGATAGAACTACTCGTGTTTCCGGCACACCCCACGGTGCAACCTGATCTCACCTTCCATATTGGCAATACCACAATCACTCCTTCCAAAACAGCCAGGAACCTCAGAGTATTATTTGATGAACAGGTGTCCTTCAATGAGAACATTGCAAAGACAACGCGGTCATGCCGATATGCCTTATTCAACATTAGAAAGGTTAAACCCCTATCTCAATGAGTATGTGGCCCATCTCCTTGTCCAGGCCCTGGTGATCTCAAGGTTGGACTACTGCAATGCTCTCCTTCCTAGTCTTCCTGCAAAGGCTATAAAACCACTCCAGCTGGTTCAAAATGCAGCAGCACGCCTCGTTTTCCAACAGCCTTAAAAGGCTCATGTGACACCCCTTTTCATATCTCTCCTCTGGCTACCGGTCGAAGCCCGTATCAGATTCAATTCACTAATACTTGCCTACAGTACTATCACTGGATCTGCACCGGCTTACTTTCACACCCTCCTGCACTCCTACACCCATCAAGATCCCTGCGTTCAGCAAACCAGTGGCGTCTTGTATCGCATTCCCATAAGGGCATTCAATCGCATGCCCGCTCGATCTCATTCACAACTCCTTCATGGTGAAACATTCTTCCTAACTCAGTCCGGTCAACCACATCTCTCACAACATTTCTTCTGTGAATACTTGAAAGACAAAAAAAACACTCACCCTTTCTATCAACAGGTAGTGGTCTAGCTTTTGTTGAAACCAGTAACTTTTTTTGGCACCTGCTGTTTTATTGCTCCTGTATGACATATTTCTTATTGCTCCATAAACTCTTTGCAAGTAGCTTTGGATAAAAGCGTCTGCTAAATGACTAAATGTAAATGGGGTTCAGAGGAACGCAAGTGTGAAATTCTCTTCCCATCAGGCCACCCGTTTACCCTTTAGATCCTTGTCACCCAGGACACATTCAAGGTCATTAACTTACTTTGTAATGTGTTGATAAGTTATTTGAGAGACATTTTCTCCACTCACAGATTCTGTTTGTTCTTTCTAGATAAGCACTAATAGGAGAAACTTCATGGACTTCAGACACTGTGTTGCATTCACACAGGTTGACACTATCACAGTAAACGGGATGCTGGAGCTGAACTCCATTGGCTTCCAGAATCCTGCTGCAAGGATAAAAATATATTATATAGATATGTATGACATCATTAAAATGTATTTAGGATTTGAAAGTAATAAGCCACGAACTAAACATTGTGGCTTTAGTCATTTTTGGACAATGTTAAAATTTGGCTGCATTAGCGAAACAAAGAATCATGATGCAAACACAAACAAATAGTGCTAGAGCTTTTTTGAAACTTCATTTATTTTTTCTGACCCTTACAAATGGTTTCAAAGTAAGGGTGTCAATTTAGTTTTACAGTAACTGGGAACATATTCTGTTGTTTGAACCTAAAAAAACCTTGTTAAAACATTTGCCTTAGAAATATATTTTTGTAAGTTTACATAGTTGACAAATAAACTTTTGCAAACAAACATTGGTTTATATTATTAATATTTACATTATCATTTAAAACAGATTTCTTTTTTTATTCTTGATTTATGTCCAATAAGTGTAATTGGTTTAACGACAAGACCACAATACAAAAAACCCAAGTACAGTACAGACAAACTTTGATGTGTAAATTTTGAAGTTAAAAGTCAACAACCGGTCCAAAGAAACTCCCCCATTCCACATGCTCCGGCTACTCCTAACAGAGGGAAATTTTAACCGAGATCCTGAGGGCAACAACTAAAACTCAGAATAGAGAGGATGGGAACTATCAATCAAGATAGAATGGGCTTTCGTAACCACCTGACCTATATAACATAGCATAAGAGAGAATTATCTGAATTGTTACAGTGTGAAACTTTCGCAGCAGGTTTGCCAGTATGAGCGAGCCAGGGACAGCTAAACTAACCATGCCCGGTCGCGATACGGCGTGATCACACTAGTCAAGTGAACCGTGATTTGGGGGACAAACACGCCCGGGCATGGTTTGATCCTTACAATGTGAGAAAGCCCTTAGAGATTAGAAACTTTGAGTTTTTGGTTACAAAACAGCTGATTTGAGTTAGTTCAATCTACTCTGGGTAGACTTACCCTGGTGCAACGCTATCATAAAAAGCCATCATCAATGGAGCTCCATGGCGGCAGAAAGTTCTTGAGAGCGAGCGACACTTTCCGCTCTGCATACAGTGGATTTACTAATGTGATGAAATTACTTAAATTTAAATTAATAAATAGATAGATGTACCTATAAACAAATTCATTTTTTATTAAATGAATGAAAAAAATAAAAATAAGATCGAAATTATAAAACGTTTACATAGTTTAACTCAGATTGTTATAAAAAATCACGGATAGATTTATGGTTGATATCTGACAACTAAATGCCCCACTTAACCTCTCGGATATTTCTCCTTCCCCTTTAACAGATCATGCCGTTATTGGTATTGTCATTTCTGGTAAACGTTCAGAGAAAAGGTCTAATCTAAATTGCTCTTATATTTTTCCGATGAATATTGTTCTATAAAAATAAAACAATATAAAAAACATATCGGCTTTCTCTAGATGGGAGTTGTTTAAAAATGAGTGCCGGAAATACTGTATTAAATATGGGAAAAACAGGATATCTGAATTTTTTTTAAACTTTCTAATATATTACAAAAAATGATTGTTTCTTATGAAAACTGACCTCAATGATAACGATATAATTTCTCTTTACATATTACAGAATAAATTAGATGACTTTTATCTGGATAGAGTAAAGTGTTATAAATACTTGGGCATATGGTTGGATGACAAACTGGGATTTCAGATTCATATTGAAAAACTTTAAAAAAGCTTAGATTAAAGTTGGGTTTTCTTTTCCATTTAAAGAAATCCTTTCCTTTTAAAGCATGAAATAGAATTATACAGAGTTGTTTCCTTTCAGTATTACATTATGGCGATGTGATCTATGCATCCAAGTTTGTCTTCACTTAAAAAATTGGACTATGTATACGATGCTGCTTTACGTTTTGTGACGAGTGTTTCTTCACTCACCCATCACTGTACATTGTATGAATTGTTGGGATGGTCCTCTTTGATTAAAAGAAGGAAAGTGCACATGTTGATGCTTATTCGTAAGGCATTGTTGGGAAAATAACCCACATATATCTGCAGTCTTTTATCTTTTTATACTTGTAATTACAATACCAGTTCTTTAAACTTCTCTTAAATGTCCCTAGAGTTAGGCAAAACTGCCTGCCCTTTTTCTGATCCTTCGTTACGATGAGTCGTAGAGTATTATTATGCTGGAAACACTGATTTCTGTAAATATCTTTAAAAAAAAAAATTTAGTCCACTTTGAAGGAAACAAGTTCCTGTTATAAGTAAATTACATATCTGTAATTATCTGGATGTAGGGCAAATGATCTTGTTTGTTTGTTTGTTATATGTTTTTTTTAAATTGTTTTATTGTGAAACTTTGTATGCTGCCATTTTGGACAGGACTTCCTGGAAGAAGAGATTTTGTTTTCTCAATGGGACTATCCTGGTAAAATAAAGTGTTAATAATAAAAAAAAGGACAAGGGTGCATTCAAGGGCTAATGGACCGAGTTTGGTGAGAAAAATTCTGCTTATTCTTTTAAGCTAGAAAAGAAACATGGAAGTCATAAAAAGATCTCTTCCATCTATATCAATAACATCCTGACTAATGATCCGCCGATCCGAATTTAGTTTTCATCCTATGTCTTTCAATTTTACCATAAGTTATATTCCACCTTATATGACCCTTCTGCTTCAACACTTTCTTTTGACAAAATTGTGTCGGTAATTCCCAATATTAATAAGCAGAATAGAGAGCTCTTTTTTTTAATCTGATCATTATAAAGCAGTCAAAAGAATGCCTTATGACCTGGAGATTATGACAAATCTCCAGGACCCGATGGTTTACATTTTGAGTTTTTTTTAAGTATTTTGGGAGACTCTATTGGAGACCTTCTTTTCGAGGCCCCTATAGAAAGCGCTAACAATGGCGAACTGCCAAGTAGGGTCAATCACGTAGGGTCTCATAACATTGATTCCCAAACCGAATAAGGACTCTCAGTATTTAGATAATTGGCGTCCTATCATCCGCCTAAATTCTGATTATAAATTATTGGCTTTCTGATGCAGAAAAACTTAAAAATTGCTAAAATTCTATTTTTCACATTGGTTCTTAAAGGATAGACATATCTCCAACAATGTAAGATTAATTTTAGATATACTAGACTATTCCGATTTGATTTATGAACAAGCTGCTATAATGTTTATTGACTTAAAACCTGACTTAAAGCCTTCGATACAGTTGACCACTCTTTTATTTTTTTAATAGCGTTATCTTTTATAACGCTATTAATACCATTATATAGAGTAAGCATTATTTTTATAAACGAGTCGCCAAACCCAAATTCATCCAATGCTTCGAAAGTAAAAGAGTTCTCAACTTCTCCCCTTTTTACCGCCGGTCGTGGTATTTGTCAAGTTTGCCCTATTTCCCCTTTTCTTTTTCTTCTAGCTGCAGAACTGCTTAGTTTACATATAAAAAACTCTCCTATTGAAGGTATAAATATTGGTGAAAAAACTTTAATAATCACCCAGCTAGCTGATGAACATGTCTGTTTTTAAAAGATGAGTCACAGATATCAGTTGCTCTGATTATATCCTTGATTTATTTTCCAAGGCCTCTGGGGTTGTGGTGAATCCTAAGAAAAGCGAAATTTTTATTTGTACATGACTCAGACATGACTTTAGTATGTGGGATCAGTATAAAAAAATGTATTAAATACCTTGGGTTTGACATTTGCAAATCTACCTCTGATCGTCTTCAAAAACATTTCCACTCAAAATTAGATGAAACAAAACAGATTTTAAATAGCTAGCTTCAAAGAGATCTAACATTGTATGGTAGAATTGTACTATCTGCAGCGGAGAGCATTTCCTGATTAGTCTACCCTGTTTTCTCTTCATTTGTTCACAACAAAATATTTTAAATCTGTTAATTCTCTATTGTTTTGGTTTATTTGAAAAAAATGAACGTGTTAAGAGGAAAAAATTGACAAAATCATTTAGGGAGGGTGCCCTTAATGCATTAGATTTTCAAGTGGTTAATCAAACCTTTAAGATAAATTGGATTAAAAAATGTACAGTTGTGTTCAAAATTATTCAACCCCCAATGCTGTAAATGGTTTTAGGGAATTAAATGTACATTTGTAATTGTATTCAGAATGAAATCCTACAAGGACTTCTTAAAGAACCATATGCAACTAAAATGACATCAATTAGTTTTGTAATACAGTAGTAAATGTTTCTTTTGTGAATTCTTCATTGACATAATTATTCAACCCCTTAAAGACTACCACTCTGAAGAACAGGGGTTCAATGAAGTGTTTTCAATCAGGTATTTATTACTATAAACACGAGCCTCGTCTAAAAGGTAGAGGGGGAGGTGTCGCTGCACTTTACAAGAATTCTTTTATTACCTCTCAGAAGTCTAATTTTAAATACAATTCTTTTGAAGTCATGGTACTTCACGTATCGACACCTAATACTAAGGACAAAACATTTTTAAAATTTATTCTAGCTATTGTATATAGGCCTCCAGGGCACCACACAGATTTTATTAAAGATTTTGGTGGGTTCTTATCAGAACTAGTACTGGCCGCAGATAGAGTCCTTGTCGTCGGTGACTTTAATATCCATGTAGACAATGATACAGATGCCTTGGGACTGGCTTTCACAGACACTCTTAACTCCATGGGCGTTAGTCAACATGTGTCAGGACCCACTCACCTTCGTAATCATACTTTAGATTTAATACTTTCTTATGGTATAAATGTGGACGATGTTAAAATCGTTCAGCAGAGTGAAGATATTTCGAATCATTATCTGATATTATGTTTGCTTCAATGGCCTACGGCTGCAAATCAAACTCCTTGTTACAAATATGGTAGAACGATTACTTCAACTACCAAAGATGCGTTTCTCGATAATCTGCCTGAATTGTCTAAAATATCTAGCATGAGTAATAACGTTGACGATTTTGATACTACTATTGAAAATTTTAACTCTACTTTCTCGGAAATATTAGACACAGTTGCTCCTCTGCGTTAAAGAAAATTAAAAATAGCAGCCCAACACCGTGGTATAATGAACACACTCAGACTCTAAAAAAAGTATCCCGTAAAATGGAGCGCAACTTTAAGAAAACGAATTTAGAGGTATTTCGTATAGCATGGAAGGATAGTACTCGAAATTACAGGAATGCAATAAAAACGTCTAGATCCGCCTACTTTTCAACACTAATAGAGGAAAACCATCACAACCCTAGGTTCTTATTTAACACCGTGGCTAAATTAACAAAAAATAAGTCGTCATCGACGTCAGATTCTGATTATCAGCATAACAGTGATGAATTTATGAACTACTTCACGAGTAAAATCCAAGATATAAGAGAAAAAATTATAACAATGCAACCTGTAGTGAAATCCGCTGAACAAACTAACTACAGCACCCCTAAGGAGAAATTGCAATTATTTTCTACAGTAGATCACGATGAACTGTCTAAAATCATTAGATCATCTAAATCATCAACATGCATGCTAGACCCTATACCTACAAAACTACTGAAAGAAATGCTCCCAGAAATTATAGATCCTCTTCTTAGTATTATTAACTCATCTCTGACATTAGGACATGTGCCTAAAGCATTTAAGGTGGCTGTTATAAGGCCTCTTTTAAAAAAAAAAAACTCGACCCTAAAGAACTAGGGAATTACAGGCCTATATCGAATTTACCTTTTATATCTAAAGTTCTGGAAAAAGTAGTTTCAACTCAATTATGCTCCTTCCTCCAAAGGAATGACATTAATGATGAATTCCAGTCTGGATTTCGAGCATGTCACAGTACAGAGACTGCTTTGATCAGAGTTACAAATGATCTGCTTTTAGCGTCTGACCGTGGCTGTATTTCGTTATTGGTGCTGCTAGACCTCAGTGCTGCATTTGACACCATTGACCACAGCATACTTCTACATAGACTCGAAAATTACGTCGGCATTAACGGAATAGCATTGAAATGGTTTAAGTCTTATTTATCCGACCGTTTTCAATTTGTAGCAATAAACAATGAGGTGTCCCGCAAATCACAACTCCAGTACGGTGTACCACAGGGCTCAGTCTTGGGACCCCTGCTCTTCGCATTATACATGCTACCTCTAGGAGATATAATAAAGCGACACGGAATTAGCTTTCACTGTTATGCTGATGATACTCAACTTTATATTTCCTCGATGCCTCATGAAACCCAGCAGTTTCATCGAATAAAGGATTGCATAGTTGACTTAAAAATGTGGATGAGTAACAATTTTTTACTACTAAACTCGGACAAAACAGAAGTGTTACTTACTGGACCGAAAACTGCTATGCGTAACAACCAAGAATACTGCTTAACGATTGACGGATGCTCCGTAAAATCCTCGTCATCAGCTAAGAATCTTGGCGTTGTATTCGACAGTACTCTCTCATTTGAAAGCCATGTCGCAAACACCTGTAAAATTGCATTTTTCCATTTTAAGAATATATCTAAATTACGTCATATGCTGTCACTGTCAGATGCAGAGAAATTAATTCATGCATTCATGACATCAAGACTAGATTACTGTAATGCACTTCTAGGTGGTTGCACTGCGGGCCTATTACAAAAACTGCAACTGGTTCAAAACGCGGCAGCTCGAGTTCTTACACGTACAAAAAAGTATGAGCATATAACCCCGGTTCTGTCAACCTTGCACTGGTTACCTATAAAGCATCGCATTAACTTTAAGATCTTGCTTATTACCTATAAAGCCCTACATGGTCTAGCGCCGCAGTATTTGAATGAACTTCTATTGTATTACAGACCTCCACGTACATTACGCTCTAAGGGGTCCTGTCAGTTGGTAATACCTAGAATTTCAAAATCAAGTGCAGGTGGTAGATCCTTTTCTTATCTAGCGCCTAAACTTTGGAATATTCTTCCCTGCACGGTCCGGGAGGCAGACACACTCTGTCAGTTTAAATCTAGACTAAAGACTCATCTTTTTAATCCTGCATACACTACACCTCCATAATATTAATCCTCAGAGGATTTAGGCTGCATTATTTAGATCAACCGGAACCAGGAACACATCCAACAACAAATGATGTACTTGTTGCATCAAAGAGTGCAGAACAGTACTATACTCTCAGCCAGTCTTGTCTCTTTGTTCCAAGGTTACCGCAGGATGCAGTTCATGCCCAGACCTGATGGCAGAGCTGAGAATGGGAAGCGGTGACCTGACAAGTGCTAAGAGGATAGAGCTGGATAAAGGACGCGACAACTTTGTTTTTCCTACAACATTTCAAATGCTATTAGATTGTTAATGATAATCTTTAATCCTTAATTTGTATATTTTTACTAAGCCTTGTTGTGCAAGCACTGTTGAGCTTGTGCAGAGGCAGCAGCTTTTGCCAGAGGGGAACTGGAATCCCCTGGTTGGGCCTGGGTTCCCCTGAGGTTTTTTTTCTCGATGGGAGTTTTGCATATTGTTTTGCACTATCTGCCTGGCCGGGGGGGCTGCTTTAGAATTCATACTTGTATTAAATGTGTCTCATGTACAGCTGCTTTGTAACAATGAAAATTGTAAAAAGCGCTATATAAATAAAGTTGAGTTGAGAGTTGAGTTGAGGTATTGAAAACACCTGTGGATATCAGGGAGCAGCAATAAAGCCTAATAAGCACCAATTAGGCAGCTTTAAAATGACTGTGATACTCAGCTCCTTCTAGACATTTACTGCGTTATGAAGGCCTCCGTGCCAGAACTCCCAGGCGCACCCCCTTGCTGTCCCCAAAGAATAAGAAGAGTCGACTGCAGTATGCCAAAAGTCATGTGGACAAACCACAGAAGTTTTGGGATAGTGTTCTGTGGACTGATGAAACAAAATTACAACTGTTTGGGCCCATGGATCAACGCTATGTTTGGAGGAGGAAGAACAAGGCCTATGAAGAAAAGAACACCTTGCCTACTGTGAAGCATGGCGGGGGGTCAATCATGCTTTGGGGCTGTTTTGCTTCTGCAGGTACTGGGAAGCTTCAGCGTGTGCAAGGTACCATGAATTCTCTTCAGTACCAGGAGATATTGGATGACAATGTGATGCATTCGTCACAAAGGCTTGTGACGACTGCATCTTCCTTTTTCCTGTGAAAAAGCAAGACGTTGGACCTTTCAACAGGACAATGATCCCAAGCATACCTCCAAGTCCACTAGAGCATGGTTGCAGATTAAAGGCTGGAACATTTTGAAGTGGCCATCGCAGTCACCAGATTTAAATCCGATTGAGAACCTCTGGTGGGACTTAAAGAAAGCAGTTGCAGTGCGCAAGCCTAAGAATGTGACTGAACTGGAGGCTTTTGCCCATGATGAATGGGCGAAGATACCCGTAGATCGCTGCAAGACACTTGTGTCAAGCTATGCTTCACGTTTAAAAGCTGTTATAACTGTAAAAGGATGTTGTACTAAGTAGTAAGATTGAATGTCACTTGGGGGTTGAATAAAACTGATAATGATGTGAGCTCAGAAAAGACATTTGTGGTTATTTCATTATAAATGTTATGTTATATTTGTCTGACCTACACGTGCCTCTTTGATTTAATTGTAAGCAGGGTGACTGAATGATCATAATCAATTTCAAACCGACCAAAACAATCAATTTCAGTGGGGGTTGAATAATTTTGAACACAACTGTATGTCTGAGGATGACTTGCCCTGGTTTTGGATCCCAAAGTTAATTTTAAAGAAGTGTGGTGATCAAGTTTTTACTATCCTGTCATTTTAAATGTAGCAAATTATCAGTTAAGCTGTCCAACTTTCACAAACAAGCCCTTGATTCTTGGAAGATTGCCTTTAAACATAACTTTTCACCTCAGGCCTTTATTATTTGGAACAATGAAAATACGTTATCTGGAAACAAATCTCTTTTCTTTTGAGCATTAGGTGTTACAAAATATTATTTTTGTTTCTGATTTATTTAATGAAACAGGAGAACTTCTTACAAATTCAGTTTATCAAAGGGAATTGTAGTTCCCTTAGAATAATTTAAATAAAATTATAATTTAATAATTTATCCATCTCAGCTTAAAATCTTTGGTTAAAGCTCACTGAAGTTATTTAGGGCTGGCAAATTATATTCCCATGCCAGCAATCAATGGTGAATATACTCTTTTTGTTTTTATAAGAAATGCTCTTATCTTAGATCAAGCTATTTTACCTAAAGCAAGCTCAAGATGGGGTACACCCCTTTATAATCCTAAATTAAATAATATGTGGTTTTATCCTTATAAATTTCTACCTCAAACAAAATGAAAGAACTTAATGCATGCTAAAGCTATGAAAGATGTTAAGATTCTTGGAAATATCATTTCAAAATTGTGACTTTATAATATAGTTTGGTTATCATTGTTACGTCCCCCATTTTTTCTTTTCTCTTCTATTTTTCTTTTCTTTGTATTGTAACGTTGTTCCTTTACTACTTATCCATTTTGTTGTGTGACAACGTCCCTTTCACAGATTTTAATATTTCAAAATGTGGCTGCGTTCTCGAGTCCTGTGGTGAGAAAAATAAATTGAAAGATTGCTTTGTGAGATCTTCCAAATGTAGCTAGTACCAATCGAATAGCAATTGAATGCTATGATCAGAATATACCGAACTCTTTATTTTGTAGAAAAGTCTGCTAGCGTGCGAAATTTTAAACATTTTAATTTTAATTGCAAAGCATTTTTGTGTTGTTTGTAGGAGGCTGCCATGTCAGGTTAATGAGGCTATAGTTGATTTGTTTTCTTTGTGTTGTCGTGTGCTTGTATGCATACTCTATTTTGATAATGTTTTTAACATATCCTATGCCAACGCTCTCATCAGCTTCTACACATTTCTGCAGACCACTGTCTATAACATAGATATTAAGAAAACAAAAGAGTCTCCCCAAGTGAAAGAGCTTCGAGCCAAATTCCTGAATAAAATTTGAGAGAGAATGCTGCTTTGTTTTAGATGTGAAGAATTGCTTAAAGATATTCATTCACTGATTTCACATTTAAGATTTCAACATGGATTCTATCCCAACTCTAAGTGTAGACTTTTTTGTGACCAACACGGTTGACGAAAACAATTTTCTACATACTCTGGTTTTAGGAAAAATCTAGACAATATTCATGTTCCTCGTTCAGTTTTGCAAACCTTTCACATGCTGATCGTTTAAGACAGTCTGTTGCCGTTCAGACTGGACAGTCAGACAGAGAATCTCTTTCGGAAGCTGTTGATTTTGAAAGTAGGCCAGTTCCTTCTAAGAAGGATGTAAGGACATGTGTGCCCAAATTGTTGCAAAACTACAGGGAAGTGGCACTTCTAATACCTTAGTTTCATCAATTATATGTGACCTGGAAGAGTTTACTATAGATTTACACTCATTAATGAAGCAGAATGTTGTCACATCAGATTACTCTGAAACGTCTGCACCGTGTTTCGAAAATCTGTTCACTAGTTTTAATTCTGATGCTAAAAGAGCAAAGTTTTTCAGTGAAAGGTGGGGAATTTTTAAACCGTGGGAAATAGTTATTGGTGTTAGATATGACTTTAGACGAAACCAGAGAACTGCGACCTATGACCAGGTTCCAGTTAAAGAGATTTACGTTTACATCCCTATTAAGGATTGTAATTTATGTCTTGTAATACCGATATTTAATCCAAGTTTCAAACCTCTCCTGATGTATATATAAATTTTAGTGATGGAAGTTTCTGCAATTTTTTTCACTACACAATTCTTTGCAAATTCAATTATATTATGATGATTTTGAGGCAAGCAATTTAGGGTCAAAGCATATAATTCACAGGATAGGTTGTTTTTGTTTTACCTTGAGAAATCTTCAACCAATGTTCAACTCTGCTGTACTAAACATACTGTACACTTAGTTTCTCTCTTTCACTCCCAAGATGTTAAAAAGTATGGGTTTGATACCGTTTTGGCACCTTTGATAAATGATGTTAAGATACTTGAAAGTGAGGGCATTTATTTGCCCAATGCATCTGAAAAGGTTTATGGTTTGATTTGTCCGATTTCTGGAGATAATTCGGGTATGAATGCTGCTCTTGTTTTTTCGGAGTAAAAAAAATGTTTATATAGGATGACCCAATGTTGGGGCTTCGTGATGAAGTCAGCTTTCAGATAAACTGCAGGGATATTCAGTCAGATCCACAGTTGAACTCAGTTTATGAAGTTAAGAGACTCTTCATTGAACCCTTGATAGTATTTCCATATGTGTAGCAATTACACTTTTGATATAATGCACAATATATTGGAGGGTGTTGCTCAGTATGAGCTGAAACTTTTATTTAAATATCTGACTGAAAACTTAATCTCGGAAAATTATCTCCTTTTGAGGATTTATTCGTTTGACTTTGGATACATTCACCGCAGAAATCAACCAACAAATGTTAACTTGGAACATGGTGGAAATTCTATTGGAATGAATTCTGTATTGATATTGTGCCTGGTGAGAAACAAACCATAACTATTGGTGACATTGCGCCTCCAGGAAATCCAAACTGGAACTTGTTACTCATTTTGGTGCAAATTATTAACATAGTCATGCAATATGTAACAACGGGTGAAAAGACAGTTTTTTTAAAACATTTGATCTCTGAACATCATCAACTTTACAAATCGGTGTAAATCACAAAAAGTTAAAACCAAAGCATCATTTTATGGTGCATTATCCTTTCATGCATTAGGAAAATTGGGCCTCTGTTGCCATTATCGAGTATACGATTTAAGGCCAAGCACAAACTGTTCAAAAATATGCTGAAATGTCAAAGTCCCTTGCTAGGGAACATCAAATGGCAATAGGAAGTCACTGGGAAACACTAAGTTTACAGCGAAAAAGTTGGGACCAATGACATTTTTCTATCTTAATGATTGTTCATTGTCCTGTGCTCTTTCATTGTAGCTGCATGTGTGTTACTGTCTCTGCTCCTCGTACATTGTGAATTTGAATCGTCTGTTATCCATGCTGTGTTCATGTCAATGTTATCTTGTCTCGTCTAGTCAGTCTTTAGTTTATTTTAACGTCAAGTGTTTGTTAATCTAGTGATTCAGTCAGTCTTCGTTCAGTACTTGTATATCATTTCTTGTTCCTGTTTTACCCCATCGTGGGTCCTTGTTTTGTGTTTATTGTTACAAAAAAAGTCTGCTTGGTTATTCCGTACCGCTGCCTGCAATTGGGTTCTTCTGACCATGCCGAAGCTTGACAGAATGAATGAGACTCAATCGAACCCAGTAGGCAGCATGACGGTACGACGTCGTCCTTACGGTCTCGCATGGCCCACTTGCTGCTTGGATTCCGCCAGTCGTCCCGAGTCCGGTCTTCCCGAGTCCGGTGGTCAGAGAGCGCTGCCCAGCCGCCGTCAGAGAGCGCGGCCATCCAGCCGCCGTCAGAGAGCGCGACCATCCAGCCGCCGTCAGAGAGCGCGGCATTCCAGCCGTTGTCAAGTACGGCATTCCAGTATTGTTTTTTTGTTTATTTATACTGTTTTTATAGACAGTGTAGTAAGACAAAAACACATTGTTCTACTTAGTGTTTATATGTGATGAGAACATTCAGAGCAAATATGTACAATATGCTGTATATTTACTGTATTTTTAGGCAGAGTTATGTTTGAGTTTACCAATACATAACCGTCATCTGAACTATAAATTGTTATCAAATTAAGTTTATTCAAATCTAAAGTGATGCTGTTTTACTCTCTGAAGAGTCGGATTAGCATTTATATGATATGTTTGATTAACTATGTAAGATTTAAATATTGAACTCCTAGTAAGTGTTAATTTATTATCACTTATAAAATTTTACATTTAACTAGGGCCAGTGTGGATTATATATACATCAAAAAAGTTTTTTAAAAAATAACTCTAACAGAGTTAAAGTAACACTCTTAATTTTGCTGTGCAGGGTATACACCACCGTTGATTACCGTTTTGTATGGGACAGTCTAAATAGTGAATAAAAACAATTGAACATATGTATAATACCGTGGAAAATACACTGAAGTGTGTACTGTGTAAAGTAGGCTATATCAACTTTTTGCAGGTACAAAGTAATTTAACTAATTGTCTTACAAAGGATTCAATAAAAACGAACTCTGTGTGATATTTATTTCTTAAGCTTGTTTATGCTTATTCATGCTCATTCATTGGTTTTGCAAAATTAAGGAACTTATTTCATGCAGGGCATTCAAAATGAGAAAAGGCATGGAAAGTTTCACATTCCGTTAAAACGAAAGAGGAATTGGCTTCACATAAATCTTTACAGTTGGGGTCATAACCTCCATTTTAGAAATAAACAACAACAACCTCAGAAAAACTGAAAAGTTATTAAAACATTATATAGCAAAATATGCAACAAATAAAAATAATTGAAGTTTAGAATACTTCATGATTACCACAAACATGTAGAAGCGTTAAACTAGCGTCTCACTGAAAAGATCTGCTGGTATTGTTCTTTATTGTCTGCAAAATGTTAGAACTGAGAAACTGCAAGTATTTGTGTAAGGATTTTATAAAAAAAGTTATATTATAATCATTTACATTTACATCAGCTGCAGCTGATGTAAATCAACCTTACAAAAACAGAACTGCTTGTAATCCAGGCTGCCACAATGACTCATCACAACCTTCCCATTCAACTGGGCTCATCAACCAACACATCTTCCAGAAAGGCAAGAAACCTGGGAGTGGTGATAGATGAACAGCTTAATTTCAAAGATCAAGTAACCAACACCGCCCGGTCCTGTAGATGCATCCTCTACAATATTCTGAATATTAGACCCTTCCTATCAGAGCATGCTACGTAAGTCCTAGTACAGGCTCATTTCCAGTTCAGACTGGACTACTGGACTACTAGCTTGCACAACCAAACATCTGCAGGTGATCCAGAATCCAAGAGTTATACAGTGGCTCCCTATAGTCGCTCACATCAAATTCAAGACTCTGCTCCTGGACTACAAGACCACCAGTGGTTTGGCACCCCCATATCTTCACTCGCTAATGCAGACATATGTACCCGCCAGATCCCAACGCTCTGCAGACGAACGACGTCTTGTGGTGCCATCTGTTAAAATATCAAAAAAATTCAAAAGTGGTGTTGAAAAATTACATACTTTGATGTAATTTTGCAGCAGTTTTGCCAGTAATTTACTGTAGATTTGATAACTACTTAATATGGTTCTATTAGTACTGTTTTTAATTTGTTACACTTTAATCAGAAATAAAACACTTTGTGTTTTATGAGCAAGAAGAGACTGGTCTCATTCAAAATCAAATATATTTCTTTAAGACCATTGTCAGTCTTTGCACCCTAAAATTGAACTGTGACAGAAAAGTAAGTCACTTTAAAAGTGTGCCAACTGGCAACCTGGCAGCTATTTGAAAGCATATGGAGCAGTCTGTTCTCACATAGTTTCTTCCTGAGATGAAGCTTGATAGCGAACAGCAGGTACTGATTCAATTTTTGGCAAAACCCATGCTATGCTGACTTTTTTTCACATGGGTCATACATGTTTGGATTGTTTCTTTTACTTATTAAATAAAAAATCATTTGTAAACAGCATTTTGTATTTACTCTGGTTTTCTTTGAGTAATTGTAAAATTTGTATGATGATCTGAACCATTTAAGCATGACTTATATGCAACAAACAAAAAATCCGGACAGGGCAAATACTTTTTCACACCACTATACTTTACATTTCTTTATTCCATAGCTGTAGTCAAATTATGGCTTGATTCATGCAGTTGCCTTTTGTAACATGGAGAATGAAAAAAGGGTCAAAGAACATAAAATAATAGGCAACGATAGGTCAGTGACATTTATGTTCTCAAATGTGTGCCTTCATGAATATGGGTTGGGCTTATTCCTGTATTTAAGCTGCTCTGCAGAAAGTTACTCTACAGAAAAGTACAGTTTGGAAGAATGGCGAGTCAAAAGCTGGTAAGTTACTTTTAATCATATTAGAAATAAGGCTGCATTTTATGTGGTTGTTATATATACAACAATTTCTTCAGAGAAGCATAAGACTTTTTTTGGTGGGGTTGGGGATTAGTCTCGTTATATACAATTTAGACAAAATACACAATATATTTGATCATAATATGTTTAACTATATACTGTTTATTAAAAACAGGCTTACATAAAAGAAAATGCTTTTGTGTTGATAAAGAATATTCAGTCCAATGTTGCATAACAAAGAGAGATAAGCTACTATTCTTCTTTTAAATGGCTAACTCTAAGTAATACTGGATTTAGAAGGTGACAAAGCAGCAGACCCAAAAGGGCAATATGGCAAATATACCAGGGGACTACATATAAGGCACTTGAAGATCTGTAAAAGCATGTGACAGCAATATTTTTTAAATAAATATACATAATAAAAATAAATATACACCACTGTTGAAAAGTTTAGATCAGTAAGATTTTTTTTAAATAAGTCTCTTCTTCCGCTCAAACCTGCATTTATTTGATAAAAAACAGGAATATATATATATATATTTTAAGGAAAATCAGTCATATTGTGAGAATGTGAAACATTATTTTTTTTCTAGTTTCATGGTATCATGATCATTCAGAAATCATTCTAATGTGCTGATTTGCTGCTCAAATATTTCTTAGTATTATCAATGTTGAAATGTTTTCAGGGTTCTTTGATGAGTAGAAAGTTCAAAAGAACAGCATTTATCTGAAATTGAATCTTTTGTATTATTTTAAATGTCTTTACTGTCACTTTTGATCAATTTAAAGCATCTTTACTGAATAAAGTATTAATTTCTTTCATTTTTTTCCACCCCAAAAATAAATAAATCATTTAGATTCTTACTAACCCCAAACTTTTGAACAGTAGTGTATAATGTTACAAATAATGTCTATTTTAGATTTATTTTGCTCTTTTTATTCATCAGAGAATCCTGAAAAAAAAACTGTACAAAACTGTTTTCAGCATTGATAATAATCAGAAATGTTTCTTGAATACCAAATTAATATCTTAGGAGTAATTATGTAGAAAATGGTTAACTATTGTATTATTATTATTTTAAATTGTAATAATATGTCATGATATTTTGGATCAAATCAGGGCAGTCTTGGTGTAAATATATGACTATTGTACAGTAGTGTACGTCCAACAGAATAAGATTTATTTACCAATGTAGTATTTACTATTTTCCCTAAAAAAAACTGGATGATTGAAACTTTGTGATAATAATGTTTCTTCCAAAAGACTTGTTTAAATGCAAGAAACTAGTTTATTAGATATTAAAAATGTAAATTGTGACAAGATCGGCTGTCAGTCTGTGTGTTAGTGCAGGGGTGCACATAAGTTTTTCTGTCAGGTTCTCAAGTGAGCACCTGGAGTTTCGGTTTGGTGCTCACACTGCACATAGTGTGACAAATAATATTTACCAATTAAAAAAGTGACTTTTAAAGAACAATAAACGAGATAATACAGTGTGATTTATATAATTTTAAATTAAACTGAAAATACAATGAAAATGTATTACGTCTTACATTCGTTAATATTAATATTCAACACCACTTTTGAAACCTTTTTTGATTTTTTGACAGGTGGCTGAGAAGTTTGCGGTCTAAACTTATCTACAGAGCGCGTTTTTTATTTTGGGTGCTTATGCGCACCGGCGCACCACTTATGCGCATCCCTGTGTTTCAGTGCAGTTAACATAGTTACGTCCAGTAGGTGGCGGCAAGGGACTGTTATGATTGAGTCTGTCAGTCAGCACAGCAGATTATTCAACAATCTCATTACAAATATCTGATTTATTCAGTTACGAACTATGGCTTTCAATATGTCAATCATAGCTACGTCAAGAGTGAATCCCGCATTTACATGGCGATGTAATTCCCGAAACTTTGCAGCGTACAAGCTGCCATTGGTTTTAGCAGCATGAAAAACAAGTTTTATACAATTCTGTATAGATTATATTTAGCACAGAAACCGTACAACGAGCACTCCCTTTATAATCACTAAACAGCTGCCACTCATTTTCATCGAGATCTCTAGCATTCCAGAACAATAATTAAAATTTACGCAAGGAATAAAAAGCTTCGACATGGAGTTGATAAATACAGTGGAAAGATAAAGAGAGAGAGAGAGAGAGAGAAAATTACCCCTGAAAAAAAGTATGTAAGAAGCTTCATTCTTGCCTAAAGGTCTTTAAACGTGGGGCGGGTCGTTTACAATTTAAAGAGAAATGACCACTAGCCCACAAACTTAACATCAATTATTCTAAATCATTAATTCACTAAATTTACCATATCAATTGCGTGAAATCATTTTTATTCAAATAAAAATATGCCTTATTGTGGGGGTCTCGGATCCCCCAGCCCCCCTTCAATTCGAGCACTGAATGTATGGTTTTAAACGCAGGGTTGTACATTTCTATGTTCATATTTGGCTCGGTGTCACAACCTAAAAGTGTTTTGTTTTCAATTATGAACCTCAAATCAGGCGGTGCCGTGCATAACCGTGATCAATGGTCCACTGAAACCTGGCAAAAGCGTGATCATTCGAGGAGTTGTCAACACCAACCCTTCGAGGTTTACAAACATCACACACAAAAGAAAATATATATTCATTTCAAAATATTTGTCTATTTATTGTGCTGTCTCTCGCCTCATCTTTGTCAGGATTGAAATCAACTTTCGCCACAAAAGTGGGATCGCCTTTCACTACAATCCTCGTTTTGATCAAAATAAGGTTGTGTGTAACACTTGGGATGGGAATTGGGGTCAAGAAGAATATCCTGCAGGCATGCCATTTAGAGCAGGTCAACCCTTTGAGGTAAGCAGACAGTATTCTTTTTCCAACTGTCAGATTCCATCTAGGATTGATTTGTGCTTGACTATAGTTTTAAAGCAATCACTATTGAGTTCCCAGAATTGTTTGTTTTTGTTTTTACAATATAGGAATGAACTATATATTTTCTTCTCTTGTGTTTGTTTCAGGTCTACATTTATTGTTCTGACAGAGGCTTCAACGTGTCTGTGAATGGTCATCAAGTTCACTCTTACAACCATCGCTTCATGCAGTTGCATGATATTGATGTTCTTGATGTTCGTGGAGATCTGCAGGTGACTTCTGTGGAGGCTTAGCAGCGATTTCATCCTCCTTCAAACCAATGAGAGCGGTCCATTTATTGTCTTTCCTTGGTAATCTGAGGATCTGATCTGAGTTTTTAAAACCTTCCCTTATAGTCAATACATTTAATAACCATGCTCATCATTTCATTATTTGCTTTTATTTATCATTGATTAATCTGAAGTTAAATGATGTATTGTCTTAAAGTAATAACACCTGTTTTAGTCAGACTGACCATTGAAGTGCAACTATAAGCTTATTCAATAAACTGAGTTTAATTCTATCATCACTTCGTGTCCTGCTTGTCCCACACACAATACGTTTTTATATCTTTTTTTATAACAAAATTAATAATTGACACAAATGATTGTGTTAGCTTAAAGGGATGATTCGGCGTCCAACACGTATTTTCGGTGTCTTTTGTGTGTTATAAATTGCCCATGCATGCATAAGACACGTAAAATAGCAAAAATGTAAGTGTCGTAACAAAAGATACATTCTTTTAAAAGCGAATGCTCACCCAGACCTGCCTGAAATGCCTCGTGTAACCACACCCCGGAGAATCTACGTCACTTCGTAACATGACTTGACCAAGACCGCCCAAATATATACGCAAGTAAGGTGGGCGTACCTGTAACTCGCATTTTATCATCGCCGCCGCAGTCATGCCATGTTGCGAAAAGACAGCCTCTGTGTTTTAACTTCCAAATATGAGACAACAAATACGAATGATTACATTTTATTTACAACACTGTTACAGAACAGTACAATACGATATTGTATCGTTACAGTATAATCACAAGCCCCTATAGTGGCAACTCTTAAAGACATGAGAGACCTCTCGAGCTGTCGATATCTGTGGGCTGTGGGAGTAAGAGTTATTCTTAGCTTTCAGAAACTTGCTTTTATACTTAAGTTTGGAAGTAAGAGTACATTTCATGAATTCTCAGCACTTTATAAAATGGCACTTTGAGGAGCTTCATAAATATGGGCCCTGGGCTTTCTTAAAGCTAAGAATGACTCTTACTCTCCCATATTTAAGACAGCAGTTTGCCTTTCATGGTTTAAGGTTGTTCATAAACTGTTTATTTCATATCGCTTTGCCTCCTCCATCTTGGTTGGTGTTGTTTGGTATTCATAATATGGAACCAAATGTTAAACACATTTTGACGAAGAATTATCCTAAAAACGCTTGTAACACACAACTTCTTTAAGCACTTATTAATTTCACTTATAAAGTACTGATTAATTTCTGTATTTTTGTATCCAAAACCAAAGTAGGCCTACAATATGATTACATACATTACTTTAAAAAAGCTTAAAGTGGAAAAAAATAGAACTGGGTTGTCACAATAACCGTAATATTAAATATACCATGTTTAACCATTAATTAGATTGTTAATGCCTAACATTTCGTAAATTGGTTTAAAACTCTCACTTTATACAGTTTGTTTCACTCATTGATCAAATATCTGACAAAACACAAAATAAACCAAATTAATTTTATTTAAAAGCATCTACAGAAAATGATTACCTTAAACTTTAGCCACTAATAACTTTGTATTGAAAAATCTGTTATTGCGACAGTAATTCAAGAATGTCAAATGAGCATTTTGCGTTATTTAAAAATATGAAAATGTTCATTTTTTAGGATTATTAGAAACACATTTATTAACTTGATAGTAAAGTTTGAGGACAAAAATCGTGTTGGCCTGACAAGAAAGTCAATAGCTTTCATGGCCTTCATCTTTTTTATTTTTTGAATGTTGAAATAGGCAGTAAGAGCAAATGGGGTGCATTGCAATTGACTACCTACTAGAAAAGATCAAGAATTTGAAATGCGGGAGGATACTTAACAACGTCGTTTTGTGTCAGAGAAGTGCGACGCACTGACTTTTGGATTATTTGTGCAATCGGTAGATATGAAACAAAACGAGATCAAGAAAGGCAAGCATTTAAACTACATTATTTCAGCATTTTGCCTGCCCATAAAGCTTTGGGATGACGCTGCAGTGCTGCGCAGGTGTTACAGAAACTGAGCCCAACGAGGCTCATGCTACGGTGAGGTCCCCCTCCGTGGCAATAGCGTCATGGGACGCAAGCTCATACGAGGTATCAATATTTCACGATACGGTAGTACATCGATATGGAGACTATACGATATTTATAGAATTTTTCTGCAGGAAAAAAAATGAAGACTTGGAAAAAATGTGGCATAAGTGTTTATTAAACAATGACTGAACAAAGATCTATTATTTTTAGGGTGGGTGTTAGATTAGGTCATTTTAAAGTGCAAAGAACAGTAAAGTCAGTTAGAAACAGGAATTAACAATAACATTAAAATTAATAACTAGGTCGGTAAACCGATAAAAAATCGGATTAATCGCACATTGTGTATATGATTTATCACGAATAATCGCACATAACAATATTTTTAAAAATACTTTAACATTTTTATAATTTCACATTTAATCTCTAATTTGATCCAGAAACAACTGATTCCTTTAACAGCATCTATTTATGAATGAAAGCAAACATTCTGATATTAGTACTATAACTGATGTCTCTATTAAATTGATTATTTTTTAACATTAATTGTAGCCATTCAGCATTGAGAACTATCATGTAGGAAATGTACAGATATTGTGTTCAGAAGTTCTCAAAGACGTTACAGTCTTTTTTGCTAAATTGAAACTTAAATACAGAGGAATTCTCTTTAAAGCTGCAAAATAGCCTTGCTTCTTCTTTTCTTTTGTTCTTTGATAAACATTAATGACAGGAATCACTGCAGCATGTTTAAGAACTCAACCAGTCAGGTTCTCACCTCATTCACTGCTTCACTCACACACACACTCACCTCACTCACTGATTCACTCAAATGCTTCCACACTTCCGATTTTTTGATATAACACAGTATTTAGTTAAATTTCATAAGAAATAACAAAAAAATATAAAGAAAAAATCAGAGTAACAAACAACAGGGTTTCAGCCCTATACGGCTCAAATCCCTAATCATTTCAAGGGGAAAGTAATTAAATTTAGGTCTAGACAAAGACATCATTGGAGTTTGGGTTCCTCGCCACAGCAGGGCAGTGTTGGCTTGCTCACCGGGAGACTGCATTTATTTATTAATTCATTACGTTATTTATTAGATATTAGGATAATATTGCTCGGTCTAAAAACATAATGCACGTTGGTGTGTTTTACATTTATGTGTTTTTCTTTTTTGCCCCAAAGCTGCTTTGGAACAATGCACATTGCAAAAAGCACTATATAAATAACATTTAATTGAGTTGAACATTTATGACTGTAGAAAAGAAGTCTTAGATTCAATACCCCCAACAGATCGTAAATAAACAGCTTTTTTACTTTGTGATCATAATGTAATAGAACACAGCTTAGGTTATTGTCTTTTCCTGGATTCCTTCTATGCCTTTAAACTGTTAAAACCCATTAAACTCTATTGACTGAGCAGATAATGACATTTTGTCTTGCAGTGCTGAATTATTAATGTACATATGTTTGTTAAAAGCTGCATTATTATTTAGTATGTAATCATTTGATTAGATTATAATATAATGCTTTCAGGTGAAATTCAAATTGAAGTGTCACTTTCTATTTAAGTGCGTTAAACACATTTGAAATTTTTTAGATATCACAACATGAAAATATCGTATTGTTTAAATCTTCATTGATAGAACAATCTGTATGCAAAGAGTTGTTAGACAAAAAGAGACTGCTGTATCTCATATGCAAATAATTGGTGTCAATGGAATCGTGTGTTATCATGATACATTGTGATGTTATAAGATCTAAGATACTAATAAAATGGTCAGTTCCCCCCCAAAAATAGTTATTTGCTATGTTAAATCATACACTGATTTGTTTTTAAACTATATATAAGAATAGAAGTTAAATGAGATGAAGTTCACATTTATATGTAGACAACAGACATCTCAGGACCCTAAACTGGTGATTCTTCTGGCATCTCCTAACCTTTCCTTGCTCCACATCCACTCTGATTTAACTAATTTTATCAGGTTTGTAGTCAGGTCATGGCCATGGGTACTACCTCAGAGTTGGAGCAGAGTATCTGGACGAAGCTCCTCCTACAATGGCAGCAAGCCAAATTGTTTAACCATCATAACTTGTGGAGACTGAAGACAAAAGTGAAATTGAGGAAGGCTCATGGAATTGTGGTCGCTTTTAACTCTGGTCTTCTGATCTGTTGCCAAACATATAAAAAGATAAGCCAGATTTCTTCCAGGATCACAAACTTTTATATACACTGTATTATAATGAAATACCATAGAATATTAGCACTTTTTAACTTTGTTAAAAAAAATTGTCATCCCTGAAGTAGTTAGACCAGGGATTCTCAACCTTTTTGACTCCAATGTCCTCCATTGTATTCAACAATATTCAAAGCCCCACCACTCACGATCACAAAAACTGAATATAATATTTTTGAGCTTAAACATTTATTTATTTAAAAAATATCCAAATATTAAGAAATATCTTGTTTTTTAGTCTTTTTTTTTATTGCAATGCTCATTTTGTCTAAATTTTAAATTATTAGTCATCTTGAGGCCCCCTTGGGTGTCAGCTGGGGCCCCCATGTTGGCCACACCCCCTTGTTGAGAAGCACTGAGTTAGACCACAGTATCAGGTGATTGATCAGGTAATTGATCAGGTAATTTAAATAAAAATGTACATATGTGACCCTGGATCAAACGTAACGTTTTTAGTAAAAGCCAAAAATACAACTTATGGGTCAAAAATATTGATTTTTCTATTTTGGCAAAAATCATAAGGATATAAAGTGAAGATCATATTCCATGAATATACTTTGTAAATGTTGTAACGTAAATATATAAAACCTTTATCTTTGTGAGTGGATGGCCTACTACAGCTCCTCTGATTAACTTCAAAGGCGAATTACTAAATATTTAGATATTTTTGCACCCTCAGATTCCAGAGTAACTGTACAAGATATTGCCATATCCTAAACATACAGAAATCAATAAAAAGCATAACTCTTCCGCTTTCAGATGATGTTAAAATCTCAATTTAAAAAAAATGACCCATAAGAATGGTTTTGTCGTCCAGGGTCACATATATGAATAAATGTATTATTATTAATAATGTTGGCTGTAACTAGTTACTTAGTAATTAGTTACTGTAATTTAATTAATTTTCCTTTTAAAAGTAAAGTTAGGAATTACTCTTATATGTCCTGTAATTTAATTACAGTTACTTCATGTAATTGAACTAAAACTGTGTAATGTACAGTGTTGGGTAAGTTACTCTGAAAAAGTAATTAATTACTAGTTACTCATTACATATTCAATAGTGTAATTAGATTACTGTCCAAATTACTCTGTCCAAAAAGTATTTAGTTACTCATTACTAATTACTTTCTATATCCTACAGCGACCTTGATTAGTTAAGTGATTCAAGGATAGACATGAAACGGCTTATTGAATTCATTCAAATAAATAATATTATTAACTGACCAAAGTATTACAAATGTGAGCACAGATTTTAAAGTAAGACTTTGAATTTTGAAGTCAATTACGCTATTGCACACACATATATTTAACAAAGTATTTAGTTTAATAACATCAAAAGTAACTTACATTAAATTAAAGAAAACATATGAGTAATCACTTACTTTACTTTTCAAGGGAAAAGTAATTAAATTACAGTAACTAATTACTTAGTAACTAGTTACACCCAACACTGGTAATGTATACAGCAGTGGAATTGATATTACAACTCAAAGTCTTACTTTAAAATGCACATGAATTCATAAATGTATATTTCACACATTTGTAATACTTTAGTCAGTTAACAAAAGTACTTTATGTAGTTATATATGATTTATTCGACTGAGTTTAGCGTCATTTCGTTTCGATGCTTGAATCCCTTAACTTATCAAAGGGACTATAGGACTTTGGCAGTAATAAGTAAATAAATACTTTCTGGAGAGAGTCATTTGTACAGTAATCTAATAACACGATTGCATATGTAATTAGTAACTAGAAATGAATTACTTTTCCAAAGTAATTTACCCAACACTGATTATTATAGTAATAAAGAAAGTTGTTCTTTCTTTTTTAAATAAGATATAACTTTCCTTATCACTTGTACATTTCAAAAGTAGACAACAGCAATGCATTTGAAAACATTAAAACGTAATATATATTTTAGCAGGGAGCTGTCCTCATGTCAACGCTTCAGTTCTGTACTAGCGCTACTCCGCATGCTCCACAGCCAGACTGGAGCTAGCGAGAGGAGGATTCAAACTTCCGGTGTGTGTGTCATGGCGGCTTTGTGGAGAGAGCTTGAAGTGAAAAACTAAACCAGACCCCCCTCCTCCCTCCACCTCCTTCACCTCCTCCAGCATTTTATTCGGAGCTGTTTTGGAGGTATTCGGTGCGTAGGGGGCGATTCGGGAGCAGATATCGGGATCGCAAAAGTGATTGATAGGAGACATTGCGGCGCGCGCATCCGCCTGAGCATGGCGGCGCACAAGCCCGTGGAGTGGGTCCAGGCCATCATTAACAGATTCGACGAACAGGTAAATAAAACACCCAGCTCGGGTGGTCGCCGGTGGGCTTTGACGCTTCGAGGCGAAAAAGCGAGCATGCAAACCGCGAAATGATGTTTGCATCTGCGTGCACGCGCGTTGTTTATGTTGAGGGTTGGCGGATTTGGGCTTTCGATGGTCAAATGCAATACGAGGATGATCTTGGTTAGGCCTGGCGTGGTGCTTTTGGCCAACGGAAGGGTATAATGTTGGTCTGTGGCTTCGCGATTGAATCGATGATTGTTCGGATGAGTTGGTCGCGCGCCGTGGCTAAATATAAACAAAGGGAATCAGACTCTCTCTGTGTTGTTGACATAGAGAGGGATGAGATCGCATAGCTAAAGCAACCTTACTGGCGTCTACAGTCCGTGCATGCCTGCAAAAATGCAAAGATGTTTCAATCGAGCATAGTTTGCATTGCAAGATTTACATTGGTCAGGGAGTTAAAAGTGGTTGGAAACTTGTAAAGCACTGTTGCTCAAAACGTCTTATCCTATGTGCAGAAACTGCACTGGTTCCTTGAAATGTACAGTTACTGAAATCTAGTTTCATGCACATAATTATGTATTTATGTTGTATAGATTCTATAGGTTCGTATGCATTCTATAGTTTAGAATCGAGTTTAGGCTTATTTCATGTTTTTTATAGGAATTGTTTCCCCCACCAGTGTCTGTCATAGGATCCTGTGCTGTCATCCAGTTGAAATCTGGTTTTGACGGTGGTTTGTATTCTGAGCTGTGGTTAGATTTTCTAACAGTTTGATTAATGTTTGAAAGGGGTTTAAGCTCCTTTGCTGTTGTTTAGCCGAATTTAAGCTCTTTAAAACAGAGAACTTAAGGCACTTATTTGGCTTAATGCGTTGACAAGTCAAGCTTTGGCCACCTTTAAAAAAAATATATTATTTTTGAGTTCTGAATCGTTGCAGCCAACAGTAACAATGCAGTTTTAAGAATATAATAGAAATGGCGAGATTACAATGAAATTGCATCTTATAACGTCCGTGATGTTTCGCTTTTGTATTTTCTCAAATTGTAAAAGGCAAACTCTGTGTGCTGGTTATTGCTCTGTCAGCAGCTGTATGAATGCACAGAGTACCTTGCAACAATGACCTCACAGATGCCATTGCATGGTCATGGAAAACTAATCTGTTGTCTCTCTGGGGAGAGCTCTGACTCAGGAATGAGAGGTTGATGTTGCTTTGTATTCTACATAGACTCCAGCTTGGGACATTTACATACAAATATTCGGCCAAGGCTTAGATACTGGAAAGAAAGAACATGACATGTAGGGTTGTTTGCGTAAACACTTTGTCTGGGGAAAAAAGACGTGATACAGACTACACATTTTTTGTCATTTTATACTGATGTTATTTACAAATAAAATTATTGTGTGAAAAATGAAAGTTTTGTTTCTAGAGTCTATCATCACTAGTTGTGTACTGTAAAATGTTTTTAACAATGCAGGTATCATGTTTGAATCCCAAGAAGTGCACAAATGAACCACTGTTAATTATTTTGATTTAAATGTATGTCTAATGTAAGCAGTCTTATTGAAGACAAAGCTTTAAAATATTGGGCTGATAATGTTTATTTGACATTTGGTTATACAGTCAGTGTCACGTGGATTGTTATATTATTTTTTTCTTAAAGGGATAGTTCACCCAAAAAATAAAAATTCTGTCAACATTTACTCGCATTCAATTTGTTACAAATCTGTATACATTTCTATGTTCCCATGAACCGTAAACAGAGAAAGATATTCTTAAGAATGCTTATAATAGGGCTGGGCCAATAGGCGGTGCCATCATCCTTCCCAGATGATGATGTTGAGCCAGCATCGTGATTCCAATAAATGTTTCACTTTCCTCACGTGCTGCTCTGTGCTGCAAATCACGTTGTAAACAAATACGTACAAAGCTAATTGGCTTAAAAAAAATCACACTGTACAGATCAGAATAGTCTGAATTTATAACTGTGGAGTTCGTGCTGTATAAAGAGGATGCGGAGTTAGCGCAGACCCTCCTGACTTTATAATGATGTCATCGTCCATCGTGATGTTTCAGTGTAGCCATCGGCCGATGCCAGTTTGTTAGACATCGTCCAACCCGTATATATTCCCTTCTGTTGAGCACAAAAGAAGACATTTTGAAGAATGTAGGACAGCAAATATTTCTGGGGCACTTCTGACTACCATTCTAATCGTTATCAACGGGGTCCAATAACTGTTTGGTTACAAGCATTATTCCAAATGTCTTTCTCTGTGTTCAACCAAACAAAAACTGATACAGGTTTGGAACAAATGGAGAGTAAGTGAGTTATTAATAAAAGAATTTCCATTTTCATGTTTGTTTGAACAACTATCCCTTTATCCACTGATGGAAGAGGTAGAAACTCATATTTCTCTTGAATGGTTGCCCATAAAACTTTAATTACGCCATAATCCCAAACAATCAAAATGGCTTCATATCATAATATTTGAATAAGATTGTGTTTAGTGTATCAGATTTGTCTTTTTGTTATCTCCTATTGTTATGTCCACACATACGAGTGCACATAAGCGAAGCAATCTGTCACTGACCTTTCTGGAATTTTAAACTGTTCCTGGGAAACAAAGTGCTTACTGTCCCTCGGTATCCAGCATTAAAATGGATGTCAACAAGGCTGTACCATGTGAGTGTATGTGTTCTGTGTATGTAGTGATATGTAGTGTTGGGTGTGTTGTTGATGATCGTTGGATTAACAGACTGACTCCTCTCCGGTTTTAGGACTTTAATTTCCAGCCACATGCTTTTCTGTTAGAGTCACACACCGGAAAGAAGGAAGGGACCTCAGGGCTTCCCAGAGTCTCTTTTGACATGCAGCTGTTAGGTCACTTAAACCTAGCAACCAATAATGACATCTGTAGGGTGAATTATTTTGTAGGCTAGATCATTTAAAGTGATGTGCGCTATAAAGCATTATTGTATTGTCATGCTGTTTATAATGCTCTTTATTTGATCATTAACCCAAATCAGATCAATTATTTTCCCGTGGTTTTGTTTTTGGTTCGAACTGAACTTTTTCCACTGGGCTCGCTTGCCAACTTTGTTTACATTTGTTCACAGACTGTATACACTTGGCATAAGCTAATGAAGTAACCGAAACAACGCTCCTTAGATCCTTTGAAAGGACCGCGGTATTCTGAAACAGCGAGAGCAATTTCTCATCAGGGAACGCTTAAAGGGAGAGAGACCTCCACCCACTCATTTTACACATGCTTCATTAAGATGGCCAGACCTTGCGTTCTTTCACCATTCCCATTGCAAAGTATTAACTGCTTTTGTGTGCGTTATACAGCGCAAGAGCAGATGTTCTGGGCCGCAGGTGTGCGACAGAGGGCGGAAGTCTGGAGAGCTTGGGGCTCTTTGTTTTAACACCTAAAGTTGGAGAGTTTAGACCCGGGATGAGTGGGTTGGAGTATTTAGTGCTTAGATGTTCTCCTGGGGTGGGTGTGTCAAATTGAAGACCGTCAGACCTAGAAGCATTATTCCACCCAGGAGTTAACATAAGCTTTAAAAGCTGAGCCACAGGAATCCAACATTCACACCTGCCAGCCAGATCCGTTTGTGGTCTATCTCAAATGTTTAATCCTTTGTGAAAGGACTGTATATTTGGTGCCGCGTTTTTATGTCAAACGTTTTGTTTCTCTCTCTCTGTCTCACCCACAGCTACCTACAAAGACAGGACAACAGAGCACCCACAACAAAGTGAGCACCGAGCACAACAAAGAATGTTTGATAAACATCTCCAAGTACAAATTCGCCCTTGTTATTAATGGTCTGACCAATATACTCAAAAATGTGAACAACATGGTAAGTCTACGTCTTTGACATTAAATGTGGTACTTTTAGATCTTAAAGCACAATGCAGCATTTGTATTTGTACTTTTCTCATTCGCAGCGGATTTTCGGCGAAGCGGCGGAGAAGAACCTCTACCTCTCCCAGCTGATTATCCTGGACACACTGGAGAAGTGTCTGGCGGGGGTGAGTAGTCATAACCCAAAGTGGACTTTGTCCAACCTATCCCATTTTTCAACTGTCCTACGTCCTGTTCCACAGCGAACATTGTTCCAGCTTTATAGCTGATTGGAATTGCTTCATAGCTACAATCATTTGATTATTGCATTTTCCACACCCTGACCTGTCTCACAGCTTTAAAACCGCCTTAAATCCTATTCCAAATATTTGTATAAATATATCAGTGCCACCAAACTATCTAGAATGGTTTGTGTCTTAACTCTGAAGTATTAGACAGAGAGTCCTGGAAAAACAATTAAATCTTCAGGCAGACAGAAGGCGCTGGACTGGTCCTAGCAGCAGTTTATTACATTTGCAGGTGTTTCCTTGTCTTGAGAGATGATCTGGATTTTCCTTTGGATTTTTAAATTTTTTTTGCTTACTTGCATGGAAGACGTCCCTTTACTGTCTTGTGCAATTACTTCTGTTAATGCAAAATGTACTAACATATATTTCCAGGAGGACAAAAGCAGTAAACATTTCAAAATTATTCAAAAATATGTTTTCAATGTGTTTTCAATAACCAGGAGTAGGTATCGGTATCACCAAGATTTTGGCTTCAGAACGGTACCAGAATCTAATGGTATCGGTATCATAAACAGGAATCCCTACAGGGGAATAAGTGTTTATGTTTATTGGCACATTTTTCCCTTAGCAACCAAAGGATTGCCTGAGGTTGGATGAGGCCATGCTGGTGAAGCAGTTGCTGCCTGAGATCTGTCACTTCCTGCACTCGTACCGTGAGGGCCAGCAGCATGCCGCTCAGCTGCGTAGCTCCGCCTCCGCCGTTCTCTTCTCTCTCAGCTGCAACAACTTTAACGCCGTCTTCAGCCGTATTTCTACAAGGTAACTCTTAGACACCAGGGATACCACAGAGATCCATTTTAAGGCCTCTTTCAATTTGTGATTCACAGCTCAGACCAAAAATATTCTAATAATAGCATTAGAATAATAGCAGTCTTTATAGATGGATGTTTTCCAATGTAACAGGTTGCAGGAATTTACAGTATGTACAGAGGACACAGTGGATGTCCACGACATTGAACTCATCCAGTATATCAATGTAGACTGCTCCAAGTTAAAGAGACTGCTTCAAGGTAAAGTACACATGTTAATGAATACGCTTTAGTCATGATGATGTTATTTTAGGGTACGTTTCTTAAACTCTAAACTATCTTAAAGGGGTCATATGACACGGCTAAAACGAATATTATGGTTTGTTTTAGATGTAATGTAATGTATATACACGATTTAAGGTTCAACCACACTGTATTTTCCACATACCTACATGTTTGTTTCTCCTCTTTGCCCCGGCTCTCAGAAACGCATGGACTTTTTACATAGATCATCGCTCTGAAAAGCGAGTTGTGCTGTGATTGGTCAGTTAACCAGTGCGTAGTAAATGGACCAATACTGCAAGTGTGTGACGGAAATGTAACGCTTCTTACCTAGTTTGGAACATCAGGTTTCATAGCAATCGTACTGACAGGTACGCCCACCTAACTTGCGTATACATTTGGGCGGTCTTAGTCAAATCATATCTCGAACTGACGTAGATTTGTGGTGGTGTGGTTACCGAGGCGTTTCAGGCAGGTCTGGGTGAGCATACAAAGCAAGACACAGAAAAACACGTGCTGTATGAGTGTCATGTGACCCCTTAAAAGATTAAAAACAGTTCAATAAAACGTCTTGACCACATTATAATCGCAGAATTTTTTGTACTTTTTTAAAATTTTCTTTAGAAACAGTACTCAAATTCAAAGCTTTGAAAAAACCCGCCCAGCTCGCAGTTATCAGTAGTCTGGAAAAGGTAGGTGCTATGCAAATAATAAAACTTAAAGTATATATTGAAAAAAAATCTCAATAACATCAGGCCATAATATTAAATATATCATATGTATTCGCAGGCTTTCTGGAACTGGGTGGAGCATTACCCCGATGAGTTCACCATGCTCTATCAGAGACCCCAGGCTGACATGGCCGGTGAGCAACACAGTCACAGTCATCTGAACACTTGTTCATTACACTTATATGTCACTCATCTTGCCAGTGCAGTGCCAGTATAGGAGAAGTTTAATTTCTGCGTGTTTTTGTCGTGTACACAGACTGTGCAGAAAAGCTGTTCGACCTGGTGGACAGTTTTGCGGAGAGCGCCAAGAGGAAGGCGGCAGTGTGGCCGCTGCAGATCATCCTCCTGATTCTGTGTCCCGAGATCACACAGAGCATTACCAAAGAAGTTGGTGGAGAGGAGAAAGCTAACAAGGTCTGAGGTCAAAGCGACAAGAGTGTTTCAAGTCTTATCTGTAGATGCGTGTGCCGAGTTTCACTTCTCTTTGTAGAAGCACACAAAAATAAGTGCTTAAGAAACAACACCTTATAATCGAAATGAGGCTTTGTGAAAACAGTTTACCAAAGCACTGTTGACAATTATAAAATTCAAACAAAAATCTAAATTATAAAAAGACCAAACTTTTGTGTAATTTGAGTAAAGTACATTGCAGTACAGTATACATTGTAAAGATGTGATTTATATAGCAGTTTTGCCAAGAAACAGCAGTGGTCAGAGATGGTCTGGGAGCTACAAAGATTTTTATTTTTATTGAACAGAAGTCCTTTTTGGAAAGTCTCCGGAAGGCTCTGGGACAGCACAGCGGCAGCAGACAGCTGACAGAGAGCGCAGCCGTTGCCTGCGTCAAGCTCTGCAAAGCATGCACTTACATTAACTGGGAGGATAATTCAGTTATATTTCTCCTAGTTCAGTCTATTGTACTGGACCTTAAGGTACGGGGTTATGTTAACTGAGCCTAGTAGAAATAATGTCGGTCTATTTCTTCCTGTATAACCTTGGCATGTCTTCTCTCCTAGGGTCTTCTGTTTAACCCCACAAAGCCGTTCTCGAGGGGGGCGGGCTGCCAGAGCGCTGATGTGGATTTGATGATCGACTGCTTTGTGTCGTGTTATCGTATCAATCCTCGTAACAACCAGCATTTCAAGGTCAGCTTAGTTAATTCTCTCTGTTCCTTAAACAATGTGTGTGTTTTTAGCTGTGAATTGTTGGTCTGTGTACAAATGATTGAATTATAATGATTGTTTTGGGTCTAGGTGTGTTTAGCTTCGACTTCTCCTCCTACCTTTCATTATGTCCTGGTCAACTCACTGCACAAAATCATCACCAATGTAAGTACAAACGCTACCCAGTTAAAAGTGATGTTGTAATTTGTTGCTTTTATTAATGTTCATCCTTCGTGTTATTTCTAGTCTCACCTGGACTGGTGGCCAAAGATCGACGCCATTTACTGCTACTCGGGTGAACTGCGTACAATGTTTGCAGACACGCTGGGCAGAGTGATCCAAAGTCTCAGTGCCCATCCACCTCTGAGGATGACATCAGTAAGACTTATACAATACACTATAAAAACACAAACATCTCGCATCTCGTATTTAACTTGAATTGAAAAGCACTTTTTGCTTTTTCTCTGCAGAGTTTGACTTTTAAAGAAAAAATGACGACCAGTTTAAAGTTTAAGGAGAGGTCCACAGACCTTGACTCGCGCTCGCTGCTGCTCGCTCTGGTCAAACTTATCCACGCTGACCCGAAACTAATGCTACACGTGAGTACGGCCCTGTGAAATGGAGGAGCTATTTATATATGGAGGAGCTTTCCCAAAATTATCCTGGTGTTATCAATTGCACTAATATCACAATATCTATTGCTTCCCCTCCCAATAATGCTATAATTCATATAAATTCGTTTATTTTGTGTTTTAATTTCTTAGCCAATGAATTACACTGGAAATATGATTGTATTGAGGCGTAGAGATCTCTCAAGACAAAATACTATGTGTAGTATTAACATGATATTGATAATCACCATATTAATATTGCTGTTATTGTCAATACCGGTATATTGTGATGGCCACTTTTTAATATCTTGTCTTTTGTGTTAACATTACTCTGATTATTTATAAATATGAATGTGTTCAATGCATTTTTTATCAGAACCCTGGTAAATCTGGTCCAGAGATCCAGAACAGCACAGCTGAGCTCATCAAAGGTCTGGTGGCGCTGGTTCCTCTCAACCACAGCGTCGAACTCTCACAGGAAGCCATGGAGGTAATCCATCCCATCAAAATGCGCAGTCAGGATGCTTTCTAAGTGGTTGATCACATAGAACACGCTTTTCACTGCACTTTCGGTTGACTCTCCGAAAAGAGCAGCGCGCAGCAGTTTTTTAAGTTCCAAGGTAACCACCGAAACAGCTGTCCTGTCAGTCAAGGATTATAGCGTGAGTGCTCTAGTCATATTATAAGAAACTTTAAAAAGGTACAAGCAGAGGGCGCTTGATCTGACCTTGCCTGGTTAACGTGCGTCAACCGACACAAGTTTTTCCTTCACCATTGCAGTCTCCAGACGTTTCAAGCAACTGTAAAGTTCCGTCACCGTATCGGAAGCCCCGCCTCTCCTTTCATTCGATTGGACAGTGGAAAAAAGACACATGACGTCAAGTAGGGCTGGGTCGATAGACGATGCCATCGCCGATGGCTGACAGGCATCACGATGGAGAGCCAGCATCGTGATTCCAACAAATGTTTCACTTTCGACACGTGACTCTCACTGCTCCGTGCTGCAGATCGCTTCATGAACAAATATGAACAAGGCTATTTAAGCTTGTGCTGTACAGACTGGCCTGACTTTATAACTGTGAAGCTCACGCTGTATAAAGAGGGCGCACAATTTGCACAGACCTGCCTGACTTTATAAGACTCCTGTTTGCCAATCCCGTGTTGTATAAAAAAGACTTGTCTTTGCGCATCCTCCGTTTTATAAAGAAAACTTGTGTGTGCGCATCCCACATTGTATAAAGAAGACGAGTGTATGCGCATCCCATAGTGTATAAAGAAGACATACAGGTGTCTGCGCATCTCTGATGGCTGCTTCACATCGTTCCTAGTGGGCAGGAACTGTACTGTGGATCCAAACCCCGCAATTCCAAACGGCGTGTCTAACAGCAATTAACGCTTTCTATGTGATCAGCCCCTTTCCCATCAACCCAAAAACTAAATTTAGCTTGTAACCCTACCTAGGCTCTGTTGGTGTTACATCAGCCAGAAACCATCGAACAGTGGAACCCCAATGCAACCATTGAGACCTTCTGGGACATCAGGTGGGTGACACCATAAAAGATCTCTCAGATGCTTGGAGGAAGTTATTCAGCCGGCCAACAAGATGTGACATATGCAATAGTTTACCCCCCCTAAAAATTCTGTCAACTTCAACTGTATATTCTCCTCTTCGTTTAGCTCTCAGGTCTTATTCCTGATATGTAAGAAGCTGATCGGTCACCAGATGATCAACAGCACAGAGATACTGAAGTGGCTCAGGGAGATTCTTATATGCAGGAACAAGTTCCTACTAAAAAACAAGGTGAACATGTATTTTGCGTTTTTTGTGGAACCAATATACAGCCATAAAAGTGTCGAACTGATGTAGTTGAACTAAACCTGCTCTGTGTTTTTTTCCCCTACAGGAGTGTGCTACACAAGGCAGTCTCATTCCCATCAGCAGACAGGCTCAGACCAAGCTTGAGGTGTGTCTGTACACCTTCCTGTGGAGTCCTGATGCTGAGGCCGTGCTTGTGGCCATGTCCTGTTTTCGCCATCTCTCGGAGGAAGCGGACATCCGTTGCAGCGTGGACGAGCTGCCCATGCACACCGTCCTGCCCAACTACAACACCTTCATGGAGCTCGCCTCTGTCAGCAATATGATGGCAACAGGTTGGAGCTTGAATGAAATATAGCACGGCACATACATGGATCATTTGACTATTCGCTCTTGTGCTTGTCCTATAAATTTTGTGTGTGCTTAGGTCGAAACACGCTTCAGAAGAGAGTGATGGCCCTGTTGAGGAGGATAAAGCACCCTACAGCTGGAAACATAGAGGTGATTTATATTCTACCTTTATCTGAATGTTTCGTGCATTTTTGTTCAAAAAGTAATAAATAAGCTGACGTTTAAGTCATATTTGTCTTTTGCAGGCATGGGAAGACACGCATGCAAAATGGGAGCAAGCTACGAAACAAATACTCAATCACTCCAAAAGCAGAGTGGAAGATGGGCAGGTAACTGAAACAATACAAAATCGTTTTCTTTCTCCTTGCATCTGGTTCCTCCTTCTGCAGTTCCCTCTCTCCGCAGGAATGGATCAACATGACTGGTTTCCTGTCCGCCCTGGGGGGGGTTTGTCTCCAACAGCGCAGTACACCCAGTCTGGGCACCTACAGTCCTCCCATGGGCCCTCTGACCGAGCGCAAGAGCTCTATGATATCCATGGGATCCTGTGAGGTGAACAGCGAAACGTCTCTCAACAGGTTTTTGGAGCGACTGCTGTCTCTAATGGTCTGTACCCATGAGAAGGTGGGCGTGCAGATTCGCACTAATGTCAAGGACCTGGTGGGACTAGAGCTTAGTCCAGCCCTCTACCCCATGCTCTTTACCAAGCTACGCAACAGCATCGGACGCTTCTTTGACACGCAGGGTCCGGTGAGTTGAGCAAACTGAAGAATTAGATTTTGTGTTAAAAGTAGTGAGTTTTTTTTGGTGATTTAAAATGTGGGGATTTAATTGAATGCATTTTAGCACATTAAAGGAACAGTTCACCCGATAATCATCTGCTGAAATCTGTATAAAATTATTTGTTCTGAGGTACACAGTGAAAGATATTTGGAAGAATGCTTGTAACCAAACATTTCTTGGCCACTAGTGACTACCATAGTAGTTACTATGGTAAATGTTTACCATAGTAACTAAATGTTTAAAGCAATGTTAAAATGCTTTAAACATTTCTTTATGTTGAACACAACAGAAGATATTTAAAAAGAAGAATGTAGGAAAGCAAACAGTTCTGCGGCACTTTGACTAGTATTGTAATTTTTCTTATTATAGTAGTCAATGGTGGTGAAATTTATACAGATTTAGAACAATCTTGAGACAATTTTGAGAGTAAATAATGCCAGAAGTTATTTTGGCGGGTGAATTGTCCCTTAAATGGTAAGATCTCTCACAAAATGTTCAGTTTATACACAAACTAATTTTGCCGTTTTCGTGGTGATTAAAGCCCATTTTCCTCAAAATTTTCAATGCTGTCATGCAAAAACAAGGAATATTTAATTACGGTTATATATTCTGTAATTAATCTATCTATAATCAATCAGCATAGATTGAACTCAATACAACGAATACGATGCTAATGTCAACATACATTTGAATTATACACATTTTTACAACCATTTAAAAGTAAAATTGTTTATTTCGCTTTTTTATGTGGTCCGTTTTAAGTTTTGTGTCATTTATGCTTTTGGGCACAAGGTGGCAGGAGACAAACATTATTGGTTATTATATTATACATTATTATACTAGTCATAACAGATGATTGGCCCTAAACTGCTTCTCTTCTCGAAGATTCTTAAAATCGTCTGAATCTTCTTACATGAGATAGTCAATGCATGAATTATTTATATTATTTATATTAACAACTTCTTAGTTCTTTAAGAGAGAGTTCATGCAAACATGATTTTTCCTCCTGTAGAACACAAAAGATAATGTTTTGAGAAATGAGAGATGTCTGTACAGTGGAAGTCAACTGTTGTTTTGTTACAAGCATTGTTAAAAATATATTAAGTCATACAGGTTTGGAATGATGTGATTATTACAAAATTATGAAGGAATTTTTGTATTAAAAAATGTTTTGTCCCTCACTTCCCCAGGTCCCCTTTACAGACACCAACACACTGTTTGTAGAGCAGACCATCGCCATTATGAAGAATCTCCTGGACAGCCATACTGAGGGAAGTTCTGAGCATCTGGGACCGGCTAGCATTGAGACCATGATGCTCAACCTGGTCAGGTAAGACCTCCACTCATTCTGATCGGACTGTTCTTGTTTCCTCCTCGCACAGACGACAATGTTATATTTTCGGACTTCCTTTTTTCTGTAGATATGTGCGTATTTTAGGAAACGGGGTGCATGCCATTCAGATCAAAACCAAGCTGTGTCAGTTGGTGGAGGTGATGATGCAGCGCAGAGATGATCTCTCCTTCTGCCAGGAGATGAAATTCAGGTAATCTGAATATCAAATCTCTTCTATTGATTCCTTTGATTATCAACTCCGTTTTATCTGTACATAGCAGAAGATTATTAATATGTTGGGATTATTGAGTGTATATGGACTGAAAGTTAATGTGACGCCTTATGTCACTGCTGTTTCCAGAAATAAAATGGTGGAGTATCTCACAGACTGGGTGATGGGAACCTCCAATCAGGCAGCAGATGATGACATCAAATGTCTGACACGGTATAGTTCGAAATTCCATGGATTTTACCACCAATATAAAAGCTGTTTTGCCTTGTAACCAGAGACTTTTCTGCCGTCTGATGGTCATGTATTTAAATATTGTTTAGGGATCTGGACCAGGCCAGTATGGAGGCGGTTGTTTCCCTTTTGGCTGGTCTTCCCCTGCAGCCCGAAGAGGGTGATGGCGTGGAGCTCATGGAGGCCAAGTCACAGCTGTTTCTAAAGTGAGATTATTTATTTGCCACTGGATTTCCAACCATATCTTTTTTCTTATGCTATTTGAAACGAACCCAAAATTAAAAATAGTATTAAAGTCTCTTTATTTCTCCTTTGCTCCTCACTCTTTTCCAGGTACTTCACACTCTTCATGAACCTGTTGAATGACTGCAGTGAGGTCGAGGAAGATGGACAACAGGTGGCCGGGAGGAAACGTGGCATGTCTAGACGGCTTGCGTCGCTTCGTCACTGCACAGTTCTGGCCATGTCCAATTTACTTAATGCCAATGTGGATAGTGGCCTCATGCACTCCATCGGTGAGAGATAGAACAATTTTCAGCGTTGCTATTGATACAGTCAGGAAGTGTGACCAATGTCTCCTGTCAATTTATAGATTTGACTGATTCTTATTTTTTATTTCTAAACAGGGCTGGGGTACCATAAGGACTTACAGACACGTGCTACATTCCTGGAGGTCCTCACAAAGATTCTGCAGCAAGGGACTGAATTCGACACGCTGGCAGAGACCGTGCTGGCTGATCGCTTTGAGAGACTCGTCGAGCTGGTCACCATGATGGGTGACCAGGGCGAGCTGCCCATTGCCATGGCCCTGGCCAATGTGGTCCCCTGTTCCCAATGGGTGAGTAACTCTATATAGACGTCAGAAAGTATTCTTTTGTTGAAACAACTTTTTGCTGAAGTACGCAGTGTTGGGTCTGTTGTTGCTCATTGGTAAGAAGAATATGTTGGGTCTGTTGTTGCTCATTGGTAAGAAGTTGTGGTTAAAGTGTTGTGGTGATTTTTAGGATGAGCTGGCCAGGGTGTTGGTGACACTGTTTGATTCGCGACATCTGCTGTATCAGCTGCTGTGGAACATGTTCTCGAAAGAAGTGGAACTGGCCGACTCTATGCAGACCCTTTTCAGAGGCAACAGCCTAGCCAGCAAGATTATGACATTTTGCTTCAAGGTAATGTTAACTGCCTTCTAGACAAGGGTTATCAAATGGGGGTACTGCAGGGGTACTGCAGGGGATATGTGAGAGAAACTGACATTTAGGATTACATAATGAAAATCAATAAATTATGAGAATAGTATTTTTATATGAAATTAGGACTACACTAACATGCATAAAAAATAAATTAATACATTTAGATATAATAACTGTTTGACTCTCATTTCACTGAATTTTAAAATAAAATTGTTGTCTGGTCAAAGGGGACTTGGCTTGAAAAAATCACAAAAGGGGTACTTAAGCCAAAAAAGTTTGAGAACCACTGTTCTAGAGCATGGGCATTTTTTTAACCCTTTAAAGTGATAGTTCATCCCCAAAATGAAATTCTGTCATTGTTTACTCTCATTCCTGTCAGTTCAAACATGTATGACTTTCTTCAAAATATCTTCTCTTTTGTTTTGCGGAAGAAAGAATGTTGGTAACCGTACGGCACCCATTCACTTCTATTGATTGCACCATATAAGTAAATGGGTGCCGGTTAAGAACATTCTTCAAAATATCGAAATTCATACAGGTGTGAACTGACAAGAGTTAGAGTAAATGATGACAGTATTTTTATTTTTGGGTGAACTGTTACTTTTACATATTAAAGATGCATGTGAACCACTTCACATCAAAATTGTGGCTTTGAAACTATCAAGATACAATGTGTCCTTAAGGTCAACAGAATAGATTTTTATCCGAAAGATATATATCTACAGTTTATTTTTATATAAATATGAAAATATTGATGAACTGTTAAAGCCTGTCGGCTGTAAAAAGGAAACCAACCATTCCTGTTTGTCTTCCTTTAAAAGGAGTTTCAATAAGAGGTGTTATCAAAGGAAAGATAATTTTCAAGTGATTTAATAGCCGATTTAAGTGCTATAAACAATAATACGATTGTATTGGTGACATATGATGAGATGATATCCTGTCCTGTTTCTGTGCTGGTGCTGTTGTTTGCAGGTGTATGGTGCTACATATCTGCAGAAGCTGCTGGATCCGCTTTTAAGAGGAATAATCACCACACCAGAATGGCAGCAGATCAGTTTTGAAGTCGACCCCACCAGGTACGTGTTTCTAGTTTAACCACCGATGATGATGCTGTTAAATCGTGATGTTTTGAAATTGAATGTAATGTGGTTATTTGCATATTTTAATGGAGTTAAGTTGTAGCTGGTAGGTTTTTATAGTCATCCCTTAGTAATATAGAAATTACTAGAAGTAAACCATTTGTGGGAGGATTTCTTCCAGAAAATAGTAAAAACATTTATCATCTTATTATCGCGACTTTGCTTTAACTAATAAAGTTCGGATGGGGCTGTCTGTTTGTCTTACCACTGAAAAATCTATTTTAATTTATTTTGTGCCCTTCCCCTTTAAACAAAGTGGAAATGTGATTTTTATTTGAGCTGGAATACGGAATCCTATCATCTATCCCCCACTGCATCCCTCTCATCCTTGTGAATTCGAGCTCTCGCAACATTTGTGGCTTGGCCATTATACATTTCAGGTTAGAACAAACGGAGAACCTGGATGAGAACCAGAAGAACCTGCTGCAGATCACAGACCGCTTCTTTCTGGCTATCATCAACTCCTCCACAGAGTTTCCTCCTCAGCTGCGCAGTGTTTGCCACTGCCTTTATCAGGTATGCTCACAACGCCAACCTGCTTCTTCACGGTTACTGCATTCTCTGAATGATGGCACTAAAGCTGGCTTTAATGTTTGGGCATCCACTGATCAATCTTCCGTCACTTCTAACAAGGGAACATGCTTTTATCCTCTCGCATCCTCCTCACCTCTGTCTTTCTGTGTTTGAAAATATAAGGCAGCTTAAAAGACCCCGTTCCCTGAAATACATCGCCCATTTTTTCATAGGGCTGTCATTATTATTTCAGTTTTTTTTGGTTGATGAGTGTTTTGAGAACTTTTTTAATGAATTGTAGTCGTAATTGGCTCTTTGAATAGTATTCCCCAAAAAAATGTCCCTGGAACATCGTAGTGTAGCATTGAAATACTGTTGTTATGGGTATGTTGCTCATTTTCGTACATTGTGGGAAATGGAGGTCTGTTCACAGTTTTCAGATATATTTAGTCGTAATAACTATTTTTATAATGGTCGGTGGCTTAAGGTTTTGAAATGACACAAAAAGTAAAATTTTATGCATGTTGGCATTTTTTGTCATATAATACAGATAAAGCTATATACTTAAGTGTGAAGGTAAGCTGTTAATGCACCAAATGCGGCAAATGCTAGCTTATTAAATAAATGATCATAATCTTCTTGTAGCAACACGCAAAGTCCGTTTTACGGATGTCGTGCCACTCTGTGGCCATGTTTGCAATGCCTCCAGGCAGCTATTTCAGCCATAAATAAAAAAAGTTAGATTATACTTAACTGCTTGTTAACATAGTTATAATGTACAAAAGTCAACTGAAGCCAAATTAATGTTTATAAATTTAGCTCTTGTTAAGAGGACAGTCCACACTTGTTGAGAGGATGATCACCGGCTCTTTAGTTGTTGTATTAAAATTGGTTTGTTCTATAATGTGAAGCAAATTTGCATTTATATGTATTTTCATTTTCTGTAGTTGATAGCATATTTTCAGTTTTGGATCTATTACCGTCTCAAACGAGACAATAATGTATCTCGTATGTAAATAAACATAAACTTGTTTAAGGTTAACGATAAATAAAAAATAAATTGATTTTGCAGTTGTTTGTTTTTGTGCATTTTGTCGGTGAAGTACGTATAAATGCTGCTGCATCTGAAAGCCAGAGGGCGCTCTCGTGCAGAAACAATAACACGCGAAGTTCAAGAAAATGCCTTTCAGTAGCATTTCCTACGGACAAACAGTGCATGAAACAAACACAGACTTTCCGATATCATAATTCCTCTAGACAGGTCCATTTATGTGATATTTAGGGATATTTGTGATGTATCGTGCAGCCCTACTTGTGTTTTAATTCAGAAATAAACCAATTTTCCTTTTCCTAATTTCCTTTATTCTCATCTTTTTTTGGATTCAACTTGTTTGTTCTATGGGACTTGATATCAAACAACACGTTTCTCTCATTCTCTGTTTATTCATCTCATTTTTTTTCTTTTTCCAAATCCAATGTTTTCTGTGTCAATCTTATCTTATACAAACAGTAACAGTCAGAAGCACCAAGAACTATACACAATGCGGTTGAGTGAAGCCACGGTGATATATGTCACATTATTTATAAATACTGTATCAAGACTCGTCCTTCAGCTAGTATTGACTTATCTCTAATCTTCACACTCTTCACATATTCACACTTTTTGCTTGAGCTGAGAGCTCTCTTCTGTGTTTCACGGCAGCAGCTTCCGCTTCACTTTCTGCTCAGGGAGCATTGGTTTATTAGACTGTTCCTAGATCTGCTGTCAGGAAAGTTGTGTTGTCTGCTCCTTCATTGTGTTTTTATGCACTGTGGCTGTGCCGATTACAGTTGTGTAGCTGCTGTGATCTCTCTGTGCTCATCTCTGCCCTGTAGGCTACTTGCCACTCCCTTCTGAATAAAGCCACTGTTAAAGAAAAAAAGGAAAACAAAAAATCCGTAAGTGTTTTAGCAGTTTATTTTCCTTGGCTCTCATTTTATTGGTTTGGTTTTATTCATAAAACATTTTTTGGTTCCTGCTTTTTGTTGATTTTCATTTTCTGAGTTTGTTCATTTTTATCTTCATGATTTGAGGCTTTTTTTCTTTGCCTAAACATGTTCAGAAACATCTAAAGTTAGAGCTCTAGATTTTGAGCCTTCATTTTTGTTTTAGTCTTTTGGATAAACAAGCAGATACATGAAAAAACTGTTGTGGAATGGGCTGCTGGTGGTGGGCAGTTGGGATGGATAAAGTTTTTTGTACCAGGATTATCTCCAGCAGTAAGAGGTTTTGTTTGGGTTTATGGTCTGTTCAGCAATCCGAAAAATACACAAGCACAACAGGAGCCTGATCTGACTTGGTTTTAGCTTCCGCAAGGATTTGTCACATCACATACACGCATTACATCTAGGTTAAGATTACAAAAAAAACCTATTGCAGTCAAAGGCTTGTGTGACTTGGGGAAACTAGACATTTTAAGCGATTTGCATGAATTACATTGGATCTAATGAACATGTTGGTGCTTCTATGGGTTCTGTCATGTTATCTATGGGCCGTCGTCAAAACAATGGTTGTGCATGTTTACACATTGTGAAAACCATTGGTGCGTTTGCATGCATGAAAACACCAATTACTGACAATGTTTTGTTTTCTGTTTGTTTGTGTGTTTTCTTCTCCCTCCTCTTGCTTACACTATCATCAAGTTTCCGGTTGTGTGTCAGACTTCACCATGAAATTTTAAACTAAAGAATTGAAAGGGTTACATGTCCGTTAGATTAAGCTAGGCCTATTTTTAAGGCCTAGACACATTTTTAATCCCTAGTTTCTTGGAAATGAAGTATTCCAGTCTTCTACAAAAAATGATAGGACATAAATTATTATTTTAGGTGTTGTGGAATGGATGGCATGGTTATTTATAATGTGTTCTAAATCAATAAGCTTTACCTGTGGTCACTGTAACAAAGCCTCTTGTCATTTCACATAAATATACATTGGCATCAAAGGAATAGTTTACCCCCCAAAAAAAATTCCATCAGCATTCACTCACAGTTGTTCCGAACTGTATAATTTTTTTGATCTGATGAACGTAAAGATATTTTGAAGAATGCGTGTAACCAAAAAGTTCCTGGCCATCATTGACTGCCATAGTAGGTTTTTTTTTATGTAAATGTCTTTTTTCTGTTTCAAAGATGTATGAAAGCAAACAGTTCTGGGGCCTTTTTGACTCCATTGTTATTATTCCTACTGTGGTAGTCAATGAGTCCAAACTTTTATTTGTGATTGAACTGTCCCTTTAATTCCACAACTTAACTATGGAACTATCCATTTTAAACATCTTTTAAACACTTTGCTAAGTGTTAATATGTGTGGAGTTACTTCTCATTCTGTGAGCTGGCAACGTTTGTTTTAGTCTGTTTAACAAAGGTTGTGTGTTTTTGTATGTGAACAAGTGCAGGTTTGTCATGTGCTTGTGTGCGTACATGTTTATTTGTTCTGTACTGGCAAATGAGAAACTAACAAAATAGCTTTTCGTGCCATGATGTTGATTTGATGTCGTCTCATTATTCATCTTTTAATGTAAATAGAAATTTTCTTGTTAGTCAGGTGACCCGTCTTTTCTTTTCAGCGCAAAGCCTGCAATCCCATAATACATGCCACCAAAACACCAATCAGTTTCTTTTTGTGTTTCCTTTTTTGTCATTTGTTGGCCAATTTTTTTTATCATATCTTTCCATGAATTCTGAACCTATTAAAATGTAGGAATGATGTATTGGGACAAATTTGACGTCTTTGCGTGTCATTTACCTTTTGTGTTAAATCCTTCGTAATCTAACCACTCTGTCCATTTTCATTTGTGCAGGTGGTCAGTCAGCGGTTTCCTCAGAACAGTATTGGTGCTGTGGGAAGCGCCATGTTTTTGCGGTTTATTAACCCAGCTATCGTCTCGCCGTACGAGGCAGGAATCCTGGAAAAGAAACCACCTCCGAGGATCGAGCGTGGTCTCAAACTTATGTCAAAGGTAAGTGTGCACTTGAAAAGCAGTCATGCAGCATGTCGGCACTCTTTAGTGTGGTTTGCTAAGAAATGCATCTTTCAACATCTGTTTCGTCATCTGTGGACGAGTGTACTGGCTCGATGTATTGTTGTTAACTCTGCGTTCGTGGTTTGACATTCTAAACTGTGTTAAAGAGCAACTATTGTCAACAGGTTTTGGAATTCGACAAGTTTACTTTTTCTCCCTCTCTTTTTAGATTCTCCAGAGCATTGCTAATCATGTTCTCTTTACTAAAGAGGAACACATGCGGCCCTTTAATGATTTTGTAAAAAGCAACTTTGATGATGCCAGAAGGTATGTTACAGTTGTTTCATTCTGTATTGTACAGATAATAAGGTATGCATAACTAGCTGTAGTCTTTCACGGACACCAAAACAAGAATAACATTGGGCTTTAAATAGCGATGCACCTAAATGAAAATTATGGGCCTATACTGAAACATTCTGGATGCACTTGGCCATAAAACGAAAATGACTTAATTATTTGAGATATTTGTATTAATTACATACACTAAAAGTGTATTTTTTCCTTTCAGCCAAAACCAATAATACCATTTTGAGCCGAAAACTTTCGGCTGCCAAAATGTCTGTGCATCACTTGCTTTTAACCTTCAAGTCTTCATGAAATCAAAATAGAAGTTTTGTGGGGTTTAGTATGAATACTTTAAGCCTTAAGAATGTTTTCAAACTAATATAGTCCAAAACGTTTAAAATGTTCATTTAGACGATAAGCATTCAAACCTTCTTCGTACAAATAGGTTTTGTCTTTTATGACATCATTCTGCACTTCAGCCCCCCAACGAATTCCAGGCTGTGAGGTAAACATGCTATTGGCTAGTTAAAATGGGAGATGCCTCTTGTGCATCAAATAAAGTTGTGCATTTCAAGACAGTTTTACACAAAATGGCATATTTTTAAATGCCTTGAATGTTAAGTCAATTTAAGGGAGTGTCTGCCAAATTAATCAGCTCTTCAGAACCCGTGTGATTCCCAACTTTACAATTCAAAATGTTGTATTTTGCATTTGTGCAGGTTCTTCTTGGATATTGCATCCGACTCTCCTCCAAGCGATTCGGTGAATCACAGTCTGTCGTTCATCAGTGATGGGAATGTGCTCGCACTGCATCGTCTTTTGTGGAACAATCAGGAGAGAATTGGCCAATACCTGTCCAGCAACAGGTAACACAGCTTTGGGCAAACGGTGCAATGGGTTGGTATTGCAGATATGATTGCACAAATACTAAAATAATGCTTGAAACCGTAGGGATCATAAAGCAGTGGGTCGCAGACCGTTTGATAAGATGGCTACTCTCCTGGCATACCTGGGTCCTCCCGAACATAAGCCTTTGGCTGATACACACTGGTCCAGTCTCAACCTTACCAGCTCAAAGTTTGAGGAGTTTATGACAAGGTGACTGCCTCCTCTTTTACCAACGGCTTAAATTTTCCACTTTTTTTTTATCTGCCCAGTTAATAACAAAAGAAATCATACATTTCCTTCCTTATCATTTTTAAATCCTGATTGTTTGATTCATTTTTAAAAGCTTGTACGTTTATAAGAAAATAACGTCTGAATCTTTTGATCTCATTTAAGGCATCAAGTCCATGAAAAAGAAGAATTCAAAGCTTTAAAGACCCTTAACATTTTTTACCAAGCTGGCACATCTAAGAACGGCAATCCTGTCTTTTATTACATTGCTCGCAGGTAAGAGCTTGTGTTTTGATATGTTTTTCTGTGGTTACCCTTCTTACTCAGTTTGGTGTATGGATTTATCTCTTTTGGATCCTGTTAGTCATAAGTCATGTTTGCATATCTATGTGATCAAATGGCTTTCTTAAAGAGCAGTTTTGCATAAATCCACAAGTAGATCTTTAAGTTTTTATCAGTTCCCATAGTAGAGATTCACCTCTTATGACATCAGTTTTTTAGTAGTGAAGTAAAGAAATATGACAATTCAAGTAAAAATTCAAATAGATTTATTGCATTTTTTGTGAAACACCCAAGTCTTTATTTAGTTTGAAATTTTAGATAAAGGTAATGACAGTAAAACACTAATGTTTAAACAAATTAGTAACAGGAACTGTATTAAAACCACTGAAAGTGTTAACAAAGTGTAAAAGGTTGTTAGATGTTTAAAGATGAGTTTAAGATCCTGAGTTTTTTGCTAAAAGGACCACAATATAGGCCATAATGTAGATCAGAAATGAGTTTGCGTATGAATTCGACTGCTTTGAGCTTGATGTCGCATTCGTGTTCGATGAGGCATTGGAGTTTGATGTCCCAGTCGAGTTTGATGTCCCTTTCGAGTTTGATGTCCCTTTCGAGTTTGATGTCCCAGCCGAGTTGGATGTCGCAGCCGAGTTGGATGTCGCAGCCGAGTTGGATGTCGCAGCCGAGTTGGATGTCGCAGCCGAGTTGGATGTCGCAGCCGAGTTGGATGTCGCAGCCGAGTTGGATGTCGCAGCCGAGTTGGATGTCCCATTCGAGTTGGTTGTCCCATTCGAGTTGGTTGTCCAATTCGAGTTGGTTGTCCAATTCGAGTTGGATGTCCAATTCGAGTTGGATGTCGCAGCCGAGTTGGATGTCGCAGCCGAGTTGGATGTCCCATTCGAGTTGGTTGTCCCATTCGAGTTGGTTGTCCCATTCGAGTTGGTTGTCCAATTCGAGTTGGATGTCGCAGCCGAGTTGGATGTCGCAGCCGAGTTGGATGTCGCAGCCGAGTTGGATGTCGCAGCCGAGTTGGATGTCCAATTCGAGTTGGAGGTCGCAGCCGAGTTGGACGTCGCAGCCGAGTTGGACGTCGCAGCCGAGTTGGACGTCGCAGCCGAGTTGGACGTCGCAGCCGAGTTGGACGTCGCAGCCGAGTTGGACGTCGCAGCCGAGTTGGACGTCGCAGCCGAGTTGGACGTCGCAGCCGAGTTGGACGTCGCAGCCGAGTTGGACGTCACAGCCGAGTTGGATGTCCCATTCGAGTTGGATGTCACTATCTTGTTAGAAATCACATTGGTGCTTCTGCTGAGTGTTGAATCTGGTTTGGCTGTTGAGTTATTGGCATTGATAAGGTCATTGCCTGTAATCATTACAGCGACCATGAGAAGTAGTTTCTGTTTGGAAAACATGTTTAGGTTTTCCTTTTTAATCTGTAGATAGAAACAATATACATGGTTGAATTATGTGTAGGATATAATATTTGAAAGAAATCATTCTTCACAAGAAATAAATGTTCACTAGAAATATTCAAGTATTAAATGCTTTTAATGTCGATGATGTATCGGTCAAAAACAAGAAAAAGTATTGAAGAATACGTCCATAGTTAAGATGATTAATTAAAAGTAATTTTAGAAGGTTTCATTTAAAATCTCATAAAATTGATAAAAGTACAAGTCATATTTACCGTAATCCTTAGGGTGAATGATCCGTTTATGACGGTTTTCTTGAAGGAGTTTGACTGTCAGAGTTGAGCGTTGCCTTATATTTTAAATTAAGTCAACACCCTCACAAGGTGGAGGTGTGTTAATATTGAAGATGTATAAACATATCCGCTTCCTCCCCTCAGTTTTTTCCCCTGTGGCATGCTAAATGTAGAAAGTGTTGGTAAGCCATGATGTCACAGGTGTATAGTTTATGTCACATCCAGGTAGTTTATTTTCGACCAACCATCCAAATATTGCAGGTAGATTTTAAACGGTCAAGTTTTAAAATTTAACTTAGGATAATTAGCTTTTCATGTTAATGAATACACTTAAGTCACGATGATCTCATTTTAGAAAAAGTTTTTTTTAACTCTAAGCTTTCATATTAAAGGGGTCAGATGACACGGCTAAAGCGAATATTGTCATTTGTTTTAGATGTAATGCAATGTGTATACACGAGTTAAGGTTAAAAAACGCTGTATTTTCCACATACCGTGCATCCCCTCTTTGCCCCGCCTCTCTGAAAAGTGCAGATTTTTAACAAAGCTCATTGCTCTGAAATGCGAGGTGTGCTATGATTGGCCAGTTAACATAGTGACATAGTGACTGGTCGAATAGTGCAAGCGTGTGACGGAAACGGTTCTTACCATATTTGAAACATCAGGTTCCAAAGCAATTGTACGCCCACCTTACTTGCGTGTGGGTCAATGACGTGTTTTGTGTCCAAACTCATTATTTTCCTAAAAAGAATTTGAATAAATACATGTCATATATCAAATGGATCTACAATATGTCCTTTATAAGAAACCCTTTTAATTTTATTGAAATTCAATAGATTTTTTGAGTTTTGGTGTTTGAAAGACCAAAAATGTCAGGTGGTGCGACAGTCCGAACATACAAACAGAGAACAAAACTGAGAAATAAATGTTAATTTTCTCAATAAAATTCTTATTAAAATATTTTGGCATGATTTTATGTTAAATTTCTTATATATGAGGGGAAAAATACTCAGTGCTAAATACATTAAATGTGTATTATTTTAAATTAATATATGGTCGCACCACCAGACATTTTCTTATTTGTCATTGACCCGTGTACATTTGGGCGGCCTTAGTCAACTCATACCACGAACTGACATAGATTTGTGGGGGGGGGTTACACGAGGCGTTTCAGGCAGGTCTGGGTTCGCATTCGCTTTTAGATAGAATGCATCTTTTGTTCCGACACTTTAATATTTGCGATTTTACGTCTCTAATACATGCATGGGCAACTTATAACACACCAAAGACACAGAAAAACACGTATTCAAGCCATATGGCCCCTTTAAAGAGCAATAATTTTGCATCATTTAATGCCATCTTTAATATGACACAATTTGCATTCTATTGCTTTTCTGGTGTATTCCCAAAAAGTTCATTGTGCAAGTGTTTGTCTTGTTTGTATTACAGACTTCAGAGAAAACAAAGTGTTTGAAATGGCAACGTTCATTTGGTCTGGGTACCATTTAATGGAGGGTTGTGAAATGGTTGGCCAAGCTTGATGTTACCCGTGCTGTAGAGAGGCACCAAGGGATTGCCCTTTTAACAGCAGGAAGCCCCTGGGCATATAGCAGCCATTTACTTTAATATTTTCTCGCTGTAGGTTATCAACCCAGCCTAACCTAACGGCTAGTTGACGTTATTTTATTAAATTGTTGTAAAAACCTTGTTACCATATAACGGAAATATAGCAAAAATAGTTTTAACCACAATTGTACTTTATTCTTGCTGTAATGATAGAAAACAGTGTATACTAGAGACAGCAGAAGCGGTTTCTCTTTAGCCTAATAGACCTCATCTTAACGTTGGAGTGTCGCTGTAGTGTTTTACTTCAATATGCGGTATAAACAAAGAAGAATCTTCAATGATCAAGCATAACATTGCTAAATGTATTCTTTTTCAATGAAAAGTGCATTCTTTTTTGCAACATCAAGAAACTGATAGTTGTTGTAGTCTTATACATTCAAGAAGATGTCAGTAAACAGGGTAGCCATACGGTACTTTGTCACATCTGTCGAAAGCAGTAAGTTTGTTTTAAGCAGCCCGAGATTGTATGCATTGAAGAATGCTCAGCAAGGTAGCAATAGTCCGATCAATGAGAAAACCAAACAAGTGAGTATCTTTTTTGGATTCTTGCAGCTCTTTTAGTCTAGTTTTAGATTTACAGACTCAAAGCATTGAGAATTACTGCAGTACTTAAAAGATTTAAAATAGGGTTACATCTGTGGATTCGGTGACTTGTGCTACGCGCTGGAAGGACCTTCTTGGCACTACGCGTTCGAATCGTTGTGCTTGTCTTGGTGGTGAAGCTGTGCGTGGTCGAAGCGAGAAACCCCCCGCCCATGGTCAACGCTTGCTCTCCTGCCTCAGAACCATTAACATCGTTCTGATTACGAGGGTGGTTCAGCTGAGATGATTTGGACAGATATCCAGAAGTTACCGGCTGGTCGGGGTAGTGGGCATCGGCACCCAATGGTGGCTCTGTATAGGCAGCCGAAAGCCAGGTTCTCCTGGTGGCCAAGTGGACCTGCCCACACGTGGGCCTGGTGTAGCAGGGGCATCCCAAGATTTTTGCTTGGGTCTGTTGCATCCATGTCAATAGGTGGTTAATGTTCGCCTCATCCTCGCAAGCCCAAGGGTTATCCCCAAGCGTTAGGAGCTGTAGTCCCTCTAGCTGACTGAAGACGCCTTCATCCAATGAGGTGAAACGATTAGCATGCAGGTAGAATCTAGAGAGTCTCTGCAGGCGGTCCAGCGAGCCGGCTAAGATCTGCAGCAAGTAGTTATGAGATAAGTCCACCATCTCCAAATTGTGCGGCAGGTTCGTTGGGACGGTCCAGAATTTGTTACGACTGAAATTGAGAGCTCGCAAACTGGATAGCGTGTTGTTAATCAAGACCACCCGCTCCAGCTGGTTATTTGACAAGTCCAGTGACTTAAGGTTCCAATGGTAAGCCGTGTCGTTCTTTTCCATCTGTCGGATGTAGTTTCCCGAAGCATGAATGTCCCAGAGAGCTCTTGGCAGGCCAGCCGGAAGGTGCTGGAGGCGGTTATAAGAGATGTCCAGTGTTCTTAAGTGGTCAAAATGGCTGAGGAGGCCATCAAGATTTTGGAGCCTGTTATTTGACAGGTTGAGGAAATGGATGTTGTGCTGCAGGCTGTCAGGAAGTAGACTTAAGCCACGAGCAGAGCAGTCCACTACTCTGTGACCCCCGCTACAGGTGCACATGGGTGGGCAAATGGCCAGCACGCGCATCCCGAGCAGCAGAAGCAGCAGGAGGAGGTTAATCGGCATGGAGGCAGATATGATGTTTGATGTTCTGAAAATAACAAACAAAGGTGAAGTTGTTATTTACTTAGCTTTTGCTTCAGTTCAAGACCTGAAAGCTTTGTGAAGATCAAGTCGAAACCCTACCTGGGAACTTCAAACCCTTGACCATATAAGGAAAATCGTTTAAGATGATAGTTCACCCAAAAAAAGATTCTGTCATCATTTATTTATCCCAGTGTTGTTCTAAACCTGTATATGACCTGTGGTTTTGTCTCTATACAATGAAAGTCAATGGGTGTCAATATTGTTTGGTTATCAAAAAAAAATTCTGCAGAAGAGAGAAATGTATACAGGTTTGATATGACATGAGTGAGTAAATGATCAAATATTTTTTTGTTTTTGGGTGAACTATCCAGATAGAAATTGAGTTCTTGATTTGTGCGTCTGCCAACTGCACAAATGAAAATGTAAATTATAACACAAGGACAGTATCATTCAGCAGCTTAATGGACTGTTATGAGTTGCTCTCGGTTCTCATCGGTTCTCTGCTGAAAGTTTGAGGTCCTGCCAGGAGCTTCACGGCCCTGCTGCAAGCAGTAAAAACTTAGCATTTAGCTTCAGTAGCAATACATGCAATTTATGCGTCCTGCCTTCCCTAACCCTGGTGACAACGTTTAAGGTTAAAGTTAGAAAGCATGACACATCTGTATGTAAGTGGGAGTCTGCGTGTGCACGGCTACACGAAATGCTCAGTATGGAAACTGCTGGCGTTCTGGATTGCCACGTCAATATGCAGGACAGTCTTATGATAATACAGCTAAAAGTAAAGAGTTTCGAGTATTTGAATGCGGGATGCTGAGAAACGTAACCCTTGCTAGAAATCTTGGTGTGAAAGGTAGGATGCGCTGTGATTGAGGTGTCCCTGCTTTGCGTATTAAAATGCTACTGCAGTCTCTCTTTCTGTCACCCAGCAATACTGTCCTTTTTGTGAATGAGCGTGCTTACTGCACCTCTGTCTAGTTGCCATGTGTTAAAGGGTTCGATAGGCTTGCTATTCATGTCATATATGTCTTACCTGATCCTTTCCATCATTTCAAAGGCATGTCGCTGTCCGTCGCAACCTTTCTCCAGCGCTTTCTCCCTGTTCGCCCTTTTTTCCAAAGCAGGGAAAGGCTATTCAATGTCTTCGTTTGTATTTGTCATGTATTTTGCTCCACACTGATGGGACAGTAGAGTCCACGTTCTTTGCTGTCTCACGTATGTTGTCGTTCTCTCTATCGCTCCACTTCCCTGCCCACCCTCTCTCTGTCCTCTCGCTGGCAGCAGTTACTGTTGTGTGAGTCTACGTCTAGCCATTTCCTACTCTTGCTTTTCGTCCAGGCATGATCGTGTGGCTCCTCTGGATAGCCTCGGCTGTAGCATCAGCTACCGGGCTGTGCATGAGAGAAGGTGGAGGGAGGGTCTAAGGAGGGGTGGCGGGGGTGCTTGGTGTGTAGAATGCAGCACAGGCCCAGCCCATACTGCTGAGGTGGGGGATGGATGCTGACTTCAGTGTTTTGTATCCTGGATCTGCACACGCAACCAAATCATCTCCTTCAATCTCTCTCTCTATCTTTTTCTCTCTCTCTCATTCACACAAACACACACACACTTAAGGTTTTGTCTCCCTATCATGTAACAGTACATGCGTCTAATACAACCCCATTATATACAACCCAGTGCTTTGATAAGTTAACTTCTACATTGCATTGCGATGGTGCCGATCTGTGATGAATTAATCTGGCTGTGTTTGACGCGGATGAAGGGGTGACATGCTTTCATGTCCTCATTTCTTGATGTTTGTTTCTGAAGGTGTTCTGGTTCGAAGTTTGTCTTGTGATGCATGCTCCCATTGTCAATATTTGTCAACAGATGTCATTCTGTTGTAATTATTATATGATATGATTAAGGTGTAATGCTAAAACAAAAATGTGTTTATGTATGTGTTTATAATGTCATGCAAACTGACCTGAAGAGTTTCCCTTTTACATCTTATGTACAGAGATGCTTAGCAGTAGTTTTAAGAAGTTGGTGGTCTATAAAATATTTAAAGGGATAGTTCACTCCAAAATAGAGAGTCTTTCATCATTTACTCCCCCCTTGTCATTCCATACCTGTATGACTTTATTTCATCTGCAGAACACAAAGGATGATATCCAAACAACATTGACCCTTATGGACTTCCATTACTGAACTATCACTTTAAATTGCTTTATTTCACTGCACGGTAGTTGCAAGTTGTACAACTGTCATTTTAACTAGAAGTTAATAGAATACGGTATGCTTTACACAACCATTTCCCTAAACCATAAAAGGCTTATTTTCCAGCCCATTAGGCTAATGTGTGGTGGTCAAGCTTGCTTTTGTCCTTTTTGATCTGTTTGTCTCCCATCTGTGTCCCCCTAGTGTTCTCAATGAGCATGTGCATCTTTTAGAAGCACCAATGGGGTGTGAATGTACCGGTGCATAAAAGCAGCATGGCAACACCAATACAATGCAAGAACAACTGCATAGCAACACAGTGAAGTTTTGGAAGAGCTGAAGCTATTGAGGCGGAAAATCTACAACAGTAAATGACATCATAGAATTAATGTAATCAGAACTTAATATCGGAACATTTACAGAAAGTACTATAACTTGATATTAATAATACTGTTGTATTCAATAAAACCATAATACCATATTAGTATTCCAAATTTTACTAGCCCTCGGGTTGTTTCAAGCCTGTATACATTTATTTGTTCTGGTGAACACAAAGGAAGATATTTGGAAGAATGTCAGTAACCAAACAGATCTCATCCCCCATGGCGTTTGGAAAAACCTCAGGGTGAGTAAAGGATGACAAAATTGTCTATTTATTTAACTATTCCTTTAATATATCTGTTGATAATACACTGTTTAATGTGACAGTGGGCTAGTATTAGAAGTAGATATAAAGAAGTAGATACCTACTGACTACTAGATTTAACAGGTTAGTTATTCACATCAAGTTCTGCAGCCACTAAACGTTGGCTGAAATCCCACCGGATGGAGAGAATGTTAGCTTTGTGGTAAATCAAAAGGCAAGAAATAGTTGTGTTATTTTTGTCCCGATATGACTCTGGTGTGACATTTCCTCTCTCACTTCTGCTGCACGCGTTGCACAGATCAGGCATCCCTGTGCACACAGTAATCATCTGTACTTGCTTTCTACCTAGTGTAGTGTTAATCATCGATCCCTGGACAGTTTGGGAGTCTTTTAGTTGCACTGGCACTGACTTGTGAGTTTAACAACGGGACCTTTTACTGTTATATGAAAATGGTAGTCATTCAGTAACATGGTTTGTTTCAAAGCAATGGGATATAACAAAATGATACCACCGATGAGATACAGTCATACAGATACAGATGATAAATGTTACAGACAATTTGTTTTCATCAGATTAAAAACTTTACTTTGCTGAATGTGCTACATGCACATTGCATTTTAAAACATGTGGTAACACAATATTGCATTATTTTACAGCAGAATATAAGTAGGGTACAAACGGAGTAGTTACAATATATTTTTAAAGGAATTAGTGGTGTGAGCTCTGCAATTATGTGGTTGACAGTAGCTGCTTGTATTCAGCGTTTTAGGTCGGCACCCAGTGACTGCAGCAATGCAGTAATATACAGACATATGTTTTGTTATTATTGCCTTTCTCATCCCACCATTGACTACTATAGTAGGAAAAAAAATGCTCTGTGACACACAAGAGAGGATATTTTGAAGAATGTAGGAAAGCAAACAGTTCAGGGCACTTTTGACGACCATTGTCTTTTTTTCCAACTGTGGTAGTCAATGATGGCCAAGAAATGTTTGGTTCAAGCAAAAGCTTTGAATATATGAATTTTTGATTAGTTGCATCTTTATTAGTTGTATCTTTATCTTTTTCTCCATTGAGTGCTTTTATATGCTTTGAAGATCTTCATCAAGATTAGGGCAGGGATGGAGCCGTAGGAAAGTTCCCAACTTCAAATGTTTTGGAAGGAGCTGTTTCTTCTGAAAGAGAATCAAGATCTATAGACACCAAGGGTGGGATTGTTTTAACTAAAGTGTCTTGAGATGGAGTCGCATTGAGATTATCATTCTGATGGGCTGGTTCTTTAATATCCACCGTGACCGTTGGGCTTTTGGAGTCTACGGAGTCCCCAGATGTCGCGCCTTGGTTTTCATTTTCTTCTGTCTTTGGTGCATCTTTAACTTGTGTTGGTTCCCCATTGGATGCTTGGACTTCTTCCTGATAATGATTGCCAAATGTGCTGCTTCCTTGCAGTATGTCCCCCATGAACACTTCCTCGTTGATGTCCTTCCGAAACGTCAGATGTTTGGAGAGCCGTTGGGGAAGGTATTTGGTGATCTGGCCGAAGCCTTGCCTATCGACGGACTCAGACTCCTCATAATTCGGCAGGTTAGGTTGAAAGTCACCTTCCAGGAACGGCGAGGGTCCGGCCCACTCAGGATTGTCTAGCTGCTGTTTTTGTAATTTTCGTTTTCGTACCAAAATGTATATGATGGCTATGAACATCAATACAAAAGTGGTGCCTATTATTGCAGCCACAGTCTTTCCAGGGTTTTTCCCCTGCTTGTTGTTCGGTGCAAGAATTGCACTCTTCGTGGTGGTCTTCAGAGTTGTTGTGAATATCTCCACCGGCTTGCTCGTAGATGTCTTTACGTCAAATCCAGTTGGCCTTTCAGTCTTAATTTCTTCTTTCTCTGTGGTTTTCATACTCTTCGTCTCATTGAAATCTATCACGGGTCTTACTGTAAAGGTATGATTGTGTGTCGTTGGGCTAGACTGGACTGTAGTGTCCTTTGTCGGCGTCGTGGGGCTAGACTGGACTGTAGTGTCCTTTGTCGGTGTCGTGGGGCTAGACTGGACTGTAGTGTCCTTTGTCGACTGAGGGGTATGAAGATCACCATTTGTGCTGGTTTTGTTGCCTTCCACATCGGTTACGTTTGGATGCTCGTTTGTAGTTGAAGGTGGTATGTCCTCTGTGGTCTCCTGTGACTTCTTTTCCGTCGTATCCAAAACCCTTTTGCTGTTCGTTTTCTCAAAAGAAGAAATGTTGGTTGGTGGATGAATTGATGTAAATTCTGTTGTACTAAGGATAGCTTGCGGTGTGAGGCTGCTTGGTAGTTCCTTTTTTAAAGTTGTTTCTTCCGGTTGTGTTTGCATCAGGGATGTCAAGTTGTGTCCATTTCCATCTATATTTCTTCTTGTCCTCTGATTCACTTCATAAGCTCTGGAAGTCTTTACGCTGATACGCCGCTCTGATTCACTTGTGAGGTGTTGCGTCTGAACGCTTGAAAGTGAAACCACGTTTTCTTTTCCAGCATCAGTAGAGTAGTGACTGAATCCTGTTTGCCCTTCTGCTACATGTGTAAGCATCTGGTGTTCTGTGATATGCTCGTTGTTCCTCATGATATTAATAGCTGGTGTTACTTTACTGTTTAGTCTCCATGGTAGCGAGAAGACGAAGACGACGACAAGTGGGCATGAAACAATCCTCATTTTGTTTATAAAGATATCTTGTCGGAACACCTTGCAAAAAAACATTTTTCTATATGTTATTCTCCAGCGGTTTCTCTTGACAACGTGCAATAAGATCTGAATAAAACTCTTTACTCTTAAAAGTTTAACTTGCAAAATGTATCATGTCAGTACAACATTACTTCATTATTCATTTTATTCATTACTAGATTTTGAAGACATTTTGATGGCAGTCATAGCATATAAAATGTTATGATAACTTTGTATTTAGCTTTTCAGTCAAAATAGCAGTAAAAATTTGTTAACACGTAGTAACACACTGTAGCTGCTTTATATGCTCCAGTGCTTATACGCTAAAAAATTGCTATAGAGATGTTAGTGAATGGATTGCTTATTCTAGATGAGAAAAGAGATTATTCACATACCCCGACCGCCTCAGAAGCATTTGCTGAAGACTGAAGTGTTTGCTGGTGAATACGGAACTTTTACTCAACAGGAAATGAAAGCTACGATATGGGTGCATTTGTGTTTTGTTGCTAAAAGCAGTTTTTTGTCTGTGGTAACAGTGTGAAAACAGATGCTTTTTGCGACAAGGGCATTTTCTGAATCAGTATATGAGTTTCATTATTTACTGTTTAAGTGATTTAACAATTTTATTTATAAGAAATGACTTTATAGATTTGCACATCGTGTAAGAATATTTTTAGCAGAGCAGCAGAAGTTGTCTGAAGGGGTATGATCTCATGACTGTTTTCGTAATCCTGAAAACGTCCTTGTGTATGTGAATCTTAACAATGGAATTTAATTGTAATAAGAAAAGAAACAATTCGTACAGTGACTTATGATGAAGGACAGTTCTTTATCTTAAGAAAATTAGGTACAATCGTTTTTATCGTTAGCATTTTATTTTGTTGAAGTACAAATAGGGAGTAAAGTATTGGATGTCAGAGAATGAGAAGTAAAAAATTGTTTTTGAGGCCTTTCAAACAGTCAGAATGCTCAAGGGTTCCAAGAATTGAAACCGCTTTGCTTTACTGTTTAACGGTCTTAAAAATATATATACAATTATTATGTTGCCCTCAAATTTATAGCCTAATGCTGGACACATTGTGTTATTCTCAAAAAAGTAATTCCATAATTGGATTTCTCTTTTTTTGCCTTTGTCCATTGTCAAAACTCATTGGTTTTGCCATCAAATCTACATTCTTTTGCTTCTTTCCAGACAATTTGCCAAGTTCAACACATTCATAGTTAGTTGCTAGTTCAAATATATGTTATACAATCTGCTAAAGGAAGTTTGTAATGTTGTGCTTTCGCCATTATAAAAAACATTATTCAAATAATTTATTTAAGATCTTTTTTTCTGAACGTTTGAGTTGAAAGTAAAGAATATATTTTTAACCTTCTGCTGGTTCAATATCACACTGATTTCCGGCAGACAGCTGACATCACACCTCACAAAAAAAAACCCATTGCATAATGCTTTAAACCATTAGAGGCATGTTCTCCAAGTTTATAGGATTTATGCAGGAATCTCTTGATGATGAGCTCTGGATGGTTGGTGGGACACTTTCAGAGTTATGAGCGCTGTTTGTTGTAGAGATGTACTGGCTCGAATCGGCCTCTCCATCCTGAACCTCTTCTTCTTCTCCATCAGTCTTCACTTCCTCCAGAAGAACGCTGGTTTCACACGGGCCCACTATGCCTCCCTCTCTTTTGTCGGTTCCCCAGTAACCCGTCCCGCTCACTAAGTCGGCGTTGCTTCGTGATGGACGAGGGGCCCGATGGCGACGAGTCAGTTTGGAGACATAGCACGCCAGCACTATAGTGGTGGTTAGAAGGATCAGAATGACGGCACCAGCAGAAGCGGTCACTATGAACGCCAGCTGGGCATCAATAAAGCAGATGATCTCTGAAGCTCCGGTTGGAGGCATGCTAGATGGCGATGCTGTTGAAATATTGAGGTCTGAGATGGTGTTGTTGTCCATTGTGAATCTGTGAAACAACGTGTTGATATCTATGAAAAGTATCATTAATTAGTTTGGAAGTAAATTACACAACACTGTTCTTTTTCAGGTTCTGTTGAACATTTTAGTTCACATTACACAAAGGGAACACAAAACATGTCGGTGATGTTTTATGAGTTAACCACTGAAATTGTATAAAACAAAACTGAAACACTTGTAGTTTAAGTTTTGCCAACAGTTTTAGAAATTCTTGTTTCTAGAACATTTTGTCATCATGTATTAACCCTAATGTCATTCTTAACCGGTAATTTCTTCTGTGGAACACAAAGGTATTTTGAGAAATGTCTGGTTTTGTGTCCATACATTGGAAGTCAATGGCCTCCGATGTTGTTTGGTTACCGTCATTTTTCTACATTTCATCATCTGTATTCCACATACTAAAGAAAGTAGTACAGGTTTGGAATGAAATGAGGGTCAACATGTATTTTTTGTGGTGAACTATCCTTTAATGCATACATTAGCTTCAGAGATAACTGTGTGATAGATACTTACGGAAGTAGATATAAGGCCTTGCTTGAGGAGCTCGTCCGGGGAGCTGGATGTTGAACAATGAACTGAAGCAGTGATGCTCAACGGTTTTCAGATGCACAGTCACTTCCTGTCAGCCTCCTTTATGATTTAATTTAGATGTTGTTTCAGTTGATTAGTTTACCTGTGGTTTTGAGAGGAGAACACGGTGTTATATTTACATAACATGTTTCTGTTCATATGACTTTGTTCGCTATTTAAAGCCATAGCTGCAGCCTTCTCACCTATTATGGGTCTTTCCGGCTGTTTGTTTGCCATTTTGACCACTTGACCCCATATTGCACAAACCAAAGTTCTGAATTCCTAAACAAGTTTTTTGCATTCTCTCCCAGGTTCAAAACCGGACAGATCAATGGGGATCTTCTCATATATCACGTGCTGCTAACCCTAAAGCCTTACTATGCCAAACACTATGAGATCGTAGTGGATCTTACCCATGTGGGGCCCAGTAACCGATTTAAGACGGATTTCTTGTCCAAGTGGTTTGTGGTCTTTCCTAACTTCGCATATGAGAACGTGGCAGCCGTGTACATCTACAACTGCAACACTTGGGTACGAGAATACACCAAATACCACGAGCGACTGCTGACCGGCCTTAAAGGAAGCAAGAAGCTGCTGTTTATCGACTCGCCCGCACGCCTAGCCGAGCAAATTGAGCCGGAGCAGCAGAAGTTGCCTGCTGCTACGTTGGCTCTGGAGGAGGATCTCAAAGTGTTTCACAATGCCCTGAAGCTTGCACACAAGGACACAAAGGTGTCCATCAAGGTAAGAATATGGTGATATGGGTTGTCAAATTCTGGTATTAAGCTTTAAATGTTTTTTCAAACAATATGAAGTTAAATGGCTCATTCACACAGTTTCTGTGTTATTTTTACTTGTCGGTGTAAGTACTAAAGCATCAGATGTATGTTTTTGGTCTTGTCGCATCTGTTTTTTTCTGTGCCATAAGTACTGCGTTTAGGGGCAGTGTTAATATTGGTTTAGCATTTTAAAACCACCCCGGGACTTTAAAAGTTCTGTTCTGTTGAACTTCATCTGGTTTTCTTTTATTCAAGAACACGCCCTTTTTATCACTCTAAAGTCAGCCCGCTGTCCTTTAACTATTCTGTTTTCTGGCTGATTTCTGTTTTTAGTTATTTAAGCTCATGCTCAATTTTTTTTTAACAAAAACATTAAAGTTTGCAGCTTTAAAATCTTATCCTTTTTTTACGCAGGTGGGCTCAACAGCCGTACAGGTGACCTCAGCCGAACGGACACGGGTCCTGGGCCAACCCGTGTTCCTTAATGACATATACTACGCCTCTGAGATTGAGGAGATATGCCTGGTGGATGAGAATCAGTTCACGTTGACCATCGCAAACCAGGGCACCCCTCTCACGTTCATGCATCAGGAGTGCGAAGCCATCGTTCAATCCATTATCCACATACGCACCCGCTGGGAGCTCTCCCAACCAGACTCCATTCCCCAGCACACCAAGATCAGGCCTAAAGATGTCCCTGGAACCCTTCTCAACATCGCCCTGCTCAACCTGGGAAGCTCCGACCCCAGTTTGAGGTGAGCGCCATTCTCCTTCTCAAAGCATCATGGGATTGTGAGTTTTTGATAGTGCCAAGGTTGTTGTTTAGACTTGAAATTTGGGGTGAATGGTTCGATGGATCCCTTATTTTGACGAAAATCTTATTAGGACAAAGGGCCTTTGATTTGGAGGCCTGTGTCTCTGTTGTGTACTGATTAGAAATTCTAATACTGCTCCTTTGTGTCCTTAGTTCAGCTGGGGTGGCTCTTGAACTTGCCATCCCGAAGCCAGTTTTACAGTGCTAGAATCGTAAATGTGTCATGCAAAACTTTATATTTGCATGACAAGTTTGCGATTCTAGGACTTTGCCTAATTTATAAAGATAAATCAAAATCATAATGCTGACGTGAAAACTTTCTTATAAGTTCTGCTTCTATATCGCCATCTTTGTTTGAAACATAAAATTGCAGGTTACTTTATTTATCTTTATATGGGTTTAGGTCAGATCATTAAACTATTTCCCGCTAAACAATACCCGACACTCCATCTCACTTAAGTTTGTGAATCAGGGTAAAGTAATGAGATCATTTTAAACACAAATTTAGCTATTTTAGCTAGTTATTTTTGTGCATTCTAATTGAAATACTGCTATCTTGTGCCTGCACTTTAGCAGCACTTGGTCTTGAACTTCCTGCCGCAACGTCACACAGTCCAAAATCGTAAACTTGTCATGCAAAACTTGATATATTTATAAACTTGAAGTTTATGAATCAAGAACTTTTAGGCTAGGCTGATTTATGAAGAGAGTAAAATCGTGTCTCGAATAACTTAAGTGCTAACTAAAAATTCATTTACCAGGTCAGCTGCGTACAATCTCCTCTGTGCCTTAACCTGCACCTTTAACCTGAAGATTGAAGGCCAACTCCTGGAAACATCTGGCTTGTGCATCCCAGCCAACAACACCCTTTTTATAGTGTCCATTAGCAAAACGCTAGCAGCCAATGAACCCCACCTCACTCTGGAGTTCCTGGAAGAGTGCATCTCTGGCTTTAGCAAATCAAGTCAGTATACGAATTCACACTCATTATATAAGGATAATAAATCACTCTATATACACTTTGTTGATAACATGAAAATTGTTTTCTGTCTCAGGTATTGAGCTAAAACACCTGTGTCTGGAGTACATGACTCCCTGGCTGCAAAATTTGGTGCGCTTCTGCAAACACAATGATGATGCTAAAAGGCAGCGTGTCACGGCCATCCTGGACAAGCTCATCACAATGACCATTAATGAGAAACAGATGTACCCATCCATACAGGCGAAGATATGGGGCAGTTTGGGTCAGGTATGCCCTCTACCTTTGCAGAACACATTGCCCTGATTCAAGGTCCTTTTCATTAGCTTATCCTATCCAATAATTTCATAATGTCAACAATATGACCCTTGAATGATAAATGGCTCCAAATGGTAACAGTGCTATGTATTTTGCCTGTGTTTAGGAACCTTGAAAGCAAATTGCAGTGGTTCTCTCAAAGTCAGCAATTACAGATTTGCCTTTACAACGTGTGTTTATAGATCACAGACCTGCTGGATGTGGTGTTGGACAGCTTCATAAAGACCAGTGCTACTGGCGGTTTGGGATCTATCAAGGCTGAAGTGATGGCTGACACAGCTGTGGCACTGGCCTCAGGAAACGTCAAGCTGGTGTCCAGCAAAGTAAGCGTTTACCACTTATGTCATGAAATACTGAAATACTTAGGATAAAAATATTTTCATATGAAATCAGTTACACGGTATACACAGCTAGAGTAAACATCATTCTGACTTGCATTGCACGCTTAAGGAAATGGAAACGCAACACAACCAAGCTCATGAAACCAACCCCAAGCTTTGATCTGCATCTGGTATTTTTAGTGCTGCTTGTTGCGAACAATTACAACTGATGCTTCTATTTTCCTATACAGTTTGTCTAAAGATCTGCTAAAGAACGCAAATGCTCAAACTGAATAGTTTATTATTCATTTTCAATTCCAGTTTGACATCAAAAAGCTCACACAGCTTTGGTATAAAATAATTGCTTGTGTAATTTTATCATCCAAGCTTTTCATCTTTAGTATCCAAACAAAATAAGAAAAGTGTAGTGTTTGATACTTTCAACACATAACTTTTTTATATTTCTTTAAATTTGGTGTTTTGCATTTTCTATCAGATTGGAATCTGTCATTTCTTTATTTCCTTCACTACTTTGGGTCCATTAGCTTTTCTTGTTTGTTTTCTTGTTAACACACCTAAGTCTCCCAGCGTTCGTTTCTAGCCCACTAACACTTTCTAAAATAGATTTCCACTTACCGTTGAAAGTGTTTCTGGCCCTTGTGTTCCTCAATCATTCCTCTTGTGATCTTATCCACGCTGACCAGCTCTTCTGCCCAGCATCTATTATCCTAAGTGTTTGTACACAAACGCTCAATTGGTACGTGTGTGCGCAGCGACAGACAATTGTTGACCAGGCGAGCAGTCGCTCCTATTATATGGGCAACTGTTAGTCACTACGCTCAATGGACGTCATTGTGAGACGGTTAACAGAAAGGACAGACACTCTCATGAATCTGTTAACTCTAATGTCTCGGGGTTTCATGCAGTGGTGTTGATCAGATATCCGGTTTCTCATAACTTGGGTACATTTCATATTTTTTCTCCAAAGTTTTTAACTATGGCGAGTATATGTGAATATTGTTTGGTTAGCATGTGCCAGCCACTGCTGATGTCACATTGAGCCAGTTTCTGGAGCACAAGGGCAGTCTTTGTGCAGCTGGTGCGTCTGCTCTTTCTAACACTGGTATAGCAGAGCTGCTTTGAGGTTAAATGAGGGATCGAGTATAATCCTATTGAGAGAGCTATGAAAGCCAGTTGCAAGTCATGTTAAGGTACGTCACACAGAGCAAAAATGTCTGCGAACATTCATTCCACCCAACCCTATGTGTGTTGTGGATTGAAATGTCAATAAAGTGAATACATTTAATAAGGCTACATATGAAAACCAGAATTTTTATATGCAACATTAAACCACACCTCCAGTAGGCTATAAGGTGCTTTGCTGTGTATACAAAACCCCCAAATTGCTTTCGAAATTGATCGTATTTCTCTCTCAGGTGATTGGCCGAATGTGTAAGATCATCGATAAGACGTGCCTATCTCCCACCCCAACCTTGGAGCAACATCTGATGTGGGATGACATTGCTATCTTGGCCCGATACATGCTCATGCTGTCCTTCAACAACTCTTTAGACGTAGCAGCTCACCTGCCGTATCTGTTCCACGTGGTCACACTGCTGGTGGCCACCGGCCCGCTGTCCCTCAGAGCATCAACACATGGTCTTGTTATTAACATCATACATTCCCTCTGCACCTGCTCGCAGCTCAACTTCAGCGGTGAGAAACAAGTGGGATAGCATATTACTGATCCTGAAAACTTGTGATGTTTTTACACTTTTATTTTTATATTGTGCCGGTGATTTTGTAATTCTCCATCTTCTTTTGTAATTTCATTATGTATTTATAATTACTGATTTTTTATGTTGATACTTTATAAGTTAAAAAAAGTTTTACATTTAGTTTAGTTTTTATTTTAAAGGGATAGTTTTGTCATCATTTACTCACTCTCTTGTCATTAACCATTTTGAACATCTATGACTTTGGTGCTGTCTGGGGTTCTGTCTCTTTCAGAGGAAACTAAACAGGTGCTGCGTCTGAGTCTGACCGAGTTCTCCCTTCCCAAGTTCTACCTACTGTTTGGCATCAGTAAGGTGAAGTCTGCAGCAGTCATAGCCTTTCGCTCCAGCTACAGGGACCGATCGTTTTCACCCGGGTCCTATGAGAGAGAGACATTTGCTCTGTCTTCCCTGGAAACAGTAACCGAAGCCCTGCTGGAGATCATGGAGGTCAGATGCTATTATTAATAGAAAACATTATTAATCATTTTAAATGCTTCCTCATTTGTAAGTTACTTTAGATAAAAGTGTCTGCTCATGAATATTAATTAGGTGGTATAACTTTCTCCAAGTACTTTTAATGGATGTCTACCCCTGGCTCTGTATATTTGTATTTAAACTGTTGCTTTTATCATCAGGCTTGTATGAGGGACATTCCCGGATGCAAATGGCTTGATCAGTGGACTGAACTTGCTCAAAAGTGAGTTCGCAATTTCTGTAGTTTTTAAGGAGTACTTTACATCAAAATAAGCCCCCGTTGACTTTTCAGAGTAGGAATAAAAATTACTGTGGAAAGTCAATAGGTGCTTATATTGAAGTGGACTACTCCTTTAAATAATTTCGTTTTTTAAGAGTAAAATCACATGCTTCTGTCTTAACATCACTGAATATCTATGATTTATGTGGTATTGTTTGTTTAAAGGTTTGCCTTCCAGTACAACCCATCACTTCAGCCTCGAGCTCTGGTGGTGTTCGGCTGTATCAGTAAGCGAGTGACTCACGGGCAGCTCAAACAGATCATCCGTATTCTAAGCAAAGCCAGTCCTCTTCTCAGCATCGACCGGGTTTGTCCTCTTTCTCTATTATTCATCAAACTCCTCTCTGTCAAACAACCTACTTTTAGATACATTTTCAGCAGTACAAAGGTTTTAGGTGATATTGAGCTTATATTTTACTATAGTTTATTATATTTTTGTTCATTTTTTTATCACTTTCTACTATCCCAGTGTAATCAGCAGATATCTTTTTCCTATTGACTTTCCCAAAGCTGTAGTTTCCTTTAATAAATCTCATTGAAATAGAGAAGAGAATTTTGACTCTTTGACATTTTGAAGTTCCCATATTCCCATTGTGATTCAGCACTGCGCTAGTCTAGCTGCTGTCACGCAGTGTCTGATGAATACTGTTCCCACATAGGGGTTGGAGAGCTGCTTAAAGGGTCCAGACAACTACAATAGCCAGGTTCTCATAGAGGCCACGGTCATCGCACTTACCAAACTACAACCTCTCCTCGATCAGGTGCAGTCATGTTTCAGCTTTTCAAAAAAACAGCAGTTAAGTTCATAATTCTGTCTAGACATGAAACAAATACTTCACTTTTCATGTAACAGGATAGCAACATTGTCATTTAGGATTTTAAGTGTGTATTAGTTTAGAAGGAAAGAAAAGCTAATGTGTATAATTGTATGCAGGATTCTCCAATGCATAAAGCTCTGTTCTGGGTGGCTGTGGCCGTCCTGCAGCTGGATGAAGTGAATCTGTACTCCGCCGGTACCGCCCTATTGGAGCAGAACCTGCACACGCTGGACAACCTCCGGGTGTTTAATGATAAGGTACTGAACAATAGGAAATGTTAAACACATTTGGTCACGTATGGATAGACGTGTTTCAACCAGAATGTTGTTGTTATCATTGTGGGTTGAGATGTTTACAGTTCATACATCCCATATTCCTTTGTGTCTGCATGAGGCTGTTTACACCAGTGACAATGTGAATGTCAATGTGTTCTTAATGTGAACAGACCTCAATTTGCGTGTGAATCCGACCAAACCAGAGCGTGCAAAACTTCAGCAGGGTAAGGGTCCCTAAAGACATACTGTACCAAAAAGGCCCCCCATATAACTTATTACTTCGTAGTAAAAAGTATTTATTAAAACAAGAAAATAAAGTCTCTTTAAGGAATCAACATTTATTATCTGATAATGGCTTCATGTTAATTGTGTCCTCCAACTTGACATTAAAATATTTGTAATATGAAATAACGTGATCAACTTACAACTTACCTCTCATCTACTGCCTCGCTCTCTCGTTGTAGCCACGCCCCCATGCCACAGTAGTATATTATTTTTTAATTATACTTTAGTAAATAAAATCTATAAACCCAGTAAAATAAAGTCTCTTAAAATTATCAACAATTATTATCAGTTGAGGGTTTTATTCCACTAAATTATTTACTAATGAAAATTGTATTGAAAGTTGATGGTATAATAGTGTTTTTGAATATTGCTGTGGTAAATATTAAAGAATTTTTGAGTTTTCAAATGTAGGAAGTATTTTTTCTTGTAGGCTACCACAAAACGTGCTTATGTTCTGGTGATGGTAAGATGATAATAAACACATTGTATTTGTAATCCATAATGATGCTTTCTATTTACAAATGAAATCAAAATGTGTAACAGAAGCTATATAGTCAGTTCTTAAATATTTTTGCAGGACAGTTAATCACTTTAAATATTTTATATAAAATATTTTAACATTTAGATATACCACAGCCCATGCAGTATCGCTACAGCCCACTGGGGGCGCACAGTTTAGGAAGCACTGGACAGTTACAGGTTTAGTTCAATGTATTGTACTTTTAGAAACCAAAGCATTGTTATTCATATAAATGTTTCTATCATGTGCAGAGCCCTGAGGAGGTGTTCATGGAGATCCGGAAGCCGCTGGAATGGCACTGCAAACAAATGGACCATTTTGTGGGACTTAACTTTTCCTCCAACTTCAACTTTGCATTAGTGGGGCACTTACTCAAAGGTAATGATCAGATGCTCTTTGGTGTTTTTACAGGCCTGTTTATGCAAGTCAGCACTGGCTTTATGCCATTTTTTATCACCAATAGAGCTCCGTGGGTCACGTGACCCATTCTATTTACACCACCATACTGGCAGGCAATGGACAGCCAGAAGCGAATAGGAAATTAATGGTGCCAGCATGAGTTTCAAAGCAACTGAGTTCACTGCGAACTTTAATTCGAAAGACATAGACATGCACATAGCAAAACTTAAAAGATTAAACTTAACATGTCCCTGTAATGCCCCTGGTGTGCTTTTAGGTGTATCATTAAAGCAGTAATACTCATATTTGGCTTGAAAATTTTCTTGTAGAGTTTAGCCCAAACTTTGTAGTGTGCCGGCTAAAACCTGCTTTGTCTTCATTGGATGGGTTAGTCAACTGTGTTGTTATCCAACGTAATCAACTCTAGCTGTCCTTGTTTGTATAGCCAGCATAGCTAAATCGCTGTGAGTAACTTTACAGCAGACATAATTCATGAAATCAAAATAAAAGGATTTCTCCTTTGCCTTCCTCCGCCTGTGCTGGCACCTTGGCGCACAGCAACTGCACGCAATGTTGGAATTTCTCAAGTTCTAAACATTAATATTGTAGTTTTAAGTATTGTGGACCACTGTCGATGCTGCAGCCGCTCTAGCGCTCTCCTGAATGCCTGCCAAAATGGCGGAGTTTAGATTGCGTGATGTCAGTCTCCGGAGCGCTATAGGGTCCTTTGAAATTCTCCAGCTGTATTACTGGCCTTATCTGTGCTTGTATTTTTGTAATGTATCGATGATTTTGATTTCTTCTGTCTTCTGGTGAAGGGTACAGACATCCTTCCTCCACCACAGTGGCAAGAACAGTTCGTATCCTGCACATGCTCCTGGGACTTGTGGGAAAGCACCTCAGCTGTGATAAGTTTGAGGTGAACACGCAGAGCGTCGCTTATCTCTCAGGTAAGCTTAACCAAGCACACCCTAAATCGAACATCCAGAACCTGGAGTTATGACTGAGTTCTAAGCTTAATGTGTTTGTTTTGTAGCTTTGCTCACGGTATCCGAGGAAGTAAGAAGCCGCTGCTGTCTAAAACACAGGAAGTCATTACTGCTCTCAGACGTCAGCATGGAAAATTTTCCGATGGACACATACACGGTGTATGACGCTGATCCTGGATGCAGGTGAGATCTCAGTTTCCTTCTTATGTTCTAACCGCACCGTATTGATTTTTTATGTTACTTGCATATTTTGTTTGTTCTACTTAAACTTTCTTATTTGTCAGACTGCTGCTAGAAAACCAGCCCTGGGCTTCTCCAAAAGTGTCAGAGCGTAGCCTCACACCGCACTACTCCGCCATGGGGCAGACCAGCCTTCGCCCACGCAAATCCATGAGCGTGGACATGGGCCAGCCATCGCATGCCAATGCAAAGAAAATACTGGGTATGAACAGTCCGTAGTTGTAGAGTTTCGTTTTTTGTTTGTTTATACATAAACACTACACACATGTTCTGGTTTATCACAGGCACCAGAAAGAGTTTTGATCACCTGATATCAGACTCCAAAGCTCCTAAGAGACCGGACATGGAATCGGGCATCACCACACCTCCAAAGATGAGGCGGGTTTCTGAAAACGATTATGAGATCGGTAAGGGTCTTCGGGCACATCTAAATTAAATAAACGAGAAGATTGCCGTAAACATTATAATCTTTCCATATCAGAAACACACCGACTAGCAAACTCGCATTTACGGAAAGTGTCCATGTCTGAGTCAAACGTCCTCCTGGATGATAAAGTTCTCACAGACCCGAAGATCCAGACGCTGCTCATCACCGTGCTGGTACATGCTCCATATCTGCTCCTATATCATTATTTTTATTTGTGTGTATATCATTTAAGAGGTTGTTTAACTGTGTGTGTATATATTTTTTGCAGGCGACGCTGGTAAAATACACCACGGATGAGTTCCATCAGCGAATCCTGTACGAGTATTTGGCCGAAGCCAGTGTGGTTTTCCCCAAAGTCTTTCCTGTGGTGTAAGTGAGATCCATTAGAAATGTGGCCACTATGAACATTTGCAACGGTTAAGGGTTCCATGCCAGCGTTATTGATTTTTTTTTCTTAGAGAAAGGTTCTTGAGTTTACCAGGAGACTAGACAGGAACTGCTGAGGGATTGTGCCCTTTTTAAACGGCAAAATATAAATAGAGATGGAAATGTGATCACAGGGATGCATAGCCTGAGATTATCTGCCTAAAGAATTCACATGAATACATATAAGCAAACACAGAGAACTAGCACAGAACCTAACTTTCCAGGAAACATAGATGAGAAATATTCCTCGCCAACTAGGACCTCAGCTTTGTTTTTGGGTCCTGATTGGGGTTTTTGTTGCGATAGTACCTTATTTAACACTTGAATAAAAGAGGCGTTTTTATGATTTGCTGATAAATGAACAAGTACTGTACACCCATGCCATTTGTATACATCATGTATCTCTTGTATAGCCACAACCTGCTGGACTCCAAGATCAGCACAGTCCTCTCCATGTGCCAGGACCCGAACCTCCTGAACCCGGTCCACGGCATCATTCAGAACGTGGTCTATCACGAGGAGTCGCCCCCACAGTACCAGCCGTCCTGCTTACAGAGTAAAGTCTTGGCAAATACTTTCTCACAATCCTGAGAGGGAGCGTTTAAAGTGCTTCCTCCAGTTTTCCACATAATATGAATTACAAGTCATGTCTCTCTCTTACAGGCTTTGGTTTCAATGGACTTTGGAGGTTTGCCGGGCCCTTCTCTAAGGTATGATTAACGGCTCCTATTGCCTTGTGTTTTCTGACCAAGTGCAGAGAAGAAATTTAGCTCTGCGGTTTCTATGCGGCTTTGCAGATTTATTGACCAAAACGGCCTCTCCAAACATCTCCCAAACCCATCCGGTGTATCCTGACTATTACTGTCTCACAGTTCCGCTGTGGGCTTTAATAAGACAGGGATGCGTTGCTTATGTATTTTTGCTTTGGATCTTCAATAAGGCCAATACGGTGGTGTTTGAATCATTGTTGCTTGTTTTGATCACGTAAATACTGATGGATACTGGGATAAATCTCACAAAATGTTATACAAATATATTTTGGTTGACAATACTGAATTTATTTTATGCTGATTTTAATCAAATATAAATAAAAATCATATATTTAGGTCTGGTTTTGTTCTTGCTTTTTCTCCACCAGCAAACTCAAATTCCAGACTATGCTGAACTGGTGGTTAAGTTCCTAGATGCTTTGATTGACACCTACCTTCCTGGCATTGAGGAGGAGGGAGGGGAGGAGTCACTGCGCACGCCCACCTCCCCGTATCCGCCCACCGTCCAGAGCCAGCTCAGCATCACGGCCAACCTCAATCTGTCCAACTCCATGACATCACTCGCCACCTCACAACACTCGCCAGGTTAGTCCTCACTTTGCACAATTCGGCCTATTATGACACACGTTTTTTCACTTGTTAACTTTTGCACACGTATTTACAATTGCAGTGAGATTTGTAGTTGTTTGATTCATTTGCAGATTTCACTTTTCACAAGCTACTCACACATATAAAGGTGATGTGTGAGACGCAAAATAACTGTTCTAACACCTCGGGTTGTGACTAACATTGCCAAAAAGCGAAGTACAAGCCTCGGTTATTTGCATCTGCGTCACCGCTTGCCATTTGCCAACAAAATGAAAGCCCCGCCCACGCTTTTTTTATTAGTCAATGGTGTTTAATCTTTGTGTTTTCAATGTGTTTTTGTCCCTAGCAAAAACTAAAGCACTTCACCGTTACCCATGTTGCACATCACACCATTTGTAGCTGTAAGAGATTTCCTATCTGCTTTTGTATCTTAAATCCCCAAAAGCTCCGTTCTCTCACCTGCGCTCACAATTCACACTTTCTCAGGCTTTGCGTCTGTCAGCGACAAAGGCTATAATGTACAGAGCTTGGACAGGATGTGTATGTGTGTGTGCATTTTACACCTTTGCTTTGCATTTGTATCTTCATTAACCTCACTGCATTCTGTCTCCTTTTCATTGGGAATGTGCTGTCGATTCAGAGGGCCCTATAGTTTATAGACGGTCCCCAACTCTCACCCATCCGCGAAGCACAGAGGAGGTGCCGTCGAAATCAGCTGGTACAAACCTAAACTATAGAGCTGTGTTGGGCAATTAATGTCCAGTTCTATAGTTTGCCAACTGTGGTAACTTATTTCAGTGCGTATTTCTTGTCTTTACTTTCTTTCAGTGATGGCAGTGTGATACTGTTGAGTTTTAATCGGCCAGTAAAGTGGGTTTATTCATAACGGAGGTATTTATGTGTAAAGCAAGATGATACGGGAAGCAATGAAATAAATGTTGAAGACACATTCCTTCTCACTAATTTTTCTTCTGGTTATGAATTTAATCTGCATTTGGAGCTAATGTGAAATAGAAAGTTCACCTGAAAAAAATCCTGCCATTATTTACGCACGCTTGTGTCATTTCAAACCTGTATGAGGGACTGACAGACTTCTGCAGAACTCTTAAGCAGGTATTTTGAAGAATGTTGGTAAGTGAAAACTGTCGGCCTCCATTGACTTTGTGTCAATACAATGGAAGTCACTAGGGACTACTGTTGGTACCATACCAAACTTCGGTATCAGTCAGTACTAAATGTGACGATACTTGCATTTCCCGCTATCATTTTGAGCGCTGTTGAACAGATTATGAAAGACCACTGATTGGCCATTGTGTTTCCAAGCTCCTCCCATATGTCTTTGAATGGCTCTTAACTGAGCGCTTGCGCAACCAAACCCGGAAGCGATGAATGATCATTGCATCACGATCTCCATTCAAAGACATATCTGATGAGCTTGGAAACACAATGGCCAATCAGAGGTCTTTCATAATCTGTTCAGGTTTGGTATCGTGACAACACTACTAGGGACCAACGGTTTAAACATACTTTAAAATATCTTCTTTTGTGTTCTGCAGAAGAAAGGAAGTCATAAGGTTTAAATTGTTAGGAGGGTACGTAAATGACAGAAGTTTTTTGGGTGAACTACCCCTTTAACCAGGACTGGGCAATATAGCCAAAATGATGTCTCTTTTACTATTTTTTGAGTAGATAATAAATGGTTAGATAGATATTTAATTCAAGTTTTTTTTGTGTGTGAAATGAAGTAAAAAAATAGCTAAGTCATGTTTTTCGGACTTTTTCACTATAAGGAAGAACATTTAACAGTTTTAAATGTATTTTTTGTCAAATTTTGAAATAACTTATTAACTGTAATGCTTTAGAGCTATACTTCACCCAAAAATGAAAATTCTCTCATCTTCGAGTTGTTTCAAATCTGTATAAATCTATCTGTTCTGATGAACACAGAGAAAGATATTTGGAAGAATGCTTATAACCTAACAGATTCCGCCCCCATTGACTACCATAGTTGGAAAAAATACAATGGTAGTCAAAATTGCTCCAGAAATGTTTGCTGTCCTTCATTCTTCAAAATATATTATTTTGTGTTTTCCACAGAACTATTCCCCTACTATGGGAGTCAATGGGAGGCGAAAAATGTTTGTTCAGAAGCATTCTTCCAAATATCTTTCTCTGCGTTCATAGGAACAAATTTATATAGATTTGAAACTACTTGAAAGTGAGTAAATGATGACAGAATTTTCATTTTTGGGTGAAGTATCCCTTAAATGTATTACTCTAAAGTTTTCATTTGAGATTGTTCTGTCATATCTGCTAGATGTGAAATGAAGAATCTTGTATAGTGAAAAAAAACATTAATTTTAAGTTTAATCAAATAAATTGAATAATAAATTCGCTTGATAATAAAAATTTGCATTAAAATCACTATTTTATTTTTATATCCCAAATATTACATTTTGTAAATATCACGTATATCGCCTAGCCCTTAAATTAACAGCTGCTTAGCTTCACGTTAGCCATTACGTTTAAAACAAGTCAGACTTTTCAATGAGCTGCCATTTTTATTTTGATTTCCTGTTTCTTCCATTCACCTGTCCTTCCTGTCCTCTTTTGAGTTGTGGACGTGTCACTCATGTCTTTATTTTTTCTTTTCTACTTTCTCTGTTTGAAGCCTGTCTGCCTTGCTCTAAGTCGGCCGTATTCCCACCTCACCTCGCCCTCCCAGGTACTCATTGATCTCCCTTGTGTGAAAACAGCAGTTGTAACCTTTCGCAGCTGATCGGAGAGGGTTGTTTATTGTAGTCGTGCTGCAGGAATACTGTCAGATCAAAGCAAGGACGGGCTGCATTTACAGGAAGTGTGACATTAAGATCACAAGGGCCTAGTGTTAACCAAACAGTCAGAGACAGCTGCATCATAATATGATAGGACATCACGTTTGCCGTTTTGAAAGCGTCGCTTTGCGCTTTTCACACTTGATGTGTCATTTTTAACTTGTATTTATAGTTTCATATACTCTACTTCATATTTTTCTCAGAATTAGAAATAGTCCTGAGTAGTCAGGTTTAAAAATTAGGGTTTTAGGATAAAAGCATTAATAGGACAAGGACAGGGTGTTCAAAATAAACTTCCTCCGACCCATATATACTGTCTGAAAGCTCCTGTGGTTATACAACATATACCCTATGAAGAATTAATGAGGAAAGTGTTTAGGCAGTTTATGATTAGTTTCCTGTTTTGTCGATAAACAACAAACATTAAAACACATTCTTATCACTATATACTGCAGATCAGAACTTTATGTCTTAGGGTTATAAATGGCTTAGTGTAGCGTGAAAGTCTTGTTTTATTTTACTGTTACAGTTACATGGGTCACCTAAACTTGACATAATAGCTATGCTGGTAATTTACCTAGTAATTTGCAAAGAGTAGTTAGATTTGACTGTATACAGAATCAATATGTGAAGCTTTCCCTCAATAATAAATTTGTGCACTGAGACACCTACTGTTTAATATTTGTATTTACAGAATTTGCAGCCAGACATCATATCTTAAAGGGATAATTCACCCAAAAATGAAAATCCTACTAGCATTTACTCACCATCTCGTCATTTCTAACCTGTATGACTTTCTGTCTTCCACAGAACACAAAATAAGATATTTTGAAGAATGTCGGTAAATGAAAACTGTTAGTCCCCATTGAATTGCATTGGTTTGTGTCTATACAATAGAAGCGAATGGTGACCAACGGTTTTTGGTTACCAACATTCTTCAAAATGTATTCTTTTCTGCAGAAGAAAAAAGTTATACAGGTTTAAAATGATGACAGAATTGTTGTTTCTGTGTGAAATAAATTTAATAGCAAATTTAAGTTGTTGATCATGTTTTGAAAATAATAATTTGAAGGAATTTTGGGTGTAATCTGATAAAAGACAGTGTTGCACGGAAGGTTGTGATTCAGTGGTTACATAACGTGTCTCTCTCGCAGGTATCGACAAGGAGAACGTTGAGATCTCGCCCACCTCCAGCCTCTCCTCCAGTGGACGAGCGCGACACGGGTCAGCCAGCCAGGTGCAAAAGCAACGGAGTGCGGGCAGCTTCAGACGGCCTAGCATCAAAAAGATCGTCTGAGAAGATTTGAGGAAACGTTCCTGGCTATCACGCGAATCCATTTTGTTTTCAACCGTCCAGTTTAACAAGGTTCTTGCATAAGAACCACTTGGGGATTTCGTTTGTCTTGAAGAAGAAAAACAGGTTTGACAGAAGCTCGCCACACACTTGCATAAACTGACACGCAGGGGAGCTCGGAGGTTGCACTGAAACGCTCCGCATTGCACTTAATGCCGTCGTTTTGACACCGACCGCATATAAACGCAAGATTTGGCGCGCATGCGCATCCTAGTTCACTTCGAGTTCCGAGAGGCATCCTTTTCTTCATCTTGCAACTTGCACAAACTTCTCTTTTATTAAAGTCTGAACGAAACATGAACGAGAAACTGATTTAAACAACCACTACAAGCGAACGGATGACCAATATTAACTGTGTGGAGACCTGCAGCCTCATTATTCTGGCCTGGCATGATCTTCCTTTTTTCTTGTAGTCTTGGAACCACGTTTAAGATGGATGAGCAGTGGTTGAGAACCTGATATCCACAGAAATCGGGATTGAGATCCGACGTCTTTGTGATCCCAACCACGGAAGGATTCTATCTGTATTATACTAATGACGAGAATAACGATCACGTGTTTTGGGTTCTGATTTTATCCATTGTGTGCCTTTGTCAGGGTTTCCAGCTGTGTATAGTTTGTAAAATAGGCAAGACCTTGTTAAGGAAGGGTAAACAGGTACTAATTATGAAAAAAAAACATGTTGCGGCTTTAACATATACAGTAACATGTCCATACGTTACTCCGGTGTAAACAGTACCATGTGACCATCAGATACAAAGCTATCATACTGCAACATGTTAATATTTATTCTGTAAATGTAGATAATCCTTTTAGAAGTCACATGAAGGTATTGCTTTGCGATCGTCATTGCATCATCAGTCATAACAAGATTATAGAAGAGCAGATGGGGGAGTCTGTGTAGTATTCCTGCCTTTTCATCATAGAAATTCTGCTTTGTTTACAATTACAGTTGGACGATGTTATGGAGATAAGAGAGTGCCATTCGGTGACATTTCCAAAATGCACCTATCAAATACAAATTGGCATTAAAATGATTCATTTTTTGTCTCACCGTGGTGCAATATGTTTTGTTGAACACTATGTGTGTGTAGAAATTGCACATAATTAAAGTATGTGATCTGGAATTATCTGTGCATTTTTACTTTACAATTTCCCACTGTTTCCTCACTAGTCTCACAGGCGGTGGCACATGAATCCCACGACACACTGACATAGTAACATTGCACCAAAGACCAGTTTGCAATATTGTGAGAAGAAACTGTTGTGAACTTAATTTTGTTACTTTTTTTAAGTTCTGTCTATGTTGTGTACACCAAAATCGTTTGTTCCATTCACACAGTTTGTAACATCAATATCTCAGAAAGCGACTAATTGGTTCTTGTGGCTTTTTCAAATCATTCAAAAATGTTCAATTTTAGGGTGAAATAGGAATATGATAACATTAACATGACTTCACAATGGCTGTGAAATGGAATTTTGTGTGTCTGTGCAATATCTGTTTTGCATTCAGTGGAAGTCTAGTCCAAACTAAAAGGAAGAAGGTTCATATATGCTAACAAACAGGAAACCCAATCGTAATTTCCATTTCATTTATTATTATTTTGGGTTGTTTTATTGGAAGGGAGGTAAGGAAATGATGTGATCTGTGTTACTAATTAAAGGGAATCTTGGATTACTAAAGAAGAGGAATGAGGGGTCCGTTATTTTAGTTTGTTTCCGAAAGGTTAATGAATTCATACACACAAGAGTACCAGAATTTCATGTTTCACTCTTGGAATTGGGACCAAATCAATGTCGTCTTTTCTGTTCCATTTATGCATTTATTTTTTACTTTGCTTTTTGTTTTACCACTTTACTACCATCCAAACACTTCTGTTTATTCTACATTTTGTATTTTAGTGCACTAAATATTACCGCAACAATACTACGAAAAGCTGATTTCATAATGTTTGATCAAAAACAAAACTTGAAATAGAATTGAAATATTTTTTCCTGATTTCCATGTTGTAATAGGGAATGTAATATTAATCCATGTCAAATTTCCTGGTGTGTGTTCAAAACAGAAAATATGAAGGAACATCAGCGACCCAATCGAGATTTTATTGATTCGCGTCCATTGCTCTAAATAAACAGAATATAACTTCTGTATATTCAATCTGAAATGTTGCGTTGCTGTTAAAACTGACTAAATCAGATATGTCCTCTGGATGTCTGATCGTATTACTTTAAGATAATTGTGAAGGCTACAGGAATGGTAGACACATGACATGGCCCTAAGCATTTTAAATTGCATATTTGACTAAATTGTCTTATGTATTCAATACATCATAAACAAACTAAAAACGTGGTTTATTTTATATAATTCAAGATGCGTGTTTGTCTGATGCATATGCCGCATTTTTAACTGCATTGATCATCTGTAAACAATGTATTTGTCACTTGTAAATATGTTTGTGTAAAATTGGAAGGTATATAAATACAAGTGTAAATATATGTGATATTGTATTACTTGCTTTTTTGTAAAGCGGTTAGTTGCTGTACATGTATAACATGGCAATTAAATTATACCAGTGTTCGTAATAAAAGTTTCCCTCAACCCTGTTACCATGCCGTGTTAATATTTAACATACATATTTATTGAGTTTATTAATCCATTATCTCTGTGTCATTCTGGTTGGCTGGGGATGGATGTTGCCTGTTTTTGTTTAGGTGCATAGTTTTTTACTGTGAAACACCACTTAACCAACCATCCAAACTCAATCCAACTCTTAACAGCCAAGTTGATCCCTGTTAGCATGACATATATACAATAGTTTATGTTGATTATTACAGCTCTTGCTGAACTATGTGTATCAGATGTTCATATGGTAACATTTAGTAAGTTTATTTTTTCTATGTATGTGACATGACAAAACTGACATCAACATTTTAGACAAAAGTGTACAGACCACTTCGCAAGATGTAAACATTGGTCTTGAAGTACTTCTAATTTCAGTTTTTATTTATTATTAAATATTTTTAATCTTACATATGAAAATCTTAACATTTTGATTTGGTTATAAATGTTTCGTTATTTGTATTTTGTCAAAACATTTTAGTATAGTGTTAAAAAAATGGAAGTTCTAGACCAGCTTTGTTTACACTTTCGAGGTGGTCAATAATTTTGTATTTATTTCATTTTTATTTTCACATTTTACTTAATGTAATCTAATGATCATGATGCCTCAATACTAATACGAAGTATGAATAATTGTGCAAATAATAATACTTTAAAACTAATATTATACACATAAATAATAATTCAGTATAACATATGAAATAATAAAAATGAAATAATCAAATTAATTAATCAACTTCAGAAAGTGTTAACAACGATGTTCTAGAACTAACATAACACTAAAATGTTTTAACAAAATACAAATAACAAAACATTTACATTTACATTACATTTAGTCATTTAGCAGACGCTTTTATCCAAAGCGACTTACAAGTGGGGTAGATAATTTATAACCAAATCAAAATGTTAAACAAATATCTTAAAGATTTTTATATTTAAGATTAAAAATATATAATAATAAATAAAAACTGAAATTAGAAGTACTTCAAGACCAGTGCTCGAATTGAACCAGGTCTTATGGGGAGCCCCCTCGTAAAACGTTTTTTTGGTGGGGGTTAGTCTCTCGATATACAATTTATACAGAAAACAGAATATATTTGATTTGAATATGCATAACTATATACTATTATATTAAAAACAGGCTTACCTAGAAGAACAGGATTCTTTCACTGTCCTGTGTTTAGTGGTCTGTAGAAATGGGGTGGGGCGTTTCAAATTTAAAGAGACATGACAAGTTGACAACTAGCCCGTAAATAAACTTAATTGAAATGATTGTAAATAATTAATTCACAAAATTTATCATATCCATTGCATGAATTTAATCGCATTGATCAATATAATTTTTACTCATGTAGAAATATCTGAGGGACCCCCAAAGTCTGTTTTTTTCTTATGGGGGGCCCTAATGCCTTACGGGGGGTCCCGGTTCCCCCCAGCCCCCCTTCAATTCGAGCAATGTTCTAGACCAGTGTTTACATCTTACGAAGTGGTCTGTACACTTTTGCCTTAAATATCGATGTCAGTATATCACATATAGTAAAAAAAAGACTTATCAAATGTTGCCATATGAACATCTAAAACCCAGTTTGAATGCTTGACATTTCATGTCAAAAACAAACACAAAATGTAACAAACGTCCAGTAAATTGAACTAGTGTTTATCATAGGGCAAAGGTCAAAAGGTATTTGCTTTCTAACATGTAATGCTATCAATGTGTTTACGCCCTTTTTAGAATATACCATTTCTAATAATGTTCTGTCTGTCTGCCTCCCTTAAAAAAAATTAATCATAAACCTACTAGAATAATGTTTATTATAATAAAAACAAATTCATTGTTATCATGGTTAACATGCGCATTTACATCAGGAGTCGATGGGTCAGAGGGCCCTATGTCTGCAAAGATTAAATCCCGCTGATCTAACCGGTTTTTCATCTTTAAACATCAACATCTCCACACTGACCTAACCAGCCATGCTAAATCCGAGACCACCGTAATCCCGCGAGATTCTGCCCATTTAGTGAACGTGCGTAGTTCTCGCGAGAGTTGATCAGCTGATGCTGCTCTGTTTTTAGAGCGTGCGTTCGGTCGGTCAACACGTGGGGAGGAGATAGACAAGAGACACACACTGAGCGGGGGGGACACGTTGGGATTGTTCTGGGCCCAGAATACGTAACATTAATATTATACGACACAGTTCACAGTGGCGGTGCGAAGAACGCATAAACACAGTGAGTATGAATCTCGTCTGTGGGTTTTACATCAATATCGCGGATAGTCGAAGCATATAGCGCAGTGACCGTTTTTAGCTGTATATGTACCGCTGTTGCCCTCTGTTTCACATCCAGACACATTTCTACCGTATCGCAGGTCTTTGTTATTTTTTGAAAGCGATTTTAACCTCTGTGGGTCGCACAGCATGTGTGTGACATTGCACCACCGGTATCCACCATCCAAGAGCGCACAGTTAAGTAACTTGACAATGGCTTTAGCAACGGCGGCTAACTGGCTAAGTTACCACTGGGTGGCCAAAATGTGAATCAAACTCTACTGGATAGCGTGCAACTTTGCACTATTGATACTGTGCGTTTTGTAAAAGCGTAAATTATAATGGGACATAATGCGAGTCACGCGGGAGCTATTAGATTTATATGGACATTTTAGAGACCCAATTACTATGAGGGACTCAATGCATGCTCACTCGAGTTGCCCGATCTTTGTTCCGTTTGCGCATTATGAAGCTTGTCATTGAAAAAGTGAAACGAGTGCTCGCACCTTCGTTCAGCTGAATAATGTACCAAGCAACACGAACGAGCGGTTTCTGTGAACTCATGGGTAATTCAGGACTCGGTAGAGGGTTACCCCGTGAAATCTTTAAAACCGAGCTCACAATACTTACAGAAGTCACTTCAATGATGGCATGACTGGTGTGTGTAACCATTTGGGGGTGTAATTCATTCATAGGTGAGGCCTACCATGCGTTATTACGCGTACTGTAACGTTAGGTCAAAACCACCTCGATGACTGGTTTCGTGTTACTATTAATTATAATGACCCCTGTTATGTACATAGTGTGGCCGTATCTCATTCCTGCCAGAAGCACGGGGTGTTCGGTTTAAAACTGCATGCGTGTTATCATTGAGTAGTTCTTATAGCAGGAGTGGGCAGTTAGCCTGACTGCTAACACACGCAGCATGCATTACAACCTCGAGGTGCGTGGCGACGTCTGGCACGATTCCGTGCGACGAGTTTGATCGCTAAACGTATGATGTATTATATCACCGACTTCCGCAGCGCGCGTTTCATTGCGCTACTACAACGTCACTTTAAGGGCACTCCGGTGCAGTTCTCCACTAAAAGCGCAGCAGCCGGCGATTGAACGTTATACCGATATCACCTTACGCGCGGGAGTGAACGGGGGCTTGTTTTGTGGATGCCGCAGCGTTAATATGCAGTTTACGGCGAATCTGCGCTCCGTAGACTCGCACTTAACGTGTTGCGCGATTGAATGACTACAGTGACCCTCTCCGTTGCCTCTCCAAGGTCGAACGGCCAACGTACTGCACGCGCTTGCCTCTTTTCTCCGACGTTAGGTCAGCGCGGTTTAACACACAAGGGTTTATTTAACCTCGTTTGAAGGTGATACGCGAACGAAGCCGTTTCGGGACGTTTTCACCTTTCACGTAGACGTGTGCGTGTAAGCGAGAGACACGCAGACGCAAGACCACGTGACAGAAAATAAGCCCTAAGAAATCGTCGTCTACAGCTGTCAGAATAGCCTTTATGAATGAAGTTATGATAGAGAGGTTGTGAAGTGTCAGTTTTGGTTTAAGGTCTGATCTGTGGTGGAAATTTGTGTTTCCAAAAACATTTGAATATTTCATGCAGACAATTTCAGGAATATTTTGTGTTACGAGTCGAAAGGTGTTGTGCTTCTAAGACATTGACAATGATGGTTGGGCCTTCAATGATGTATGTGTTTAAATCTGTCGTCCATTGGAATTCAAAATCATTCATTTTTGAGCGACGATGGTTCACGTGTAGAACATCAGTCTTCCTTTAAGTCCAAGTTTGAAACGATTGCACTTCTGAGCAATTGAATTACAGGGTTGATCCAAAATGACGGTATCTCCATATTTTCTCATGCTTTGCGACTAGAAAACAAGATAAGTGTGACATTTGGATTATCCTTTTTGGGTTCTGTACATGACATGGTAAGCCAAATTATAGCATTAAACACATTTTTATTTTTGACTTCTTGTGCAGCATGGCTTGTTTGTCCTTAACTATTCTACACGGTCAGTCAATATTCATTGACATTCGGAGCCGGTTAGCTGTCGGTCTTGTGCAATGCTGTCTGAGGAATGAACCCCTTTATCTGTGGTTACTATGTACAGGAGGGGAGGGGTTTGTGGACGATTTAGTATTCTTCCTCTAGAGGTCGGAGTATCCTGCTCCCATGATGGAAAGGCATGCATGGATGTCCTTTTTTAACTCCGAATGAGTGCCCCTCCCAGCCAATCAGGAGCGAGGCAGACATAGCATGTAGCTCCCAGCAGTCTCTCAGGTTGAATGTCAGCCATGTGATTTGTCCCTGAAGTTTCAGCATGGCTGCCTCCTCTCTCACGTAAAGCAGCCTGAACAAAAGTGCAACAAGCACTGTGATTTAGAATTCATAGTCTGATAAGTTACGATGTCTTTAAGTATGTGGATTTAACCTTTATCCTGGCAGCGTATGTGAGGTGTTTACCTTTTGTTTTATAGTGTGTGCTGCGTTGTATGGTTATCAGTATGTAGCTTTCCTGTGGCTCTGTGGTTAGAGCATGGCGCTAGCAACGCCAAGGTCACGCGTTCAATCTCAGAGGATTGCACTCAGAAACAAATGTATAGTACAGTGCAGTGTAAGTTAAAACGTTAATGTATTTATTTGCAAGTTATAAACCAGGTAGTTACTCAATATAACTGTCCAGTACAGCTACTATTTGGTATTTAAAGCTTACATTGTGGTACTGTTTTGCATAAATTGTGCTCCTTAAATGGCAGTTGGTGTCTAATGCAGTGACTTGCATACAGTAAATGTTGCTTAAGCGTCTTTTAGTGTTATCTTATTACATGAAAGAGCTGCTGTCCTTCCGAAACCTTGTATCTCCATTTTTCATGTTTTTTTTCTTTTGTCAAAAACAACGTTAGTCCCACATTGTTTGTCACTGGATTTTGCAAACATCCAACCAATAAAAATGTATTAGAGTGCTTGTCAACTTTGAAAACACAGTATTAATTATTTAAAAAGTACTGTTTTTGTTACAGTTTTCTGAAAAACATGGAATTTGGACATCTGAGGTTTCGGAAGGACATGGACGAAATGTTTTTCGCTATTAGAGTCCAAGTTTAAAGCTGCAATCTGTAATTTTTACCTCTAATTTGTTATCTTTATTTAACTTTAACAAAATAAAGAGAAACAAGCATTTTTTTAAGTAAAGTTACAAAATATTGACATTTCCTGTGAATTTGTACAGACAGCTCTAAATATAAGCTTACCGAACAATATTTTTTATGTATTTGCTTAACGGATTTGTATTAATTTTTAACCAAAAAAAAACGTACGTATTGCAGCTTTAAAGGATAATTCACTCAAAAATGAAAATTCTTAAATTAAATCACCCTCATTTCTTCCCAAATGTGTATAAACTTTCTTATGCTGAACATAAAATATGTTTTGAAAGACATTGGTAGCCAAACAACTTGTACTTGCACTGCATGTGAAAAAAAACACAGACACAAAAAGAAAAAGTCGTTAAGATTTTGAATGACATGAACATGAGCGTGAACAAATGATGGCACTATTATGTTTTTGGGTGAACTAACCCGGACGTACTTTTTTTGTTGTGATTTTAATGACACTGACTATCATTTTCTTGTGTTGCCCTCAGGTGTAGCTGCTAGGGTCCAGAGGAGATGCCACTGAGGTTCCGGTCCTTTGTTCCGTATACGCTTCCCGGAGTGCTGGCACTCATAGGTTGGTGGTGGTACATCTCCCGCAAAAAAGAGCGACAGCCCAGCCTTGATAGTGAGGAGGGCTCAGCTATGGGCTTGCTGTCTTCTGGTGAGGGCAGTAATGGGATAGTTGACAAAGGCTGTCCCACAGCCAGCAGCACACACCGTAGGACCAGTCGAGACAGAATCAAAGCCAAAGAGCACAGACCTGTTGAGCAGGAAGTTGTTGCAGAGATTCACACACCGGTGCTCAAAGTGTCAGCGGAAGAGGTTCTCCGCGCTGCCCCTGTCGTGTTGGCGAGCGGACAGCTAAGTGCTCCTCAGAGAAATGCAAAATCAGTCCCCCAACAAAGCTACCCAGAAACCATCAGGCAGACATCTCCAGTCTCATCTTCAACCCCAACAAGATCAGTGGAGGAGAGTCCTCATCATAAGGGACAAGAGGCGGTGACTTCAACTCGTAGAGTTCTGGAGACGACGGCTTCGATCAAGAAGCAAGCCGAAAAACAACCACTAAACACCCAGCGGTCTCCAGAAGGCAAGGCAGAGCGACCAGAGCCTGAAGGAGAGGTGGCCACTGAAGCCTCCACACCAACGTGTGCAAAGAACCTGCCAACTGACTTAACAAACATTGAGCTAGCCTCCACTGCATCCTCAATAGAGGATGGACTTGGGAAGATGGAGACGCAAAGCCCCAAAACACCCCTGGCTCTGGCCACGTTCCCCAACTCAACCAGCACACCTCTCTCAGAAAGCTCCACAGAGGTTCGGCACCATGAAAACGGAGACGTGGGCCTGCCGTCTGAGACCAGTCCAAACATGCAAGAGCTTCAGCGTCTCGCGGCAGGGCTGATCACTGAGGTCATCTCGGCTGCCACCCAGGAGGTCATGGCGGTCAGCAGCTGTGAGTCCCGCCATAGCGAGGGCTCCGAGGTGGCTGACAACAGCACACCTGATGTAAACGGAAAGGAATTGGAGTTGTGTGTATCTTCGGAGAGCACAGTCTCTCAAAGTCACGTGGAAACTGCACAGATGGCCCAGATTGTGGAAGAGATGGTCAATGGTTGTCTAGCACCTTCGCTGTCTAATGACGAGAGGAAAGAGCAGAGGGAGGAAAGGGTGAAGTTGACCGTGTTTTCTGAGGAGCTGTTGGAGTTGACACCAGTTGTGGCCAAGCTGCAGGCGGAGGAAGTGCTCGTGGAAGACTCTGGATGTAGCACATGCCAGTCGGAGGATGGCGTCAGCAGCGAGGACCTTCATAGCACGGGGTTGTCCTCGACAGTGTCTGAGAGCAAAGAGGACCTCATTCAAATTTCAGGGACATGTAGTGCTTCAGAGGGTCATGGAAATGGGCTGAAGGAGAGTCTTGCTCCTCAGGAGTCTTCACTTACAGCGGAGAATGTGGCTTCGGTTTGCGAGGCAGCACGGTTTAACGGGACGGGCCTTAGGAACGGCACCTTGAGTGAGGTAGAAGCTGACCAGTCGGGAGGTGAGTGGAAATATTCAAAACTTAGGTCTACATGTATGATAAAATGTACAGCAGTGGCCAGTAGTGATGTCTGGAGGGCGTATTTGTACAATAGATTTTTTTATGTTTCCTCAGATAAGACTTAACCGTGTATGGTACCAGATGGCAAAACACTTGAAATAAAATTGATTTGAGAATATGCTTTAGCAAACTACAGCATATCATGTACTGGAGCTGTAAGATGTTAACATTTTTCTTAAATATATACTTGCATCTTTGTGTTTATGAAAACAAAATTACAGTACGCACACATTTATTATGTTAACTTTTTTATTCTGCATGCGATCGGGCTGTGACGATAACCGCATCAACGCAGTAATGAGATGTCTACTGAGGATAAGCAGTTTTAGTTCACACAGGCACCGATGTTTTTTACATTGATCTGAGTTCCGAGTAACTAAAGTGAGTCAGTTGACAACATTATTCAAAAAATGGCGACGAATCTAGTGTTCAAGCCAAGTGTTGCGTCTCCTATTTGGGCACATTTTGGCTTTGAATCAGACGACAAGAGGCAGCAGGTAAATTGCAACTCCATCGAGTGTGTATTCAGTGCTGCTGGCAACATTGTCACTCCGTTGAGAGTAGGGATGGGCATTTTTCAATAATTTCATATTCGAATATTTGAGCTCAAATTAAATAAATATTTGTTTTTTATAAGTTATTAAAGAAGCAATTTTGAATGTTTTATGAAGTCACAATTTCACATCAAGCCTATAATAATCTTTAAAATTTCATATTGCATAAATATTTTATCCTGGATAAAGGTTTTTTAATGTTGAAAAATTAGCAACGTTGGAAAAAAAGAAATAGAAAAATACATAGCTGCATTTAAACCTGCGCGGAATGGTATAATACATAAACATACAAAACAAAACAAACAAAATGTGTACTGAGAGTCTGTAATAAATGTTGTTTTCTATGTCGTTTCTATGTCGCTCCGAAGTTAGGCTAATAACTGAATTATTGTTATTAATTTAATATTACGTTAGTATTTTTATACTTGATGCAAGTAAGATTAACTAATTCTGTGGCTCACCCGTTTTGAAACATTTTAATATGGTGATGTGAGTGAGCTGAGCATAACACGATCCGGCCATCCGGTGCGTAAACTTAAAATATTCAAACTGACTTCGATCTGTGTGAACAAAGATTAAGGAACGCAACACATACACAGGATTTTTAACATTTTCTGTATATTATAAAATCATTACAGATGAATTGAAGAAGCATTAAATAAGACGTGACCTCTCTAGGGTTTTCTGTAGAGGAAGCTTAACCCTGTGGTGATGCAGTTTTTATTCTTATGAAAGCATTTTTAACTTTCAAATGGTTACTGCGGATCCGATATTCGAACATTTGTGCACATCCCTAGGTTAAGAGCCTTGCTGAAACCAGACAAAGTGAACATGTTTGTTTTCTTCGGAGGAAACATGAAGACCAAAAAATAAGGCAGCACTACTTGCCGATTCACTAAAGCGGCCCAGTAGTTGTACAACAGCCAAACACTTGTACTATAGGCTAACCCTTTATTCACTTTTAATGTGGCACGTTTTTCTAAATGCCTTACGAATGGTTACATAATATTAATTGTAATTTGCTGTTACAAACGATTCATTATTCAAAGTTTCAACAAGTTGCGTTTGGATAAGTACGTTTATATTGATACCCCGTTGTTCTTTCTGCGGAGAAAAATCCTCTTTTGCGTGGCACTCTGAAAAGAAAATAGTATAAATGGTGGGTTTGTGGAGGTGTGTTGTTGGGTACGATTACCCGCCAAACCGCATGAATTGTAGTGTCTTCACTGCGCTGAGAAGCAAAACCTTACTGTCACAGCCCTAGCATGCGATTAATCTCGATTATTTGTTCAACACCCCTATCATATACAAAAAGTGCATACATTGACTACAGTTTGACCAGATCAAATGTTGTTGTGCCTCTGTTATTTCTGAGTGCAGAATTCATCTTTCTGGGTCTTGAGCTTTGTATATCTATTTACCAGTTGTCCTTAAATTCTTAACGCTGAGCATTTAAGCAAATGTTGGACATGATTTTTGGCCACTACTGTATATTGTAATAAATGTCTTTGTGTTCAAATTCAACCAATCTCAAACACGTTATTGACATCTTGTCAGATAGTGCGGAAAAATGCTTGAGTCAAGGTTTCCTCTCAACTAGTGGATGGTATTATACCTTTCGGAAACCTTAGATGCTCTAATTCCCAAACAGCGTGTTACATGAGCACATCCAAACATGTGCCTGTTTTTACTACTACAGCAACTTCCTTAAATGGATATTAGTGGCATCTGTGACCTTAATGTGACTCCCCATCCTCCAAACAGTTTGTTGTTATTATGTAGACATTAAATGGTGGTGGTGCTAAAACCTGCCGAACCTCTTGGAAACATGAACATGGTCATATTCCATCTTTTGTAATTCTGTCATACCAGCCCCTCTTAAAGGGATAGTTCACCTTAAATTTAAAATGTATAATTTGTTCACCCTTGCATTGTTTTAAACTTTTTTGACTCTGTCTTGTGGAACAAAAAAGAAGATATTTTGAGAAATGTCCATACATGTTTGGTTTTTTTGTCCATACAATGCAAGTACACAGGTGCCAATTGTTTGGTTTTTTTTCGACACTCTTCAAAACATCTTTTGTGTTCTGCTAAAGAAAGGAAGGCATACAGGTTTGGAAAGAAATGAGGGTGAATAATTGCTCTGAGATTTTAATTTTGTGTGAACGATCACATTGCGAGTATTTGCCTGATGACGGGAATCACCTTTGTGGGGCGTGTGAGCGTGATTTGCCTGAGGTTTTGTGAGCTGTTGATAGCGGATCTGGCTTCTTTCACATTGTGACCCGTAAAAGGTGTAGTCTCGCAGCGACTCCACTGGTTTCTTTTATTACTCCAGCCCTGTTTCACTGTTAAAGGAGCAGAAATACCAAGCTTCCTACAGAGTAGCAGATTTTGACTAAATTGTGAAAATGCTTATGTGGGGATACAGTCAAGTTTGTATGATGCCCCAATGAAGAACCATATGGGCTTTTTCTTGTCTTGAGGGAATAGGCTTGTTTTCTTTGATGGTTTACCTTCTCATCTGTACCAGTCATGTTTGTTATTGTTACCTCATGGTTGCTTAGCAAACAGCAATGACCTGGCCGAGCAAGCATTTGCGTTTGGTTTCTGAAGGAATGGTTTGTTTAGACCCCATGAAAGACGGCAGTATATGTTGTGGTGATGTTTTCGGAAGCATGCATGGAATGGATTTCATTTTATTCAACTATGCCAATTGTACTTGTAATGAAATCCAAATCAACTCATGGATCCCGGCAGGTGACTGTAACTTTTTGTTTATTCGATTAAGCTTGGTAGACAATTATTATTTGAGCACTTGAAGTATGTTAAAGAGAGAGTTCACCTAAAAATAAAAATTCTGAGAACCTGTACATGGCAGATATTATGAGTGGTTTTCTGTTTATGTGAGTCAATGGTGGCCAGTGTTATTTGCTTACCAACATTATTCACAAATATCTTCTTTTGTGTTCTGCGTATGAAAGTAAGTCATACATGTTTGTTTGCAAAGACATGAGAATAAGTAAGTGACAATCATTTTCATTTGTTGGCGAACTGTTCCATTAATCTTCATGTGAACCAATGCTGAGTACAGCCTGGTTATTGTGTGTTATTCTTTGACCACATTTGTCACTTCTCTCGACAGGTTCGGATGTGAATAGCATGGATTCTGTGGACAGCTGTTCCACTTTGGGGACGGAGAGCCTCGCAAGTGGCAGCCAGGCCTGTCAGTCACAGAGCTCAGAGCTCATTGTGTGGGAGATAGAGGTGCCAAAGGTGTGTTTCTCCCAGACCTCTGATTTTCATCACGTTCCACAATTACAGACATTTTAAACCACTTTCACACACTGTTAGGGGAAAACATGGGTGTTGTGTTTTGAGTAGACCTTGGATGTTTACAGTACACTGTATCTGAAGAGAATGGGAAAGCTGTCCTTTATCTCAACTCACTTTTAAAGTCTTGGGTGCGTACTCCATACAAAGTAGAATGCACAAATGTAAGACAAACGACTGTCATACCGTCCGGTTCATAGGGACTTTGAGAACATTTAAAAGACCACATTCAGTTTTTCTGAGTGCACCATTTGTAGGTGTGTGTTTAGGTTAAATGGTTATTTTTGTTTTACTCTGTGAAACACTAACAATATTTCTTCCAAATTTCAAACAAACATTCATTTGCAAAATATAAAAATAGGTCGAAATAACAGAAACATGCTCTGAAAGTTCATATTTACTTTCAAGCTATACAACAGTAATATTTGTAAAAATCAGTTATTTTTTGTGATATTCTTGATTTCGATCATAGTTTTCATGTCTTATCTTGTCAGTCTTTCACATTGCTGTTGGATGACTTTATATCACTTCTTAAGTTTGATTTTGTTGAAATTCAAGAGACACTGGACGGGAATGGCCAGGGACCTTATTTATAACCGTTGCGTACACACAAAACATGCCCTGAAAGAGGCGTATGCCTCTTCCCACGCAAAAGATGGGATTTATAAAAACAAACTTGACGTTTTTCCCGCAAACTCTTAACAATGCGTACAAACATTTGAGACGGAACGTTTTGGCGATAAGGATGGTCAGTTAGTGAACTCAAGTTAGATTGCAGAAATTAAGTGCGATTAAAAACGATTATAAGCATTAATGACACATTTTATTTTAGCGTAAAGATCTACATTATCACGAAGATAAAATCTGCAGAGTTATATGCGATTGTATTTTGTGATAATTTTTTCATGCATCTTCTTGGAAATCAAATCTTAAATAAAAATGTAATCTAAATATTTTTATCACGCTGCCTCACCATCACACTATGAGTGCGTGAGGAGGAGATGATCTGCGTGGATTACAGGAAATACGATAACTGCAGAACACTGTGTCAACAAATAACTAAATATATTTTCCTTACTGTTTATAATCATCGAATGTCAAAGTCTGGAAATACAGCCATTAAGCTCTCGCGTAATCGTATCTCTTTATGTCCTTGTTATCAGTCCTAATTATGTTCATACCAAAACCAGAATGAAGAAACATTCGTCTTTTACAATTATGTCTTCAAATTTGATCTCCGGTGAAGGACACCGCTATTGAATGATGTGATTTTAATGCGCTGTTAATGATCAGTCTAAATGCTGTTAACATTTAAATAATGCAGAGACCTTCTTTGGCTTTAATATAATTACAATCATTATTAATTTGTAAATCTCATGTGGGGCCATTCATGATTGTGTTATTGAGATAACGGATGGGAACAAGTGTTTTCGGCAGTTTTATATCATTTCTTTTGTTAAAAACAATTCTGGCATCTGATAGCGTTGGACCCGGAAACTGTATATGTTCAATATGGTGTGTGACGTCAGGCTTAACAAGTGGATTGGATGCCAAGCTTATTAATATACGAATCCGTATTTATGAGGTGTTTTGCATTTTACTATTTAAAATGGGCGTGTACAGGGCAGGATATCAGGCTGATTTACATATGCACACTCGCAGGTGACCTGTGATTTATAAAGTGAATATTGCTTACAGGTGTACGCATGGTTTTAGAAATCTGAATATTTTTTGGCGTATGCTATTTATGGCTTTCGGGCACATGTACACTTTTAGTAAGGATGCTACGCAGAGTTTTTTAAATAGGGGGCTGTGCGATTTGGAGAAAATATCTAATTGTGTTTTTTGGGGGGTTTGACATTGTGATTTGATTTACGATTTAAAGTAAATGAATAAAATCAAGGTTCTGCTCAATATTGTGCAGCACAGTATGGGTATACAGTAGTTACCCTGCTGAAATAAACTAATAAAAAGCATTACATAAATTCGAATTATTTCCATTAAAACCATTAAAAGTTTCCTTTTTGTTGTGTGTTTTGGGCATTATTCAAATATGACTTACTGTTGTTCTATTGTATCCCAACTGCCTGATAAGATCACACCAATGGAATCCGAATACCAGTCGACACCTTTACAGTTTCCATTAAAACTCTCATTATAACCCTTAAATCCATAACATGTTCTATTGTGTTAATGAATTATCAAAATATTACATGGGTTACACAGGCTGATTTATTTATTAAAGTGTTGGGGATTTTCAGAACAAGTAGAAAATGTGCTGAATGTTCAAGTGAAATTAGCAAAGCAGTTGGATAGAATTTACATTTGTTTGAAACGCGGAGCCAGGCGTGAGACGACACAGGATGCACATGTGAGTCTAGTCTCATCCATATACATATAGATGTGCTTGTGGAGCCAGACTCAAGTATAAAAGAGCATTACGAAACAGTCTGTGTGTGCACATCAAGTTTAAATGTCTCGTCAGGGAGACCCGCCGCACAGGGCAGATATGCGCTGGTGTTACACAGGCTGTGTGTACTGTCTTCTGAATTGTGTTTTTTTGCATTTATTCCCTTAGAATTGCAGACACCGTAATCACACTCTCTCTCCCGCTTTCTGTTAATTAGTTTTTTTAATGACAGACGCTTATGCAGTTGGCTAGGGCAGTGCTGATTGGGCATAACCGAGGTGCGCTCACGCAAGAATACCACTCAAAGCAGGCTTGGAAAAAAGCTTTTTATATTTTTCACATCGCGTCTGCATCGCATCACCCTGGCTATGGCCTATTTGAACTGTTACCATCTTGTAGGCAGTACAGATCAGTCTAAACGCATACCAGCAGATTCAGAGACTGTCTTAATCTCAGGGCCATAAACATTTTAGACAGTTATTTACATTAAATCTGTACAAAACTACACTAAACTAAAACACACCTTTGATCTGTTTTTATTTTTAGATCTCCTTACACATAAGATCTTCCTGTTTTCTTTATTTGTTTTTTGATTCTACTAGCCAAATATGCTGCTGTGTCTCATGGTATAATTGGCACATGTATGTATGTATGTATGTTTTTTTATTGATTTTTATGTTATGCGAGAGGTGCACTAAGAATCTTGTTGTTTGCTCTGACTACAATCACAACAAAAAAAATATATTTAAAAAAAGATCTATTCTATCGCAGCCGTCTCAACATTGCAATTGCTATTAGATTTTGATAATCGCTCAATCAGCATTTCTAGATTTGTATTGTGGATGGGGTTAAGTAAAAATTGCAAAAAATTTCCACGACTGTATATATTGTCAAATTATGATCCACATTCTTCATGTCATGTAAGATTTGTAATGTAACCAATCTTTGTGGTTTCTCTCTAGCATCTAGTTGGGCGGTTAATCGGCAAACAGGGGAGATATGTGAGTTTCCTAAAGCAGACCTCTGGTGCTAAGATCTACATTTCGACCCTGCCTTACACACAAGAGTTCCAGATATGCCACATAGAGGGTATTTGGTGTTTTGGCACTTAATTTGTGCTTTTACGCTTGATCACCTTAATAAATGATTTTCTCTTTTTGTTTTATTTTAGGAACCCAACAGCAGGTAGATAAATCTCTGACCTTGATTGGGAAGAAATTCAAAGACTTGGACCTGACCAACTTGTATGCTCCTCCTCCACCGCTAACGTTGCCCTCCCTGCCAATGACATCCTGGGTAAGAGCTGATGCCTCTTCTCTCCTAGGTTGCAAAACTGAGCTGATCTGTGAAGTCCAAGTTATGTTAAGTCCCTCATTGTGTGTGTGATGATGTGATCTTGACAATAGTTAAGCTCCTTGTAGCTCCTAAATGCATTGAGAGTGTCCGGATGGTGAAAGTATCTTAAATGATTAAACGACAAGGACGACTAAAGATGTCCCTGCTGATGATGTGTTTTGTGTCTTTTTGCAGCTTCTTTTGCCCAACGGTGTTACAGTAGAGGTGATTGTGGTGAATATCGTATCGGCCGGTCACATGTTTGTCCAGCAACACACTCACCCGACATATCACGCCCTGCGCAGCCTGGACCAGCAGATGTTCCTCTGCTATTCACAGCCCGGCACACCCGCGTTGCCATCACCCGTTGAAGGTAAGATGGTTGTTTAGTCTCTTTATTTTCGGCTTCTGGTTCCGTTTCTCATCCTGACCTCCATCTCTTTTCAGTTGGCGTGATTTGTGCGGCCCCAGCGGTTGAAGGAGCCTGGTGGCGAGCGCAGGTCATCTCGTACTACAAAGACTCGAATGAAGTAGAGATCCGATATGTGGATTATGGAGGCTACGAGAGAGTCAAGATTGACAGCCTTCGCCAGATCAGGTTGATTTTCCGTCCTTTAGCAGGGTTTTGCTATCCCGATCTTGTACACACTCACACACACAAACACACTCAAAGGCCTACAGTTCAAGTGGCTTAACCAAAGTTTTTTTTAATCAAATAAAGCTTTTTTTCATTTTCAACTGAAAACCTTTGACATGAACTGTCCTGTTAATGTAGTTCCCTTTTAACTTAAAAAGAATTATGATGTATTTATCGTTACATTTTTAACCTTGTGTTTGCTTGTCAGGTCGGACTTTGTGACATTACCGTTCCAAGGAACCGAAGTGTTACTGGACAACATCGCTCCTCTTCCAGGTTCGGCTTGTTGATTTGAATCTTATAAGCTGAATTTTTATTGTCTCTGTTCAGTTGGATCATACAGCGTTCACATTTGAATTTTAGGAGAGGACAGATTCTCTGCCGAGGCCAGTTCTGCACTGGAAGAGATGACAAGAGGGGTTCCTTTGCTTGCACAGGTATGTCTGGCTTTAATGGATGGTGTCTGCAATGTTGTCACTGTTTATAAATAATTAATGCTAATTTAATGGCCAACTTTCTCATAGGTCACTAACTATGACAACAATACAGGACTTCCCTTAGTACAAATGTGGAACATGGTGGGAGAGGAGGTGAGAGGAGTTTTTTATCTTGAATTTTACATGGTTTATTATTTTAGTATTAGTTTTACTTTTATTTGTATTTTTTTATTTTTTGTGCTAATTATAGTCATTTTCTTGTGCTTTTTTTTTGTTAAGTACTTTTGTTGTTGTATTATTTATTTGTTTATATTTTGTGTTATGTTACATGCTATGTTTTGTGTGTGTTGCGTATTTCATTATATCATTTTATTGGAAATTCAGTTCTAATTTTTATTTTTGCTAATTAATTATTTTTTTGTCAGTTTAAGTTGATTATAGTAACAATGTTTGCCTTTTTTATAGATTTTTTTATAAAAACATTTGTATTAATGCACAAGGCCTGATTCATTTTTTTTCTAGACTGATGTCAAAGTGCAAAATGTCCATAAAACTGTAGATTGACAGCCTAGGTTGAGCTACAGTGCAACTAATTGTTAAGAGGAATCTTAATTCAGACAAATAACATGTTTCCTTTTTGTTTTGCAGCTGGTCCTTCTGAACCGCACTTTGGCAGAGCGAGGGTTCGGCGTATGGGTGGACAGTTTCTGATCCTCCAGCGCTGCCCTCTCGCCCCGCCTCTCCTCACTCGCTTCTCGGCCCACCTGCCCCCTAACCATCACCACTTCTGAAGCTCCGCAGGTTCCATCGTCCTCTTCCCACCATGCACTCTTCATACACCTCCTCACCGACTATGGGAAAATTCCTTCTTTGGTTCCCTACCCTCCCTGCGTTTTTTGTTTTATTTTATTTTCTATCCCTCCTTCATATTAAACCTACTTACTGTATTAAAGAAAAACGAAGAGAGCCAAGTGTCAATGACTAAACCCTGATAAGGACTGAAGATGTTCCTTGTAAATTTCAATATTGTAATTAATTAAATAAAGGTTAATCATGTTTTCCGTCCGACCAGACTCCTTCCAGCACAAACCCAAGCGGATTATGCCATGGATGAAAAATATGTAATCTGTATATTGAGAAGATATGCGGTTGACGTAATGTTGGGACATCATGTTTGCATTTGTTTTCTAAGCTTTGTTTCACTTTCCGACCGGGCGGGTGACGAAAAGACACGTCGAGAAAGGACAAACTACTACAGCTTCATATAATCCATCTCTATGTCTGTCTATACAACAGTGTGGCCTTAGAGGGGGAGACGACACCCATCTCTCACAACACGTGCTCCGGACTCGAATCCGCCTGACAGCCGTGGTCAGATTGAGCTCTCGCAGGGTTCTTGATTTACACAGACTACACACATCTGCGTCCCTCTGACGTCTGGGCTGTTTTGAGGGGGAAGCTACAGCCCTAGAGCAACACTAAAGTTTGAACGGTGCTGTAATACAATTCAAAAAAGCCCATCATGACCCATGGACCCACTAAAACCTGTTGCCTGAAGGAAACTGTGATTGAGAGCGGGCCTTCCCTTCTGCTTGTGATGAATGGGTCAGTATGTGGTTTTGTATGCATGTTATTCTGCTCCAAAGCACGTCTTTGGCCCAGCCCACTGTCGCGGTCACGATGATGTCTACCAGTGCTATCGTCATACTCGGATCTTGAATCACGTCCAGCATGAACCACTTTTCACTACAACGAATTGCCATCTACTCTTTCCATTCTATTAATAACATGGGTATATTGTGTTCATCCCTCGAAACCCACCTCACTGTTGTTCACGCTCCCGATTAACTTATAGGGAAGGCTCTCTCGGTACACCTGTCTTTAAAAAGCTTTAAGCCTTATTCATACCATTTTTTTTTTTTACATTGGATGCGATCAGATCTGCTTTAATACTCTATCTGTAATTTGTCAAACAATAATGACGCGGTGATTATTAAGATTCCTTTTTTTGTACGGTTTCATTGATGATGCTTTTCCTGATGGTTAAATTGACTTTTTGACCAGGGTTCATCCCTGTTTCTGCTGCTGGAACGTTTGTAATGTAATGTCGTCAGGCAATAGAATGTTTAAAGTTGTCCCTGGTTGGGACGTTACTGGGCTTTTATCCTGGTTATGAGTCATTGAATTGATTTTGATTGTTAGCAATACAGTTTTGGACTCCAAAAATCATACTGACGTTTTAGTGTCACAGTAAACCTGGGTGCAATTAAATTCAATTATAGAAAAGGAAAATTTTGAAATGATGTTTTGCATATTTTGGCGTAAATATATATTTTTGTCTAAGCGGAATTACACCCAGCTGGTAGTAGAGAGAGCTCATGAACTGACATTGCTACTTAAAGAAAGTTTAGACTTCCATAAAGAGCACTACTACACAAGCAAACCCTCTCTCATGTCCACTATCTTACCAGATATTTCTGCAATATCACATAAGCTTGAGGTTCTAAACTGTCTTGCATCCATCTCAGGTATGAGCTCTTCATTTGTTATCTTGTTTGTCATTTCCGGGATTGTGTACTTGACCTATGGCAGTGTGTACAGCCAGAGTAGGGTTTTTTCTGTATGTCCGCGTGCACCAAGTAACCACGTTGACCTCCAAGCTGAAACGTTTCACTTTTCTTTAGGTCTGAAAAATCCACTCATATCCTCACATTGCCTCCTATCATTAGAGCATATGTGTCCTCTGTATGTTCCTACCCACACTCTCCTGTCATTGATGAATCACGCTACATTAGACTTGTCCTGGTGTGTGTGTATATATATATAAGGTATCACTGTACTTTTGTAAAAACACTGATGTGAGTGTAGGTATCAAAAGGGAACATGTTATTTTTTCATCCCCCTTTTTGTTCACCTGTTCTCTGTTGGTAGGAATGGTTTGAGATGTTTGCTTAGCTAGATAAATTTGATTATTTAAATGAGTGTAAGCAATCCTAGACATGTACAGTACAAGTCGGTTTTTTTGCCAGACTCATTCAAAAGTTTGATTCTTTGGTTGTACAGATCTATTGGAAAAGAGAATAAAGTTATTAAAAACATTTTGTGGTGTTTAGTTCTGAGACTGACACATTGATTTGCACTTTTATGCATTTTATCTGAAAGGTTGTGCTTAAAATGCTTGAGGTTAGTTTTGTGGACAAATATCAATGTAGCTTTCGTATGCATTTCTCTACAATAGTGCTAAATTAATATTTTATTAAAATTTAAGACTGTAGTTGTATGTGTGCCTAAACCAGTCTCCAATATATTTTAAAGGCTTTCTCAATAAAGTAAAACATGAGGTTTTGAGGACATTTGGACGTTGTTTATCTTATGAATCTTTAGATTGTATTAAAATCATTTAAGTTCTATTAGTTAGGACTAATCCAATTAGAAAGGTGTGTGAGAAACAAATTGCTCTGGTAAGTCAAAGTACAGCAGCCAGTAAATAAAAAATAAATAGATTTTTTCTTAACCTCTAGAGGGCGTAAGAGACCATGAAATGAGCACATTTTTATTCAAAGATTTATGAATCCGAATCCAATGTTAAACCTCTTTAATCCTAACACCAACAGTGACAACTCCAAAAACACAGATTCTCTCAGGCATGCAGGTGTAAACACTTCAAAACGAGACAGTTTGGCACATTGATTTAGCATTAGTCTAACAATTCTCATCTTTGCCAGATTGATAGACAGCTAAACTGGAGTCCCTCTCTAAAAGAATAGCTTAAGGAGGACCAGAAGAGTCCGGGGTAAAGTAATAAAGCATTTAGTAACTAATTTTACAATAGTAAAGGCATTTATACATTTGTTTAGAAAAATTAACACTAAATTATAAAGTGGCTCACTAATTTGAAGGACAATAAAGTGTTGGTATACATTTTTTTATTTAGAAATGATTAATCAATTTCATTCATTTAAAGGTTAATCCACAAATAAATATTTAATGAAGCTTGATTCCAGGTTGGTTCCAGGTTTTAAATTAAGCTCTTTTTCTTGTCTGTTGTTATTAACAGGTCTAGGTCTTTGATAGAATCCAGACATCAGAAAATATAAATGCACAAGTTTTCTGTTTTAAAAGAGAGAAAGTTTATGTTTTATGGATGTGACAAATAGGTATGGATGATTTTTAGATACGACACACTTTGTAGGACTTCAGTAAATCAAAATGAACAAACCAGATACAAAACCCAACAAATAGAGAAGGGATTGCTCTCCATAGACCACAAAACAGACATCCCGTATGGATTTGACAGTTCACTTATGCTATCTGACTATGAAAAACTATGCTTTAAAAACCCACCAAAGAAACGCTTTAAATTTAAACATCAAATATTGAAATCTGACCAATCAGTATGGGAAACACAGAGAGATATTAATCTTTCTGAAAGAGTTTAGCAAATAGATAAAACAAATAGTCGCAAATAATTTCCCTAAGACAACGATACTTGCAAACAGGTTTAAAGCATATATTTGATATGTATCAGACCTTTGTGAAATACGTTTTATAGGATTCATAATTCACAGAGCAGAAAAATGTTGTGGGTAGAAAGGAGGTCTTTAAATGAAGCATTACTAAACAAACTGTTCATTTTCTCTATCATTGTGCCTCGGTCTTACTTCAAGTTACAGAAGTTACAGAACAGACATGATTGTGAGATGCGATGTCATTGAATGAACACAAGATGGCGTCCGAGCATTATATTTCAGCTCTGAAATTGTTTTCTTTTTTCTTGGAAATGAGGTCATCAACTTATGGGGTGTCAAGACCATCTCCATTACAGGGCACTTAAATGAGCTTTTTGTCTGTCTGATCTCTGTCAAATAGTGGTAATGCGTGAGCTCGAATCTAATGAAGGCATTCAAGCACACACAACCTTTATTCGTGCTTCTTGAAAGGCTGCGCTTTCTAGCTCGTGGCTGGACACTGGTAATTATCCGAGGTCACCCTTGTCTCGCTTTCTGCCGCCAGACAGCCGAGACCCTTAAATCTTTGAAAACTGTGCAAGAACACAATAGATATTCAGACAATTCTGTCATATGAATGTAACGCCGAACGGCAGTGCTGGAATTAAATGAATGTTTTTGTCTCCTGAGGGCCCGTTTAACACCAACACATCTCTCATTTGATTGTTCTGCCCTGGCACGATTAAATTGAACTTACAATTTTGTGTCTCACGCCCTTATCATTTTAAGTAATGAATGGGGGAAAGCGAAAGTCCATTCTGGCATGACCAAGGACACTTTTTGACCCTTTATTATGAGGCAGGCAAATATTTCTCTTCTTACTTAAACTGAGAAAATAATCGGAAGTAGCTGTAGTTAAAGTTCAATTGGCATCAAGGGCGATTCCGAAGCGTTTCAAAGTAATACTTTAGTGAATCTGATACCCGGCTTAAAAAGGCCATGAAGGCTTAAGGCAGAAACATTCTTTCATTAAAACAGCCTATGGAACAAATTGATTTCGCAATGCACTGAACATCTGTGCTTTTCAGACATTTTAAAGACAAGTTCTGAAACACAGAGTCCCTTTTAAGGGCCACAGATTAAAAAAGAGGGTCGTTGCATTTGATAGTAAAGTGTCAAACCAAATTGCATTGATTATATATCATTTTTAAAGAAATGATGCCATTTTTAAGCAAAGCAGTTCACAAAAAGATGTTTCAATTGAATGCAATGGAAATAATATACGTTTGAATGTGGGTAATGAAAATGAAGTTATTAGAAACATGTTCCTGGTAATTATTTAGCTTTAAATCAGGCTTTTATACAGCAATTATGACATTTATGAATGAATAACAATTCACTTTACATTGTTCAAGCTCCCTTTTAGAAACAGTGACATGAAAAGGCGGACACTGAAGCAATAAATAAGAGCAACTTATAATTCACGTTAAAGTGTGTAAACGGCCCGCAGGTTCTTTTCTTCCCCTGACACCATCTGCTCTGCACTGATGTGAGCTCACATGTACAGCACATCTTCTGTTTGTGTATGTGTGAGTCTCCTCCACAGGCTGATGAATGGAGAGTCTGCTTTGTAGTGTAGGCCAATAACATTGATGGCAGATCATTAGTATGGGTACAAACATCTTTCCCCTGTTCTTTTTACATTACTCGATGTGTACAAAAAGAGAAAAGATTTGAATGTAGTGAATCGCACAAGGCCTAAATGAAATGTGAACATCAGCAATAGGCACTGACAGAGGAGCCGTCACTCAAATGCTACTTTTGGCTCATCACAGTGTTGACCAAACTAGCATTTCTGTAAATGAGATAACAGCCAAATGTTGTTTGCAAAACAATCTGTACAGGCAAATGAAACAGAAATAGTAGTTTGGATGTGAATTGTCTTGCGTAAATTTTATGACATACTCAATGCTTATTTAGTGATCGTGCAGATGAATTGATTTGTCATGTAACTCAAGGTCCAGTGTGTTTGGGTCTAATGATTGTCTACATTGATTTCTGTCTTTGACGCAAAGAGCAACATTTGTTGTGAACCTCACAATTGAGTTATAATTTAAGATTAGCCCCAAAAATGCTCAACTGCGTGTCTTATTAAAACCTTTTATAACGTGTACAACTCTATTACGACAGCAACATGTATTCTGTTAACAGTCGGAGCCCTTTTTGAGCCTACACATGAAAACACATGTTGGAACTAAAATGGTGGTAACTCGTGAATTCTGATTATTGCTAAATAAATCACACACACAAAAAAATTATTACAATTATGTTATTAAGTTTATTGTATAAAATTTAAATAAAAAGTTTATGCTTTTCTTTGATTAAAATTTCATAAAAAAAATATGGGTTGCAAAAGGATAACAAAAAATCTAAGCCCACTCTTTATAAAATAGAATCAATTACTCTCCCTACATAAATTATTTTAAAAACACCAAAGAAATCTGTATTCTAGAGTCTTAGACCTTTCCAGTTTCCATAGTATGTCATGATTCGATTAGAAATTACATGCACAATATTGACGCAAACTAAGGTGTCCCGTATACGGAACGGGTGACAGTTAACAAGCTACACAAACATTGTACACTTTTACATGACTGTGTAGATCTTTAAGTAAACTTGTGCATTTCTCCAAACCGGTTTTCCTCAGACCCTCTGGCATTTTATATTTGTTTTATCTTACAGATGGCAGAACAGATCTTGAGCGTGTCGAACCAGACACGACGTGACTGACCCCCAAACCAGTTTTAGTACAAACTTTCTGATTCAAGGACAGCACTACTTCGATAAGGACCTACATGATGAGACCTCATTCTTTAATACCTCACCCTCCATTAAAACAATTTCTCAAACATGAAGCATTATCTCTGTGATTATCCATTTAAAGATTGGAGCAGATATTTTCCAACTCTGTTGTCAAATTGGCTGTCCATTTTAGGCGATGTTTGGCAGGTTACATTTTCCTCTCTAATTGCGAAATGCGCGGGCTCTAATTGGGCAGATCTGTGTTGTGCACTTAGTCTTCTTTTTAATAAGGGCCTTCTGTTCAGACATCTTCCTCTCCTCTTTTTGAAGACTTAATGGATTTGCAGAGACATTAGATTTAACTTAATAATGGCGAGGGTTGCAGCGTTAATAAACCGTTCCTTCAAAAACAGCAAATGCATACATTTAAATACACTTTTGATGGGTCTCCTTTAAAGTGGCATCGAAATTCCTTTTCATCAAACCCGACAGCCGCCTCTCTGTTTATGTCACGAGTAACATGAATATTCATACAGAGAACGGTAATATTAATGAAATATATGCCACGTCTCATAGCGGCCGTGTATTTATTATGCAGATGATTTTCTGCTTGATCTACAGATTTGTTTTTATGCGCTCAGACAAATATCAGTGCCATGAGGTACTGTAGTGCAATAAAACAATGTTTTACATCTGTGACGGTACAATTAAAACAAGGGGATGAGAACACAGCCAGCAACAAAATAAGTTCATAAAAAGCTCCAAAGAGGTCCGTTTGGCCCGCAGTGTTCTTTAATGAACCCATAAACGCTTAGCTTTGCAATAAACATACCCCTAAATGGTATTTAAGGCTTGTATGATGCTCGGGTCATCGTGCAGACGGTTCAGACTAAACTCTAAACAGTGATTTCCTGTACAATTATGCAAAATCTCAATGAGCCATGATTCTAAAAACAGCCCCTTTTGACAGTCCGCTTGTGAATGTTTGGCAATGCGCCTTGTTGTAATAGCAGAGAGATGACAGCCCGACATGTTTTGGGTGGTCAGATGGAGTGTTATTCTCTACTTTCTGCTGCAATGAAAGGCACTCGTTTTGGGTAAACTATTGTGCCCACCATTACGCATATCAAGCCTTATTATGAAATGATGTCATTTCGATTATCCTAAATGCCCTGTAAACTGTTCTGCCCATCAGACGTTTAATTACGTATTGAATTACAATGAAATGGAACGGAAGTGGTGATGCATATTTGAACTTAACAAAAATGACATAAAACAGAGGAAGCTCGGTCTCAGATAATGATTTTTATTAATGATAGTTTAAATTAGCAATTAGCAATTACACAGCAAGAAATGATCAAAGAAAAATGATGCTTCGTGGCTTTTCTCTCTCTCTTCTAAACAGTGTTCTTGGCCAGGAGAGAAGAAAGTAAGAGGGGAGAGAGATTTCTGGGTTGGCGCCCCTTAGGTGTCCATGTGTCCGTTTACCAACAAGTGGTCGGCCAGGTGAGGTGACACAGCAGGGTTCACCTGCCAATCAAGAGCATCTTAGCCTCCCCGTCTGGACGCTGGCTTTATGTGGGCTCTTCACTACGAGAGGTCTGACTGTTGTTCAAAAGCTATCTTTAGCGGCAGTGAAGAGGAAATATGAGTGTGAGGAGGAATAAAAGAAAAAAGGGGCAAAAAGAAGAATGATGAGCTGTCTTTGGGCCATGGAACCTTTTCTCAAAGCGAGCTGCAGGAAATAAACAGCAATCACTGTAGCATGACAGAAATCCACTGAGCAGGCAGGCTTAATTGAGCCCTCTCTCTCTCTCTCTCTCTCTCTCTCTCCATCTTAATGCACAGGCTGACTCTCTGTGGATAATAAGCAGAAGATCCCTTAACCTTTTCTGTGCATTTTAAAGACCCTTAATTGATGTGTAAAACTGCAGTTGTCTGAAGTCAAAGGGTCCACAAACCCTCAGGCGATGTGCTGGGATATTTTGAGCTGGATGTGTTATAGTGACAGATGGGTGTCACTGAATGAAATGTGTTCTTTACGCTGACAAAACAAACACGCATCTATAAAGAATGACAGAAAAAGAACAGTAATCACATTGAATATTTGCATTGAGCTTTCGGCGTCTAATTCATTCATAGACACTGGGAATTTAAAAATGCGAAATTAACAACTATTTACACGAAAAGGGCGGATACATTTTTAGGATTCATTTTAAGGAAGCCAGGTTATCGAGCTGACGGTGCTCAAAAAGACATGCTCTTATTTTTTCTCATCATTTCAACAAGCATGCATTGCTGCAAAATTAAATCTGCTGTATTTATTCAGCTCACTGCGGTTGCACTTTCCGTCTGTACCATAACACCTCCCCACATGTGTTATAAATTGCCCAATAGTTTCTTTGCATAACAAAATATCTGTATATTACTCTGTTTGTATGTTGCATAATTGATTTGTATAATGTTTTTGTGCATATATTGTTTGTTTACTGTATGCTTGTATGTTGGTTAAACTAGTGAATGTATGAAAATTGACCCTGATTTGCATTACCATAGTTGACTGTACATATAGTGGTTAAATGATTGGTTATTATGGGGATAGTAGACTACATTAAATTGGTACAATATATTCAAATAAAACTATACTTAAACCATGGTTTATTTGGGTAAACGGTGCAAAGAAACGTGTTATGGCATATAGTGTAACACTGCGCCCTTCACCAAGTTAGGAAGGCTTCGTATAACAACTTACTTGATCACCAAACGTAATATTTACAAGTAATAATTCAAAATGAAGCACAAACAAAGTTCAGTTGAAACGTTCTAGCAATTTTATAACAAATACAATGCAAGTTGCGAATTTTCAACGGCTAAGATGTCAGAAGTCACCCTTAATGTCAATATCATTATCATCGCTCAGCCTACGCAATGTTTCTGTTTGTTTAAGCGCAAGCAGCGAACATCGAAAACCAACAACATAAAGACAAAAATCCACATGCTCCGAGCCCCAAGTGGGCGTTACGGTGCTAATGACGTCAATGAAATGGGTTAGGTGACGAGCCCCTTCCACCCCGCCCCGCGCGGCTGAAGGGAGGGGGAGTGAGCCAGGCAGAGCTGATCCCACGTGTGACGCTCGCATTCCCGGCTCAGTAATATTCTCTTAGCGGGGCTACGGGTAGCGTTCGCTCTGACAGTGTGTGTGTTAGTTACTGGCCATAGTTGGGTTAGCAATGGAGGGAGACGGGAGCCAAGCCACATCTGGAAGCCCTAACGATTCGCAACACGACCCGGGGTAAGCCAGAGCCAGTGCTGACAGCACTTGACTTTTCTTGTCTCTTTTCGTCCAGTGACATGATTCAGGGAGAGAGTGTTTTTAAAAGCGCTCCTCTCCAATGCATTGGCATTGGCGCAGCCTTCCGGGTGCGCGCAACTACTACACCTTTGTTTGATTTATACGAGCGTGCGGGCCTGCCCTTAGAGCAAAGCTCCGTAAAAAACACGCACGTCTCTCTTCTCCTCGATCTCTGCTTTGCCTTTGCTCAGCTCTGCTTTTTTGTCGCTAGCTAAGTAGTTAGCTGCACGTCAAAATGGCCGATCTGACATCTGGACTCACTTCTGCTGTGTTTTCCCCTTACAGTAAAATGTTTATCGGTGGCCTCAGCTGGCAAACTTCACCAGGTAAGGGCACGATCATTCCGTCTTATTTCCGACCCTTTGTCGGGCTGCGTTTTGTTGCGCGTCCGCGCTGGTTACATTGTATCCAGCGTTGCGCGCTGTGCGGGATATGTTCCGTGCGCGCAAGGTTATTTTCATTCCCAGTCATTTGAAGTCCTCTATTCGACCCCTGTAATACATCCAGGGGGGCGTTTAATAAAAAAAACTGATGTGGTGTATAACGCGCGGACGCTTTGCTTATGTGTCCTCTTTTTTCCTCCTGTTTGTTTCACAGACAGCCTTAGAGACTATTTTAGTAAATTTGGAGAAATCAGAGAATGTATGGTGATGAGGGATCCCACAACAAAACGTTCCAGGTAAAAATAACGTGATGTTTATTTCTTTAAAGCACTTTTATGCATAGCCATTACTGACATATTGCACGATTTTGCGCTGTTGTTCTTATTCCGCGATGCTCTTTTTTTAAGCGACGCTGTTTTCTGCATTGAATACAGACATTGATTTGGCATTACTAAACGCGTAATGGTAATACAAATGCTTTTTAACGCAATTGCAGGTGTTTCGTCTGTCGCACCTTAAGTGTCCTTGACAGACCTAAGGTGACATGTTGTGACAGATCTAATAGATTACTTTAAATGTTTAGTCAACCAAGTTCTTGTAACGTTTAACAATAGAATGGGAAGGAGTTAACACCCTTCACTAAGTTTACCTGTCAAACAAGCGCATCCTAATTTGTGTCTGGTGTTTGTTTTGCAGGGGATTTGGCTTCGTTACGTTTGCGGATGCGGCCAGTGTAGATAAGGTCTTAGCTCAACCTCACCACGAATTAGACTCAAAGACGGTAAGTTCGCTTTATATTTTGTGAAGTGCTGTTTAAACGTGCGTTTGTGTGACATTTAGTGGAGAAAAGACGCGCAGTCTCCATCTCTTCTCTGGTCGAGGCTCCGTGGCGTTTGTCATTGAAGCACGCGCGCGACAGCAGGGCACCTGACGCAAGTACTCGGGTAATTACTCCCGTCTTACCCCCGTGCCGCAATAGAAAGCCATGGGTTAAATCCTGTTGAGGCTGGGGGTAAGGACAGGACCTGCTGTGGAGGACGATGGTGACGTCAGCTGTGCATAGTGAGTGCTTAATGAAGGATTTGATGACATAAGACTTGCAGGGCATGACGCAGTACTGTGCACATTTATTCGGGACGATTGCAGGATGCTGTACGAAGTTGCTCGGGGCAAGGATCCACACTGCTTTATTATAAAACGGGCTGAATAAATCTGTTCATGGGCAGGTGCCATTATTTATAAAAACTAATTTCACCAGGCATATTTCTTTATTGTCGGTGTCAGTTAGGATTTTGTCGTTTAGGTTTGTGTTTAGTAGTTGAGATAGGGAGTGAGGTATATTTTTTGAATGTTATCATTATTATAAATAATTATACATTTTTGTTATTTCTTAAGTTTAACTAAATGTATACTTCATGTTTATAATTTTTGTTTGTTGGTTTATTCACTTCTAGCATTTGCTTTATTTTGAAAGGTGCCTAAAACAAATAAGTATGGGAGTATTATAGATTCTGACTTTTTTGCAAGGAATCTAAAGTTAAAAGAAACAGAAAGAATTTTATTAAGAACAATTTGATTTAGGGTTCAAATTATTATCTGCTAAATCATTTGTCATAATATTGTGAATTTAAAGTTTTCTCTTTAGTAGAAAAAATATATGGTTTGTTATGTAAATATGTAGAGTGAGGGTGATTTATAGTCACATCGACCAAAAATAAGTCGCCTGCTTAATGCAGCAACTCGGTTACGTAAATCGCACCAGAAATGAATTTAGATTTCTTTGAATCCCAATTTAACCAACCTTATCAAATAGCTTAATAAATTCTGGATTATATATTTTTTCCATATTTAAATCAATCATCTTTACTGTTTGTAGAAGCCGCTGCTAGTTACCTGTAGGAGTCCCGAATGAAAGAGGCTTTTATTTGGGATAGGGTGTGGACAAACACAGCCCTCACTGAGTCATTTTAATGGAAGCAGTGTTACTATCGAGAGAAAAAATGAATTTCGAGACATTCCCAGAGAAACGCTGCTATTCGTTTGTGGCTAATTCTTCTCCCAAAACACAGCATATTTGATGGTCCCGAAGCCCTCCATTTAAAACAACATGTAATGTGTGTTTCTGCGATAAGATGGGCATTCAAATAATTCTCTGTTCCTAGTTTAGTATATCATTTGTTGGGAAACTTTGTTGTGAAAGTGCTTTGTTAAACTTAGAAGCTTTCAAAGAGGTGTTTTAACAACTACAACAAATTAGCAATGTCAAAGAATTTGGAATATAATAAAAAAGAAACTACATTAAAATCAGCCAGAACAGAGGATCTATTTAAATTAGTTTGAATACGGTTTATACGTGAGGATGTAAAACGACACTTCCAAATTGGGGTTATGTGGTTGAAATTGCTAGTTGCTCTATATCATGTGACAAACTTGGTCATCAGATTAACCTGTTAAACTGTTTATTAGCTGCAGGTAGATTACTGTTTATCGTTTACTTAAATCTATCTCATATTTTCAAATCAACATTTAGAACCACAGGTGAATATTTGCAACCTGTCTTGGATCGATGGTCTAAATCTGCAGATGAACAGGTGTGCTATACATCATCTCTCTCCTCAAGTTTGTCATTGACTAATGTAAACTGAAAGCCATTAAGTGGCATTTCAGTCTGATCTAAAAAAAAAAAAAGAGTACATTGTATTGCACTAGTCCAAAGATGTGTATCTCGGACATCAAATGTGGGCCGCTAAGATTACATAATGAGTGCAAGCATGGGTACCTCTAGTATTGTAAGTAAAAGTGGGTCAAGGTTTGACGTTTCAAATGCTCTTAAATGGCTGGAGAAAAAAGAAAAACTAGCATAGCAGCAACGTGCTCGGGATTGAAAGAGATTGAGATCATGAGGAAGGTAGCGGCTACATCTAAAGCAGGGATTACTGAGCTCAGAGTAGTGATGTCATCATCCGGGTCGAAGGGGGGAAGATGCGTGTCTTTTAGTGAGGCATGACCTCATTGGTAAAGGTGAAGTCTGGTGCGGTAGTTCCATGTCAGCTGCGAGGGAGTTGGGTTCTATGCAGTAGCGTGGAGGTGTGAAAACAACTTCAAATTGCTCTTGCTGTCGATAGCTTGCTTGTCAAGAAAGCTTGATGTCCTGTAACAGAAACAGCTTTTCAAACATTGCTGCTTTTAGAGAGATCAAGGCTCGCACTTTCATTCTTTCCCACATGTTTTCTTTGGTCCTTCACCCACAGTCGGCTGCATTTTTCATTCCAGTCCGTCCTTTCTTTTGTGGGCATTTGTGATTTGCATAATCATAACACACAAGCATATGTCGATTTGTATGTTTTTAAGATGTCGTATGTTTTTAAGATGTCGTATGTTAAATGCATGTTTAAGTTCAGGCTTACAAATGTATGAGTTTTCTTTTGAGCTTTCTGAAATCATGATTTTGAGGATTTTAATAAGCATCTTTACCTTTAGAGTTGCACAAATTCATTGCGTTTTCAGGGTTTCTTTTCCCGCTTTGCAATTTCCTTTCCAATCTTTTGTCACTTTTGAAGAGTGCAAATGGACCAGAGAAAACACGTAGAGAGATATTCATGACACACTTTTGATTAAAAGCTGTGTAATCTGCAAATCTGAAAGCCCGGGGTGAGAATTGCATTGTGTATTGACAACTGAAAGACTGTTGCCGGTTTCTCTAAAAGCAATCTGTTTTAGATTAAACACTTTTCTGGATGAATTAATGTATAACACAACAGCATCATTTCCCACCAGAAAGGTTTTTTTTTAAGTCGATGTATATTGCAATTCTGTTCAGGTCAAATTAATTTACCACGAGGACCCCCCTTCATATTTCACGTAAACATGTTTATTACTTCTCGCACGCTGTCACATCTCACGATCCTGCTTTTCTCTTTCGTAGCGTTTATACGAAGTGCAAAGCATTCAGACGCACGGTATATTTAAGAGCGATATAGCACTAATGGATCTTTTTCCCCTGAGTTATTTTTCCATTTAATGAGAGTGCAGAAGCAAGCATCTGTGGAAAGCAAGTCTTTGAACCGTTTTTATCCTCGCATGCATGATTATCTGTCGTGTTTCTAGTGCTTTGGCCGCCCGAGCTTTTGGCCCGTGTTTGGAAAAAGAGTTTTCTTTGTTTCAGTCTATGAATGTTTATGAATGTTTATGAATGAGTCTATGAATGTTTAAATGACCAAAGCAAATATCTTTCTCAACGGCAGGTCAACCAAGAACCTACGCTTCTTGTGTTATGTAAAACATCATAAAAAGAGCAGTAATTCTCTGTGATAGTAATAAATAGTAACGTTTTGTTTAATAACAAGCTAGTTAGTGGAAATCAATCATACTTCACAGATTTTAAAAACAAAAAAAATCCTGTGCATATATAAAACTTAAGCTTAGAAGCATCTATATTTTGCATTAATAATACAGTGACAGATAAAAGACAAATTACTAGATTACAATTGACACATTTATGTTGTTAATTTATTACACCGGGATTTGTTACGTTCCCAGGATGAATCCTAGAAGCGCTTTATGTAAATTTCAAATGCCCTTGATCATGGGTTGTATTTAATGTTGTTTCTCAATCGATGTGTGTGTGTGAAGTCACAGTGTTTGTAGTATAATGAAGTATAGACTTATCAAGCCAATAAACCAAGTAAGATTACAGCACTGCAAAAGCGCATCGTGGCCAAAGGCGTAACCCTTCATTCACTGTGGAGTCGAGTAAAAAGTCACCCATAATAATGATAATCCCTCCGGGGAAAAAGAGGTTGTGGGTATATTGATCAAATGCCCCGTCTTGATTCTTCACAAATCTACAGCACTTACTAAAACATCTTCCATCTTGTCGGCCTGACCTCCCCGGAGGCCAGAAACACTCCTTCAGCGAGTCTTTGAATTATCTCCGGTGTATCATACGATGCCACCTGTTTATTTATGTTGTAATGGAGCGATTATGCTGTAACCTGTGTAATGTTTTATTCGATTTTGTCATACACAGGCCTCATGCAACCAGCGTGTAATAACCCTGCGAGATTACACATGAGACACAGAGCATTGCATCATGATTAATACTATTATTTCCATGAAGGTTATCGAGTAGTCGCGGCACATCGCCAGCGCTTTCTAATATTTTGTAATTTTCCCCTTCACGTAACGCCTCGGTTTCTCATATTTCTCTCTTTTCTTTGTTTCATCTAGATTGATCCTAAAGTTGCCTTTCCAAGACGCGCTCAACCCAAGGTAAGAGCTGTTTGCTTTTCACTCTTCCTGCTCTCCCTCTCTTCTTTACATTTGCAAGTCTGCTTTGTTAATAGCGTGAGAGAGTAAATGTTTTCAGTGAAGTTGAACTGGAGTTTAAGCTGCGATGTTAAGTTAATGTCTGGCTGTTGTTTTTTTCCGGGCTTACGGTGACTTGTCTGTGTGACGGTGCGAGGAGAGACCGTGTTTAATTGTCAGATGTGGTGAATGAAGTTTTTGTTAATCGGAATCACGACTATGGCAATCGTTGAACCTTAGGAAGTGGCGCAGAGAAAATATTACACCGTTGCTGCTTTGTTGAGTGTAAAGGTTGAGATCTTTCATATCGGGGCGAGAGGTGGGAGGGTACTAATTAACTTTTTTTGTAAGCTTCGCTGCTTAAAAGTAAGATTATTAGAGAATGTTTTTTTTACGGAAAAGAAAGAAATGTTGCCCTCCGCTTTGAAATCCAGAGATTTAAAATCTTGTCTCGACAAGAACGTTTCTTTGTACATTTGTGCGTGTGTTTCACGGCTTAATGTCCTGTGTTGGCATCGAGCTTCCTCCTGCCTCTTCGCTTCAGACTGCCATGTCATCCAGATGGTCTGTGCCCCAGATTCTGTGTCTGCCGCACAGCCGCTTGCTTGGCCTCTCGGATGGAGCTGGGACGTCCCCCCTGGCTCAGCTACGGGCCACCAACACTTTTACCCACATTTGATCTAGAGAGGAAAGGTGAGAACTTTTACACTGACCTGAGATCAGCACAAGTGTTTTCTAGGGGCGATGGAGGATAGGGCGATTGTAGCAAGCAGATGGTACTAGATCAGGGCGGAATGGGAACCTCTGGCCCGTGCGAAGCTGGGGAGGGTGGTCCGTATGGTGACAGGTGTCCATTGCACACTTGTCTGGCTAATTGATATAAAGAACTTTCGCTCCGTCCAGAGCGGCGACTCATTGGAGGAGAAATGCTGTGCTGTTTTTCTCGCTCTCACGCACATACACATGCCAGCGAGGTCGGTCCAAATGCAGGCCGCAGGGCCCCAGGCCTAATGCTGTTTTTTGGCTCGGGTTGGGCGCGGGATGAATAGGAGTATTAATACTGGCAGGCTCAAGTAGCAGTTAGACTACAACCCTGTGGATATTTGCGTAGAGTCAGGGATAGTTGCGATTAATACCTTTAATGCAGAAATAAAACCTAATGCAATAAAAACCTTTATTATTACTCTAATGACAAGTCAATGGGTTAAGAGATAATGTTTTGTGGGAACTTGGCAGAAGTGAGTATTTAGATTCATTTTCTTGTGATTCTTCGGATGAAGAATAAAAATACAGTTCACTGTAAAATGGAAAAGTACACACAAAATATAGCTGAATAGCCCCACTGTCCTCACCGTGTGAGGCTGGAAGGCTTTTTATCTCCCAACAAAAGCAGCAGAAAGGAACGGTGGATTTCTTTTTTGTGATTGTGTTTAACGCCGCAGAAGTTTTACCACAACCGTAGGTCGAGATTGCTTTTTTGCCGTATTTGTGATTGGACTTGTTGTTTCGCACTACTCTCCCCCAACACGGCTCTGCATGTCCCGACAAGATTTTAATTGATAGTGGGACTGAAGCCACTTTTGGTAGGGAATGGATTTTTTGCAGGTCTGATATGGCCCTCCGAGAAAACGTTACTTTCATCAAGCCCACGGCTGCATAATCCTTTCAATCAAGTTACCGATGCTTCACCAGCTGCCGTTGTGTGGTTTTAACAAGCCTCTAGGTGCAGTAAGGCGATGGAAGATCATCTTTATGTGATGGCCCATTTGTTTTGCACTGATTCTTGTCCCTTCCCATTGATCATGTTGAAACTCGCACCGCTGCCAGTTGCTAATTTAGTGGGGCAGTATTTATCTTTGAGACGTTTGTGGATGAGGCATTGCGTTCGAGAGTCATTTATTTCAAAACAGTTTATGTCCTGAAATAGGTTCGCAGATTAGAGGAAAGATCATTTAATGTTGAATGTTGCATCTAACATGGTAGAAAAACTTTATTGTAACATGTAGTGCGTTGTAGGGCTGTTCAACGATTAATCTTTAAATATTTAATTTAAATGATATATATATAAACATTTATTAATGTGGATAGTTTATATTTTTCTTAAATATGTACATGTATGTGTTGATGTTTATAAATACAGAATTAATATGCACAATTCACAGACATATATTATGTAACCACAGACTTTCATTCTGGATGCCATCACAATTAATCATTGAACAGCCCTATTGGATTCATACTTTAAATGTTTTTGTTTTTTTTCTTGATGATAATTCGGTCTTCATTTACTTGCCCTTATCACATTCCCTGTTTTTCTATAGGAAAGTTAACTGGACTTTCCAAGCTCTCTTTTGTATTATTAAAGTGAATAGACACTAGGTCTGTCAAGCTCTTAAGAGGACAAAAATAGCAAAAAGTCGTTCGAACGACCGTATTATTCTGATGCTGTACAATAGCTTTGTCTATTTTGCCTTGAATGTCTTGCTTGACAGCTGTGGTGACCATTTACCTTTATGGTATATGGAAAAGAAAAGTTTGTGCAATTTGCTATAAATATTTATATAATATAAAACAAATAATTTATTCACCCTCACTTTACTCGAAAACTGGATGACCTTCTTTATTCAGTGGAACACATATAATAAAGAAGGTCATACAGTTATCGCGTGAAGAGAGGGTAAAGAAATGATTTGAAAATGTTTTTGGCGCTGTTATTTATTGTTTAAAAATCCCTTAGAAAAAATATAATAAAGCTATTCACACGTCAACATACGATTCCATTTATCATATCATTAGCATTAGCCAACGTAAGCTAACAACGAACTATATATATTTTAAAAAGTATATATTTATTAATATGCTAATATTAGTTAATACCAACACAACTGTTCATTGTTAGTTTGTGAATTAACTAATGTTAACAAATACATGCTTTGGTTTGAAAAAAAGAAATGTTGAAATTAACAATGTATATATAATAAATCCTGTACTTATGGTAAGTATTTACCATTCATTGTTTGTTCAATTCATACCTTATTGTAAAGTATTACTAATCACTTCTGTAAAATTGACTCTTTTATTTAATTTTTTTACTTCAAAGAAACTCAACAAGAGTACCATGTAACACTTCAATAAAATAGTCAAAGATCTAAATCAACGGTCTTGCCCGGCATGGTCCAAAATCTTTCTCCCTTTTTTTGGAAATCGGAGAGGTTAGTTTAATTGCTCCTTGCTCGCGTTTCTTGACCATGGAAGTTACAACCTGTTTATGCCTCATGGGCTTTCATCCGCTGCCTCTGGCTAGCAGCCTCTGGTTTTTTAAAGATTATTGTGTCATTTTTGCTGACACTAGTTCAAAACACTGTTAGACAGCGTATAATGAGTTTGCATTCAGAGCTCAAAGCAGCCACCTTCGGGTCCTTAAACTTGATTTCGCAGGAGTCTCACCAATCAGTGCCAAGCCACTGGCTATAATCAGGCTAATGAGTGACATTATCTACAAAAGTGGGCGCTATGCTTGAAGTACAGCAATACTAGAAGGTGGGGATGGAGGCAATGGTGGGGTGAAACTGGAGTTAAAAGGCCCAGCACACAGCATAATGGTACCCTTCAGCTCCAAAAGCACAATACACAAACCAGCCCGAGTGTAGATGTCCTGGCATTTACCCGTGTGAGTGCTGTCAAAACAATGCATGAGCAAAAGCTACATCCCCAATTCCACTCTTTCCGCAGACGCCCTGCACGGGACAGGCAGTAAGTGGGGGTTTTTACCGGTGTGTGTGTATATGTTTTTTTTGTGCTCGCTCTCTTTGTCATTTTTTTGGAGTGTGTAAAAATATTTGCACATAGAGGACTGCGAAACTGCAAAGCTGTCGTTACCTGTGGCGCGAGATCGCGCACGGCAGTGTGAAAACTCCAGGCCAAGTTTTTAATGAAGTCCAAAGGTGGTGCCGTGTGAAGTGCCGTGTGAAGTGCCCAGCCCCCAGCGGACGTTTTCTCGCTCCTGGTTAGAAAAGATGGCACTGTGGGCCCATTGACTCCAAACGCCCGACGCCAATTAAAAATCTCGGCTCAGTCCTGCTTGGTTCTTTTATTTCCGCCACCACAGTCCCGACAGCTTGGTGAAACAGCCTCTTGACTCGTTTGAATTTCCAACAGGTGTTTTTTCATCCTCGTGGGCTGAGAAAACAGATTTGATAACAGGGTTAAATCTGTTGCCGGTCTTTGAAGTCGGAGCGACTTGATGTAAACATTGCGTGGACGTTCAGTGACGAGACGTTTCGATGTTTAAAGATAAAGGGAAAAGAAAGGTTGTAGATTAAGGGAATAATTCATCAAAAAGAACATTCTGTCGTCATCTACTCGCCCTCTTGTCGTTTTAAACCTGTATGAAGATATTTCGAAGAAAGTTGGTAACTGAACGGTAGTACCCATTTACATCTAATGTATAGACAGAAAACCAATGCTTATCATAGGGTACTGCTGTTATTCAACTACCAACATTCTTCAAAATATCTTCTTCTCTTCTGCAGATAAAAGAAAGTCATAGATGTTTCAAATGATGAGAGGGCTAGTAAATGATGTCAGAATTTTCATCTTGTGGACTATCCCTTGAAGAGAGACCGAGAAACCAAGAAAACCAACATTTGTTTGACATGCATCAAACGCAGTTGTGTATTGATGTTGTGGGATATAATAGTGTAATGCGGTACATGTTTGTAAAAGTAGTCACATGACAAATCGAATACGCCAATTTTGCCTTTTCTTTCTGATTAGTGGAATCTTTAAGGGCACCCGTGTTGGGTCTTAAATCACCGGGTGACTCAACACAAGTTTGAAATCTATAGAGCTCAGTAGTACCGCTGTGGCCTTCCCACCGCTAACTTCTGTTGAGTGACACTAATGAGGAGAGCCAGCATGCAGGAAACAAAAGGAAGCAAGCTTTTCTGGACATAGCCATTGACAAAACCCCTTTAAGATCTCAACACTCACCGCAGTCGTTCTCCGAACCCCCCCAATCGCCTCTCACAGAATTCCGTTCTCAAAAGACACAACTCTCAGTTAGCATGGCTCGGAGAACATGGTGTGTTGGTGCTTTTCCTTTGATTTGTTTTGATTAGCAGGATGTAAGGGATCTAATTGAATCCCGTTCCAGAGAGTATGACAACACGTCTCACGCCGAGCCAAAACAAGTGAGAATAGACAGAGAAAGGGTCCAGATGCATTCTGCACTTGCATGTTTGGATCTGTGTTGGGGCTGCTATCCGCTACATCATACCTGTGCCGGGTTGAGATGGAAAGGAAGATTTTGTCTGCCCATACTGAACGTTAAAATATAGAAAATTATTGAATCATTTATTGTATTCCTCGTGTCATTTTAAACATGTATGGCTTTCTTTCTTCTGCAGAACACAAAAGAAGATATTTTGAAGAACGTTGGTAACCAAACCACATTGGCCCCCTTTGACTTCCGTTATATAACTGTTTTTTTTTCCAAAAATCTTTTTTTGTGTGTTCAGTTTTAAAGACAACATGAATAAATGATGACAGAATTTTATTTTTGTAAACTATCTCTTAGACCAGTGGTTACCAACCCTGCTGCTGGAGATCGACCGTCCTGCAGACTGTAGATCCAACCCTGCTTCAGCACACCTGTCTGTAATTATCAAGCAAACCTGAACACCTTGATTAGATAGTTCAGGTTAGTTTGATTGGGGTTAGAGCTGAAATCTTCAGGACGGTCGATCTCAAGGAGCAGGGTTGGTGACCACTGCCTTAGACCAACCTACTGAGATATTGATACTATATTCCCATCACTATAATTGACACAATTTTGGAAATGTACACACCAGCCTGCTTGAACCTTGACCCTAAACCTATTTATTCTGTCTTTGTCATTCTACCTTTTTCATTTGTTCACACTCGCTACCTATTCAGAAGTAAACCGATACACACGGCCTTTCAGAAGCTAGCCCCAATCAATGGCGGATCACTTTATCTTTTGAAACCGAAGGAAAGTTAACTAAAAATGTTGGTTTCAGCCTCGCTTCTGTGTTGCACTGTGTCGGTGTGCCAGTTCCACAAACAAAATTTTTCAAAGGAAAGATTTCTGTGTGACATTAACTGAGTGGAAAGAACAGCAATAACAAAGAGGGTGTTGTGTTCTGCCTCCCAGCTAAAGACACAGTGTGAGCCGGACCAAATGTATTACTTGACCCTTACCAGCGCCAGCGTTGAACTTGCACTAAGATATATGAAATTATTCGTGATATCCTTTCTCATGGGATGGTTGCATACGAAGCCCCATTTACACCTGGTTTTAACATCTGTCTGAGGTGATCTGATCATTGGCGGTCATCTGAGATGCCAAGTGTGTCTGCGGTGGCCACTTTTGTTATCCAGTTTCAGGGGAGAGTCTGCATGCATCACTTAATGCATCAGTCTGTACGTTAACATGCACAAATTTAATTTCAGTAAGATTAAAACAATTATTGTCTTGAATATGTCGTGTAACACTGACCAAAGTTTGGTATAGATCTGTAATACCTTTGAGATTTATTGTAAACTTCGACAAACCTTTGTCAAGGCAACATTTCATTTTCTTGGTAACACCTCATAATAAGGTTGTATTTGTTAACATTACTTAATGCATTAGCTTACATGAACTAACAATAAACAATAGTTAATAATCAGCATTTAATAATCTTAGTCCATGTTAATTTCAGTTACTATATTCTTAAAATCAAACTGTAATGTTCCATGAATTTGCATGAACAATTATATTGATACTAACAGAGGATGAGATTAACAAGGATGAATATATGCTGAAAATCTAAATTGATAATTTTTCGTTTGTTAGTTGTCGCAATTCCAATTGTTAATTGTGTAAATGTTAACAAATACAATCTTTTTATAAACCGTTTTAACTTTTTTTAAATTTTATATTGAAATATGCATCTTTAAATTTTAATTTTAATTGCAGATGTGGTTCCTATAAAATGTATTTTGTATTTTTTTAAGTAGACTGATTTAAACCATTTATTTATTTTGTCTTATTAGATGTTAATATTAGGTGTAAACGGAGCTGTGGTTCTGATTGGTTTGCCAATCTGTTTCTATTCTGCTGCATAGAAATGTACACTTTTTTTACGCACATTTCATGCTCAGTAATGTTCGTTGTGTTTGCTTTCTAAGCCCATTTTATTCAAGTTTGATAAAAGTCTTGAACAAAATAAGACAATACTGCATTACTTCAGGCCACCTTTGACTTTGCCTCAGGCTGTCAGGACTGGAAGCATGTCAACGCTGCAGACAGGTTATTACGCTGTGACCAACTCTGTACGGAGCATCCTGGAGCTTTCATTTAAGGTTTCCCAGAGTGGAAGGCTGCCAAGTCTGCCAGAACTCTTGTAGGAGCAGACAAGCTTCCAAATCCGCCAAGTCGACGCTGTGGCGTGCCTCTCTTTGATGCTGTGGTTACCTGCCGTGTCCTATGCACAGTACCGCTGTAGCGTCGAGGCTTTCGGCCCACACACTCCGCCCTCTGACAGCCCAACACTGTGCTGCCGGCTCTCATTGTCTTTTTTTCTCTCTCTCTGTCTGGGAGACCTCACACGAACTTGCAGCGTAGGTGATTCGCAGCGTTGCAACTGGTATTCAATTGCTATCAGTTCTAACAGCCTTTTATTGTGTTCAAAAGCATCTACTTTGTACGCTTTTGACCTTGATGCTCAGGCCGCAGTCAAACATATTTTTCCCTCTGCGTTGCTTTGATGTGTCGGATATTGACGTTTCTGACTGCATGGAAGATGTGCACGCTGCGTCCCTCTCTCTCTGTGTGTTGGTGAAATGAACGGTCTGTGCAATCAGCGCACTGCTGTTGGGCCGGTTGAGGCTCCTCTGACCCGCCGCGTGCTTGTCCTTGTACCGTGATTGTCCTTCACTTCATTGCAGTACTCAGCTCTTCTCCTCCACGCGCCTCGGTCACTTATCTGACCAGGTAGCTGATATGTTTTCTTTTCGGATTTCCGCTTGATTTTAGTGTACCTGTGCAAGGGCATTTCATTGGCACTAGACTTGTATCTGTATTCATTTAATGTTTTATATAATATATATATTATATATATAACCACAATATAATTTTGCAACATATTATGTTGCATTTAATATTATTATCATGATATTTAATTATTTAACTATCATTGAATAGTAAAATATTTCCTTTCATCATTAGCAACACATTCATATATAACTAGTGCCATGTAGCTTTTCATTTATTAAATTTGTTAACTGTCGAAGCCCTTTTTGAGCCTACACATGAAAATGCATGTATGGCGGCAACTTATGAATTCTTTGGAATACAGACTTACAGTTGGTCTCGTTTGAAAAAAGAATACTAGCTGATTATTGCAAAATATATATATATCACACACACACTCAAAAAAGATACGTTGTTAGGTTTATCGTAAAAAATAAATAAAAAAAGGTTATACATAAAAAATACGGGTCGCAGAAGGATAACCAAAAATCTTAGCACACTCAGTCAATTACTCTCCCTACATAAATTATTTAAAGAAACACCAAATTAATCTGTATTCTAGAGTCCTAGAAATTTCCAATGATATATAGTTTGTCATGATTCGATTAGAAATTACATGCACAATATTGACACAAACGTAGCTGTCCCGTATACGGAACGGGTGACAGTTAAACAGCTACCTGCTTTTACAGTAATAAATTAGCCTGTACATTCTTTTTGTCGCTGGTTTTGTTTGTTCCCAATGGCAAAGATTACATATTCGTAATCTTTCATCTATTGATTGAATTCGATTGATTTAGAATTATTCTGTATATTTCTAACAATATTGCACAAATCAATATAGTACAGTGATACAGGATTATTGTCTACAGGCAAGTCTTGTCGACACTTTTGTTGTCCCGTCACCTCTTTTTTTATGTTCCACCACTGCAATTCTACTGGAATTATAACCATATTTCATAAGGTGGCGAATTTGTATGAATTCGGATGATATGGATCGTACAAAAACGTACGGTTTCAAGAATTAGACTCCTTGTGAAATAGCTACAAATTGTCGTAAGATTGGTCCCATAATGCACACAGGCTGGGCCTGGCCCTAAAAATCCAACCTGATCTCACGAGAATTTGTAACTATATTACGAGGTGGCTAATTGATATAAATTTGTCCGATGTGAATTGCACAAAAATGTACGATAATTAGCAATACTGAAGCACCTCCCCTAACCCCACCCATAAACCTAATGTCATTGCTACGAAGCAGATTGTACTAAAAAATACAAATAAGATCGTACAAATTCACACAAAGTAGCCAACTTGTAAATTGACACGAATTCCTGTGAGATTCAGTTAAAAAATCACAGGACTCGATTTATTTCTTAAAGTTTGGCCTCCTTTGGCTAGATAGAGAGTCCCCTTCGTGATTGAGCATGACAACAATCTTTTCTCCTAGACGACAGAGTGCAGGTTTCCAAAGGTACAAAAATGTTCATCCCGTTTGTGTGGTAGACCAGTGCACCAGGCGCATCTATTTGTCTGCTGTGTGTGCTCTGCTGTCAGGCCTTGGCATTTTTCATTGGCTCCGAATGTGACTAGTGACGGACACCCCCTTCAGAGGCGACGCCTCCTCCTCCCCGCCCTCTCTGGTTAGCTGGAGCCTTTGCTACCGCATGATAAATCTGATGCTAAATTTAGAGGCCGTTTCTCTCGCACAGAGAGAGAGAGATTACTGGCATAGAGAAAGAGAGTGAAAGTAAGAGAGTGTGTCTGCGAGTGTCGCAAGCTCGCTATCCACAACAAATCCATTTAAAAAGAGACAACATTTTCTCCCCTCACAAGGGCTATTGTTGCCTCGGATTTTCCATTGTGTGATTTATTTATTTCCGCTTGTTTTTTAAACCGCTCATTGTTGCTTTATTCAGTGCGCTACTATTTGGAAATACAGACTATTTGGCAGTCCTTTATGCCTTTATAATGAGTTTTTCCATTCGTAAGGTCCATCAGTGACTCCAATTACAATCTCGACTGCCTTTTTCTTTAAAAAGACAAAAGTCAAACAGCTTTTTTATAACTCATTGGATTCCTATTTGTTTAATTTGCCCTTTTAGCCCGACTGTTGTCGTATTTATACGCTTGGACTAACCTTTAATCTCATATGCCCAGGCTTTCTACCCATTTTGTCTACTTGTTTGTTTGGCAGTTGTATTGCGGTGCCGTTATGTAATGGTGAACTTGCAAAGGCCGGGCTGCATATGCAGACGCAATCTCAGCTTTGGGATTAAGTTGATCTCGTTCACTACTCGGGTCCCTGAGAAACCACTTACCTTCATTTTCCACAATGTCGCCGTGGGATTTCATTTGATCTTTAAAAGCAGATGGCACACCAGCCACGTCTAAGAACAAAACAAGCGCCATCTTTTATATTGACCAAAGATTTGGACAAATGCACTTAACGTAGCGAAGCATCAAAGAAAAGCAGCCTTGAGTGTGACCGGTTATCAACAGCTGTTAGCTTCGATGGCGTATGCTACGCTTTTGATGTAGCGGGAAAGGGCAAATTTGGGTCTGTGTGAAGTACGCGGGGAGATGGGAACTTGCTGGGGAAGTTTTTTTTTTTGTAATGCTGATACAGCTGAACCAACAGGAGGGACGGTGCACTTGAGAGGACTGACCTCCTTTACTCCCCTCGATGCCAAAACAAACTCCCACCTTCTCGAGACTCAGTCTGTGTGCTGTGCTCTAATTCACAGGTGTCTCGCCTGACCTATTTCATTATCATTCTGTGTACAGTGATTCCCAGCCAGGGGTATGTGTACCTCAGGGGGTACTTAATCTGGTTCTGATTTTGATGTTAAACCTGTAAAACACGAACAATAAAAGATTAAATAGACAAATCGTAAAGAATTCTAGTAACACTTCAGTATGAGGGGCAAATCTCACTATTAACTAGTTGTTATTAGCATGCCTATGGCATATTGGCTGTTTATTAGTACTTATAAAGCACATATTTTGCATGACCATACTCTACATCTCTAATCCTACCAAATAGCTAAACCCAACAACTACCTTACTTACAAATTAAGAGTTTATTGGGGGGGAAGTCGTAGTTAATGTTTTGTTAATAGCGAGAATAGCTGCCTATCCTGAAATGTGACCAAAATCCCCTTTTTACTTCAAAACGATTTGTGAAAATACCAAATAAAATACTGATGATGTGGCTTCTTCAAGTTTGTTTAGCACATACAGAATTAAATGTATCTTTGAGAATATAATACAAAATAAATAAATAAATAGAATTGGTATCGGTAGTATTCATCGGTTGAATGCTAATATTTAACGGATACCTAGTGTGAATACCTGCTGAAAAAACAATAGACACCATCTCAGAAAATCTTATGGTTATAATGGGGATTGTTTTGATTTTAATAGAAACTCTACTGGAAATGTGTTGGTTTATATTGGTGAGATGGTTATGCCTAAAACACACTACATATATAATTGTATAATCATTTTTATGTCAAACAGCTTAAGGTTTATACAGGTATTTGATGTGGGAACCATTAGAATTTCTCTTGTTTTTTTCTTTGGGAATGAAAAGGTAACTGAGCCTTGCAGTTGATGCTGTGGGGTTACATAAGACAAAAGATTGGAAATCACTGGTTCAAAGCATGTTTACCGTAATGAGCCGGTGAGTTTTTCATTGCTTTAAATATGACACGAGCTGATTTATATAACCAGCGAAGCTCAAACAACCCCTTATTCACCAGCAGATTTTTATTTGGAGTTCTTAAACCAAGTGTCATCACATTTTTCCTCTCAGGTTTTAAAAATAAGTCTCCTGTAGGCTTCTTCTCTGGTGAATGCATGAAGGCCCATTAGGACAGTCTGCCTGTTAAAGTTCCAAATGGTGTAGCCTTTATTTTTGGCCCTGTCCTGCCTATTGCCTTGTGTTCTGAGAGTGCTAGCTGTAAGATATTGATATGTCTCTCTCTCTCTCTCTCTCTCTCTCTCTCGCTCTCACTCACCCACTCACTCAAAAGTATACAAACATAGACAAACACACATAAACGTTGAAGGTTACACAGTGTTTCCTAGAAGACTTCAGGCTGATTTAAAATTCAATAACCTCCCTGATTTACATTTTTAACATTGCTCTCTGAACAGTCCACATTAAAGTAAGCGTTATTGGGCTCATTTCGAGTGGGACATAATAACGGCTTTCCAGTGAGCGAGTGAGTAATCAGAGCCATTTCAGCAAGGAAGAGAGTTGTCTGACTGATTCAGACCATAATACAGACCATTGACTCCTGTGTTCTTTTCAGACCAATCCGTTTGACTGTTTCATTAAAAACAGCTGCCTAAAACCAAGGAATTTCTTCATTAATCTGAAAGCATGTTGTTTTAATATATAAAACCGCTGTAGTTGCAGCAGTGCTATTTTCATATGCCAGAGGAGAACTGACTCTCCCGGTTGAGAGAGTTTTTTCTTCTTCTCCACTCATATACACATATACATATACATCTATAGCTATTTGGTTCTTTGCCACCATGCCACTGGCTTACTCACTGGGAGACCGCTGATTTTGTAAAATCCATAACAACTTGCATTTAATAACACACAATGCACATTAACATATTTTAACAAATATATTCTTTACACAGGTTTTGGTATTATTGCATATTGTTCTGGTATATTGTGATTTTAGGCTCCCAGTCCTGATAACAAAATTAAAAATTAAAACATACCTAAATAAAATATATTTCAGACAATCCACTGACATTAGTGTACATTACATAGAAAAAAACTTGCAATAAAACCATGTTTTTTTTTAATACCCTATATTCTCTTGAATTTTCCCCAAGTATTATTATTAGTAATTTTTTGTAATATTCTATATTTTTATACATAATATATAACAAAATCATATAATATGTATTATAATTCATAACCTATATAATATAGTCATTTGAAACATACTATTTTGCATATGTCTATATACTATTTATAATATATCTATTAGAATGCAGAACATATATAATATTAAAAATTACTGTATTGTATATGTTCTATATTATGATAAATACTATATTAATACATAACAAAGTAAATGTTTGTGTGTTATAATATAGACTGTATATAGAATTATATACACGCATATATAAATGTTCTAATATTATATAATAATATAATTTAGTTATGGAATAAATTTTATGTTCTATATTGTAATACACATTGTATAAAACAGAAATGCTAATGCTTATATACATTAGCATTTTTTGTTTTTCATGTAATGATGTTTCATTTACATAATTAAATTATTTGTGTAATTTTTTTATTTATAGTCTACTATACATTTATGAATAATATTGGACTTAAGTCGGTCATTAATTCAGATGAACATTTTTTGATGTTTCACTGAAGGTATACGGACATCATAGATGTTGTACACAGGGCAAGTGTTATGTTTACCAGCAGTGCTAATTATTCAAAAGACCCTGATGCAGTGATACAATTAATCACAGTCATTTATCTGTGGCTTACTGGCTAGTGTCTGAGATGAATAATTAAGCTAGTTATTAGTAAAATGAACAGCACATTAATTACCCATAGGCCTCCGCTGTTAAAGGTTGCATCTCTGTGAATATGAAGGCAGCTCTTGTGCGGCGGTTTCTCTGGTATTGACGTTTAACGTCTCATGTCCGTGTTCCAGGCTTCGGGTCTTTAACCTTCTCGGTTAGTGCAGTTCAGAGAGAACGTGCAGCTTGTTGGTAATCGACAGAATAATTGGCAATCAATTATAAATGAAACAATGGCTCTGAACATACAGGAATGCCAATATCGACATAAAATTTTAATTATCAATCATAGACGGCCAGGGGAGGGTCTAAAAGAAGTGTCTGGTGTGTTTTGAAGGGTGATACAGCACATGACCCTTGCAAATGTTGGGTTATAGAGGTGAGGGACTCCTATACCTTGTGTTTGACCTGCTGGTCAATCTGACAGCTCTCCGTCTCACCTTCTCGACAGCTTGGTTTTTCAGTTTTAAATACCTGCAAATGGCTCATTTTGTCAAATTTACGAGTTTCCTCATAGCTATTAGACATGTACTAAAAGTCACAAAACTAACATTTTTATTTCATGCTATTTTATGAAAGTATCATTTCCAACGTCTCTGTTTGACAATGATTAATCGTCTGATCAGAATTCTGCCTTGTCCCGGTTAACCGTCTGCTTTTGTTTTTATGTAGTTAAGATGTTGACAAAAGCATAACAAGTTGCTTAGAAGTGCACTTTTTTGTCTAACAGCCATGGACACACACACGTGTATCCTGAAATAGTGAAAGCCGTTAATAATGTAATAAAGGATGGGAGAAAGGAGGGTCTGCACAGCTCATTCGCTTGAAGGTCTACAATATCAACTCCCCGCAGTGTTCCCTGGGCATGTGACCCCGGTTGCTACGTTACGGTGTTCAAATGCAGGTACGCTCCCCTAATGGGAAGACCCATGGAGCAGATAAGTACTGCTACTAGTCTGTTAACAATCAAAGCTGCACGAGATCTAGAAAAACTGAACGCGCAGGAAGCGTGCAATAACGGGAGACCATTTGGCCCAAGTCGGAGTGGTTTCTTAAATAATAACATCATTAAAGGAATCGCATCATCATTTTAAAGCGATCATAAGAGCCATTTTGGCTCCTGCTAGTGTGGAGATATGACACCCATACCAGGAAGTTCTCCATCTCTGATGGCTGTGGATAGTCAATGCATTGTGGGTAATGAGAAAGTTATGAAGATAAATGTCTGTTGGAGAGTAGGGGAGCGCAGGAGAATATAGATATAATGTTCTCACTGACCATACTACTCGGATGTAAATGTCTGCTTTATAGCAGTAACGCATCCATCGCTCGGGCATGTGCTCCATCACTCCATCCCTGTGGAGACGAGGCCAGATGATGCAAGAAGCCTGAGGTGGTCTGATCAATGGCGAAGTATAATTAGAAGTAGGAGTGTTTACCTTCAAGGCTGATGGAATTTGAGGGATGGGAATCGAAAGGAATTTAAGCAACGTTTCCAATGAACTGATCTTTTACAATGCTTGAATGTTTCTTTTGGTAAATAAAAATGCATGTCTGTTTTTAATGATGTTTTAATATGTTTAATTGACGTACCTTGTGTTTTGATAAATTCTGTTAAGAACTGCTTGGACTGATTTTGTCAGTGAGTCATTTAATTAGAAAATTAGTGTGTTTTGGAAGAACACAAATTAAAAAATAATTAAGAACTTAACCGTTTGAAAACCATTCTGTTATTCCGTAAAGGGATAGGTCACTAAAAAAGGAAAATTCTGTCATCATTTACATATCCTCATATGACTTATTCTTTTGCAGAACACAACAGAAGATATTTTGAAGAATGTTGGTATCCAAGCATTGACCCTCCCAATTGACTTCCAAAACCACTAGAATAGATGATGGAAGAAAGAGTTACATACAGGTTTTGAACCACATGATGGGGAATAAATGATGAAATCATTTTTATTTTTGTATGAACTATCCCTTTAATAAAATAGATCTTGTTCTTGGTTCCTTAACCTTGATTTGTGATCTTTGTGGTTGGGCATGTGCTTCCCTGCTCTTCATTTACCTTAAATGCTCAGCGTCTCTCAGTTCCTTGCGTAACAGGTAGCATAATCAGTTTTGCTAAATGATTTGCATGCAATGGAAATTTACTTTGGACAGCACGCAGATGAATGAGTGGATGGCAGTGAGTGTACTGTATAGTAGTTGACTCTCCATACATCAGCTTTTCTTTGAAGAAAATAATTTTAGATGCTGGACATGGATGGATCAATGGGGCCAGTGATTGCCGGGGGCTTTGAGCTGAGAGCCTTGACATATTTTTCACAAGTATAGAATGAGTGCCAATAATATGATAAAATCCCCAAAACTTAAACCACACACGCGGCCATTATTTTAGGAGCGAGGTGGACAGAAATGTCAAGTGTACACACTTGCCCAATAAATTGTGAGGGACGCGTTTACATTTTATTAAGAGTGCCCCCTCGTATTGTACGCCCATGTTGATGGATGAATGATTAATTCATTGAACAAGCAGCCCGCGCATGTAGCACATTTGATTGCATTTTATTTGTAATTTCACTTGATTAACGACACTTTGTTTGTTACGAGACTCTCTTCATGGGCAGGCAGCAGCGGGATTGGACGGTCGGTGGCATGCAAGCATGTGTAGCACAAGGTGCTGTCACTTTTACAAGAGTGATGATGTCATTAATATCATCGTTTGTTTTAGATGTATTGCAATGTTTATACTTGATTTAAGGTTCAAAAACGCAGTATTTTCCACATACCATGCATGTTTGTATCTCCTCTTTGCCCCGCCTCTCTGAAACTCTCAGATTTTTATAAAGCTCATCGCTCTGAAAAAAGCGAGGTGTGCTATGATTGGCCAGCTAAGCAGTGCGTTGTGATTGGTCGAATACTGCAAGAGTGTGACTGAAATGTAACGCCTCTTACCATATTTGGAACATCAGGTTTCAAATATGCATCTTTTGTTCTGACAGTTTAATTTTTGCAATTTTACGTGTCTAATACATGCATCCAACTTATAACACACTAAAGACTCAGAAGACTGTGTATTCGCACCATATGACCCCTTTAAGTCACATGGCCGGTCAAGGTTGAAAAAACTTTTGTCAGTTATAGTGTATGTGCATATGTTAACCTATAGCTTACTCTATAGACCCCCTTACTAAAGACATCTAGTACTTATTTTTCTCATTTATTTGTCCTTATTTGCATGTTTTCAACGAAGTGCATTGATTTGGATCCTCATCCTTGTTCTTCTATCCCTCCCTCTCTCCGAGAACCCCGCTGCGTAGATGCTCCCCACAGCTGTGGCCCCGTTGCCCCGCTGTAGATCCGGGCCCGCTGGCCTTCTCTTAATGGCTGTGAGCTGTGGGGGAGATGGGCCGCTTGGGGAGCACTTGTTTGTTGATTGGCGACAGAGGAACAGCCATTGTTTCCACAGCTGCCTCGATCGAGGCTTCAGTGTACTTGATTTGACCTTGTGGTGTAGGGGCGGTTTGGTGATTCATCCAAACCTGGACATGGGCGGGCCAAATAGGACCCTCTGTGTCTTTTTTGTCTTTTCTTTTTTACATTTACTCAAAATTAGCGAATGCGCTGTGAGCAAGGGCATATAACCCTATAACCCAGCCCAAAGTAAACTTGCATCGAGTGGCAAATTGAGTGAGTTCAGTTGAAGTAGTTGAAATCAAGGATGATGTTTGACGTGAGGCATGCATATTAAACTGTATATTATTAAACATGATTTATTGCAATTTCCTTATGTTAATAAGGTTAGCGTCATAAAAATATCATTATGTCCATTTATCAGTTTCACAGCCGACAAGAAAACATTTACGGTGACTAAATTGAAAGACAACCAAGTTCGTTTTATTCTCTTGAAGCAGACATTATACTGAGAAGTCTCAATTAAATCTGACAGATGAGGATCTCTAATGTCAAGCTACCAATGCTTTCGGTTGGAAACCCCTTGATCTCTTTACATCAGGTGAATGTATAGCTTCACAGGGTTCCTATTGTTATAAATAACCCTGAATATATCGGGTAATAAAAAAAATCGTGACTACAATTTTTATACAAAATTGTTATTTTGTATTATTTCTTGTATAGTTTATAATATTTCATTGTCTAGAAATTGTTCCTTTCAGAGTGCAATCTCTCTCTTATTTTTAAAGATCCAACAATCACAAATGACAAAGTCTTTTTCAAATTTGTTGGAAACCTTGAAATTTATATTTGGTCTAAAGCATAAATAATTTTGACCTACAGCGAGAAAGCAGCTCACATGAAGGGTTGGCTCTAAATAAACTGTGGATTTAAGAATTTTCCCTCAATTCCCATCTGAGCTCACACTTCATCCATCTAATTTTATTTCGTATTTTTACACCACTTTTTCTCATTCCACTACGCAGCATGTGCTGCACACATCTTCCCGATTCACAACCCTTAGCTGTCTACCACGAAAACCGCTCTCAAAGTCCCGTCCCTCAGACATTCTTCTATTTGAACGTGCGTTTACTGTTCATCAGAGTGCCGAGCCGCGGATCACAGCTTCTCTCTGAGGACGACGCATAAAGGAGAAGTTTACCCGGGGAGCGTCGGCAGATAAAAGCGAAAGGCAAAAAGCAGACAGCGACACTTGAACTTATGATTGCCACCTTTGACGAGGTTGGAGTTGAGTTGACGGTGTGCATCCATAACCATAAAAGATATTGAACGGTTGATGTTGTGTTTATGGGCGCATAGCTCAGAGAGGCAGCTGTCCTACGTGTTGCACTGTTGAGTAACGCAGCAAAGATTAATAGCCCGCGATAGACAGTAAATGATTCTTGATTTATAGCTCATTATATACACTGCTGTGCAGCTCATAGTATTACATACTGGGCTTTTAATACTGTTATGTCTATCAAAAGAGCCGGCTTATGAATGCAGGAGTGAGAAATTATATGAAAGTAATTAACATGGAAGGGATGGAGGTTTTTATGTGATTTTGCTATTAATTTGGCCCGCCTGTGGTTCGTGGTTGTTGACAGTCGGAGGACAGTTGGGAGAGATTATAGAGGAGTGATAAAGTAAAGAGGGTGATGCGGTTTCATGGTTTATTTCTAAATGGAGACCGACTTTGTCCTCCCAATGTTTGTGTCTCCTCCAAATAGAGAAAATCAATTTTATTACAAGGCAAATTTTAAGATGATGATAGCAATAAAAATGTTTTGTTTATGGGAGGCTCTTGACTACAGTAGTTTTATGGATTTGATTTTAATAAAATGGTTTTATTTGATTTAGTACTATTTGTTGATGCATGATTTGCAACTCAGGCACGCAACTCAGGCATGCAACTGATCGCATAACTAAAGCTCGTCCAAAGCAAATCTCTTTAGTTTTCTAAATTAATGGATTAATGGTCGCCCACACGCTTTATACAATTTGCGATGTCTGACATCGAATTTTCAGCCCTAGAAGCGTCTGAGCTGTCCTTCCTGGCTCAGCAGTCTATTTTAGGAAAGCACTTGTTGTGAAGCAACACTCTGCCTGATATATCCTTTTGTCCACAACCAGTCATTACTGCCACTGTCACCCTCTGAGAGCTGTTCTCCCCCTTCTGTCTCCGCACACCAGGGTTAAGAGCTGGACCGCTTCTGACCCACCGAGCGTGTGCGCACACAGGGTGATGGGTGATGATATCACACCGGCAACAAGCCATTTTCTTATGCGGATGCTGTTGATGGGTGGCAGAAATCTAGGTGTTGCTATCTCACCTTTGACTTGTGGAATCTCTCATCTCGCCCCCTTTTTTTTTTGAGCTGTTCTTTGCTCTAGCGTTTCTTGAAATCTATGTCCGGGGGCTTCAGGTATAGTACTGTAAATCCCTCGTTTTTAGTGTGGTTCAAGTACCTGTGCTTCTCTGAGGCTGAGAAAGGATGTGTGAGGGTTTAGTAGAGGTGATGGCTAAATGATGTGGGCCGTGCAGAGACCCGTGAAGTCGGACATTATGGCTGCCTCGTTTGGTTTCCTTTCTCTGCCCTTTTCAGTTTTCAGTAGGCCATTTTAGAGTACATTTCATAATTTTTTACATTTAAAGGTGTGGTGAGATTTTTTAAAATGAAGAAATGACCAAGACGTATTAAAGTAGTCTAAAAACCTAGTAGTTTTTTACTTTTTCAAAGTGTAGTTTGTTTTGATCTTTTTTGTTTGTGTGAAATGCTGTACACTCTTAAATTCTTTAAAGCACAAGCATTCGATGCTTTCATGTAGATTAAATGTTTTGTGCGTGTTTTGGGCTGCATTTTGTAGATGGTTTGTCATAAAGTCATGTCAGGTGCCTTAAAATGATAGCTCACCCACAAATGAAAATTCCGTCACAATTCAGAACACAAAAGAAGATATTTTGAAGAATGTCGGTAACTGATCAACAGCGAATAGTACCACTTCTATTGTATGGACACAAACCAGTGCAAGTCAATGGGTACTGCCATTGGTTGGATACTAACATTATTTAAAATATCTTCTTTTGTGTTCTGCGGAAGAAAGTAAATCATACATGTTTGAAATAACAAGAGGGTGAGCGAATGATGACAGAATTTTCATTTTTGGGTCAACTATCCCTTTAAACCTAAAACCATGCAAATTTGCACACAAACTAGTGTCTAGTAACAATTTGTGGTTAAATAAGCACAAAGAGCATTAAACGTGAGGTAAAAGGGTCAAATCTGATGTCATGTTGACTTAAAATGTCACTTTAATCTTAGAAAGCCCAAAGACAAAATCATCTTAAAGCTTCAAAATGAATTCAAAACATGCTTCTTTCCTGTTTCTTATGCCTCGATTTTACTCATTCTGAGCTGGTATCTCCGGTATTTTTCAGCATTCAGAGCCTTCTTTATAGTTTTTCCCCCTGTGTCCTCCAGATGAGGTGATGAGGTGATGAGAGAAGAATCCCCTCCTGCTGCAGGCTGATGTCTCTCTGTCTTTCTCTCTCATGCTGTTAGTGGAATCAAGGGCAATGCTACAGATGAGGAGGAGACATGCTAAAAGTAGCCGCTGCTGATCACTGAGAGGAAAAGTGGTGCACCCCCCACGCACCTTTAATCTCACTCGCTTGTTTCCTCTCTCTCTTCATCTCAAACTCTCTCGCTCGTTCTCTGTAACTACTGGAGACCTGTAATCATAGTCAAAGCACACGGTTCAGACCAGCGCTGTGTCCAAACGCCTCCTCGCTGTCCAGTCACTCAGACTGTGTGTGAAGGTATTTGCTAATGAAACCGGTTTCAGACAAGCTGCCGAGGCACTGAAGCTTACATATCTAATGATCTAAAACAAATTCAGTTGAACAAATATTTAGCATCTTCTTATTAAAGTGGAAATATGGAGTTATGAAAAATACAAGTAAACTGTTTCCGGTCAATCAGTGTTTTTGCTGCTTTCGGACACGTTCCAGGTTCACTTCTCGAGGTTCTTGGCTTAACCACAGCCCCAATGGACACGATCCTTTCCATCCCGAAACAAAAGGCCTCACTGCACACCCTCACTCCCTTTAGCCAGTTTGAAATACGTGACCTCCCGATCAGCATATTTTGGCCTTCATCCCCTGGCAAATAATAGTCGACCTCTTTAAAAGGATTTGCAACCACACTCAGACTTTGTACTTGCGAGTGAAGGAGAACCGGCCTGTTTTAATCAAGCTCTTCTTTATGATTGTTTTATTTTGCATATTTTAAACGGGTCATTATTTAATATGTCCTTGTCCCGGCCCAAGTTTTCGGCTAATCAGTGAGTTGTCCACGAAGCCCTCGAAATGTATTCTCCTCAGCGGCGCGCATGCATTTTTCATGTTAAGTAAAATGCTAATGTGTGCTAGTAAAATGAGAGATTGTAGGGCTGTCGTATTCTGCCGGTCCATTATCATTAGGTTGGAATGCTTTTCGATTTTCTCTGTCAGTTCATTTAGTTCTGCATAATAACAAATAGACAAGCCTTTCCTGTGATTCTGCGACACCGGCGCTACTTCGCAAACAGCTGGGGGAAGATTTACCACCAATGTTTACCAGTCACATTATGCCTTCCCTTTCGCCTATTACTTTGCCTGAGTCTCGATAGCAAAAGGTAACAAAACGGACAAATAGTAAGACATGTGCGGTGGAAGAGATGGGGAGCGGTGACAGCTCATGATTTATTCAATAATTGTCAGTGTTACTTATTTAAATGTCGTGGTATAACCTCGAGTCATAGGATTTGCTACACATTCTGTAAAGTTGTCTATCAGTGTCTCGCTTTGATGATGCAAGTCCTCCCCCAATCAGTGTTTTAGTGCATTCTGACAAAACGCTGCCTAAGATTGCGGCGCTCCCCCATTGAGCTGCCTTTATTTTCCTGTCTTCCAAATACACCTTCAGCTTAGATTGACATTCCCCTAAATGGCTCTTTTCAGCCAGTTAAAGCTGTTCGCTGATGTTGCTGTGAGTGATTGGCTTGTTTCTCGATTTTCCCCACAAGAAAACAAACCGCATTTCCTGCTAGTGCAAAGTTATTCTTTTGAAAAGATGAACTCAATCTTTTCATTCCGGAGAGATGAGGTGTGAAGAAGAAGTGAGAAGTGAGAAGATTTAGTTTGAATCTATATAAAATACTGTAGCTTATTTGGTAGAGCATCATGTTAGAAAGAGCAAAGATCAGAGGTTCGACTCTTTCATTGCTATTTTCATTTAATCAGCATTTCTAGATCTAGTATTGTGGTGATTCCAGTCCGGTGTCTGTTGAATTTCAACAAAATCTAACCTCAGGAGTGACAAAGTCCTACAAAAGCAATTTGAAAGACTGACAGCATGACAAGACACATGAAGGTTATCGAATAACAAAACATTTGTTTAACATTTTCTAAATACATGTACAGATTCCTTTAAAGTTAATATGAAGTTGTTTGCTGAAAACAATACAGAGCATCTTTTCTGTTATTTTGACCTGTTTCTCCAGTTTTCATTGCAAATAATGTCAATAGAACCAATATTATTATTTGAAATTTGAGAGATATTGTTAGAAGTTCACAATATACAACCAAAATGATAATTTTACCTAAAAACATACTTAAAAATAGTAAATTCAGAAAAACTGAAAATGGTATTTTTTTCAGTTGCTATAAATAACCTAGTTTAATTTTTTATTAAATGTTTGGTTCTTTTTGTATAACCATTGTCTCCAATGACTTTTCTTTTAGCTGATGTCACAAAGTCTGCTTAAATCTCATCCAATGGGGTTTTGGTGGGGTTTCAGGAATGAACGTAGTAGCCCCCAATTGATTGTAAACTCTGGTATGAAGCTGACTTTTTACAAGCCAATCAATCCCTATGGTTTTACGAGTCCTCATTTCTTCTAGAATATCATGTTTCACTTGCTAAAACAGCACCTTTTGGAGGTAAAATGGACGGCAAATATTATTTACTGTTTAGCTTTGTACATTCATGCATTCACGTTTATAGACATTAATGGTAATTGGTGTGAGAGCATCAGCAGGTGAAACAAAGCCATCCGGAGGTCTGCTGAGAATATAGCGGTTGTCTAGCTGTCATACGTGCTGGTTAACCTCCTCGGGGCTGTAAGCAGGAAGTCTGCTATAGGAGTAATTGAACACAGCTTTGCTGTAGTCACATTAAAACCCTGGAGGGAGAGTTTGGGTGAGAGCGGGCGGAGGGAGTAGTGGTTTACTGTCCAGTTTTACAAGCCGAGTACGAGGTTTAAAGAAAACTGTTATCTCGCTTGAATCGACTACTGTCTGGCTTGACAAACTTTTAAGTAGTTTTCATAGTGCTATATTGGTTTTGACTCAACTTTTATATTTGTGAAATGGAAATATTATGACATATCAAAGGGAGAATGCATCTAGTATTTATCCTAAGTAGTCATTGTTATTTCTTTAGCCCAAACTCGTGCACTTTGATATCTTCAATCGATGTCCGCAAGGCTGTTACCCCTTAACCATTTACCAATATTGGAGTATCAATATGCCTCTTAGCCTGCTAAGCGTCTGATCTGGTCCGTGCCTGTCTGCAAACTCTATCTGTGTATTAGTGAGATTAAAATGAGGATCATGTTTGAGTTCGCCTCAGCAGGGATGAGACTCCAGGTGACCCTGTTTGGTTCTGTCTCTGGCGGTTATGAACTCGATTTTGCATGCCTCCGTCTAAACCTGTTCTGAGATGATGGGTTGCTCCCTTCTATAATGTGGCTAAAAGGTTAGGATATAAATGGTACACAAGAAATTCTCCCTTCTGGAGATGTTGTGATGTTGATTCTTGGATGCTTGTTGTTGAATAGAAATTCGATCAAATAAATTAGTTTTAGAGTAGATGGCGTTTTTAATTTGATCTTAATGACAATGCGGCTTTGTGGGAAGGATGGTCTGGTTTTGGTTTGCTTGTTTACTTTGGTGTCAAAGGCTTGGTGGATGATACACAACAACTAAAACCTTGGGTTGAGAAGATAATATGTGACCAGGCACTTACGGAAATGAACCATCGTTTTGATCTAGTAACCATAGTTTTTCCTTTATAGTAAACTTCAAGTTTAAAATGGTGTCGCCAGAGTAGCCATTGTATTTAAATGGATAAAGGGATCGCACACAAGTGGAAATTTTGTCATCACTTACATATACCCCCTTGTCATTTCAAACATGTGTGACTTTTTTTCCTGCAGAACACAAAAGAAGATATTTTGAACGGCTGTACCCATTGACTTGCATTAGTTTTGTGTCCATACAATAGAAATGAATGGTTACTGCTGTTGTTCTGATTAAATTATGACTTTTTATCTTTGATTGAACTGTCCTTTTAAAAACAACATGAAATTGTGTTCTTCTACAATGTGGGATGTTAAAATATAGAGCAGGGCTACAATATGCAAAAAAAGTTTAAGGGGTGGAGAACATGATATTCTGTTCTTGGACGTTCTGCGACTTCGACATGAAAATTTAAATGAGTTTAGCATACGGTATCCCTCCTTCACACTAACACAACAGCTGAGTTATGCCGTTTGAGTTTTGAATGGCGATAACCAACATCACCCCAAGTTAGCCTCCCTGTTATCTTCGCCCCTTGACTTTAATTGTCAAGGTGATATTAAAAGCAGCGAATAGCTTCCGCTAGGGCTATCCTGGCAGCGACGATGGTGAGCAGCAGGCGAAGTCCTGATCCAGCGATAGCAGCTGTTGAGAGTGAAGATGAAGGAGGGAGAGCGAAGCTTCCACAGGTGCAGCGCGTTAGACGCTTCACAGACAGCTTGCGTTTGTTTTGCCGTTGTTTTGGTAAGCAATGCTGTGTTTTCAGCGCTGTCAGCCGTCACAACGCTCCGCATCAAAGCCCAAATCACACCCTTGAAGTTCCCCGAGACAGAGCAGCTCTCAGAGAGGAGAGACAACCTCCTCGTTCAGCACTCCTTTATTTATTTATTTCCGTCTCGTTTGCTGCTCTTGCCGCATGGTGTCTGTTCAAAAAGGAAGGCCTTGTATGGGGCTTATGGGTTAGCCATGAAAGCTAATGGAACTGCGGGCTTCAAAGGAGCCAGAGGCAGAGCTGTTCTCTGTATCAGGAACACGGTGTCGCGAGGGAAGATTAAAGCCTCTCTGAGGTGGTTGTGGGTCTGGTTGGCCCAGTCCAGGTGGGTTCTGGGATATGTCAGGAGGATGAGATGGCTGCTACTGTAGGTCAAGCTACCTGGAACAGCTGTGATGTTCATGGCGTTTGGCTTCCTGGACTTTGAAGCTTGTGGGATGTCTCGGCTTACATCTCCGAGTATCTCCAAACCAGATGTAGGATTTATTTCTTGAGTTGTTTAGTGTTTTTAGCTAAGAATGTGTGGTGGAGCTCCTAGTGACCGGTGTCAATCTTCATTGGTCATACGTTAATTACTTTTAATCTGTAGTGTGGATAGGAGAACTTGCCCTTCTGGTTGAGTCTGAGTTTTTATTCTTGGACTTTGAATGGCATGCTTATATTTGGTTTAGGGTTAAGATATTACAACTTACAAATATTACTTAATATAATAGTCTGATTTACAACTTTACAGTAGCTCTGTTAATGCTTAATGTAAATTTTAGCTATATTTTATGGTATTATTGTTAGAATATATTTTTTATTAAATTTTTTATTCACTTTTAATGTTTTGACATTACTATATGTTTATATAGCCTACATATTTCAAATTGTATGTATTTGTTACTATATTCTATATATACATTCTATTTTTATTTCATATGCATCTTTGCTTAATAAAACTTAAAATTTAAGTTCCATTTGCCGAGAACTTTTTCTATACATCAGTGTATATATCAATATATACATTTCATAAAAAATGATACACAGGCCTTTTTTAATAGAAATATAGATATAATGCTCTGATTGTTTCAGCGGTTGGTCCAGCCAATGTCCTTGTATTTTGTAATACTATCATATAAATCAACTAAATTCGCTTTGATACAATGTGATATTGCACAAAGGACTACTGAATCAAATTTAAATTGAATGCAGTTCATGTGGTTGTGGGTACAGGGTAAACCTCCACGGACGTCATGATTCTTCATCAGAGCGCATTCACAAACGTGGTCCCTTCAGATTAATTAGCCGGGAAAAATGGAGACAAACAAAGAACATGACAAAAAAACACACAGTTAACTGTCGAGCGAAGCAGCACATCATATATTTTGCTCTGTGAAAAAAAACCCACTTGCAATGTGATGTATGTGTTTGACCCAGATTGTGAGAACTCCGAGTTTCTGCTGTGCTGCATGTGTCTCTTTCGGCTGGACTGAGTCTTGAGCTCCAGCGAGCTCAGTGCCAGCCGGTGGTAACCGGAGCCCAAAGTAATTTGCAGACCTTAAACACAGTGCATCCAGTCAATGAATCCCCTGGATTCCATTACCATGTAGTGAGCACCGAGCGGTGCTAATTAGTAAGGAATCGAATCAGAGTAACCTTCCTACTTGGTTGCTTCTTTGCAGCCAAGAAGCTTCCCACTTTTTTTGAAGGTGAGGTCAGAGCGTGCGTCACCAAATGGCAGACTTTTAGATATTTTTGTGGTCATCCATACTTAAGATGAAGGGCAAAGGTTCGCTTGGATAATTGAACCAAAATCATGGTTCTGTAGGAATATAACTCAAGTTGACATTTTGCAAGTGTGGATGAAGTGCATAATGCATGCACGTTTTCACGCATATTCTCCATACAGATGGGATTTTGTAGACGCTGTCTTTGACATCTGTGTCGAGCAGATAGGACATATTGGTTTTTGTTGTGCCGTTGCCTCTTCTTTACAGAGCGTAAAAGCTGTCAGCGCATAATGGGGTACGTTCCCAGCTCTGCAGTGGCTCCAATAATGATGACTGCGGGAAGAGGAAACTGGGTTATTTTAGGCTGTAAGTGTCTCTATCAGAAAACGGCATCGAGAATTCCTTGTGCCAGAGAGGGTGTTATTTACCCTCGTGTTTATGATGTGATTGCCAAGGGTGACAACATATCAGATGTTTCTTAGATAGATCATTTCCAGGGGCAGTCAAGTCAACCTAAGATTTCTTATGGGCTTATCCATTACCTAAAGCGGGAAATGTTGATTCGGATAGATGAAAGGCGTCATTATATTTGCTCAAAAACGATACGCGCGGAATGTATAATGTAAGCCCATGGGCCGCGTAGGATCGAGTGTCATAGAAACAATATTGCCGCAAATCAAATCAAAGCCTTGTTGTCGTTCAACACATCCCTTGATGAAGGCTATTTCAAGTTCTTCATGTCGTAGTCTGAAAGAGCTAAAAAAATAGACCTGCCGGACACTTGACGTAATCATTTCCGTTGCTTTGCCACCTTAAAATACGGACGGCGTGCTATTCTGGGAATGAATGGGGGAAAAGTGCAAAGAGACCAAGAATAATCGTGCGTGGGGGCTGGGAGATTTTTTCCGGCACTAAATTGCCCAGTTAATTATTATTTTAGGAAAATCGCCCGGTCTGTTGACGCCGAGGCCTAACAGTCGTCCCTTGGGGAGCAAGCATCGTGGAGGAGGCGATGCCAGGGGGGTTATGGGAAGGAGAGGAATGTCATTAGGACGGGTCTTGCTTGAACAGAAGAGGGTTATGCTGGAAGTCTCCAGAGCGCTTGCCTCGTAAGGTCTCCATCAGGACCCATTTTAGATTATGACTGTGATCTCTCTCTTAAGATGTGCAAAATCATCTCTAGTAATGGGCATATGAATTATGCACGCTTCTCAATCCCTGACTAATCTTTTCTCCTCTCGCTGTCTCTCCTCTCCTCTGTGCCCCCCCTCACCCTCGAGTTCTCTTTTTGGTTCATTTGGTGTTAGGTCCTGCTAGATAAATCCTGGTCAGACTGGAGTGTTGGGTGAAATGAGGTATTTCAGATACTCCTTCCTTTGGCCGACCCTTTTGCCCTCCTCATCATTTTTCTTTCAAGGCTAATAAAGGCTGTCAGAAGCGCCTCAGGTTGGGGGGAAGCAAAGGACAATGCTGAAAAATGAACTTTTCTTACTTTATTAGTGATTTTGCCACCTGCTGATGACTCTACTGTCCTCGGCTCTCCATTTACTTGGGCTTTATTACCATCCTTATTAATCATCCACGCTTATCACTGCAGTCTGGTTTCCCAGTGAAGCTAAGCAGGGTTGAGCCTGGTCAGCACCTGGATGGGAGACACTACGTCTTGTTTGGATTTGGATTCAATTTATTGTCATTAAACATATACAAGTACAGTGTAACGAAATGGATTAAGAAGAAAAATACAGCATAACATGAGGAAAGTGGTGAGAAAAACAGATACACATAATACACCATAGACAAGACTTGCAACAGGGGAAGTTAATCCAGCTCCGGCAAGCAGCCATCCGGTCCAGTACCATTACGGCACCGTTCACAGACCCGCTTGTCAGGCTGGCGGTTCAAAGGAGGCGTGGGATTGGGTTGAAATCTTGACATCATTTACCCATCCTCCCCTAATTTCAAACCTGTATGACTTTCTTTCTTCTGCAGAACAAAAAACATATTTTGAAGAATTTTGGTAACCATGAGCCTACATTGACTTCCACTTGACAAAACCATTTCTCAAAATATCTTCTGTTTTGTTCCAGAAATGAAATGAACACTTTGAACACACGAGGGCGAATAAATGATGACAGATTCTTCTTTTATAGTGAACTATCCCTTAATTCCTTATTGATGGGAACACTACACTGTCATTATTCACCGTATATTACATTACAAACTCCGGGGTGTTTCTTTAAGAAAATAAAAGGGTGTAACGCTGGTGTCTGGAATAAATTTGATCGTATCACAGCGTTCTCTTTTCCAGTAATAACTGGTGTGTGATTCCATGGCTCCTCAATTATGACAAAAATCATAATCACAATTATTTTGGCCAACATTAAGAACACATTGATTTAGATGATGACTCACTGAACTGTCTTGTCTATTTAACCTGACGTTAACTGAAAAACTACGATTTTTTTATTTATTTGTTCATTTTGACTGCGGTTTAACGTGATCAATCACGGTTAAGCTTCAATCGTGATTCATTTTGATTAACTGTGATAATTGCACAGCCCTAGACTCACAAATAATTAATGTGCCTTAGTGGATATCACAAAAAATAAACCGTTATATTAACTTTAGAAAATTTTTAATAACACTAAATGAATGGTCTTATTTAAGGTAGAATGGCAGACAACGACCCTGCTGGTAGCTCCATTTGTCCTGGCTTTGTGACTTTGCCACCACATGGAAAAAGTTCTAAGTTTAGATGTGCTCTTTGTCTGTGTGCCTGTTTGTGCCAGTCACAGGAGTATTTGTAAGTGAAAGTCTTGTTAATGATTCGGCCACCCCGGGAGAGGCAGAGGAGGTAAGATGTCCTCTCGCTGAAACACGTGGTTGGTGTTGGGGCTTCTGTTTCTGGGCCTGCATCTGCGGTTTTATCCAATTGACCTGCTGTCTGTTTTCACACCGCTTCCGCTGCGTTCTGCTTCGTTTGCTCTTCCACCATTTGCTATTTTATCCCCCACTCCTTTTAGCTATAGGTAACACTATCCTTCCTGTGCTGTCAAAGTGCTCTAGCTTTTCTTTACTGCTGAAAGGTGCCAGGGAGCAGGGATGGCACCTGTAGAGAGGCCTTGCCCTCACCAAGGAGTACCTTGCTCTCTGTTGTGATGATACCTGTCAATGGAACATATGGCTTTCCCACAAATCAGCACTTCTGCTTGCTTTTCTCTGTATCTGCTGATTCAGCACACATGCACCTTGGCTCCACCCTGGCATATTGTGCTTTAATAAGCAATCTTGAGTGTGGACAGTCAACAATTATGCACTTCATATTCTCACAGTTGGTATTACACGGAGGTGAACTGTACATTATTGTTTTATAGGGGCCACTTTTGTACTTTTGTATTTGTATCTTTCTGGAGTCCTTTTATAATAATGTTAGTTATTATGTTAGTTGTGTATTCTTCGTATTCTTAGCACTAAAATTAAAGGAACAGTTCACACAAATATCACCCACAAGTTGTTCTGTATAAATGTCTTGGTTCCGATGAACACAGAGAAAGATATTTGGAAGAATGCTTGAAACCAAATAGTTTTTGGCCGTTATTGACTACCATAGTAGGAAATTTGCTTTTTAATGTATTTGTTCTGTTGAACACAAAAGAAGATATTTGATGGATGTAGGAAAGCAAACAGTTCTGGGGAATGTTTGACTTCTATTATAGTAGTCAATGGTAGCCAAGAATTGTTGTTGTACAAGCATTCTTCCAAACTTCTTTCTCTGTGTTCACCAGAACAAAGACATTTGAGTAAATAATGACAGAATTGTTATTTTTTGGTTTTTGGCACCTTATCACTTAGCCCTCTATTGTTTTATGGTATATGTATTACTTTTATGTGATACTTACCCTAAAAGAAGATGATGTACATGGTACAAACTCAAGACCCTCAAAGGATTTTCCAACGCATGTCCCCTTTAATATTTTTGTAGGCATACTAATATTCATAAAACCGTTACACACTTTATGATTTAATGCGTAGATTTACAATCTTTGAGAGAACCCTCAAAGCGATAGTGGTGATGCTTTCCTTCATGTTGTAGACAAGGTGTTCAAAAAGACCCTGGGAGATAACCAGCCATCAGTCGTGACAATAGTAATTCCTCTTTGTCTTTCAGTAGCTGTGGACTGCAGCTAGCTCTGCAGTCATCTGAAAATAACCCTGTCACGGCCCACGGGGCAGCAGCGGGTCTGAAAGAAAGAAGCAGATTTGTCTATATAAGGAGAGAGGGAGGTCTTCCCATAGGAGCAGTATGAGTGCAGGTGGAGCCATGCCTGGCTACATCCTAGTTCACCTTCCTTTGTGGTTGGTCTTTTTGTTTTTAAGCAAACATGTTCTCTGTATCAGCTTTTGGCTTGTCGTGAGCCACCTCCTCCGTTTTCATTATCACCCTTCCTGTGACAGGTGATGAGTCGGACTGCTGAGCAGAGGTTAGAAAACTTATTAATAGGAGTGTGGGAGACTTGGCTGAGCACTTCTCTTTTTGCACCTGCAGTCACTGCTGAACGTGGCGATTTGCCGCCTCTCTCAGGTTTAGACCGGGTCACTTCGGTTCGGCCCAGGTGCAGGTGACCGGGACAGGCCTATGTTCAGTGTTTCAGGACACAGTTCAGATTTCTAGCACTGTACTCCGCAGGATCATTCAGGAGAGTGCTGGTGAAGTTAAACAGCTTTGCGGTTCCCTAAGCAAAGATATCAGTTTTTAAATGGATAATGAATATTCTTTCATCATTTACTTGCCCTCTTGCAAATTCGAACCTGTATGACTTTCTCTCTTCTGCAGAACATCTAACCAAACAACTGTGGTACCCATTGACTTGCATTGGTTTTTGTCCATACAATTCAAGTGAATGGGTTGTATGGTTATGGTTACCAAAATTCTTAAAAATATTTTCTTTAGTGTTCTGGAGAAGAAAGAAAGTCATATAGGTTAGAAATGAAAAGAGGGTAATTAAATGGTTCCCTATTATATCGTGCAGCCGTCATTGAGATAAATAGACTTGCCAAGTTTCTATCGGCACTGTAGACTTTCTCGGGATTCACCTGGATTTGTTTTTACTCTGAGTTCTTAAACACGATAGATAATGAGAACGTTTCAGCTTGACTACTAGAGCGACGCTTAAAGCGCACCTCGCGCTGTTGCTTGATTGTGGGGATGTTGTTTTTGATGAGCTTTTAAAGTCTTTCTACAGTGTTTAGGACTGGGAGATGTGCCAACCGACGCCAACCCCCCTCTTTTGCTCTGCTGGAGCACGAACAGAAAGCGGGCGAGAGATTTGGTTCCGCCTTTAATCGCAGACTATAGCGCAAAGACAAACAGAACCGCTCCACCTGAGAGGCGCTCTTCGGGGAGCACTAATGATGCATTTACGGGCCATGTTTCAGCAGGACCCAGCCATGCCCTTCAGATCCACCCCAAGCTTTCCAACATATTACTTTACAACTGCATTATCTTTGGTTCTGCTGAGGCGCGCAGAACGGCAGCGCAGCCCGACAGGAAAAACGAGCTAGCATCACACCGTTGCCTCCCAGGCTGATGTTTCTTTCCCTATTACCAAAGCTTGACATTTGAGAGAATGGCCTTTTCACTCTGGGCTTCTTTGACAATGTGCTTGGAATCAAGTGTCCTCTGCTGTCTTCCTCTCCTGTGTTTTTCTAGCCCCTCCCATCCGAGCCCGGGCTGACATTAGATGCCGTAGTCTGGAAGCGGCGGTTTCAGCTCGGCGTTTCTGTGCCGCTGTGTGGTAAGCTGTGGTAAACATGCAGTAGACTGTGGCTGAGCTTTAGTAAGTCTGCCTTCACATCCCCAGCAGAGCCAGAAAGAGGCTGACATCCTGCCAAGGAAGACAACTGCTGAGAGGGGAGGGATGGAGGGGGGAAGAGAGAGAGATTGAGTTTTCCCTAGAGATATCTCAATGAGAAAATGCGTAATTGTCCATCGGGGCTCTTTTGGAAGAATTATAGCTGTTCCGGAATAAATATCTAAACGCTTGTGCATGTGCACTTGTTTATTTATGTGTATCAGTAATCTCTGTGGACATATTGACGTACGTCTGCTTTTATTCCCTCACAAGTGACATTTTTATTAAAGGAATGGTTCACTCTATTTACACACCTTTGTCATTTTAAATCTATGCTTGTTTTGTCTAGAAACATAGCACAACAGGAGAAATTGTTGAGGACTCTGTATCAGGGTTGCAAGGTCTGCACCTTCTCCTGCTTAATTGGGCTATTTTAAAGGTGCTGTGTGTAATTTTTAGGAGGATTTACTGACAGAAATGCAATATAATATACATAACCATGTCTTCAGAGTTGTATAAAGACCTTACATAATGAAGCTTTATGTTTTAATTACCTTAGAAGGAGCTTTTTTTAATCTACATATAACGCGGGTCCCCTTGTATGGAATGTGCCATGTTATAGTAGCCCTAAACGGATAAACTGCTGTACAGAGCGTGTTTTTTAAATACATTATCTCCTTTGGCAAAGAAGCGAAAACACAACATCTTAGTCTTGTGTCACCCACCATGTGCTTTTTTGACTGAGCCATTGGTTGCAATTCACTACCTCAGCGGTAGATGGCGCTTAAAGCCCCATATCGCTCCTTTAAATTTTTGTTGTGGGCTGTTTGGCTGAGCGATTTTTTTCATCAGTTGTCGTTTATAAGGTAAGATTAAGTTGTTGGTGATATTTTATCCTTTTTAATGGTTACTTCTTTACAATGATTTTCTGAAAGAAATTGTTTGTAATGCATAACAGTGATTGTAACATGCATTTCAGATATGGGGGTGACGATTCAAGTTTTGGTATTTTGGCTAGGGTCATCGGGCAAGTTTTAATAGGTCATTGGGCTGTTCTTTACGCAGATCTGGCAACCCCGATCATTATGCAGCTCTTACTATAGACAGACAGTACATAGTGACAGGGCACAAAGCTATTGTTTGGCTTCACTGGACTTGGATTATTGTGTATGAGTCATATGGACCTTTTATGTTTTTCTATTTATTTTTCTGAGCTTAAAAGCCTCTGATCACTATAAACTTTCCTTTATGGCAAGTGCTTTATAAGGATTCTGTAAAAATGGACACTTTCAGGTTCACAAAAGAAATAAAAGATGACAGATTTGAAATGACATGAGGGTGAGCAGATAATTACAAAATGTACATTTTCCAGCGAACTGTCTCTTTAATAGTAACACTGAAGGGCCCTTATAATAATAAATTATGTGCCTAGAGGAACTCTGTCCTTTAGGTGTTAGATACTGTAGGATACAATTTGCCACAACAGATTCACCATAGGCCACAAGCGCTTTAAGTGGGATGAACAAGTATTGAGACAGGAAAATCAATTGGCATGGTAGAACGCAGTGGGCCATGAAGAGAGTCAGAGAAGTATTTTCTAACCTGGCGACCTGAGACGCTCCGAATACAGGAAAACTTTCTCTCTTCTGTAAAACCCAAAAATAACAAAAAGTGGCAGTACAAACCTTGGAGTGTTTATGCAAATAAAATATGTGAAAGAGCGATGTCTAGAAGTTGCAGAAACGACTGCACTACAAAGGGGGAAGGGTTCGGATACCATCTAGATTTAGCTGTGGCCTTTGACATACTGAAGGTCTGGAAGCTTTTGCAGCTTTCATTGGCCAAGGCCCACCCAAGAGGCCAATATGACTGATAGGTAAAGCAACCAATCAAGTTTTGTTTTGTGCCACGTCATGTTTAGAGGCGTGGAAATGTCCCTGCAGTAACAGACCGGTGTACATTCACAAACTTGTCAAAAGTTAACAGCAACAACAATTATTATAAGTTCATGCTGTGAACCTCGCATACTTTAGAGAATTAAGCGTTCAGTCAATCGTGATTAATTCGTATTGCAACCGTTGTAAACACGAAAACTCACTTCTTAGATCAGACGCATTAATGATCTGAAAAAATAAACAGAAATCTGGTTTTGTTTAAATGAGATTTGTGACTCAAACAGTTGCCAGAGATTGACTGTTTCCAGTAATGCTCTTCCTAAAATAACATGTTTGACCGTTAAAGAACGCGACACGCAATTCAATTCAACCAATCAGATGACGACTTTGAACGTGCTGAAGTGTTTCCAGAAAAGTGTCCCTTTGCCTTATGCATCAGACACGAGGGTGAGACTATTTGACAAGTGACTTCACTCATTCATGGTTACTTGTTAACTAATGTAAGCATATTTTAATAAATGAATTACTTGAGATCTGATGTCATTCGAATAAATGTGCAGAGTCACTAAAAACTGAGCAGTTGTTATCGTGTTACTGTGCAGTTTTTTTGGTAGTTGTCCATTTAAAATAAGCCAATGTCTGTTTGTATGATAAAACGCTCTTTAGATGACTAAGGTTCCTCCTTTTTTAACAGAAGTCTATTGTATTTGAGACATTGTAAAAGGAGTAGCATTTGGTGTCATATAAACCAGTTTCTTCTATGTGCTCATTTATACTGATCGCTACTTTTGCTTAGTATTAGCGTTATTTCACATTAGTATTAAAGCTGACAATTTAAAATGTCAGAAAAAATGGAAAATGAAACTAAATGCTAAATGGATCCGAGTTTTTGCAGGGTAACCTTTAACTAACTAGAACTGACAGTTGACCTAATGTCCAATGTAAGAGAAGAGTATGTATGCTTCAGTAATCTCTCCTTCTCTCTCTATCCGTGTCTTTTCCTCGGTGTGCTAATAAGCTGCTCGCTGTCCATTGCTCACCATGTGAAGTATTCCGCTGATGGATGACTTTTTGAGGTTGGAGCAAATGGGGGGCGTAAACACTAACTCTTTGGCTGAATATTAATCGCTCTTTTTCTTTCACAATAAATCATTTATATGGAACATTTCTGCAGCGCCTGTAGAACATTTTGTTCGGCCGTGTTTGTGTGCATTTACACACAATGGCATGTAAAAGCGCCTCGTCTGATGCCGGCAAGATGCACCTGTAACCTGGCCGGCCCGCAGGTCGCCAGCTGTATTCCATAATACTGCTGTGTATATGCTAACCTTTCGCAAGGTGTTGTGTCAACGGATTTTATTTTTGTTTAATATGAAATTATTATATTTGTAGAAGTTTTGCCATCTAATAATAGTGATATAATTATGTCTCTTTGTTGTTACAACAGGTTTAAATAAGAGAAATTAATTTCATTTTGTATGTAATTTAATTGTTTAGATTAATTTTGCTACGCCAGCAAAAAGGAAATTCAAGAGAGGCCAAAGCGGGATAAAGTTTTGCATGTTGCAGAGGAGAGGATTTACAAGTGATGCTAATGGTGACGTCGTGCAATGATGTCATAGGTTCAACTCTCCTCAAAAAGCGCTTGTCCAGTCAAAAAAAAGTGTTTTTCTCCTTTACTCCCCCTATTGTCATTCCAAACCTGTATGTCTTCTGCAGAACACAAAAGAAGATATTTTGAAGAACGTTTGTGACTTAACAACACTGGCGCTTATTGACTGTCATTGTATTAAGACAAAATCATATTTCTCAACTTATCTTATTTTGTTTTCCGCAGAAGAGATAGTCATACACAGACATGACATGAGGGTAAATAAATGATAACAGAATTTTTTATTCTGGGGTATAATTTCCCTTTAAGGACCGGAAATTAGCGTTGGCAAATACAATTTAATGGTAACAGTGGAACCCATATGCTATCTAGTATATGCTATATAAACAATATTCATTTAAAGTTCTAAAAAACTAATTGTAAATACATTTTATTGTCCTTGTGTTTTTTTTTTAAAGCTTACACATCTGTTAATTGCCCATTGTTATCACCGGATGCCTTTAATCTCAAAAAGGCCAAATATTGGCAAATGAATTGACCTCGTCGATACATCAGTCTATTACTAACTAAACGCTTTCAATAATGCATTAAATGAAAAAGATTTAAGGTCACTCACAAGTCACTTCACCTTTTATCGGTGTAGAAGCGATTGAAAGCACTTTGACAGCAAACAGTATATAGCCACATCTATCCATTATATCAATTGAGCTGTGGACTTTCTTTTCTCCCTCACTACGGCAGTCTTTTCTCTCTCCTTCCTCCAAAAAGCCCAGCAGAATGCCAGTAGTTACACCGGACTATTTTGTAAAAATCCGCCCGTGTGTTTCGTTCACCATATGCCGCTTAAGTGAGGTGTCAATAACATTTTTAGATAACAAAAGACTGCCGTATGCCGTAAAGGAGGAGTGTTTTTCAGTCGACTCCCACACAGGAGTGCTTAATGCCACCAATGCCTCATGCTCCATTTGTCGAGTCGTTTCCTTTCTTCCCTCCTTCCGCAAACTCCGTTGCATCTCCACATCTAACCCTCACTGTGTTCCTGTCATTAGTATTCACGGGGGCCGAGCGGTGGCCTGTAGAGGTGAACTGGATACCCTTCGCCCCTCATTAGCGAGGTCACTCTCAAGAGTAGACGACTGTGACACGGCTGTTTGCTGGTGGCCGCGAGGAGAGCCGAGAGCTCCGTGAAGTCTAAAACATGTCAGAGGAGCCTTCAGGAACGAGGAGAGCGCATCTCCGCTCGGATCAGCGCTCCCTCATTGTTATTCACGGCACCGTGGAGGCTTCAGGTCCGGGGTTGGAGGGAGAGAGTTCCAAGGGCTTGTATTGACGGAGCTGTTGATGATATGCCCGGGTTGGATTCGAGTGTGTGCGTTTGTGGATCTGTTTGATAGGAGGCGGCGTATTCATATAGATGAGGATGTGGCAGTGGCAGTGAAGAAGATCCAGTTTGGCTTTTGGACTGTCAAGTAGTGTTCCCTAGAGGAGTTTTATTCAGCCGGAGCCCTGCTTTTATACAGTTAGTACATCAAATGCGTTGTAGAAGATTTAAGGCAACTGGAGAAGCGTCATTGTGGCTGTTACCTTGTTTTCGCAGCAATGTCAGTTTGAATCGACTTGCTCGTCTTTCAGAATTAGTCTTTAAGTATACTTTGTACTCTAAAAAACTGATGTGTATTGCAACTATAGTTTAGATAGAATGGGGTAGCACTCGTGATATCTAGGTTGACCTATATTTTACCGGCAGATGCAGTGAGTGATTATGAATGAGCATTATGATAATTTTTCTACTCGGGTACTTGACAGCATTTGAGTACAATTAGCATCTAATGGCCATTTCTTTAAATGACGATTTATGCACATATGTTCAAATGGACACCACCGCCTGCTTTCAAACGTTTTTAAGCATTTTGTGTGTACAATTGTGTAATGACAATAAATTGAATCCAATCCAATTGAATCCAAAATTGTGAAAATTAGATTAACACTTTACACATTATTTCCTAATTCATGTTTTGAAATGTATTCGTTGACAAGTCTATGTAGCCTTACTGGGAGGTCACTTCCTGTGTGCAACTTCTAGGGCCGCACGCTGTTGAAAAAATAAAATGATATCTTGCTAAATAACGCAATGAAGAAATGCTTTTGTTAATAGAAAAGCATTTGTTAAGGCAACTGAAATGATAATTACAGCGATTTAAAACTATACAAGCAAGGCTCTCACTAAATCTTTGGTGTTTAGAGTCAGATCTGTGGGCGTGGCTAGTTGGTTTTGACTAAATCCTTGGTGTTTCAAGTCTTATGAAAACTTTAACCCATCCGACACCCTAACCTGACTCTAACCATCTAAACTACCTATGATTGTTAACTTGCCAAAAAACACAGTTGCGTGGAGACGTCAGACTCGAAACACCGTGGGTTTAGTGAGAGCCATACAAGCAACAGAAGAAACATCCGACCTGAAACCGTGACAACACACGACTTTTTAAACGGATGGTTTCAGCAGCAACAACATGCAAACGTTGAGTGGCCCAAACTTACCCACTGGTATACCTCCACAAAGAACTACTGTTGAGAAATTTTATTCCATACAATTCATATACAATGAAATATCAATTAAATGTAAAATAAAGGATGAAAGAGACCGGAAGTTATGTAGTCATGTGGGTATGTCTGATGAAACAATCTAGAATTAAGTAAAATAATTAAAAGTATTGCAAACCATTGCGATATCCACATTGGCGATATTTTGTATATGAAGATTTTTATCGGAGCCCTAGCTACTCTCCATTTCTTCAAAGGCCATATTAGCCATCATAATATCATACTGTACAGTTGTACAGTCACAACACAGAGAGGCACGTTCACCTCAGGCACGCTAAAAATGGTTTGTTTGCCATTTACTTGGCATACTTTTCCAAATAGAACAGGCACCGGTGGATGGGCATGAAAATTATCGGTTATTTCCAGTTTCAAAGGCAATGAAATTACAGTAATACGAACTGGCAAATTGTATTTAGTTAGCGAAAATGTAGTGCTCTCAAATTTGGGGATGCCAGAGTGCAAGCTATTGGCAACAACTGAAGTATACCGGTCTGAAGGCTAAGTGATTGTTATTATTCACAAGCGTTGAAGAGAGCTGGAGAGAGTGACAGTAAAAAAATCTATTACATTTTTTGCCTCTAAATGGAGCCTGATTAAAGTGTTAAGTAGAGAAGTGTCCCAAAAGGTACCCTTCCTGTCACTGTGGAAACGGCACGGTGCCGTGCTCCATGGGCAATCTGCCGTGCCCTCATTTCATCTGATTTGCATGCTAGAGAGAATTAGGTAATTGGCATTTATGCAGAACAAAAGAGGAGCTATTCTCCCGGATAAAGGAGTGAGGGCTTTTCAAGTAGAACCCGATGTATGCGGCAGCGTGGCTCCTTTTTTATGCAAGGCTTTTTGTATCTGTCTGTGTCTGTTTCAAGTGATGCAGTTGTGCCTTTGGCGGTTGGGCGGAAGGAGGGTTGCTGGAGAAAATACTACTGCTGCCTCTGGCGAGAGAACGGCACGTTTATTAGAGCTAGTTCCTTCCTGACGTAGATATTCACATGTTTCAGGGCAGATGGTTTGGATGTTTCTCAGGCAGAGCTGAAAATACGGCGCAGGGGCAGCGAGGCTTCAGAAAGTGGTGGGAACTTTTCGGCAAATCGTTCATTCAAATATTGCACCTGTGCCATTTAAATCCCAGTTACGGAGAGCCGTTCTGCGGCTTCAGTAATACAGAACAGTTATCATAGAACACGAGAGAAGGGCTATGCCCCTTGTTAATGTCTTCTATTAGAACGAGAGAGAAAGTGTGGCCGATGGCTGCTCCCCTCACAACTGCACTTGAAATGGGTTTGAACAAGCCTTATCTGGCTAAGGCAGAACCACTGGCCTGTTTACCGTGTAAACTAATCGTGGGCTCTGCTGTGTTGTGTGTTGAGTCTTTATTAATTAGAGCAGCATGCCCGGTTGAGTTCAAATAACTCTCAAAGTCATTTTTTTCATCCTCTCTCTTTCGCTCCCTCTCTTTCGCTATCCCCCAGCTGATATCACTGTGTGACAGATGTTAAATTAGAGGCACGTTGCATTTTCACTTCTCTGGGGAAGCGAGCGAGTTTGAGTAGAATGGATTTTAGCTCACTGAACCTTCGAATCAAAATGGTGCGACAGGGATACGACACGTTTCATGTTTAAAATGCCTTCAAAGGCGTATTGATCGCATCAGAAGTGCGCCTATTTGGGCACGTAGAGCATTTTAATTGATCCAGGAGGTTGATGTAAATCGGATTAGAGGGTTTACTCGGTTTTCATACTATCGTGCCCGAAATGTACGTCATGCACATTTGTGACCACAGTCAACGCTAGTTGCCAAGCTCGGTTTCACGTTTTTTTGCTACGTTAGTTTTTTGTGATATTAAAATTACATATGCGATCATTTTGATATCTGGCGTGATACTGTAGTGTGTATTTTGACAATTGGCACGGTATTTGAAATTTATTTGAAAATACGTCATTTTTTAAGATTAGTTATGTGTTGTTGCTTTCGCAGGAGTTAGCTAGCTGAATAACACATACCTTATCTAAAGGGATAGTACACTAAAAAATAAAAACAATTTACCCACATGTCAGTCAAAACCTCTTGTCTTTCTTCTGCGGCACATATTTTGAGAAATATCACAGTCGTTTTGCGCACTACAATTGTGTCCATTGTTGTTTGGTTACCAACATTCTTCAAACTTTCAAAATATCTTTTTTTGTGTTCTGTAGAAGAAAGTCATACAGATTTGAAATGACTTGAGGGTGAGTAAACGAACAAATGTTCATCTTTGGGTGAACTATACCTTTAATTGAACATTTGAAAGTAACTCTGTCACTGTTAGTACAGAGGCAATACACACTCACTGAGTTTGTCAGCACGGCACGTGTTTCGTCAGGAGAAATCTATGCTAAATGTGAAGCACAGGCTGTGTTTTTGTTCAAAAGCTTTATAAACCGATAGAGTCACAGTGTACAGCAGGTGAACATTGGGTGGGATGTTGGGTTTCTCATGTCACAGCCCAACAGAGTGGCTCTATCTGGGACAGGGGTCGCAGTGGCAGGGTCTGGTGTGCTGCGGTGTGCGAGCCGGGCCGGCTGAGAGTAATGGAGTGTTTCAGAGAGGTGAGGACTCGATGCTGAAAAGCAGCCCCGCACTCAGAGAGGCGTTTTTTTTTAACCGAGAAAAACACTCCCACCACAGCCGACCCCTGCAGCAGTGCAGAGGCAGGTCACACATGGATGAACAGCGTTCTGTGTGTGTATGAACATGTGCTTTAGGCTCTACCGCAGTTCTGCCAGCGTGTTTCTTCCCACCCAAGAAATTTCTCTTAAAACCCAGTCAACCTGTGCTGTGTTACTCGAGTCGAAAGCTTGTTTGATGTTGATTTTTGAGATGCATTAAGGTTTCTTTGGAAGTCCCTTTTTAATTACTATAGAGATGTGAACAGACGGTTTGCACTTGGCTTATTGTTTCTTCATTGGGTTTATTTGTATGAGTTTGAAGTTGTTTGTGTCTGTAGAGGATGCTCTTTTTATTCATCTAACAGATTCTGAATTGCTTGCTTGCCATCTGTTGATCGAAATGGTTTTAAATGCGAAGCGAAATTACTTTGTGTTAGTGTCTGCTAAATGCCTCCATTAATTTGCTTGATGATGATGTCATTTTCTTTACAGCGTTAATGTAGTTTTTTATGCTGTTTTAGTGGTAATTGGCTTTATTTAAATTAATACATTATATATAATTTTATATTTATATAAATTAATTATTTTATTTAAATGAAATATGATTTATTCATTTTATTCAAACTTGAAATGTCGTCTCTTGTTTTGAACTAGTCACATCACAATCATGAAAATATTTTGCCGTTTATTAGTTGTTTGTGTGATAGCAGACAGAAACGTTTTTACTTAGAGGTGATTGAACAAAATTGTGTTTGGTGCAAGATGACTCATCAATATTTTTGCAACATCTTGATAGAAGGAAAAGGCTATAAATAGTTCAGTAAGACTGTTATATTTTTGGTGCTAGTGTCTTGGTCAAAAAGTGTCCCAATCTACCTGAATTCACATATACTGTATATCGAAGATAATTTTTGAATTTCATATCACACCAGCATAGAGGTCGCCAACACACATGGATTTAAAAGCTGCAAACTCTCGTTTTATTTTCATGGGGTCTTTAAATGGAAACATAATTACGTAAACACCTCAAGGTTGTTGTTAAGAAGTCCGTGCTTTTAAATCGTGCAGATTGTAAGAGTGGCTTTTCGAGAAAAGTAACTGCCCCGGTCGAACATGTGTGGGCTTTTTGGTTAGCTTGAGTGAAAATTCTTCTCTGATGGCTTTAGTCCTTGAGCACCACAGGTGGGATTAAACTAATCACTCAGAGAAGCAAGACCATTGATCAGATCTACTTAAAGCCTTCGGAAAAACATGGCTAGTCCGGGCACAAAATGTCACCGAGTTTTTGCCTTTTTCTTTCCATCGCCATGCACACATGTACGTGTTGTTTTGATGCAGATCTGCGGCAGCAGCTGTGTGGCTTGTTGCTTGACAGCAGTATGGCCTCCCTCCCAAGACAGAGTCACTCATAAGAGCCATCGTCCTAATTGCAAATTAATCCCTCACTTGAGGTTCTGTTAGCCTCTCGCTGCCTAGTAACAATAAAGGGAAATGCTGTTTTGGTTATCCTCATCCACAAGCCCCAAGCAATCTGTATTCACTCAACAAACAACCTCGCTTTGATTTTAGCACATGATTATCGGCATAGCTTCCAGTTTAGTCGTGATATTATGTTTCTACGCCTGATTTTTACTCCGTCCGCTCATCTGGGACGACAAATGAACTCTGTTAAAGCTAGCGATAAGAAAAGAGCGGTTCTTCCGTCCGCAGGATAACGTAGCGCTCCATTTTGCGCTCGGTCAATAATCCTTCCCATAGCCGTAACTTCCCTAATCTAGCTCGGGCTTTATACGCATTGTATGGGGACGGTTAATGCTGGTACATCAATAGGGCTTATATAACTCTAAAATCTCGATGTGGCGGGTGTAGAAGAGTTTATCGACGCGCTGTGGAAAAGTCACTGAAGGAGGTGGCAGAGTAGAACCCACTGCTATCAATCAATCAATCGTCCTATTAAAGTGAAAGTGCCCTCTCCTAGAGCCATCTCGCCCGCTCAGACTGCACCTTATCCCTTTTACTTTCATCCGGAGCAATCAATCTCACGCTGCATCCGCCACTGTGCCACCGCCTTAAGGCACCACGATTCTGAATGCTAGAATGATAGTCAGTGTAGCCCTACGACCTGCTACAAAATAGCTGAGGCAGAGGAGGAAATGGTTTGTTTTATGGCGTGGAAGTATTTTTTTTCACAAAGAAATTAAGGGGTTTGTGATTTATTACTGTTTTGTGAACTTTAAAGGAGGATAATTCTTGGAAATTTAACTAGATTCTGATAAGCAGAGATGCCGTACAACAACTTTTTAGTGTAATGTTGTTAAAACGTTTTTGTGATGTTCTTAAAACGTTTTAAAATCTGAGGAATCTTAGTTGACTATAAAGAACCTTATATGCAACAAAACGTTCATGGTTGTGTTAAAGGATCTTAATAGAGCAACACAGTTTGAGGTGGAACATTTTAGAAATGTTTATATGGCTAACTTCTGTATGCCTTGTTTTTGTTTACAGTTTGACCTGTGCACAAATGGGGTGTTGTAGCATTTTTTTTTTTTTTTTCTGTAAATATAAAAAAAGAACGCAACATTCCCAAATATAAGTATCATGTCGTGTATGTGAATTTGAGATTCTGAATCAGCGAGATGAAACGCTTCGTGTCACCATAACAAATATCATAATGAACTTTGGAAAAGTCTCTGGTACCATTCCTACTGAGATTTGCGGTGTTTTTGCCAGCGTGTGTTTGTGCGCATTGAGAAACTGGCATGTTGCACCAAAACCTGCTGAACAAACTTGAGTCTGCACGTCAGATTTTCTGACAGCTTAGAAGGTGTCAGAATTGTAGTTGTAACTCCGCAGTATGCATTTTCTCCAGAATTTGAGTGCTCTTGGAAGATTATTGTTTGTTGACTTCAAACACAACCCAGAGGTGTTTTAGAGGTGCTTCATACAAAGCCACCGGGAGCACCCGTCACTGGTTCTGTCTCCATGATGATGCATCTCAATACTCTAATTTCTTATCCCATTTGGATGATCTTCTTGTAAGGAGATGACACCTTAGAATGAAAAGTAAAAGCATATCTATTCATCGTGTCTGTTCCAGCCTGAATAGAAGTCAGAGCTGGCTCATGTCCCATGCCTCAGATGTTCCAGTGGTTGTTATCTGGGCCACGTCTCCGTTCTAAGGCTGTGTTTTCAGGAGGAAGGGGTGGTGGAAGTAGTTGGGGTTTTGAAGTGTTGGATGCTGTCTGAGCCAAATCTGGTCTGTCCATCACCTTTGCCTTGCATCAGTCTACGGCTTATGTTGGCCAGCTGGGTCCTAATTACCCCCAGCCTGCCCAACGGATACTTTATGTGCAATCCGCTCGTTTATTGGGAACAAGATTGTTTCCGTTCAAACCAATTTTCTCTTTTTTTGGTTTGTCTGTGATGATTGTAGATGCAACCTGATGCATGTTCCTGTTGCTTAACTGCATGCAACACAGAGGTAGTGAGTTTGGTTCCTAGGGAGAATACAAGTAGATTCAATGTGTGGAAGGCTGAAGAATGTTGAAAAAAATATGGTGACATGCTAAATAAGATATTGTGTTAGCTAACATGAACAAAAAATGAACAATATTTAAAGCAATGATTAATAGTAGTAGTAATAATAATAATAATAATGATACATTTTATTTGTAATGCACCTTTTAGTATAATACAACAAATACAACACCACTCCATATAACAATCACAATGACAACACAATAACACCAATGTCAACAGCAAATGTAAGATTATATCTTAAAAACTTTACTAAAAAGATATGTTTTGAGTAATTTCTTAAACAATCAAAAGACGGAACATTCCTAATAAGACAAAGCAGAGAATTCTACAACCTGTAAGCAATATAAGAGAAAGACCTCCCACCCATAGTTTTGAGTTGACAACGAGGCTTGTACGGAGTAAGAGAACCAGCAGAGCGGAGAGACCGATATGATGTGGACAGTGTGACCAAATTACAGATATACTCTTGGGCCAGCCCATGTACTGCTTTATAAGTAAACATAATGCTAATTTCAGCATTTACTAATACATTTTGAAAATCAAACGTTGTAACTTTTAACAATAGTGAAAGGGGTCATATGGTACAAATACGTGTTTTTCTGTGTCTTTGGTGTGAAAAACCATTTTACATGCATTGCCCATGCATGTATTAGAGACGTTAAATTGCAAAAATTAAAGTGTTGGAACAAAAGATGCATTCTATCTTAAAGCGATTGCTATAAGACAACCTGAAGTAAGGTTGACGTACCTGTCAGTACAATTGCTTTTGAACCTGACGTTCCAAATATGGTAAAAGGCATTACAATTCCGTCACACGCTTGCAGTATTCGACCAATCACTATGCACCGGATAACTGGCCAATCATAGCATACCCTGCTTTTCAGAGCAATGAGCACATTTCAGAGAGGTGGGACAGAGAGGAGTGACAATCACGGTATGTGGAAAATATAGCGTTTTTAACCTTAAATCGTGTATACATTACATCATGTGTCATTTGACCCCTTTAACGAACAATGAACTCCCATAAATAATTATATTGGCATTAACTAACATTATTACTTCATTGTTCATGTATTTAGTTAATGCATTTACTAATGTTAACAAATACAAGCTTATTGAAAGTGTTACCTGTTATAAAACCAAACTTCATAATTCCAATTCCTGTAAATTAACAGAAGTTTCAGTGTCTCAGCACTGCAACAACAAATCTGACAATTTTATAGGAAACAATTGTGAAATGCAAATTAAGCCATTGCTTTTTGATTGTTTTTTTAAGTTAATTTTGTATTTATTGTTATTTTGTTAACTTTTGGATAAAATTTACTAAAACAGTTATTTACAGTTATTTTATTTTTTTCTAATGTGGTAAACAAGATTATAGCATATTTTTGTACACAAATGTGGCCAGGAACAGAATTTAAAATCGCTATTCACTTAAAACTCATATAAAGCGTATAATTCTGCATATTCAAACTGAACATATTTGAATATATGTGGATGCAAATGAGGAGCTGTACTGAAGGGCGATATTGTCAGCAAAGAGCAACTTAAATGTCGCCCTGTTCCTCACACAAAGCAATTGAATGGCTTCAGAAAACGTGAAAGCTTATTGTGTTTTATTGTTCTTTTTGTGGCTCAGCATCGTCACTCTCCATTTGGTTTCAATAGAAGAAAACACCTCTCCTTTTGTGTTTCCGTAAAAAAGTTGGGATTAAAACAGTAATAAGTGGAATGATCATTTTGAGATGAACTGTTCCTTTAAATTTGTCTTGACTAAAATCACAGGTAACGGTCGCCCCTCTAAAGTGCAGAAAACATTGAAGTCGATCTTGACTTGAGATACGGCTCTTGGTTGTTTGGTCTGCGTTTGCTCAGACGTCTTGACGGGGAGTGTGTACACACTCAAGCAAACAAATGCAAACAAACACGTTCAGCATGCAACAAAGGCCACAAAAGTGGCTTCTGTTGAATTCAAAGTCGGCTCAGGGCCTGCAAGATGGATGCTGATGGTGTTTGTTAGCTCGTCTCTTTCTCCTCTACCGATGAAGCTGATGTGAAACTTCGTCTTGCTGTGTGGAGATTATTTCACTTCGAGTTCAGGCATTTTAGAAGTAGAAAGGATTTCTGAAGGTCTGCTTCGGAATGATGCACAGCGCTGATAAATTCCTCGGCTGATGGTATACTTAATATTTCACAGAAGGACAAAAGTCTGATATCGTTTTAAACTCCTAAATGGCAGCTTGGGAGAAAATGTCTGGGAAGAAAAGAGAGATCTATTGTGAAAAAAAACGAGAAGGGATAGAGAAAGTACAGTCGCTTTAAAAATGTATACAGCTTCCAGCGTAATGGTGTAAGTAATTTGTTAAGTGCTTATAACTCCCCTGCTAAAGTTTCGAAGAATTCGCCCCAAGCAAGCACTTAATTAGCATATTAATTTTTCAGAATCGCTTTGAGGGGCAAGCGCTCAATTTTTTCTCCCGTTTCTTTTTTACCCCCCCCCATCCTCAACGAAAATATTTTCCCATTCTGCAGACTGTTTATCAAGGCTGAAAGCTCATTGAGATTCAGCGTGAGTTCTTTGGAACGGAGACCGCGAGGTGTATCGGCCCAGCCATCTCCTGGGTCCTATAAGGAGTTATGAGCAGCCGCGATCTATCTTCATAACTGTACAATAATCTATCGACTCTGGGTTTGAGTGTAAAGCACATCAGATCATTAAGATAAAGCCGCACAGGGGGTATTGCTGCGGTTTGTCATTGAGGAATATTGCTGTTAGTTTGGAATTACCAAGATGTGATGCGGAGGTCTGTATCAAAGAACACTCACCGGATTTGTTGAGCATTTGTAGGGTAAAACACGGTCGAAAAACTCAATACGGTGAATGGATGAGAGAGGCTTTCAGCTATATTTCTCCAGTATAATGCTTAGTCTATAGCAATTGTTCAGTCTGGTCCAATTGTCCTTTTTTAGTGGTGGATCACTTAGAGATTTCAACATAATGTAATTTTTGGGGGCTTTTAATATTGTCACTGTCCTTCTGAAACCTCGTCCAGGTTTGCTGTTTTTTAGGAAATGGTATAAACACTGTACTTTAAATGAATATATACAAATGACAAGCACTTTTTAATCCTTTTATTGGTTAGATATTTGGAAAACCCAGTGACAAACATAAAAAAAAATTTATAATGATTTATTGCAAAAAATCCTGAAATATGATGATTTTAAATAGACATACAGACGAGAATTCCCCAGGGGAGTAAGCAACCTCTCAAAGCGCTATACAAACTATAGCTACATCCATCAACTTGTTTTTTTGGGGGGGGGGGGTTTGCATGGGTAGACTACTTCAGAACATGTAAAAAATCTAGTTTTTGAAATAGCATCTTTCAATATGGACACATTGATGACTGACCTTGGAACGATCGAAATGACTTTGGAATTGTATAAACTTTTAACATAGTGTCCGGTTTTACAGGTCTTGCTCACCATTAGAGGGCTGATGTGGTTATTGATTTACATTAATTGTGTGTAATGCCACTGTTATATTGAGGTGACCTAGTCACCAGTGTTTGTTCTCTTCACATGAGACCTTTTTGGCAAGGCACTGACCTAGCTATATGACATCAGTGGATAGAGATTTAGAGTGCTCCTACTGGTCACTCATAAAGCTACAGTGCCCCGCATTTGACACGCTCAAGTGAGCCAAAATTGCAGCGATGATGCAGTTGAGACCTGTGAATGAGCATTCATTCAGCATTGATTTTTGCATCCGAATTGACCAAAGCAATCAAAGGGGAGAGTAGTTTTCCTTTTCCCCTTAGTCTTATGAAATTCAAATATAAAGACCTCTTTCGAGTGTCGGCTCAGCAGTTAGAATGGAGGATTTTTTTTACGGAGGTGCTCACAGATATCTCTTGATTTTTCACGGCACTTCTGGAGATAGACTGGGACATTCCGAGTCAGCACAACCTTTAACCTGAAGCTCTGAAGCTTGGGATTTGCTTGAGCTGTCTGAGAAATTGTGTTACTTTTCTTTGCCTATGAAATGTTTTATAGACGTTATCATTGGATACAAGTGCCTGGGCCGAAGTTTAATTTACTTTACTTTCAATTTTATTGAACTAATTAAAACTACTCAACAATTATTTATCCTTTGCGAAGAAGTTAAGTTTGGGCGACATAACATGTTTATGATGTTGCTGATGAAAACGTCTATGGGAGCATTAGTTTTCACATTTTCTAAAGCAATTATATATATTTTTAATTTGTATGCAGTCAGACATGTGCATCCTTTTTATTTCGGACAGCGTACGTGTACAACTGACGTATGTCTCCAGATTTCCATATTATGTTTATTAGAATTGTAAATGGCCTCAAACAAAATGAGCAGCCATTAACCTATTGGGTCTGCTTCCATACAACCATCCTTGGGCTGCTCTAAGTGGTTTGGGAGGGATCTTCCATTGGAACAGCCAGACACTCGTTTAGGTGCCCTGGGGGTCAGCAGAAGCTCGTTTGGCCCTGTTTTTGGCAGCCGACCTGCTGTCAGCGTGAAGATGGCTGCTGTAAGCTTTGGGCTGTCACCTCCATTTGCACTAAGCATCTCTACCCCACTCATCTACTCAGTGTAATGGCATTGTGGTTATCAATTAGGGCTCCATAAATATACGCTGGAGATCGGATTGGACTAGTTTTACCCTGGAGACAAACTCTCCCTCCTTGCCTCTCCGAAGATATACACCTTTTCTTAAACCGTAACATAACTTAAACATAACTTAATCTCTTCATTTTATAAATCAAGGAGCTTGTAAACCCAGTTCGCATTCATTTAAAAATGAAGGATTCTGGTGCCTTGATATGATTTGGGTTCCAGATCTTAATAGGTTTTGCTAAATAGAAAGTAAATATGTTGAACGTAAATCTATAGGAATACAGAAAAATCTCTTATTTACACCAGAGATACTCTCACACAGAGAGAAGATTAACAGTGTTTGATATTGCATCAACTAAATCTTGTCTGATGTGTGACTGGAGGTTTAGGGCAGAGGAGCTGCGCTTCCAGCGGTTTTTGCCAACGTTGCTAATCAGTTATTCTCAGCTTTTGGTCAAGCCTCTGCCTCGCCTGTCAATCAGGGTTAGCTGCAGGCGCGGAGGCTGGAGCTGTTTGGCCCAGTACATTTGAATGTCGACATTAAAATTCCACCCTGCGAAATTGTGTACAAATTGGAGCTTGGCGGCCTAAATTTAGACGCAGCAGAATAGAATGTGGCAGGCGCGCTGGATTCTGTCATTCAAGCGAGCGTCAACGCTCAGCATGCGAACAGAGCGTGTTGAACTTTGCTGCAGCGCTGTCACTGTTTCCGAATGATTCCACGTAAATGTCCCATTGATTCTATTTTCTAGATATTTGATCTTGCCTGTATTGTATTGTTTAGTACATTACGTTCAAAATACTCAATGAAAACATAAACGTTTGGCTTTATTTATTTCAAGATAATTTTTGTTTTGAAATGCACAAAATCAAGCCCCTGTGAACTGGAAGTCAAAATCGGGTTCAGTATTAGTGGGCATGGCTTGTTTTTGTACGGTGAATTGATTGTATCTAGAAAAATAGGTGTTTTATTTAGAAATGGATCTTGCGGCAATCTGGTTTTGGAGGGGTTCACATTTTCAGATTTCGACACACACAATAATTGATAATAAACACTTCGATATTCCCTAAAGAAACTGTCAGTTTTGATTTCATGGTGACTTTAAAGTTGTTAACTTTTTTGTTTATGAATAAACAAAAATCATATGAGCAAGCACAGAAAGCACTGTTAAAATGGTCTCCTTACCCCCGATTCACCACTGTAAACGTATATTAATGTTTAATAAGTTGAGGCGTAACGTAGGATTTCTAGGGAAGCGCCAGTGTGTCGTCATTTGATTTCATTCAACATAAAGATAAATAATTATTTAATGAACTTATGTAAAATTACACAAAGCCGTAAACAACCTGGGTCCAAACACAGCCAACACAACATTCATAACCTAATCGAAATGTTAAACGGATATCTTAACAATTTTATTATATATTTAGGATAAAAAAACAAAAAACTTCAGGTGTTTCTGGACCAGTTTTTACATCTTGCGAAGTGGTCTATAGACGGTTTCATTGCATGCGTTGGCCCGTAGTTAACTTACACTCTGTGCTTGCTTATAATATAATAATTTATTTTTTATTTATATTAATATTTATATAAGAAGCTAAGTTTGGGCAACATACCGTTTGTTGATGTTGTTGCCGCTGAAGCTATATTATGTTAAAATTAAAAATAATGTAATAAAGCTCTTTTTAGATAGATTGATAAATCTAGCTCTAAATAAAAAACAGTTCTCGATACCCAACCGTATGTTAGCGTGTTCGTCTGAAGTGTGTGTGATTCAGTACAGAAGGAGACGGCAATCAGTGATGAATATGTGATTTGAGATGATGAAGAAGCCTAGGAGGAAGATGAGGAGGGGGGTCTCATTATCTCACTCTAATCAGAGGGGCATCCAGCCAGGCAGAGGGGACTGATTAAAAAAAAGACACTTCGTCACAAGACAAGAGCATCGTTTGGCTGGTCCTCACTCACGATAAGCCTATAAGCCTCAGTGTTAGTCACCCGCAATCAACAGCAAGAGGCCACTACACAGTTCATCAGAAAGCCAGAGTAAACACAAATAAAAACCAAACACAATTCTGGGAAGGGGAGCTCTCGCGCCACAGGTGTTTGGTTTCCGTTCTTTGTTAAACTACACATAACCCTCGAGAAGCCACAGAGTCGTACCCCTCCCGTCGTGTTGGGGATACAACTTGATTTGGGATGACTGTATCCCTGCGATTGTCCTGCGCTCTGATAAGGATCCATGTTTTCAGGGAGGGTTCGGCTGCGTCGCATCTAATGAAAGATCTTAATTAGATCCATTTGTGCCCAGAGGAGAGTAGATGCAATATTAAATTGTCACTCCTATCACATTCCTCTAATTTAGGCTGCAGGATACGTCTCGATCCATTTTATTTCGCCGCAGATAGATGGTGAACTTTGCTGTCACAGGTACCTCCTGCCTTCCTCCTCTTCTTCAGCAGATAGACACAGTGTCTGGTAATCTCCGATAATGTTCGCCTCTTGACTGCGGATTACCAAATATGACAAATTATGTATTGTTAAAAGATCTAATTTACCTCCCGGTTCCACTCTTTATGCCGCACATAAATTGTGTCTTGCTTATTTTGGCTCTGTAATGTTGTCTGAATTAAAGCCTTTCTGGAAATCGTCTTCTTTAGGAGTGTCCGCAAATTCATGTCTTGTTGTTTTTCAATGCAAAGGTGTTTTGTGTTATTCTAGTTTTTATTGGCATGATATGTTTTTTTTAAAGAATTAGGAACTAACTTTACCACAGATAGGAGTTATAAATGAATATCAATGTCAATCATAATATGTTTGTGTTATCATATTCTATTAAGCTTAAGTTTCACAGTAATTAAAGGGATAGTTCACCGCCAAAAAAAAATCTCTGTCACAATTTATTCACCTTCATGTCATTTCAAACCTGTATGACCTTCTTTCTTCTGCCGAACTCGATGGTAAACAAAAAAAACATTGGCCCCCATTGACTCTCATTGTTTGGACACAATAATATCTTCTCTTGACTTTTACATAATGAGTCATATACAGGTTTTGAATGACACAAGAGTAAATAACTGATGACAGAATTTTTTTTTTGGTTGAACCGTCCCTTTAAGTACCTGTACTGCATTCGATTTTTAAATAAAGCATTGATTTCAAATAGCCCACTAAAAATGTACTGCATTAAACATATTTAATGAATCAATAAGTTGTTTATCTTAACATAAATAATGCCAATCCTTGCAGACACCCAACTCTTTTTTATGACGATTTCAATGGCAGATCAGTTTAACGCATTATAAAGCCAGAATACACTACATCTCTGATCGTGTGCACTTGTTTCAGCACCGGTAGAAACCTTCAGCTTGACTTGCATCTCCTGGAAACATTGTGTCTGCTGACATTCCCGTTCACTAGAGAAAGGCAAGAAATGTTCTCCAGGCATGCCGAGTTGCATCAAGCAATACTGGTGGAAGATGACAGGGGTTGAAACAGCAACATCAGCACCAGCAGCCGACTAAAAGCAACAAACTCTGCTGCTCTGCATAAATTCATACGCGCAGTATCTCTAAACATACTGCTTATGCTTTATCACACATTACGGCGTGCCATTCTTATATCTCAGCTCTGGTGCGAGACGCGCTCTTTCATATTCATAGATTTTCACGGCTGAATTTTTAAGGTCTTGCGGTAGCGAAACTTCCTGCAATATGTCATCACTTTGGCAGACGTTCTCTGCCCCTTTACCGGGGTTTGTATCCTATTCATAATTGTATGAATAGGATACAAAATCTGAAAGAACATTTTTTTGAGACATTTTTGAGGCTTGTCTAAACGTGTTGTGTTTTTTTGTACATTTTAGCAAATACATTATGGCTGCAATCTGTGACATTTTCCTCTTTTTGCCATTTGTCTTCAAAACACAAAGTTTCGGGTTACTTTATCTTCTTATATTCACATAGGTTCAAGTCCAATGTCAAACTTGCATCTCCTGCAAAATCGCACATGACATTTTAGATTAGAAATCATGATTATAAATTAACGTTCGCAAAATGGATTCAGGGAAAGCTTTACCGTTTTAAATACTTTTATTTTACGTACTTGATCAATAATTTTTTTTATTTCTAACTAAAAAATGGTGTACTAGCCCTAAAAAAAGTGTGAATAATATAGTAAAAAAATAAAATTATATACAAAATGTATGAAGCTAAATTCAAATAAATAAATACGATTATATATACACATTGTCTGAAGCTAAATTCACAGTGACAAGCTAAATTTCTGAATGTAAGTTTGTAGTAATTTCTTCCATACATTGTAAGAGACATATTTGCTTTTATAGACTCTATAGACAAATTTAGTAGCTAAGAAAAACGCAAAAAAATGTTCCATAGTCATGTGCTGTATGTCTTTCTTTTCTTTGACTATACCCCCACTCTTCACTACCGTAATTTGTCTGCAACACCGTTTCCATGTCTCAACTGTGTTAAAGGCTTTCCCATAATATCTGACATGAATGCGTTTTCAAATTTGCACAGATAATGAGCGGCTGTAAATGGACGTGTTAAAGTCGAAGCTGTGAATCCCTCAGCAGTAGGCAGAAGGTTCCTTTCGCCAGAATGCGCCGGTACAGGACATGTTCGAGCTATTCGTACCCGACACCTTTCAGTCACAGCCCGCTGAGGTTAGCTCGAACCTCTCCCTCATGACTCACACGTTACTGCTGCATATGTCTTAAAGCGACATGGTGTTTGATAAGCTGCCGAGAAGGAAGGAGAGCAAGGACGAGCCAGACGCTCTCACAGAAGTCCTATAATCAAAGCTTGTCTGGTGGACTATCTGCTTTTCCTATATAAGCAACGACTAATTAAATTGCACTTTTCAGTAGCCTGTTGTCTGCTTCTCCAGATTATTTCTTTGAAGCTTAAGGGTCAAGAAAAACTCAATAAAATCCAGCTCAAGCTGGTTTAGTGGTCATTGATGGTCTGCCAACCCGGTCTTTTTGCTGATTTTATAGGGGTATTTGGGTACTTGGAAAGTATCAAGACCTTCCTAAAACAGTTAAGACCTGTAAGCCATCTTATGTTTTTCAGCAGTGTTTTTGGGGGGTTTTGAGCACATAGAAGGCATCGAGACAAGCTTAAAGCCGTTTAGACCAGCAGAACATCTTTTTTCTGACTGATGTGGACCATAAAGTCACATAAACCAGACCACAGTGGTTTTCTGGTCTCCCACACCTGGTCAAGGTTGGATACTTATAAATCAGCTAGATCAGCCTAAACCATTTGAGACCAGCAAACATTTTCTATTTTCATTAATATTGTCCTTTTTTTAAATAAAATGTCGCCAAGATTTGTTTCAACCAACAACTTGGTCACGTTGGTCCGATTACCTGTCTTAAATGGGGTTTGAGCACTTGGTAAGCTGCAAGACCATCATAAACCAGGCTTAGACCAGCAAACCAATTAATGTTTTTTACATGACCTTTTTCTGAATCAACTCTAAAACATTAATTTCTCTCATTGGTGTAGTCAGTTTTTACTGATGTGGACCCTAAAGTTGTATACAACAGACTAGGTGGGTTTGCTGGACTCACAAACCTGGTCAAGATGGTGTTAGCTGGTTTCAATAGATTGTGTACATTTGGAATGTTAAGATCTTATTTTTATAAATAAATATTTTTTTTCCCCTGAAAAATCTGTTATTGTCACAGTCATTATAGTCATACGTGGCTGCTCTTTATTATTTCAGAATAAAACGTCGAACATACTCGTTTCTGTCATCATCGTGGTCATTACATTGTCCACACCAGCGCTCCGAATGCTAATGAGTTAGCCGAGCTAGCAGTGTCAGCAGCGCGATGTGTTTGTGAGGCATACTATCTGCCGCCAAATCCCGAGAGAGGGAGCGTGGAAAGAGCAAAGGCCTGCTGTTGTCTCTTGTCACCATGGAGAGAAATGGACGGAGTAATTGCGTTGTTCCAGGGCCTGAGGAATCCCATCAGCCAGAAGCCGGTGCTGTCAGAGGACATAAAGATGCCACTAAAAACTTAACTCTCCACTGACACGTCAGGCGGCCCAGGCCTGCACAAAACGACAGGGGAAAAGACAGACAGATTAACCATGGTGGGGTGCAGATGAGAGCGAAAGTGCTTTGGAGAGGGTTTGGGATGCAGCCAGCACAGATGAGAGCTGAGTGTTGCGGTTGCCAAGATGGTGTATGATGGATTTGAACGAAGTCAAAGTAAATGCTCAGGGTTGCTTCATTTTTTTCTATGTCAGCTGTGGTTGGGGAAATACTGGGGTTTAATGTGTAAATGAAGGTTATTTTTTCTCACTGTCAATAAGCACATGTTTTGGACATTTTTGATGATGGGATGGGATTAGGAACCGAGCTCACAGGGATTGTTCTCAGACCTTTTGCTAAGGTTCTCTAAAAGTTCTTTCAAAGTTATCAAAGACGCTCTTGCAGTAATATAACGAGTGCGTTTAATCAACACTGTATGAAATTGCTTAATGTTCTAAAACGTTATAAAAACATACGTATAAACAGAGACAGTAACATGTTTTTACTCTACTCAAGTACATTTTTGTACAACTTTTAAAATTTGACTTCACTACATTATAAAGCAAATATTATACTTTTTCCATTTCATAAATATTTAAAGTAAAAAAATCAACATTGGCCTGTTTACAGTATGAAATGTAATGAAATACAATGGTTTTTATGTGTAAGACATTCTTCAAGTTCAAATACATAAATACAAGAAACAAATTTCTAATTGTTTAAAACAGATTTTTTCCAAATCTGCCAATGGGGCAAGAACACTTGAAGTTAGTGTTACATTTTTTGCATGTTTTAAACATTAACCTAATAATTATTATTCGTTTGATTTAATTTTGAAAGAATAAAATGTTTAGTTTGAAACTAGTTGTTTTCCCAGTGTATAAAAACATTGTTCTCGCATTTCTAAAATAAAAAAATTCTTAAAATAATGCCAATGTTAGTGAAACTTTCTCAAGATATTTTTGTTATGTGATGTTTTGTCACTGGCTAAAGCAGTTTTTTATACACAAACTAGGTTGTGTTTTTTAATATTTGGGAGACACAATGGTTGTATTCACACCCATGTCTCCTCCTTGAGCGTCACTGCTCAACGTTTCAGGAGAGCAAGCACTGCTGTGCCACAACTTCAATGACATAAGCTCACATTTGATAAAAATCCGCATGGGTTTAACAAGAGTGGGGTTTGACAAGTTTCTTTTTGTGAACTTCAAAAAGGCCTTAACATTGCCCGAGGAGCTCTCTTGTTAGCCGTTATCGTCGCTCTATATGATAGGTGGGCTATTTGATCTCAGTGCACCAACTCGCAACGCAATTAACGAAAAGTCGGGTCTCGCCGCTCCACTTCTCCAGCAGGGAGAGTAAATTGTGTTTTGAAAAATGGGCCGGTTGCATGACTGCGACCTCCGTGGCTGTCTCTCTGGTTGAGATCTCGCCTGGTTCGCTGTAGCACCTCTGACACCTTTTGTTTGTAACTCAATTAAAGCATCTTTGAAGGTCTATCCAAGCAGCTCGCGACGTGCCTTTCTCAAGAACTGTCCTGTTTCCTGACGAAATGTTCCAGTTCCAATTTTCTTAAATGGGACAGGGGATCGCGGCTCGGGTCTTCTCGCACGCAAGAAAAACACCATTCACAGCTCAGGTGTTTCTGTTAGTGTGAAACAAAAAGTGTAAAGTCTGTAATGCTGAGAGAGAGAGGACAGGTAGCTCTGAGTTTACCATGCTAGGTGTTACCAAGTCCCCAAGCACTCTCTCACACACTCAACAAATCGCACACTACATCCTCTTTAGTGTCCTCATGGGACCAAAAACCCTCAACCGGTCATCTCCCAATTCACTTTTTTCTCCATCAGAGCTTCCTCGAGCCGCTTTTGTCTGCCGTTCGTTTGATGTTTTTGCTCAGAAATGCTTTCACATGGGCCTAATCTCTTGTCTTCTCTTCTCTTCCAGATGGTCACGAGAACAAAGAAAATATTTGTAGGCGGATTATCGGCTAACACAGTAGTTGAAGATGTGAAGCAGTATTTCGAACAGTTTGGCAAGGTAAGGTCCCTTTATTTTCCTTTGGCTAATTTCATGGACAGATGCTCGCGTGTGATGAGGAACGCCGTCCGTCAGTGAACTCTTTCATGTGAAGGCTTTCAAGCGGGTTGAGATGGTTTAGAGATGAAAGACCAGTCCAGTGTTTATCTACTCTGGCGGACGTAGCAAAAGCATCCCGCTCAAAGCTGAACAGTTGAATGTGCATTGACAACTGTTAGTAAGACATTTGTCAGTTCATTTCCCTGAACAGTGTGAATGCTGTGATTCTGTGGCAGTTCCAGTATTGGTTTTTGTTTGAGCGGACCAGTCATGTGACCCTTATGAAAATTAACCACGGTTTAACCATAGTTTCGACCTACAATAGTAACCGGAAATTAACAATGGTTTCACCACTGTTACCATAGTTTAACCATGATATTTCTAGAATTATTATTTTTTGTCACAAACATAGGCGTATAAATATGGATAGTTGACAAATGTCCTATGATGTGAGACAGGAAAAATGTAGGAAACGATCTGTTACTTATATATTATTTTGCATTACTAAAGTATAATATTTGCATATTTATACATATATTTAATATAAAATATTTATATAATATAAAATAGCATATTAGATATTTATCTTCAAATGTAACTTTCACACCATAGGACAAAAATATTAATATTTGTATATTTATAAATATAAATATATTTAATATAAAATGTAAAATTTTTATAAAATATAAAATAGCGTAATAGATATTTATCTTCAAATTTTAGCTTTCACACCATAGGACACATTTGCACATTTATTTGTCACTAATATATTGGGAAATATTAGTCTGGTGAATATAAATATAATATATATTTAAATATAAAATAAGAATATACAATGAAAACAAAATTAAGATTTAGCTTGAGTTATTTGTTGTTAAACTATGGTAATAAAGATGGGAATCCTTTTACAAAAAATATATAACTAATAAATAAAAATAATAATTTTTGATGATTTTTGATGATATGATTTTCCCGATTTTTTTTGAGCGTGTTAATTACAATTTCTTATTTTGGTTATTTTTATTGTATAATAACCAGCCTCTGTTGAGGTCCAAGAGTTTCGATCCAACCCGCTCGGTAAAATACACAAGGAGCGTTTTTCGCACGCTCTATCTACAGCATGCCTGTCAAAGATAGATAGCCGACGCTTATCGTCGTGTCGCCCGGATGAACTTTTCTGTTAGCTGTATGATATGACTTTGTGTAAGCTCACTGTCTCCTATTTCAAGCCGTGTATAAGTACCAAGCTCCATTTGTTTGTAATCAGCTGTGTCTGAGTGGACCTAACACACACTTGACTTGATTGAAGGGCTCAATTATGCAGATGTTTTACTTGCCCCGCGCCGTACGTCTTGCCCTGGGGGTGTTTTCGCCAGCGCTGGCGCTGACGGCAGACAACCGCTAAATCATTGTGATTAAAGGAGCGGCGGAAGATTTGTAGCTTCTTAGGTCACTACTCTATATTAGTCTTTCTACAGGCCGCTTTATTGCGCCGCAATCATCTACGGTCTTTACGTACAGGCGTAGGTTGTTATTTTGCTCCAATAATGCACAATGGGGTGCTAAAGACCTCAGCGCCCATGTTGGTTGTAAGTTGTCAAAAGGATGGGAATTAATGAAGTGGCCATCTTAGGAGAAAAGGAATTGACCGTTGGTAGTTTAGCTTGCACACGGATTTGAGGCCTCAAAGTGAGTTGTTAGAAGGTTGGATGCTCATTTACCTCAAACTCTTGATGACTCTGCAAGTCTGCCCACCTGGAGGTTGTGCCACGCCGGTGTCAGTCCAGCTGATACCCGGAGGTTTGCGTGTGTGGGTGTGTGCGTAGGCCAATTAACAGTGTCTCCTGGCGAACGGTGAGTAGAAAGAGAACCAGGTTCCTGGGAGGAGAGCAGGTGGCGCGGGGCAGCGGGGTCACAGGATCTGTCTCCTTAGAAGCTTTGTTCTTCCTGAGCCCTTTTTCTGTGCCATGACAGCTTACACTCGGGGAGGAAGGTCTCACACACACACACGCACTTAAGCAATACTAACAGGCATTTATTGCACAACACTGCCGTAATACAATGTGCACAATGGCTCTTTGAGTTAGATCCACTTTTCATTAGAATACAGTCGTTTTGTGCTAATGCGCTACGCTACGTTAGTTTGTTGTTTTAAAGCATGACTGAATGAGTCCCGTTGGAAAAGTTTTAGACGTTTAATACCACCGACTCAATGCATGTGCGATGTCAAATCCATGTGTTATGATTAAATATTATCTGGTCAAGATATTTTATTGATTTTGTCATGAATTTCCCCCTCACACAAACACACCAGTCATGTAAACTTTCATGTGCCCTAATTACATCGAATGGCTTAAGCTTATTCATAGGTTTATGGTAATCGGCTTGGAGTAGGTCTCAATACAAAGTATATTTATTCTACGAAGTTGCAACAACTCCTGTTTACTTCATCACTCCCTCTCTCTTTCTCTCTCACGTGGTTGCTTGCAGTGCTGCTGTGGCCAGGCTTCAGTTTCATTAGGCCTGAAAGTTGTTTCCAAGCCAGTGCTCCTCCACAATCGAGCCTTTATGCTTCCTTGCCCTGGTTCCCATATCGGCCTGGGCGATAGCCAACCTTTGCTGTCTCGAGGGCAACTTTTTAACCTTTTCCAGCCCAGATAGAGAGTCACTGGAAGCGCTGAAACATGAAAGTTATGTCTCACATTACTCTTTGTGTAAAGGATAATGAGATATTGTGTGTGAGAGAAGGACAGAAGTTGGGTGTACTGGTGTTTGGATCATAGGTGGTATTACATGGATGAAATACAGTTTTGTCCAGTCACAGTCCACGAGCTGTTTGTTTTGTGAATTTAGTGAAATGTAACATAGCAGTGGGAAACCGAATAATCCGAAACAGCTCTTGATTTCGTAAACTATTGTTTATGTTGCCCACAGGGTACCATTCTCTCTATTTTTGTCCTTGAACACGTTTTCATTTTCTCTGTTGTCCTTTCGACTCATGACTCACTTCCCGGCCCACGTTGAACACCGGACACACTTAGCCATAATGCACCGGTGTTGGTGACAGACTGCGTATTGTCAAGCTGTTGTACAAACATGTCACCGTTTTTTTTCTTTCGAGGGCCGTGGATAGTGTGCTGTCTGTAATGAATGCATCATGAGTGCTCACTGTTAGTTAATTTAGCATACCTGGTGAACCGCTAACATTTAATAAAGGCATTCGATGTACCGCGGGCTCGGGTAATAAAAACAGTGTACTACTCTATTTGCAAGCCATACCGCATCACTGAGCCCCAAAAGTCTGCTTTAAAAAGCTTGTTTAATGAAAGGTGGGTTTGGTTTGAAGGGTTACGCTCATACAGGGGGGAGGACTTTGGAAAAATGACCGTAGGTTGAGTAATGGCAGCCCTCCGAAGTTGTTTTAAAGATGCATCATTTTTTCCCAAGGAGTGTTTCTTACTGTGGCCCTGAGCTTGTTCACGGAATGTTTTGAGTCTGATACATAGTGAAGTCAACCTAATTTTATGGTTAAATTTTACTATTTTACAAGGTGGCGAATTTGTATGAATTGGTACAGTGTTCAAAAAACGACGCAAGCATGAAGGTCCACCCCTAAAAACATCTGTCATCCAGGCGAGATAAAACAGAATAGTACAAAATGAGTGTAAAATGTTTTTTCAAATATTAAGACAGTCTCCATGTTGAAAGCACTATATAAATGCATTGAAGTGGAGGAAAAGATTAAAGTTACCGTGCATAAGAAAATAATATAGATTAACAAAGGCTTCTCTTAAAAGTCATGAAACTTTATAAAACTTTATAATACAATTGGTTATACTAGAGATGTTTTTTGTGTATTAAGTCTAGTAATTCACAGTATTTATACAGTGTGTTGCTTTAGCTTTGTCAGTTTATTTTCTTTTAATGTCTTCGAAGGAACTCCATTGTCTGTGCCGAGATGTTATTTCTTATCAAAAGGCCCTTTAGAATACCTTCTTCCCTAAGACCGGTCGGGGAAGTGTCCTCCATTCACTGCGAGGGTTGGCGGTAAATCCCAGCGGACATCTGTGGAGCCCGAAGCCCTTAAATGTTCTCCACACATCAGTGGCCTCACACAAGTGGGAAGTCGCTAACAAAAGGTAGACATTCTTAAGGGCGGCTGAAATACTCAATCACGGGCTCCCCGCTCTCCAGTGCCCTCTGGAGTGAAGGGAGAAAACAAATGAGAATCCGGTGAGGAGTCAAAAGGGAAGGTGAGGAACAGAAGCAGCTTTTGAACTGCTTGGGATTAGTTCTCTCTTCAAACTCCTCCCCCCTCCCCTCACGTTCTGACCCCTCGTCTCAACGCCCCCACCCAACTCCACTCATCCTTGGAGCTCACACTCGCATTTGTTTCACCGGCGAGTTTTAAACAAGGTCTCAAAATGGCTTTCGTAGCGCTTGTGTTAACCAGTGAAACCGAATCTTCTTGTGAAGATTGAAAACACAATTGATTTTGGGCAGGGCTGAGGTCGCCGACCCGGACCTCGCTCGCTTTCCGCCCATCTGCGCTGGCGCTCGCCTCATGATTGATCTCTGTCCTTCTTAGTTTTGTTTGTGTGTCATTGTCATTCCTAGAATTCATCACTTATCAAAATGTCACCTTGCATTTCTAACCTGCGTGTTTTTTGTACACAGTGAAAGATATCCGATGGAATTCCGGTCCGTGTTTTGAAGATTGTGTGTGTGTTGTTATTGCATATACTATCAAAGGCTAATTGTTCTCGCCAAATTTTAACCAGCCCGAGTGTCTTTCTTAACCTCCGTCATAGGAATTTGTTATCATAATAGTCTACGAATGCAGCGGGGACTGTTTTTATATTAAAAAACTCAATATTTCTTCTTTCATTATGTACCAGGGATTTAGAAAAGCTATCTTCTGAAAGTCGGAGTGTAAATGATCTTTAAAGGAGTTTCGCTGAAAGAAATATAAAACGAGGAGTACCCAGAAGATTTTCCCTCAGTTGTTGAAGCTTTATACCCAGCGACTCGCTCGTGGTTACAGGCTCGACGAGTCAGACAGCGAGAGCCGGGGCTGTTTGAAGGAAAAATGAGACAAATGATTTAACACTCTTCCTGACCTTTATTTGCTCTAAGTATTGGCTGTGTTTCCAGGAGTCAAGGGGGGATGATTTTAAAACGCCCACTGGAGAATCGGAAGTTAAACTGCTTCTTGGCAATGACTTCCATTTTGATTTTGCTCTTTTCTTTCCAGTCTCCTTAGTTCGGCAGTACATCTTGTTGTTCGGGACCTCCCCGGAGTACATCATTTATAACCTTGCAGTGATGGATTGGTCTTTCTTTAGTTGCCTTGTATGCACCAGAAGGCCTCTGCGCTTGTACATTATCCATATCAGGAGACTAGTTGTTTCTGCTTGGACGGCATTATTTACCTGGACGACTTTAATTCGTCTCGTCCAATGGAGAGAGAGCTTGACCACATTTGGCTAACTTAATCACTTTAATCATTCTGTTAATTGCTTTTCCCCGTCAAAAGTCCCGGTGCACTGGGATGATTTAGAGGGCGTGAAAGCTGGTCTCAAGGTCTTATAGACTGCGTCAGAGCCGAGGCGACGCTTCCTTGCATCAGGCTGTCTTTTTAAGAGAATAATGTATGCGTTTAGATTGTCTGGCGTATGATGTTTAAGTGCGGGTTGACTTATTTGAAACTTTAAAAACACTTTAAGATGTTTAGTTAGTGTTTGGGTTTTTGTGATTTAAGCTTTCGGATGGGAGACACACCTTTAGAACATTGAATGGAGAGTTCACCCATGAATATTAAATCTGGAGATTGAAGAACTCATGCGCCTTCATGTTGTTTTACACCTGTGTGACTTGTTTATTTGTGGAATATGACCCCTGGTGTCATTGCTCGTAGACCTTGGTTCAGCTGAGCTGGTGTTATCCAAGTCAATCTTCCAAGAGGGTATCTTTCTAAGTGTGGATTGCCTTTGAACCACTGGGTCACATTTGGAGGGATACGCCCTCGGGGTCAGTCACATCCGTTTAAAGGGCCAGCTATTTTTAAGATGATTGACCGTGATTGAGGATTTGCAGACCCCGCAAAGCTCCGAGATAGCAAGCATCAAACAGCAGGCCAAAGAGAAAGATGGAAGGCAAAACGTTTCTCTTAGATTGCCCGCATTTTTGGTCAAAAGATCTGCACGGGCTTCGTCTCAACCTTCTGCACTTCTTGCATTATCAGATCAGCTTTGGCCGGTCCCACTGCGCCTGAAGCCTCAGCAGCCGATTGCGATCTTTTCCACCTCTCCCTAGGCATGGAGCGGACCAATTAAATCAGCTCGCCGCTCTATTAGGATTTAACGGCAAAAAAAGTTACCCATTTCTATAGAAACCGTGACATTTCCAATCCTCCTACCAGCGCCGCCCGTTCACCTGTGGAGATAGCCTTGGAGTGGTAATAACTTTTGACTCAGGGGGGCTCCTGTGATCTTCAAGCTGGAGGAGCCGCTTCCAAGATGTGTCCTCAAATAAGCCTGCACCTGCCAGGCCGGCTCTTAGGGAGAGAGACACCGCTGTGGCCCGTTCTGCTGTGAGCTCACAGGAAGTCTGCTGTGGGATGATATTCCACAAAGCTGTCCGGGAGCACAGAGCAATAGCAGGCCTTGAGTGACAGCTCGCAAACGTGGTGTTTCCCAAAACAGCGTTATCTCGCCGTAGTTCAGACCGTGGTCCGTTGTGAACTCCAAGCAGCTTTGGTCCTCGTTTTGTGCCAAATATTTTAATTTCTCCTTCGGTGGAGAGATTGATACGCTCGCGCATCTCTCATCAGCTCAGAGTGCCGGATACGAGAAAGGGGAACATTTAAACGCTCAGCTTGAAAACAGTCAGTGTGAGCCGGAGAGAAAGAGGAGGAGATGAGAGCGAAATTATAACTAGAGTTGTCTCTCCTCGGCGTCCCTCCGAAATCTGATTGGGCTGACAGCATGGGTGCTTATTTGGCGCTGGGCCGCCTGAACGCTACCACGCTGTTACATGTCGTGCGCGAGTAATGCAGGAAAAAACACATAAAACAATGTCCCATTGGGATAACAACCTCTTCCACTCAAAATGCTTTGAAAGCTTTAAATGGCCTTGTTTCCGTCCCCTCCTTATGCTTACTAGAAACTATTGCTTGTTTTGTTTTTTCTTGCGGCTTGATGCAAAGCTTTAATGAAGCCTCAGAGGTATTGGGCATCATATGCAATTACCGGGCTTACACAGCGGAGAATCGCTGCATAACATACGCTACCAGGAACCCGCCGCTGTGTAGGGGCTCCGCTGGAAAGCTGCCAGTTAAGTGTGAGTGAGATGTACAAGGACGAGACTTAAGAAACAGCGTCAACCACACGCACAATAATTAGATGGAATGCGCTATGAGCCTCTCTTAAAGGGCATGTCCTCTCATATGAATGTCAACAACTGTGAGGTTCTGCTGTGTTTCTTCAGTAGATGTGTAGATGGAGGCAGGGGGGAGGCGCTAAGGATAAATGGATAAAGCAGATTGGATTGATAAATATATTCGCTGCATGCTGACATGCTGGCTTTTGTGTGTGTGTTAGCGAGCTCTTCAAGAATGTTTGCGCCGTTTGAGGCGACCGTTCGAGGAAGCGGTGAGGGGCTCTCCAGACCGCAGCTCTAATTAACTCAATTGCCAATACATTACCTGCCTTTGTTTTGTATTTCTTAGCAGACTTCATAGGGATTGTGCGATAGCATGCGGCCCCAGCCGTCATCGTGGAGCGCTGTGAGTTTGAATACGCACCGTGGGGGTTGTGGGGTTATTGTCTGCGGAGATGGATCCCGTAGTGCGGTCTAGAGAGAGGCCAAGGTTAAATAGTCCCCCGCAGAAACCCTGCCGAAGCGGTCGAGATGGAATGAATGGGAGTCCTCAAATAGAAAGAGAAAATGAGTCGAAAAATGTAAAGCTTGCGATGAACACGATTTGTCTGTTCAGAAAAACAAGCAAATTTACCTTTCAGAATAATACGTCTTCATCGCGCTGAAACGGACACGATCCATCACGTCCCAAAGTTCTTTTTGTCAGATTTTAATTGGACGAGCAGGTCCGGGCACGTCTCTCCACTCTCTAATGACAAACACATTTGCAATGACAGATATATACCAGACCTCAGGAAATGATACTTCCTCCGGCGAGCAGCTCCAGAACGGATCCAGTGCGCCTGCTGCCCTCCTCCCTCCATTGGCTTCCTTCCCAGTCAGCGATCTTTTTTAGATTTGACTTATGAAAATAAAAACACTCGCAATCCATTAAAATAAATTATATTTTGCTGACTGATTTATCATCCCCTGAAGGTTTCGAACAAGAATAACTCGGCATTAAATGTCACCTTGAAATGGATTAAGGGAAAGATAGATATCGTAATTGTTTTTTACTGTGCGCGAATAAGTTTTGTAGCGTATTTCTGCTCTCCTGACAATCTTTATCAGCGGCGATTCAAAATGTCGCAGGGATTCTTTTGTAAAGACAGCTTGTCAGTTTTTGACGCCATCGAGGAGGAGTTGACCGGCCTGCTGGAGCTGTTGCCTTGAGAGATGAACTTCACAATGAGAGAGTGAATGATTCAGATGATTAAAAAGAGGACGAGAACAAGCGCTCTAATTTCCCTCCACAGCAGGTGGTCGTCATCCATCCTTCCAAACAGCTGGTGGGAGGGAGGGCTGGGGGCTGGTGAGGAAGGGGTCCAGGCCCGATGCCCCCGTCACCCGCCTTAATGACAACACGCTGCTTCCCAGTCGTCCAAACAGCAGCCATTGCACAGATGTTTAATCTGCGTTTCTGGCAAAATGATGTTGAGACCACTCCGAGACGTTTTCAAATCGCCATGAAGTGCTGGCCTAGTCTTCTGAGTGGCTACAAATTTTGAATAGCATGAAAACATGTTTTTTTCCGATGTGGGAAATTTACAAAATTTCACAACGTTTCTAGTGTTCCTGTAGCTCAGTTGGTTGAGTTAACCCAAAAAAGAAAATTCTATTGTATCATTTACTTACTCTCTTGAGATTTCAAAGGTGTATGACTTTCTTTCTTTTGTAGATCAAAAAAGAAGGTATTTTGAAGAATGTTGGCGAACAAACAATGGTGGTATGCATTGACTTGCACTGGTTTTGTCTATACAATTGAAGTCGTCAATTGGTGCCACGATTGTTCAGTTAATAATGAAAACTTTCTTAAGAAGTTGGCTAGTCAACCATTGTTTTGCTAAATATATATTTTTATTCCTATTAATACATCTTAATTCTTACATTTTACATCTGTTACATTTATGCTATTTTAATAACTTTTATTTCAAAAGAATTGAAAAAATAGAAAATTTAGTAAGTCCAAACTTTTAAACAGTAGTAAATGCAGTTAAGACATGTTCCCATTCACGTCGTTTGAGCTTGAACGCTCATTTGACCATTGGAATATTAAGCCTTGCTTCCTAATCCATTCCCCCCTTCGCCTCCATCATTTCCATGCCCTCTCTCTATGCGGAAAAGTGAAAAAGTGGAAGCAGCCACAAATAAAATCAATGGTGCTAAAGGGGTAAACACAACTAGCACGAGAAGAGCCAGCTAACCGCATGCCACACATCTGTTTGAAGTGCCAACGTTAGGGGCAACCAGACGTAGACTCACAGCGTGATGCGTCTGGAGAAGAAAGGCCAACTGACTTTAGTTTAGGGGTCCAGACTTAATTAAAATTATCACACGCTGCAGAGAATCAAGCGGAGATGCGCGGCGCGTTCCGCCACGATAAACAGAAAGCTGGTGTAAAAGGGACTTTGGCCCCACCTCCTCGTTCGTTTGATCTGTCGCAATGGTCCTAACAGGCTGACCGCATCACCATGGGTATCAAAGGGAGGTCTTTTAAGTCTCCACAATCTCCTGCACCATGGCGGTCCCGCGCTCTGGGGTGAAGGTGCCATCTCTGCTAATTATTTAGCATCAGGAATGAGTTTGATTTAGACCTTGATGTTTTATTGGTTGATGTCTTCAGATGGTTCTTGTCGCTTCCTTTCTCACTGCTTTCTTTTTTAATCCAACAGTACTGATGGGTGCTATTCTCGGGGTGCCAGGCTGTCCATAGTTGGCATAGGCTGGCAATCTCTTTGTTTAGGAAGGTGTTGGGTGGCAATCGACACAGTGAATGAAGGGGATTTCAGTGGTTATGTTTTCTCTCCTTTCTTTTGCTCCTTTCTAACTTTTGGTGTTCTCGTCAACAGAAGATGATTATGTTCATTCTAAGGCTGTTAGGTCCAGTTTCACCTGTGGACCTATTTAGACATTTTTTTTAAATGTAATCGTTTTTGTTCAATTATTGTCCTTGGTGTCAGTGGTTTTTTAGGCTGGTCCGGTGAAGCCGGGAAGATATTTGCATGTTGTAGGTCGGAGTTAAAGTTGATCTTTTTCAACGTAGCTGGTCTAAATTTGACACACATCAAATAATAAGCTTTTGCTGCCTCTACAGCAGAACTTTCTGTCTTTCATTTTCTCCCTTTTACTGGAGAACTGACCTTGCTCCCATGAGCTTTGCTCAGCCAAGCCCTTTCCACTCCTGAAACAGATAACAAGCTTGCTCTCTGCCTCCGTCCTGCTTCGTCATGACCTTTCATTTCATATCTTCCTCCATCCTTCTGTTCACCCACTTTTTGTTTCAGCTCCCTCCTAACTTTGTGTGGAAATGGAAAGCAAATTTTCCATTGATAGCCTGTAATATTCTACAATTTATTTTAAACCATTTGAGATGTTCAACAGAACAGTTTTACCTTCATAACATTTTTAATGTCCGTGCACCAAAGTGCACCGATGCATGTTGTTATCAATAGATGCATGCATTCTACGGTATATATTTCCTGTAGCTTTGTTTTAAATTAAAGCATTTATTTGTTGATAATTCAGAAACGCTCTTAATAGCACGTATTGTGCAGTGATCGCTTTGTTTGCGTTAAGGTCATTTTACCGTGTTTTTTACGATGAACTTTTGTTGGATAAAGCGCATTAAAAATGAGACAAGAAGCAGGCTTATATTGGGCAGCTAAACAATGAAACTGCGGTTTCTATCCTGTTAGGCAGTGAATAATTGCATGTTGCCAGAATACGCCAAGCTTGAATGTGACCTTTCAGCAGCACAAAATACATATACATGCGCTGTGGCAAATAGATTTCATTCTGTGCGTCTTTTATATTCTAATTTAGTGGGAATTTATGCATGCCATGGGAGAGATTTCAGAGACGGCGTTCAAGCCTCTCAGATTTGCCGTTTGGAACATTAAACACAATGCACCGTGTAAAAGCATAGCTTGTTTGGAGTGAAGGATTTGAAAGAGAGAGAGAAGGCACGGGAGAGAGAGAATTAGTAAGTCGGGGAATGGAGAAAGTGAGTGACTTGTATCTGAGTTTTCCCTTCAGCTGCAGTGTGTGTATTTGCGTGTGTACGAGCAAGATTTTTGGCAGTTGCGCCTTTGCGCCTCTGAGTTCAGGAGTCGGGCTTCAATACTCTGCTTCCCCCCAACACACCTGATTCGCTCTGACAAAAGGCCCTAATGGCTCAATATTTTACCGTGGCGTTTGAAAACAGGCGGAGAGAGAGAGAGAGAGACTCTTCGCGCCCATCTGTCGCATCTGCTTCCTCTTCTACGTATGTGACATTCACTCAGGAGTCTTTTAATTCAGAAGCGCAACTTGGAAAGGGCTCTTCGAGCTCGTGACAAATTGCTCTGAAGTGCGATGATCGGATCGGGTTTGTCAACGTGAGAATTAGAGCGGAGCCGCATCTGTTTGGCACAGCCGTCGCTAGACAATTGAAACATTGTTAATATCAAGGTTAGGAAAAAACTTAAACGGGCATCATGTGTGTACGTTTCGGTGCAGATCTGCAGTCGAGATGAAGATAAATAATAAAATATTTTCCCAGTCCTTGTGGATTTACGAGTCTACGCTGGTTCCAAGTTGCCAACGCAGGCATCGTAAATATTAACCATAAATAAACAAACAAGCAAACAAACGAAATCAGTAGAAGCTGATAAAGTTGGTAATAAGAGTTCATTAATAACCGTAAACATCTGTTTTGTGTTAAACAACGCAGAAACAAAAAAGGCTTAGTCTATCAACAACTTTACCTCTACCAGCAGTCAGTTAACAACTACATCAAACTCAATTTCCAAAGGCTTGTTTCTGAGCTACTGAATGACCTTCAGTTTACACACTTTCCTGCCTGTGACGTGGAAGTGGGCTTTTTTCCCCCGTAGGGGCCAAACTGGGCAAACTGAGTGCGTTCTTCCAGCACTTAATAACCATTCACACTATCAGAATGCTTCATTACACACCTCGACCTCTGTGGCATTTTCTCTTCACTCCGGATTTTACGCCAGCTCGGCAAAAAAGAGTTGGGAAAGAAAGCGAGCGAGAGAGGGAAGGAAGGAAGGAAAGAGTTGGTGGAGAGAGAGCGAGATGGTCTGATTGTCAGGTGCAGTGTTTTGTAATTACTGTAGCTGCGGCTGTAGAGTTGAACTGTTCTGCTGGTTGGCTTTATTAGATTCTGTCAAACATCTCTCTCTCTCTCACACACACACACACACACACACAACACACTACACCCTTCTTTGTTTTAAACTGAATGCTTTCATACTAATAAAACCTGTTAGAGATAAGGTCTCCATTATTTCTCATCTCAACATGATGAAATTGTAAGTTCCGGACATTTTTTGCATAGAAAAGCTTAGTAAATGTAAGCAAGCTCTGAAATTAGTAAATAACTTCTCCTCCAGAGCTGTTTTATTTTACCTGTAAACCAGGATTTTTACTGGTGCCCGATAAGGACTAGATCATTTGTGACTCTGGACAACAAAACCAGTCTTATGGGTACATTTTTTCGAAATCTATATTTTTACATAATTTGATAGCTGAATAATTAAGCTTTCTATTGATGTATGGGTTGTTAAGATATGATAATATAATAAGATATAACTTTAAATATCTGGAATCAGAGGGTGCAAAGGGATCAAAATATTGAGAAAATTGCCTTTGAAGTTGGTAATAAGAGGCAATTTTACTGGTCATCCACTCACAAAAATAAAGTTTTGATATATTTACAAATGTAAATTTACAAAATATCTTCATTGAACATGATCTTTACTAAATATCTTAAGGATTTGTGCATAAAAGAAAAGTCTATAACTTTGACCCATACAATGTATTTTTGGCTTTTACTAAAAATGTTCCCCTGCTACTTAAGACTGGTTTTGATCCAGGGTCACATTTTATGTTGCCAGTATACATGAGCTCAATGTCAACGTTTCTTAGTTTCCTACAAAACTTCCACATAGCAACACCCTGGCAACAACCCCGAGCACACCACTCTTAAAAAGGATGTGTTAATGATTAACACATTTACAGTACGTGTAATTTTAACACATTTAATGAAAATTTTGCATGAATCTAGAAAGTAACAGCAGAAGTTGCTTTAACTGAACACAAAATTAATTGTTTAACCGATTTTAGCTGCATAGCAACAACCTGGCAACCACCAAGATCGCCCTAGTAGCTGCATAGCAACACCCTGGTTACTATCTTAAAGGGGAGAGTTTTGAGCTGTCACACTGACTCACACATTTAGCTTTAACGGTAGTTCAGTGCAGTCGTGTTTTGGGTATGTTGTATTTATTCATCTGTTTCTGTGGAGATGTTTTCTCGGTCCTCAAGGTCTTTGAGGTCAGTATATCTGTGAAGCCGATGACTGAAGTCACTGATATAATTAGCAGCAGTATTGTAGGAGAGAGAAGAGCACATTGAGTATCAGTTATCTGAAGATGCACTGACCTCTGCTCAGCTCTCTGAGTCAGCAACAGAGACTTGACCTACACACACACGCACGCTTACAGGCTCTCTCTCTCTGTGTCTCTCTTTATCTCTCTCTCTCTCTCTTGTCTCCTTCTCATTCCTTACACGCTCTCCAAGGTTCTGCCAGCTGGCAGTCGGGCAGCAGTCCTTATTTTATCTCATTTACAGAAACGTCATTGGCATTTTACGCATCATATACTCAGATGTGTCCTTCCAGGGCTGTGGATTTGTGGCCCGATGGATTGAAGTCTAGGACGCAAAAGAAGCGCATGTATGCTTTCCTGTATATTAGTGCTAGCAACGCCAAGGTCGTGGGTTCGATCCCAGGGGATTGCACATACTTAAAAACATAGTATATTATGATGCAATGCAAGTCACTTTGGATAAAAGCGTCTGCCAAATGCATAAATGTGAATTAAAAGTTCCAGTGAACATTATTCACATCATCAGATGTTTGAGACTCTCGGGCACCCATCAGAGCAAATTTGGTTAATAAAAATATCCTATATATATTATGTATTAGAAACAAATATTGATTTAGGGCTATTTCTTTTAGCTAATAACAATACAGTTATCATAATTAATGTTCAACATATGTGACCCTGGAGGACAAAACCAGTCTTAAGGGTCAATTTTTTGAAATTTAGATTTTTACATTATCTGAAAGCTGAAGAAATAAGCTTTTTATTGATATGTGGTTTGTTAGGATAGGACGCTATCGGCGGAATAACAACTGTTCACAAAGCTGGAATCTGAGGGTGCATAAAAAGCAAAGTATTGAGAAAACCGCCTTTGAAGTTGTAAATCTGAGGCACTTCAGCAAAATAAACAAAAATAAAGTTTTTTAAACTGTTGGAAATTTATAAAATATCTTCATGAAACATCATCTTTACTTAATATCCAATTTTTTTTGCATAAAAGAAAAGTCCATACCTTGTATTTTTGGCAATTACTAAAATGTTCCTGTGCTACTTAAGACTTAAGGTTTTGTTGTCCAGGGTCACATATGCACTTTGCTGTATGAAGCATCAAGTTGTATCCATAAATAAGTCTTTAATGTATTGCATAACTTTACATACCACTATTTACAGGAATGTACAATAAAATATTAGTAGAATTATAGTTGAATGATCTGTAATTCTTTCAAGCTTTTTTTAATGATGTATTTTATAGAGACTACATTGAAAGCCTGCATGATGGTGAGTGAATATCTCCAAACATAACAATAGCAAGAAAAAATCAACTGGTTTATCCAAGGCTAGGACCTCACAGTAAAGCAGGAATTCAAGTGTCTTCCTGTGTTCCCGTAACAGCACCGAGCTCTCAAGGGCCGTGACCGTGACTGTTGAATAAGACCCGTACCACTCCTTCTCACCTCATCACGCCCGGGATGTGAGAACGCCACAGGCACAGACTATGATTTCAAGCAAATAAATAAAAAATCCCACCCTGCTGGAGGGTTGAACATCAGGTGAAGTGTTATTTTGTCAAACGGGTGATAAGACCATTAATCCACTCCAGTGCACCCAATCCAGAGTGACACGGTGGGCGGTGATACAGAGATCTCCATGACAGAAGAATCGCAGTTTCTTTTACTTGTATCTGTGTATGTTACTTTGCTTCACTTTTGTTGTTTGTTTTTCAAAGATTGGTCATCGTGTCTGTCCAAGCGAGGCACTGATGGATCATTATCAGAGTTGATGGGATGTTTGGTGTTGATCATTTATCCGAGAAATGAATGAAAAATATTTCGTTTCTTGTGGATAAAATGTACAAAAATAGACCGATTTGAATTGAATAGATCTGTATTTGATACGCATTTATATAGCATTAAATATTTAGTAAAAGTATTCGATATTTTGGTTGACGTGTTTGTTTTTTCAGATGCGTTTTTTCAAGTTTGACCAGCGTATAATTCTTAAAAATACTTCTCAAAACCTGCACAAAAACCACTTTTTGGATGTGCGTTTGTCACTTAAAGCCACACTTTCAAATCAAATTTCCATTTAAAATAATCAAATCTATTCCGGAACATATCAAAACTTTCATTTTCATTACATTGAGCTATGAAGACCAGGTGTTAAGTTACATTAGGCGAGACTCAGATGGAATGCGTTTGAAGGGGTCCCTATCCTTCCATTTGACCTTTGACCCTTTCAGTCAGGTGCGTGCCACATCTGGACTGCAAGCTGTTGGGGCTCGGTGCTTAATGTCTCATGTTTTATCATCAAGCGGTGAGAGGAAGTTCAATCTCATTTCAAAACTTTTTAGCTCAGTTGTTTGAAAATTGTGCTTACAACGCTAACGTTTGATACATTTGATTATGCATCAATGTAATGTTGTGCTACTGACAGAATAATTTGTGGCATTTATGTCACAGAAAAGATTGAAACTCCTACCCAAAAATGCACAATGTGTAATTAAGTGGTTGGAGGAACGGTTGCTGTGGTAACTTAAGGGGGCGGTGAGTCTTAAAGGTGATCGGTCAGCATGTGGCCACCGGCTCAGACTGAAGACACCCCGCGGCTAGCACGCTTCACGACCGCCCCTGGTCTCCGGTGGGGAATGATACACATTACAAAACAGACTCATTTGAATGCATTGCTTTGTATTCATAGGGGAGAGTTTTTCTAAAATGACCTTGAATGCTGGGGGTCACACGTCTGACTGCGTTAGCGCCCTCCTTCGCCAGACCTGTCCCCTTAACTTCATCGCCATAGTAACCTCAGCCCTCGGCAGCGAGGCTGACCTTCATGTGCTAAACAACAGTGCGGAGTGTAGGAGAACATTTAAATGTCTGCCAAAAGCCCATAACACCCTACAGGATGAAGGGAGTTCTCTTTCGCCTCTCATTTTCTTAATTTGATCAGTCATTCCCCGGCGCTTTGCTAACTCCGTGGCAAACTCGATTAGCTGTGATATGAAAGATCGGATTGTTGTAGTTACTTTTGCGTTGGAAATGACGGCGGGACAAGTTTTGTGGAACGGTTATCTGGAGACTAAAGTGGCTTTTCTATCTGACCTTAGATCAGCGAATTTGGCATCTATTCGGTTACGGCATGGTGCATTAGTGGGGTCTAGAGTTGGGAGTGCATGACTGGTTGGAGTTTCACCTTGCTCAGTCCGGTGCCGTGTCCTCCTAAAGCCCGAGAAGAGCGTCAGCTATTTACTGGCATTGGCTCGCAGCACTGCCGCCCCAAAAATAGAGGCACAGTAATCACAATTACACAGCCAGGGTGGAGGGCTGAAGTGTCATTTAGAAAAATAATCAAAAAGTCATCTCCCTCTCTCTCTCTACCCCCCGCCCCCATTTGTCTCTTTCTCTCACTTTTGAATCTGGCACAGTTTCAAGTAGCCTTGTTCAAAGCTATTACTGGAACAGTCTAAAGAGCAAAGAAAAGGTTGATGAACAACAGGGAAAATGGACAAATTGTAAAGGTGGGAAAGAGCCGGTTGCCCTCTCCAAGGCAAAGACCTGCCGAGTTCTCTTCAAATACGGTACGCTGAGAAATCTCTACCTTGCTGGGAGTGTAAGCGGGGATTCAAAACGAATATGTTGATTTAAACGTTAAGTTACATTTAACGCTTTTGAATGGCCTACATCTGCGTTAATGCATTGCAGTTACAGTCAATAAGACTGTAAGTACATTTATATACTCGCCATTAGCGCCGTTTGATTTACTGATCACATTAAGAATCACTGTGTTAAAATGAGTTAACGTATTTTAAACACTAAAAGCTGAGTGTTGTAAACTGTATTCCTTATTTATTCTCGCCTCGCAGTGCTTTCTCTGACCTTTAAGATGCAATACTGCAATTTGCATTTTGGCCATTTCACAGACATTAAGCCAACAAACAATACCATAATTGTGTTTAAAGCCGAGAAGATTCCACAGCCACCAAATGTAATCTCACTGATGGACTGATAGACTGAAGCAATTTAATTTCTATTGAGGGTCACAGCAATTTACCGAGTGCTAATTCACTTTAAAAATGCTAATAGAAATGCAGTGAAGTATTGGGTGTGCATTTACACGACAGTGGGAAACGGAGGCTAATCGGGTTTTATTTTAGAGGTTTGTGGTGGGGATGTTAGGGGATTGTGGGCTATTTTGTGTTTTAATTGTGTGTTTGGGTAAATTTCGTAAATCCAACATTTTAACTCAACTCAATGGGAATTAAAGTAAATAAAATAAAATAAAATCATTTATATTCATAGGACAATTCAGGATTTTATTTTGCATTATGATATTTTCTTGACAACCCCCCCACGTTCTCTTAATCGTTTACATTTGGGTGTTATTTTTCCATCCATTAACAATAATTTCATTGCTTTAAAGATTATTCTATTCTGTTGTATTGTTTAAAATAATATTTTGAATTTTTTTTTTTGTGTTTTTATTTATATATTTTTTGTTTTTATTTAAGGTATTTCAGCAATATGAATAGCTTATTTGTCACGAAAAACACCACAAAACTTTTCAAATTTGTTTAAGCACAAAATATTTTTTATTTTTATTTTGAGAGAACATTTTACCCATATGTTTTACAGATATCGTGAGATTTATGTGTTTGTTTGTATGTGTTCCTGTACTCATAAATTCTTAAGTGCCCTTCAGACAAGCAACTGTTTTCAGTTACTGTAACTAGAAGCAAAAATCTCCTAAACAGCAGTGCTGTTCTAAGAAACTGCTGCACTCGTCTGCCTCTTCCTAGCTGCACGGGCGGATTTGACCCTTTTCCCCGAGGACTCGGGAGCACCTGGGCCTGGGCTGCAGCTGCACTGGGTCTTAATGCAATTATCTCTCTCTGCCTGTGAGTCCAGTGGATGCTCTCCCTGCCCACTGACACTTCCACAGATAAAGCAGTAGCTACCTAGGCCGTGCGTAAACCTCTACGATGTTGCGTATATGGGTCAATGCTATCCACTAATGAGATGAACCCACACATGCAGCGATGGCGCCTTCACTTTTTTATGTACTGTATGTACGCTGACTGAGGCACACTCGGTCGGTCCCATGTGTTTTAAATCATAACCCGCAGGGGTATAAATCACCTCCGGCAAGGCGCAGGGTGATTTAGGAGAAAGTTGCGTGTGTCTACTTGAGGGTGTAAGTACATGAAAAGTATGTTAGGGAGAATGAATGGCCGCATTTGGAGGGGTGTCACGCGCAGTGATGTCGATGCATACACAAGCAGATCATAGGCGACCATGCGTCTGCAGGTTTTTATATAGCGCCGTGGATTTCATCTTCACGATCTGTCTCAGTACGGGCTGACATTCGCATTTACGTTGTCAGCGGTTTTTAAGGCCCATCGTGTTGTACATTTTATGAAGTCGTACTGACCTTTTAAAAATGTTTTATAACTTGAGGGTAGACAATGGTTTTAATAAGAATCACATTTATATTTCCAGAATGTTTTAAAAGTTTTCATGTTGTTTACATCTTTAATGTTTTATATAGTCACTCAAAGTTTTTTACGTTTTTTTGAAGATATTTGTGTGGCACGTGGCTGAAAATGGCAGGAGCTTGGCTGAAAATGTTCTGCCCGAAGGCACAGCGTTCTGCCCGAAGTTGAGCATTTTTCAACTCTGGGCGCCCCCTTGAGCGCCGGTGCTGAGCACGAAAAAAAACGCAGCGTTTCCATTGAAAATAGTTGGTGGACACAGCCCCTAACACAGTTATGACGACATACCTGGACCGGACCATATTCGTTGCCACGACGTACCATAATAACGTTCCAGCGACGTAACATTGTGATTCCCATTTTCGTTGTGAGCGCATAACATTTGACGTTGTTGGGACAATGTGATTACCTCCTGAAGTCATACAAGAAACGTACCATATTTGTCCCAGCGACGTATAAATAACGTTTCTGGGACGTGATGACGTGACGGCATTATCAATAACATGGAGGATTAAATGAATTTGTGATTTAATCTGTGCGTTAAAGAAATAATTTTATGCATAATTGGAGTAATTCTTTATTCAAATATGTATAAAGCACAGTATCACGATTATAAAACTCAACACAGCACTGTATTTATACTGTAGTACATAACATAAATAATCAAAAGCTTCAACACAATATAGAGGATTTAAAGCAGACATTTATTCAAAGAGACTTATAAACATTATGTTTAAGTTTAACATTATATTCTTGTTTTACCACATAAGTTTAGCAGGACTCTTTGCAGAACAGCTAAGATGCGTGCGCGCACATCAGAAGCATGCACTAAAAAAATAGAAACACATTTTTAATTGTGGTATCCAGTTAAACGTCTGTTTAATAGCTGTGAGAAGTTGGATTTATAGCATTCGTCTTGACATTATACCAGATTTTACTCTGATCATAAATTTTCCACACAATAACATAATAAATAGAAATGACCAGATTCATTAATCAAATGTGTCCAGGTTTATTTGAAGACCAGTACACCATGCCGCTTCTCCAAGGGAATAATTCACAACGTTATTTGAGGACGTGGCTAGAACGTTTCTGGAACGTAAGCAAAAATTCGAAGGAATGCAACGTTGCAAAGACGTCCTTAGAACATGGTCACAAAGTAATCTGAAGAACAAATGAAGACGATCTAGCGACGTCGTCAGAACATACTGTTGGCTGGGCAGTTGCTAGGGTTTTCTGAGGGGTTGCTACAGTCTAGCACTGCTAGGAGGTAACTAAGGGGTTCTTGGCCTAAAATGTCTGGTCATTTTACCTTATGTGTAGTGGTTTTAGCAACTAGCCCTGATCAAAAACTGTAAATAGTAAACACTTGTACATCTTTTCATATGATTTTCTTGCGTGGGCCTTGTCTGTATGCGAAGTGCATCTTTAATGGAGTTATTTATACGTCATTAACAACTAGTTGTCCAGTTCAGTTCCGTACACACTGTGTGGAATTTCTGTAAATGCGGTTGTCACTACCTCTATTTTTTTTTGGGAGTTAATTGGGTAGTAGAAAGCGGTCGTCACTTCGAAACATAGTGAAGTGAGTGTGTACAGAACAGGATTGAGCACTAAATGGTGAAGTGACAACCGAATTTAGATGCATAGTGTACGTGGCCATTAAAACACTGGTTTACAATGGTAAACACAGTGACTTGACCATAGTGATTTTTATTCCTACTTTGGAAAGTATTCCTCTTCTTTGGCTTTCCTAGAACCATGAACTTTGGTGAATAACAAAGACATAAACACCAAACAGTGGTTAAAGCTCTAGTATGATCAATAGTTGCAAGCACCAGAAATAAACACAGTATTTTACTCGATTCAGCTCTGTCAGATAGCATGATGTAACCCGCTCTCACTTGCTGTGATGTACTGGAAATATTTTATGTGCTCCCTAAACCTACTGATGTATTATTTGTCAAATATGTCTTTGATCAGTGCAAGTTGTCAGCAGCATTTGTGGAATTTTACAAGAACCGACTGACCCTCTGATCTGTGTCTTTTAACAGTCACCACCAATATGGATGATTCGTCTTGCATTTAAAATTCTCTTATCACAAGCTGGGCACATCAATCACGCTAAATTTGCGTTCGATGCGCAGCGCGTTCTGGATGCGGCAGAGATTAAAAGCGATCCTTCTGTTGCTATGAGTTGATCAAATCTGTTTTGAGTCTTCGCGTTGATATTAGTATTTTTCCCCCGTTCTGTTGTTTTGTTTTTCCAATCAGTCAACATGGTTGGCTATCAAGCAGCGACCTGTGTTTTTTCCACAGGGTAGGTCCAGGCAGAGCATCAGAAAGCGACCCTGGTTCCTTTCACAGCAACGATAAAATGCGAGTCGGTGGAAAATAGGGGCCTTTTGAAGATGCAGCTGGATTTGCTTTCCTTTTCATTTCCCTGAAGGGCGCTATTCAAGTTTTTAAGCTATGTGAATACATGGAGATTCTCGCCGGTTGCGACGCATCTCGAAACAGCAGCTTGTGCCTGGGCTTAAATGTCAGCGGCGGAGCAGGACGCGTGTTTTTCTGTCCTCGTCTGAACTGTCAGCCATCGTAGGTTCTTTTCCTCTCTTGAACCTACTTGCAGCTTGTTATTTAGAGGAGGAGAGAGTGGAAAGGGCCACCTGGGACTGTCACATCCGCTGATGGACTTGTAGATACATCCGTCTTGAGGGCTCATGCTTTTTACAATCTTTTTATGAATTAACAGATTCCCCCCCCCCCCCCCCGAGACGTGTCGTACCCTTGTGTAACCTTGTTATGTTCTTGTTTTTTGACGCGTCCTGCTGTTTTTATGCGTTTGGTTAAGGTGCACCAAAGGGTTTTATAAAATGACTGTGACCGTCCGTCAGTATAAAAGCTTATATCATTTTATTTATAAATTTCCAATTTAATGATGCAAAATACATTTTCCTTGGCAGTCTGAAGTTGTAAAGAATTTTTTATCCGCCATTGCCTGTTGAGGAAAAGCTGTAATATTGTACTCCTGCTGCATGATAGTACTCCTAATACTAAACTCTTGTAAATGAATTGAACAACTAGCAGAAAGGTCCTTCAAGGCACCTAAAGTTTGAATGAATCATTAAACTCTTATATTTATCTTTCAGGTACTCTTTTGCTGTCTCCCTGCTTATAATTTATTCATCGGAAAGTTGTGGAGCATTCATAAGAGTTAGCGTTGAGTAATTGGATTTTAGTGTGGGATGGTTAGGGAGAGAGGAACGGGCGAACGAGGAGTGGGGGCTGAGGAGAGAGAGAGTGTGCAGGCTTGTGTGGTTTGGCAGAGTGCCGGTACAAACTGTTTCAAAGTTTTAGGGCCTTTATTTATTTTTCAATCATCTCTGTTTTATTATCAGAAATCCCTGGACAGCCAGGTGCATAATCTAACATTGTTCACGAGGCTAATTAAAACTCAGCCAGGCTTCTAGTCTATTAAATCCTTCGAGCTTGGATGGAGAGTGCGAGATGTTGCCCTCCGTTTCTAACAAGGTCTGTACCGTATTCACGTCACATGGTTCCGCTGCGATGGCCGGCTGCCATTCGTTCGCAGCATCCCCCGACCTCCTCCCGCACCTGAGGGGTGTTGCGCCCTCCTAACATTTCCAGTGGCTGATTTTCCCCCACATTTGTGTTTACAAGTTCTGCCCGTGCTCTTTACGCCATCCTGGGTGGGCACCCCTCGGTGCCAGCGCTTTGGGTGCCTCTTTTTTACTGGCTGGATGGCGGCATCAGTGACTGTGTGCGGGGGGTTTGCCAGACCCCGGCGTTGCCCACAGGCACAACGCTCAGCAGAGGGTCTCCGAGGTGAGAGGACCCCGTTCTAATCATGACACCATCTGTTGCAGAGAAGGTTACACTAGTGCCACGCTGATATCACTCTTCGCGCATCCCGACTAAATGTCTTTTTTTTCTCTCCGTCTCCACGGGGCCGGCAGAGGGGCCGTGCATCTGGGGGGTCATATAAACAGCCAGAGGGCAGAGCTCAGTGACTTCTGAGGGCCCCCCAGTTTGTGCCATCTGGACCTGACGGACGGAAAAAGATCAGGCCCTGTGGGAGTACAGAAAAGAGTGTGTGGGCCCGTTTGGAGGCTATGGGTTGTAAATGCGTTGTTGATGTTTATTTTAGATACCCCAAAGGTCACCTTTTAATTGACAATTCAGCAAAAAAGTGCTTTTTCTGAGCCAGTGCATGCAAGGATTCATAGGAAATTGGAGAAAAACATTTTGGAGATGTAAGCTTGCCAAACTTCACATTATGTACGTCTCATTTTACATGTCGTGTGTGTGTGCGCATTTTTCATTGTGCTCAAATGAGTTTCATTCATTTTTTTCAATTCTGCAGCTTTCAGTGAGTTTGTAAGAATACACCTTCATTAAAATGTCTCCTTTCATCTTATAGCGGATACCGATCCACAATACAATCCATCCAGACGGCAGCGTAGTGCAAGGCGAAGGATTAACGCTCGCTCGCTGCTAATTGCTGTCCACCACAGCCATGCTGCTTATTTTCTGGGAAAGCCATAAACGCCCGGTTAATCTCCACAAATGACTCCATTGTTCGGATCTTTTATGCGCACGTCACTCAAACTCACCCTATCAGGTGCACAGTAAACAAAAGGTAATCGTGTCTTACATTGTAACATTTGCCTGGGGAAAAATCCCAGAGTAAAGCCTACGAGAAGTGTCCTCAATGAGCGTCCCCTGTCAGGCAGAAAAAAATCAAACCCCGCTTTAAATTTATTAGACCCTTGAGCAAAGTCAATATGTTTGATTTGTCGGACATGTTTTTTTATAAAGCGCCTCTGTCGGATCGTCTTTCTTCTCGGGCAAGGTTTATACCCCACAGCGCACAAGCTAAATCACGCTCGCTCGGAGCTGTCCGCGCCCTCCGCCTCCAACGTCAACAGTGGTTTGTTGGGGAAATACGTCTTCTAATGATTGCCGTGGGGCACAGGTACATATTTAGCAAGTGGGGCTGAATCGGGCATGGCAGCGCGGAAACGCACGGACTCCGGAAACTACGGCGAATGAATGGGTGGGAATAAATCGAGTGCGTTCGGTTGAGATGCTGTGAGGGACAAGGCGGCGTTCTGCATATTCGAGAGCTGCTTGACCTTTGGCTGGAGAGGAAAGGGATTAGACCACTACCTGCTTTCTCTGTCCTTTCCGTGCGAGTTTAGACTTCAGCTCTGTGGAGATTAAGTTTCAATTATATTTCAAATGCAGCCAGCTTGAAAAGACAGGCAGAATAGGTTTAAGAGAGGCAGACTTTGGACGTCTCGCTTTAAAAGCGAACAGACAGGTGAGTGGTCTGAGTCATGGCCGACTCGAGAGAGAAAGGTGATTGTGTCTTTTTCTGCATGTACAATTGCTTTAGACTTTCATTTAGTTTTCATATTTCATAACCTGTAATCTGTGCAAGTAAAGAAAATGACCTTGATTCAAAGCGGTGAATCATATTTTGTTGACAAAGTTGACAAAGTACATGTGTTCTATTGTGTAACAATAATAATTTAGAAAATAAACAGTTAATAATACATGATTAAATTTGTTAATATTTATATTTAGAATGTACGGAAGCATGAGAGAGATTCATTTTCATTGATTGTTTCCCTGTCACATCATAGGACACATATTCGGTTTATCTGTTAACTACCCATTTATACGTTTTTAAGCTACCAGGTAAACTTTTTCAGGAAATATCAAACATTGTTTGACGCCATTTGAATTAAAGCCACCTAAAGTTAAGTCGCCTACGTGAAGTAACTTGCAATTTTGTTTTAAACACACGATGATATAAATTACAGATTGCATCTTTAAATGTCCAGTTTATGAGATTTAGAGGCATCTAGGGGCGAGGTTGTGAATTGCAACCAACAGCTCACTCCACCCCTCCCTTTTGAAGCACTACGGTGGTACACAGAACCAAGATGTTGTCATATTTTTGCTTCTTTGCTGAAGGAGATAACGTATTTATGAAACGCGTTCTGTAGAGCAGTTTGTCCATTTAGGGGGAACTCTAGAAACAACATGGAGGATTCATGTAAGGGGACCCGCGGTGTATGTAGATAGAAATAGCCCATTCTATTGTAATAAAACATAACGCTTGATTATAAATATACTTCTGAATAGATAGTTATGTATATTATATTGCACTATTGTCTACAGAACCTCCAAAAAGTTACACCCTGGACCTATAAATGTTATTTTAGCAAACTGTCATTTGGTCCTGGGTCATTCTGGTTTTTATACAGTGAATATTCAATATGCTTTTTACATTATATAGAAATGTTTTATTAAAGTAAAATGGTTAACCATACATAATGTTCTTATCGTAATCACCTAAAGTGCCTAAAGTACAACTATTTCACAGCCAGTCAGAAAGCATTTTGTTATTCAGTGTACAATTTTGAGTAACGCGATGTTGGACCAGTGAGATTTCACACAACGTTAGATGATTCACTGTACCTTTGTTCTCAAAGTCTCTCTATTTGTAAGAAAGGCAGCTTAGAAGGTTCTGTAACTAGCCGGCAATACCTTATTGTACACATGCTGAAAATAGAGACTCGGCTTAATAACATTAATGTTGTAAATCAGAGATCCCCAGCACATTGGCCCAGAGCAAAGAACTCCTCCTATTATGGGCGAATTAAACTTAATCCATAGGTGGATTTTGACTTTGATCTCCAAAGTGTTTGGCTCCATTGTCTCCGATTTTAAACAGAGTAGCTCGCGGGCTCGCGAGGCCCGGCTGGCCGTGGTTACTGCGGAGTGCTCGGGCCCTTTCATCTGTGCCTAAGCCCTCTTCCGGAACCGTCACGAGCCGAGGTGCTAGAAGGGGTAACCATAGTGACAGGCGGTAATTGGCCTGAGAGCGTTGGCACAGCTGTCGCTGTATTTGAAGTATTTACTCTAAACCACTGAGGCTTCCCACGTGAAATGGAGGATATCAAATGCTGCACTTTTTATAATGGATGAAAAGTATAAATCGCAGGCTTTTCGGTGTCATGTTTTTAAACATATTCCCAGCTTATTTTAGGAAACGTCACTTTCGTGGATCGCGTGTTTACTTCAGGTCAGAGTGGATTGGATTGGTTTAATGCTTGGGAGACTTTTAAACTTCGTCCGGTATAACTCGCACATAGCACAGTCAATCGCTATACTTGATCGTGACTGTTAGACCAACTTGTTTAACTTAATTGTAGCACAGAAAAGAGGTTGTCAATAGTTACACAGATAGATTCTGTAATAGTATCACATTTGAAGTTTACCGTTGAAACAGTAGGATGCTCGTGCAATTTTTTTTTTACTAAAAATACGTTTTTTTAGGATGATATTGGATGACTCTGCTAGTGGCTGCAAAATAGAAATTGTGTCGTGTGAGATGAACCTCAACCGACCGGCTTTTAAACATTTAGATTTTTTTTTAAAGTTTCAACCTCCTGAAAGTCATTTTTGCTGGCGCACTGTCATCAGTGGACCCTAATAACAAAATGTGTGGACCCAATATTGGGCTGTGTTCGATTTAAGCTCCCCGATGCCTTCATTAACACGTTCTAGAGAGCGTACATAGTCCCCATGTTCCTGACTCAGGCGGCTGGGGTTCATTTTAAGCCCTGGGTGGCTCTCTGTAGCATCCATAGAAATGCAGAGCTCAGAATGCAAAGTAGAAAAGCAGATAAGATCGAATCATATCAACATCTAATATTAAGTAAATACTATTGTCTTTTAAGTGAAGTAGGAAAGAAAGATAATCTTATGATTTGGAGTAATATTAGAAAGCCTTTGATCCAAATTCAGTTTTTTGCATATTGGGCCGGTCGCTGTGTGCTTTTCTAAATGACCTCATTATAACGTCTCTGTCTTGGTAGGATTCCACAGATTCTAATGAGCCTCTTTTGAGTTTTAAGGATGTTTTACTGCGGCAGAATGAATCAAGTCTTTTACAAATCATTTCCATCTTTAACTAATGCAGTGCAGGTCATGACACATTTAAAAGTTTAGAAACATTTCTTACTTGAACTTTTATTTCCGTGTAAATATTCAGCACAATATTTATGGAACATTTAAATATTTTAGGGGTAGTTTTGCTACGGTTACAATGATTCTTAGTAGGGCTTTCACGATATCAGATTTTCACTACAAGATTATCATGGCCATTATCACGATATTTCTTGCAACAATGATCGGCAAAAATCATCATATTGTTTATTTTATTTGTTCTCTTTCCAATGGATCTCTCTCAAATAATGAATGTAGGGAAGCAGAGAATTTGTATTAATTGTAGAATTTAAAGCAAAAATTTGAATCTATGTTTAATATTTAAATTATAATTTTGTATGATTAACAAAATATCGATACCCTTGTTTTTTTAAATCAGGATTATCGTCAATGCCGGTATATTGTGACATCACACATGTTTACTATTTAAAGAACAACAATGCAAAGTCAAGTCAAATGGCTTTTCATTGCTCTTGTCTGCATCAATCGGACTGTAAAGTAATTTTTTGTAGGATTTTAAATAGTTTCCAACTATTGCACGAAAACTCGACAAATGTACCATTTCAATTTCTGTTAGCATAAGATGATGTACTGACTGTTCGGCGTTCACAATCGGAACCGAATCGGTTTTATAATTTATGTAATGAACTTGCCCTTTGGAAAAGAAACACGTGGCACGATTATACAGAAACCGATGCGTATGTGTGATGTTAGATTTGGCTGGAGTGGATCTGCGGTTTATCCAGCTGTACACACACTAGGGACCCAAAGCCAAGCTGGCAGCCACTCATGCTTCTCAGTGGATCCGTGATAGATGGAGAGCAGAATATCTGGGCCTCTTCTGTATCAGCAAAGGGCTTAATTGAGAATAAGAACCCTCCCCAGGAGACGCGGGACCGTATCACAGCAGCTGCTCCTCGCCGAGCGGCTCGCCGCTTTTGAGGATCGGCCTAATGTGCTCGTGCAAAATGGCAGCCAGGATGAGTGAGAGCGAATCAGCTCTGTCTTCTGTAAGAAGCCTGTGTTTCCACTTCCTGTGTCTGTGCTCGTCCTTCTTCTCAATGGTTCCTCTCAATGGCTTTCTAGCTGTTATTCATCAAAGCTCATATTCGATTCAATTTCCTAATACAGGGATAAATAGGCCAGTGAGATGGCTGAGAAATTACTTGATGACTCCATGCCTGACATTTTCGATTTCAGTCTGGCAGAGTTTGAAGGCTGGCAAACTCTGAGAGCCCAGATGCCTCTAGCGACTTTGCAGCCAGCATTGGCACTCAGGCCCCTCAGGTTGTGTTGAAGAAGCACTCTAGCACAAAATGTAGAAGTTGGCTATTTTTTGCCTTATTTTATATGTTTTACTTTAAATGTTGCTCTGTATCGTTTTCCTTACCTCAGGGAAGGGCTGTCATCTTAGGATGATATTACCACCGATTTGACAGATTTGAGGCTTGCGACTCAATGTTTGATGCAAGACCTCTAAGGATATTCGGGAAGTTTATATAAAACCAGAAAAACGATTTTAAATGTATTTAGTTTTCTTTCGTGTTGTGGTGTTTGTTTCATTTGATCATTTGGATATTTATCTTTTAAGTGCAACGTCATATGCAGTCTAGTTGCTTTTTGTTACCATGTGAATGGCATTATTTTAAAGAGTCTAGTTTTAGGTTGCAATATTAGAACATTGTTTTGAGTTAAGATGTTAATTTCATGGTTACACAAATCTGTAATATGGAATGATGTATGATAAAACGTGTATTTCGTATGCCATGCCAGTTGTTGGCGATGCCACTTTAAATGCATGCACCTGGGCACATTCATACCCAAAAGTTCCTTTTAAATACCTTTTGTTGGTGTACATGTGTCCACGTGTCCAAATGATGCCATCGTTTTCACAAACTTGTGTTTTTGTAGTTTATACCGAGTCCAACACACATGAGTGCTTCTTACAGGAACTTAATTTTTCCTACACTGCGAAGTTCAGTATGTGTTGTTTTCCAATTCACTCACTATTGTTCCTGCGAAAGCCAATACATTTTCCTGGACGTCACCTTCAGGTCAGCGTTCATTTTGTTGTGCTGTCTTTGGTCCTTCGTCTTTGTTGTCTGACAACTCTGCCTTCATCTTTTCCTCCAGGGAGAGTTATGATGAAAGCCGTGCCTTTGTAAAGTGTGTGTGTGTCTAGCGTGAAAGAGATTGACTGGTGTAAGAGAGACACTGATGAGTAAGATTGAGCGCTCCCAATGCAGCTAACTTAATGTTGATTGAATGACAGGCGGGGTACGATGGGCACACACTGAGGTGTGAGCGCACGCGTGCGTTTAGCCCACAGGTTACACAAACCTGTAATTATTTTCATCACGCAAGTTTGGAGTCTTGCGAGAAGCTCAAAAAAATGGAAGAAAAAGAGGGAACTCGCTGCTTGACGGATGACAACATTGTTTATGCCTGCTGCTGCTGAGTTAGATGCAATTCAATCAGGCAGAGAGATACATATATTTTATTGCAATTATGCAAAATAACAATGTCACCCCGAGCCTCCTGGCTCTCATATTCCACCGTCTTGATTTTGGTTATTACGTATGCGGTCCTCGGTAAACATCGCTCTGCTGTAAACGAGTCAAGCCTTCAAGAAACGGTTCACCCAAAAATGAAATTTCTGTCATTGTTTAGTCTTCGAAAGCCATACAATAGCTTTGTGTGCCAGAAATATCAATCTCGGTTTAAATGCCATGAAGGTCAGCAAATTCAATGCTGCCAACTACGTTCAATGGAAACTAGCTTGAGGCTGTTTGGAAAAAAAGTCGCTAAATGTCGCTAGATGATGTATGCTAAGCAAATATGTTCATGTTTATATGTCAAAGCATATTTTAAAAAACAAAGGAGCAGGTCACTAGATTAATGGCCAAGCGGTTAAAAAAAAGTTGCTTAAGGTGTCTGAAAAGTCCAACAACTATGTTGGCGACAGACAAAATGAAAAATTCTGTTATAGTTTTTCGATATAATTTCTTATTCTGCGTTTTAAGAGGAGTTGAATAACACGTTGTCAACACTCATCCCGGTGAAAAATGACTTGAGTGTAATTTCCTTAATACGGCATGATAAGGAACAATAAGCTTTTGCGTTTAATGACATTAGGCAGCCATCGCTGAGCTGTAATTAAATGGATTGAGACGAGTGATTAGCCAGGTTTGTTGAAACTATAAAACGTAATTGGAAATTTATGCTAATGTGAGAATCCCAAGGTTGCGTCTTGATCCCCGGGTGCCCTGGCCGGAGATGGCGATGCGGTGTCCGGGGCACACACAAAAAAAAGAGTAAAATTCAGAGTACGTACTGCCTCAAGACAGTGTCGATGTGCCTTTTTCAAAAATCACAGGTATATTTAGAGCACTTCAATTATCTTCATTTGCTTTGAAGTTTTTCATCTCCAAAACCCAGAAATGGGCACCTAGCAAGTTTTATACCTTTGAACCAGGGTTAGATTCACCGTTCAAGATAAAAGTACATTTATGAAGAACGCTTGATTTTGGTGATTAGGAACATAGTATATTTTGAACCGTTTAAAAGTTCAAGAAAACATAAAAGAATGTTGGCAACCCATTATTGTAATATTTTCTTTTTATTTGTAAAGTATGTTTTAATCAAATATACTGTAGGACATGTTTCAATCTGTCAGGATTTATTTGGATGGTGAAAAGTTGTCAATGAGTGGGATGAATAGAGTGGGTTTTTGGGGGATTATTAAATTAGTGCACTTCTTAAACAAACTGTTAAAAATATCAGGCAAGAAAATATAACTTGCGAGGAAGATGAATAAAATCAGCTTCATTTTTTTCATAGTCATTTAGTGAAAGTGCTATACGAAACCATACAATATTATTAAACTGTTTATTTAAAAATACAGTAGATTATAGGGCTATTCAACCATCACTCATGATACATCGCATTCTGAATAAAAGTTTGTGTTTATAGTAACATGTGTCTATTAACATACACATGCAAAATAGGAAATAGAGAAATGATTAAACTTTATCTTTTACATTAACATTTAGCAGACGGTTTTATCTAAAGCGACTTACATTGCTTTATCCTATACATTTTACATAGGTATTTGCAATCCCCTGGAATCGAACCCACAACCTTGCGTTGTTAATGCAATGCTCTTACCACTGAGCTACAAGAAAGCATTTGAATTATATATAAATATATACCTGCAAAAAATTCCTATATACTGTATAAACATGTATGTGTAGGTGTATGTTTTTATAAATACAAAAATAAATATGCACACTGCACAGACATACAGTATATTATGTAAACACAAAACTTTTATCTTGGATGCGATTAATCATAATTATTTGTTGTAAAGCCATAGATTGATGCCTGAGGTTATTACTGTGCTTAGGTTATATCCTTAACCTCACCCTTACCCACACTTTGACCTGAACCTTACAGGAAGACTTTTTACAATAAAAATTACTATATTTTTAGTGTTGCAAATAAGGATGTCCCCAAAGGGAGGTTTTGCTTTAATTTCTCAGGTTTAGCTCTCTTTTGGGTACCAATTTGTCCCTGAAATATACTTAAAGGGGGAACAAACGCAATATGCCTCTAAGGATGTCTGTCTAAGTGACTGGCCATATCCTGCTTGCATGATGCTGCATGAGTTGCCCACCCACCTACACACACACACAAACATACACACTCAGATAAATGAGAGGTAGTCTCCGACTGCAGGATTTCTCACTCTGTGACACAGCGGCCATTTGTCAGTTCTCTCAGTATGCTCTGGAGGCAACTGTTTGTGTGTGTGTGCAGGGCAAAGCCATAAGTCTTGTTCATTTTTGTGGCTGTTGATTTGTCGGAGCGTTTCTGTATGCGCCATTGTTGTGCTGAAATATTTCGAAATTATTAAAATCTGTCAGAATTGAAGTATGAATACTTCATGCCAAGCCAGCTGGTGTGTTTACAAGCGATCAATAAAAGCGACCTATAGCTATACGAAACGACACAATATTTTTCACAGCTGGATCTCTGATCGTTAATTCATCTCTCGCATTGGGTAATCTAGTCATGCTAGCCAAATGAGACGCTGTTACCCATGCTCACACCCTCGTTGGTTACAGTTGAGCGACGGATCATAACTCTACATAATCACGCCGTGTCCCTAACAGGCGTTTTCTAAACCCTGCCCTAAATCTAAACGCCCATTAGGATGAAATATTTGTTACGGTGGTGGCGATTTATAAAAATTGAAGTCTGTTAGTTTGTCTTGAAGGCAGGTTGTTTCAGGGCATCGCTGGTTTCACAGCTGTTTACAAAGCGGGCGACATTCACACTTAACCTGTAGTGGGCCGGCCTGGTAAATGTAAATGCGTCTGTCATTTTCAGAAACGGTCAGAGAGCCGTTTTGTTGTGGTAATACATGTTCGGTCATGCAGTGTTGAGTTTTTTTGCCTCTATTTTTCACTTAACGTTTTCAGCGTCTCTGACTAATAGAGTCAAGAATCCTAAAATAAGATAAATAAGATCTGTTGACAAAGCAATGAGACGTAACCGCAGCCTTTCAAAGATTTTATGATTCATTCCCTGAATCTTCTTTAAAAAACAAACAAACCGATAAAAAATAGCATTGATATAATAAGTGCTCTGCAGCTTTTGTAAAGAGTTTGTCATTTCCCACTAGGCAAACACGCTTTTATGTCTAAAGCTGATAATAGCCTATTATGTGGCAAAAAAAGGTTCGAAAAAAATTGTGCGCCAATTCAAAACTTAATGTGCCTCAAGCTATTTATCTGTGACATTTTATATTTCTGCTTGCAAAGCAATAACTATTAATTCTCAATCAGTATTGATCTGATAGTGAGATGATTTAATAAATATATGAACTTAAGGCTACTCATGTTCAATTGAAACATCCTGTCAGGTTAGATTAGACAGAAAGACCAACAGACCTTGACTACTGTCGCTCATACTGTTTAACAGACGGTTTAAGTCACAGGGTTGTGTTTGAAACAAGACAGACACACCACATTTTTTGTAACATTCTGTTTACTATGAAGACTTAATTTGGTTGGTTTTTGAAGGCAGAATGTGTCCTTAGCCTGTATTTTATAACCCACAATTCTTTGCATGCAATTCAGTGGTTTGGGAAAAGACAAATGAGCACCGATGAAGCAATTGAAAGAGGTTAATTCATAATTTGAATACTGTATGTTTTCTACTTATTCATTTCTACGGAGAATACGTGGAGCAATGCAGTTAATGTAGTGTAGTGTAAATATTTATTTAGTTAATGCAAAAGCTCATGAATTTGTTGAGCATCTTGATGGTTTGGTGCCCTTCTCTAATATCAATTCTTCACATTTTGTTACTTTGTACATTATATCAGAAAAAATTAAGAGAGAATTTAAAAAGACAAACTTGTTTTTTTCTTTTGAATTTACTATTTGGGTATGTGTTTAGGTAAAATGATCATGATGATTAAAAAAATACGATGAAATGAACCACTTACAATATTTTTCCCAAATTTCAAATTAAAATATTGTTTCTATTTACATTTATTTGCAGGAAATAAGAACTGGAGAAACAGGTCAAAATATCAGAAAAGATGCTCTTTATTTTTTCAGACATCAATTACTGAAAAGGAAACAAGTTCATATTCACTTTTTAGCAATACAGCAGTAATATTTCTACATTTATTTTTAATGTAAAGTTTAAAAAAAAAAATTATGTGATAACCTTTTTATCCACAATACATCTAGAAATGCTGATTAAATAACATATCATGTATATCAGTAACTTGAATTTGTAAAGCAAGCAATTACAGTGATTTTCCTTAAGTAACTCAGATTTCTATGACCTCATCGTTCCTCACCTCCGAGACACTATCATTTAGGCACAGGTGATTTTCTTCATTTCAGACTGGCGAGTTCATGAGACCTCAGTGTGTGGCCTGCCGTAACCGCGCCAGAGCTCGCAGACGCGATCAATCCCGTCCTCTGCGAAATTCAGACTTGTAATAGAGATAAAGAGCCCATCAGTGTGTAAGCATTAGTATTGTTTACACACTGAGTCACGGCCTAACGCACCCCGCATTCCATCCTGGCTATAACAGCGGCGAACGAGTGCGGGAAAATGACCAGCGCTGGCTCTTCTGAGCTATGAGGGGACTCGACTTGAAGTGCCTTTAGGGGCCCAATAAGAAATGTGCACAGAGATCGTGCCAAGAAACATCGCCCGCGGCGCCAGACGTGATGCGGGTGTCTAATACCGTTGATGGGACTTACAATAACAATTCGGTACAAGTCAAAACAACATTAGGAGGGTTTGATGGCTGCGTGTTCTGAATGGCCCCCTTACGCTCACGGGGGGATTACATGACATAAAACGAACTACTGCGGTTATGACTTTCCACTTTCCTCTATTTGATTTTATGATCTCTGTTGCTGGTAGATAAATGACTGTATTTCATTCAAATGAAGCATTGCTGAGTTATTGGAATGGAAGCGGAATATAAGAGAGGAGACTACGTAAAACAGCTACGAAGACAGACATAGCGAGAGCGAGAGTGAGAGCGAGAGTGAGAGTTAGAGCGAGAGCGAGAGAGAGAGAGAGAGAGAGAGAGACTGGGTGAGCAGAAGTATCAGAGAAAGGGCTTGTTAAATGAGCCCTCCTCTCTCTCCCTCCTCTCTCTCTCCTCTCTCTCTCTCACTCTCTCTCTCACCTCTCTCTCTCTCTCTCGCTCTCTCTCTCTCCTCTCTCTCTCTCTCTCTCTCTCTCTCGCTTTCGCTCTCTCCTCTCTCCTCTCTCTCTCTCTCTCTCTCGCTTTCGCTCTCTCGCTCTCTCTCTCTCACACTCTCTCTCTCTCCCCTTGGTCCGTTCATTGCGTGGGGCGCTAGTCACATAGCAGATCAAAGCCGCATTCAGTGTATGTCAGAGTAGATCATTTGCACTTCCATGAAATCTTCCATCAGAAACACAGCTAAACCTCTGCATTCATTAATATCCAAATTCAGCAAAGACAAAGCCGGCGCCGAAATGGGTATCGGGATCATTTGAACCAAAAGCAAGGCCTCTTTTGCTCCAATAGACACGATTTAACATGAAACAATGCTTATTTTGTATTAATTTATTCATTTATTGAATCCCTTCCTGCTAACGTGGAAGCATGTTCTTGATTATTAAAGGAGCAGTGGGGATACATTAGCCCGAGGCAAAAGCTGCTTCATGTTGGATGTTTATTATCGCCGGGGAAGATTTTCACTGGAGCTGCTTTCTGCTGAAAGAAAAGCTTTATAGTGCGTGAAATCCGAAACTGAATAAAAAAACGTTTTTTCAGCGAATGTGCTCATTATCCTCAGGAGGTCAAGATCAATTTTATAATAGGGTACAATAGACATTTGATGTGTTTGAACTAGCTGCTTGTCAGGTTAATGTTTTGAAAGATACATTTATACATCACGTCATGCAACCAAAAATCTGGAAATTGTTTCAGTAATGCTCGTTGCTTTGCTGTAATGTTTAATTTGTTCAGTTTTATGTCGATGTGTAATATTAGCAGTTTCATAGAGTCAATGAATGTAAGAGATGGACGTTTGCTTTCTGAAAAGGCATGTGAGGTGTGCCCGTCTGACTCGACACTGGTGCGAATTATATGCACTGGCACGGCTCCATAAATGTATCTGTTGAACATCTGTGGAAGAGGAATAGCTGTTGAAGGAAATTCTGGAATCTAGTACGAAGGCAGAGAACCACACACACGCACACTGGCCCTCTTTCAAGAGTTTGTGCTTCAAACCAATTTCCCCCTCTTAGCCGCCGTAATCACGACAGACAATCCATCCGCAGTCACCCATCCATCTCTCAGCGTGACACATTGTCATTGCTTTTATAGAGGAACCGCGTTAATATTTGTTGCACTTGGGCTGAGTGACATAAGTGAAATGTGCTCGCGTTCAGCGCTCTTTGCCGTGTGGGGTGTGCGTGTTGTAACAGGCAGTGTTGACCTTGGTCGGGCTGGTGGTGCCCGCTGTGAGCATGGCGCTCTTCCCATGTTGCCGCAGGGTGGTGTTGGTGTTGGCGGAGCACACGCTAGACACAACAATAAGTGTGACTCAGCACTGGCAAACCGAGTGTGCCTTTAGCTACATTTTTTTGTCAATAAGTGTGGAAAGGACAGACGTTTTAAAGAGCCCATGATTAACGTTCTCCTGGGATTGTTTTGAAATCAACAACTTTGAACGCAACGGAAACTTCACAGGGATTTTTTCATTTCTTGCACTAGAAGTCTGACAGGTTTTTCGAGCGAAAAGTGGGTCGCGGCAAATGTCGAAACTCAATTTGAAAACAAATTGGCTTTTCTAAGAATGTTACCGTTTTTCCCGCTCAAGTCATTGTTGCCTAACGTAATTGACATTTGAAGTTACGCCAGTCCTTTCAGACACGCGGGGTAATTGCTAGTCAGCTACTTTTGAACCATTTGGCCTTTTAATGAGAGTGCTGTTTTGATTGGACCCTCGCGCGTCGCAGCAAAGTGATGACTTCAAAACCGTACGGGAACAGTCGGCAAGAAAGAAAGCCAGGAGTCGTAGGATGCTGCGTCGCTTCCAAAGAAACCGAACACAGTCTCTAAGTTTTCATTCACTTTGTGTTTCTCAATAAAGCTGCACGATTCTCATAAATTAGGTTTATTTAGCTTTTTAGGATCTTAGCGATGTGTATTTACCTTCGTGTTGTTTCCAAGACAGTGTGTTTCTGACTTAAGCTATCTGTCATATGGGACGTTGAATATTATGGTATAATAGAACTGATGAATGAGCGTAATTAAACATATTATGATGTTAATAACTTACCTCCAAAAAATATGCATTTTCACTGACAGTATATCATATTTTTTATCTTCCAGTTGACTTTGAGAAAACGCGTCCACCTTTTGTGTAAATGCCTCTATTTATTCGTCTTAAATGGAAATGCATTGCAGTTTGAGTCACGTCTCGTGTTTTCAATTAGCGTTAAACGGTCTGGCATCTATTCAGACATAGTTTGAGTGGCGTGTTTGCGCTCTCGGCTTTAAGGATCCGTCTCTCTGATTGTCAGCTTTGTACGTGTGTGCCCTCGTGTTCCGTTGTGTGTTGCAGATGAAAAAGATACAGTGCAGGTGGATAGATGGGAGTTCTCACGGGAACTCGGAGACGAGCGCTTTAAGATCAGACCCGGAGTCTACAGCGCACCCTTAAGTAAATGGCCTATACAAATGCATTTTCGCCACAAGACGTTTTCCCTCTGGAAATCCAGTGGCTCTTCAGCTGTACTTATCTCTTGTCTTCAAATATAAAAGCTTGCGCTTTATGTGAAGGCCCGTCCTGCTTTTCTTTCTCGTGCATTTTAACTTTGCCTCATGCAATACCCTGGTTCCCCTTCCCCTTTGAAACATACAGTAATTAAATGATCAACAGATGATTCGGAGAATGCTCCGCTGCTTGCCAACTGATAGCGGGCAGGACTGCCAAACGCAATCTCTCAAAAGCGCAATTCAGTAGGGAACCTGATGGTTCTTGTTGCTCCTCTCAGCATTTCTTTTTCCGTATGGGTTTTTTAGAGACAGGGTAAACCGCTCCCCTCCCGCCTCACACGGAGGCTTTCAGGCTACAACCAGGTGTGCAGCTATTGCTTTTATTGAAACGGCTCTATTAGGCTTCCGTTGCATTATAGCTGGATGAATAGTATTTGATCGCTAAATCGTTTTGGGGATTAGTTGGTTTAGGTGATAACTAAATATGTATATCTGCATTTATTCTTCATATACCCACACGGAAATTAACCATCTATTACAGTAACCTTGTATGATATACAAATATTAGTCTACACTTCCAAAAACATGGTCACTGTATTGTTTTTATTATATTTAATGTAAAGGTATATGTATATGTATATATATATATATATATATATATATATATATATATATATATATATACTGAATATACTGTATGTATATGTATATACACATGTAAGTTTTGGTATGTGTGTTTCGAGCCCCATGTGCATTGTCTGTATAGCCATCCAGAAGTAAACTCTTTTTAGCATTCGCATCAATCCACTCATTCGTAAATAAGTAATTTTAAGACAGACAGTCATTTGAATTAGCGTCTGAGGAATACACAGGAGACGAGAGATGAAGACTATTATGCGAAATGCTAATCTAGCATGTTAAATCTTTGCATGTAAGACTGAGGAAAACAGCGGGGCTGGATGTTCTGGCTGGGGAGCTACGGCTGATCTGCGAACAGTTTTAATGGCATTGCTCCCACAGCGCACATCTGTTTGAATACTGACCCGGTACTAGCGGTCTCTTTGCACACACACTGAATGGGAAATAACACTTAATGCTGTTCGCTTTGCCCCTCAGCTGTTTTTGAAGCAAGATTAAAAGCCTCTCTCACTCTCTCTCTCTAAAGTCGGTGTAATTCTGAAGCAGTCAGTCTGACAGACCTCTACTGCGGCTTACAGGTGAATAAGAACAGGAGGCTGCAAACTGCTTTAAATACCTGCTTGAACATTAAACATCTTGCAAATTGGGCTACTTAAACAATCATTGACTTAAATGTCCTGCATTTGTAATCTACCCTAGTAAGCTCTATGGGAATGTTACAGATCAGATTCAAAGGGATAGTTCGACCCCCAAATTTAATTTTAAAAAAAAAATCACCCTGATGTCATTCTAAACCTGTATAAATATAATTTTTCTTCAGAACAGAAAATAAGATATTTTGAAGAATGCTGGTAACCAATCAACAGTGGCCCCCATTGACTTCCATTTGATGGACACAAAACCACGAAGACATTTCTCGAAATTTCTTCTTGTGTTCCACATAAGAAAGAGTCGTTGGCCGTTTCTCAATATGTGACCCTGGACAACAAAACCAGTCTCATGGGTCAATTTTTAGAAATTGAGATTTTTACATAACTTGAAAGCTGAATAATTAAGCTTTCGATTGATGTATAGGTTGTTAGGATATGATCATATCTGGCGGAGATATAACCGCTTAAAACTCTGGAATCTGAGGGTGCAAATAATCAAAATATTGAGAAAATCGCCTTTGACGTTGTTAATAAGAGGCACTGGCTTACTGGCCATCCACTCACAAAAAATAAAGTTTTTATATATTTAGCATAGGGAATTTACAAAATATCTTCATGGAACATGATCATTACTTAATATCCTTATAATTTTTGGCATAAAAGAAAAATCTATAATGTCGACCCATACAATGTATTTTACTAAAAATATTCCCGAGCTACTTAAGACTGGTTTTGTGATCCAGGGTCACATATGTGGTCTTCAGCGGTCTTTTCGCTCGACGTCATCAATAACCGCCAAAGTCCGGTTACAATACTCATGAACACAAGAAGAGAGAAAGCATGAAAGTACACGGATGTGTTCTCGATTTTAAGGATGTATCACATGCCTTGATTGCATACATACGGAACCCGCTTGAAGTCCCAGATGTCGCTGCAGTGCGTCCATCCAAGTTCGTTCTTCCAAGGCTTCCACGCAAGACCAGTCTCCATGAGAATACTAGTCCGTTCTTGGAATTGAGAAATGGCTATTGACAGGCTTCTCATAGTAGCTATTCTTCTATACACGGGCGGACTTCCCCTCCAGCTTTAGACTGACATCGGTTTTGCCGTTACTACATTGACTTAATTCGTCTGTTAGCTGGGTGGCATTGAGACTAGGCTTTTGTAAGGACGCAGCAATCAATGCAAATGGGCCACAACCGTTTTGGCAGTTTGTGCTCGTCTCATTAATAGGCTTGTTAATTAATGTCGCGAATGTCTTGCAGGGAAAACTTTTGTAGGTGCCAGACCGCCTCTCTGCGCAGGGCCGCCTCACGCCGGCTTCAGAATAGGCATGTATTGAACGAAAAATTAATGATTGGAAAACATGTGGACCCTACTATTAGAAGTGTCCAATTAAAATAAAATTTGATGCAACAATGGCCCGATGAGAGCGACACCGCGTGAAAGCCCAGCTCCTTATACCACGTGTCAAAGTTAATATCGTGCCGCGAGACTCAAAGGCCCGCTCGATAATAGCTCAGTATACTTGGTTTATCTGCTTTGAAAAGCAGTTCTGACCGGTAAATGAGACAAACTAATCACTTTAAAAGCCTCCCCGGTTACTCATTGGTTTCAAATCACTCAGAAATATTACAGTCCCATAATGCTTGATTTGAGTCGATAAATAAACAGGCTTGTTTTCAGGTTCTAACAAGCAGTTAAGGGCCTCAAGGCCTTATTGTGAAGTTGGTGGAGGGTTTGTAAAGGCTGACGGGGAATATTCTTCTCATCACAGATGGCTTCACCTGGGACGGTATCACAGACTTACACTGATGAAGCTAGAGAAAAAGAAAACCGTTAATGCAAAACAAAACAGGGGTGTGCCAAATAGCGAGGCTACAGTCCAGTCATGTGACTCTCGGGGAACTACACTGCCAATGCTTGAGGGCCTCGTGGTTTCTGCTGTTTGAAATCTGCTATCTGCTCAAAAAAATTAGTGCAAATAATCGGGACGAAAACAGAAATTGTTCAGATATACCTTTGCAGACATTCTTCTGCAGAACACAAAAGAAGAGATTTTGAAGAATGGTGGCGACCACACAACACTGGCCCACATTGATTTCCATTGTATGGACACAAAACCACTGAGACATTTCTCAAAATATCTAAGAAAAAGTCACATACAAAAAGTTTGGTAAGGGTATCTGATGGTTATACCATGATGGCTTGGTAACCACTTGGTGAAGTGAAAGCTAAGGACTGTTTGCCAAATGGAAATGGCGTCTCAGCCTTATAGCTCATTGTAGTGGAGCAGGCGGGGCGAGACCGTGGTTCGAGTCCGGTGAGTAATTGTGAATGAGCGCCAGCTGTGCGCACACCGGGCTCGAATCACGTAGGAGATAGGGAGCATATAAGAGAACGAGCGACCGGACCGTCGATGAGAGAGAACCGGGCCCGGACACATGTTAAGTTTATATTTATGTTTGTGTTGCCGGCAGTCGTCCGTGAGGGGCTGCTGGCTGTTTATTTACGTTGTTTTTATTTAATTAAAGTCTGTTTAAATGTTTGCCGGTTCCCGCCTCCTTCCCTCCATATCTTGAATCTTGTTACACTCATCATCTGTTTCTTTTAAGAAACTGTACAATCACGTTTGTCTATAACCCAGGTTGCTCGTGCATTGGAGTGTATTTGTGCTTGAAAGAGAAGGACTTCTAGCACCTCTCACAGGACCACCGTCATCGTCCTACACATCCTCCGCTAACACATCAAGCTGTGTAGTTTGTGATACAGAGACAGTGCAGGCCCCAGATAGCCCATTGTTTAATTCTCACGGTAAATAACCGCCCTGTTGAGAGACCATCAGCTAGTTCCTGTCTTCTTCGCTCAACTTTTTGATGTTTTTCAAATGTCAGGATGAGGACTGGCTACCAGGCCATTTGTTAACAGTTTCATATTTTCCCTACGAGGCAATTTTCTGCAATGATATTCTCATCCTGACAATAGCGAGAGAAAAGGGAAAGAGCCATTATTGCCTCGCTCCGTTGACTCAATCACGGCCCTGCTGAACAGCTCGCCATCTTGTCATTACGGTCTCTTTATTTATTTTTGACTCAATTACACTCTCACAGTGCCGTACCACTTATATCTGTACCGAAAAACACACACACATTTATTGCTCGATTGAATTAAATATGATATTACTAAAGAACAACTTGCAATATTACGGAAGAGGGACGTGTGCGCGAGAATCGTTTTCTCAGCGCAGCGACCAGCTTCTCTTTAGGATTTTTCTTCGGCAGGAGAAGCCCGACGTTCATTTGCATTCATTAAAGGCCTTCCCTATCAGGTCGCCTTAGGTCGGACATTATTTTCTGCACAATAATAGAAACGTATATCGAGGCGGGGGACTTTGGCACCGGATCGGGGTGGCGGTGACGCCGGGACAGTAGGGTGGGGGTGGTCTAAGCATGTGCAAAATATATTAATTTGCCTCTTGTCATTTTTGCTTGGATAATTCTAATGTTGTCATGGTAATTTGGGTCCGGGAGGCAGCAGGTCACTTTCCAAACAGAAAGCATGTGCAGTGAGGCTGGATCATTGCGAGGGGCTGATAAGACGCCGTGTGCAGCCTTCAGCTTCATGATGAATCACCCGCTTATCTGCGCAGACCCAAAGAGCCAGTTACCACCGCACGAGACTGACAGTGAGAGAGAGGGAGAGGGAGGGAGGGAGGGAGGGAGGGAGGGAGGGAGAGAGAGAGAGAGAGGGAGAGAGAGAGATTTGTCATTATCAGCAAATAAGGGATAAAATGCTTGCACACAATAACAGCCATGTTCCCTATGCAAACCTTCCTGAATACCTGAATAGGAGCGCTATCAGCTTGCGCCGAGTTTGCGGGGTTTCAAAAACAAACGCGCTACATTTTTATCATCGCTGTTCAATTTTCTTGCCATTGTGTCGGCGAATTTGATACAGTTCCTTCCTGTGGTCTGAAGACTCTGTGTGAAAGGGCCATTATGGGTAAACTGATTTTATGCATGCGACTCAATCAGGACTGGTTTTGTATCTGCGTGTTAGCGTTTCGCTCAGGGATTTTATATGCAAATGTGGTGTTTCACGTTAATGTGTGATTTTAATATAATGGTTATATCATTTTTTATATGATGCAGTGTAAAAATGTATAGAAATTTAAAGACATGGATCATCGCAGAATGTTATCTAGTAACTTATTTTTGATGTTAAAATCCCAAACTTAATTTTTAAATGTCCCTTTGCTTGCAACAACTTTCCCTATTTGAAAAATCTAATATTTACGCTAAGAACACTTACCGTGTGAGATAAGAGGGCTAAACATGCACACGCATCCCGTCTATCAGCTTTACATGTACTTCTTGCTAAACTAAAATGCTTCGTGCCATAGCTCTACTGCCTCTCTCTCTCACTCAACTGCTGTGTGCTGAAGAAGTGGTGAATAGTCTTTGATAACTGCTGATGAGGTGTCAGGATTTGTCCTTCCTTTTTCACACATATTGCCATGGAGCAACCTCTCAACTTCTGCCTGTGCCAGTGTTGGAGAAGCTGCTTTTAGGCTATGATGTTGAGCGACTTGTACCTGAATGTGTACCTGAATTATAACCTCATAATTTGTACCTGGTACAGTATATGTGCAAATGGACAATTCCATCCAATAACCATGGAAAATATGTTCCTATGCTGTAAAACAAATCTTGTAAAAAAATCAGCGGAGTCACCAGAAAATACCAGAAAATAACACGTTTTTTACGTCACATTATTAAGTTTTTCATGTTACATTATTACGTTTTTCATGTTTTTCTTATACATTTGCAGTCTTTTTTGCAGTCTACATTATTTAATATGTTTTAAAAATTAGCAAATAAATCTGGGAAAAAATTCTGTAAAATTAGCTACAGTTTTTTTTACAGCGTACAGTTTTCACCATACTGATAACTAACTCAAATGCCAATATTTGGTGGTTTGAAAACCAATGTCAGGTCTCTCTTAAAGATTTTTAATTTATTTATTTAAAGCATGATGTTCCATAGTCTGATAAGTTGCACCAACAGTCTATATTCCTCATAAATCTGCAAATAAAATAGAAAAAATGGTATGCTCTATTAAGAGTCATCCCTTCTCCATTTGTGGGTTATTTTTGCTTCTGGTTTGTGCATTTTAATTCAAAGAAATCTACAAAGTATGTTCTCTCTCAAAAACGGTATAAACATCTTTAGTTCCCCTTTATAAAATAGAAAACACGCATAGACTGATATTTTTATGATATCTAGACCCTATAAACATTGGTTAAGTAAAATATAAGCAAATGGTTCATTTCTGGTAATAACAACTTTCTTTGAGAGTTTATCTTTTAAGTTTTGACTGAAAACGTCACATAACGCCGGAATTGGCCATAAAGATGTATGTGTTTCTGTGTGTGGATATGTCTATATATGAATGGCTGTCCAACATATGAAAATATGTTTTATGAGATCGCGTTTGACTTTTGCATTGTAGCTAGATTGTGGAAAACTGACAGCACTTTGCAAACAGCTTAGGGACTGTCATCCCGCTGAAAATTGTAAATTAGCGGCATCTCTACTTTCAGTTATTCCACCAACACTGCTGGATTCCAAACACTTTTTGTTGTTTGTTTGTTAAATTGTCTGTCTTTTCCCCCATCTCCTGGTTTAGCCCGAGGGCAGCGCTTAAATCTCCAGAGAGTCCATCTAGATACACAAGTTCTCATGTAATCTCGCCGCTTTTTACTGAAGTTCGTAAATGAATCACTGTCTGAAAACGCGCCGCATGGTTTCCGAGCTCTAATTAGAAAGCCTGTACGCCTTTCTTTCATTTCTTTAACATTTAGCACATCGCTAGCTCTCTGTCTACAAGCTGCGGTCCTTCCATTTGTTCATTAGCGCTAGATTTTTATATATTAGGAAAATGGAAGAAATGTAAATGGCAACGTAATAGATATTCATGAACTTCGGAAGCCATGCATATGCATGAACTCGCGGATGCATAATTCACAGTTGCTAAGACTGATTCAGTTTGATTCCTTAAAGCAGCACGAAGTGGAAAGAGAAAGATGGAGGGAGAGAAGAGAGCGATTTTGGGAATGGGGTGAATTGTCCAAACAGGCTCAATACAGTTGTTGTAAAGTTGTGGGAGGGGGGCTTATTTGTTACGTATTGAATGGTTTTCGGGGGTCTCTATGTGGTGTGGAGTCCTTCACCTCAGGTCACACAGAACAGTAGCTTCTCACTTTATGTTCTTATTCAACTTCCTTCAATGTTCTGTATGGTTATGAACAGAGCGGTATGGCTGAAGAATCCCATTCTGATGCGTTCATTCATTATAAGTCATTTCTGCCTTTGCGGGCCGTCTCAAAAGAAGCTCCTTTGCCTGCTCAGTCCATTTCAGAAATATAATGGAAAACCCACCAGAACAGCTGAGGTACACATTTGTTCTTCCACCCTCCTCTTTTTCTCTCTCCCTCTCATTCTCTGTTTCTCAGAATCGAGGCTTCAAGTATTTTCTTTGACCCGAATCAGTTTTCCTATCCCGAGTCAATACAAATTTAAACAATTAGAATGATTGGCACTTTCCCGATGTCCCTGAAGACGTCTGATTTTATTCAACTCGAAATAGTTAACTAAAGTGAAATGGTTTTTAAAAGGCCTCTTCTGAATAAAAGATGTTGTTTTCTTTCACCTGGTGGCCCCTCGGTGATGTACAACAAGGAAAAAGATAAAGTAAAATGGTCTGCTGTGTGAGCCATTTAATGTTAAAAGAATATTCTTGGATATTTGGAACTTACCATCTATAGTTTCAGTGTGTTAAACGAATGAGAAACACGTTTAGCTAATAATGCGAAACTTGATTGACAGCATGTCAACTGGAAGATTCTTTTAAAGTCAACATGAAATGGAATTGACAATCCATTTTAAGTGTGTAATGTGACATTTCAAAGTGAAAAACGATGAATGTATTTTTGGGGTGGATATTTAGCATCAGTAATTGATTCATGAAAAAGTCATGAACCATGAAAAGCGGGAATTTAACAATAGCACAGAATAAAGCCAGTGGAGGACGTAAAGGGATAGTTTATCCAAAAATGAAGTTTCTTTTTTCTGCAGAAGACATTTCCGAAAATATTTTGAAGAGCGTTGGTAACATTGTTGACCCTTATTGACTTCCATTGAATGGACATAATAACACTGAAACGTTTCTCAAAATATCTTCTTTTGTGTTCCACAGAAGAAAGAGTCACATACAGATTTTATATAACACGATGGTTATCAAGTGATCTCTGAATATTTATTTTGCTTTGAGCTGATTGGACTAAATTCAGTAAGATTTTTGCTCTGAATTGATGCCACATGTCCTCAGTTCTTCGCCCTGGATGAAGTCATGACTTCTGGGCAAATGTGGCTCAAGAGACTGTAGCTTTGTTAAACCCTTTGAGATATGTCAGTCTGCACCGTACTCCTGCCCACAATGCAGGAAGGGAAAGAAATAAAGAGACTCTCTTCAATCTATCACATTGACAGGGTTTCACGCTGAATGGAGAGCAATGCACCAAATATTAGCTGGTTCACTTGAGCTTGGCATTATCTCCACTAACATTAACTATATTATTCACTATATAGATTTGACCTTCTCATTTTCGTGGCTTTTTTCCCTCCTCCTCTTTTCTTGTCTTATTCTTGTGGACATGATATTATTTCTAATTTAGGGGTCGACCTTAGTTTAAAAACGAGGATTGTACATATTCAACCAAGCACATATGATCTTTTAACATACCTTAAAATTTGCCGATGCAAACCAAATGCAGAAAGCTGTAAGCAAACCATTTTTTGAGGCTCAAGAAATTGAAAGATGGCAAAGGTCATGATTCACATGAAGCTTGATATTCCAGAGGAACCTTTTAGTGAATCTCTGAGCTCTTCCTCACTCTTTGATTGTTCACTCTCAGGGCGATTTTTCTCAGGAGGCCTCACTGCTGTGCTGTAGGGACTCTCAGGAGAACAAGTGGCCCATTTGAGTCGTTTGAACTTCTCTTTGGGCCCGACTGCTCTTCTGCCACCTCCCCAGCACTGTGTTGTGTTTTCATGCATGTTCATGAGCCAAGCAGATGACTGAGACTTCACAGAGTTTGTTTTACTTGAAGATTCGAGAGTGTTGTTATAGAGCATCTTGAAGGAGACCAAAAGGATGCCGGTTGCCTGTCGCTAACATTTTTGAATGGGAATTGGCTGTGTGGCATAACATGAGGTAGACAAAGAAAAGAGAACCTGGGTGTTTTGTGAGGTCTGGAAGAAAATTCCTGTCAATCAGTCATATTTCCTTCCTTATTCTAACCATTAGTTTTGAAAATAGAAGGGAATGGAAAGGTGATATAATGCAATTGAAAATGTCAAAATGCCTCCTGCCCTTAAAGTGAGTGAGCCACCCGAAAATTATAACTTTTTGTCATAATTCACTGACCCTCAAGTTGTTCCAAACCTGTATAAATGTATTTTGCCTAGTGAAGACAAAGAAAGATATTTTGAAGAATGTTCGCAACTGACATTTTTGGGACGTCATTGGCTACCATAGTAGGGAAAAAATCATTTTTTTTGTTCTGTAGAACACAGAATGAGATATATTGAAGTATTTTGGAAACATTTTCCTACTATGATAGTCAATGTCGTCCAAGAAATGTCAGTTGCTAATATTTTTTAAATATCTTTCTTTGTGTTCAGCAGATAAATGACATATATACATGTTTGGGACAACTTGGAAGGGGTTAAGTAACTCACAACAGAATTTTCATTTTTGTGTGAATGTCCCCTTAACCTAAAACAATACCTGGAACCTGATTGGTTGAAAGATTTGTTTTTCCTGAAGGAAAGGCACTGCAATTTTTTCATTTTTTGATGATGCAAGTGGTTGTCAGATTAAAAGCTGCAATTAAAATCAATGATTTATGTTTAACGGCATTAAATTATCACATCCGGCTCCCTTGTACTTTTATATTTTCTTTCAAAGATTAAAAAATAGCTTCTTAAAAACTTTCCGAAAAGAACTTTTAACAACGTACAGACTGGCAAAATCAATACCGGGGGAGGGAGTAAGAAATCAAGAGCGCCTGCGGATGGACAGATGATATCAAAAGCAAATAGTGTTTTTCCAGTGTGAGAGAGACCGAACGGCAGGATGGGAGGAAAGTAAAAGTGGCTCATCTTTCTCCTGTCAAAAAGTCAGTCGGATTCTACCGCCACTGCCTTTGTTTTTTAATTCACTGCCGGCGCTGTGTCAAGTAACATAGCTTTCATCTCGAGTGGCTTCTACCCTCCCGTTAATACCCTCCACTTTACAATTCTACCTTTGTGTTCACGCTTCAAATAAACCGCCTTTGTTCTGCTTTCCAACACTGAGAAATCTGCATCACTCAAGTATATTAAATGAGGACTATTACAGTCACACAGAACTGCTCTCCGGGCTCTGGTAAAGACTCCCTTGACAAAACCTGCAGTCATGTTAATCCAAGCATTAATAAACTGAAAGATGTACAACTGTATTCAAATCGTGCTCTGGTGTTTTTCTCCCTGAAAATGAAAGCGGGGGCGGGGGGGGGGGTCGTGATCGGGGATCCGCAGAGGTGACAGTATCACGCCGCACATTCGCCATTGTTCGAACGTCGTTGTGGTATTGAATCTGCAGTTAAGGAGGCTTTAACTGCTGAACTAAATAAAGAGCTGCAGGGGTTCGGCTCTGACTGGGACTGTAATGAATTGAATGCTGGGATATAACCTCTAATGCTCCCTATCAGCCTCGTACATCTGCACCTAATATAACGAGAAGCGCATCACCGCCGCTTGCCTTTGCCTAAGATTAATATTTTGTTTATTGAAATCCTACCGTTTTTCCGTTGCAGCATCATTCATGTTCGTCGATCAGCCGCTCACCTTCGGTTTCTGACAGATTTCATATTCAGCAGAGCAGTTTTTTTACCAGCAGCATCATGGGTAAACCTTGTCGCAACTACCTAAAAATGTAGCACTTTGCTTTTTTTATATGAATGTAATTATTACATTAAAATAAACAAAAACAGACATAAATGGATAGTTCACCAAAAATGAAAATATTGTCATCATTTACTCTCCGAATTGTCATTTCAAACCTGTATGAATTTCTTTCTTATGGGGAACTATTTTGAGTTATGTTGGTATCCGAACAACATCGGCCCCCATTGACTTCCATTGTATAGACACAAAACCAATGCAAGTCAATGGGTTCTGCAAAATTTCTTCTTTTGTGTTCTGCAGAATAAATAGTTAAACAGGTTTAATAGATAACACCCTCAACTTGTTCTAAATCTGTATACATTTCTTAATTTTTAGATATTTGGAAGAATGTCATTAAACAAAAAAAAACTTTCCTCGATTACGGCCATTGTAGGGAAAATAGATACTATGGAATTCAAAGGGGGATGTAATCTGTTTGGTCACTGAGATTCTTCAAAATATCTTTCTTTACGCTCAGCAGAAAAAAAAAAAATTTGTACATGTTTGGAATCAACGGAGTGCATGTAAATGATGACAGAATTTTCATTTTTGGGTGACCTGTCCCTTTAAAAACTACCTTTCGTTTAGATGCAAATTATATGGGATCATACAGTATAGAACTTATCAATAAATGCTGTTGTAAAAAAAATATGTTTCCTTGGCTGAGACAAAAAATATGTTGTAGTGTTTTCTGTTTGTATTGCAGTGCATGTGACGTGATATCCAAAATCGTTCTTCATGTCTTCATAGGAAACCCAATTTTACCTGTCTGGTCATCTCTGTACTAGAATACTAAAATGTTACACGGAAACATCAGTCGGTTTCTTTTGTGGTTAAAGTTTGATAACTATAGTAGCTTTTACGGAGGTGAGTGTGCCCCCTATGATAACACCGACATGCGAGGAAGGCGAGTTCTCAGCTGTTTGAGGCCACACCTCGTCTATAGCGAGCTGTAAAGGACGAGCAAAAATGTTATTGCTTTTTTCATCAGGGCGAAAATTACACTACTTCTCTCCGAGAGCGAGCTGAATTTTCGCACTCTCAGTCCAGTACTTCTGCAGTGCGGTCATCGATCCGAGCAGATAGGAGAAGGAGGGTGGGAGGAAGTGAGTAAGCAGGTGCGAGAGAGAAAGAGAGAGATGGGAAAGGTTAAGCTAGCTCCTTCGGCTAGTGGCCCAGGGGTTTGCTGGGGCTTTGCCGCCGTGAGGTACCCGGCTTGATTCCGCTCCCGCTTCATTTTGGAACGAAACAACCTTTGTCCTGCTGTCATTTTCTTCACGCACTCCTCACAGCCTGCCACTCACACCTGCCGTAATGAATGCTGACACATCCGGATTTGCTCTTAAATTTGCGAATTTGAACGGAAAGGCCTGCCAATGTTTTTGAGACCTTATTTACATACTAATTAACTGGCATAATTACTGCATTTTTAAACGATTAATATGATTATAATACGAAATGCATGTACACTAGAAACACCAGATGGAGAACGTACTGTGTAGATGCTAGAATTCATGCAATATTAACATAAATAGAAACAAAAATAATATTATAACAATTTTTTTTTACTGTAGACTTTTTTTATGCGAGTCATTATATATATTTGAATGGGGGGTTATGAAGGTACCTGGTGACAGTAAGTAAAACTAATATATTACAATTTATTTTTTAAATATGTTTTTTTAAATAGCTTTTTTATATTCTTTCCTTAAACTTCTATACGTTGTATAATTATATGTTCAAACCGAAATCATGCATTTTAAATTCATTTAAATTTTTCTTCTTTGCATTAAAATATTCATGCAATATTGTGAGGAAAAGTGTGCATTTTTTTATCAGACTTTTGGGAAACTTTCCACTTGATGTATTGTAGTATTAGGATGCCTGGATACCCCATTTCCCATGCCGCCCTTTTGGCTTGAAGACAAGGCTCGCCTCACCATTTGTTGGTTCTACTAGTGAGACATAACTTGCACTTTGCTGGCTTCCAGGCATAATATGTCCTGATGGAAGGGCCATTCGCCATGCTAAAGCAGGGAAGAGGGGATAATCTTGGCATATTAAAGCCCCATAAATAAAATACCATTGTGACCTGTTGGTCCCAAACAGCTTGCAAACTGAAATGGCGGTGGGATTCATCACAAGACCCTCTGGTCACCACCGCACTGTCCTGACAGTGTGGATAAATCTTGGTTGGCCCACTTGTGCTGTTCCGGTGCCGTGCCTCAAGCCGAATGAAGTAATGACTGTCTGTAACATCAGCTGGTGCCCCCTCTTCAGGCCAGGTTCTCCTAATGCCACCCCATCTCTGACCAGGAGCCTTCTGGCTCCACGCTTACTCTCATTCTGTCTGGATACAGGCCGTGGTGGCAGTTTGTAGGTGACTGGAGCGATGCTGAGATGCTGAACTAATAGCAGACACTTTTCACGAATAAAGTACAAAATAGTTTTTTGATTCCCAGCAAATGGTCTGTGAATAGATGTACTTATCGGAGAAAATGCAGTTAACGTTTTCAGCTGTTTCATTTACTGTTCATGTTATATGAGATTCTGTATCTTATCTCAATACTGTAAATAAATCATAATAATAATGGTTATTTATAGTTAATTACTTGTTATATACTGTACTTATTTTATATTAAAATATATTAATAAAATATATTTTATTAAAATATAAATTAATACAAATAGTTTTAAGATAGTTTTTTTTACAGTTTTATTAGTTTTTTATTTTAAGAATATTATTTGATTTGAGATAAGATCAAGACCATGAAGTTGTGAAATGTTTTTTTTATTTTTGTAGTCAACATGTCCATAATATTACATTTTAATTTAATATAAAGCTTTAAGTCATAAAATGTTGTTGCTAATAATATTTAACATTACATATCACATCAATACCATGTCCGTATCGAATATCTATTAATCAGGGTTCTTAAAAAAAGATAAAATTCTATATATTATCAAGTCATTTTATGTTAATACAAAAAACGTGGGATTTGTGCCTCTTAAAGGGATATTTCAACAATTTTTTTATTTTCTGTTATCCCTCTGCATAAATAATCTTAGGTTTGTTCTTGCGGCAGTTGACGCAGGCTATGGATTAAGTTCCAGTGGCGAATGGGGTTATTTTTCGTTTTGTTCCAATAGGATGACATTTTCTGTGTGCAGGAGCTTTCGTCACCATCATTTGCAGGAAAAACAAGCCTCAGGTTCATGCGCAGCAAAGATAAAACGGAAGCTAGACATCATCAACGTAAAGAGCACTGTTGATTCGCTTCAGAAGACCTTTGTTAAGACCACGAAGCTGTGTCAAGCGGTTCTTTGATCGATGGATGCACTTTTTGGAGCTTCAAAAAGTTGACGCCCATTCACTCCAATTCTACCGCTTGGAAGTAGAATTATACGTGGTATTATAACTCCGACTTCATTGTTCTTCAAGAAGAAAGTCACATTCATTCCGGACACCTTGAGGATGAGTAAAACAAGGACATTTTGTCTGACTCTGACATATCCCTTTAACATCATGGGAAACCAAAGTGCACCATATTTGTGAAAAGTCCCACCATGGAATACCCTAAAGAGTGGGCCGAAAGTCTCTCCTGTACACTGTTATATGTGGAGCTCATGAAGCTTTGGTCCGAAAGCGTCTCTGTTGGAATTTTGCTGCTTTTTGGTTTATTGCAACACTTCACCACTGTCGGTGTAGTTATGTCAAGAGGTAGTTGATATGCAGTAGAAGCTTTGTTTCCCTGAGCACTTCTACAGGAGCCAGCAATCTGTGCCAAACCCCCTGTTGTCACCTTCTCAAGAGCAGCACACATTGACTGTTTGCACACTACAAATCTCGCATTACTTGTGCCTTTCCATGCCCGCAGGAAATAAATGATACAGAAACCGGACAATGTTATGTTTAACTATTTTTATTTGCAGTGGAACTCAATCCATAAATAAAGCAGCGGGTCACTTAATCACAATTGCATATTTTGTTTTACTTTAAAGCCTTAATCAAGCTGAAAAGGTTATTCCCAAGCATCTGAGAGTTAGAATCTGGCAGTTGTTTTAGTGAGAATCTGTTATCGTTGCTGTTGCCCAATGCCAATGTGGTTGTTAATAAAATGAAACTCGACTACAGAAAGGCCAAACGGTGTTGTGTTTCTGGATCACATTACGTCACCGGCAGCGGCACACCAGAAGAGACGGAGACTCATGATGGGTGTCTCGGAGCCGAGCCGCCCTTTGAAAGAGCGCCTAGATGTAGTATCCTGGAAAAATCCTGTTGTTACAGTCCCTACAGTACACCCAAATGATGAATACTAGGCTAATAAATGGTACCCAAGAACTGTTAGGAGAGTAAATGAAGACTGAATTTTGATACTGATGTGGGCCTTTCCAAAATCACATCCGGAATTTAAAGTAAATATGTATTCAAAAGTATTTGAAAGTATTTTTTTTAAGAGTTTTGATTGATAAAAATAAAAAAAATGATTTTAAAGAAAGAATACACAGTATTTTATACTGTCATATTTGAAGGTATTTGGTAAATAAGTGAGACTTTGTTTTGTAGCCATTGTGTTGTTAATTCGTCAAGAATTACATGTCCCTACACATTGTTCGCAGCAAATCGGTCATCTTTTTCTTTTTCACAGTAATTAACGTCTTTATAGTAAATGAATTCAGATTGTTTCTGCTTCTCACTGACAGACGCTGCTACATGCCAGGATTTACACAGGATTTCGGTCCAAAGCTCTCTACGCAACGTTCGTACGCAATGGCTCTGATAATTAAACCTTTTAAGGGCATAATGAGCTTATCGGAGGGGGTGGTGATGGCGGGGTGATCGTCTGCACCTAATCTCATCTGTTTCTCATCTTCAGGCTGTCAGTTAAGAGCGTAGATTTACATACATTTACATCATGCCTGGTCGACGCGACAACAGAGATGCGCTGATGAGCCGATAACCAAGTGGAGTAATCTGTCACGACGTGTACCTAGTTAGGGGTAGCTGGAGTTTACCACCTGTCCGTCCAATTGATGGTTTTACCTTGTCTTTGTGTTGGTCTTTTGGCTTTCATGTAGATGTCCACAGTGTGGGGAGTCGCTAAAAACAGATTTGCCGCATGAGTGGAGAGGTTTAGCACGGCTGGAACTGAAATCACTGCTTATCCAGCCAGCAAAACAGTGCGGGGGACCCCCACCTCATAAAGGGCCTGTTGTTTGTCAAATATATATGTTCCCCTTCTGCACAGTGTTTTGTCATGGTGGACCTGGATCAGGCATCACTCTGAAATGAGTTATCAGAGCGACAGGTGTAGACATTTGACATCAAAGGGAAATAAATACTAGGTTTAGATCTGTGCGCAAACACGTTTGATGTATCGGAGTAGCTATTCTCATCAATTATTGATCCATGAACCTTAACCACAAATGTCCAGTTCTTGGAAAGGGGACAGAAATGTCTCCTTGGAGGCAGTTTGAACATGGACTTGGATCTTTAACGGCTTGCGGTGTCTGGATGTGTGAATGTTTTCAAACTAACTGGCAGTGTCAGGCATAACAAAGGACAGATAGTTGACGTTTTTAATATTTTTTATGATGATTCGCAAAGAATTAAGTGCATCATTGCTATCATTGTTTGTTGATTCACTCTCAATATTCCAAAGGAATTATGAAAATCAGATGATGGTGCAAAACGAAATCTTTGCATGATCTCGAAGGTTCATTTTGAGTGCTATCCACAGGCCAACATAGATAATAAGTAAACAAAGAGATATAAAACAATACTGCACAAGAGTCTATTCACTGAAGTCCCTTAACTTCTTAAAAATTGAAAGTTTTTGCCGTTGAATTTTTACTTTGTCTCTTGGAGAGCTTTGTAGACATTCTTTCTTTTAATTGTGTTGTTTCGAAATGGTTTATTTTGCATTGCTTTCTGTCAAAAACTATTTTTAATTTAATCAGTGTTCATTTGTTAAATTAACAATTTATTTACCATCCATATCGGCCCGAAATTACGCAAGATACACAGAGTAACTCCACGAATTTAAAGTGTGTGAAATCTGATCCGTCGTCCTTGAGAGAAAAAGCAAGCCGTGCTCCTTTAGCATTGATTTTCTAGCAGATAAAAAGAGAGGGAACAAATGTGATGGAAGATGGGAGACGTAAGCTTGAGAGTTTGCGGTAGGCGAGGGAGCAGATTCGGCACCCAGCGGTGGCAGTCACTTCCAATTCCTTTATGCAAATAAACGTCTCCTCTACCACCCAGCCGTGGTGCTAAATGAGACCTGCCTCTGAATATCCATTTCCTCGTCTGCCACTGTTTATTTTTTATCGGCGGGTTTGTTTGCTCGATCACATGCACGTAAAGACCTGCACAGGCGTGATGAGGCACTGAGATGAGTTCGGACTTCTTTCTCATGAGCTAATCGTGTCATTGATTTACCTGCGTGGACTGCGTCTGCAAAAGACACGGTTGCTCGGACTGTTTGGTCTGGCTTTTTGTCCCATATTTTTTATGTTGGATGTGTATCTGTTTTCCGCAGTTTAACACCAGGTGATAAAAATGCTATTTTTTATTGTGTTATATTAATGTTTAGCTCAAATTAAATAGAGAACTTAAGTGTATGTAACCCTGTAATTTGTGAAACTTTAATAATTTGAATTGTTGACTGAATATTAATAGTTAAAGTTAAATACATTTGTTTTTACAATGGTAATACATATTTTAAATATGAATGTGTGTATGCACTTTACACAATGTTTTAAACAGTGCTTTGAAAATTCAGTCACTTCACGTTGCACTTCCCCTTTCTGTAAAATGCTTTTAGTCACAAAACTTGCTTTCGTCCCCGATAAATAATTCAAAACATCTGATTACATTTTTTTGCGGCATGTGTTTGCTACGGCGTGACATGTACGTACTCGTGCGTTTGACACGAGGAGAGAGGTGGAGTCTGTTTTTCTTTCTGTACTGTGGAGGATTTAGCGAGCGGTGATATGGCAGGTGGTAGATTCCACTCCCTGGCGGCTGAGTGAATTTAACCAAGTGTTGGATTGCCTCCTCTCCATCCCTCGCCTGCATGTAAACACAATCTCCCCCTGTCTGACTGCGCATCCGCTGACTCGTATTCCCCCCATCCTCCCTCTGATACCTTCCACAGTTAATAAAAAAATGGCCCCACAGACATTCCAATTATATTTCCGACTTAAATGAAAACATGCTGTCAAGCATCTCTGCGCAGTTGTAGTAGAGCGAGATTGCATCAGGTTTGTCATGAGTGAGCAATTTAGGATAAAGTTTGATTTTGGAAATGTGTAATTTTCGCCATTTTTCTTTTAGAGGCAGATGTTGCGACCCCTGGTTTACTCACCAGCTGCATGTGTTGTTATGAGATCACAATGCCTGTATACTTTTCCTCATAACGCTGGCGCTATAAAAGCCTATAAAGAGATGTGGCTCTGAGGGCCGAATGTGCGGACCCTGTTAATAAGAAGAATAAATCTTAAGGCGAGCTACAGTTCGCTCTCACAAACTACATTTAAACACAGTTTTATCGACGCTCAGATAGGATCTGCCCCTTCCATGCCTGTCATAAAACAGGCATTAGCGTGGCATTTACTCATTGTACCGGGTGCACAGCGCGTATTAGACAGTGACCAAGCTAAGGACGGCCTGTAAAAAGACCACTTGTTCAGTCAATTAACAGTAATGGTGTTTAATGGCAAACTAGCGCAACCACCTAGGGTGTGCCATAGGGGCTTTTAATGGCACTGTCCCCTTGAGCCCGGGGAGAGCTTGTGCAATTTGCCATCCTGCACCGTGTGCCGCCACATCTCTCCAGCCGCTAATTAATTCCTCAATACATAAGAGCACTTTAAGGACACGTGGCGCGATGGCTTGTTTCTTATCGATCTGCGCGGGCTGAGCTCGGGGTCTCGCCACCCGTAGCCCCTCAGAGTCCCGGGCACAGGCGCAAGAGCTAACAAGTAAAGGTCAGGGCCATTTTGAATGCAGCACATTCGCATATGTAAGCGGCATTAGCCTTCCAGATTCTCCGAAACGTTCCCACATCTCGAGGGAGAATTGTGTAACGCTGTCATGGCCCAGGAGATCTAATGGAGTTTTCTGCTTTGTTTCATTGAGGTTTAAGTTTTGTTTCATATCTGTATTTGAATAGACACACGAGACAAGATGAGTATGCTAGAGATTGTGTACATCTCACCTCAAATAATTTAGTTTTTGGCTAATTACAATCTGTTGTGTCTTTGCAAATCGGAGGACAGTTTGGGACATTTTTTAAGTATCTTGTATACACTAGAGGAGAAGTTTGTTCTGACAAAAGATCAAAACTTAAGCAACATGTCCTTACTCTCCACATAATTCCATTACTGTCTTAGAGAAACAGTTGAGATATTGTAGAGATCTTGAAATGGCCGTCTGTTCTCCTGCTGTAAGACTAGTAGGAACAATTCAAAGAGTTTGTCTTCAAACTCATGAATCTCCCTTCTTTTTACCTCATCCCTCTCAGCGAATATAAAAGCGGGACTGTTATCTCTAGGGGCCGCACGGCCCCCTTACATTCTGAAGAGACAGCTATTCTCCTCAAGCTTTTCTTTCATAGTAGGTAGAGAGAACGAGTGGACTAAGATTAGGAACAGTACGGGTGTGGGACCACGTTCACCTTGGTGCTGCCTCTTTCTCTCAGTGTGTGTGTGTGTGCCCTCAAGAGCTTCTTATCTGAAAATCCGATGGCCGCAGGCAGGCAGAATCTATCCTTGAATAAACGTCCTCTATTGAAAGGCCTGAATGCGACGGGATAGTTTGATGGTAGCAATGCTGAACTGGAAGTGTGGGATTTACATTTGTGCATTGGGTCAGTGAATATAGGACAATAATATAAATATCAAAAAATATTAAAGCGATAGTTCACCCCAAAAAAAAATCTGCCATCATTTAAATTTGACTTTCTTCTGAAGAACACAAAAGAAGATATTTTTATGAATGCTGGTAACCAAACAACGGTGTAACCCAAATGTATGGACACGAAACCAATGCAGGTCAATGGGGTCCTGTGTTCTCTGGGTTATGAGTGTCTATCATACACAATTCAAATCTCAGTATTTGTTTATTGGTTAAAGCTTTATTAACTCAATCATTCACTGAATCAACCTTTTCATCTTCTCTGACCGCTACGCCGCCATCAAAGTGACAGAAGTGCGGGGGACAGATGCAGTCTTTTGCTACAGCTTAGAAGTAATATCTCTGAGGTTTGAGTTGTGACATAAAGACAGGTGACACAGGTATTCACTGTAGGAATGAGAGAAAAGTAGGAAGCAAGAGAGAGAAAGAGACTGGTTATGAGGAAAGACAGTTACATATGAGCCTGACTTGAGGGCTGTCTCCTCCCATCATGCTTAAGTGCAGCAGCAGCCAGGAGTCTCTCCTCTATCTGGACAGAGTAAGATGCAGTCAATTGCAGGCCTATAAACTAGCGTCCAACAACATGGACAACATAATTACAAATCCGACATGCATCACACTGTTTGCGATAGGCTTGATAGTGTATATTCCCGCTTTTCAGTATCGGACTGTTAATGGTAGTAGTTTCTCAGAAAAATCCATTTACTTTTGCATGAACATTTTCATTAGGTTGGCTACTATGATGGATTAAGTGCATACAACATTATGTTGTGGATATAATGAGTGCTTAAGAAGATAGCTAGGAGTTGACATTAGTATTACCATGAAACCCAGTTAGTGCTAGTAGAGCTCAGAATATACAGCATATTTAAATTGATTCAATTGAAATGAGGCTGTGAGGGACACTAGTTGTGCTGTTGTGTTCCTGCATGTGCAGTTTAGCCACCGAAACACTAGGATTACAAGATTCTCAGTTTCTCAGTGGACAGAAATCTTTGGGAAATATTGAGAAGGCTCAACTTGTAGACAAGTAGGCAACATTGTTTTTGTTTCTGTATAGAGTCAGTTATAAAGGCTTTTCAAGAAGCAGGGCTCCTAACTTTTATTTTGCTAATTCATTTATTTTAAGTTATATTATTCGTTGTTTGTAATACGTCTGTTGAAATGTTAAATATTTAGTGTTAAATAAAGATTTTAAAAGAAATTCTCTTTGAAAATATATATATTTTAAGCAAAATATTAAAACACACCTTTTTATGCAAATAAATCATAAAGAAAAATCAAGAAGAATGTATTTGTGTTCAGAAAAAAGCCATACTGAAGCCCCTCCCCTAAAACTGCCCCTAAACTTAAAGTCACTGGTGCGACAGCAAACCGTACAAAATTGTTCAGATGAGATCATACGAAATTCATACGAATTAGCCAAAACTAGCCACATGTTAAAATAGTAGACAAGTGTGTCATTTTATTTACTTTTGGCCAGGAATTTTCTTTTCGGTTTGGGCTATCGATTATTCACCTCAATATTGTAATTGCGATTATTATTGTTAATAGATTTTACTTTGAAGCTTTAAAATGTGAAACTTTCTGTGAAACCGCTGCATGCCATATTCTTTATATTCTCCATCTAATATAAACAACGATAACAAATAATTATGGGAGTTATGTTCGTAGTAAAAATTATAAAACGAGTGGCTAGAGGACAATTCTAATTAATTCTCTGATTCGCCACTGAATTCTGTGCCAGAACACACGCCGCAAATGGACAGCGGTAATTGAAGCTTTCAGTGATTATGTAATTATTTTGCACGTAATTTTAATCCAGATTAGTTTTTCGATTTATTGTGGAGCCCTAATTTCGGTGCATCCTTAGTTTGAGTCAAATTAAATAGGCCAATTCTCACTGGAATTCATTACTAATTCATGAGGTGGCTAATTCATATGAATTCGGACGTTGGGTATCGCACAAAAAACGCAGGCTTACTAGAAAATGCCATACTGAAGCCCCTCCCCTAACTCTGCCCCTAAACCTAAGGTCACTGGTGCGATAGCATATTGTACAAAATTGTTTGAATGAGATCGTACGAAATTCATACGATTAAGCCAAAACTAGCCACATGTTAAAATATTTACACGAAATGATGTGTAATGTGTTAAAAAGACACATGATGTTTTAAAATAGCATACCACAAAAATATGCCAAACTTTTAAAGAGACTGTGCCAAAGAATGTTTTAACACATTATGCTTCGTTTTGTGTTAAATAAATGAAAGGGACAACACAGATTGTGTTGTTTTTAACACGACAGCAGTTTTTAGAGTGCAGTCACTACCTAAAAAACTGTAGTTGTATCTAAATCATAATTCCTCTGATTAAATCATACTTTCTAGCAAAACACACATTTTCAGGCAGAGAATTTATAAGCATTGAAAAACAGGCTGGTGGATATTATCAAAAACTTTTTCTTTTCCTTTAACACTCATCCATACTTTCCACACAATTTTAACATAAACCATCCTAATCTTAATAAAGAAGCCTGCTTGCCAATTTCGGAAATAAGCAATGTTCCTACTGTTCATTTATGCAACGTGTTTCTCAGATGGAGATCTACTCTTGTAGAGGAGAATAAATATGCGTTGAGTGATAGCAGAGGATAACAGATTTCTCTCGGCCTTGGCGATAGAGACAGTCAGGGTGATCTTTATTGGATGTGATTGAGGGTGATGAGGAACTCTAATGCTCGCAGCTCTATTGTTCTCTATGGGGCCGAGTGACTGATGGCTTCTTTTGTGAAAGGAAGGTGTTTTTCAACCCCCTTTGCTTTGGGCCTGATCTCAGAGACCCGTGCTGGACGTGTTTAACATGTGTGCATATCTGTATCACGAGAGCTGCCGTCACGGACAGAGAGGAGAATATATATAAAACATGGGCGTGCCAGTGTGTGATGCCTGGTTGCTTTCAGATGTGGGTCCTTGTAGCAGGGTTTTCCTCAAGGATGAGCAGGTCTCTATCAGGGTCAGATGAGATGGTACCCTTGGGCCGGTGCAGGAATAACATTCTTCAGCGAACATGACCGTGAGCAGGTGTCAGATTTGTGCGTGTTGAAGGAATGTTCAACGTTCCGTACAAGCTCTATTGAGAACATTTTTGGCATAATGTTGATTACCACAAAAAGTCCAAGGAAAAAAATGAAAGTTCTGTCTTTATTTACTCACACTCACGTTGTTCCTGTATGAATTTCTTTGTTCTGATGAACACAGAGAAAGATATTTGGAAGAATGTTTGAAATGCTTTATAAATGTCTTTGTTCTGTTAAACACAAAGAAGATATTTGGAAGAATGTAGGAAAGCAAACAGTTCAGGAGCACTTTTGACTACCATTGTCATTTTACCTACTATGATAGTCAATGGTGGCCAAGAACTGTTTGGTTAAAACTATTCTTCCAAATATCTTTCTCGGTGTTCATCAGAACAATGAAATTTACACAGATTTGGAACAACTTTAGGGTTAGTAAATGATGACAGAATGTTTATTGTGTTTTCTCATTTACTTCAATTGTTTTGCTTTATCGTCACCAATATTGACTATTATGGCACTAATGTTCCTCTCTCTTCTCTTACAGGTAGAAGATGCTATGCTTATGTTTGATAAAACTACAAATAGACATAGAGGTAAGAGGCCATTTCTTCTGTATACTGTTTTGTCTGCATATGCATTAACATTTGTATGCTTACCTGTGTGTTTGATATTCCGAATGTCCTTCAGTTAATCTGAACGCCGATTATTTGTTCAGTCTGAAGGTTTTTCCATGAAGGTACAGGAAGCCCCAGCGCTGTATGTTTCAATATAGCATTATATCTTCGAGGACGTTTCATTTAAGCCCTGAAGGTCAAGGCTAATGCGGTCCAATAAAAGAGCAACGATTTCCACTGTAGCCAATCCATCGACTCTATTTGATTAGGCCGACATTTACCATCGGACCCACAGAATGGAATGTTTCTCGTTCATGTGGTCTCGTACCCGCCGGCTTGTGTAGAAATGTACAATACCTTCAGACTTATGATATACAGGACTTATTGCACAACCGAGAGATGTTTCTGTGATTGTGTATGTGAGTTGTTGCCTTAAAGGAATGAGCATAGTGGAATGTTACTGTACTGTTTTTTTTTTGTGTTTTGTTTTCGTTTCGCTTCGCCTAGAGGTGTGTTGGGGATCTTGGAATGGGTTAGGAGATAAAGATAAAGAGGAGAAATAAGGATAATAAGAGTAGAGGACAAAGAGAAAGGAGCGACGAAAATGGAAAATCCTTTTATTTACTCACCATCATGTCATTTCAAACCGGTACGACTTTCTGTCTTCTGCAAAACACACAAAAAAGATATCTTGAAGAATGTTATTATCCAAACAACATCGGCCCCCATTGACTTCCATTGTACTGACACAAAAACACAGAGACATCGTACAGTTTTTGAATGACTTGAGGGTGAATAAATATGACAGAATGGTTACTTTTGGGTGAACTATCCCTTTAAGAAAGGAGAGAGGTGGCGATGACATGAGCAGAATTTAAGAGAGGTGGAGATGAAAAATGAGGTTAATGAAAATGGAGAGAAGATGAGAAATGAGGAGAAAGAGGAGAAAAATGAGAAACAAGGAGACTGTGGGCTCTGGGCGGCGTGGTCCATTGGCTTTATCCTGCTCTGATCCTCCTCTCTTTTACTGGCTTTACCGACAAGGCCTCTCATGAGAGGAGAAAACATTGTAAAGCTGAGCACTGGTTTAACACAGCCAGAGAAAAAGCAGAGAGGACAAAAAAAAAGAGCATGAGACAGAGAACAAGAGGCAGGCATGAAGAGAAACAGCGAGCAGCTTTATGCAAAAGCGTTCACTGGTATAGCACACTTCTCTGTAGCAGCCTGAAAGCCGTGAGAGAGATTCTCAGCCTTGAGTGGCCTTTGTGTGGGCTGAATGAGGAGGCCGAGGAGCAGCGGTGTGTCTTTTATGCTTTATAAGTGGCTTTCAGTGCTGGTAGATGGACAGGTTGTGGAAATGAAGTGGATGGTATTAATCTTTCAACCTGAGATTTGCCTTTTAATCCGTATCGGTCATATTTTTAAAGGCGCGCTTGTATTTGAAGGTGTATGGATGTGCATTGCCCTTTATTCTCTCTCTCTCTCTCTCTCTCTCTCTTTCTTTCAAACACCCCTCCTCTCCATGCCCCAAAGGACTTCCTGTCCTCTTGAGCATTGCGACGCTCATAGCTGTCTCTTTAACTGACTCTTCTGATCACTGTCTATGACATCCCGAGAACAGCCCGATAAGTCACTGTGATCTTTCTTCCTTCTCCCGATTAGTGGCTAAGCTTTTTTAATCTACCTCACGACCTTAAGTCAAAAACAGTTTGCAGGTGATGGCAAATCGTACGTGTCACTAAAACAGAGCATTTCGAAATGTTTTGTTTGTTTTTGTTAATAGAGATCTTTCAAATACAGTCGTAGACCTTTAATCCACATTGTCTTCTGTTTCGCTCGTCCCCGACGCCCAATGCCGGGGCACTTGTGCTCACTCTTGTAAATACTCCCATTGGGCATAGTGTCCGTATCTATGGGAACAGAGGGCAGGAGTTTCGAGGAAACGGGGCTCTCTGGGGATCCCAAACTCTGTTGGAGAGAAAAGAAGGGTCAAAGTAAGGGTGGAAAGATTCGGTGTAGCGTCAGTGGGTAAAAAACACTATTATTCTCAGATCCTTTGCGGAAAAAGCAAAGAGCAGCAAGGTCGGAAATGAGACAAGCTGCTATTAAACATGGAGCTGGTAAACACCAAGTGCCAAACAATGCAGAATACGACCGGCTATTTCTATTAAAGACACTTTCAAAGAGACATCCCAGAATGACAGAGCAACAATAGCCACCAGCAAATGTGTTTCGCTTTTGTTTACGTGCAGTTTGGAATATGTGCGATTGTCTTTTTGTTTCTGTGTGTCGTCCTTGTTAAATTTTTCTCTCAATGGTATCTTCAGTTATAGAAGGTGCCGTGGGGTAACTGTTTTTAATAGCTTCGCAGCAATTACTTCACACCACGGCTTGCGCAATTGAAGTGGCCAAGCGAATGGTAATAGGATGGCAGGAAGAGACGTTTTCATTTTTTTTTTAATGGAACATAGTGAAATGCAGTTCATTTATGGCAAAACGTTTTCTATACTTTAGAAAAGGTACGAGAGAGGTAATTCTTTTAGGAACCTGTTACTTAATGTTTTTTTGGGGGAATAAAAATGGTTTCACTTTGGCATCGCTGCGAAGTAAAGTGAAGTAATAAATATACTTTTTCTATATTCATGGCCTCCAAATTTGCAGGTGTCTGATACTGATGTCTAGAGATTAAGATGTCATGTGTTTGATTTATTGCTGTTATATACAGTGTGGTCCAAACATATGAAACCACCAGCAACATAAACATTTTTAAAATACTGTTTTTCATAACAAATCCTATAAAAATCAACAGAGAAATAGTTAAAGACTAACATACCAAACCCAAAGCAAAAAGACAATTGCTTCCCTTCCTCTGCAGACAATCTCACAGCTCGGTGTCTCACTGTCATTATCTGAGACAGCGTGATGCACAGAGAGAGAGAGAGAGAGAGAGAGACAGAGCGAGAGATTGTAGTAGATGTCAGAGGACAGCGGCAGAGACAGACAGACTCTAATCCTCTGCAGTCTGTCTGTCTTTACGCCCCCTGCAAGACTTTTTTAACACTGTCCTTCAGCTCAGGGGTGATGAACACAAAGCAAAAGTCTCTCTTTATCCCTCGTCCCTTTCTATCCCTCTCTGTGAAAAGGGCGGCAGCCGCGCCAGAACGGAAGGACAACGGTCAAGGTCCTGCATTGAGGCACGGCACGAGAATGACTGTGGCCGAGATCGAGCTGTTTGGTGTAAGAAACGGCCGATAAAGTGTCTTTTCTGCTTTGTCTGAAACGTGCAGGGCATATTTCTGTCTCATCTTTTATCTGTTCTCTATTTCGCCTGTCTGTCTGTGTCTCTTTCCCTCTATCTCTCTCTGCACAGTCCTCAAGTGACTATGCTACAGATGTGCTTCACAAAATGAGAAACAAAGCCTAGCGCGTCTGAGTTTGATTTTACACACCTTAGCACAATTCTGCTCTGATAATCTCGGCACTGTACATTCATCAGTGTGACTGGAGAGACACTTTCAGCGTCTTCCAGAAAATCCCTAAATACTTGGAAGGTGCGTTTCGGGTTGTTTTGGCTGCTCAAGTGCTCAGATAAATCAGCCGTGTATGTCGGGAAGTGACAGTGCGTGTTCAGTCTGTTTATTTTTAAATAGTTGGTGTGTGTATGTGAACATAGGATGGACGTCTGTGGCTGTTGTGTATTGCATCACATAATATTTAAATGCCTTCACGTGAATTCGTATTTTACGAGATGGCAAATTTTTATTCAATCTTATTTCTATGTTTAAGTTTGATTTGCGTTGCACCAGTGACGTTAGGTTTATAGGAAGGGCTTCAGTATTACGTTTTCTAATAATCTTACGTTTTTGTACGAATTACATCATACAAATTCGTACGAATTAGCCCACTTGTAAAATAGCTACAAATTCTGGGTTGGCAATACTGACTTCAAAATTCTTGGGATATACAGTAGTGCATCAAGGAGTGCGTTTACATGCACAGAATAATATCTATTAAAAATCAGTTTATAAAATAAATGCCTTTTCATGCCTAGTTATAAACTGTCTACACACAAAACAGCGTTCACATGGAACTTTGAGACTTTGCCAGGTTTCTCGCGTTCAGTGACGTCACCATCGATAATCTGTTTAATAATTAAAAATGCAGCAGGAAAACGGTCCGAAGCTGTATTTTTATATCTCTTCTTATGTCCGCAGAACCAGCATTAGCAATAATCGGTTTCATTTTGACGTTTCTACATTACCTGCTTGACTCGAGCGCGGACTTTAATGCGTTTTTTTACTGTTACTTCCATTTGGGACTTTTACTTTTGCGCTGTCATATATGCGCACATAAACAAAACTGAGTGAAATCCAGTAAAGGCGTTTATATGCGGCGCGAAATCGGAGTAATGGGTAAAAAATTCCCTCTGCCGAGCAGGTTTTGCTTACACCGTTTATGAGCTTTCCCCCATAAAAGAGAAACGTTTTACACGTTTACATGACCTTACTTGACCTTACTTGGTATCTGCTTATTATGCATAATCGGAGTAGAAATGTTCATGTAAAACGCAATCAATTACATGTTTTGCATTCGCAACTCAACACGACAAAAGACAACAAAACCCATCAGAACCCATTATAATTACATTTTTGGTCTACACACATTAAGAACAAGGCACTTGGTGTGTAGTTCCCCTTGGATCCAGTGAAGCGTTTTGTCCGTTTTGGTGAAGTTATTGTAAGGTACTGCAAATTGTTGTTTAATGTATATCAAACAATGTAGGCAATGTAATTTCTCAATGTTTTATTCTACCTTGTAATTTTGCTATTGTGGCATTTTGAGAATGATGGTGGGTTTATTAGTGACGCTACCAGCTACCAATACCCCTTATTGTAATTTAATAGGCTGCGTAAACAGATGTGTCCCTCAAAAATCAAATGCTTGTCTTTCTACATTGCTGACCATGGCTGTTAGCGTGTGTGTGTGTAAGAGAAAGTTTGCATCTGTATTCATGCCAGTTTGTCTTCTCATGCATACTTGCATGCGCTCGTGTGAGGTATCGCGTTGGCATATCTCGCACTGCATCTGTAGGTTTCACAAAAGACACAATTTGACATCGCTCACATCCTGCTAGTGGATGTCTACTTTTGTTAATATTTCATCCAAAGATAATAATAAATGATCTGATGAAATCAGTTGAAAGAGTGGCTTGTTCCGCAGATAAGTGACAGATTGTGTATTTATAAGATCGACGTGAAATGATATAAACCTCATGTTCAAGGTTAGTTAAATGTCTTCTGTTGGAAATGGATTGCATTTTTTTTAAACACTGTTTCTCAGTGGAAACAGACCAACTCATTTATGAAAACAAGCAACAGTTATTTCACAGCCACGCACATTTAGTCAAATGTTGTCATTTCATTTGCAGCTTTAAAGATTTTCATAGCTTTATTAAATAGGCGACATTTAAATAAATATTATTAAACCTAGAATCCCATCCAGCAGTGGATGGAAGCGAGAGTGCAGCGCAGGACAATGGCAGGCGTGTTTTGTTTAGCGTGGTGCATGCGAGGAGACGTCAAGGTTTGCTGGAAGGCCTGCATTGTTTGCTTGTAATCTGTTTAGCTGAAATGGCCAACTAGAGGACAAGGCAGTTCAGGGCAGGACTGAGGCACTGTTACAGCACTGCTGTCTTTGTAGAAAACAGCTATCCCATAATGCACACACAGATGCAACGATGACATGTTACTTGTGTTTTAGCAAGAAAATATCTGGCAGTGTTCTGCAATGACTGTTTCCCAATGCTTAAGTAAAGTCAGTGTTGGGTCAATTTTTTTATTACTTTTCATCTGAAAAAGCAAAGTAACGGATTAAGTTTAGTCTTTTATTTTAGTCTTTATTTTTAAGTATATTTATTTACTTGCATTACGTGTACTGTCATCAATTCTGTATAAAAACATTAAATTGAAATTTGGAAAACATACATTTAAAAAAGGAATTAAAAAGTAGTATAAGTAATAGTGTATTGTTAATTAGTAATATCTAATTATTATTATATTGTGGATGTTTTATATACATTTTATGGGTCAACATTTAGATGTACGCCTCTTATTGAATAAAAATCGGATTTAACAGCAATGCAAGGCATGCGATGCTAGTTTGTGTACATTTCTGACAGACAATAGTTGATCCTTCTTTTGCTTTGTTTTATTTTATTAGACCCGGATTAAAACACACAGAAGAAATGCCTTCCTCTATTGTCTTAATATAAATTACTCATCAATGTCTTTTTAATAATGCTTGAATGCAGACACATTCAAATTATAATATTGTCGACGTTTTCTTATATATATTTTATAATTACATTATCAGTCAACATTTAGTAATAATAATTTGTGTGTTGCTGACAGACAATGGTCGATCCTGCTTCGGCTTTGTTTGTCACTGTTTTATTGTCACAGTCTTATTAGACCTTCACAAACAGAAAAATAACTGGCTATGTATTTAAAAAAAAATACTCAACATCAACCATGTTTAAATAGGCCTCTTGGCTGTGATTTCCTGCGGTCACAAACAGGACTTATTTGTAGGATATCTCTATGATATTTTAAAATAATTTGATATTGAAGTCGTAAACTGAAACAAAATCAACTTTCCGTTATTCACATACTGTACAGTGGAAGTCTATATTGAAAGTATAGATATTCCTTTAAAAAATAAGTGATAATTTGTCCAAAATAGATTATTATGCCCTACATCACATTGGGACATTTGTGACAACAGCCCCATGTCTTCATCCTCTTTGTCCTTTTTCAGAATAATAAAAAGATCGGAAGCCTAAAGAACTCATCACTCAACAAACTGAGACGTGAATGAAGGATGCTTAACTGTGATATTCTGATTCTAAGCCTTAAGTGCAGTTACTTCTGTGTTTACCCGAACAACTGCGTGATTATCTGCTACTTCCCTGATTGAGCCTGAAGAGGGCTGGCGGGTTGAGATCAGCTGGATGCTGATTGGTGGTTGGAGATGACAAGAGAGGAAGTTGTTTTATTTATTTCTTTTTTCAGTCAGCCGTACTGAGTGAGAGCAGTCTCGGGTTCTGGCCTTGATTAGACACATCAGGACGAAACCTTTCAATGACTGACAGGGTTTTATAGTCGACTGCTCCATATAACCTCAGCAGACTTGATGCATCTAGTAAAGGTTTAGACTTTGAGTATTTGGTAGTTGTTCTTTCATCATTTAATCACCCTGTTGTCATTTCAAACGTACGACTTTGATTTTCCTGCAGAATTCAAAAGAAGATATTTTGAAGAATGTCGGTGACCGAAAAATGGCGGATCCTTTTGGGGTTCTATTGTGTGGACGCAAAACCAATGCCAGTGAATGGCTATCGCTGTAGTTTGGTTACCAACATTCTTCAAAATATCTTCTTTTGTGTTCTCCAGAAGAAAGACAATCATACAGGTTAAAAATGAAAAGAGGGCGAGTAAATGATGACCGAATTTTTATTTTTGGGTGAAATAATCCCTTTAAGACTTTCTAATTTGTAAAGTTATCAGTGTTCTTGTTATGATCTTCAGAGTTATTTAACAGCATTCTCCATCTAACGCAGATAAACTGATATCCTACCACCCTGACAGTAGCCTGCGTCACTTCTTTATGCTGCGGCACAAGCGTGTCTTTCTGCGGCGTAAATCCCCTCAAGCCGTCTTTAAGAAGGTTATTAAGTGCTGAAAAATATTGTACAGTTTCATACCACTGACTCATCCTCATCAGCGCTCGAAAACTGTGTTTCCTTCACCAATCAATTCGGCTACACGGCTGTTTTTGTGGCAGGCGCTCCAGAAGGACGTTCTCTAAAATGATCAGGGACATCCTGTGAATCAGCTGTACCTAATCTCTCCCGCTCGCCTCCGTACCGCATCCTTTTTTGCTGACGCCGTTCCGGAAGTGTAGCAATAATGTAGCGCGGCGTGTGTAAACAATGTAAGTACCGTTGATCCGCGGAAGGTCCTTTAAGCCCCCAAAGGTTAGCGGAGTTTGCTTTGGCCTTTCGCGACGTAACGGCAGCAATTTCCACCGGCTCCGCGTAAGGCACAGCTCTCAGTCGGAGATCCCTGAGTAAACCTAATTAGATATAGATTCACCTTTACTGGCGCGGTTTCAAAAACGGACCACAGCGTTTTCTAGCATTAGCGATTAATATCCTTTCCCCTCCTTGTGCAATATTAGCGTTTACCGAGGAATGTCATTGAAATATCACAGTTAATCATACACATTTTCCCGGCGCCACGTTTAATTGGAGCTGCTCTAATCACAGTGAGGAGGAAATTATATGTTCAGTTTGAGAGAGATTGACGAAGGCTCGAAGCCTCAGAGATGCATTAGGAAGATGTAATATCGAACAGGCCTGTCGTAAACTATTCACGCTGAAAATTTGTTCAATAAAAGCTGCGTGACCGGACCGAACTGGTTTCGGTTCACGCTGTTGAATGCCACAACCAAGAAACCGTGGAACAAATCCAGGTCACTGGTCTTCCAATAGGCTTTCTCCTGTGGAAATACTGGAAGCTTCAAAAAAGCCTCTGTGGTATTGTGGCTGGCACAGGGTTTGCGGCAGGTGTGCTGGGGGGTTCAAAGGGGATGAAGAAAGACACTTTGAAGCGCATGAAGTTCATGCATTGACCTTTAGCAGCCCAGTGTCGGACTCTCTGGAAGCTGTGAGAATGACTGCATAAGCAGGTGCACCGCTGAGAGACTGGACTGACACATGGCGCCATTTACAGGAAGTGGCAGTTCTCGTGACTTGTTAAAGGAAGAGATTAGACAGGAAGAAAGAATGACTTCCTGCATGAGGTATTGTAACCTTCCCTAACCTATTACGACATATTTTGAAAAGAAGTTATTTCTAGAAAGTCATTTTTCAAAGTTTTCACAAGGTTGGGCGGTAATGAGTGATATCGTAAAGGTCCAGTGTGTAGCGGCATCTAGCGGTAAGGTTGCGAATTGCAACCAATGGCTCGCTCCTCCCTTTCGAAACACTATTGTGGCTGAAACAGAACTAAGATGTCATCAGGTTTTTGCTTCTTTGCCGAAGGAGATAACTTATTTATGAATTGTGCACTGTAGACCAGTTTGTCCATTTAGGGCTACTGTAGAAACAACATGGCGAATTCTACGCAAGGGTACTCGCAGTGTATGTAGATAGAAATAGCTCATTCTCATGGTAATGAAAACATAACGTTTCATTATGTATGATCTTTGTACACCTCTAAAGACATTGTTATGTATATTATTGTATTTCTGTCAATAGATCCTCCAAAAAATTACACACTGGACCTTTAAGAGCAGTTTTGATGACAATGCAAACATGTCACGATTGAGTTTTTTTGCTGCAATTCAAATGATATTTTTATAACATGGTATCAGTTTTGTTCAACAAAATTGTTTTTGGTATGGCTTCAAACCAAATGATCAGATTTTTTTAAATAATTAATACATTTATTGATTTACAGACTTGCGTTGTGGATATACATAAAATACTGCACTTAACATCATAAGATCTTAAATACATCAGAATTTTTCAGGCTTAAATCATCGAGATGGAGCAATCTGCTCATTTTCTTGAAATGCACAGCAATCTATAATATACAGTCATGATAATATATCATTTCTATTTTCCCACCCTCCCTTTTATCACCTGCATTTATCTTAGTCGTATGGAGATGTTAAATCCCTTAAAACCAGATACCTGTGTGGTATTTTTCTGATAAAATGATGCCGGTGGCAAACAGCCTGATGCCCTAGTCGTGGGGATTAGAAACCATATGGGACACGGCAGCGGTCAACGCTGAGTTATATGTCATTGTGTGTGGAATTACGCAACCACTGACCTTTTAATGCTGCTGGCTCTTCAATTTATGACCTCTCCAAACACCAGTCTCAGAAACGGCCACCCTGGTGCGAGTCCGGCGCGCGGCGAACACACCGCACCATATCAGCATTCATAGAGTCCTGAACACATTCTTTTCCAGAGGTTAAGCACTGCAGGGGATTGGCAAGCGTGCTTGGAAAGGAGAAACAGGAAACACGGGTCTTCAACACTAAAAGAAGTGTTCTGGCAAGCGTGTGCTATTGTTTTATTCTCCTCGGTCGAATAGCATCAGCAATAATATGCAGGGCCGGTCTGTTAGAGGTGAAAGCAGACAGATTGTTATGTTTCGTTTTTTGCATGTTGTGTTTGTCATCATAAAAACGCTTTCTTTTCTTACCTTTATTGCTTTCTCTTCTGTCGAATGTCCTCGTAAATCATCAGGTGACGTTAGCGGAGTGGAAGTTGCTGCGTTGGTAACATGCAGAAGTGGTTCTTTCTCATTTGGAAGCAATAATGTAACCATTTGTGATAGAACTTGCATTTTGTTGTACAGGGCCCAATGTGTTCAAGCAATTTATTACCTGAGAGATGAAAAATAGCAATGTTTATAACTACATGCTTTAAAGGAATTGTTTAATTGTAATATGAATTATCCATTAATTCTGGGGTTGTGGAATGCTGCTGCTGGTTTGATGTGAAATTTATAATATTGTAGATTGTAGGTTGTTAACTAAACAGCAATAGGGAAATTGACTCTAATAAATTGTGTTCGCTTTTGTTAACCTCATAAAAATATATGTTTGATAAATAATGTTTGGGGCTTAATAGGTAAAGAGACATCATTTCATCTCATATTTTTGTTAAAGCTACAGTCAACTTTTGCATTTGTTCTTTTCACGGTTATGGTCAAATGACATTGAAAAAAGTACAAAGGTACATTAAATTTCCAACAGCTCGACTAAAAAATAATTATTGTAAGTTTACTATCGCAAATTGCAGATATACAACACTGTTTTTTATTTACTTGCTAAAAGCTTTTTTTTGTATTTAAAAGTTTTAAATTTTTAACCCCAGTAAGTTACGAATTGCAGCTTTAAAGCGTTTGAGTATTCTTTCTTACAAAATGTGTAGTGTTTAAACCGAAAATGTTTAAATGCGATCACACTAGTCACGTATTACCATGGATCATAGTTGAAAGTTGTTGGATATACCTTAAAAAAACTATTTTGTATTATTTTACAGTAAGTGTATTAAAAACAAATTAAGTGTATTCAATTCTTCAATGCATTTCTTAAAAAAAGGAAATTAGTGGATTGGGTAAAAATTATTCTGGAAGGCCTATTTTTTGTTTATCATTGTCTGAACATTCGTTCTTTTCCCTTTGCTCCATATTAAGCGAGAAATGGACAAACGTTTGACTCGGAAATTGTTTTTTTTCTGCTTTCTCTAGTTATGCCTCAAAGCATCAGTGGCATGCAGGGACTGTTAAATGTATAATGTGTAATCATCATTAATTATCATTAACCGAGAAATGCAGACCTAAACTCGGAGACGTTCAGAAGGAACGCATGGAGGAATTGTGCAGCTGAAAATTGTAGCTATCCGTGCCTCCATGTTGAGAAGTCATCAGAGAAATTAGGAGCGTGTGGGCGTTCACAACGTAGGGTAAAATTGTTTTCATTATCGAAACAAGTGTGACAGTGTTTACGAAAATGACAGAAGACTGAAGTGGCTAATGGGAAACGTGAGCGCTAGTTCGGAGTTGGACACTTAATTTTTTTATTTAGTCCGGCACGTCACGCTATCTTTGTAAGTGTTTCGTTCTAAGTACTTATACTTTCGCTAACCTGCAATAAACTTCTCAATCTCCCCAGAATATCCCCCTGATTGACACCTATGACCTTTCGTTCCGGGCGTTTGCCAAGCAAAAACAACTCGTCCCCCTAGTGATTGGCTGGCGTGTTCGTGATTGCCTTTAGCTGATTGGCAGGCGTCGTGATTGGTGGGGGGTCTACGGCTGACGGCTCAGGGGGAGACGGGGAGCAGCTGCGGAGGCGGGCAGGTCCCTTGGATGTGAAAATGGTTTTGATAAATAATAAAACAGTGGTAATAACCAGCTGCTTTTGAGGTCACATGACCTTCCGCCATGCAAATAATGACTTTACTACAACCTGATTGGTTCATGCATTATTAAGCCCAACCCCCCTCCGCTAACGCCACCAGGTAATGGCGCCACAGGTGTCCTCGCATGGCCGTGCAAATATCATCCTTTTCATGTGCTTCTTATGCTTTCTTTTTAATACCATCTCTCACTTGGCATGGCCTTCTATTCCCCTGTGGAAATAAAAGGCTGGTTATTGTATCCACCGGAGGAAGCTTCCCTCAGACTGTGCGCTATCATGATTTTTTGTGTGCGGCTAATGAGGTTGTGGTTATGTGTGTGTGCGTCTTAGATAGAAAGCAGACAAGAAAGAACGACATATTGACTCGGGATACTTTCCTGGATGCTTTCCTACAGTATGATCCATTGACAGTTCTGTGGCAGTTCAGACTCACCACTTCTTCACATCGATCTTTTTGTCCTCGGTGTGTGTGTGTGTGTTTGTGTAGCGGATGACTTTACACCGACAATAGAAAAGGAGAATGGAACAAAGCTTTGCACCTACATAGTCATTCTCACGTTACGCTTCTCATTTGACCATCTCCAAAGGGTTCTGACACACAAATCCAAAACACAGGGTCTCAGTGTCAGCTCGTGAACTCTGTAAAGAGCTGGTATGGATTGGCGTGCTGGGTTTCTTTGTAGAATTGTAGTTGCTGGTTGAGGCTGTGGCAATAGATCCAGATTTATCAAGCTTCGCATCATGGCCAGATTCGTTTTTCCCCCTATTTCTATTCAAGTGAAAACTGTTGTCTAAAGTAAGTTTATAAAGTGAATATAAAATGTTCACTTGACTTTGTAATGTGTAAAATATGTTGCGTTGTTTATAGCCGGCTGTCAGTGGGTGTTAATGTGTTGCTGTTCAATTTTCTGGGTGTTTTCTATAGGGAAGTGATGAGTGGTTCATGCCTGGTCCAAGTAAAAAAAAGTAGATTTTATGATATTTTTGTCCCTGTATATGAATCGCATGTATTTTTAGGATTTCGTTCAAAGCCTCGCAAGCATAGACATTAATAGTGATGCTTGCTTTACCAAGCACTACTAAAAAGACGCCGTAGACACTTTCATCTCAGTGATGAAATTCTCTGAGAATCTCACAGGTTTCTCTAAAGAGAACGTTAATGTTCTGTCCTGAGTCATTTATGTAAGCCCCTGAACATAAGCGTGGTGTGAAACCTCGGTGAGGAACAGATGCTTAGCTCGCCTGACAAGTTGCTGTTGTTCACGTCAGTTCGTGTCTAAAGAGCCAACATGAATCCTGCTGCAAATTAAACCGTAAATACACACAGTTTGGTGCAAAATGACGCAACTAGAACAGATCTTTCTTGAGATGCCCTGATAGAGAGATTCTGGCTTGTGCCAAATTGTATATTTGTAAAATCAAATTGTTCGAGGATTGCTTGAGCGAACAATACATTTAGATGTAGCCCTGTATTATTGGTGTAATTTGGATGTCATCAAATAATCGATGATGGATTATTTGGTCATATAATTTTGTCAAATTAAATTTATCGACTGAGGATTGAACAACGTATTTGCAAAAGGCAGTCATCATGTTTGTAGATGCTGGAACACATTAAATCGTCTCAGTATTTCAAGCAAATGACCCAAAGCTTTTGCACAGTAATATGTACATGATGTATGTTTTGTGGATATTTCAAATTCTTCATATTTATTTTGAGCATTTATGATAAAAAGATTTATTTATCAATGATAATTGGTTAATGATATTTAAAAAAAAATTCCTTCCCAAGTTTGAAGAACCTTTGTTGGTACTGTAAGTCTAAGTTTTAATCAAACATTGTTCATTATAAATTGAACTGGCATAAGGGATGAATTATAGAATTATTAAAGATAACCGAGTAATACTTGTAACTGATCTTTTCTAAATAGAACAATCTTTTATTTTGTTTCCTATTATCGGCCTAATGATAGACGTCCTAATATTTATACTGATATGGTTACAGTAGGAGTGCTTGTGCTCTGGAAAATCTCTGGGTTGTGTTAAGTCTTCCTTGTGTTTTTTTCGATCCCTGAGTGTCTTTGTGGGCTGAAGATGTGTGCAGCAGGTATGAAATCTTTGTTTAAGGAGGTTGTTTCGAGGTCCTAGTGTACCACTCCAACCTAGAAACCAACTGAGGTTTAAAACCATTGAGATCTCTCAAACTCTGTCTCTTCACTCCTCAGATGTTGTACCTGTTTCGCAACATCCCACACCATATCTCCCTATGTCTCTCCTTGCTATATTTCTCCCAGGACTAGGGACCCTATAGTCTCTCTCTGGCTTTTGTCAGATGAAAGTGACAGGTCCCGGTGGAGAAAAGCATGGAACAGCACGACACAAGACAGTTTCCCGGCGCTCCATAGCCTCGCCACTTTGTGCTCGAGATGTTCAATCAAAATGCTAATGGTTCTTGCGACGAGGGAACGATATTATTGTTCCACTAATTGATAAGAGAAGAAAGATGGAAGGGCCCATGTTGCTAGTCTACGCCGCCACATAACCGCCGCTCAGACACTCTGTTTTAATTACTCTTACACAAATGAAAGCGAACAAATTGATCCGTCGAACAAAACAGTTTGTTGTTTTTCTACTTTGTATAATAAACGCTATACATTATTTAGTCGGTTTATGAATTATTTATTCCGTACTTTCATTCAGCATCGAGATCGTATAGAAACACAACAGCGCTGCAGTTGTTTGTTGTAGCCTGAGGTGTAACAACCACATAACTTTCCGCATGCTTTTGAAGCTTTCCTGCTCGTCCCCTTGACCTTTTGGGAAGTAATCATATTTTAAGACTATAATTTTGCTCGCCTGCAGTGGTAAGAAAAAAGTGGTATCGCAATTTATAAATTGAATAGTTCTCACTCTAGTAACATCACATAATTAATATTCATGAGGCACGCTGGATATATAATCCCCTCCCACTTTTGGAACGGTTCCTTCACCAGAGTATTTTCGAAAGACCCTTAATTGTGTCCTTTCTGAGATGGGAAAACACCTTCAGTTCTCTCACAGTGTGTGAACTTCGACCCTCAAGCAGAATTGTCTTTTTCTTTTGCTGCTAAATGACCTTAAAGCAATCCATCGTGACCTGCTCGCTAGAAACAGGAAGCAATTCCCTTGATGTCATCTGTCTACACGGAAACGCTGGCCACCCGGAGTTGTCAGAGCATTGATATGTTTTTTTTTATTGTCTTCTTTGAGAAATCCAAGTATAGCTGCTAGCTGAACCTTTTCCATGAATCTTCGCAAGGGTCACGGGAGAAAGACATTTGTCTGTCTCTAGACATATCAGAGCTCCATGCTCTGTTGGGTGGCGTAGAAAGAGCAATTAATAGCCTGTCCGGTTATTTCTTTCTGTCGTGGTGTCCGTCAAGTGGGAGTGATGCTCATGTCCATTGCCTTCCTTGGAGATGTGGTCTGTCTTATTAAGTTGTCAACAGCTTTGACTGTATGTACGGGTGGGAGTGTGTGTGTGTAAGTAAAAAGAAGGAAATCTTGCAGACATACCTTGTGTTCATACTGCAGCTTTTTAAGTAAGGCCCTCAAACAAAGCATGATGCAAGTTTTTATTTGTATTTTCTTTATCTCTCTCCCTCTCAATCCTCTAAACTTGTTACTTATCTAAATAGGGCCAGGGACCACTTGAAGCAGTATTGCTTTGTTCCAAAACTTTGTGGGCTTGCCTACGGAGGCAACATTTTGAGGCATCACGCTCCCGACGCAAAGGCTGTTTCTAAAGCGGGCAACTTAATTACGCTGCCTCCTAAAATAACTTGTTTAAGCAAAATTTCAAGGCGGAATCGCAGAAAGGGAATCTTAGAATGCAATGCGGTGAACTTGAAAAAATAGTTCAAGGTGACAAAGTGAGAAAACAAAAAATGTAGTCTTAACTATTAGGTCACTTTTAGGTCATTTTTAGGTTTCGGTGTGGTTTGTTTTTTAGAAGATTGTGCTGTTTATTGGGTCATTTAACAACATGCTACCCTAAGGAAACAAATTATGGCTTTATTATAATAATGTTTTTTTGGCAGATAACATAAATGGTCATTTTTAGGTTATTTTTAGGTCATTTTTATGTTTCGGTGTGGTTTGTTTTTTAGAAGAGTGTGCTATATATTGGTTCATTTAACAACATGCTACCCTTAGGAAATTAATTATGGTTTACTTTTTATGGTTTGTTTTTCTGGCAGATTGATTACTATGTATTAACATTTTTAAAGAAATGATGGTAAAGTATAGTTATTTTGGTGTGTCACTATTGTTTAAAGAGCCACGAAACACTAAACAACATTTATTTAGATGCAAACAAAGTTGGTTGTGTTGCACATCATAGAAACAATGTTAGCAACTGTAAGCTAATACAGTAGAGAGATTGAGTTCATTTCTAGCTTGTTTTTGCTATTTTTGCCTTCCGGTTTTAAAATCGTCATCTGGCCAACGTTAAAGGATATGACGTGGCGATGACTCATCGGCGTCTCATTATTATTCATGAGACTGTGTTTTCTCGACCAATGAGAAGGCATTGCTCGTAATCATTCTTGACGGCGCCTTGTGATTGGAGTGCCAGTCTCCCATTCCCGAACCTTCGCGGTTTTTAACGGCTTTTCCACTCAGTGTTCATGCCCATTTTAATTGCATTTTTCAAAGACGACAGTAAGGTAGGATGTAGCTGAAAGGGGAGGTTTCATGACACTTTAACTACAAATAAAAATCCAAACTATGCCTACTATGGATAAACAGTCACGTGTGTTTCTTTCTACATCGTGTGTTTCACTAAGCTTGCACCTTATTAAGCCCTAGGCAGCACACTAGGTATTGCAGAAGAGCTCGGATGTCCTGGGAGCTCTTAAAACACTGCGTTTATACATTTGTGGGTTAGTGTAATCGCATCACATTAGCCTGAAGGCAACTCAGCCTTCGTGTTTAAACAGCCATCTTCATGACTGCAGAGGGAAAGACCTGTTGATGGGATCCATTGGAAATTCATGTTGAAAATGTCAGTACCGAGGGGAGAAATTAGCTCAAGCATGCCTTTGGGTTAAAGAGTAGACCAATGGAGAAGAAAAAAAAGGTTTCATCAAGCTCAAATCAAGCAGTAAGCAACACAGGCTCACAAAATGAATCCAACTGACTCGGGCAGGGTATTTTTCTGCCTTTAAAAGCTGCCTCGTACAGGTGCACAAGGTTAATGAGAACAAGTCTCCCAGGCGGCACTCGCCAGAGGGAAGCAACACAATATATGAGAGAATGTAAGACTGAGAGCAGTCTGACACAGCTAGAAATGAGCAGTTGAGAGAGTTTTTGCTAAATTCTGTTTGAGAGGTGCCAGACTCGGGGGTGAGGGTATCTGGGAAATGCCTGATGCTATTTTATTGCGCATTTGACAGCTGCAGGCTGCTACACGCTGGTCCTTCAGCCCGCGGGGGCATAATTGGTTCTGCGCGGGCCACGTCGCTCGGTTCACCGGGATTACGGCGAGGCCGGGGCTTTGAGTCGTGCGCGTCGGAGATACAGAAGCGCCCGGTGGTGGTCAGCTTGAAAAGAGCTGAGCGGGAGAGGGAGGTGGTCGACCTGGACTTTTCTCACAGCTTGTCCATTTTCTTCAGCCTTTCTGACAGATAAGCTCACGGAAAGAGAGATAGAGAGCAAGAGGATGAATAAGGAGAGAGAGAGGGGAGAGGGAGGAAAAGGGGCGCTTTTAGCTTTTAGATTTCATTTCAGTAGGCTTTATCTCTGCAGAACAATGCCAATGGAAAAGCTTATCAGGAGCGGTCTGAAGCACAAAGGACCTGCGGTAATGTGTGCTGATCACCACACACACTAACACACACACACCTTTTATTTGCGTGCTTTGACACTGGCCGGTAAGAGTATTTAGGCCTATGTGCGGTGGTCGCATTGCACCTGCTACCTAACTGTAGATGCTAAGCAGTGTGGTCGTCCAATGGTTGCATTTATTATCAAAGCCATTGTTGGACTTGGCTTCGTTCGTGGCTCGTTTTATTTATTTGTTTACGAAAAACACTTTATTTGCTTTGAAACGACCTGTTTTTCTCAGCTCTATCTTTACCAACGTGACAACAAATCTTCAGCGATTGTTTACGTGGGTGTTTGTGTACGTCTGAGGCAAATCCACGGTTGTACACTTTTTTTTTTTTAACAGATGCAGCCCGCACATCTCACTTTTTCCTTAAAGTCGCGCTGGCTAATTTCCTCATTGGCAAGAACATTTCGCACCGGCGACAGGCTAGGCATAGATTACTTTGTTTGTTTTCGCTCGGTCTAGACTAGCTGGTAAATAATCACCATATCTGTATATGAAATTGTCTTTATGGTGTTCACCAAGCCTTTATTCGCAAAGTGTCACTTTCAATAAAGAGGAGAATGTAGCATTATACTCTGAGATACCCCTCGCACCCACACCTCCTCCCTCGTTCAGCGGCCGTAGAATCAGCGCGCCGCTGCCGCTTTGAGGAAGATTAATGGGAGGTGAGTTTCTGAGGTGAATTTCAGCCCGAGAATGAATAAGATAAACACATTCAGCTTTTTTCCGATGCAGGTTTGAGGCAGTAATGACACTTGAATGAATGGCATGTATTCAAAGCACACCGGCCGTTATTAGGTAGGCGAGGCTAGCGGCTACGACACGTGCCCAACGTGTATCCAAGACATGTTCAAATCAAAACGAATGATCTCTTGTCTAATAAATAGGCGTATTGTGGGAAAAAACAACTGCATTTATTTGTTCTCTGTGCACGGGCTGAAAAGTGCAGCCGTTTGTTGCATACGCCCTCAGAACGCAGCAATTGTAGCTATGGTTGCACAAATGCCAGCTTTGCTGTCGAGATGTTTTTAAATCACGGTTTTAAGAGACGTAACATCCTCATCGCTCTTCTGTTGATGAAGATGTCCTGGTGCTGAGTGACAATGCTTTGCGGTTGCCATGGTGACAGAGACACGCTGAAAGACGGCAACCACCGCTAATGAAGGGCCTCGTTAATGGGCATGCAGATAAGAGCTCCTTTAGCTCTAAAACAATCCTGTATCAATCAGTGTGTGAGAGAGAGAGATGGAGCTGTGGGTGGTGATGGGTGGCGAAGAGGAAGAATCATGATAGTTGGTGCTCTTATCGAAGAGAAGAGAAACGTTATTTTGTTTTGCAGCCTTAATTGGTAGTATTGCTTACAATTTGACATTTCATCATGATTTGTGACTCTGGACCACAAAATCAGTCATAAGTAACAAGGGTATATTTGTAGCAATAGCCAGCAATACATTGTATAGGGGAAAATAAAAACTTAATACCAAAAATCATAAGGATATTTAGTAAAGGTCATGTTCCTTGAAGATATTTTGTGCATTTCCTACCATAAATATATAAAAACCGCAATATCGTGAACAAAAATGGTGATGGTATCGTGACATTACTCACTGTTGCTCGGCCTTTAGGAATTACCCACGTTTGGTATATATATATATATATATATAAAGCTTAGAATATCCACTTTCGGGTTAATCTACTCTCCACAACGTCATTACAGCGCCAATGATCAACTACTTCACCTCAAATGGATACCTGGACAATTTTCAATATGTTTCCGGCTGCATCACTGCACAAAGACAGCGCTCATAAAGATAATAAATGTTATTCACCTAAGTTCTGATTCTGGCAAAATATCAGTGCTGGTACTGCAAGATCTTAGTGCTGCATTTGACACTTTCGATCATAACATACTTCTAGAGAGACTAGAAAACTGGGTCGGTCTTTCTGGGACGGTCCTCAAATGGCTCAGGTCATACTTAGGTGGGGGAGGTTATTATATGAGGAGAGCATAAGTCTAAGTGGACGTTAATGACATGCGGAGTCCCACAAGGCTCAATTCTTGCGCCACTCTTGTTCAGCCTGTATATGCTCCCACTGAGTCAAATAATGAAAAAGATCCAAATTGCATATCACGGCTATGCAGATGACACCCAGATTTACCTAGCCTTATCGCCAAATGATTGCAGCCCCATTGACTCCCTTGGCCAATGCATTGATGAAATTAACAGTTGGATGTGCCAAACTTTCTTCAATTAAACAAGGAGAAAACTGAAGTCATTGCGTTTAGAAACAAAGAGGAAGTTTTCAAGATGCACCCGCAAATTCCAGATTTTCTAGTAGTTGTATCTCGATCGAACATTGTCTTATTCTAACAGACTATTCATCAATGAAATGGATTATGCATACATCTCCATTTTGAAGAATTTACCCTTATTAGTGGTTTTGTGGTCCAAGGTCACATTTGCATTGGTTTATTCAGTTTTGTACCAATATGGCCCCTTACTTACATTGCACAGGAGACCATAACTTAAAATTTGACAGTTATATGTTGCTTTACACATTAATACACATAAATGCAAATATAGGACACACAAATGTTGGGTAAAATGTCATTTTTTTTGCTTTTCTTTATTAAAGAATACATTTACCGTGTAATGAACATTAGAAGGTATTACATTTAGATGGTTCTCGGTGTAAAACTTTTGAAGACATCTGTGCAACATCAACAATTCACAAAAGAAAGATTTGGGGTTCTGTGATATAAAGCTGTTGAATGTAGACCAGGGCATTTGAGGGAAATCCGATTTAGGTCTGATGTATGCATTCTGTATTATTTTTAAGATGATATTTTATAATTGATCTAAAGTAAGTGCCATATATCGTAAAAATGTAAGCATCAGTTACAGTACTAAGGCTCCAACCTTAAAACATTCAAGATGTTAAACCGGTGACTCTTCACCATACGTATCTCCTCGGCCATTTCCCAGTGCTTGCTACCTGTTTTAGCTTTGTTCTTGAAAGCCCAAGCAATGTGCTTTGACTTTGTAGTGGATCTGAGTACTAGAGCGCTACAGTAAAGAGAGAATTCCTTCAGAGATGAGATAAAAGATTCATTTTTGTCCTTTTTGAGTTAGCTGTTGTAACCATTCCCTTCAGTTACATGTCATGTGGAGAAGCTCAGAATTGTACTTATTCAAAATTAACAGTGCATCTCACTTCAGGACAGCACACTGAACACCAGAGGGTCGGATAAGAAGGATTGTCAAGCGGATCATGTTTTATGTGGCTGTGTGACTTCCCCAAACACATGCCATTGGATAATGTTGCTGCTTGTTTGTCGAGCAACACAGAATCATTACAGAGAGAAAACGGCGATGCATTGGCAATCCGTTTTCCCCCATCACCTAGTTAATATAAAAAAACTGTGGGAACCGCAGTCTCATGCTGAGACAGAGCGCTAAACATTGCTATATCATTTCAGTCTTAGCTACTGTCAGTTACGATTATTGGTGCTTATGCGCTATCTGCATTTCAGATGTCATTTAATGAATGATAAGCTGAGTTAAAGGAGGCCTACAGATATTTTAATGGGAATACAGAGCAGATATGATCATGTGAGACAGCTGTAAAGAGAAACTCTTTAGTAATCAGAGAGCTCAGAGAGAGCGTGATGCTCGCAGGAAGCGCTCACGGGGAGCTGCTGCTTTTATATAAAAATGTGATGAAAAGCTGGCTTAGCCAAAAAGCGGGACATCTCTGAGAAATTATAGACTGAAATAGGAAAATGTTGAATGTTTCAATAAAAAGTCAAGTTGTAAAGCGTCTAGGCATCTTCTGACACCTTTCTTTCACACTTCCTTATAAACACCTTTTCCCCACACAACGGCAGTCCACGCGTATGGCACGGAGTGTAAATTTTAAATTTGTGTGTTTAATTTCATGAGTCTTTTGACTACGAGCCAGGTTAAAGTGTATGGGATGGAGGAAGAGGCGTATTAAAATTCTATTTCCTTCTGGCTTGTACTTCTAAAGGAGTATTAAGGGAAATTGTAGGGAGAATATGTACAATGATCTGTTTAACCTCCATCGGCTCTTGGACAGCTTCTTGACTCCACCAGCTTGTGAGGTGTAAGTAGATTTCTGACAAGGTATAAATCAAATTATAAATATGACAGGCAGTGACATTTTCCTGTGAGCGATCCCCTCACGCGTGCAAGAGACAATGAGTGGGAGAAAAAAGGAGGGAGGGAAGGGTGGATAGATAGAGGAATATCTTTCAGGAACATCTTATTTCTTTATCGGTCTGGTCAGCGTGGTCAGAAAAACAAAGAGAGGATTGGCAGGCTTTTGAGATCTGCATTGTTGATCTGTCCTGAAGGTTGTATCGAAGCAGTAAACGTACATTTAATCTATAAAGTTTAAATATATATATATATATATATATATTTGCATTCATTCGTAAATGTGTTTGAAATGCATTCATTCTAATGATCTTATGCAGAATTCAGCCTTGGAGACAGGATAGAGATAAAGAGAGAGGGCAGGAGTATGAAAGCGTAGACATGTTATGATGGACGCTGATGCATCATTAGCCCGCCCGCCTGCCTCCGGCTGTGTACCGCCAGACGGCCAATTTCTCTTTCAGCCACACTGCATTAGCGCACGACCCTCAGGATTATGTCCGGTGGATTCTCTATTTCAGCCGGTGCTACGCTATCTGCCGTAGATTAGTTTGCATCAGCTTTTAGCTACATTAAACCTTGTTAAAAGCAGCTTCATAGCGAAGGATTACAAGCACATGATAACAGGGAGGCCCTATCTCTTAATGAAGGAGTAATTTGCTCCCTGCTCTCTTCAGACCCCCTTCAGGATACACTATGAAGGGAACGGGGGGGTGGAAGTGGAGAGGGAAGAACGGCTGTCTGTGACATCTATCCAGGGGCTGCATGGAGAGCCTCTTATGCCCTTACAAATACCCAGAGATGCTACTAATGCGTGTCCACTTGCATGCCATCAAAATCTGAAGGATGCTCCCCTCTCTCTGAAGCTTTGTGTCTGTTGTTCTCGTGCACTATCATGTATACAGGCTTTTGTTTTTCTTTCTTTCCATCACTTGTTTTCTCGGTTGCTCTCTTTATTCTTTCTATTATGGATCTGTCAGTGTTCTTGGTACCTGCATGAGTGTCTCATACAGGTATTATTTAGTGGCTCAGTCACATGTTGTTTTCCAAGTTAAGACCGTTTCATCTGGAGCGCACGTGCCTGACCCCCAGTTTACTTCCAGTTTGTGTTTGGCTAGTGTCTGATAATATAACTTATGTTAATATTAATTTGTATTATTATTGTACTGTATAGGAATTGTATTGAATAAACGATTTGTTGAATTATGTTGTATGTTCATTTTACAATTTGTTGAATGGGTCCTGCAGTTCGGGCGCATGTAAACAAACCGTATGGTACATTGACATCTAGCAGTTGAGCTTGGGATCAGAATATAAATTCAAAATATTGGAGAGACACGTTTAGCCAATTGACAGTTCTTATCACTCTATTGTTTGTGAATGTTTACCGGAAGTTCAGATGGGGTCACAATAGTGCGCATGCGCAGTAACGTTAGTTTATGTTGTTAAGATGAAATCGTCTATATGTCCGGTTACATATAGACTAGTTTTAAAAGATGATATACTGTGGTTTTAGTTGGCACATGGGTAGTGGAAAAGTAAACCGTACATGTGTCCTATACTGCTGTCCAAAGGCAAAGCGCAGTAACTACACATTTGGTTATAATTGAGTAAAGGCCTATAACGGGCTTTGTATGTATGATATATGAATCAGTGTAAAAACTTTAAGGGCATTTTTCTCGGTTTCAGTATTTGCATAGTTACTGCACTTTGCCTTTGTAGGGAAGTATAGTGAATTGTAAAAAATGTATTAAAAAACAACATTGAAGGTACATCTCTATTTTGCTATATGTAAATATAAATAATATGATATAATATATTATTAACAGTTTGTCTTCAATATTTTTGCAAGGTTAGACCCTAGGACATATGTGTGGTTTATTCTTCAGCTACCCACATCCATTTTTTTTGCACTCGTCAATGCAGATTTTATTATTGGTAGTGAAAATAACTAAGCAAAGGTTTCCATTCACATTCTGTGGTTGGTAAGTTTATACAGCTAAATTTAATATGAAAATTGCATTGAAAAGAAGAACTTGAACATTTTACTAGTGTTCACAGACTTTTGTACCCCATAATAAATATAGAAATGTAAATAAATGCAGTTCTATTTGCCTTTGCTAAAAACATGGTTTATTTTATTTTATTTTATAGGTGCTGTAAACAGAAATGTCATCCGTGTAAATTCAGTACTGTGAATTTTGATGAATGCTATTTTTTTATTAAGAAGTTCTAAATTTGCTATATTCTGCGCCATTGCGCATTTTACATAAAATGTCTTTTTAATGGCTGGATTCTGCACTCTAAAAAATAATTCATGGCATCTGTTGGCACAACTTAATTTAATGAATTCAAAAAAAATATGTTTACTATAATTGATACCTTTAAGTGTGAAACTCTATTTTGATGAGTTGTGCTGACTTAATAACGTTGATAATTACTTAAGCTTAATATTGTGTGTAATTCGAGCCTAAACATCTGGGTCTCAAAGAAAATGATCACAAATGCTGTTTTATTCAAAAGGCATCTCATTGGAGATACTATAGGCACAATCAACTCTTGCATTTAATTGTTATTGAGAATTTTGTAATAGAGATATAAAATAAAAAAGTGTATTTGCAACCAGTGTCTTTTATTAAATCAGCATTAAAAAAAGTTGGAACAACTTAATCATTTCAATAATGAGCAACACTTTTTAAATTGGTGTTACATATAAATAAATTTAATCTAAGAGAAAAAAGTAATCTGTCTGACTCAATGTAGTTTGTTGGATGAACTTAATTTTGTTTGAAGTTGTCACAACATCCACATCGCATAAAATCATTTTAAAAATCAGTTTATCATAGTTTTTTATCAATAATCTTTTATTGGACAATGAAAATTTACTAAATTTATACTAGGCCTACAACAATAGTATTTATGTTAGCTCTTGGTGATATGGCAGTTGTTTTCTTAATGTTTCTTAAAAAAATTTCTTAATGGAAATTCTGACTGTTCAAGGCTTAGTTTTACTCTGGTTACAATGTAGGAACAACTGTATGAAATAGTCTTTGTTGTTGTTTACTTTCTGGTAATTTGCTGCTGTTTAGTCTATTTGCCATAGACATTAGATGTGTGTAATATAAACTAATCTAGTCCTATTTTCTGTAAGGCATTCAGTTTTGTCACACTACACGTTAGATGAAGAGAGATTGTGGTCTATTTTCACTGAGGGCTCCTCAGAATGTTTGACAGGCTCCTGATGGAGATCGTGACAAAGATTGAAAGCGCAAGCTCAATATTCCGTGCTTTCTGGGTAATTTATTAGCCAGGCCGGTTTTCGTATGCGCATGAGGGAGAAAGAGAGAGAATTGCCGGAGTTTATTCCTCTCCGGTGTCTAGGCGCTGACCTTCGATAAGTACCTCAACCCGATGATAAAATCTAGCTCCATTTTCGTCCTTGGCGCTAATGCTACGGCTAACTCTACAGGCATCTTCCGGTCATCTCATTGGCTCTTTAAGCCCTTAGCGCAAGCAACAGATAGTAAAAACGTTCTGGAGGCCATCCGCTGTCCGGTCTATCTGAATAACCTTTAGATAAATTCGATGATGAATGCGACGCCCCCCCTCAGAGGGCGTCTTCAAAGCTGAGCTAATGGTAGCACGCGGTGGGGTTCCAGGCCATCGAATTGATCAGGCCTATCTCAAAGGGCAATTAAAGCGGGATAAAAAGCCTCGGGCCCAAAAATGGTCTAGAAGGAAATAAGAAAACATTTAGCTTCCTTTAGGAAAGACGAGTTTAGAATACTAATAGCTTTGGGATGGACATACAGTAACGGGACATTATTTATTCAATACGGAGTATTTTTATCCGTGTTACTTGGACGATTTCTATTTTTCTCAAAGCCACAAAATCAATCGCGATGCACGCTTAATGTGGTTTTAGCTCAGTTTGGCCCATTTATTCTGTTTCTGAAGCCGAGTAATGCTAATGCCTCTTTACTACAAACGGCACCAAATCAATATCGACAAGTAATGAGGCATGACATTGCAGAAATTTGATTGACTTGAGCTTATCCACTAGCCTTTTTCCCCCTTAGATAGTGTCTCCGGGACAAATACACTCCTTCTCTTTCTCTGCTTTCCAGTTTTCGTGAAATGCCCCGGGGTGCAGGATTAGCACCTTCCTCTGAACTGCTCCGCTATGACCACAAAATGTATCAAAATTTGAAAGGAAGCTTGTAGATTAAGCATAAAGGTGAATTACAGTTGCCCGGTGAGCAGGAAGATTGACAGGGTACGCACGCATGAGGTCGGTAGCCAATGCTGTAACATTACCTTCCTGTACTGTATTTGTCCTGTGTTTCCCGTTCTGTTCTATAGTCTCTTTCTGAAGGCTCCTGAAAAGCATCTCAGCTGTATGTGTGTATTTAATGCCCGAATTTGGCTGTATTTTACTATTGGCACCTGCGTCTACATAGCGTGTGCTGTTACATTTTTGACGGGCGTGAATAGGGTGGGTATCTTATGGAAGAAATCCTGAGAGCGCCAAGCGCCTGAATAAGACACAAAGACTGACTACAAGAAGCAGGAGACGCACCACACAGCAGAGCTTTTAATTTCTGCTAATTCACCTTGGCGTCGTCCCAGGCGTGGTGATTAAAATAGAGCCAGTGTGCTGGAATGGCTCTATAATATACATTTTCACATTTGATTATACAAGCAATTATGTTGCACTTAATGAAATTTCAAATGTGCTCAGGAGGCTGACGGCAGAACGGTCCACAAGTGCAACATGTGCAAATGCAGCATCACACACGCACACACACACACACACACACACACGTACACACACACTGCCTCCAGGGCTGATGTGGAAACCTCTCTTAACCTCCTATTGCTTTTAAAGTAATAACTTTACCCAGTAATGATAATTATTATTTACCCTCATGTCATTCTATAATTAAGATTCTTAAGAATTTTTTGCCTTTTCCCATATTTCCAGGGAAAAGTAAAAGAATGGTGGTCTGAAGGGACAGTATGTTCACTTTAACGCTAACTTTTTGATTTGTTTTAGTGACCAAAAAATGACTATGGTCCCACTTGTAGCAACCGTTGTTTAACCTTTGTACAACACTGTGCAAAGTGTTAGGCGCCACCAGATTCGGTGTTTTAGCATGTTTTATTGACCATCCTTATTTTTATTTTTTGTTTAAATTTGAACAGCAAATACAGGAAAATGTACAATATTTGACAAATTTGCTTTTAGATCAGAAGATTAGAACAGAAATAATAGGAATACTTAGTTGCAACTTTCGTGCACTTGCTTTAACTAACAGAAGCAATTTTTTCAAGACTGCATTCAAACTCCCTTGTATTCTAATATTTTTGCACTGTAATTTAGTTAAACTGTTGTAATATAAATGAAAAACATGATTTCGACACTTGATTAGTAAACCAAGTTTCTTAAGATACCCCGATTAAAGGTCCAGTGTATGACATTTAGCGGCATCTAGTGGTGAGGTTGATGACTGCATCACGTGGCTCACTCCAGCACTACGGAAGTTGACACAGGAATAGGATCTCACCACGTCCTCGCTTCTTTTTTCGAGGGAGATAGCATTATACCAAACACGCTCTATTGAGTGGATTGTCCATTTAGGGCTACCGTAGAAACAACATGGCCAATTCCATGCAAAGGGGACCCCGTGGTGTATGTAGAAAGAAATCATTCTAAGGTAATAAAAGCACAACGCTTTTTTTACTGTAAACTTTTTCTACCACTCTGAAGACGTAGTTATGTATCCTCCAAAAATTATGCATTTGGACCTCTGAATGCTATTTGCATTTTAAGGCAATTACAATACTTTGCAACATTTTGAAAAGACACATAAAATATTATACAAGGCCATTGCTTCCGTTCAGTTTATATGCTAAATATTCTTAAGAAGAGTCCTTCAGTAAATAACTACATTCAGCCTATCACTGGCATCTTTTGACCGTAAGACAGTTATTACGTCATGTTCTATGTTTGTTTTTAATACCCCGATAGATCTAAGCATTTGCGTGAGATCTGAATATTATCAAATCACGTGAGCATATGAAGCCCTGTGAAACAGCGGGGGTGGCAATAGCGTGACTTTGGGAAGCCTTCTGCTTTTGCTGGGAAAGTGTTGTTGATGAGGAATGCCTTTATCGTCCATCTCTGTGATTGTACCATATGTGTGCAAACATAAACAGTCTGGCCAGTGTCGTAGCGACTGGCCTAATTACATACTATCAGTGATATTTATTTCCTAAAGGTGCTGTTCGGGAACTCTCTCTCGCTCTCCACTTCTGCAAACACGTTTGCTTAAATCTGTCTTGCTCTTTCATCCAAGTGAGAATATTTTCGGTAATCATAATATAGTTAATATTGTGTATGATTTCTGGCTCGGAGATTGTTATTTTTTCTATTTGAAATATCTCACAATGAATCCAAGTCATCGGCGTTACATGGATAGTAGTCGTTAGTTGTGATGCAAACAAATATGACCTTCAATTATCCTTCATTTCACACCCAAACACCGCATGCGAAAATGGTATTCTTGTTTCTTTTGTGCGGCTGAGAAATAATTCAAGGAGAAATGAAGGTACAACCCCGGAGAAAAGATTTAAATTTGACACTGCTGGAGCGAAGTCCTTCCTGCTCGGTTTGTTGACAGTGGTGAAGTCTCCGGAAACGTATTTTTGGCACTTCTTTAATGTTCCATTCCTAAGAAGTGGACTATATCAGTTGTGCCAGATGCGAGCTCTGAAGCTTTCTGATTTATTGAAACAGAACTTTTAACTAACCAGAACCAGAAAAAGGAAATCATTTTAAGGGGTTCCCTGTGCCAACGCTCTAAATTGGATTTGTTTATGCGTGGCCTCTCTTATCGGAACTGTTCATGTAGTTTCTCATGTACAGACTATTATTCCTTCATTTCCGTTTTTTATCATTGCGTCCCTGAATTCTGATTTTTGTTTTGTTGATGTCGTGGAGAGTGTTTCCCAACCCAGACAGCAAGGGTGCAGGTTGAAAGCAGTGGGTACTGTATGTAGTCTAAGTGAAAAATGCCTAGTTCTCCAGTGTATGTCTTTTAAGTAGGACAGTGAAATTGATGGCCCAGTGCTGCTAGGTGACCTACATACACTGGCTTGGACAAAATAGACTCCTAAACGCACACACAAATCAGTGGGTGTGTAAGTCAGCGGAGCTTGAATGAATTCACACAGATGCTGATGTGCTCACAGTAACTCACATATGCAAAAAAAGGTGAGATTTTAGCTCTGTTCCACTTCCTAGAGAGCCACCTTCCTGTATGTTCTCTACATACTGTAAAAAGCATCCTTACTAGTATTGAATGAATTACATATTTTGGTATTGTTAATCTTATATTAAAGCGATAGTTCACCTTCTTGTCATTTCAAACCTGTATGACTTACGTTTTTCTTCAGGACACAAAAGAAGTTGTTGGTAACCGAACAACCCATTCACTTCTATTGTATGGAGTATACAAAAGCAATGGGTGTTTGGTTACCAACATTTTTCAAAATATCTTCTTTTGTGTTCCGCAGAAGACAATAAGTAGACTATCCCTTTAAGGTTTGAATCTGGCTAAAATAGGGTATCTTAGCAACATATTCATAACGTCTACCTCCTAAACTTATGGCCCCTTAAAATGCTCCCTATGTAGTCAGCATGCTCGGAGACCAATGAAACAGAGCTGATGTTTCGTGCATGTGATGTACTCTAAATTGCTGTAATAAATAAACAACAAACACCAGTCTCCCCGTCCCCCCCGTCCCCCCCGTTCATGTCAAGGTGTTAATTCAAGGTGAGGTTAAGCATCAGCTGCATATCTCTTCACAACAGTCAACGGCCTTTATTGCTCATCAGCTATCATCCTCTTTCACCTTCTCTCCCGTATCTCGTCCCTCCACCTCGTATCCCGATGTGCCGTTTATTCAGGTGCCCAGCTGAAGGACAATGACTTTTAGCACCACGGCTCTAAATACCCAATAGAGGAGCGCGGTAATGAGATCCATCGCTTTAATTGTTACAGAGTTGGCGCTTGTTTGGGAGAGAGTTTGGAGCGGCTAATTAGTCAAAATGATTGAGATCCAGAGACCTGTGTGAGGAGAGAGATAGAAGTTGAAATGGCGAGAATGCATTATTGCAAAGAAGAACTGGTCTATTGACAGCCTCGTAGAGAACCTAAAGATTAACCTGTGACCTCTCATACCCATACAGTATATATATATAATTTTTCTTCGATTATGTAATTTTAAAGATTTGTTTATACATTTACTAAACAAGTATAAATACTGTATATAAAGCAGTTTTCGGTCATTTCTAAACGGGCACAGAACACATAAAAACGTGCCAATTATATCATTTGGGATCCAAAACGGACTGGACTCTGCGGTAGAACAGGATTTTGCACGACGCCAGTTTAAACCTTCCAGATTAATGATGTTACCAAATCTCTGTGGCACACATGATGACCCGGAGAGAAAACTCGATAGCGCTCGATAGCGACATAGAGACCACCTGTTGTAGAGAGTATAATTAGGCACCACGATGCAATGGTTTTCCGGTGAGATAGATCAATTTTATTTCACTCTGAAGGGTAAACACCGGTGCCCGGGCCAGGCTCCCACCACTGGCATTTGCAGCATTATGAAACGCGTTTTTCATATTTTTTAATCTCTCTCTCCTTAATTCGTCATGCCAATTGCTTCCTTTGAGAAATTCCTATCATGGCCTTCGCCTTGATGTGTCTGCTGTAATTAAGGCTCAAATTGTTTTGATGCAAGTGTAATCACATTAGCCTGTTTGCAGGGGAGAGGGGTGAAATTGGACTTGTTGCTCCAGCCTGTGAAAAAGGCAGCAGACTGCATGGAGTTTATGGATTATGAAAGAAAGAACTGTCAGAAAGCATCGAGCTCAAAGCCGCCGTCCCATATGGCTCTTCATTACCGGCCCTGTCAGAGCCGGTCGAAGCGCCACAAACACAATGAAAGCCTAATTCGCATAGTTAAAGATGAGAATGGGATAAATGTTGGGGGATGATTGCGAAAAGATGGCTCAATCGTTTGCGAGGGAATAGATTTGGGGGTTTTTGTTTGGAGTTATTTATTTATTTGTTTGCGTTCTCTGTTCTGTGTTTGGTTACGCCGTTTGGCATGTTGACAATCAAACGGAACTGGCTGTGGAGTTACAGCTCGCTTAATTTATATTAGTCAAAGAAAAATAGTCAAAGATAGCAATATGCTGAAACATAATGATTCAAGTCATCACGCAGAGTGAAGAGAAAGACCAGATGGTGCGTCTCATGCAGGAGGTCTTATGAATTCAGAACAGTATTTCAAGTATTACTTGCGCTTAAATCAAACATTATTAATAACGTGGCATCCTATAATCTGTTCTTTCCTGGTAATTGTTAAGGAGCCACAAGCTGTGTACCGGGTTATTCTCATTTTATTTACCTCTTATCTCTTGTAGACATTTCTTATGTTTTCTTCTTCGGTTAAAACGCAGAACAATGTTTTTTTTTTCATTTACTCTAGTCCGGTTCAGAAGACAAAGAGGGTCCAGAAGAATTTCCTGTTTCAGTTTTTGAACACCACGCGTTTGAACAGAGCACAACCAACAGAACATAACCAAAAAACGAATACATTCACTATTTTATTATATATATATATATATATATATATATATATATACGATTAAAATTAAATTAAATAAAACAAAGAAGCCAGAAATGTTGCTGGACCAGTGTTTACATCTTGCAAAGTGATCTATAGTTAGTCTAGCTAACACAGAAATAACATTCAAGCTTCTACTAAGACTGACTGATTTATTATTTTGAATTATTATTATTTCATGTTCACGTTTTTTATATATTTGTAGGGCCTTATCAAAAGACACCCAGCAAAGATTTTTGCCTTTTCTTGTATTGCTTTGTTACTCGTTTAAGAAGCGTGACTCATTTTACTAAAGTAACATTGTTTTTTCTCAGTTCGACCCCATATGAAACACTCTGAAGAAAAATACAAAGAAAAAAGATATCAATAATACGCTATGACCTATTTCAATAACCTGACAGAAATGCTGAAAAGCATTTTTGGCCTTCTCCAGTGTCGCTGGTTGTATATTTGTGTCGGTGATCTAATGTACTTCTTTGGGTGACCCCGAGGTCATACCAGCACTTTCAAATTAAATAAAAGTTATGTTACACCTTGAGTTGGGTTGTAGGTTACATTTTATTTTTAATGTGTGATATAGAAGATATTGTACCCACTTGACTGAATAGAAATAATTGAATCAAATGTTATGTTCATAAAATCTCATTCTCACTCTCAGAGCTCCGTTTCGTGTAGTTGTACTCTGCTGACTTTGCACATCTCGCACCTCTCCGTTCATCCGTCTTCTGTAATGAGGGAGGAAGGACTCAGATCATTAGCCATTAGGGAGGAATGGCTTCTTCTGAAGTGGCTGGTATTTTAGTTAGGTGGCTTTTGGAGAGCCTAATGTTGACATTAATCTTCAGTGCCACTCGCCGAAGGTACGACAGTGACCTTAATGTTAGTTTTTTCTCATTTTTTAAGAACCAAAGGTAGAGCACCTTCTCAAGCTATATAGAATTTCCGAGACAACATCCCTATGCGGTAAACAACGGGGTGTTTATTCACTCGTGCTAATAGCTTAGGTTCTTAACATGCCATTGACAGGTGCATTCATTTGCGGTGTTACTTTTGCAGAATCATATCCGAACGCCCTTGAGATCTATCCAGCGCCTCACGCGCAGACATCTGAAGGTGAAGATTAATATTGTCAGAGGTGGTACTCGATGGCTTTAAGAACTTTTCTTCTTTCTAGCTCTTGCAATTTTTTAAAGTTCTCTTTTGGTCCTCTATCCGATTTTTTCGAGAGCCACGTCTCTCCTAAGTCATTATAATGTAGTGGGGTGGCTGGAGCTACAATCGATTACGCTGTCTAGTCTCATTTAGTTTACACGAGTTCCAAGTTGCAGAGAGCTTACGGAGAGGCTATTTTTCTCCCTGCCCGTCTTCCTTTTGATTAAGCGGATGTGTAAATAAGGCCGCAAACTCCCATCGATGAATGCCAATCTATTTATTGACTGCTAAGGATCATTCTCTCCTCTCCCCATGGGTGTCTTCAGGCAGAAGAATAAAGCCCCTCCCGGCACATGCGAGCACCGGGGACAGCCAACTGTCTTCTGGGGAAAAAATGAAACTGGTTGACAGATGTTCTTGTGGTTCTTTCTGGTCTCATTATTAATAGATGAGGAATGGGGCCCATTTATCAGAGTGAGGAAAAGTTAATTGACACTGGCTTTGATTTCATCGCTGTAACTTGTTGTCTCCGCACATCACCGAGCCTTTTTCCCGTTTTGCTCGCAGGCGAATGCGTTTGATGGCAGTTCGATGAAAGAACATGTTGAGAAGCGCACCCAAACAAAACAAATGTCTCTCTCGCGTGCTCTCGCACACGCAACACGGAGCAAATTCCATTGGGAAGGGAGCATCAGCGAGTACTATGAAGCATCTAGGATATTACTCTTATATGTGCTTGTTTGGAACACACGGGGCCATACGTCAATGGCACTTTATTTCGAATTTGGAACGTTGCCTTGGTAACACAGCCTCAGACTTTGTAGCAAGCTGCAAGAAAAATCACTTTTTTGCATTAGATTTGATATCTGTGTGCTGTGTCTTCATATGATGCATGGTTAATATGAATAAACATGGAAATATAGAAATGCGTAAATTGTACTTCTCAGACATGAGAAATGAAATCTGAAATGAAATGCTTTTTGGAATTTTCAAGATGGAAACCACTAGTGAATGCAGACACACACAGATATTTGATCTAAGTAAAATCTTGCCCTGTCACTTATCCACTGGGCAACCGCCAACCCGTAACAGGAAGAGGTGCTGATGTCACCGGCCTCATCTTAGTGCCTCTGAATCAGCAAACTGTGTTTAAAAGAGGCTCGGCTTAGCATTTATTACAGGGTGAAATGCAGAAAACATGCAGAGCAGCTGTGTCATAAGTGCTTTATGTAGATCTGACTTTTTACTTTTGTCCTTTCTGTGCCTTTTGTTTTTAGTTCCCACAGTCTTGAAGATGTAAGAGAATTTAAGCCTGGAAAAGGAAATGAATGTTTTGAAATGAATGTGCAGTGGGGTTCAATGTCTACTTAGGAAATTTACATTTCGAAATGTAATTTAAACCTGAAAATATTCTTTAGCATTTTAATGCATTGATTTATTGTTATGAAAAATATATATATTTACGATTCTGCTCTAAATCATAATACTCATAGATCATAGTAAAATCACAAGCTTTTCGGAGCATTTCTAAACTAAACTGAGGTCACATGGATCCTCAGGTTTTACAGGATCCAGGGGGACACAGATTTTGTGGCATTGTATGAAATATAGAAATGTTTCATACATTTTAAGCAATCAAACATTAGAAAAATAAGACCACCAACCAAAAAGTTTCGATGTTTCTGCATTGTATAACAGAATTAGTTCTTGGCTTTACATTTAGAATTAAAAAGTTTAGGAACCACTTTTTTGAACCCCATTAAATATAAACAAGTATATTCAATAATTTATATACATTTTAAACAAACATTGTTAAACTTGTTTTCCATACCACTCACTTTTACATCCCTTTGGTTTTTCCTAAATGCTGTGCTTGTTTTAATGTTTTTCATCCTGAACTCGTCTCGTGGCCATATATAATTCAGCGTCTTATCTCGCATCCTGGTGTATGAATCACAGATTCAGCTGATACGCCGTCCGTGTCATTTCGCAAACAAAACGGCGTGCTCCCGTGCGCGTGCATTTATGAGAAAGTCCGCAGGCCACCAGGCGCAAAGGAATCCTTTTCCCCCGCCGTTTAATATGCAGCGCGCAATCTATTTACCATCTCCCGTCTCTGGAAAGGATACGAGGGCACGGTAATAATATCTGATTTGGTTGTGTACCTCTTCCCTTTAAATACATCGAACTGCTCCGGGCACCCTCAGCTTTTTAAGCAAAGGTCAGAGGAAGACTCATTGATTTAGCATTTTAATTTTATTTGTGCTGGGCTCCGAGGGGGACTGGCATTCAGCGTGGCAGTGGCTCTTTGTTTTGTAAGAGGCTGTGAATGTCTGGGCGTCTGTTGAGACCCGGCCTGCTTCGCTCTGGCTAATAAGTGTGAGATGGCAACCAGACGCCTCCGTAATAGCCACTAACACTTATTATCCTCCCCGAGATTGGAAATCCATGTGTTGTCATTGAGGGATCCCGAGACAAGATCGGGGGAAAAATAGATGTGTTTTTTGCTCAAGCGTACAGGTTAAAACAGATGTGTGAGTTGCGTCGCAGGCACGGCGCGCTGGTGTAGGTGGGCTGTAAGGCAGAAGTGCTTTCCAATGTAAGGAAATGGCCTGTTCGGAGTGGTTAAGTCACTAACTGAGCGAGATAATGCCTCTGGGTGTTTGAAGCGGAAAAATGCGACGTCTCCTCTGCCAGCGCCAAGGCAGCTGTTGTTTTGCATTGTTTGATCCTCTCCTTCATGTGACTTTGCAGTAGATGCAGAGAGGACCCTCGGTATCGCATTCTTCATTAAGAGATCCTGTTATCCGCGCTGGGTTTGTCATTAGGCGGCACGGAGGCTTTTTGATTTGCTGCCATTTCCAGCATTCGGTCAAGAGCTCACCCTGCCGATAGCGCTCTGAGCTCTGACACGAGCGATCGTTACCTAATCTTTCTCTGTGCAGTTGATGTAGTTAGACGGTAGGACAGTGTTTTTGGAGGATGCTCTTTGCAATTCAAAAATGGCTTTATTTTATGCTAATGATTTTAGGTAGGGATGTAGCGGTTCATTCAGCTCACGATTCGATGAGATGCAATTCACTCTGATATCACAATGCAAATTTTTCATTTTTTTTTACCTATGAGTCGACCCATTAGAAGTTCTCAAATGGGGCAAATTTCTTAATAAATAAAAATATATTTTATGTTTAAAACAAATTCCATATAAAAGTAAAAAAGAAATAATACAAAAGTCTTTAACTTTGTCTGCGCCTTTTCTTTTCCTTTTTTTATACTTTTTTTATAGTAATATCCACGTGGACCAAGTTTGCATTAAACACAGCAGCCCCTGCTGTTTAAAACATGTATTGCAATTCATTTGATATCACAACTGGCTTGAATCGTCACAAATAACAATCGATTTTCAACGGCTCCTTGTGAATCGTTACATCTTATTGTAGGGTATAATGAAGTGTCCAAATGTATCTACTAATAACAAAATATCATAATTTTTGTCATGAAAGGATGCCAGATGGTTGTTCAGTTATGCTTTTTTATATTGATTATAGTAGCTTTTTTATATACTGTAGGAATGTCAAAATATACTGCTACTTTGGTTCATTCAAAAGTTGATTTTAAGGAATAATTAGTAGTTAGATAAAACACATTGAAAAGGATAAAAATGACATAGCAGCATTTTACTTGAAATTGTTTTTAACTCACCTTGAAGGGCACAAGGGTAGCAAATTGTGAGAGATTCTTTATATTCACGTTAACTACTATATACTTTTAAATGAGGTTGACTTGTTTTGAATGAAAAAATATAGAAAAAACGTACTTACTGAGCAAGACATTCGGCCAGAAACTTGGACACTTTTGCGTAATACGTCTGTAGACTTTTAAAATAAATAGTTGAGTTGTCGACTTGTTGAAATGTCAGTTTCACATGCATCCTGCTGTGGTGCAGGTACTGTAACCCCCCACCCCCGTCTCCGGCAGGCTCCCCGAACCACCCAGCGTGTGCCAGCTCCCTCTCGGCTGCTGAGAAATTGCTCCTGACAGCTGATTTGTTGGTTGTCAGAACTGGTCGCTGTGCGGCTGATAAGGGCGTGGAGGCCCGAGATGGAAAACTAACTGCCTCTCATGATTTCAAAGGCAGGCCCATCAGCCTGGGGCCTGCAGACACATGTTAATGTCCCTGGGCTGAAATCACCAGAGATGTTTCTTCCATGCACAGGGGCGATCTTTAAAGAGCCACCCTCGCATGAGCTAGCCCGTGCTCAGCATGTGTCGTCTGGCCACATCGGAATGTGGAACATCAATGCAAATAAAACGGTTTGATTATTTAATTTGACGCTAATTGTTGGCATGCGGTTATTTCTGCCCTGGCTGTATAAACGTGGCTTTAGATGGTTCTTGCTGCGCTCTTTTTAACAAAGAACAAAGATAAAGAGAACATAAGGCAGCAATAATCAGGCCCGGCGAGAGAATGAGCGTATGCAGTGATAGGACACAGCCTCATCTTTTCTGATTAGCTGTCGCTGTGAGCCTGCTCTGTAGTGTAAAACCAGCCAGTATGGAGATACTTCTGGGTTACCGGGGTCAGTCTTATTTGTCAAATAGAGGTGTTGTATAGAGGAGACCGGGGCTAGCTGTCACACTTGTTTTCTTCAGTGAATATTTATTAGGGGGAAGGTGTGATTTTGAAAATCAGTTTAAAAAAGTGTTTGCTACGAAAAACATTTTTCACCATTTTTGCACAGAGGACAAGATGCAATTTGTTTAACACATAGTAATCTTTGCGGGGCATGTTGTCACACTATATGGGGTACTGTAGGTCAATGGAACCTGCTATTAAATATTTTTAGTGTAAGTTTTTATTAGTTAAACAATTACAGTGTGAAAAACTTATTACATGTCAAGTACAGTAGCATACAACAACATAAAAAAATGTATATGTAAAAGTATAATTAATACATTTTATTAATTTGTAACAAATACAATATGACAGTTTGTTAAATAATTGACTGTTAATAAAGATATAAAATATGAAATTTAGGATTTTTTTTATAAATGCATGAAAAAGAATAGTTTTGATTGCAAAGCTAAATTCATTTTATACAGTAGTTGGCCTTGGCCTGTGTGTATGCTAGTGTGGTTTTATTTGTGTGTTGTTTACTTATCCACTAGCTACTATATAAAAAAATGAAATTAGTGTGGAATTGCAAAAATTATACTAATTGGAGAACATTTTGAAAGGGATGTTTGAAACCAACTTACAAAATCATTGGTGTAGAACTTTACATTTGTACTCTTATAGACCATTTTGCAAAAGGCAAAAACGCTGATCCAGAAGCACGTCCTGTTTTATTCTAAAAACATAAGGATAGAATACATATTTACAACCAAATTTAAGCATCTTAATTATACATGTTCAAAAACTGAAACAGGAAGTGCTTCTGGACCAGTTTTGTTTATGTCTTGCAAAATGGTCTGTAGTCAATGTGACAACCAGCCCTGGTCAGATCTACACTAAGAAAGGTGAGCCAAATAGACAGGTTAATGGAGCAGTGAGATTGTCAGATGCCTGACCTGAGAGGACACGGCTAGACCTGATCCGGCCTGCAGCCACATCATGGGCTCTGATCAGTCACAGGAAGCTCTAATAGGCTTGTACGGGAAGCCATTGCAAGAGAAGAGGTCACTGGGTAATTGGCTGTGAATGCTGTTCCAGCATCCTCCCATGGGACCGTTGCTCCTATAACTCACTTTCTGTCAATGATGTCAGCCCGAGAGGCCGTCTAAGCCCAGACTGAAGGGTCGATGTGGGGGTACTGGCCGGCGTCCAAGGGTGACGGCTCCAGAGATGATGGCAATGGCAGTATATCACCCCTACAGCCCGTACATACAGTAATTGCCCTTAATTACCTCTCGTGGCCCGATACAAAGCCCTCATACGGTCGTGGCTCAATGAAAGCGTAGCTAATACCCCATCAATCAGCAGAGCTATAACGTTCTGTCGACTCGAAACAGCATGTCTTCCACCTCTACTGAACCTCCGTGTTTATCCCCGGCAGGGCGAGGAGTGGATTCTACTGTGTCGTGGAGTCAGGGAGCAGATAATGCAGACCATGTTTTCTTCCCAAACAAAACAAACTGTACATATAATCGCTGAGAGGTCACGCAGTACTGGATCAGGGGCCACCGGCGTTTTATCCCCTGCCCTCTTATCGTCCTACCCGCCTCTTCATCTGCTCTTATCACGGCCGGTGTTGAGAGGGGTTCTACTGCTTCCTCTTTTGGGCTCACTGTCAACCCCTTTGACCTGTTGACCACGGGACTTATCTCTCACTTTCTTAAAAGCCAAAAGCCTTGTTTGAAAGCAGCGGGGCGACCAGCAAGTTTACAGGCGTTTTATCTTTGTTCTTTTTGTTTTTGGTACTTGAAAGCTTCTATATCTTAATAAAAGCGCTGGGGATATACTGTAGCTAAAATTATTGTACCTTTTTTTTTGTCATTTTTTTTACCAAAAACATATCAAATATAGCACTATATAACCAATTGTATGTATACTGTATGTATTATGTTTTGTTTTCACAGCTATTTAGATTCAATGGGCTTCATGTATGAAACACGATCAGAACAAATTTTTGTGTTAACCTAAATTTTCGGATTGTCATTGGTATTAAACTTCGCTCATTGGGACAGCATTTCACATTCCAAAGATTAGACACAACCACTGAGAACACTCCCCTAGATTCCCATTGTGAGTGACATGAATGAGTGATTGTTATTTATGTTGTCACGTTACGCAACGAATTCTGGTAAAACTTAACAGTAAAGTTATATTTGGTAACATTAATTCAAACCCAATGTACTAACATGAATAAGTGTAATGCCATTAACAGGTATAAAAAGATTTTTGATAAACTCATTTGGTCTGCAATGTTAGTTAATGCATTCACTAGTTTTAACAAATACAACCTTATGGAGTGTTACCCAAATGTCCCTTAAAGGGACAAATATTGTCTTTTATCCATCTGAATGTTCCTCACCGTTTAAACAAAAGTAAGAATAATAGTTACTCATTTACATACGCTGGGTGAACTTTATATCACCTAATTATTATTCATGAACCAAGCTGATAAGGTTTCGAAAGTGCACCCATCCCCTGCGCATTTTAGATCTGGTTGTTTGTGTATTTCAGTTTGTTTACGCATGTGTGATTTCATGCGCGGAATTATTGGTATTCCGTATGCAAACATCCAGGTCTAGTTTGAGACTCTCAGTGTTGTTGAACACTTTCTGTTCATCTTTAAATCTCCCTCAGTCTTCGTGGACAGGGAGAGCGTGTTGTGTACCATGAAGTGAAATGAGGAAAAATGGCTCGTCATGTATCGAAAAGCTCGCAGAGAAACATCAAATATTTCGTAATGGAATTCATATGCCGGCTGGCTCTACAAATCCCATTAAAACAGCTTTGAGCGTTCAGCATCTCTGAGGAACAGGCTCAAAGCTATTTTAATAGTGCCCAGGACTTCATCATTTTAACAGCAAAAGAGTTCCTGCTCTGTACTAGATACATAATTTGCATGGCATTAGGACCAGATAAAACCAAGATTGCAGCACGGCTCAATGGCTCATTTATGCCTGCTCCACGCGATAATAGCAATCAACAGATATTTGTTGCGTTTCCTGTTCATTTATCTGCTTCTGTGGTGGTTCACTTCAATCATCAGCTGTTTTCTTCCCCTGTTTTCTTCCTCTCTTCCCCTCTTCCCATCCTCTTCCTCTCCACAGGGTTCGGCTTTGTAACTTTCGAGAACGAGGACGTGGTGGAAAAGGTCTGCGAGATTCATTTTCACGAAATCAATAATAAAATGGTGAGTCGGTTTCGCATCTTTGCAATTTTTCAATTCAGGGGACTGGGATTAATATTTGATGCTGGAAGCAGAATAGAGGCTTATAATGGGCAACTGTACAGTGAGGGTGACAGCGCAGGTGGGTGGATTGTGGGGGGTGTCACGTCTGTCCCTGGCCGGCCTACTTTCGCGGGGATGTGGAGTCACTGGTGTGCACCGGCCACAAAGCATGAAATTGTGTCTCGGATCCCTGTCCGCCAAGCAGGGTGAAAAGTCTGTCCTCTCTCCCTGTCGCAATTCCCTCAGCCGGGGACGACTGGAAAAGGTCTGGCAGTCATTCTGAGGTCTTGTTAAAAGTGCTCGGTGCAAAGATTGAAAGAAGATTTAAAATCAAAGCATGGGTGGTTGCTGCATGTTGGCACCTGATGCACTGTCCTGTGATTTTATGTTTGTATTAGATTTGCTAGGGTTTTGAGAATGAAAGGCAGCGGAGGGACACGCTTACTGACCTTGAGGCATGGCTTGCGCTGCTCGCGAAATTAAGACAACCCGAGTGTCATTCTACATGATAGCCATTTAGCAGGATTTTTAATGAAGGTCAACACTGTCAGGAAAAATCATTTACTTATACTTTGAGTCTCTGAGACTCAAAGAGTTTGTCAAGGGTGATGCTGCCTACTCAAATGGTCGTAAAAGCAAATAATGATAATTCTGTCATTATTTACTCATCCTTGTGTCATTTAAAATGTGCTTAAGCTTATGTGCATATAATGAAGGGAATGGTGACTTGAGGCTTCTTTGGAACACCATAAGGGCAAGTAAATTATGACCAAAGTTTCATTTTTGGGTGAAGTGTCCCTTTAACTTCACTTGACTTTCAGCTGTGTAAGTTTTCTGGTTGTTCAAAACGGTAGCATTTTAACACAGCACTTCATCATGTGGCACCGTATAGGGTTTAAAACAAACTTTGCTTATGAATATAGACTGTATATAAAACGTGCATTCAAGTATGATTTAAACCCTAAACGTGTCGATTGGTTCAAATGAGTCAGTTCAGTTAATTTAAAAATGATTTGCTGATTCAGTGACATCATTGACATTTTACTTTATCATAATGTTGGCACCATACAACCAAGCCTCTACTGACTCCCCATTGATTTCTATATGATATAGCATCAAATATTCTCATTATTGAATCGGGTGCCTAGAGGTAGATAACTTCTTTTTTTCAAAGCGTTCCCCTAGCAGGAACCTCACTGTTGATCGACTGGCTGAGTTAAATTGGCCGTTAGAGAATTAGTTGCATAGCTAATATTAAACTGGACTCTCTAAAGGGTAAGTTCACTTAAAGTGAAAAATTTGAATCTTACTCGGTTATATTTTCAAACCTACAAGACAAAACGATACATGATGAACAATGCACAAATGTCTCTTTTCATGCTGATACAATGATTCACAGATTTCACAAAAACACTGTAAAAGTATCACAGATGTGTATGACTTTTAGCGGCGTGTAGTGGTGAGCTTGCGAATTGCAAACAACAGCTCACTTCACTCTAACACAGAACTTAGATGTCGTCACATTTATTCTTCTTTCCAATAGGAGATGATGTATTTACGAATCGCACTCTGTAGAGCAGTTTGTCCATTTAGGGCTTCTGTAGAAACAACATGGAGAATTTCACGTACGGTGACTCGCAATGTATGTAGATAGAAAAAGCTGATTTGAAGGTAATAAAAGCATACACTTCATTATGTAAGGTCTTTATACACTTCTAAAAACATAGTTATCTGTTTTATATTGCATTTTGGTGAATAGATCCTCCTCAAAAATTACACACTCAGGGAAATGCGTTAACTTTTTTGCCACGGAGCAATGGTGCTACAGAGGTTTAAAGTTTTGTAGCACAGGCCAAACAGTATAAGTACAAGTATAAAGAGTCTTTTATATTTGATCAAATACACTCAAAACATATTTATGTGTAGTTTATAACATGTATTAAATATCAGTTTAGTAAATAGAAGTATACTCTAGTGTTTATAGTTGATCAATTTATTGCTAGAATACTACAATTTATTATAGTAATTATTTTAATACAATACAGTGTTTTTAATCTGGATGTTCAAGTTTACCAGACTTTTATTTTGACGGGTCGTCGCAACGAGTGTATGGTTGACGATATGTTTTCTCTAACAGTGAGATGCTTATGAAATAATTTAGACTTTTAATTTTTATGTCAATTCCACTATTGCACACACATATATTACACAAAGTATTTAGTGTAATTACATCAAAAGTAACTGTAATTAAATTACAGAAAAGTAAGAGTAATCCCTTACTTTACTATTCAAGGGAAAAGTAATTCAATTACAGTAACTATTTACACCCAACACTGATCATACGCGTACTACACTGGTAAATTTATTCTTAGCACAGAGCACAGACAGATGTTTTCATAGCATTTATGACCGGTATGTTGCACTTTACAGCCCTGCACACTGGACCTTTAAGCCATACAATTTGTATTGGGAACAAACAATGTGTCCACATTGGATGTAATGGGATGGAAAAAAGTTACCCCTGCCTTGTGTGGTGATATTGCAAGGAAGATGAAAGAGATTCCTGTTTGGAAATAACAAATAATGATGGTGTTTTCATTTTTGAGTGAACTCTTTCTTTAAAAAAAGAATAACGAACCAAAGAAAGGATTGTTACAAAAATATGTACTAAAAATGACAGTCCTTCACTTCACATCCTAGAGGGGTGTCAATTTTTGGATGTTTTGCTAAAAAAACTCAAGGCTAAAAAACACGTATACGATATGAGAATAGAAAACACGCACCCGTCCCCTCGCTCTCCGTTGCTCTTCATACTGATTTCAATTGGCATCATCAAGTTGCTTTTGCCAACAAGATCAAAGTGGTCTCTGAAGCATCGTCTGCTAGCAGGCCTGTGTGCATATTTGACTTGCTAATTCTACCATGGTAATATTGTTATTATCATGAATATTTTGTACAGCGGCCGTAATGATCTCCCTCTGTTTGTGAAAATGCCAGCTCTGTGCGACGCCTGCCTGTTTGGTGAGCCGCCATGTTGAGAGGCGCCATCTGTGACCCTTGACCTCGGGCTGTGGAGCAGGGAGGAAGCCAGCCTCAGTAACTGTTTATAGAGAGGTTCTGTTGACCCAGTAAGGCCACTCGCAAGCTGCCAGGGCCCTGGATATCCATAAATGACCCTAAACGCTTCCAGGAACTGGAAAGCTGGACCCATAAAGGTCTCCACAGACCTCGGGCTTCCTGATCAGCTCATTTGATATCTGGCCTGGAATCGCAGCCAGACATTAAACATTCAAGAGACATTTCCTTGATCCACAAGCTTGGAGACGGAAACGACGGGAAGGTTTGCATGCTCCAGCAGGAAGGTTAGACCTCATGCAAGGGGGATGAGATGGGTCGAGGTTACCTTGAAGTGAACTGTTTAGAGATTCATTTGAGCTGCTATTCCGCATTAGGACTGAATGCAAGAATATAAAAGGACAAGTCATGTTTAGGGAGTCGAACCCACATTACTTTCTTATTGCACATCTTGATTATTTTATCAATGAAAACAATTAAACAAATGCACAACCCGTTCTAGATTGAGGGGATGTCTATAAATAGACTAAACTAATGGCTGTTTCGACTGGTTTCCATCTACACAGCACGCTCAGTCGTAATTTACAGTTTTTTTCTGAATGTTTGCTTTATGTATTTTATATTTTATTAGGCATTCCATGGACTTTATTTGCCTCCATGCAGTCTTTATTGAGGAATACCGTGGGATTGAGAGCCGGCCCGGCTGGGTAAAGGGTTGAAATCACCGGAATAGCTTTAAAACAGCTTTATCATTGTCATAGAGCATTAACGTTCTATAAATGTTGGTGTGTGTGTCGTAATGTAGTTGAACAAAGCCACATACAATTAAATATACATAAAAAATATCCAAAGATTGTGGAAGCTCAATGTTACTGATTTGATGGGTCGATGTGTCACCATCATGACGCATTAGCTGAGCGAGGGAGCGTTCGATAGCAGACTAAATTTAGATAGTATTCCAGAAGTCAGGAAGTGTTATTTATAGTTTGATGGCTGTTCGACACGATGGAAGAACCGATTGTATCGTGACCTGGTGTAAACCGGTCTCTCTGTTTCCGGGAACCATTGCCGACACAACCTCAGAACAATACGGGCTGCATAAGTCTTCTCGCATCATATTCCAGAGCACATCCTATATTTGCCGTTATTAAACCATCAAGTACTCGGTCAACACCCTCCTCGCCCCTAACACGTAAAGAGCAATGCCGCGCCATGGCCGTCCGTGCCTGCAGCAGAATGATCTGAATTCTCTGCTCACGTCCTCTTCGGCTGTGCCCTCGCCACCTGCGGGCAATGTGGAAGTTGTCTTTCTCATTTCTGTTAACGTTCCCGCCCTTCCTTTCAGCTTGCCCTGGCCGCCCAGCCAGCCCGCCGCCTGCCTACCGCGCGTCGGCCCATTAGCATGTATGATAAGTGTCGAGTGTGTCGGCAGGCCAATTTAGTGTCTGCCTCGCCGCTCTGAGGCCCCGGCCTGTGCTATCATCGGAAGATAATCTACCGCTGTGAGGAGAGAAGGAAAAAGTGTCAGTTGGGGAAGGGAGAAAATGATTCCTACTCTCCTGCCCTTTTCGCTTGCGGCTTTCTGTAGCTTTCTTCAGGACGTGGGGCAAATGGTAGTGTACTGATGACAGTTCAGAGCTAGCGTGCTTACATGTCTGCTACATTTAACAGGCACGGACTGCCTCTGGGTCCAGTTATATGCGCCACAAATATTAGAATTTGAAAATGTTCATCTCAAAGTATATTTCTTACAAGTTTATTCATATGGACTTATTTTGAATTAAAAATTTGCTTTAAGTCTTCTCAGAAATATACTTATTAAAGTTCTCAGAAAATCGAAGTTGTAAACTTGTGTACTCTGTATACTTGTGTACGCTTTTATAAACTAAAATGTTGGGCAGTTTAATCCCAAGTAGTATGCAAATTGTACACTTACAAGTACTTTAATTAATTTAGATTATTTTATCGGTGCTTATGTATATTTATACTATAAGCAAACATCAAGTTAATTTTAAAAAGTATACTTACTGTATAACTTACTTGGTCAATTATTGTAAGCTTAAAAACTTAAAATCATGTTTTTATTGTGTTATCATGTTTTATTGTGTTTGTTAACTGTACTTTTTTGTTATTATTAATCAGAACAACCCAAATGCAGTTTGATTGATATTACTTAGAATGAACAATAAAAACATACACATACATATAAATAATGCACATATGATAAAATTAAAAACATACATTCAAAGTTACAGATATGAACAAATATATTAGTTAATAGTATTTTGTATGATTTCTGATCTAAAAAAATGATATTTGTACAAACACATTCAGTAAAATACAACGCTGAAAATGTACATGTTTATACGTTCCATATAATATTGATTTCATATAATTTACAAAATATGTGTGTAATGTTATATATTATTACTAATACAACACATAAACAAGTTTAATGTATATTTTTTTTAGCTCGTAATATTTTTATAATATTGCTCTGTTTATTTTGTAATGCAAAACAACCGAAAATAAATGGACTGCACTAATGGCCTCTTCATAATAAAAGCAATAGGCGTGAAAATGCTGCACATTTTCCCCTTTTCTTTTTCTCTTTTTGTAAATACGAGCTTAACGCGTTGAGGAGCGCGTCTGTTTATTTGTGCTCTCTCTAATCACCCAGATTTGTTTAGTCCTTTTATCTAATAGATGTTTATTGCCGCTGTGTTTGTGATAACCGTAGATGTATTTACACACTCCTGCCACAGTATCTTAAGAGTAGGTTGGGCTAATGGAAGGGGATTGTGATATTTGAAAAGATTACTGTAATTCAGCCAGTTGTAATGGAGCAGGCTGTTTCCGGAGAGCTCTCCGAGATCTTGAAATGTCACAACAAAGAAAAGAGAAGATTCAGCACATTTGCGACTTAAATAGAAGGGCGGACATAACAAATGAAGAAAAAAGGGTGCGAGCGTGTGTGTATAGAGTAAGCAAGCAGAGACATGGTTTTCTCCACTTAATTGACCTTGCTGAATGAGGTCATAGATGTCATGAAGCTAAGAAGGGTTTGTTTGCAAACACATAAGGGTGTTATGATGACGGAGAGACCGCAGAAACATGCTAAAAGCGTGTGATATAGATGCTGTGCGTGGTCATTTAAAACAGAACAAAGCCGTGATTAAATGCTACTGTAGATTTCACACTCTTTTTATATGGCTACCACAGTTCTTCTGTAACCGGCTGTTGAAACAGACGTTCTGTTCGGGAGGCATAAATAGCCTCTGACAGCCTTTCTTTTTTGTTGGCGAATATAGATTTCTGTGTCAGATGGAATAGCTGTAAGTGTATCAATAATGTACGGGAGCCCCAAGTCTCCGATGTAATTTAATTCAAGTTGCGATGAATTATGCCTCAGTGTTAAGCCGTGAGTTCTGGAGCCTCCGGGCAAAGGAGCAGGGGGTTGTTTTCTCTGGTTCTTTTTTCTCACTGGTTTTTCCATCACGTCTGTTCTATCTGTGGGATCCCCACAAACAAGATTTGGCGTACAGTGTGACCCCTGTCCGGTGATGTAATGGGAGTTCACTGGGAGAGCTGTGATAACATTTAAATATGCTATAGTTGATGCGAGGCCACGTCTGTGGAAGACAGCTTGAGGCTGACTCGCTTGTTGTTTGAATGTGTATAAATCTACATACTTGACAACAGTTGGTTCCACATTAAATTTAAATAAGACTTTGTTTCCCCTGTGTGCAGAGTGTGCCACATGTTCCTATACTGACATAAATAACTGTTACATGGCAAGTAAAGTTCTTGCTGTGTGGTAGTTTATACAGTTCTTAAACGGATTCATATTTTATTCATTTATCATGTTACATTACTTTTTTGGGTTTGCCTTGAAGCAGACGTTGATGTCCTTCCAAAACCTCAGTTTTGCTGTTTTTCAGAAATTGAAAATAACTTTTTTAAATGATTCAATTGATGTGTTGTTAAACTTGACAAGCACCTTTTAATACTTTTTATTGGTTAGAAATGTGCAAAAATGAAAATATGGGGATACACAGTTTTAGAAGAATGACAATTACGACAATAAAATGCAGTTTTTCCTTATTGTATGAAGGACAACCTAAATTTATAATGGGATTTCAATTATCAATTTAAATGTTTCTTAGGAAAATTAACAATGTTTTTATTATAGTAGATGTATTAAATCTTTATATTTTTACGCAATGATTACTATTTGCTTTAAAATAGTTTTATTACAGACATGGTTAAACTATTGTGTTATGACTATAGTAAACGTGTGGTCATTATGGTTTTACCTATGGTTATAATTATACATGGTTCATTTTTGCAAGAGGTTGTAGGAAGCTATGGTTAACATGGTAAATTGTATATATTTGTACACATGGGCAAGTCCATGAAAATATCAACCTTACCACGAAAAAAAACTTTGGTAACAGCACAGATATTAACATTTGGGGGTTCAAATACTCATGTTAGATCTCACTTCAAATTTGTAAAGCATTTGTTTTATCTTAAGTGAATGATTTTTCATAGTCAGATCAGTGACATTTTCAGGATTGTTTAATCCGTAACGCTACATATCCCTCATAAATGGACACATGAAAATTAATATAAAGTAACTATTTTATGTTACATAAAGAGACATCCCTTCTCCATTCATTAGGTATTATTGCTTCAGGATTGTGCATTTTATTTTACAGAAATCCTTTCAAGTTTATCTTCTCACATCCTTTTTTGACACATCTAACGCATGTTTATTTCCCTTTTTTCATATATTTTTTTTCACAGACTAACATTTTTGATGTTTGGACTCAACAGGGGTTCAGTAAATTATAAACAGATGGTTCAATATAATCGTTACAAATTCATTCTCTGAGCATTTTTATGTCATGTCCATAATGCAAAATGTCACGTCAGTAATGTTGAAATTACCCACAAGGTAAACTTGCAAAGTAACATACGGTGAAAAAAAAACCCTAAAGTACTAAAATAAACTTCTCCTATGGACTTTCATTATAAGTGACCCTGTAATTTGTATTAAGCCTCATAGTATGTTTGTTAAAAAGTGATTTGATGCTCAGCATTTTATCATTTGTACTTCTCATAGATCACAGTATAAAAGAAAAAAACCTGTTCTCAAAGCCCAGTAAAATCACTTCATTCAACCTACTTTATTTATTGATGCCACATAAAGTTAGATTCTCTACTATGATGATAAAAAGTGGAGATTTTTCATCTCTCAATATCAAATGCATCTCTGAATAAAATGAAACCAGTGGATTTGCCTCTCTGTCTGACTTTATGAACGATCTCCAGCGGTTATTTGGGAGGAAATAAGACAGATTCTTCTGAAAGCCCTCCTCAGATATACAGCAAGAGGAGGGGTTGCAAACTCTATCACTGTGACAATCTCGGCATGGCAGGACTGGTGAAGGCGTCTCTGTTTTGCAGGTCTTTGCCTGTTTTGAAGGCATATTTATTTATTGAGTTTGGTTAAGTGCCTTTCATGTCAGGAATTATGTGATCCCGAAGTCTCAGGAGTGAGGCGGGCTTGAGGCTCAGCGTTTTGCAGCTCTGCGATTCTGAAAGTAAGAGTTAGTAAACGAATCAACCTTGTGATTCATGTCTCCTTTATAACTCCTGACAGTATGGAACACCTTTTTTTCTTAGTGAAGGAGAAGTAAATCTGTTTTAAGGAATAAAATGTAACTGTGTAGCGTTTTGTGGTACCTCTTTTCCTTTTTAAGAATAGAATTTAAATGTAAAATTGTTTTGTTTCAAGTCAAGTCAAACTTTATTTATAAAGTACCTTTTAGAAACAACAAGTTTTTGCCAAAGTGCTGTAAAAGGATAAGTATTACAATATCACAGAGAAGAATAACAAAAAGACGAACTATTTAAAAGTCAAAAGTAAAATAAAACTAAAATTAATTAAAATAAAAATAGCAGCTCTCACACGGAGTTAAACGCCAAGCTATAAAACTAGGTTTTTAAACTGAACTTGAAAATAGTGAGTGTTTGGGCCTTTTTAGCATGTAAAGGCAGATTATTTCAAAGTTTAGTCCCCACCACTGCAAACGCACGGTCACCTCTATTCTTTTATCTTACACGGGGGACAATTAACAATGAATGGTTGGCGTACCTAAGTCCCCTCGATGGAGCGTAGAGCTGTATTAACTCTGACAGAAATGACGGTGCCAGACCATTTAATGATTTAAAAACTAAAATAAGAATCTAAAATCAATTCCGAACTGAAGAGGAAGCCAATGAAGAGTGGCCAAAATGAGAGTTACATGTTCGTGTTCCCGTTAGCAAACGAGCTGCAGCATTCTGAACCATCTACAGTCTGGTGAGGGAGGCCTGGCTAATGCCTACATAAAGTCCATTGCTTTAATAAAGACTGGACAAAATAAATGTGTATAATCCTTTCAAAATCTTTGAGAGACAGAAAAGTACTTTTTTGTGATTAATTTAAAGCTGTATGCATTTAAAGGCCAATAGTTACATTAATAGTTTGTGTTATTGGCATGAATGGGTCTTTAGTCTCTTTTTTTGCCAAAAGGTGTATTGCATTTGTTTAGTCAGAATTAGCTCATAAATTTTTTGGGTGTTTTTACAAACAGGAATTTTCTTTTGATATGTAAATATATAAAAATATTTAAAATAAATATATAAATGCATATGTTGGCTAAAATAAAAATGTGCTTTTGTTTAAATGCATGTAGTGGTATATAGTGCACTTCTTTCAATGCAAGGAGTCTAAACAATTTTCCTTTCAAAGGATCTTAAAATCTTTCAGGAAATAAACAGTTTTCTGACTTTTATTTCTACTGCAGTCATAAAAGACTGCCTTGTATTTCCCATTATTCCAGAAGTCAGCATACTTGGATCTTTGAAAACTTTTTGTATGTTGAACGGCCGTTCTTTCAAAGTCAAAACAGGTGGCTGAATTTTCCTTGTGTGTGACGTCTCTTGTCAAAAAGTGAGAGCGGCAGATTAGCAGATTGGATCTAATCTGTCCCTAACCAGCCGGCTAATAAAATGCGTTTGTGTTCCTGGAGCTGATCGATTCTGTCTCACACCTCTCGCCTGCTCGCGCCCGCTTTGCCGAGGACACAGACACTAATGGCCACATTCGCTCCATCTCACCTGCACCGGGTTCCCGCTCACGATTTCCCAACAATTAGCGAGGCCAATGGACGTAGCCTATTCTCATCTGTGCTGTCACACTCTCTGCTCTGGACCTCCACTTAACCTGCTTTCTGGTTGAGCGGTGGATGTGAGATATTATGAGGTTTTTATTTTACACGTACGCACACATATCACACCTTGAAGTCTCTGTTGGGCTCTGTGTGCCAGTGTGTTCTTTAGATAGGGGGTTGGATTAAATTGACAAAAACATTTGGTAACATTTCCTAATAACTTTCATTAATAAGTCGTTTGCATGCATTATTACACGGCCCTGTCAATCGTATAGCTGTCAACCCTTCACTTTTTCCACTTTTTTTACTTTCATTTCGCTTTTCACTTTCAAGTTTGTATAATGACCAATGGACGGAGTGTTTGTTTCACATCTTTCTGTTCACATACTAAAATAGTTTATTGTATATTGATAGATTATGTATCAAAATATCTCAAATGAGAATCTCATTCTGCATTGCTGTGCAGTAAGTATTGAAATAGACATATATCAGTTATTTGCAAAAACATATAAAAAAAACTTTTGCAAACAATTTAAAAAATAAGTTAGTATGTCTATTTATAGAAATGTATCTGCATGTGTATGCATGATGTATTTTAAATCAATGATTGATTTTATAGAACTTAAGGCAGTATCCTATCACATTATATAAAAAGTTATTGCATTTTTCTTTAATATTATGCAGCTCTATATAAATCAATATGTTATTTCTTTGGTAGCCATGTAGTATGAAAACCGCTATAAATCCAAAGATTTATATGATATTAGGACACGGTAAAGAACCTTGAGGCCAGTCAATAATACATTTAAGTATATTATATTATTATAATTATATGTGTTAAATTATGTTATATATCACCACCTTGGAATTGTATTCCTGTATTCTGTTTAACTATGTTGATAGATTCCTTATGTTTTTTAAAGGCCCAAAATATACACATCGTAAAGAAAAAACATCACATACTATATATAAGTGTATATAAGTCACAGACAAAGAATATGTCAATAACGTCATCTAGACAAAAGTGTAACGATAGAACCTTATATTTCCAAGGTGATATGTAGTTTTTGGCAAAACTTTTCCCCATATATAGTGTATTCATCTATTTCATAAAGAGAAAACATTTCAAAATGCAGCTTTGTTTGTATGCAGCCTTAAATTGCCTTTGTTTCAAAGGCGATTTCATCATTTTGGTATAAAAGTAAAGTAGTCCACTTATCAACATTTCTCCCCTCGTCCTTTCCTCCTCTCGTCCTTTCCTCCTCTTTCCACTCCTGTGTTGGCCTGATAACAGAGCTGCCCCGTACTCCCAGGTCATTAGCCACGGGCTCTCGTACTTCCATTAGTGAGGGAAGGGAGCTCATCATTGGCCTACCTCGACTGACGAGGGTAATTAGTTAAGTAATAATGTGGAGCCGCAGTCATGGCTCTTAAATGCCCATTGATGACAGTCAGATCGGAAGCCGGGCTTTCCTCGCCTATTAGTAACACACAGAGATTGCAGGCCTCATCACTGAAACCACACACTGACATAATTACACGCATCACACACACTTTTTCTCCCTCTCCTCAACACACACTCTTTAGCGCCAGCGGTTAATGAAGGCATGTTGTATTTGGAGAAGTCCCGAGGACCTGAATGCTGATGATGAGTGGTTGTTGGTTTAGGCGCTGGTTTTTGGAAAGAAGACAGATTTATTTGCATTGTGATGTGCGAAGTTAGTTGCCGCATTAAGGCGTACAAATTGAGCTTTCATTTAGCGCTTTCGTTGACATATAAGGTCGTTTGAGGTGTTATCTTTAACATATATCTGCATCTCTTTCTGATTTAGGTGCTGGAATTCTAGGATGTTTCTTTCACTGCTAACTGTTGTCATGCAGTCAGCCAGCATGTGTTATGTGCTGAGCAAAATTCATTAACTAGAATTTTTGAGGTCGAATAAAAACTCAATAAATGCACTCAAAAAATGATATCATTTTTATTTTTCAGGTTGGTAATTAAAATGTATCATTAGGTTATGAATATCACACATGCGTCTGGGGAGCTGTAGAGCGCCTAACGGCTGAAATTTAAAACAGGGATTTTTATCAAGTTTATTAACTAATGGAGAGACTAGAGAACAACCAGGCACTGTGGGTGGTAGAAAATCAAAATAATTTAGTTGGGCCAGGAAGACAACAACTTTAAAAAAAATTGCACTTCGACTTAGATTTTTTTATTTGCAAGCTTGAATCATGAAATAGTGTGCACCAGACTGAAAAAAGCATGCAAGCGTCTATGATGTAAACGGACGTGCCGGTTGGCGCGGTCAGAGCAGATTGTCTGTTACGTCACACCAGAACTGCTCATAGTCTTTATAGTCACTTCATGTTATTCCATTCAACCATCCAAGTGCAGTTACCACTATACTTACCCTAGGCGCTGTGTGCAAGTATATACATGCACCGGCAATCAGTATGTCGAGATGCTACGATGATCCTTTCCCGGCCATCCTTGCTTTTATTGGGCTCGGAAAAAGCCCAGTCACATCTCACAGGTGGACAAGTCTTTGTTTACACAGTGCACAATGTTGGGGTTGATATTTCTTACCTTGTCACCACGCAAACCCACGGATCCTTCATTCCGGTGCACTTAATTTTGATGCTGTGTTTGTGGTCGGTCTGTCACTCTCGACGCCCACTCTGTGTGTTCTGTCATGAGCAGCCTCTTAACCATGCATTGTGGAGGAGGGAGAAATGTCAGTCAGCACAGCAGGAAAATTATCAGTACATGTCGGCAGGGAGCTGGCGGGGGCCTGGGGTGGAGGGGGGGTCGTGATCAGGGGGGAAGTGCCCCGGGAAAAAATAGTTCAATGATGAGGACCAGATTAGAGTGGCAAGACGGTGGGGAATTATGGGTACGTCTCTCAGTAGAAGTGCAAGATAAAAACAACATTTTCCCCGAAGACGGTACACGGCATGCCTTGGCAAACACACAGACATCAAAAGCGCTCTCTAAAAAACGGCAGCGACAATAAGGCAGTGCATTACAAACCGAGATGCTCAAATCCTGTGATTTTATTTACACAAGAGTGTGTTTGTTTTATTCTGTTCAGTTTGGCACCAACTGATGTATTGTCCATATGTGCTCTTTAATCGTATATGGCTTCGAGGTTAGACAGCCAAAAATAAGCAGTGTTCTTGTAATGTCTAGATAGGCCCTTGATGCAGTAAGGGGTCTTTGTAGTAGACGGATGACTTGATATCTTGTTTTATTTCCCATCCACAGGTAGAATGTAAGAAGGCCCAGCCTAAGGAAGTGATGTTTCCTCCGGGGACGCGGGGGAGAGCCAGAGGTCTGCCCTATACCATGGACGCCTTCATGCTGGGAATGGGCATGCTGAGTAAGTTACATCTGAGTTTATCATCACCGACTATTACGCATAAGTTAATATCGTCAGTCGCTGTGCCATGATGTTGATCATTGATGTTAATGGGTTCCTGTCCCAAATACCATGTCTTAAAAGTGCTGTCTTGCATGCATCTATCCATGATGTTGCATTCACAAGCCATTTTACTTTATTAAAGTGACACATTTAGAAGAAAAGTTGCAGCGATAGAGCAAGTTACTTGTTAAAGGGACGGTTCACTCTTTAAAATGTATTCACGCTCACGTCATTCAAAATCGGAATATGACCCTCCAATTTGTTTAGGGGAAATGTCTTAGTGGTTGAGTTGTGGTTGTTCTAGTAACGTGAATGCAAACCCTGCATTGATAGATTATGCGCATTAAAACCAGGGTTAAATGTAAATAGGGTAAATTTTGGCTTCATGTTGAAACATTTTAGAGCACTGAATGGGATTTTTATGTTCATGTGAATCTACTGTAGATCAAAACATCCTCAGTGTGGTGGTCTCCAGATGACCTCAGAGACAAACCGTCGTTTCTGAATGTGCTCACTTTAAACATTCACGCTGAGCTTGATGGTGTAGAACAAGTGCATCACTGTAAACTTAGAGAACAAAATGGCAAATCATAATGTGGAAACAGGCAGACAGGGAGAGGCAACAACCCATTGAAAGTGCTCCTCAGGGATTGCAGCGGGAATGACGGTCCAATGCTGGCACTGCGATTGCGTTAACGCTGCCACGCTCTGCTGGCGACTCTACGACTGCCGAGCCAGTCGAAACTCCTCTACATTTCTACTGGGAGTTTCGCTTGCGTCGACATGGAAACGGCTTGTGCACGCGCCATCACGAAGACTGGAACCCATCAAGCTCATCCCGACACCCGCAATGCTCGTGTTGACTGTTTTCTGTAGATTTGACGTGTGTCAAGAGGACAGGAAACCTAGATTCAGACAATAATCACCCCCCCGCCCCAAACTTATAGTTCTTTTCAATTCCCACCCCCGAACCCCCCACCCGGCTCCAGTGACAAGAGATAATTACTGCGAGATTGATCGTCGGCTGAAAGTAACTGAAGCAAATAAATCGTTTGATGCCTGGTGCAGAATGCGAATGGCAGCTAATGGGTGAAGCTGCAGGAGAGGTCGTCCTGCCTGTAATTCGACTTGATGAAGTATCCTCACAGGGCCCGCGTGAAATATGCTATTGATATTCAGCCAGCTCCGCATCCAGCCACACCAAATCCCTAACCTACCCTCACCAAAGCAAGGGACCATATTATAGTGCTAAATGAGGAGAAAAATCTAAGTAATGCGGAGTAATGAACCTGTGATTTCATAAAGCTGACCTAAAATTTTTCCTTATTTGAGGCAGTTTTTGTGTTTGTTTTTTTGTTGCGTGTACCTATCCAGGGATTTGCCTGGAAACATACAGTGCCAGTCAGAGGTTTGTGGTAACTTACCTGCTATTGTTAGATTCTATGATAAAATAATTAAACGGGTGTTATTGGTTTTGATTTTGACATTATTATTATTATTATAATATATTTAATATTATACTTAATTGTTTATTTAGTTGGAATTGTTTGTTTAAAATTCAATTTAATAGATTCATTACAAAAATATTTTTAAATCAAATTTCTGTACAGCTTATAACCATTTTGCATTGTTGCAAAGAGGCTTTACAATAAAAACATTGTAGCAGAGACAGAAAGTAGTGACATAAGAAAAAAAGCCAAATAAATATATTATTTACATTATTATATAGATACATAGATAACATTTAAAACAGTCAAGCATAATTTTGGGAAATTATAAGGTATACTTCCTATGATCAAGATATTTTTATGATAAGAAACATTTCAGTTACCCTAAACTTTTGATCGGTAGGGTATAGCGATCACGTCGAGACCTTGCGTCAATTTCCGAAGCCCCCAGGCATCGTCATACATCGTTTGCTGTCTAGTGTCTGCAGTGGCAACCGCCTAACGTCAGCTCAAGTTGACTCAAGTTGAGGTTGATGAAATTACGCCACAAGTGGGTGTCATGAGCTTATTAGGGCTTAAAGCAGATCAGTGTTGAACAAACTGAAAAGCGAGTCGCGCAAAGGAGACGACGTCAACAGAGAGTGGGTTAAGGGGGTTGCGCTCATTCGATCGCAACACCGTCTTATCTAAATGAAATTGGAAAGCAGGACAGCGAAACATTCCTTTTGCTAATTTGCATACAAAAATCAACAAGGCTCATTATTTAAGGAACTGCAATTCCTTATGTGCTGAAATCTCATTAGAGGCCCGCTCTGAGCAGCGGTGTTTACCACACCTAATCGAGCTATTTATCTTTATTGTGCTGGTCCTCATGTATGTTTGCTAAAATTAATACACATCTCAGCTAGCGCAAAGTGCAGCTTTACCAGATGGATAATTGATTTTACAGTGAATCGAAACTGTTGAGCCATAAAATGGGCACATTAGCATGCATATTAATAACGCAAATAAGAGGGCGAGGTCGTCGCCACTAGGCCAGATTAAGTGACAGTCTTTATTTACTGCGTTGCCGGGAGACAAGAGGTGCCCGTCGTGGTGACGGCATGGCTTAATGAGTCATCTTGCCAGCCTGAGGTATCTTACCGCCACCGCATGCACATCTCCCGTTGTGGTGACGGTCACATGCCATGTTGTCCCCGAGCACAAGGTTGAGACCTAGCTCTCTTCTGTGCCTCATGGCCAAACTATTCGGTTTCTTACAGTTAAGATGAATAGTTATGACCAGGAGGTGGAGAACCGTCATGGGAAAAACGGGTCTGGACATTTTTAAGTCCTGGAAAACTCATGAGAAATATAATTTCTATAAATCTCATGAATTGATATAAACAAACATGAACATGTTTTGGGCATGTGAGCACCGTTTTGAAATCAGCAGAAGTGCATTGTCTTGATTTCTTTCAGCATACCTGCATTTTGTTCCCGTAGGTGCTGGCCCGACCACTATGTTAATCCCCTACTGTCAACATAACCCCGTCCCTCTACATTCAAAGTAATCTCTCTAAATGTCACAGGAAAAGCCCATGTCATGTATATTTAGTGTGGCGTCTGGCATTTGCTCCATCTGAAGAGTAGAGTACACAGGGCTGCCATAGTCTCGAGAGACAGAAAAGCCCAGATATTAAGGTTTTGTAAACATAGGACTCTCTAAAAGAGCAAAGTTAAAGATGGCCGCCATGCTGCCAACGACACCCGCAGAACTAGTAATAATATGTTTAAGAAGCATGATTATAAATTCATTGTTATACAATATGGCGAGACGTGAAGAAAGAGAGTAAGCTCATATATCACCCCCCAAAAATTGTCCTCTGTATGCTTCAGCGAGTGGTATTTTTTAATATGTGTATCCATACGGTACCCCTTTCTCTGCCTCATTCCCTCAAAATTGAATTCTCCTCCGGAACGGTCTTTGATTTTAAAACTCTGCGGTTTACATAGCATTTACCGCAAATGGCACAAAAAGTCCCCTTTCATAAGCAGTCAATAAAAACAGAAAACTTCATAAAAGCAAGTTATTTCTTTTAAGCCTCTGCTATGGCGTTGACCCTTACCAAAGAAACTTTGACAGGATCAATATCTTCACATAGACTACTTCCCACCAGTCTGCCTCTGCAATGTCAAACTGCATTGATCCGAGTTATGTCTAGCCTAACTTGAGGTGGAGTGTATTTATTCTCATCAACACCGACTCACATTTGTGGCTGAGAGCCAAGGATAAGCCTGTAGCAATCAGTCGGTGCAGGCACACGCTGAGCACGGCCAATAACTATTACAGAGATGCTTCAGGTGCTCCTGAAACCCCTCAAGAAGAAAAGAAACGGGTCTGGCGTTAGACTGAAGAGATCTAATCTCTCAAACAACAGAGTTTGGGTTGGGCTTGCTGATGACGGCACAATGGAGTTCATTCTAAACCCTTGTATATTATGATGACAGCGTTCCCCGGAGCATTTGCATTCACAATATGGCTGACACTTTCAGGTTTTTTCTGTTTGAAAGTCGGCCAGATAATTAGTGTCTAGGCTCACACAGTAATAAGCCATTGTGACAGAATAAGAACAATGGGTCTTTGGGCTGTAGCCTGGTAAAGAGGGACGCGTGGTGGTCCGTTGCTCAATGCTGGCGGCGAGACAGCCAGAGCACGTGTGTTGGGTCGCATCCCGCATTGTAAACGCTGCTGATTACGTGTTTTCGCCTCGCTCCCAAACAACCGGAGATGCATCTCGGATAATAAAATAGTCAAGGGGAAGCCAGCTCACTCGGCCGAGCTTCATCATTAAAAAGTTCTGCCTCAGCGAAGACGACAACAGGCGGAAAAAACAGATTGCGAGTAAATTCCCGGCCAGCACCTTTTTCGTTGGTGCGCTCCACTTTCGAATGATTTCTGCAATCGCTCAATCATATTTGTGCCGTGTTGCCGGCGAGCCTCAGACGGTATTAGCGCACGGGAGGCCAAGGCTATGCGGTGCCGAGGGACTTTAATCCGTGATGTCCTGCCACAACTATCAGCCTGCCATTGTCTCGCGCTGTCGTGTCCTTCATGATCGATTAGCGCAAGCTATAAAAGAAGGGTTATCGATCAATGACAGTGGAGAGGTGAGAAAAAGAGAGGGAGGGAGAGAGAGATGACAGTGGCAGACATGTCCGTTCCCTCAGCCAGGGGAAAGAGGGATGAGCCCCAGGGAATGAAGCGAGATCGTGTCTTGTGATGTTTATGCCGTTCATCACTGCGCACGGAGAGTCGATAGCTAATCTGTTACAGTGCAGCGTTAGGAGGAGACGCTTAGTTGTGTGGTTTGTGATCATTGGTAGGGGTTATTATTATTGTTAAATAAACCTTTCTTGGTTCTACTAGAAATATATGAATTTGTCTTAAATATTTATGAAAGACAAAAATGACATTAATATTAAGTTTATGTATTTCTTAAATAAAAGAATCTACGTGTGCACCCTCTAGTGTTCAAATGGCTCAATATGCCTGAATTGTCTACACCTGCACAACACTTGTTGTAAAGACTATTATGGGCCTTTCACACCATAGTTGTAACAATTTAAACATAACGTATAAGTACATTAATGTCCACACCAATAGACAATAATGATAACATGCAAGCTGCATTGTTGCAGTCACAAGGTCGATGTAGATGACCTGCCATTGCTTTTAGAAATTTGCATGGAAGAAGCGTACAATAAATAGGGGTGTGTAAAAAGTGTGTAAAAAAACACCACTGTCTTCATCAACAATATTATTAAACCTTGTATATTAGAACTGGATGCTTGCACCACCAATAAGAATGCTTGTGCATAATTTCACAACCTGTGGGCAGGGCCCAGTCTCACAGTTTTATAGGGTCCCCCCTCAAGATTTGCAGCACTCCTGGGTTTGTGTGATGTCAGAGCTCCCATTTTTCTTGTGTGTCTGTGTTTTAAATGGCATACTGATTTATTGGTGTGATAGTGAATCTCCGGGCGGTTTATCACATCCTTGGATTTTCTTCTCTCCCCTCAGGTTATCCAAACATTGTAGCAACGTATGGCCGTGGATACACTGGTTTCGCTCCGAGCTACAGCTACCAATTCCCTGGTAAGTTCCATCTTGTTAAGCTCTGTGTGGTGCTCTTGTCTCCCGCTGCTGTTTGGTAATGGCCTCCCTGCTGGCCGGCAGACTCACAAACACCAACGCACCCCCCTTTTCTGCCTGCCGTACACCCCATGCTGGAAAACTTTGTGGTGCTTTATGCTTAAATACACACTGGCGCACTCAACAGTATACATCAACAGTACAAGGCACACATTCTGCCTGGTTTGGCCCCCTGCTGTATCCCCACATCCATATCATTGTGGCTTTACAGATAACACAGCCGTATTAGATGCTCTTAAAAAGCATGTGAGCTACAAAAGAGCCCATAGGCATCTCATTTTCTCCCTTCACAGATATAATTCTTACGTTAAGATATGCAATAGAGTTCAGCGAATCGCACCCAAATCTTGACTCAGCAGGGCTTTGGGGCATTCCAGAAAAAGACGAGTCTTTTTCGTCTGAAAAATGTGATGCAACAAAGCCGCTCCTTTATTTCATGGCTGAGTTCTCAGAACTAGACTTTGATAACCGATTGGCCCGGACCGGAATCAGAACGTGCCAAGTATATCTTATTATAATGTACAGGTCACTGATTTATCTAGCTCTGCTGGGTGCACTCAATTCAACGCCTTGTAGCTGGCACTGCTTGCCAATGCAAATTGAATCTACTTGAAGCACACGCCATGTATTTCTAATACTTTTTTTATTGCAACCCTGACAGTTTTCGAAAACCAGACTAGACTGATCCAGCGGGTAGCCTAGCCTAGCCTAGCCAATCAGGTTTTCAGCCGGTCTTGTTGCTTTGGCACCTGGTCTGCCAGCCTGACCTATTGAGAAGTGTACAAAATCCATCTAAAACCAGCCAACAGACCAGCCAGCTGGCACAGACCGGGAGACCTTCTAAGACCAGCTTTTTATGCTGCCTTAATGTTTTAGGGGTGTGCTATAAAAACGATTTAAACGTTAGAAATATGTATATCGCAATGTGCAATGTGCGTTTGAGGCAGAGACGTGTATGCTATGTGCATGAGTGCAAGTGGACTAACTTTGAGAAAGAATGTGTTTTTAAACATATTTGTACAGTATGTAGTTGTCATTGATTTTACAAGCCTGACGCATTGTTATATATAATATATTACACATTGTACCAAGTTATGGCACATCGCATTTTTTCACCCTCTTAGCGCTCAAACATCTGGGAGATGTCTATTTGATGTCTACATTTACAACTGCAAGACCTTTTTTTGGGTTGTTTGCTCATCTACCATACATCTCTTGGATGTCTCCTGTCAGATGTCATATAGACGTCTAGAAGATGTCTGCAAGATGTTTATGTATGTAACTGCCCTTTCTAAGACGTTTGTTAGATGTTTTCTAGATCATAACCAGACATCTTACAGACGTACCCGTGTTATCAGGGCAATATAATGCAGCACTGCAAGTGTATTTTGGTGCATAAGTTCGTGTTTGCTACTCGCTCGGAGTGCCTCATCCGCATCTATAAACTATGAAATTCTCATGGCTGTTAAGCGTAAAGCTGGTTGTAGCACCGATAACACTTTGTCATCCCCTTTGAAGCCGACGCACAAATAAACCTCAAACAATCCTCACAGACGCCCCAAACTAACCGTTGAGCGCAGGCAGAATATTCTACTGCCGATAAATAAATGAAGGGGGGTGATGGATAATGAGGAAATTGGCAGCTGCTTGAGGAATAGCTGCTGTGACTAAACCCGGTTAGGAGGATTAAAACATCGTGGGCTCATTCTCTTCAGAAAGTAGTTTTAGCACAACGCTACGCCATCGACAGACTAGCAGTTACCTCAGAAATACGTGCAGCGGCTGTACGCTTACTCCTACCTGACGCTAAGAATAAGCAACCGAATAAACACGTACAGGTCCACTCATGCCAAAAGTCTCATAACGGTTGCTGAAAAGCATTTGAGTGTATCGAATGCATATTTTTAGCGATATTGACCCTGGACACAGAGCTGAAGGTCTCACTGGCATATGACTCACTGCAGAATAGGCTGCGAACGGCTCGAGTTAAACTGCAGTTCTAGCGCAAAAAAGGAGCCTTTTTTCTTTCCGTATAATCCCCCGGCTTTTCTTGTAAAATGATCTGCCTCACGCCACTCAGAAAGGGCCCCCTTTACTCTTTCATTTCAGATGTTGTCAATGACCTTGGTGTTGAACATATAGGGTAAAAAAGCTTTTCTCCAGACTACTTGTAGCACCTGGGATTTACTATAAGCTCGGCTGCAGCGAAGGTTAAAAATTGACTGTTGAAAAGAGAGAAAGTCATTTTTTTCAAGGCACTTCTTGCAATGAACACAGGTGACGGGATTTGTTACAGGTCGCGGGGATGGAGCACGTACGAGTGAATGCATGTATGCAGGCTACCTTGTTTGGATTTTAAATGAAAACCAAAATGATTAATTGCATGTCAATGCCACCGAAGTACATTGTAATGTAAATGTGCTTATGATCAATACACAATGTATACACAGAGCTTTATAGTCCTCCTTCGGGAACGACTTCGATCACAGATGGATTTAGTGTGTTTTCTTTGCCCCAGAGACATATAGATATAAACAAGCAATGATGCTGTAGGAGCTGGTGTTGCTGCTATTGTCATTTTCATACTAACATGTCCTCTGCTAGATAAGATAAGAAAAAGCTGACAGGATCAGGCCACCTTCTCCGTTATCTCCCCGTTTGCCGGGACACACAAACACACGTTGTTCTTCTCTCATTTTTATGAGACAGAGAAGGCTGTTTCAGAGACTGTAAATCCAAAAGAAGCATATCCAAAAACCCATAGGCATGTTTAATGTCTCTCTCGCAAGCCTGTGCATCCAACAGGCTTTCCCCAAGATGTGGGAGAAGATATTCTCATATTGTTGTAAATCTATAGATTACAGAAACATAATTAGTTCATTTATAATTTTAAATTCTTTCCCGTTTCCTGTCCCGTTAAATTATCGTTGGTAAAGGAGCATAGCAGTTTAGGTAAGCAGACGTCTTATAACAAAGGGAATGTAAAAAGGTCATTTTATCATGATCACCTTCAGCCGTGATTCTTTGTTGTCGTTTTGTGCTTTTTTTCCCACATTTCCCACAATCCCCTGTTTGATCTCGTCTCACATTAGGCTGTTAGCGTTCTCTGTTTTCCCGAGCAGCGAATCATCTCTTCTCATCTTTGTTCTACCGTGATTTCTGGCATTTGACGAAGCTGGTGCTGATGAGAGCTGAAGGATGTTCTGCCGTCAAGGTCACCGCCCCTCTCGGCCCAGTTGGAACGAGCGATATGTTAGAACAGCATCCTTAAGCTCTCACTCCTCCATTTATCCCTCTCTTTTCCTCACGAGGAAGAACAAGGAGGGCTGGAATTGATGCTTCACTTTTGATTAGGGCCCAATCAGTTATGCAAACACAGAGGCTGTCGGGGACGGGCCCCCTCTCCGTTCTGTAACACGAGGCCCTGCGCCTGCCCGTCGTACAGATAACACGACCGGCCTCGCAGGATATTGGAGCGCAAACAAACAAATAAAGACGCTGCTCAGGCTGACCAGAGATGCTCTTTACGTGGGTGGTGAGGGAGAAAAAAGGAGCGGAGGAAATTGGGAGATGGCAGAAAGAGGGAGAGAGTAGCTTTCGCTGAGGGACATGGTGATATGAGCCCTGCCCTTGTCGAGCTTGGCAGCTCCGACAGACTTTGGAAAGCGGCGCGATTTCTTTTTTTGACCCGTTGAGAAAGAAAGGGAGAAAGAGAGAGAGCGGATGAATAGGCGCCAGTGCCGTCTCCTGCAGCTGTGCTACCTCGATCGGCTCTTCACCCAAATTAGCTCTAATTGAAAAGGGTGCTTATTAACTCGGTAGGCGCGAGGCAAACACATTCACCGCTTTCCACGCTCAAAACGGGCAGTGCTGAGCCGGACACACACTCGGCATACACACCGACAAACTTTGAACGGATACTCAGCTTCATTTCAGGGTATTTCCTGATTGTGCGAAGGTGGGCCGGGTCAGTTTGGAGGTCGTATCATAGAGATAGATTAGACAGGCTGTCTCATGCGCCCTTGCCTGCTGTAATCTCGCTGATGACTCATCTACAGTTCCCCACAGTCAGGCTGAATCGCTGTCATATATCCCAGCGTGCACTGCAGAGGCGTTTAACCAGTATGGGTTTAATTATCAGCTTGTATCACATCCACAATTCAGACACTGCTGTGAATGGAACAACTTCTTATTAATGTGTGCTGCTTTTTCCATCACGTTTTCTTACTTTATTATACTTACAGTTGTTGAATAGGGAGCACTGTATTATAATTCTTAATGCCTGCTTTATTTTAGTCTTCCTTATAAAAGCTTGCAATTAATTCAGCTCTGACGATGGCCAAATGCAGTCAAACTGTATTGTAGATGAAGGCTTTTTTTGTAGATTTTTGACTTGTAATGTTCAAACGAAATCTGGAGAGGTGGTGATATCATTGTGGCATTGTAGTATAAAAACAACAAACCTATGATGCCGAGGTCTATATATATAATATCTATTTATTTTTAAACAATTCATATTTAAAAGTCTTAAAAAAGTCATAAAAGTTTTTATTTCTAAGAATATTAAGATTATCATTTAAAAACAGTAAACAATTGACAATATAAACAACTGGCAATTTATTTATGTTACTATATGGGTCAAAGACCCATACGATAAGCAAAAAATAAATATCATACAATTTTCCCTGATTTACAGGAGACACTCACTAAAATGTCATTCAGTGTAACAATCTTGTAAGGCATATTTACAACAAAAATCAATTTATGACATTTTAAAAGACACTAAAATTCTAATTTGTTGTTGTTTTTTGCCACTATCCTAGGTTTTGCCCATTTTCTTTAAGAATGTTTTACTTATTTAAACCACAATAAAATGTAATATGCTCCCTTATTCTTTTATATATTTATTATGTGCAAGTCAAAATAAGCATGTTGTTCGAATTTGTACATAAATATTGTGTTACACTGAATGACAATGTAACATAATTTCCACCAAATTTTGACATTTTATTATCCCAAAACTTAGTTGAAGCCATAAAGTAGGCGTTTTGCTTACATTTAATGTGACCCACATGAATTTTTCGTTAAAAAGTCTAAAACCAATACTAGCTGTTTAACTATTTTTTTAACCTATTTTAAAAATATATATACTTTAATGTTTAGTTTTAATACTTGTATATGGTCTTGAAATTTCATGTAATTTACAATCAGATTATCAGACATGTCTACCTGTTGTTCTGACTACAGGTTCTCTCCTTCATCAGTGAAAAGCTAAATGGCTTCAGACGTTCTACGAAAAATCTAATTTGATAAGACGTTAACTTTGTCTGCTCATGGGTTAGTCTTTGTGCCCCCTCCCCTACAGGGACATAGTATTTGTCTGCCTGGTAATTGCCTTCATCATGGAGGAGAATGACTGCAGAATAGGGCGGCAGGCTGCCAGTACAAGAGATCTGTCCCTGGGCCACGGTCTCATTATATGTGCCCCTGCTGATGGCAGTGATTGGACCTGAATCCAGGGGGCCAAGAACCCGCGGGGGAGGCAGGTCAGTTTGTTCTAGCTGTATAAGGTCTCGCTGATGTCTAGTCGGGTTCTGACATTAGCAGACTGGTCAGACCCAGATCTTTCTGCTCCCCGATGGCCTGCTCTTCAGCGGCATGACAATGGTCACCTTTCGGAAACTGTTGACCCCATGTGCCGTTCCCAATAAAATCTCTTGATCTTTCTCGCAGGCTGGAGTTGAACTTTGGTTCTGAATTAAAATCCTATTTGCCTAGCACAAGGCATTTTGGATTTACTGATGGGCGTCCTCATTGGACGTGAACAGCGATTCAAGTTCCTACTTCTAATTGTATTCTTAAAGAATGTTCTTAAAATGACATGCATTGTGTAATGTTGCTGTGTGTGAATGTAAACAGTCTGCCAAGTTGTAAAGCTGAAAGTGAACAAATAACAAAGTTATTGGCTTGGGAAAAAATGAGTCGACTCTGAATCACGCGAACGATCCGGATCGGATTTGCGTCACTCCGTGTAATGCCCGCCTATTTCCATTTGCGACACTGCACACGGTAGACCAATCACAGCAGAGTGGACCATCTGACCAATCAGATCAGGCTGACACAAAGGAGGGGATTAGACAGATGAATCGCTGAACGAATCATTTGAGAGTCGGTCGAGAAGTAAAATAACAATAACTGCCTATTATTAGAAAATTAAAGTATTTTTACACCGTGTATGTACGTAAACTTGTTGTTAGACACTCCATAAACCAAAGTAGGACCTTAAAAATCACAAAATATTTCCTCTTTGAACCAAGAGGAAAAAATCAGTTTTTAAAGGGATAGTTTACCCAAATCATAAAATTTTGTCATCATTTATACACCGTCATGGAGTTGAATGCCTGAATCTGTGGAACGTTGAAGAAGATATTTTGAGAAATATCTCAGTGGTTTTGTGTCCATACAATGGAAGTCAATGGTTACCAGTGTTCTTCAGTGGGAACCAGTGTCCCAGTGAGCCGTTACATACACCTTCCCAAACACCTCCAAAATCCAAGTTTTCTGTAGATGAATCCTGTAATATATACTTTGCTAATTCAATATGATTTTACTTGGTTTGTAATGTGTACACCCAACCATGTGGCTGTTTTGTGATGCTACAAAAAAGGCCTCTTGGTCCATTTTATACAAGCCTGAGATGATGGATGCACTGAAGAAATCTGGTCATGCCTTCTGCCTTCAGAAATTGCTCTATAAGATGCACTATTAGTCAGACACAGCTTTACACCTTGTGTGCGATGCTCCCTGTGGCCGTTCATACATTCTAATGTTTTCCCCTTAATGTGCTTTTGAGATCAATAAAAAAATTGCTTGGGTATTTAACCTTTGATCATAAACAGACCGGCATAGATTTCTACGGTTTTGAGTACGGACACAAAGGTAATCAGTGATATGCCTTGTTTGGTAAGAGGAAATATTTGTGAAGGCACGTGTGACATTATCAGAATTTTCTTTGGGATATTTTTTATTTAATGGGCTTGGTGTTGGGGAGACGTGTCTTTTATTAAAGCTGCAATCTTTTGCTTCTCTATGTGACAAGAAATTGCATGTTACGATTTTATCTTTACGTGGGATGAATGATGCCTAACTGCCATTTTCTGTAAAATCGTACCCAACATCAGTCATTGTTAAAAGCTTACTGGTCAGTTGTTGCTCAACTTTGCTAAAAGTTATGGATATTTGGTATTTGCAAATATTTATAGGTATTTGCTGTGTGTTAATGTTTTTCTGTACATTGTTGCTAGATAATTTCTAGTGTGTTAAAATTATATCAATCTGGTTGCTAAGGTATTCTTAGTATTTTTTAGTGCTAGGAACCCGATGTGTGTCCTGTAATACTGAATGAATTTGGTAGACGTTAGCCCACACCAGGCAGCTGAATTCACACGCATCAAGCAGTCGAACCCCTACAGCCACCGTTGACCCTCGCTTTTCACACCTGTAATTCCCATAACCAGAGGCTCCAGAGCCGTGACGAGCGAAACTGTGAAACGTCCCATGTTCCCTTCACCATCATCACCCTCATTAGCCGAGAATGTGAGCCGGAGGAGGAGTTCTCCACTGGCAAACGCCACTCCGGCTTGTGCATTTGGAAGGCTCATTGCCCAGGCTTCAAGCAGTCTTTGATAGCTCGGCAGAAAGGGCCTTTTGAAAGTAATGCAAGTCAAGGGCTTCTGCTAAAGTAGCATGACTCACCTCTCGTTTGCCAGATGAAAAGATGGTCGGCGAGATTGTTTTCTCGCACATTTCTTTTATCCACCTTCCTTTCTATGATGCTCGTTTTAGCGCTCGCATTTCTAATTCATTCCATCTGAATGTCTTTTATAATGGCTACATCAACTAATAGTGCTTTTTGAGTGTGGTTGAAAAGCAGGGGCACGATTCCTGTTCTTTGATCCATTTTCATCAGCAGTTTAAATGATGTTCTGATACATTCAATAGAAAATTCATCACATGTATTGCCATTTCTGGTTTAATGTAAGCAGCCTCACTAATCTCATTTAATGGCCATTATGACTTAAAATCATGAGCGACCGTATCTAATTATTTAATGTCTTTATGACTCACAGGTTCTGCATAAGAAAACAAACGGTGTGCAGTCCAAACTGGAGTTTCTCCAGCGGATTGCTGGCAAAAAACAAAAAGGCATTAGTGCTTATAACATTTGCAGACACATCAAGATGATTCGAGAGGGTAGTTCTGCAAAGCGAGCCAGTGCCAACATTTTCTTTTTTAGTTAGACTTTTTCTAAACCTCACATTCCATAAATCAAAGATATTATAATAAAATAATCATCTTTTAAAGAAGAGAATTCTTTCAGAGACAATTTTCATATTTATTATACATTTATCTGATGTTTAGTTGTGTTTGCAAACAGGGATGATCTAAAATTGTCACCCCTGTTACCATGATTCTACAGTAACTGAAAATGTATTATTTGTAGAAATATAATTTTCTTTTCAAGAAGCACTTTGTATCTTCACAACCTTGAGCACCTCACTAAACCGTGGCAAATTAAACTGTAAAACTGCCAGTTCGGTTAGCATCAACTCCGTTACCTCTCTGAAGACATAATTATATCCCAACCATTTGAAATGGAAAAGGCACCTGTTTTATGGAACGTCCCAGAAGGCAGTGAGAAAGAAAAAGTGTGGGGTTGAAGGAGACAGCGGGAGGAAATAGCTTGGGAGAGAGAGGCTGAGTGAAGAGTGCATCTTCTCCAGAGCTCCGGGGTGGAACAGATGTGTCCTTGTCCCTCCTCCAGGCCAGTCCGACCCAGCCTAGCACAGCCACTGACAGAGCAAACAGGCTGGAAAAATGGGTAAAAGTGGAAACTAAATATTGGCGTTATGTCCTCAGCAATAGAGAGGCCATGAAATTGATTTGATTCTGCCAAGCTGTTCCTGGGGGATAACACTGCCCCCACCACCCTGCGTCCCCTTTCGCCCATGTTAAAGCTCCACATCCCTCCCCTTTTGAAACGAAGAGCCGGTGTCATGTACGATTCGATCCCCCTCTATAATACTTTCCACCTCCGATGTAAAGTGATTCTCTTAGCCAAAATAAATTGTAATAGTACTTTCAATACATTTTAAAGCGTATGAAATTGCATTGTTATGACACATTTTGTCTCGATCATATACAAACAATGTTCGTTTTTTTAAATGAATAAAATGCAATAACATAATATGTTATTGAACAGGGATTACGATCAGTAACCTCATGGAGTGCAAGGGGATTCAACTTGTACAACACTGGCATGCTCTATGAATTAACTCCATGATGTTTATACTGTTCCTGAATGGATAATTTCTCTGCAGAACTTTTACTTTTCTATCACACACTGCATAAAATACAGAAGTCAAACAAATGATTGCGGGGTGGAGGGGGATCCACTCAGAAAAAGTGCAGTTCACCGGCACCACAATTAACGGGACTATTGACAAGACACAGCAGGATACGTGTTTACCATTGTCTGAGAGATGCTCTGCTCGTGTCGAGAGTCAGTCCTGTTCAGAAGAGCTAGCAGATAAGTGGGTCTAAAACTAATATTTACCTTGGGTGAAATGCAGTCTCGCAGGAACATAAAAAACAGTTGCCAAGTTGAAATTCTATCAGTTTGGTGTTTGTTTGTTTTTATAGACATTATTCACGAAACACATGCTAAACGAATATCTCCATTTTTTTTCCAATGTCTTACAGCAACAGTTTTATTGCAGTTCTTTAATACATTTTTGGTAACAGTTAACTTAAAGCCTTTATGTATAATGCATTTTAAAGGGTTATTTAAGAGTATGATCAGTGTTAGGTGTAACTAGTAATTAGTTTCTGTAATTTAATTACTTTTTTCCTTGAAATAATAAAGTAATGGATTACTCTTATTTTTTCAGTAATTTAATTACAGTAACTTGTGATGTAATGGAACTTAATACTGTGTTATATATTCAATAGTGGAAGAGACATCAAAATTATAAGTCTAACTTTAAAATGTGCTTTTATGTATACTTCTTACATTTGTATACTTTGGTCATTTAATGATAATAATTGATTTGGTTATTTATTTTATTTTTAAATTAATTAAATAAGCGATTTCATGTCAATCCTTGAATCAATTCAAATCAAGGTTGATGTAGAAAATAGAAAGTAATTAGTAATTCAGTATTTAAATACTTTTTGGAGAGAATAATTTGTAAATTAATTCAATTTAATGATACAAGTAATTAAGAACTTTTTCAGAGTAACGTACACAACACTGGGTATGATGCATGTTTATAGTGTGTTTCTAATACATTAAATGTTTTTGTAAAGAATTATAACCAAATTAAAAATGCAAAGTGTAACAATGAATTGCTAAGTGTTATAATGTTAAATTACAATTATTCATAAGACATTGCAATGCATTATAAGGTGCATAAGAAGGCATAATTAATACATTAAAACTACTATTATATTGCAATTATACATATATGCTTTAAGTTAAGTAAAACTGCTTCAATGTGCTTTTACGTGCAAGAACTGTACCCTTGTTTACATATTGTGTCACCTTCAACGTAGAAAAAATGTAATGGGGCATGATGTTGTGATCAGTAGGGACAAAAGTTTTAAAAAGAAACTTTCAGTAAAATTAAATAGAAAAGCGATGTGTAATACTAATTGAAATGTTTTGTTCTTGAAAATTAAGATGTAGTTATTTATTATACATCTAATGTTTGAACCATGCATTTATTTTAATGCTGTGATTGTCCTTGTGTCTCTTTCATGTACATGCAAATTCTGTGAATATATTAGCAAAATGAACTGTGTCAAGCTCAGTAGTTTCAATAAAGAATCGGCGATTGACAATGCTAAATCTCACACGTGCAATACACCCGTGTTGTTCTGAAATATTCAACACTAGCTGCTATATAGATCGTACGTTCATTTATCTGGATGTTAAGCAGTCAGTCCTATTGTTCAACTCCACAGCTAATCTTGTCCTAAATACTTCTTTTTGATTAGGCATTAGCAGCACATGAAAGGTTATTAAGGCCACTAATATGAGGGTTTGGAGGGTGTCTGTGCTGAAGAATAGGAGGGAACCAATAAGAGACAGGGCTAATTATCATCCATCCTTTTTCGTGAACCCGACCATCTGCCAGCGTCACCCAGTTATTGTCTATTGGCTTTCAATCATGAACGGACTGCTGCAGCCAAAGATGTGTGTTTTAATTAGAGAGCTGCTCTATAATTATATTTATATTATAATAATGACTTTGATGAAGCGTTTGAGTGGATGTCCTTCATTGTTCACTAAAATGATAATATTTAATTATGATGTTTGAACACTGCAGATTTGAGCGAGCCGAGTGGTTCTCTGTCTCTTTGACACACACGCGCGGGCACGACGACACGGACACGCTCGCATCCTCGCCTTCTTTTTCAGACGCACACGGATACCTAGGACACGTGTTTTAGCATGCGCGATAGGTAGCTTCTAGCTCTGTCGAACATGTATGACTTTCTTTCTTCTGAAGAACACGAAGGAAGATATTTACATCATTAACCAAACAACACTGACCCACATTGACTTCCAATTGTGTGGACACAAAAGCACTGAGACATTTCTCAAAATATCATCTTTTGTGTTCCGCAGAAGAAGAAAAACCATAAACATGTTTCAAACAACATGAAGGTGTCTAAATGATGACATAAATTTTATTTGGGGATAAAGTGTCCATTTCAGAATGAATTTTGCTGGTAAATGTTTATGCACGCATCGCTTGTTGCTTCCCGATACCTGTTTCTATCCCAGTGTAAGTGAATTAAAGGGCACTTGAACGCGAGCAATTAATCCCTGGTGCCGAATCTCGTAATACCGCCATAAAGAGTCCCTAAACCAGGGAGAGGATGGAGACCCTTTCATCCAAGCCTGCTCACAAATCATGGCCATGGTGCAACACCCTGGTCCCGGCGTGTCTGTAGCATCAGTCCACAATGCCTAGAGACCAAATTATTCTCCTGATTGATTGGGTTTCAAGGCATAAACCGCCACGGTTGGTGGTGGAGGATGATTCGCTCGCTCGGCTTTAGGACTCTCTGTCTCACTTCTTCATTCCCACCCAAACATAAGTGCCGGCACGGAGATAAATGACTTAAGTGTACTACAAAGAGTAGGGAGCGTGGGGCTGAATTCCATATCACTTTTATGTTGGTGATGCCGGTCATGGTTGGTTTTAACCCTATAGTGTTCCGCTGGATAATCTTACCGGCTCTTTGTGGGTATCTCTGTTTTCATGGGAGTCGAGCTGCGGTTTCCTTCTTGCCTCTGGTCTCGTGACGCTGTTCAGATCGTGTTATATCCGCGAATTTGTGATTTTGTTATGAGTCTGACTTGGGATACTGAAGAGAATTTAAAGACATTTAACTTGCGTTTTATAGCAGTTAGTGCAAGTGCTTTGCAAAAAATGTATTTTATTTGAATTGTATTTGATCTTGAACAGCTTACAAATGATGTAACCTGTGTTGAGGATCAATAACTGTTTTTGAAACAAGGTTCTCTCTATCTGGACATATCTTCACTGAAAAAACAAACATTTCAAATGAATGGTAACATAACATTGAGGTTTTTATTTGTATTTTGTCATTTACATTTATTCGTTTGGCAGACGCTTTATTACAAAGGAACTCGCAAGACAAAAAGCATATAACGTTTTGTCAACACTTCATTTTTGAGAAGACAGTAGAGAGAGACAGAAACGGTGGGAGGAGAGAGGGCAGCAGTATCGGGAAAGAACCATGAGGCAGGACTTGACTCACCAAAGGATTTCGAAATGTATCACTTTTGGCAATTATCTTTTCAACAGCCATTTGTTAATTTGGAAAAACTTAACCTGAGCCAACTAAAGAAATTTGATGCGAAAAATAGATGCAAAAAATGTAAATTGGAGACTCAAGAGGACAGATTTTTTTGTGTTATTTAAATATTTTTGACTGACGACATTAAATACTTTAGTGAGCATTGACTTGTAAGCTTTATATATATAAAGTAGTTTTGATAGGCTCATTTCTGTAAATGTGTTTTAACATTATTAGGAAAATGAACCTGAGTTTTATTCTAGTAAGTGTTATTTATTTTATTTTATTTATTGAGGACGCATTAACTTTTGTATTGATTACTAGAGTAAGTTAAATTGCGTTCAGAAATATATATAAATAAGTTTTTTTAAAATGTACCTACATTTGTGTAAAGCATCATACTGTATAGTCAAGCATCATAAAAATACGATTTAGACTTTTCATATGCCACTGAAGTCATTTTTTAATCATCCGGACATGAGTAGACATATTTAGTTTACAATCCCTCTTTGATATAATGCCAACAACTGAAGTGATTTTATGTCTTCAGTCTACAGGAGGGCAAAAGAGCTCTTATTTCTTCTCAGGTTAATGTGAGTCTGTTGAATAACTGCAGTGCTTTATTTCCACTCTTAATGCCTTACTGAAGCGTTTACTTCGCTTATATTTCACACGATAACAGAAATCTAATTAGTTTATCATAGTAACTTGGCCACATAAGCTTAGCAGCATATCCGAAAGGTTGATCCTCTGTCGGGCCCTCCCGCTGTGTGCTCGGAACAGATAAGCTAAGGAGCAGCGTGGTCACCCATGCAGAAATACCCAGAGTGCATTAGGGCTACCGCAGCCTCCTCTGCGCTCCACAGACGCCCACGGCATGTGCTGCATTACCGCAACCTGCAGCAAGTCACACTTTATGTGTCAGAAAATGTTTAAGAGGTAGCTTGATCCTGCTTTTTTTCTAATTTATCCTCTCCTCTCATTTTTCCCTCTCCTTTTTTACCCTCTCATTCCACTTTTTCCACTCCCCTCTTTCCGTGACACATCACATCTCTCCTTTCCCCTGTTGATTTGTCTCCCTCACCTCTGTTCTCCTCTTCCACCCCATCCCCCCGCACAGGTTTCCCGGCAACAGCGTACGGTCCGGTAGCGGCGGCGGCAGCTGTGGCAGCGGCGCGTGGCTCAGGTAGGGGGGCCCGTGGAAGAGGCGGCTACGCAGCATACCCTCAGAGCACAGGGCCAGGTAAACGCTCTGGCCGTAGATCTGTGTGCTGCTGCTCTCTCCACGCTGCTCTTAACTCTAGCCGCCTCTGTCCTCTCTCACACACACACAAAAATACACATTCTGTAGTTAAAGGGAAAGGGTAGGACTCGAGGCCTGCTCCCCTCCTTTCCCGTTGTAGATGTGATTTATGGTGCTGGCAGAAGTTGCCCCCTAGCTGATGGTCCGAGACCAGATTCCTTTTTTTTCTTAATTTAGTTAATGTCAGAATTATAGTCGGTAACAGATCAGGGCGCAGGGTGCAGCTTCTGCTCAACCGTTCCTACTTCACTGTGGATGCAGTGTTTTTTACGCTAACCCCCCTCCTCACCCCACACAACACCGTTCCACACGCACTTATACGGTTGAGCCTTTTCATTTCTCATGGTTTGTCGACTTCTCACATTTAATCGTCGGCGCTCCGGTTCCTTAATGCCTTCCCTTGTCATTCGGACAAACTTTGTTCGCCTTTGACTAGAAAACACATACTCTGCACATTAAACAGTTCCCAGTTGTTCGCTCGTTCCGCCGCGGCTATCGATCTGGAGGCTGGATAGCTTAATCTATCAATTTGACTTTGTCTGTAAGACACAAGGATACTTAAATAAATAAACAGCAGGGAGGAACAGCCCTCGGCCTTCTCACTGACGTCTGGCCTTTAGCGCGATGGGAAATGATGGTCTTGCCTAATTGGCCATCAAAAAGTGGGTCCGGAGCATGATGTGATCGGTTTACAACCACACACATTTACACGCCAATAAACAGATCGTGATGTATAGATACAGAAACATATATAGTGGAGTATATGTTCGGTTGCTTTCATCAAAGGATGAAAATGTGTTCCTGTAGCTCGGTTGGTAGAGCATTATGTTAGGAGCGCAAAGTTTGTGGGATTGATTCCCAGGAACTTATAAAGTTTATAGCTTGATTGCAATATAAATTAATGTCAAGAATCTGACAAATGCATAGAATGTTAAATACAGGCTAGGTTTAATTCAGTAGCAAGACATATTATGGGCAGTAAAGGAACAGTTCACCGAAAATTTGTATTCTGTCTTCAATTACTCAACCTCAAGTTGTTCCAAATCTGAATAAATGTATGAACAGAGAGAAAGATATTTGGAAGGATGATTGTAAAAAACAGTTCTTGGCCACCTTAGTGGGAAGAAAATCTTTATAAATGTCTTTGTTTTGTTGAATGCAAAGAAGATATTTTGAAGAATGTAGGAAAGCAAACAGTTATGGAGCACCTTTGACTACCATTGTCATTTTTTCTACTATGGTAGTCAATGGTGTGCCAAGAACTGTTTGGTTTTAAAGCAATCTTCCAAATATCTTTCTCTGTGTTCATTAAACAGATTTGGTAAATGTACAATTTGTTAATGTAAAATTAACTTTATACTGTATATATATTAACACTTTATATATATTAACTCTATTTTTTTTAAAAATTTACAGCTGAAGTTATATTACGTAGCGATATATTTTATATTATTATAGATATAAAATGTATTATATATTATCTCTGTTTATCATAAATTTCTTTCAACTGAAGATGTTTTTAGCCAACCCCAATTTTATTAGGTTATTCATAACTTTATTTTGCCATTTATTCCATTTACTGCATTTATAGTCAGTGTTAGTCAAACGTAAATTTGCACCCCCATAGACAAACATGCCACACATATTGCACACACACCCAAGCACATGTTGGGTTTCTGTGTTTTATACAAACTTTAGTTGTTATTTTTATATTGGACAAACTGTGTATTCTATCCCCTGAACCTAACCATCACAGAAAACTTTCTGCATTTGTACATTCTCAAATAAACATCATTAAGTTTGATTGAACCTTTTTTCGCCACAAGGACCAAAAAATGTCCTCACTAGTACTGGCATGACTTTGTGGGGATATTTGCTAGCAGAAACTATATCTTATTTTTACAGTTAAAAATAAGCATCATTCAGGATTCTCTCTCAGACACACAGTTGTCTCCATTGACACTGCACTCCAGCAGACAGCTATCCACCCCACTGTAATTGGCAGACAGGCGTAAAAGTGGCTCGGCGCACGGTTTGAAGGAACGCAGTCGACAGAGCGTGAGCCAATCAGTCATGCCTCTCCACCCAATCAGACATGTTTGATTCTGATTAGCACTCAGCTAAAGAAACCAACTTAGCCTGAAAAAAAACAGCTCTCTGCATCTCATTCCTGTTTAATGTGTGTGAATTATGGCAAGCTTGTTTGATGCCGAGTTTAAAACAAGAGTTACACGAGACATCTCCGTTTGTGTTGGCGTAGCTTTTGGTCAGCTTGCCACATTATAAATTTGAAATGATAAATCCAACGGACACAATTTACAGATTGTATAGTTGGGTACATTGTGTTTTAGGAAGGGACATCATTTGGACCGTTGGACCAGGTTTATAAGTACGGAATTGAGCAGCCCGCCGTAGTTATTTTATCACCTTCTCGCCCCCCACGGCTGGTGTTTTAAGCTGATGGCGCAATTGCACTCTTTTGTGACTGATGGAGTCACTTCATGGCTGCGTTGTGACAGAAGTGAGAAAGCCATCGAGACAGAGCACTGACATTTAACTATGACCTTTTCCCAGAACCTCATCATCTATTACCCAACTGATCTCCATCGCACAGCACAATTTATACACCCCTGCTGCGCATACATTTGCTGCTAGGCGGAGGATGAGATGTGTTTGCGTGCCGACTGTCAGTCAGTTAACTCCTGCGCAAACCTGCCGGCAAGGGTACGATGAAAGTCAGAAGCTCCGGTGTGACAGATGAGCTGTCGTGCTCCGGGGCCCGGAGTGCCTCGTGTTACTCGAGCGGCGTCGTGACGTCGCGGGGCGGCCTTGCGGATCGTCTTCGCCGCAGTTTATAATCTCCGTCAATCACCTGAGGGCTGTTACTCTTTCTCCACCTGCTTTTGATCTGGTATTATAATGTGGTTATGCAAAGCCTGACGCTTCGCAGATCTGACTCATCCAGAGCGGCTCCTTTTTATGGTTATTTATTGGCGATAAGGTCATAAAGTAAATGACACACACACTTTAGCTAGGATAAACGGTGTGTGTAATGTGAATGGTCTTCGGGGTTGCCGCAGACGACGCCATCGTAGGTGTGGCCTTTCTGTGTCATTCTGGCCTTTATGACATTTATCTCCAGTACCTGCTGTATCTCACCCTTGGCTTGTTCTTCCTCTCTCGGCCATTTCTTTTGATCGCTCAAGCTTAAAATCTTGAGTTTCAGATTTTTGATGTCATATTTTCTTATATTTGATCATGTAGTATAACCCACTGTGCTTTACTTTTTATTCCTCCCACCACGAGTAGCCTATAGTTTCTTGTTCGGCTTTCATTTATGTAATTCTGTCTCTGTTTCTACTTTGTTCTTCCTCCCCCTGGTCCCATATGTATCTGTTGACTGCGGCAGTTTATTTAAAAAATGATGTGGGTAGAAACTGTAGATCTAAGGTGGTCGTAGCTGTTAGTTTGTTATGAGGAAGAAGCGCATCATGGTACATACAGTATCATAGGGAAGGTTAATATTAACCGCAGAGACATATTACTGTATCTTGAATTCGGATTCTGAGGGAAAAAATAAGCATTTGTATTTTTTCCATTAAGTGTGTTTTATTTATTTTAGTGTACTTTTTCCTCATTCACCTCTTTCTTTATACCCATTGAGCTTGAACATACGGTTGTTAGAGGAAGTGCTGAAGCTGTATTTAAATTATAGAGATGCAGCCTGTCTCAAAATGAACCGAGGAAAATGTCATAAAGGCGTTAACAATTTCTCCGAGCTTTTTGGCAAATGAGAGGGAGATGACTCGCACTAGGTGCAGCAGGTACCTGACACTGAACATCACGCAAAAGCACGCCCTGAAACTGTACACCTAACAGCCTCAGCACCTCCGCTCGCCCTTGGACAAGGGGCAGCCCGATTCCCTGGGGCTTGTCTCTCTTCTTTTATTGCCGCCCCTTTATCTGTCCACCCTGTTCTCTCTTCTTCTACGATGAGGTTGAAATACACGTGTGTGTGTGGATTGCGTGTGAGTTAGAGAAGCGGACGGCAGAGAAAACCTGTGTCACTCTCCATTAGCTGTCGTATCCTGACGGACAGCCACTGGACTGCAGCTGTGTCTGCCTCATTCGCTGCGGTCTCGGCAGGCCGCAGGTGCAATCTAGGCCAGGCCGTCTCTACGGTGCCAGCCGCGCATGCTGCAAATATGAAACGCACTTCATACTTGTCTGTCATGGCCTTGATGAAGACAGATGTGTGTTTTCAGCATCCTGCGGCCGCCCGTCTGCTTCACCTATGCGCGAGGGTGCGAGCGCGACTCCGATCTGTTAGGAAACGAAAGCTCTGGCTCAAACAATCAGGGTTTTTTTTACTCGACGTGCACGTAATTTCCGAAGCATAGTGATGAAACATCTATAGACGACTTATGAGATGCGGCTCTTGCTAGGAGCGACGTGTTGTAATGATAATATCTCTTATGTATGACTAGAAAATTCTTTGAATTGAGAATGATGCTTTCTGGAGGCAAAAAAGGGGATGGTAATTCTTTAAAGATGACAAAGGTGGAAATTAGGTTGGTAATTGTAGATATTTCAAAGCTCGGAGGCGCATTTGAAAAGTTTATTGACACCTTCGTAGAGGATCCGGCGGAGGGGGAAGAGTGCTGCCTATTGGAATCAAGTGGAGAGAGATGCTAGAGATCGAGAGGTCGAGAGATAAAACATAATGTGTCTGAGTATGGAATTGCAGGGTCAGTGCTTTTTATAGTCGCGTTTTTGTTCGAGTGTTCGGATTCCCTTCTTCCATTCTCTGGGCTACTGACATTTCTGCCTGGAGTGGGTGATTGTGTGTAACGCTGTTTCCCAGGCAGGCCGTGGTCCTTGAGCTTTTTTATAAAAAGAGTTTGAAAGTCACATTGCGAAATGTCAGCTTTTCCGCCGTTCCCCCAATGAAAAGATTTTGTAAATGGCAGTATTTCGCTAACATCAGCAGGCTAATTGTGGTAATAGTCTGCTGACAGGTCAGGTGCGAGGCGTTCTGAGTCTGATCCACACAGTGAATGAGGACGATTTTTTTCTCACCCAGTTCAGTAGCAGACCGACTGTGCACAATGTTAAACTGCAATGCAAACACATTTTCGTGTTCTCTACACATTTCTGCCAGGCAACAGATTTTCGTGTCGGTGTCTCAGTGAAACACAGAGCTCATCTCAAGAACCTCCTGGAATAATTTGATTCAAATCTCAGTTAAGGTTGTTTGAAATTAAGAGTAAGATTGAGCTTGACTTTGACGTAATGCTCTCAAGGCTGAAGCAGAAAGTGAACCCAACCTATTTCAAGAGTCATTTTTGTTTCTTTCTATTGTTTTTTTGTTTGTTTTTTAGTGCTATCAAATCAAAATAATGTGTTTATATAATGTAGCGTATACACATATATATATATATATATATTAGGGCTGTCAAACAATTAATCGCTTCCAGAATATTCACATAGTATATGTCTGTGTACTGTGCATATTACCTGAGTGTTTATAAACACAAACATACATGCATACAGTGAGGGAAATAATTATTGGATCCCCTACTTATTTTGTAAACTTGCCTGCTATAACAAAGAAATGAAGGGTCTATCATTTTTATGGCAGATTTATTTGAACTGATAGAGACAATATATATAAAAAATGATATAAAGGTTTTAAATTGATTTGCATTTCAGTCAGTGAAATAAGTATTTGACCCCCGAGCAAAACATAACTTTGTACTTGGTGGAGAAACCCTTGTTGAAAACATTTCTGATAGTTGGTCACCAGGTTTGCATATGTGTCAGGATACATTTTAGTCCACTCCTCTGTCAAACTTTAAGGTTTCTTGGCTGTCGCTCAGTAAAATGGAGTTTTAGTGTCCTTCACAGATTTTCTGACAAGGACATTTAGTATGCTTCTCCTTAAGCCACTCTTTGGTTGTCTTGGCAATATGTTTTGGGTCTTTATTATGTTAAAGGAACATCCACGACCCATCTTCAGTGATCTAGTAAAGGGGAGGAGGTTCTCGTCCAAGATTGAAGGACCTTTGCAGGTGCTTCAGGATTTCAATCTATTGTGGAATAGCGTGTTACCAATGGTTTGCTTGCTAACTGTGGTCCCAACTGTCTTTAAATCATTAACAAGCTTCTTCTGTGTAGTTCTGGGCTGATCTTTAACCTTTCTCATGATCATCTTTACCCCATTAGGGAAATCTTGCAGGGAGCTCCAGACCAAGGGCATTTAATAGTTATTTTGTATGTGTTCTATTTCCAAATAATCGGAAACAGTTGTTTCCTTCTCACCAAGCTTCTGTCTGTAGCCTATTCTAGGTTTGTGCAGGTCTATGCCATTTAAATTATCAATAATTCTCCCCAAAAAAAAACATATATGCATTTATGTTCATGTTTTTGTATTTATAAATACAAAATGAATATGCACAATACACGGACACATTTTATGTAAACACAAACGTTTATTCTGGATGCGATTAATCGTGATTAATCATTAGACAGCCCTAAACACAAATACTCTATTTATATTGCTGCAGGCAGATTTATTTATTCATGTAAATATACAAACACACGAAGGTATGAAATATAAACACAAACAATTATTTTGGAATCGATCATGAATCCCCATTTTTGTTTATTAATGTTTGGTTAGATCGTGCTGGTGTATTTTTCTTGTAAAAGAAAAATGATGATGTGATACTTCTCAGTATCCCTTTAACCTGTACCTATATACAGTAAAACATTAGCACTTATTTCTTTTTATTAGCAAAAAAACATGTTAGCAAATGAGGATGCTTCTTGAGGGCGTTTTTAGTACATTGTCACTGTCCATTTCCATAAACAATCAAATATTTTGTAGAGGAAATCTCTGTTTGATAAGTAAAGAAAAAAAACACAATTTTCATATTGAATTTTGTGTCGAAAGGCTTTGTTTCCCAGATTATATACACTGTATGTACTTTTATTTTAAGACCATTTTAATCTTGCTGTTGTTTGTGTATGGAGCGCTGCAGCCGGGAGTAACACAACCAGAAAAACCAAAAACATCTATCACTGTTTGTCTGACAGCGTGACAAATTGCCACTCTCTGTTCACTAAACAGCTGATAAAAGGCCCTCTTACTTACGTATTCATGTATTTATCTATTTCTTGATGGTGTGCTGACAGACATTATGTGTAATAACATAAAACCGTAGGAAGGGGTGTCTAAAAAGCAACCAGTGCTTTCATCTAAGCAACATCTCTGAAGCACCCAGATGGGCTTTGTAATAATGCAGTCGACAACTTTCCAGTGTGCATTCATTCTGAGCTCACCGCATCACACACACGGCGCTCCACGCATGCTGGGGGGTCTGGGCTCGGTGCAGATGTTGCCCAGACAAAGGCACATCTGGATGACCTACTCCCAGCTGTTCAGACACGACCTCAGAGTGTGTTCGAGGCCCTCTGAGCGGCGCACGGAGGCGTAATGATGAATAGACAAGGCGCTGTCGTACGCCCACCGCGAACGACTGCTTCACATTTCTACAAAGCTATTCATCAAGTCGGTGGAAGTGAGTTTGCGCATCTATCACCTGTCAACGATGCACGCGCATGCCCCCCTCCTCAAACCTGCCATTATAGAGTAATTAGATTTCCCTTTGAGTGAAGGAGAGAGGCCCGCGGTACCCATCACAGAGAGTCCGGGATTTGTTTTTGCGGAGAAAAAAAGCTTCGTTTAAGCGTTCGCTTGACTTTAGGGTTGTACTTTGCGAAATAATTCGTATGAAAATATGTGCGTATTAATGGAAAAACACACACAAACAAGGTTTTTTGCGGAATTCTATTCTCCAGCTGATTGGCAGCGTGGAACACAGTTGTGAAGGAGCCATTATTGTGGCAACTTTTTATGTTTAATTTTTTTTTATTTAGCTTCACGTTTTCTGTCCGCGCTTCCACTTGGTCAAAGTGAATCATTTGCATGCGCTCCGAGAGCGAATAAGCCGGCGAAGGTAATCAAGCAGCCCCATTCCGCCAGATGGCTTTCTCTATAGACAGTAAATGGGCACTTTTTAACTGCGCTTTATTTGGCGTCTCTGCTTCAGATAGCGCCGTCATTTACGTGATCTACCTGGATAATAAACATAATTTCTGCAGCCTGTTATTAGGCAAGACCTTTCCTGCCACCGCAATAAAACGAACAGCGTTTCATGTCTAATTTGCGATGTCAATGCAAACAAAGAATCCAGGTGTGTTTGTTGCACACACGGCAATGTCGTGTTTTGCATCCCTCGGCTCCCGCTCGGCGGAATATTTATGCAGATTGCGGTAAGACCGGGGCATTGTCGTGTATAGCAGGCCGGGGAGCGGTAGACAAAGGGACGTCTCCGCGATCCCCTCCGCCCCCACTTTGCGCGCGCTTGTAAAAGGTCTTCATTTGTTTGTTGTTAAAGATCTAATTAGGAGGAACGAGGAGAAACGGGACGGAATGGCAGCTCATCTAATTAAGAGGCGCGTCCAGGGTTCCCTTTGAACCTCAAGGACGCCCATCTATTAGACAGGCCCATCAAAAATGGATTCAGCCTAAGTGCATTTTTTGCTTGCTTCCTTTAAATGATTAAAGATGTGTGCGCTGGAGTGGGCTTTCCTCTCCTCTCAGACAGCCGGAGCACTTGAAGATGCCGAACGTACCTCAGGCATTTCCTTCAGTTTTGCACAGTTAGTGGGAAACTGCTCGAACGTCGGGATGCATCTGTGATTTATTTGCGTTTGGTAATGTAGGTACTGGCAGGAGAGGGTTTCCGTGCCTGTTTCAGTTTACTCATCGCAGGCATCTGGGTTTTGGTGCCAGACTGTTTTGAAGGCCCCTAAACCTGGGTGTACATTGGCCAATTTGTGTTTGTAACATGCATTGAGCTTGTCAGGTTGTAGATATGACTGTTGTGGTCACTGGGAAAGCAAACACGAGTTTTGGGCAGACAGATAATTAATAAGCGATTCGAGGAGGTCAAAGCAGGGAGATCAGTGATTCACAATCTGGCTTTTTCCTTTATTTATATTGCTTTATTACTCCCTCATCCCTGTTTAAATATAGGCTCCCGTAGACCTCATTTGTTTCACTGTGTATATCTGAAATCCTCTGAAACTAATTAAGGAAAAAGAGGAGGAAGAAGAATCGAATGTAGTGCCTCGGCGTGGCTGCTCTAATGAGACATAGTCTCTGGGCTGAGGGTTTATCTGATATAAAACATTAGCAGTGGGTCTGTATTGACTAATTGTTAACTGTTAGCAGTTAGGCTGGAGTATGTGAGCTCTTTCCATCCTCTTACATCTTGCCTTGCGGTCATATTTTTACCTCTATAACAACGGCAGGGACACCAGATTAATGACACACCATCAGTTCTGGAAACAGGACTGTTTTCAGATGATCTTCTCAAACACAAGGTTATTTCGTCTAACTGTGTGTTCTTGCAAAAAAGCCAAGTTTGGTCTTGAAGTTGTGCATAGGTATAGTAATTATATTTGGGTAGTTGACAAATAGACTGTACATGTGTCCTATGACAGCAAAAAAGGTGAATAATGTATTATTCATATACAGACTTAATTGTTAGTTTTTCCTATATTTTAGCTGTACAGTATATTACACGCAATTTGACATTTCTACTTTAACGATTTACTTTTCCTTGTTTAATTCTCGATTTGATTCTCAGTGTCCCTAAAGGATTTGGATACTTTCTTGCAAGTTGTGAATGTCCTTTCTTAAATTAAACATTGTTGAAATGACTTCATCAACTGGTCCCAAAATAGGAATTCCAAACGTGTCCAAAAACTTGTTTCATTTTGATCTGTTTCAGTTGTTTTGTTACTTAATCTTATATTATATTTAAATTATATTTATCAAACCATATATTTTTTGCATAATGCTTTGCTTAAAATTTGTGGTGTGGTACTTTAAACATAAAACAGGACACGCAATGACATTAATATATAACATTCTAATACTTTCTAGTGGCATTTTATGTATTAGTTAAGAATGTATTTAGTAATAGCATGTACAGACATGTTCTCATGCACAAAACATCTTTTTAGATTATTTCTACGTTTTGTAAATTCATTCACAGCCGCACACTGTTGAAGAGGGGAAACAGCAAAATGTATTTTTATATTTAGATATGAAGCATTGCCTCATAACATTACTATGCAAAATCCTATTAACCCAAATGACGGAGTCCAACCCTCCTCCTTCCTCCTCCTCCCCTGTACTGTATCTCCCAGGCTTCCCCGATTACGGTTTCTATTCTTCACCAAGCGACCAACGGGCACCCCCCTTCTCCTTTGCGGACTATGGCTCCCTGGGCCCCCAGGCGGCTCAGCTGCTGCAAAGCGAGCATGCCACATCGGCCTGCAACTCCCCTCTCCAGCACCTGGCCAGCCCGGATCAGTATAAGAGCCCAGGTGTGTACCCGCCTCTCCTTCATTCAATGATTGATTTGATTCATGCGGTTGACTCATCACCCTGCCATTCATTTAAACAAAAGACAGTGAGAAGGAAAGAGACCCGTGCATCCCCGCGGTTTGCTTGATGTGCGCTGCATGTTCGTGACTTTGATGAAAGCATTCTCATCGTGCCTCCTGATTCGATAGAGCCACTGTCCATGAGTGTGTATACATATGCGGTCGCTGATATGTACTGTATGTACTTGGCAAGCTGGATTTAACTGCAGTCACAATCCATGTAGAATTAACAAGGAGATATGCCATTACGTGTGTATATCTCATAGTACAGTCTGTTCACAAGCGTTTCTGAATTACACGCCCATCGGCTCCATTACGCTCACCTGTCAGCATGCTGGTATATAATAGATGATATCCAAGCATCCTTTTTCATATACATAAGTATAAAATCACAAGCTTTTTGCTGGAAGTCAATTGTGTCTCTTAGTTTGCCCTGTTGAGCACCCAATCGTATATTTGGACTTATATCACATATTTTTGACTTCTTTTTTCTGTTTTGTATACTTTTCAATGTCCCCAAAAAGTATTCGGACACCTTTGGAATTGGTCTTTGCATTAGATATTGAATAGAATATGTGCAATGAAATACATTTCGAGTTTGTAGCTTAAAGGGACCGTTCACCCCCCAAAAAAATTCTGTCATCATTTACTCACCCTCGAGCTGTCCCAAATCTATGTACATTTCTTTTTTCAGATGAACACAGAGAAAGATATTTGGTAGAATGCATTTAACCAAACAGTTCTTGGCCACCATTGACTACCACTGGAGAAAAAATGACAAATGTACTCAAAAGTGGCCATGAACTGTTTGCTTTCAACATTCTTCAAAATATCTTCTTTAATATGCAATTTTAAAGCAATTTTCTTACTATGTTAGTCAATGGTGGCCTAGAACTGTCTGGTTACAAGCATTCTTTCGATTATCTTTCTTTATGTTCATCAGAGAAACGAAATTTATACAGATTTGAAACAACATGAGGGTGAGTAAATACACAAATAATTATTACTTGTTAAGAGTGAAATGGAGTGAAGTTTGTAGTATGGATGGTGAAATTCTTGTTCTGACAACACATTTATTTCAAAACGTAGCACCTCACTGAACTTGATTTAAATAACAACAAGGTTCGCTTTATATTCAGTGGTCTATCGTTTAAAGAACACAGTCTTTATGATTTATGATATCTTGGCAATTAACAAGAAAAAAGTGCCATCAAGGGTTATGATAATAACTAATAAATTGTCCTGCAGACATGGAGGCATAGTTTAATCGGGGCAGATGCAAAATTCAGGGTGTATCTTCTTCATGTCCCAATTAGGAAACATTGACAGTATCGGAGAAAACCGATTCTAATCTTCCCTTCTTTTCCTCAAGCTTTGTGAGGGATACACTTAACCCTTTTACTGCAACACTTCACCTTTCCATCTAGGAGAGGTCCTTAAATGATTGCACCTTCTTAAATGCACTCATGGTACATAATAGAGGTTTTTGAAATAAATCCATAATAGTTGGTAATGCGTATTAATGAGTTTCACAGCACAGTCAAGCCACGAAAACAGTTTCAGTGCCTGTTAATGAGCACATCTATTGATGGATTCTGCAGAGACTGTGAGTTTTATGGAAAGACAGTCGTAACCGGTACTGTCATTGTCATTGTCATTTAATCTTTTAGAAAGAATTTTATTGGTGACAAAGGATTTTGAGAGTGAATGCTTTAATCCGGATCATTTGCGTACAAATTTTGTGTGATGACACTATTTCAAGATAAGGACAACCTGTGATAAGCCTGATACTAAAGACATTGTTGGACACACTGCTAGATTTAAAGCCTTTTTACTCTTGTACTTGTTGAAATTCTAACACAATGAGCACCGTCCCCACATTTTATTTTTTGCTTAGTGAAACTGGTGTAGTTTTGCGTTTATCTCATTCATTTGCTTTCCGTGTTTGACTCTAACGTTTTATAGGGACAGTTCACCAAAAAGTGGAAAATTCAATCATGAATTACCCTCAAGTTGTTCCAAACCTGTTTAAATGTCTTTGTTTGGTTGAACACAAAGAAAGATATTTGGAAGAATGTTGGCAACTGAGATTTCTGGGGCACCATTGACTATCATAGTAGAATTAATATTGTTTCATTTTTATTTTGAAGAATTTAGGAAAGCAAACAGTTCTGGGGAACCTTTGACTACCAATGTCATTGTTTCTACTATGGTAGTCAATGGTGCCCCAGAAACCTCAATTGCTCACATTTTTCCAAATACCTTTCTTTGTGTTTAACAGAACAAAGAAATGTATACAGGTTTGGAAAAACTTGAGGCCAAGTAATTCATGACAGAATTTTAATTTTTGGGTGAACTATCCCTTTAAGTTTAACTTAAAGAAATTTGCTCAAAGTTTGGTCTGGTATGGTCATGGTTTTGTCGATATATTTACATTATGTTAAGTCATTTAGCAGACGCTTTTATCCAAAGGGACTTACAGAGAGTTCAGGGAGCAATAAAGCGATATGTTATTATGTCAAAAAGCATTTTTAATGTATAAAGATTTGTTGATGAGTACATTTTTTAAGACCTGATGAATTTTGATCACTAAATGTCATCAACATTATCAAAAACAAACTTTTACTGTAAACTGTGTTAAAACGTAACACTGGCACGGTCATTTTGGCGACTTTTTGCTTATTATGTGACATATTTTGCATTCAAAAGCATCCTCCACTCATAGGCGGTACGTTAGCGACAGCCATTCTCCGTTCTGCTCAGATCTACCGCTCTTTCCCATCATCCCTAGAAGTCGCTGTCTCTATTTTGATGCACTGACATTTAGAAGTGAGAGCTCTGACTTGTGAAGCACTCACCTCTTCTTTTGTCTGTCTACACATTTGTGTGAAAAACAGATTAATCGTGCGAGTATTCCTCCTTCGGTTTACCCACAGTGGCATATTGCCCTCTTTCTAATATATGTTCTCTCACATGAGCCTTTTGGGCTAATATTCTATTCACACAGATACCTTTTAGCCTTCTGGAGGCTGCTTGGATGATAGACTCCCCCCTTGAATGGGTGCTAAGCTGAAGGCCTCGGTGTGTGAAGGAACTTGATTTAATATTCGCTTATTAATGGAAGTGTCATAAAGGGCCGTGCGTAGGAGAAAAATGAGCGCGGCGCGGCAAGGGGCCTTAAAGTTTCCAAGAGCTTTCATTTCAGTTAATTCGCGCATTTGTTTTTATTTTCGATAATTCGCCTCTCCACTGCAATGAAATGAAGGGGTCATCTGTTTATGACAACAGCCATGGCTCAAGCGCTCTGATATAATTAAGCTAATTGTAATATCCCCCCAAAGCCCCCCTCGCTCACTTTGCTCATTTTCTCTGTTTTTTTTTAGTGCTCACATTCATAATGCGAAGTTCGCTTTCTAGTCTTCAGTTTCTGAAAACCCGCGCTCACAACTCTGTTCCTTTAGCGCGTCATACCCAAGACACCCTCAGCAATTTTCTGGTTTCCGGGCAGCTGCTAGGCCTGATAGTCCCCTGACGCTAACTGCCAGATAATCACTGCCGTATATTTAAAAAAAAATGCAGGAGAGGGATAGAGAGAGAGACCACTTTCTCAATGACAGGTGTTGATTAGATAGGGAGTCTTGTGGCAAAATCCCCCATGCAATTTTCAGAGAGGGACTGTGGAGAGCTGGCAGTCAAATTTGAAGTAGGATAGACGTGGAGCACTTGATATGAGATTGGGGGAAAGGGAGCCTATGCGAGCGGAGAGGGTCGAGGTTATGGTAATGATGGTAACCTGCGAGGAAATGATTCATTCTCGCTCTTAAACTCTTAAACATCTCAGGCGCCCTCAGAGAAAAATCCTCTCGGACCTTCCATGGAAAACATCTCCATACCGCAGCGGTCCATCTTTTATGTGCTTGCTTAACCACCTGCTTGAGCTCCTGCTTGAACACGCATGCCATGTGAATAATGATGAATAGATGCAACCGACACACATAAGTGTTCCGTCATTTGCATGAATGACAAAAGATGAGACAGAGGCGCAAGGCTTGATGCTAAGCTCCTATTAGCATCCATTTTCCAATGTGTGCATATGTCTTTTACACAATAAAAGATTATAAATGCCCAAAATAAAATATATATACTGGATTCATTACGTTGCCATCCTCATAAGTCTCTTTATGGCTTTCTTTATATCTTTCAAAGTTAGACAATTAAAGTGGTAGACACCCCAAAATTGACGATTCTGTCATCATTTACTTACCCTCGGTTAACACCGTTCTTATAAATATCTTCTTTTGTGTTCCGTGGTGGAAAGAAAGTCAAGGTTGCAAATGACAAGAGGGTGAGTGAATAATGACATCGTTTTCATTTCTAGATGAAATATCACTTTAATAGTCTATTGAAAATCTTTGGCTGTGGTCACTTTCTTTTAAAACACCAGCCTGGACAGCTTTTGCTGTCAAATTAACATCATTTTCATTTTACATAAAGAAACTTCAAGTGTTGTAAAATCCATGAGGGTGAGTAAATTATGACAGAATGTGTATAGAAAAGATACTATAGACTTAAGACATATACACACATCCTCCTCATAGACATTGCTTTGAGTATGTACCGTGCATGCTTGTGCTCACTTTGTTAGTGGTGCTGCACACCAGCAGTCCCGTCTAGCACCCCTGCTCACATTACTCTTGGCACGGTCGCTTCTCCGGCAGGCACCAACCCACCCCGGCCTGGAGCCTTCCCTGGAGCCAGCAGCCCCGGGCCAGTGGCTGACCTGTATGGCCCGACCAGCCAGGACTCCGGTGTGGGCAACTACATTAGCGCTGCTAGTCCCCAGCCTGGCTCCGGCTTCGGACACAGCATTGCTGTAAGTATCCAATGTGTTAACCTCCATTCTGTCCCACCTCTTGCATCCTGCTCATGTTAGCTCTCTGAGTGTCCTGTAGCTGCTATTGTAGTTTTAGAGTTTTCCTCTGCAGTAGATTTGATTGAGCTGTTGTATAATAATCGTAATTCAGGTTACGTTACGGAGGTGAGTTTGCCCTGGTTAAACTAGATTGCGTGGGGTTAGATAATGAGAGGTTTTTACCCAGATAGCATAGGTATGTCTGTAAGATCTGGAAAAGATATGCTGCGTAAAAACATCAGCTAAACGTCTTCGAAAGAGCAGTTTTACATAGATTCTAAATCACGAACATCTTAAAGACATCTTCTAGATGTCTATGTGACATCTGACAGCAGACGTCTGAGAGATGTCTCGCAGATGAGCAAACAATGATAAAATATATCTTATAGATCATCTAATAGACCTCTGCCAGATGTATGTGCGCTTTCAGTGTACAACTAAAATATGAAATTTACACAAAAGTGGAACGACTATTTTGGGAATTCCCTCAGGACTCAAGCACCCTGAATTGGCTAATGAAAGCTGAAATGTGACGCTGAACAACAAAACCAGTTTTATGGGTCAATTTTTCGATATTGAGATTTTTATATAATCGGAATGCTGAATAAATAGGCTTTCTATGGATGTATGAGTTGTTCGAATATGACAATATCTGGCTGAGAAACAACCGTTTAAATATCTGGAATCTGAGAGTGCAAAAAAATCTAAATATTGAGAAAATTTCCTATGAAGTTGTTAATCATGGGAACTGTGGCAGGCAATCCGCTCACAAAAATAGCGTTTTTATATATTTAAGGTAGGAAATTTACAAAATATCTTCATGGAACATGATCTTTACTTCATATCTTAATGATTTTTGCCATAAAAGAAAAATCGATCATTTTGACCCATACAATTCACTTTTACTAAAAATGTTCCCGTACTATTTAAGACTGGTTTTGTGTTCCAGGGTCACAAATGCTCCCAAAATGAATGCATTTCTAATACAACTAAAAAGACTAAAAGCATTTGATTTGTAATCTGAAAGACAGCCTATAGATAATGATATATAAGTGGGGGAGTGATAAATAAATATCTGGAATGGAGTACTGTAGGTTGAAATGGGTACAGCGTTATGATAGATGTGCATGTTTTACCGATACTAATTATTAGAGAACAAGGCTGTAAAAACAGCGAAAGGCACAAAAATGTGAAATGCCGGTCTCATTAGCGCAAAGCAGGTGCCCTGGCAAATAGCTGAAGGTAGATAGCGTCGGGTTTAGCATTGCTAACATTTCTACATTCCCACCAGCATTTCTGTCTCTTTCTGTCAACTTCAGAATAACAAACTGTGAACTTGTACCGGCTGTCAGCAACAGTGTGATGTGTCAGGGTGCTTTTGTTCATGTGCCAGACGGCAGGACAGAAATCTCACAATTAGTTCTTCTCTCATATTCAAGCCGGTATTTTGTTTCTCGCGCACAATGGCTTTTTTATTTGTCCCGCGGATGATGGGCATACCAGCAGAAGTCTTTGAAAGGTCCTCCACACAAAGTGCATATGTAAATCAATAAGACAATAATAAAGTCTTGTGAGAAGCCCCTGTCATAAGAAAATGTTGTATTGCCCTTTGAAGCCATAGGCACTCATTATTTTTCCGCCCGTTCGTTTTTAACCTTTAACGGCGTGGAGAGATAGAGCGGCAGAGGCCGGCACGCAGGGGGGTTGATGAGGGATGCCGGCTAAATCACAGGCCGCCAAGAGAATAACCAGCTCTGGCCGTTTTTCCCCACTGCCGTTTGGAAGCATCAAGGTCTGCCGTAAAGATGAATAAGAGCCTACGGCCGTAAGGATGCTGTTTATTGCGCCTCTGATTCATTTAGCTTTGAATTCCCCTCAAATCTCTTGTTTGTGAGGGAAACCAGAGTTTTTTTTCTATCGTGCCCTTAAGTATGGCGTGCAAAACAGGCCGGGCACTCATTACATCTAAACTGGATTTTTCTGAAAAACAGTGTCACTTTGCGCTTGACTTTCAGAGTTTTTCTAACCTAAATAGAGTCGAATTTAGGTTGGCCCCAAACCCTCAGAACATCTTAACTGCTGATTGACAATGTTCTAGAGGGGGTAGATGTTTTTTCTGGCCTGGCATGAACTATTACTTCAGTTAACCCCTGTTGCCTCCTAACAAACTGATAAAAATGATACGTGTCCTCATCGTCCGTGTTCCCTACCTGACAGTGGTCAAGTTCACAGTTTTGCATAATGAGACTCGTCTGTGATTTCTGACGGATTTTTTTCTTGGCTTTAGGATTTTAAAGCATGAATTATGATTTCTGATGGATTTAATAATGTTGTTATTGTTGGCATGAATGTAAAAGATCCTGTGCAAATAAATATGTAAATCGTTTTTTAACTTATATACACTTACTTTTATCAATACACTTAATGATTCAAAAGTTTGCTGTTTGGATTGTAGATATTTCTTAAAAAAAATATTTCAATATTTTACCAATTATTTATATAGTAATAATAAGAATACTTATTATTATTATTAATTATTATTTGAATAATACGTTTTAAATTAATAATTATATGAAAGATAAAATTAATAGTTACTACTATTGTTTATAACATAATAATAATGATGATAATAATACTTATAATAATTGTTATTAGTATTATAATAAAATTGTATTTGGATACTATTATTACTTATTATATATTGATGTTTTTATTATCATTATTATTATGATATACTGTTCACTTACATCAGACCAAGAGAATCATGATGTGTATCTAAGAAAATTCATTCATGCTGAAAATAATGCAATTGAAATACACTGACCTGTGGTAGACGTATTAAGCTCTTCACTCATACTGACGCATTACTAACTGTACACTTTTAGGGTCCTTTGATTGCGACAGCTTTTACAAATGGATACCATTGAAACCTAACAGGTGGTTGGTTGCCATCTCATTTGAGGTAGATATATCCTGTACTATTTATCAAACCTTATTGATTTGTTCCATCATGATCATGTATCTATTCACTCTATTTTCTTCCTGTTCCATCTGCCTATTCGTTTTCCCTCTCATTTGATCTCAGTTTAAGTTTAATTTGTGTTTCGCTTCTATTTTTCATAAGCCGCTATGAGGCTTTTACAGGGCTTTCATTAACATCCCAGACAAGGGAATTTCAACTTAATACGCTGCAAAGTGTTTTTCAAAAGTCTCCTCTGCAGATGTATTATTTATTATTGATTTTACATTTAAAAGCCCTTTAAAAGCATTTAAAACCGTTTCCGTTTCGCAAAAACACTGTTAGTGTGGCAGCTACACATTTCCCCATGCGCTGATTTGTCACTACCTGCTCCTTCATCCTCCGCACGCCTGCCTGTCATCCGACTGTTCTTTTCACACGCGATGTCTGCGAGTGGATCTACTCGAAACCGCGCGGTTGCTTTCTTTCACTGCCGCAGTTCTATTGCGATATCCTCGGCGCTGCAATCCCACTGAAGTGCTGTATTTGGATAATATGCGCAGGTGTTGTTGCTTTGATTAGTGCGCACCTGGAACTGAGCCCTTGAACTCGGAGCATGCCGAGAATCTGTTGCCTTAGGTACCATCTGATGTCATTCATCAGGTTTTGGGGAAGAATGCGACTTCGTAATCACTGCTCACTTGTGATTGCGTGTAGAAGGGGGGGAAGTCGGTAAGGACTTGCTTAATATCCAGTGGATGTGTATTTATTCGTCTGAAAAAATATATCATTGTCCCAATATACTCCGGTAATGGTATAGTTCAATAGATGTAGCTTATATAAGTGTAAGGGTTGAGAAAATGATGGCAGGATTTTTATTTCAGAGTGTAATGTCCATCAAAATTTCTTCGGCCTGTTTTCTTTAGTGTGCCGCATTCAGTGTTATTACAGCTTGCGGCTCTATGGTACTTACCATTGACCTGTAGTTTGTATAAGAGGCCTGCGCACTGCAGTCAAATGGCCATAATCTTCCTAAATAGCTTCTCATTTTGTCCTTGAGGCAAAACAGATGATTGATTTAATGAGAAGGTAGAATTGCTAGGTTTGTAAAACACTAAAGCACTAAATGAGCACAGATTGAAGAGAAAATGTATGGATGCTCCAAACGTTTGATTGAAGAACACATGATCAGGAGTCAGAGAAAGCAACAGCATCGGGATGATTCTGAAGAAGCCGGTTCTTAACCTTTCATTTCCTGCCTGGCTGGACGTCCAGAGAGTTTTTGCATGCTTTAAACACTAACATATGCACACATGCGTCATGTCAACTCCTGAGCCCCATAATGCCTGCATTCCCATGTGTTATGTATCTGAGCCTCTGCCTGAACAATTTCCTGTGTCAGAAAGTCTTAATGAAAAGATTTTCGAGTGACTGTAACAGTGAATTATATAACATCTTCTTCAATTGAAATGCTGTTGTTGTCCCACATTCCACTGGGCTGAATCGATACACAGTTTATGTTTTATTGGTTTACGATTGTACTAGATTTACTGTGTACCAGCAGTGATGCGTTTATCACTACTTCTATGTTCTAGAACCATTCAAGTTTTTTAGTTAGACTGAACCAAATGGTTTTAGAAATTCTTGTAAACTACACAAAATTTTGGCATTTACATATTCATTAGTATTGATACATTCTTCATTTTTATACATTTTTATAAGATTTATAAGTAATACTTTTTTTATTAATTGTTAAATTATTAAATAACTAATTGTTAGTTAGTAAAAGGTAATATGCATTTATAATAATTAGGGCTGTCAAAATATTAAACACGATTAATTGTATCCAGAATAAAAGTTTGTGTTTACATCATATATGTCTGTGTACTGAGCATATTAATTTTGTGTTTATAAATACAAACACAAACACATGTTTACATATTTAGGAAATATTTACAAGTTTTTATTTATATTTACCAATAATTGAATTTATTTTTAGGTTTTTCCTAAATATGTGCATAGATGTGTGTGTTAAAATAAATTATTATTCACAGTAAACAGATATATATTATGTAAACACATCCTTTAATCTGGATGCGATTAATCGCGATTAATCTTTTGACAGCCCTAAAAATAATACATTTTTATCATATGTATAAAAGAAAATCGGACGAGAGACAAATTCACAAAATGTAACATCTCCACAAGAGATTGTGGCACCAGTATGGCTCAAATGCAGCACATGTTCACCCCCTTCAGTGAAACAATGTATTTCTGTATTTTGAGACGTTTCTCTGTTTGCTCCAGCAGAGTTTATCAGGAGGCCCGGGGAAGACTGGTCGGAGTTTCTAATTGGTTCTGTGTACAGGTAAAGGCCCTTAAACTTCAAGCACTACAGCGCTGGATGGGATTCGGAAGCTGAGATGCTCCACACGATGAACAAACGAAACGTCTGCAACATCTCGGAAAGAAAAAAAGAAAAAACATCGAAACAATCTGCTGTACTATTATTGAAAACTGGCTTTTGAATATATGATCCCAGTGTAGCCCCTTAACTTGAAGTAGGATTTTAATATTGTTTTCCTTTGTCGTTTTTCTTTCTCCCTTTTAAAGAGTTTCTTAGTCATCTTTTATTGTGCACACGTTGAGTCAAGCAACGACATTTCTTTATAGATGTTCTTCATTGTTCACAAAAGTTCTCTGATGAGAACGACTATGTAAAACTGATGTGTTTTTTTTTTGGTTGTGTATCTTTTTCTGTTGAAGTTGTGATATTCCAATAGCAGTTTCATTTCACAGCCCTCGTCTAGCGCATTTTCAGGTTTCATTTCACACCAGGTTTCAATTCGAGCCTAAAACCGCAATGAGTGTGTAACTCAAAAAAATCTTAGTAGCTCCGTTATATGTTTAGTGTGATGTCTTGTTAACCATGATTACCTATTTTTGGCAATAAGAGGACTACAATATCTTCAGAGTCCTTTTTTATAAATGTCATTTTTGTTGTGGATAAAAGAAAAAAGAAAAAGCTTTCCTTTTAATACTTTGTGAAACGAGATTTAAAAAGATACGATTCTGTAAATATTCTCTTCACTGCATCAAACCGTTTCTGAGAGAGAACCATATTTTTGTGATGGTGTCATAAAGGTCGTATTGTGCGCAAGCTGAAATATGTCAGCGCAAAAATAATCTTTGAGGCTCAATGCAGTAACCGAGATCCATCTGTAGCACAAAAAGCCGTGTTTTACCCCAGTACGGACGAACTCCAATCAAACACTGTTAGCACGCTTTGTAAATACTGTTGGCTTTACAACTGTGCAGGTGTCATACCAGCATATGAATTAGCTAGTACGTTAAAATGTGCACAGCTACAAAGAGAATATACTTTACAAGGTATACACAAATCAACATTGTGATAAAAGAAAAAAAATCACCACAAAATCCAAAGCACACATTCTTTTCCTTTTTTCGTCGGTTTCGACGAGCCTGATGTTAAATCGTGTCGAGACATTTCACATTTATGTTAGAGTTTGTGTTTTAGCGTTTCTTAAGAACAACGTGGCTTCGGTTCCCACAGTTTGTCCACATGTCAAGATTTCTACATGCCTGGATTGGGTACAACGAAGGCAATATTTTCAAACACGATTAGGAAAACAGATCTTTTATACCATTACCTCAGTCCTGTGAGAATTACTTTAAAGGAGAAGTACAAATTAATTTATTTTAGGCTAAGACAGATAATAAAAAGATATTAAAGCGTTGTTTTGAAATAAAGTCAATCATTGCACTGTGAGAGAGATTTTATCATTTTCTATTTGCACATGTTACTGACAGTCTCTAACATGGGTCACGTGAAGGATCGCTGTGGAAACCGTACGTTTTTTCCACACACTCATGAATCTTGAGTCATGGCTTGCATTGATTTGAAGACTGTACTTTTAAATAATCTCTTTCCGGGGATTTTCTTATATAGATATCGGAGAAGACAGATGCGTTTATTGGTAGCAATAGTTAATTTCCTCAGAAACACTGAAACTGATTGAAACCAGTAGCTGCTACACACATTTGTTGTACATGTGGGGACTGGATTTTATTGAGACACAAATGGCATTTAGAAACATGAATGATATTTACAAATATGAATCGACTGATGTCTGCTGTTATTCGATCTTGCTGTTTTTTTTTTTTTAGTTATTTAACTCCGTTTGTTTGTTTGTTTTGCGTTTCACTAAACTAACAGTTGTGAGGAGGAATGCTGGATTCTTTCTCCTGAAGGAAACTTGATCAAGTAATAATGATAAAAAAACGCAAGGGGAACTTTGTGCTAACTGTTTGAGCTGTCGAGAAGACAAACGTACAAAAAAAGAAAGAAAATCCCGAACATGTTTTGAATTTAAATAGGGATGGATTTTTATCAATATTTTTGTGGATGTTAATGATTATACTAAATATAACTGACAATAATACAGATATTATGTACTGTATTTATCAATTGTTTATCTCTTCATTCCCTATCACCCCATTCAGTAATCTTTTGTTGATCATTGTATTTTAGTAGTGTGTAAACAAAAAATATGAAAAAGAAAAAAAGAGGAATATGAATTTACCTTGTAAACGAGTCTTGATGCCAGTGTAGTGGTCTATACACTTCTTGGTTGGTATTTATCACATTTCCCCTCTTTCTCACACTCCTTTTGTCTTTATGCCCTTTCTATATCTGTCTCACTCTCTCTCTCTCTCTTTAGTGAGTAGCTGTAGGTGTATCGTATTTAATGTTAAGGTGTAGAGGTATTCATTAGCAATTGTAGGACCAGTAAGGATAGAACTTTCTCTTTGTAATCATTTAAAGACAAAAAATGCAGAGCGTTATTTTCATAGTAATTTTGCTTTCTGGTTTTTTTCCTGTATTTTTGTTTTTCCTACTTTTTTGTTCCACTGTTTTGCTGGTCTCACATGGTTTCAACTAACCAAAGCTCTCACTGATGAAATCTAGGAGAAAGAAATTGCTGTACGACAGAATTGTAACCGAGGCATTAATTGGATCCCCACCCTTGAATGTTTTTAAAGGGGTGTGCCATACTACCTTAAATGCTAACGCTAGATATGCAAAACCGTTTTACGTTCGTTCTTTTTCGAGAGGGACGCAAGCTATAATTACAGACGTGGATTTTATTACAAAAATGACAAATTCATATTTTTTTGTAAGCTCTAACACAGTAATTACGATTTAGCCTAATAATGATAGATGTGGATAAAACAGTCATAGGTTTTGATATTGACTCATCGAAAATATCCTCTTTTAAATACTCATGGATTTATTTTTAATAGCTTCAGTTTTCAGTCACTTTGATCCTGAAAATACATTATGATTGTTCTTACACTTTAATTGCATTGCCAGCTTTCCATTTTAATTCAACATTTACATTTGACAGCGGTAGTGCTTTCTAGTCAGATGTCACGCTAAGCATCACTTAGTGTAATTCCAGCGTCAAACCTGTTTAGTCTAAATACACTGTATTCCTGAATCACATCTGTTCTCAGGGATATCAAACATGAGCCATTCTACCACCTTTGTAAGGGAAATTTTTAATGAGACTCAGAGTGAGTTCATCGGATCTACAGTACAGCACAACTTTTGATGAACGACTGCATGACTTCTTAAAGTTTATTAAATACATTCGAGCTAAATTTGAGGTTGCTGCTAAGATGATGTAATGCATGAAATTTGTGCACAGCATTTTCTTATTGAAGACGTAAATTGTAATATATGTGTTCTTTAAAGAACTAGGTGGTCTGTTGTATTTAGTTGGACTTCAGATACATGATGAATCGCCCAGAAAGCATTTACACGTAGCTAAACACTCTTCAATTCTTAAACATCGGCAGATAAAGCACATTTTCTCTATATCAAATGAGAACGTGACTTTGGCTCTAGATTAAAATGAAGGCTGGCAACCTTTTAAAACGCTCTTTTGCGGTCTGTATCGTTTAGATCACTTTTCTTTAAATTCCTAATTTGACCTCGTAGCTTGGACTTTAAGGTAGCATGGCTCTGTTGCCACCATTTTGTTTTCCATGGACAGCAGTTTACAGCGGATGAATGTTACACATCTTGCTAGACTAGTTAAATCATTGGAAAATTGTTGGTTTTAAAGAAGAAGAAAAAAAGAAACGACCTGGAAGGTGTCGGGGGTTATTGGGGGTGTACTACCGTATCCATTTAAACTTGAATTTTGTGGCAAGTGCTAGGCAATGGCCAAAACGATCATCCCACTACAAAAGCAACAAAGCGTTCTACATGTCTGTGTACAGTATACTTGTGTGCATTTACAAGATATATATGTATAGTGTATATATCCCTTTGTCAAATTATCGAAACTGGCTCATAAACGTTCATCGATCATCAGTGTAGGTGAACAGAAATGGGCGTTGAGCTACATACACTTAACTCGCACACTGTTTCGCTGACCATCGAGTCATTTGGTCATTTGTTCTTTAAGAGTAATGAAAGCTACAGATGATACTGGAGGCAGGTTAGTAGTTTAGGTGCAGAACGTTAGGTTTTGAACAGGAATGTTCATTAGAAGCGATACAGTTAGCACAATATCACAAGGTGTGGTCTTATTTCTCATTTTTCTTTTGGCAACTCGGTCTCGCATTTTCTCACGCGGCTTCAGTCTCGCAGATTGCCTTGCCCATTCCTAACACTTGCCCATTTTTTAATGTTAACGGACTTTTTACCGCGAGAACTGACTGAACGGACTGACGTCTGAAAGCATCTTTCAGGTCCTCTTGTATGGCTTGCTCAAGCCCTGTTGTAAAATAAACTAAAGTGGATGGGGGTCTCTCACATCTCAGATGTGGAAAGTATAATTTTATATTTGTATTTTCAAATAATGATAATAATAATAAAAATGTTTGTGAAAGGTTTCCATCCTCTACTGTGGTCCAGAAATCAATGTGTTTGTCTGGAAAAGATACAAAAAAATAATAAATAAATAAAATAAATAAAAGAGTTTTGAACCATTTCACTCATGGTTTTTATTTTCAACTTTGTCAAGCTATTGATTTGTGATTCAAAAGAAATGAATATACCTGCAAAAGATTGTATGCCAGAACATGCACAACGATTAAAATGCACAAAGTTCAATACAGAGCCCAAAAGCTCTTGTGTAAGTTCTTTTTATTTTCGTAATTGTTTATTCTGCATCGTTCGAGACACATGCAGTATGATGGAATTAGGCCTGTCACGAAATCACGGTTATTGTGACCCAAAGAATTCATGATAACGATATAACCCTGTTATCCATGACATTTTGGAAAATAAATTCTAGCAGCCAAATTCATCTTATTTTGTTTATTTTTGCTATTGAATTGCACTCACATGACAGATGGAATTTGTAATCATTATGGCCCTTAAAGGGACCTTTCAAAAAAATATGAAGATCATTTTATTTGCATGTTATTCCAAACCAGTATGATACAAAAGAAGACATTTTGAAGAAGGTTGGTGATCAAACAGCACTGACCCTTGTGAACTTCCCTTGGTAAGACACACAACTACAGAGACATTTCTCAAAATATTTTCTTTTTTGTTCCACAGAAGAGTCATAAAATGAAACAAAAAGTTAATGTGTCATCCAGATACTGGCATAGGATTATTTACGATATTATTATATATATTAACACCATATAAATGTCATGGGTATTGATATTGTGGTTATTGTCAGTACTGGCATACTGGGACGGATAAATAGTAGACCTCACTGTGAAGTGTTAAGATATCTGAACTATCATGTTGAACAATAGATTATCTTTATAGCACAAGTCGTCATTTGTGCAAAAATTACAACAAAAGACAGATTTTCAGTGCACACTTAATGAAGCACATTATGCTATTGTATTTGATTTGAATAAAAGCTCATCTTGTTCTTGGAGGTAATGATTTGTTGTAAAAGTACTTAATAACTGCAGAAGGTCTTTTCTTATATAGTTACTTTAAAAAAAAGTTCTCAGTTCTCATTTCAGTTTTAGGGTGCCTTTGGGGATCCAAATGTTAGTTTCTAGTTATTATTGTTAAAGTTACTTCCCACGAACGAATTAATGAGGAATAATTAAATCAGGTACAGGGTTGAAAGGCAGAGTTTGACACAACACTATTTGTCAAATTGAGAAACGGAATGAGATGTCTATAATGTGTTAAACAAGTCATTTGTGGTACAATAGTTACATATCGATTTGGACTTCTTTTGTTTCCCAATCTTATAGAAACACCATTCCCAGAAAACAAATATAGAAATGTTTTAAGAAAAAGCTTTCTGTAACAATGCCAGGTCGTACTGTACACAGAATCCAATCAGACATCGGTATTGTCGTAGGCTACGTTTGTGCTTCCCGGAGTCTAATCAAGTGGTGTTTTAACCGGGATGAAAAATGCAATGCGTGCAGGCTGGCAGAAATTAATGTCATTTTTAATTTGAGTCGCTGTCCCATTCTCAAATGTGAAATTGCCTTGCTGAATGTAAGGTGTGACAGCTATTATAAATGTGTGGAAATCCATCTTCCACCCTGCCGCCTCTCCTCTCTTCCTCCGTCCTGTCTCTCTCTCTCTCTTTGGGACTGCGGGACGAGCAAGCACTCTTCATGGTTACTATCACTGTAGCTGTCCACCCACACACTTCACTTTAGCCTTTGGATAGTGCCATGACTCATTGTATTCACTGTTTGCCAGGAGAGAAATACGGAGAGATTTCTCAGCTTCCCTCTTATCAGGAGACCACTTAGACAGGAGAACTTTCAGCACTGCATTCCAACCTGTTCAATCTGAGGGAAAAAGCAGCTATTCTGTCAAACAGCTCGTCTTAAAGCATGTGTAGCTCCTTACGTACAGCAGGGAATCTCTTTGTGTCGTTTATGTACTCATGTGCAGGTGTTTGTGACATCTAGTGATACAGCAAAATGGTCTTTGAATAAATTCCTTCATTCGAAGAGATGAAAAAACACACCAAACACCCAAAAAGACGCCGTGATGTCACAATGGGGTTAATTGCACCTGGAGACCTTTGTGTCCTGAAGCCCGACAACAAAGCGCTTGTATGGTATCAGCTGACTAAAGTAAACCAATTAAATTGTTTGAAAAATGACTGCAGGTGCCGGAGCTTTCTCCTGAGAACTCATTTGAGGAGTTCTGCGTTCTCTGGTGTATATTTAAGACAGAGTTGCACTACCTTTAAGGCCTGTTGACGTGTTTGTACGGGCAGGAAAAATATCACAGGCTCCTCTCGGCTCACTCCCAAAGAGGTGTGTTAGTAACTAACTCAAGTTTACACAATACTTTTATAGACACCGTATATTAGGCGAGAAAGAGCTGTGAAATTTCCTTGACTTTCATGAGTGCATTTACTGCTGCTTCTCGTACTTTTATAGTCTTGCTTGTTTACCAAATTGCAAGGAAGCAAAGTAACTTTTTACTGCGAATACTTAATCCTGATTGGTCATTTTTTGGTATAATGCTGAACTGTGTGATTGACTTAGTCCTGTAAGTGTAATGTCTCGTAACAGTTTTAATGTTTCTCTTATAATAAACTAATTTTAACTCAAGTTAAAGGGATTGTTCACCCAAACGTGAAACTTAATTTGTCATATATTCGCCCTCGTGTCATTTCAAACTTGTATGACCGAAGATATTTTGAAGAAAATTGGTAACCGAACAACATGGGTCTTCATTGACTTCCATTGTGAGACTTCTCTTCTAAGACTTCTCTCGAAATATCTTCTTTTGTGTTCCACAGTCATATACTGGCTTTGAACCACATGAGGGTGTATAAAGAATAAATGATCATATAATTTAAATTTTTGGTTAAAACTGTCCCTTTAACTTTTTGTATATTTTTTCATAAATAATAAGTTAATTTACACAGCAAGGCAGTCGAAATAAAAATGCTAAATAAGATGCAAGATATGATCACCCTGGGGTTTATGTTGCAAATATGTTCACCATATTTAAGTTGTGTTTCATATTTAACTTTCTCCTGATTTAATTTAAATGCGTTCTCAAATTGTATTTAACAGTGGGGCCTCTGCTCATACACAGGTGTGCCGTACTAGATAAATGATCTTGTTAAGTGTCATTGGAAATAGAACATTTCACAATGAGATCACTTCCACTAGAGTTTGTCCACCCACCATACCTCTTCATATTCCTGTCCAAACAGATTTTTTTTAAGCAGTTAGACTTTTTACAAGTGGGCTGTTGATGGAAAAACATAATTGCATCCTCATCATTCGGTCCTCTTGGCGGAGCGATCGATGACGGAAAGAGTTGGATATTCTCAATCATCCAGCAGCGCTTGGGCTCAGATGTGATGACGCATTAACATTAAGTGCGACGGGAGAGATGGAGACCGTCCCGTTCTGAACGAGCCCCGGTGGTTTTTCAGTAAACCTGTTCAGCTTTGGTGATGAGCGTTTGACTTCTAACAGCGAGATTTTCCAATCATCTCCACTCTCCCAATACTCCAATCAGAACATCATTAGCATCTGACACTACCTGTCATTAACAAAGCTCTCTAATTAGGAGCCAATCAGGCCTCTCATGAGCCCTCTTCTCATTCATGTGTGTTTAAAGCGCGCGGCAAGGTGTGCGGTGCACTTACCCACCTAGCGTACTCGAATCGAGACAGATGGAGGGAAATTAAATCGCTTCTGACGCTTTTTATAGTTGCAAAGTCACCTGCATGGCCTTGCTCTTAACATCAGAGGACTGGTTATTCAAAGGCATTATTCATGTCACTTGAAGCATCGTCTGGTAAAAGTACGTCAGCGGAAAAGGAAGTTTTATCAAGTAAAAAGGAAACACGGTGAGTAAATGAAAAGCGTTGGTTCCCATTTACTTCTGGACGTTGGAACACAAAACCAATTCAAGTCAATGAAGACCAATGGTTTTCAGTTGCCAGCATTCTTCGAAAAATCTTCTTTTGTATTCTGTAGAAGAAAAAGTAATCCAGGTTTAAAATGACAAAAAGTTGAGTAAATGATGATGTTTTTGGGTGAACTCTTTAAAATGGAAAATCCTACTTCTAAATCTAATAAGTAAATGAAATTAAATCCATGAACTACTCCAAAAAATATAACAAATTATATGAGGAATGTAAACACTGAAAAAAAATTAAATGAAGAAAAGGTCACAAATTCCAAAAAACATCAATAAATAGCCGAGTCTATGACAGTCGCATCTACAACCTCCAGTAAATCCTTTCATCTGGCCATATTCTAATCAGTTCTCTTTGTGAGAAACGAATGAACATGAATGTAAGTAATTCTTCTAATTCTCGAGCCATACCGAATGAATGGAAATTGTAGTGCTTCCGGTAAAATAGGGAGGGGGGCAGGTTTGCTAATTTCTTAATTTGTGTGGTTTCATTATGCTTAAAAAAAGCAATCTCTCTCCTGTGACTGTGTCAAATTGGCTCTGTACGGTAAAATGCACTCAGCTGCATAGCTGTCACAACGACTCATAAGATCTGGCACCCAATAACTTCACAATGTGCAGAATTACCAATGTCACTTTTAATGTGACATAGCAATTTACATCACACACCGCAGGGACGCATGCACATTTCAGGAGGTTTGCATGGTTAATGGCTGAAACGTTATTTGCATTGTAATTTGGTAAGTGTGAAGTGTAATCAAGCTACATTGACTCTTGGGGACAGCAGTGGCACGCTGGGCGACGTTACAGGAACCAAAGAGCGGCGCCGCTTGGACTCGTATGCAAATTTGCAGCGCGTGGCCAATCGGATGCGCCCCTGACTCTCGGTTAGTTTGCATATTCCACAGTTAGCATGTTAGACCCCGCGAAGGCCTTTAGCCTCTCTTCAGGTTTCATTAGCGCTCGACCTGATTGTCCTGAAGTGTTTGATGTCCTCAGGACAACATATTTTGTTGACCTAATGACAACATTTTTATAAATAAAACCTAGACTCACACCTAATCTAACCAAAATTTTCCCCTAAATTCAGAGGGAAATGATAACAAAGTGAAAAACAATGGTCTAGAAGCACCTAATCCTGGTTGGAAGATTAAACTTAAAATAAACTGTAAACTTATTTCCTGTCCCAGGGTCAACATTATGTTGTCCTAAGGATATCAATCACTTAGCAAGAACAGGAGAGCCTTCATTAGCAACAGTGAAATAGCATGATGGCAAACTTCATTTGTAAATTCAACCCATTGACTGTTATGTGTGATTTAGACTTTTGTCCTGTCAGACAATATTGTGTCAGATTTTTTATAAAGGAGGTGATTCATACAGAGCAATTATTATTGCTATTCATCTACACTCACCTAAAGGATTATTAGGAACACCTGTTCAATTTCTCATTAATGCAATTATGGTGGTGGTGTAATGGTGTGGGGGATGTTTTCTTGGCACACTTTAGGCCCCTTAATGCCAATTGGGCCTCGTTTAAATGCCACGGCCTACCTGAGCATTGTTTCTGACCATGTCCATCCCTTTATGACCACCATGTACCCATCCTCTGATGACTACTTCCAGCAGGATAATGCACCATGTCACAAAGCTCGAATCATTTCAAATTGGTTTCTTGAACATGACAATGAGTTCACTGTACTAAAATGGCCCCCACAGTCACCAGATCTCAACCCAATAGAGCATCTTTGGGATGTGGTGGAACGGGAGCTTCGTGCATCCCACAAATCTCCATCAACTGCAAGATGCTACCCTATCAATATGGGCCATTATTAAATATAAACATATTCTGGGTTAATTTAACCCAACGGCTGGGTTTGTCCGGTTTTGACCCATGCAGAGTTGAAAGAGAAATTTGTTACATCGTGTCTACACCAGAGGTGGCGCAAGGTGACGCGTCAAAAGACAATAGAACCCATTATAATTTAAAATCGTTTCCACACTGGATGCGACACGACTAACCCAATAACAAGCTATTTGTCGTATCGCATTGCACTGGTCACATCCAGTGTAGACAAGTGTGTATTATTATTATTATTATTTTTAAAATAAACCGTTCAGAAAAAGGCACTACTAGTGGTGTCAGACACTTGTATGTTGAATAAAAATACTCAAATTGTGAAAATCTAAAACAAAGCCTTGATAAAAGATGAGGGAGTCAATTAACACGAAGCATCAAAACAATTTAAGAAAATAACAAAAATTTGTTGCGAGTAAAAGAAAATCAATTTACAGGATCTGTGCTAGACAAAGAGCAGCCATTACCTCCCATTTATGGAGAGCTAAAAATGAATCTGGAGTAAATAATTCAGAAGCCATTAGTGCTGCTTTGTAGCTGCATTTATAATAGGAAAGAGTACTCTTGCATGAGTAAGACTCTGTGGAGGATAGGATCCGTGATTGGACACGTTTTTGGCAGCGTCAACAGCCGTTGTCGATGTGCACACCATGTGTTTATTTCTATAATGAGATCAGAGAGTTAAATATTTGGTATTCCACTCGTATGGAACAGGTTGCACAGTGTCACTGTTAATTAAAGACAGTTTCTACTAATCCAGCAACGCTTCCTGAATAGATTCCGCTTGTCCCTCAAGTAAATTATCTTGAGCTTTGATAGTGTCTCTCTCTCTCTTCTGTCTCCCCACTTTTCCTTCTGCTACTCAAGAGTATTAATCATGTTTGGCATTTGATTGCAAGACTTCAGGAATTGCTGACACAAACGCAGATCCTTTGTCGTGAAGCTATTCCTCTGTAGAGATTTTAAAATGCTCTGAAAGGTAAACATAAAAGCTAATCGCACGATACGCCGTGTATCAATCCAGCTTCATCCTTCTATTTAAATTTACGAAGGAGAATTTCCAAAATACAGAAATCAATATTTAACAATCAAAGGATTTGGGCCAGGCCTTTTGCACCTGAGATATAGCTTTGTGGGAAACGTTAAAAGCCAAAATAGCACCGTAACAGAAAAGAGTGAAAATAAAGTCAATCAATGTAATGCAAGAGATGGATGAAGTTGGGAATCGGAGGTTGTTTTAGCTCAGAATGTGCGCGTGTGTTACTGGGTCTAAACAAGGTGGTGTGTTAGAAACTTGACATGGACAAGTTAATTGAGTTTGGAGAAAAGACCAGAGGCTGTATGCTTACAATACTCTTAAAGATGAACTGTAATAGGAAAGGAAACATACCTGCCGGGTAATAGACGTGTGGATAGACGTAAACTGTTTATTTAGAGAGTTTGCTTGGACCAAAATGCATTTTATTGACAGGATGTATTTTAGTCTGAAATTGGGAATGTGTAATTAAATTGGCCTAAGTGACCATTATAATTAAGATATAAAACTATAGATGAAAAGCCTTTTACACAAACATCTTTGTGCATTTAATTTAGCTAATTTAGCTAGCTTTAACAGTGTGCCTAATGAATATTTTGGTGAAGATAATGTTAGTTTATCTTCAGTAGGACACCTACTGTTTATTTGTCCACTACGCATATACAGTGAAGTCCAAGTGTCCACAAACCACCATATTTATTTGCAAGAAATATAAGTAAAATGTATCAAATAAGATGATGTATTTTTTTTAAGTTGCTGATGAAATGAAAGCAAAAGGCAAAGAAAGTCAAGCATTCCGCAAAGTTTAAACATTCTCACATCATGCTGAGATAACATTAGATTTCACGCTCACACTTGTGGGGCTCATGCCAGCTCGAATGAATGCGGTCAATGAATCAAAAGATGGAATTATAACTCTACGCATGATTTAGAAACTCCAGTAACTTTTTCAACTTTGCACTCAAATGTCTGGATTACATTAGAAAATGGAAAATACAAGTATTTTTGCTAAACAGCATTTTAAATATTGTACTTTTAAAAGAGGGAGAGAAAAAGGAATTAAAATGTATTGACACCATTCACATGCATTGGTTTTGCATCTATACAATAGAAGTGAAAGCGTACCCCCTCTGTTTGGTTACCAACATTCTTCAAAATATCTTCTTTTGGGTTCTACATAAAAAACAAGAAGCAAAGGGTGAGTAAATGATGGCAGAATTTTAATTTCTCGGGGGAACTATCACTTTTTTAAGAAAAACACTGTTGAACCATCAATACACATTTTTCTTGACTGATCTGTCCGCTACATTGTTCGTCTGTTGTTCGCCCACGTGTAGCCACCAACACGCGTGGCTGTCATTAACCTCAACCGCCAGTCCCCCGTCCCTTTTAACCGTGACACAGATGTCACTGCGCGATGAGATGGGCCCTGAAGATTTCGCAAGAGGCGTCAAAACAAATTAACCTTCAGATATATCTTCGATCCTGAATACACCGTCGGGCCATCACCCCTTAAGGTCTCCCACACTCCTTCATGTGACCAAATGTAATCTTTCGCATTTCATTTGTACTTGCATTATTATTTATATCAGCCAGATTTACTGTGGGCGATGGCACAGATTGGATTCTGGTCAAGGGCTTGGGCAGGTTGTGGTTGGGGGTTGGGATGAGGCTCAGGTAATTATAATGGAAATGAATGTGGCTTTGGGATGAGGGGCTGCTGGGATGGCTTTATTAAATATGGAACCGCTGTGATCTGATCAGGGCCCCGAAGATATTGACCGCCTCGGGAGGAGATGACGGTAAAGAGGGCAGGGGAAACGACAAGCTGATGGATGTATTATTTGTGTAAAGGTCTGATCGACGAGCCGGATGATTCGTTTATGGAGGAGGCATCAGCACGTTCAAATTTGATCAACCCCCCCTCCTGCTGCCCTATCCGTACAGCGGTACCCCAGCGGCCCGCCTTTGGATCGGAGCTCTGAGGAGGAGACCACAGGTGATCATCAAACTCCAGATGGTCTGCATTACCTTTATGAATAGAATATGAATGTGAAGCGCAGGCTCTGAGGAAGATCCATCTCAGTTTTTCTTCCAGGGGTGACGCTGTGCATCAAAGTTCAGGAGGGTTATTCTGAAGGTTTGTACCGTGATCTGCGAATACATTTTGGGAGAAGATACGTTGTCTTTTTACACGCAATACAATGTATTTAAATGCTGTATGTTGGTACAGTACAGACCGTAAGCATGATGCAGCCCCGACTCGAATGGCCACAAAACTAAAGTGTTCTCTTTATTTTTTAATTAGCTTTATAGTTGTCCTTTTGTTTTAAGCTAGAAGGGGGAAAAGCTATTTTACACCAGAAACTGCAAATGTCTCCTTTAAGGTCGGAGATGTAGATGGTGTGATGGCTCCATTACGACCAACCTCATTACAGTTAAGAAAATGTCACAGGTGCAGAAATTACCATTAAGATTTTGTGAAGTCAAACATGTTCTTCCTCTGAACAAACCCTGAATCCAAGCGCGAGCCGAACTTAAAAAGGAGAAATGTATTCCCAGCTCAATATAGTGTGTCAGACGGACACAGGTCAAGTACTCATATTAATAAAACTCAGAGGGCCCTTCGCACCTCTCCTTCCCTACTCTCCACCTCAAGGCCAGGGCAGCCATGTTCGTGCAAGTGGGAGAGCAGAATATCTTTGCTAAATCTGATCTTGTTAAAGGCCGCATTAAATATTGATCAACCCTGAAGATACTCGATGAGCTTAGTTCTGCAGTCTGCCCGTGTGCGGGTGAGTTATGATGAGATGTGATGGGCCAGTTTTGGATCCTTCATGGAAGTCTAGGGAGATTAATTACAATGAAGCTACTAGCAACAGTGTATGTGAACCGGAGAGAAAGGGTATATTTGGGCCAGTTTATAAAGAACATTCATAAAAGAGTTAAAGAAAGCATTGGATTTATTCACCCTCATTTTTTTGTCCAAGCATTAACACTGGAATTGATTTCTATTTTTTGCAGAAATGGTAAAGATTTTCCATTTTCAGTGGTAAACACTATTTTTTTAAGTTCAAGCTCTAAAAATTTGAATGTGTCTGGATTATGAATGTATGAATCAAACTGACCATTAACATATCACTTAGATTTGTTAAAGTAACTTTCAAAAATGTATACTTTAGATACATTTTAATATTAAAAAGCACACTTTAAGTACACTTCCATGGTTTTAGCAATAAACGGTAAGAATGGCATCAACTTCACTTCATCAGTTAAAAACATGCGGATCGATCGAAGTGTAACGGAGGTCTGCTAGTACATGTGCATACGTCAATCTTTGTTAGAGATCACACATTTTTCCTACTATGGCGAGGGAAATGACCCCGGACAGACCGGTTATATTAACAGAAGCGTTAGGTTTGCTTTTTTATATTGAACCAGAGTTGGATAATAAAACAAGCAGATTGACCAGCAGACATTTGCAAGCAGGACTTCAAAGGACGTTTCATAGAAGTCTTTTAGAGGTATGCGCACACAATATCAGTGTATTACACAGAACAGCTTTCACAGCCGATGTTATAGTCATGGAAGTTGTCATTTGACCGTTGGTTATCTTAGACTGTGTGTAGCTGAATTCTTATTACCAGCTGTAGGACTGTGATTAAAGTGAAAGTAGTTTAAGTGTATTATAGTTTTCTTTCTTCACCTGGGTTGGACTACATTGCACAAGTCATACTGGTTTTATTTGAGACCTTTGTGTGCAGTTTTTTTGTTGTAATTTTGGAGCTTGACAGCTCCAGTCAAGTCATGTCCTGTTTGGCTATGTTATGGTTTAAAAAAAGTTAAACAAAACACAGGTTTGAAATGACATAAAGGTAACTGAATGGTGACAGAATTTTCTTTTCATTTTTCACAATAAAGGAATAGTTCAGCTACAAAATGAAATTCTGTCTTTATTTGCATGCAATCTTGTCATTTCAAACCGGTATAATTCCTACAGAACACAAATGAAGATATTTAGAAAAATGTTGGGTCAAAACAGTGCCCATTGGTTTTATGTAGATGCAATAGAAGTGGGGACAAATGGTTTTTGGTGACCAACATTTTTTTAAATAAATTTCACAGGAAAGTCTTACAGGTTTAAAATTACAACCGCTTGAGAAAATGATGACAGAATCTTTATTTTGAAGGGAACTATATTCCTCTAAGGAATTGTGGCTTCATAAGGTTGTGAACTCTCTCTCAAATCTCCAACTTTTGTTTTTCCTCAAAAGTGAAACTCTTGCTCAAAGATGTGTTTTTTTTCTGAAGAAACAAGTGAGCTCGCTATTTCATTCCTCTTGTAACACTTTCACTGATTTGCTTTGCAGTATTACACCGTTGAAGCCAAAATATCGAGCCTCGTAGCATTCAAGCCACCCACATATGTATATACATAATGTACAATATATAATTTGTCCCTTATAGCCGGGTTTACATAGTAAGCTCCTCATCAGTCTAATGGAAGTCTGGACCCCTCAAGCACCTTCAAACAGCAATCAGAGAAAGAAGAAAACCACACTTTACCTTCCCTAATGAGAAAACAATTCTCTCAAGTGAGCCCAAAATTAGTTTACGTACAGCGGGCACAATAAAAAAGCTTTTCTCGGCTTCCCAGTTAGACGAGTGTGTCTGCGATGAAACAAGTCCCACACCTGGTGGTTAAAACGCTCCAGCACTCAAGACGCTAAGAGACGTACGAGTAGAATTATAGAAAGGAGGAGAAAAGCTCTCTAAATACACCTGAAAAGTCTAACTCAAGTTGCAGCTGTGAGTGAGTTTTTTGTGAAGCTGCACATTTTTTTCTCAGTCATTTATCACAGTCAGCGGCGGCCGGGAGCCGTGTTGTGTCTATTGTATTAGCAAACACACACTCTTTTCACACCCTCCTTCTGAACGCTTGTCCTTGTGCTTGTAAAATGAGGAGCCAAAGAAGGAAAATGTGTTAAAAGATGGTGGTGCTGTGCTGGATATTTGCTCTAAAAATGAAGCAAGATTATAAATGTGGGAGAGATATGCCTAGTCATATTGTGTTTAATATTTCTATCAGTTCTTTTTTGAAAATCCAAAATATGTTTTTCAATAATAAATAATGTTTTTTACAAAAGCTTCCAGAAGACATATCAAATAATGTCTACCCGATCTGTATGACGTTACCAACACCGTTTTACTGTTCTGTGAACGTAACCTATTACTGGCCGCTGTGTGCCACGAAACCTTTATTGGTCCTTTTAACTCTTATTAACTGCAGAAACTCTATCCCTATAAACAAACTTTTATCAAGAGTTCAGGTTTTAAAATGGCCATACTTTGAATACCTTAAAGTGTGTGCTCGGTAAATAAGAAACTCTTACATTCCTTGCTATCAAAATATTTTGCTTTATTGTTAAGACTGTGTGTGGCAAAATTGCGAACAAAAAGCTGTTCATCTGCTCACACACAAATGTTCCTATTCATCACTCTACTGTTGTGGCCGCCCTATCAGGTGGGACACGTGTCATTCATCATTTCCATGGCAACTGTCTCTCAACCGGACAGCTTTGCAATCAGCAACCCATCAGACCTTCAACGTGCCTCTGCCTCTTTGTGCCTGTCCACTAGCCATCATAGAGCGATAAGATTATCACAGACAACCTCGACTCTGCTGAGGAAAGCGGGAGGCGGTACCTCTTTTATTCATTTCTCTTTCATACTTTATCCGTTCTGCCCGGGACAAGCCTTTTCCTGTCTTCCTTTGGCCTCTCGTAGTGACTGCGAGGCGGCCAAACCTGTGATATGTCAAGACAGGGCCGCCTCTTTGACTGCAGACAGTGACAGGCGAACACAAAGAGCTTCCTGCATTATCTGACACTAAATCTGGGAGATTTAAAGCTTTACATCAACAGCACTTAAAGGAGAATTATAACAAAGCGAGAAGATAGATGTGAAAAATAGAAAACCTGCCTGGCCCATCTGTACAGAGAGCTTGCTATCAAAGCAGCATTTAAAGGAAGATCTTTGTGTTGATCTGGTGTGACAATGTTAGCATTGATTTAAGTCTTTCCGATACTTGTTGAAATATGTCCACAGATTGTTAACAGCATAATTCTTGATGTTTATTACATCAACCCTCTGTCCTTATGACAGGAAAAAGGAAGAAAAAATCTCAAAATGTCAACCAGATGCGAAGACTTCTGTATGCTGCTCCACACAAACACATGCACGTCATGAAAACCAAACAAGACACCCTGTATAGAACAGACAGATAGATAGATAGATAGATAGATGGATGGATACAATTTTGATTTAATTCATAATATAATTTGATGCAGAGTCCCATTTTACATTATTTTTGTAGGAGTTTTATGAGATATTTTCCATTTTTCCATGAGATATCATTCCAGCATTGAGGTTTGACAGATATCTTGAGCTCTTGTTTGGACCACTGGAAAACTGAGAATATTTCCCTGCCAATATTTTTTTCTTTCAGAAATTGGTACACTTTTCAAATCAATTCTGCGGTAATGCCAGGAACAAAAGGACAAAAAGCACTTCCGCTGAAATTCTCAAGCCTCCAAAAGAAAGAGGGCAGAAAGTGCGTCTTTGCCATCATCCAATCTCGCACCGTCCTTGAAGGATTGATCAGAAGTGCTGAACTGTGGAGGAGAGAAACGAACGAGCGAGCGGAAGAGAATAGATCCAGACCAGGATGCATTATTTATTTAAAGCCATAATTAATACGAGGGGCTTCATCACCGTCCTCCACTTCGGACAGTTTCCATTTTTAATGTTATTCATGGAGGATGAGAGAGAAAATTTCAAATCTTCTTCCCTTATTACCGCAGCACGAATGTGTCACATTACTTGTGGGAGGGAGGGTGATTACACAGCTGCCCGAGCCCAACTGTACGTGAATACTGTATTTGCAAACACTCGACTTCTGAGAGCCGGGCCGTAATCGCCTCTTCTGACAGAGTGAGACAAGTGACGGAGTCAAATTACTCGCTCAAGGTTATTTCCCGCTTCCTCTTTAGCAATGCAAACTTTTCACATGAGCACCCAGGTCTCACGGATGGAGGAAATGGAGAAGCCAAAGAGAGATGAGAGATGCCACGGGCTCATCAGAAAATAAATAGTATTTTAGCGTATTCGCTAGTTTAGCCCCAAACAATCTCATCTGCGGCAGAGGGAGACAGGGAGACGATATTAAAGATTCTCATTATGCAGATTTCCGAATGTCTTCAGTCAAACCTCCGTTCCTGACAGCAGCAGAATCACTCCTGACAAACATTAATATAGAATGAACATTGAGGGATGCGTTCCCGAAAGCAAGAGGAGCCGAAGATTGGGTGACTGGAGCTTGTTATTGACACCTCCACACAGGGGCAAAAAGTTTCAGAGATTCTGTGGTGGGGATTGTCATATTGCTCAAAAGCTTTGTCTTAAAGAGGATGTGTTCCAGGAGGCCATCAGTGAAAACAATGCCCAGAAAAATGGCCTTCGCTGCATACATGAGGTCTTTTAACCGTTCCCCCGGGGCGATGATATCGCGCTGCACAAGGATGTCCTCTGCATTCATACTTGAGTAGGCTAATAGTCGAGACGGTGAACACAAATTGTTGTTAAGGATGGAGAGAACTTCGGGGCGGTTGATATCCCTCTCCTTGGTGGGTGTAGTGATTGGCACCTTTCCAAATGGACTAGCCTTGGGTGTTTGACTATTTTTACTGTTTCTCATGGAAAGTCGCTTTCATTGATATTCAATACGTCAGAGAAGAGAAGGCCTTTCCTTCTATCCTCTGCTGGAGTGCCAGTGTGAGACCACTTTGGAAGAAGACAATTTTTTTTAGCTCTGTATACTGTGGAAGGGTATATGAGACCCATGTTTGCATACAACCACTGAACATTTATAACAGAATCAAAATGTTAAACAAATATATTTTAGATGTAATGATAAATGTAGAATTAAAAATAAAAAAATGAGAGTGGAAGTGCTTCTGGACCAGTCTTTACATTTGCAAGGTTCACATGTTTAGTGATACAGAAAAAAATATCTAGAACAATGATGTCATTCGGTCAAATTGTAATAGTTCCAACCGACCAAACCAAAACAGCTTTGTGAAGATATATTATATGCTGAAAAACATTAAAGGGATACTTCACCCAAAATGATTCTGTCATCATTTCCTCCCCCCAAGTTGTTCCAAACCTGTATAAATATTTGTTCTGTTTAACACAAAGAAAGATATTTGGGAAAATGTTAGCACCTGACACTGTCTTATTGACTATATGGTAGTAAAATTTAAAATGGTAGTCAAAGTTCAAAATATCCCATTGGTGTACAATGATTTTTCCTACTATGGTAGTCAATGATGTCCCAGAAATGTCAGTTGCTAACATTCTTCCAAATAAAAACAACTTGAGTTTGATAAAATGTTGACAGAATTTTCTTTCTTGGGTGGACTTCAGTATCCCATAAAGAGGAATATTATTGATCAGAGATTGCTCTTTCAGAACTAAAAGAGAATAATGGACCTTTTACCGCATATACAATACATCTCTTTTAGGTTTCAGCATTTGTCTCAGTTGTTCCTCCATAAAATCTAGAAGAAATAATACATTGACAAGTGAGAAAACTGTTGAGCACAAAGCTTCAAAATGAACGTGGAAATTTTTTATATCATATTAACCAATTTTTTCCTGTTGAAAACTACAGATTCGTGTAAGACACGAGACACGTTGTTCTGATCTAAAAGACTTCTTTTGCACTCCATTTCCTCTCATAGCTGTCTGCACAGAAAGAAAATCTGAGATACAAATTGAATTTTCCATTCTTCTGGGCTGATTTGACAATTATGCATGTACCAAACTTACAATAATTATGTTTGCAGAGTAACAGTCATTTTTTAAATGTTGATACGTGGCATGTTGAAGAGCACAAGCGCAATTCACCTGGTTTATTTTTAGTAAACAACAGGTTTGCATGGCAGCAGGTGCTCTCCTACTTCTGCTTATGGCATCAATATAAATGAGGGATAATTACTTTTGTTACAATTAAATTAGACTCAGCAAAACAACATAATGGCGATTTGTTATGCTCTGGTGAGCAATAACAAACCAATCATAATTAACAGCTCCGGTTGCGAGAGAGAGCCTCTTTGTGCAACCAATACAATCTGATTCCCCAAACTAAATGTACCAGCCAAAACTTGATGAAAGTCCGGAAATGATATTAAAGGATTCGGGCAGAGCGCTAGCTATTGGTTTCGCATGTTTTAATGAGTGACAGAGAGGTGTGCGTGTGAGGGAAGGGTTGAAAAGGTGCTCGGGCTCTCAATAGTGCCATGAATCTTGCCACAGTCCACTCTGAGACCGGGTGCTAAATCCTATCAAAGCAGGTTCAGTCAGAATGTTTAAAATGTGTAGATGTCACCTGCTTTAATGTTCCATTAGAGCTGTCCTTAAAGGATAAAAAAAAAAGATGACGAGAATAAAGCGCCCATGTAAAGCGCCTACTGATGACATCACGCTTTGCGGCAGCATGTTGACTTCGGTTTCCATTTATCCCTTTAAACCTCTCGGCCCTTCAAAGCTCTGCTCTGACTTCATAGCCTGAGGACATGGAATCATGTAAGAGGGCTCGCCTGTGGCTGCTCCTCTGATCTAAGATCAGTCTGTGCTCACCTGCACCTTTGGGGTACGGTATGGCAGAACTCACACACTATTAAATAAAACCACTCACGGTCGTCGCCACATACCACTAATTCCAGCGCGGTCCAGGCACATCTGTTATATAATATGATAAATTGTTAGCGGCTTACAGTATAAGTGTTTTACAAGAACCAAAAAGGGGTCTCGACGCCAAGAACCAGCCAAATTATGGTATTAGCACACCGCAGGTATTAACACACCGCATGGGTGCAATTGCATTCAGGTCCCCATTTTTCTCCCCCAGGCCTTTAATTTTGAGCTTTCTACCTACATTTTTAAAAAACTAAGCATAAGTGAAAAATTGTTACATGCAATTAAGGCTTGTTAGAAAGCCATTTCCCAAGGATTAATTATCAAGGCCAATTATTTAGAATTGTATCATGTGAAAGGTAAGCTCTAGGTGACAGAAGAGAGGAAACAGACCTGAGGCGGCGTATTCGGCGCGTGTGGCTGCGCATTTCAATGCCGTGTGAAAATGAACTCGCCCGGAGAGCAAATTGCATTGACCTGAAATGCGCGTGTTGACGGTGAAGAGACCGAATTCCACGAGAGAGCCTTTAACTCTTTGCCTGGTCAACTGAGATGCTTGAGAGTTTAAACTGGGCTTTCAAGAGACCTAAATACAGTGTTTTTCAGATCTGACTTATGACTATAGACTGTACATGTTGACAGTGCAATATTAATATAACCAGAAACTTGCACATGGCAATGCTTAAGTTTTTCGTTTCAATACCATTGGATATACTGCATCCACTGGGTTAAAAAAAGACCACTTAAATACACTTAGTGCTTTATTTTCAAGCACTAATTTTGTACTTAGCATAGAAAAAAATTGTCTTTTGTACTTTTTAAGATAACTTTGCAGAAGAATTGACAGCTATATATTTAGCATATTAAGTACAAATTTAATGCGTGAAAGTAGAGCACTTTAAAATAAAAGTTCATTCAAAAGTGAAAATGTTGTCATCATTTACTCACCCACTTGTCATTTTAAAACTGTATGACTTTCTTTCTTCTGCAGAACAAAAAAAGAAGATATTTTGAAGAATGTTGGTAACTAAACAACAACGGTACCCATTCACCTGCATTGCTTTTGTGTGCAATAGAAGTGAAGGAGTACAATGTTGTTCGGTGTCCGTTTAACTATCACTTATGTGTATTTAAGTGCACTTTCTTCTACCTATAAGCACTCAAAATGTTTAACAATCTTATGATATTTAGCAAGTACTCTTGAAAGTATGTTCTTCAGATTTAAAAGTTTGGTAACGCTTTAGATTACGGCCTGCAATCTACCGCATAATTAAGCAGAATTTACAGCGTATATAATTGTAACTATAATGTACCTCTTTATAGGTAAAGGGGCACAAAATGCAAAGTTTGGGATAAAAGGTGTTAAGAGTAGATCAACTTTGATTTAGCATATTTTAAACATTACAATTGTTCACAACCAAATAAAAATTCTGTTATCATGTACTCATATTCGATTTGTCCCAATTCTGAACAAATTTAATTGTTCTGTTGAGCACAAAGGAAGATATTGTAAGAATGTAGGACAACAAACAGTTCTGGGGCACTTTTTTAGTACCATTGTCATTTTTCCTACTGCGGTAGTCAATGGGGTCCAAGAACTTTTCGGTTACAAGCATTCTACCAAATGTTTTTCTCTGTGTTCAACCAAACAAAGAAATGTATACAGGTTTGGAGTAAGTAATTTTTTAATAATAAGCATTTTGGGGTGAACTATCTCTTTAAAACTCATCAAAATAACTCATAATTAAAATAAATTACTAGTGACCAACAATCCTAAAATCAACCAAATTAAAATAAATCCTAAAACACAACACATCATTTCCCCATTTTTGCAATGATAATAAAATAAGAACCCAACAATTAATTACTATCCACAATAGTATCCACGTTACCAAAGGTTTCTTTAGTTTTTTCCACCTTTTTTGCTGTGTAAGGCTCTTGATTTGCTTTATGATTTGTTTGGACATTTAAAACGTTCTTTAGATCTGTATATTGCTTTTGGGCTCTTTAAATCATCAGTAAGCTCTTCCAAAGAAGAAAGAAACTGATGGAATATAAAAAGGCTCTCTAAGGGGATCAGGCTGTCAAACCATTTTTGGATCTAATTAGAACCTGAGTGTGTTTAAACTTGTCAGATCGCCATAAACCACCTCGTTGGCTCAGAGCTTTGTAAGCAGAACATCTGTGAAATGTTTAACGCTATATCTTGGCCTAGTTTGGGAAAGCTTCGTAATTTTAGGCTACTATATCTTTATTTGTGCCGACCTCAGCAGAACGAGGAGGAGAACGTTGCAACCTACAGCAATCCAGGTCTCTCAAGTAATATACGAGTCTAATTTTAAAACATCACAAATCTTTATGCGAACGACCGGTCCGCTTGTATTGCACAAAACTCTTTGCAGGCACGGGATGAAAAAGAAGCGTTAGCACACACTTGGGAGGGAAATGCCCTTGACATATGCAGAAGGGAGAATCCCAAAGCTCCAGGGCTGAATAAACAAATAAATAAATAAAACAACAAACAAGCAGGTCCCAATCGATACGTTGACCAGGGCAACTGGAAAACAGCCTTTCTTCTAAACTCCACAGCTGTAGAGAAGTGAAACAAACAGTATTTGTGCAAAGGTCTTCAAACCCCAGCCGGCTCAACCTGCCATCGATTATGGTGATGATGTACTCAAAGGAACGTTCGGCCACCAGACAAAAGCAGTAGCGCACATCCAGTGTGTACAGATCATGGCTCATTATCAACCTATAGTGAAGGAAAAAACACAGCCAGGGACACAGAGCTTAAAATAGGCCAGTTGTATTCTCAGGACATAAAAATTTCAAACCATGTATAAATACAGCAGCCGTCCTCTGAAGTGAGGAAACAAATGTTTTTGTATTTCTAGTTCCGTAATGGTGAGCAGGCCCTTTAAATGCTGACATATGTTTATCGTTAACATGCTTTACAACCGTTTCACAAAAACTTTTTTTGCACAAATGCTACATTATTTCATAGTGGCAGATAGTTCGCACTTATTATTGGTTTTATTTTTCTACTGCTTTTTCACAGATTTCTGGATTGTTTCCGCAAATGTGTAGTGCTCAAATAGAAATGTTATGGCCATCCGGACTCATCAGCCTCATTCACACTCTGTTGTCTCTCTTTAATAATGACTTCTGTAGAAACCTTAAAGTCAGAACAAATGTTTCTCATATAAATTTAGCAATGAAAGAAAAACGAGCCAACGAATGCTGTGTGTTTTACAGAAAATTCAAATTCTTGGGCTTTCTTCTTTACAAATATTAACCATCTTTGTTTTACCCAAATCTTTTTTTTTTGTTGTAAAACTATGATAATAGAAATGCTTACTTTACTTGCCCTCTTTTCATTTCAAATCTTTATGTCTTTCTTTCACAGAACACAAGAGAAGATATTTTGAAGAAAATTGGTTATTATACACCTATTGGACCCCATTCATTTCTTCTGTATGGACACAAAACCGATGCTATGGGGTCCAGTTAACAACATTTTTCAAAATATCTTTTGTGTCCTGCGGAAGAAAGTCATACAGGCTTAAAATGACAAAAGGTAAATGATGACAGAATTTTTATTTTTGGGTGAACGATCCCTTTAATTTGAGTAAATAAAGAATGATTCTGAACACTTAATGTTTGAAGGACTAAACTGTGGTGTTTTTGTGAGAATTATGTTAATTATTATGTTACCGTGGTAATTTTTGGAAAGGTTGTTGCTTTCAGGATTGGGACGGCAGTCAAACACATTTACACAGCGCTCGTGCACCCTCAGATCGACCGTCATGCTCTTCTGCCTTCAGTATTTTCACGCCTCTCCTTCACTAATTTCAGGCGCATCTGGGCCCCCCTCACAGCAACACACACACTCAGTCATGCACACATGATAACACACATATAAAAGCCATTAACGTCAACAAAATAACACAAATTGAAATGCGCAACATCGAAACAAATAAATGACTTCTGAGGAAAACGTTATCCGAGATGTGCATAGATGCAAAATACATTTTGACAGCTCTATGCTCTCCTTCAGCATTACACTGTCTTTCGGATACATGATGTGAAGCATGTTCACCAGATGCACATGACACATATCAACCAATAGACGTTACATGAGTGCCATCTAGCGGTGACAGAAAGTGACGGACTGTTCCGTTAACTCAATATCGTGTAACACGTAAACCGAAGTTCAATTTTGCGTGCATACAATACGCCTATTTCTAGGTGCATATGATACGCCAATTTTAGCGTAGTAGCTGCAGTTAATGCTTTTGTAAAAAATATACATAATAACAGTGCAGTTATGCATACTAGTCTAATGTGAAACCTTCATATTTACTGTTTCAATAAAACAAAAGTTTTTCTATTTATCTTTAAAGTTTTAGTGTAGTTTATACATCTTTCGCACATTATCCCTATTAACAAAAGTTGGTAATTTATGATTAAATTTCATGTTTACAAAATGTGGAGGAGTCATGGCTTTATAAGTAGCATCAATTACTGCTGTCAAATCTATTAACACACTTTTTTCCAACTCTGGCCATTCTGTACATAACAAAATGTCCCTAAAGAATACAAATATTTAATTCTTGGTTGTAATAACATCAGGATTGAATTTTCCTTTTCCCAGTTTACACCTCCACACCTTCCTGCCTTCCTTCGCGGCCACATCCTCTGTTTTTGGTCATACAAACAGATTCTACAATAAAAATGTGGACAAATGTGACAATTTTTTGAGGGGCACTACACCCAACAACAACAAATCTATTTTCAAAATGTCACGTTTTTTAACATTGTATTGAAGATTTAACCTCAAGAGTACATTAGAGGTACTATATATTAAATAATGTCTACACAAATCTGTTCTTGCTTTTAGAAGGATTGAACCACAAAATAGAAAAGCAAAAAAACACTATGGCGTCTTAAGCATGAAACATTTATTTAAATGTAAGCGTGCATTGATAAGCATTAATTTCAACAGTGGTGAAAAGTTTTATATCATGAACGTTAATCATAAGTTTATGGGGTGACTCAGAAAACTGTAAAGATATAATACTTTATTAAGTATTTACTATGCTGATACTCTTCTCACTGCTGCCGTTAATGGACTCTTAAGTACTTTAATTAAACAGTCCACATATTTTATTACACACAGACATAAAAAATTAAATACTTAATAGCTCACAGAACATGAAAATGGCTGTCTGATACAGGCAGCAGAAAAATCTCTTTAACATCTGCTTGGCTATAAAGGATAAAGCAAAAAAAGTCACTTCAACGGTCTTCAGCCTCACTCATTTGACACCAAGAAGTACACAAACACACAATGCTGTTTGGACAATAAATTGTCTTCACGACTGAACAAACAATATGAGTGTTCCTCCACTTTGTGCCTCAAAAATCACAGAATTTATCAGCCTGTCAATGTGCCAAAGGTAAGTCCAGTTTATGTTGTCCTGACAGAGAGAAGTTATATTTTTGATGATGACTGGCTGTCAGTGCTGTCTGCTTCCTGTGGCCGCTTCTCTGAAACATCTGTCTCGGTCTCTGTGTCTCTCTGCTGCTCTGCCAACATTTCAGTCAACTTCATGTTCAGCAAAGGATCACGAGACTCTGACGCCACCTGTTGTTCGTACAGAAACATAACAGAAAATAACTTACTGATGAAGAGTTATCCAGGAAAGTATTCAGATGTCCATGAATTTATACTTACAGCTGGTCCTCCTCTCTTCCTTAATAAAACTCCTTCTGCGAGAAGCGCTTTAGCCGTTTCTTCAAACAGCGCCTCGGGTTTAACATCACTGCGGCTTTCTAATTCACTGTACTTCATCACAAACCTGCACAAAGACACCCAAATACATTAACACACACAAGAGTCACGCTGAAACAATTACACATGTAAAACAAATGCACAGTGTGGGTGGGGAACACTGTAACTTACCTCTGACAAGGCGAAACAAAGTTGGACTTGAGGAGCTCAAAAGCTCTGGGTCCATTACCGTACACCTCAAAAAACTTCCTAAAAGTATTAAAAGCAATCAACAGGTTGTTTTTTAAAGCAGTATTTATTATCATAAAACATTTAATGATTTCCTCTTATTTTGATGGCATCAACTTTGAACAAATTGTTCTGACTTACGCTCGGATTTCATCCTCCTTGTAGAAGATTTCAGGCACACTGTCTTCTGTTTGATTCCTCACTCTTCTTAAGGATTTCTCGAATAAAGGCTCTCTTTTAGGTGGAAAAGCAGCATACACATCAAACCAGATAGGTTTGTGCTCGTGCTTTATGACTCCAGCACGCATTAAATCTCGAACTCTATAGAAACAATAACAACAACAATCCATAAATCATTCTTACAAAATAACAGCTAGAATTTAGTTTTTACGAGTATGAATAAAATCTGAACTAGTATGTCTAAACCACAGCTTTAAAACAGACAACGATCGTCTCCTCTAAACTTTAATAGCAGAGGAAAAACATTTTAAAAGAATGATAAAGTGCATATGATGATTACTACACATGCACGCATGCTGACATATTGATTTTTTGGATTTGGAAGTGTTCTTGCAAAGGAAGCAATGCCCAACATCTTACAACTGAATAAGACAATTATTATTTAATTCAGTATTATAGAGATTACAATTTTCTGTAACCTAGACACTTGACTGTTGTAAAACAAAACCATTAACGTTAACCTTGACATGATCCCCACTGTGATCCACAGACATAAATGCTTACCGTGTAAATACAGTCCCGAATTTCTCAAGTCGACTCCCAGCCATAACAGATTTATATGATTACAGATATTTAATTGGCTCAAGATGAATCAAAATAACACCAAAAAGTTTGTAAATTCTGAATGCAGTTGGAAACGCACCGCACTGCACTGCTCTCAAACATGCGTCTTTCACTTCCGGTGTAGCTACGGATACCCGTCAAGGACAAAGACACCCAGAGGGAAAAAACAGAACTACGCTGTTTCATTGAAATAATTTGTTTATTATAAAATTCTGTATGTAAACATACACACAATGACATATTTATATAAAACTTCGGCATATGAACTCTTCATTTATGTAACACTGTAAGAATTACAGTTAGGCTATTTAAAGTCGCCATGAAATCAAACAAGATTTTTTTAAGTGCCTTACAGTGTTGCAGGGATTTTTATAAATGATTCGTACATACACAGCATTATTTTTAAACATTAATTTGCACTTGTAATCTTTAATCAAAAACATAAAGCTCCTCTCCCCCTAACAACAACAACTCTTCACCACATGACGTAAGAAACAAAAAAGAGGGAGAACTATACTGACTGTCCACTGTCCAGGCATTTTTAGCGTTGGCCTAATTTATAACAAACCAACCAATAAAGCCCCACCTTTGACCTTTTTCTAATTTCAGAACCTGTTTCACTTGGATATAGGTCAGGATATGGAAAAGAAGTCAATCGCAACTTCCATTTCATGGTGACTTTAACATAATCATTCATATTGAATAGAGGTAACGTTAGCCTAATATTTACTGTATACCGAGGCCCAAAAATATCTAACCTATAAGTATCATGCTTGTTGTTTTGGTTTTTGGCATCTGCGTCTTATATATACAATATTATAATACGGTTTGTATTTGTGTTTCTAAGTTATGAAAATCAAATACGTGAAAAGCATGTGTTCTGTTCCCCACTCCCCTTGGTTGTTTTGTGTTTTCGTCATGTACTTGTTGTGTTTGGTTTAATGGTTTAGCAGCACTACGATCCAAATATTTCCTCATGGTAGCGCTTCTCATTCTGTAAAATAACAAGCACAACCCTATTATACTATTCTTTTGCATTCATAATAATACCATATAGGCTACGCAAATTCAACTTAAATAAAGGCAGATCTACAAATGCGAGAATCGGAGGTTCACCTTCATCCTTAACAGATATTCTTCAGCCACAGTAAAACTTATGCCCAACCGGCTGACCAGGATTTCTCGAACCGTTGAAGCCACATCACGGGCCATGTTCAAACCTCCACAGATGTAGAGATGACCTTGACTCTGGTGCAGGACATCAAAGACCTTGTCATTTAATTGTTCCCGCAGGACATCCTGAACATAAACCTGCACCAAGAGCACAATGTCACTTTAACTGTTGTATTAGAGGAAGAAGTTAGTGGTATCAAGATCTACCTTGGGTTGTCCAGCCTGCCGAGAGTAAGCCGTGGCAATAATATCCAGAGTGCCATTATCTTGCATGTCCAGGGTCTCGTCTTTATAAAGGTGATCCAAGTCTGAACCTCGACAACCGAACACGAGTGTCATAGGATTCCCCTTTACACCTAGGAGAAATAACTCGATGTTAAGGTTTTTTTTCTTTTAAAACCACTTTAAAATAAGGACGGATTAAATTGAAAACCTATTTTTTTCATGTCACTGTACTGTTGTTGCCAGAAACTTCTGAAGGGGGCAATGCCACTCCCAGCACCTACAAGGATACAGGGAGCACTGGTGTCAGACGGGAGATGGAATCCATCTGATCTGCAATTGTTTGAAAAGCAAAGTATCTTGATTAGAAAAATAGAAAAATTTCCCTTTTTCTAGAATTATTTCTGAGGATGGGTTTAGGAATGTGATTTGAATGTACCTTTGGATGAAACAGGGCACCATGTCTCCTTCTTTGATGGTATTAAGCCAGGTACTGCAATGACCAAAATGAAGTGGACCCTTTCCCTCTAAAACAAGCAGAAAATACCAACCATCACCTGTTCTGACTCTAGAAAAAAAATTTGAGCGGATAGCTTTTTGTTTCAGATCTTGTTAACCTTGTGTGTAATAGCTAACAACAGCCACTGTGAGGTGAAGTTCATGAGGGTGGAGGTCACGGGAGGAGCTTGCGGAGTAGAGGCGTGGCCTCAGCAGAGGTAGCTGGCTCAGGAGAAAGGCAGCATTCAGTTCCAAAGAGGGAAACTCCTCCAGCACTTCGAGAAATGTTGGTTTGCGAAACTCCTTCCATGTTAAATACATTGGGAAGTCCTGCGGGTGGATGTTTTAGTATGCGTTACATTTTTTATAATTTTGCAAAATTCTGTTAACTGGTTGAACGCACATAAACAATGCAGGAATTGAAAATATCCAGCATTTTTATAATCTTTGTTCTTTATCCTTTTTTAGGTTCAATGTTTCTATCAGTAAGTCTCTTACTGTTGCTAGTGTTAGCAGGTGCTGTCCTTGGTCTAGCTGTCTTGTCATCTTAGAGAGCTTGCGGAGGAGGTTCTGTGAGGGTGGGGTGGTGACATCCAGAAGATACGTAAGAGCCTGGGCAAGAGTACACGGTGGTATTCGTTCATCTCTGTGCCACTTTTCACCATCTGCAAAACAATATTATTATCTATCATTATGTTATTAAGAAGTCCATTATTATAATTATGTAATAGGGTTACATGGTTCAGTACCAGGGTACGAATCACTGAGGAATTCCAAGCGCAGGCTTTGGTTGATTGGAGGGGCATTGGAGAGATGCTTGAGGATGCCAGACACCAGCTCAGGTGTGTTCGCTGGAAAAATCCCCACGTGATCTCCAGGGACAAAGTTTAAGTGGTCTGTGTTCCCATCCTTCTCCAACTCCACCAATATTGTGACACGACTGGACAACAAGGACAATGTGCCATGCATACAATTTAAGTCACTTTGAACACAAATGTCTGCCAAATAAATCAATATAAATCAAATACTTAAATGAATGAAGTTTAAGATCAAACCTGGACTGTGGGCTTTGTAAATTCTGTTTTCTCTTCAGCCTCATAGGAACCACACTTTTAGAATGAAGAGCTGACAAAGCTGTAAAACCAAGAATTCAAGCATCAAGATTGGACCGTAATCTCATGATCTACAGTATTATTACAATGAGACAGGTCTAGATGTACCTGCAACTCTGTCAAGTGTGCAAGTGTCATTTTGAACTCTGTGTTTCAGAGGATCCCAACAGTCTGCCCGTTGATCAGTTTCAGGAAGATGTCCTTCAATGTTAAACTCCCAGCACACATCCTAGACATAAAATAGAATCAAAACAGCTAACATAAATTTGATCATTAACGTTTTTTTCACACATTCAGCTGTTTTCATCCGGAGGAAAACAGTGATCGACAGCTCACAACCTTAAAAGCAGCGCAAGCCCAGGCTGAGAAATGTTCGTCCTGTCCTTTCAGTTCATCTCCTTCTCCAGTGGGCGACACTCGAAGAGCCCCTAACGCTGCAAGCTTTCTGTCCACGGCATGAGCAAACGCACAGAACTGTGGGTACATTCGAGAGCCGAGACCAAACACACAGTACCTGTGAATGGGAAAGAACTAGCTAAGCGTCTTCTAAATATAATATAGTACATTTTGGAGCAGCACTATAATGAAATGAGAACATTTAAACTGACCTGAGTTTGTTTCTTAGGTTGTTTAAACTGAAAAGATGTTTCTTAAAACTCTGAGAAAAGCAGAAAAGTGATGTCATTGAGAATCGTCAACTTGAATCTGGTTGGCTTACATTGATTGTGGCTTTTGAACAAAAACCAGCAAGTCTTAGTAACAATTGACCCAAAAATGATAATGATGTGCTCATTTCCTCACTTTAGAGTTATTCCCAATCTGTGTACATTTATTTGTTCTGATAAACACAGAGAAAGATATGTGAAAGAATGCTTATAACCGAATAGTTCTTGGCCACCATTGACTACAATAGTATGAAAATTGCTTTGTTCTGTTAAACACAAAAAGTATACACTTTTAACTACCATTGTGATATTTAGTCAATGGTGGCCAAGAATTGATTGGTTACAAGCATTCCTCCAAATATATTCAGACGAGAAAGAAACTAATACAGACTTAAAAATTTGAAATACTCGAGGAGTAAATGATTACAGAATTATAATTTTTGGGTGAACTGTCCCTTTTTTATTTTGCCATACTACAACTTGTTCGCTAAGTATGTTTAATAATGATTTTCTTCATTTCTTGCATAAACATGTCCACACCTCTCCATTGCCTGGACAGTCTCCATTGCCAAAGGTGCTGGTGACCACCATTACAAGACTTTCCTTCTCAAATTCACTGATGTTGTAGTCCTCCATGCAAACAAGCTGTATAACCAAATAAATAAAAATGTCCATGTCTGATATATTAAGAACAAAATGTAATTTTTAGTTATTTTGTGACTATTTCTCAAATTGTCAAACATTCGCTCTGTTTGTTTTAAAATGATTAAGTGTTGGAAGTGATGGTTCTTTACTCTGGAGTTAAAGGCACAGTTCAGCATACAATTGAGCTTCTTAGCAAAGGTCAAAGATTTCCCCGTTTCTGTGGCGTACAGGACAGTGCAGCACACCCGCTTGGCCAGGGCTGATTTGATGAGCATCTGAGAGAAGAGCACAGCTCTAGAGAAAAAAACAAGGATTTAGATATACAACGGCAGCTAACCTTTGAAACATTCATAACGCTGTTGTAGACACATCTCTTCTGAGAGAACAGCACTGTGTAGTTCTGTTTCAGGAAATGTTAAACAGTATAACGGTACCGTATCAAGCCTCTAAAGCTGACTCTGTGCCTTCTTTCTTTTTTTCTCTTGTTCTTCCACTTGTGAGTCAACCATGGTTCAGGCTTAAAAAGAATGAAAGAAAAAAACGCATTCGCATTTTATGTGTTTTTTATTAGATTGATTCAATAAAACGACATTTCTAAATTTACACTACGTTGCAATAAGGTGATACCTGGTAATAAAAAAATGGTGACAGAATGTAGTTTAGCATTTCCTGATGGAACACAGGGGTTAAAGCGCCAGACATTGGAGGCACCAGCCAAATCCAATCTGCCGGACAGCCTCCACGCAGTCGCACCTCCATCTCCATGTGCTTCATGAAGGACTCTGATGCGGAATGGTGGTCAGTGATGGTGACCTTATTCTTCTATATTTAGAAAGACAAGAGGTCCCTTAAAACTATAGATGTTTTCATATTTTATCAGCAAAAAATTATCAGCGATTTCCTTTGCACACAAGACCCACAATTTTACAAGTAGGTTAGCAAAAGACAAACATCTGAATGTACCTGAAAACTGTGCATCACTGCAACATTGATGGCAACAAGGGCCTGATCTTTCCATAGTGAGGAGAGTTTTTGCGTCTCCAAGCCCATTCTACGACCAACTTGCTTTAGGACACAATAAAACAAAAATCAGTTTCAACTACTTCTACTATATAATATAAGTACAGTATAATGTAATGTACAGTAGTAGCACCTCAAGAACATTGTAGCGTTTGGAATCACAAAAGTCCCTCACTCCAATCTCAGTTCCCATGTACCACCCATTGAAAGGACACGCTGGGAATTCAAGACCACCAATCTCAATTAACATGCTGGACACGGCAGGCAATGCATACCAGCGGAGGTTCAAATCTCGAAACCATTTATATCTAAAAAAAGTGCGAAACAACATGCCTCATTTCGATGAGTGGATGCTAACAGTCCAATAAACTCTTTGACTTGTCAAAAGATTACAAATGAGCTTGTAAATGCCTATTTTCCTATTAGCAACTGTGAGGAAAATAATGATTTGATCCCCTGCTGATTTTGTAAGTTTGCCTGCTTACAAAGAAATGAAGGGTCTATCATTTTTATGGTGTGTTTATTTTAAGTGATAGAGACAGAATATAAAAAAATATATAAAGGCTATAACTTGTCAGGATACATTTCAGTCCACTCCTCTGTCAATCTTTACGGTTTCTTGGCTGTTGCTCAACAAATTTGAGTTTTAGCCTCCTTCACAGATATTCTATATGACTAGGGTCTAGTGACTTGGACATTTAATGTGGTTCTCCTTAGGCCACACTTTGGTTGTCTTGGCAATATGTTTTGGGTCTTTGTCATGTTAAAGGAACATCACCGATCCATCTTCAGTGATCTAGTTAAGGGGAGGAGGTTCTCTTCCGAGATTTTACGGTTCACTGGCCCATCCCTCAGCCCCTCAATGCGGTGAACTCAACCTGTGACCATAGCAGAGATAAAAAGCCCTAAAGCATAATGTTTCCAACACTGTGCTTCTCTGTAGGGATGGTGCTCTTGGGGTCATAGTCAGCATTTCTCTCCCTCCAAACACAGGAGTCAGTTTTGGTCTTACATCACTTTCTCCAAACCTTTTCTGAATTATTTTGATGTTCATTGTCAAACTTCAGACGAGCCAGGCGGGCCTTCTTGGGGAGGAGGACCTGCCGGGTGCTTCAGGATTTCAATCTATTGTGGCATAGCGTGTTACCAATGGTTTGCTTGCTAACTGTGATCCCAACTGTCTTGAAATCATCAACAAGCTTCTTCCTTGTAGTTCTGGGCTGATCTTTAACCTTTCTCATGATCATCTTTACTCCATTAGGGAAATCTTGCAGGGAGCTCCAGACCAAGGGCATTTGATAGTTATTTTGTATTTCTTCTATTTTCAAATAATCGCACCAACAGTTGTTTCCATTCTCACCAAGCTTCTGTCTGTAGCCTATTCAAGGTTTGTGCAGGTCTACAATCTTGCCCCTAACATCCTTTGAAAGCTATTCGGTCTGGACCATGGTGGTGGAGAGGTTGAAATGGAGTATTCAGATTCTGTTGGCGGGCATCTTTTACATACATAACAAGCTGATTTAGGAGTACTTTCTTAAAGTGACAGAACTAATCTGCGGTCCATATAGGCACATAACCTATCTTTGGAGCCAGAATTCTTGCTACTTGGTAGGAGATTAAATAATTATTTCACTGACTGAAATGCAACACAATTTATATTTACAGATCTGCTTAGTTGTATACCAGCACTCCAGTCACATTCACATAGTGCATGAGGAAACCAATTATCTAATTTTGAAAGGTGAAGGGTTAGTTTGAAATTGATTTGAGAACCTGACATTGAGTCTCAGAGGTTAAATCTTGTTTTTAAATGAAAGAATGTGGCTCAAATTCAAATGGTTTTTCCAGTTTGAGAATCTGATTCTCAAAGACAGAAAAGCCTTTGAATAATATTCTGGAATGCAAGTTATCTAAGACATTTGAGCACTTCGTCAAGTGCTCTGGTAGTCTATGTTAACAAAGGTGCACTCGAAATCACATATTAAAACACAGAATATCTTACTATGTATACAAGAACTATTGAGGCATAACAACGTTTCCCAATGACTTGGGAGGTTATCAATCAATCAGCAGTTTTAAACTTTCTAGGGAATGTTTCCCAGCTATTGAGTCACTTACTGTGGGTGCTCCATGGGAACTTCCAAAATCAAATGTTGGGGAATTTCAAAAAGCTTAGGGTCCTCTCCATTGGTTTGTAGCAATAGTGGAAGCACATCAAACAGACCGTACTTTGGCGTCCATCCAAGCTGGATGCAAATCTGTATGAATGAGAAAATATTTACAGGATTATGCCCTTACTCTGCAGATGTATAGGACAAGGATGTAGAATTTCTACCTCTGTGAAATCAACACTGTCAGGATCTCCTATTATTGTGCCGTCCACCATCTTATAGCCTGCGTATCTTATAAGCTGAGTATTCCACACACGGAAATCATGTTGGCCATCGGTTCTCTGAGGGAAAATGGTGATGGCAGACCTGTCAAAATAAACATGTTCATTGTGATAGTATCTCAACAAACATGAAAGACAACGGAAATTTCTTAGCTAATTAATTGTTATAAAAAGAAATGATGTATGAGGAAAGTTGTCAAAATCAAATAGTTAAAGGGTTTTAGCATTAGCTTGTTAGCCTTGATAAAATTCCATAAGAACACATAAGCATTCAAAAGTTGCATGCAATATTTTTATGAGATATTTTTCTATTCATCAAACTCTAGGCCGTGGGGTAAACTATTGCCTACTTTAAAGGGGTCAAATGACACGGCTAAAACCAATATTATCGTTTGTATTTGATGTAATGCAATGTGTATACACGATTTAATGTAAATTAGCGTTACTTGCGTATACATTTGGGCGGTCTTAGTTAAATCATACCACGAACTGACATAGATTTGTGGGGGTGTGGTTACACAAGGTGTTTCAGGCAGGTCTGGTTGAGCATTCGTTTTCGGTTAGAATGCATCTTTTCTTCACGACATTTTACGTGTCTAATATAAGCATGGGCAACTTATAACACACCTAAGACACAGAAAACACGTATTCCCGCCATATGACCCATTTAAAGTAAGGAGGAACCGACTCCCTGCTTGCTTCACTCAAAACCATATAAATGCGCTAAACCTGTTTCAAGGCATTCAAGTAGTAAATGAAAATTCAACAAATAATTTTTAATTTAGGCCTACCTCAGGTTGCCTCCATTGGTGGCAAACTGAATGTGATCACACAGCACCTGAAACATATCTGCTGCAGTTTTGCATTTACGTGCATCAAACACCTGTATGAGACAACAAGACCCAATGTTAACATAACAGTGCAATGGCACACAGCCCAAATTCTCCTCAGACTGAATCTAATATTAGAAGCACCTGCAAATTAGTCCACTGAATTCTGCCGATGCATCTTGGTGCATTCCTCCATGCTTGTTTAGCCCCAAATTCCAGTTCCTTTGTGGTGAGTTGATATGATCCAGTGGCATCTATTTCTGTACAAACCTCCTCCACACGAGCCAGGTGCTCCTCAACTTTTGTGCTGATCAACAAACATCGATCAAATACTATTTTCATACTTCAAAATTGAGCAGATTTTAACAATTAGCTTTATTATGGCATTGCAAGAAAACAATATCACCTTTTAAAGGTTTCTTACTTTTTAATGGACTTGTTATACTGATTGATGAAGTCAATAGCTTGCATGAGGATGTCATTGGAGCCTGGTGTAGTAGGGGAGGGCCATCTCATTAGAGACTTTGGAGTCATAATCGAGCCCTCACAAACATTAGAGGTACAAGTCTGCTTCTAAATTAAATGTGGAAATATAATTGATGTTAAATTAATGTTAATAACAAAAATAAAAAAGTGCAACAGAACTTTTCAAATGACCATTCATTTTACAATCAATGTACAATTACTTATAAATCAAATTGGTGATAATTTACACGGATAAAATTAACTCTGTGAAAACAAATATTGCGCCTGTTAATTCCCATAAAATGTACATCAAATATAAAAATAAAGAAGGTGCATATTAAATTTACAGACATAATAGACTTTTATTAAATGCAGCTTAATTAACCTCGTAATATGCTCACTCACTCACATATCATTAATCTTTGCAAATAAAAATGTGCTAAGTAGCCTAACACCTCACCTTGACAGCTCGGTGATGTAATGTATCTTGATAGCACAAACTATCCTCATAGTTTTTCACCTGCTTCGAAAACGGGCATCTGTCCACTTTGCCATCCCATTGCTAGCAATGACAATAATATTTAAGGATATTGCTATTAATTTGAATGTTGCATTTCATTTGAACGTATACTCACCGTATTAGGTTTTATCTGCCGAAGAATTGTGTTTTTTTCATCTTTAGTGATCTGGTTCCCCATATCTTTCTGAAATACAACCGATTATAACAACCATTCAGGCAATAAATATTTCCTTAAAAACTTCCAGTAGGCTACATTTCCTCTCTTATATATAAGATGAATTTATTTATTTAAGAAGCACTGAAGATAGCCAGTGCTGAAACGTTTGCTCGTGTGTCTGTTTTTATTCACTTGCACTTTGCACCTCTTGCACGATGTAATTTATAAAATAAAAAATATAAACAACATGTCTTTGTAGACTCGAGTGGAACAATGTGCGGTTAGCCATCCTCCTGTTCCCTTTTATTTTTTTAAACTCGAAGAATACATAGGCCTAGAAGCTGTTGTACATAAAGCAAAATATAAAAACAGTAATGTATTTAGATTAATTTATAAATGATCATTTTTAAATGCCTACAGTAAATAGAAATGTTATAATAAAAATACAATATTTATTACCTTCGTGTCAGGTGCTGCTTTCTCAGTCTGCAGTGGCTTATTTGCTCAGTTTAGTCTTTTATACTCGATCTTAATGCCTGTGGATAAGGGCAGGTCAAGAGTTGTCCTAGGCGTGGTATAATGGTCCATCAGAAGAGGGTGGAACAACAGTCCAATTACAATCTGACCCACGGCTCTTATCAAATGTCACAATCTTCAGATTTACCCATCCAGCAGCAAATGCCAGAGAGGTCATAACAGGTGTTTCCAGATCTTTGAATTTCACTGGGCGGAGTTAAGATCAGTGCTCAAATTGAAGGGGAGCGAGGATCCGGGATTCCCCATAAGGCATCAGGGACACCCATAAGAAAAAAAAAGACTTTGGGGGTTCAATTCGAGCACTGGTTTAGATGAATTTTCATGAGCTTCCTGAGCATATGTGTGAATCTTGAAACTCAAAATGCCAACTTTAGTTTCTGCACGCGCAGCACATTAATGTATTGAGAAGGTAATTTGTTTTAACAAACAAAGATAAGCGTACACCACAGTGTAAACTAAATAATAGTTTGGTACTGAATGTTTAGGCGTTTAGTTTGTAGCCTAACGTATCATATCAACCTTATTTTTTAACGGGGAAGTAAACGATGTGACCTACTTCCTTTTTGTGTTGAGTCTTCCGTATTATTAGCTGGTGTTCGTTCAATTTATGCTACCCATTGAATTTTGCTACCCTCGAGTTGTGATTGGGTTGGGGGAAAGGTAATTTTGGTGTAAGGTTTGGGTTGGGGGAGGGGTTGGTAATGTTTTGTATGGAGGTAGCCAAATTTGACAGGGTAGCGTTGCACCGGTGTTATGCGGAAAAATCACCCCTGCCAGATTATGCACCCCCTCATCCCCACAATGGTTAGGGTGAGGATTAGGTGTTAGGGGAGGGGTTAGGATTAGGTGTGGGGAGGGGAGTGGTTAGAATTAGCCAATCAGACAGCGTGTGTTTGAAGGGGGTGCTTAATCTGGCAGGGGTGCATTTTTCGGCACAACACCGGCGGTGGAAAACAATGGAAGTGTGTCGCCGCGGGAGCACGCTCAAATCGCTTTTAAAACAGTGGCCTGATTTACCAGATTTATTCAATTACTGCGTATGCAGCTGCGAACCTCTGGCTAGTAGGTTTGCTTTAGCCTATTAAGCTTTTAACTTAAATGGCTAAATACATATAAAAATGCTAGCCGCTAAATTTTAATTGTTGCTAATATTATACCAATATTTGCATAGGCTACTGTTTTAGGTTGTGCTAAATATTTTTTATATGTAATCTGATATTTCACATTAAGTGTCACTTTCCCTGTAAACTCCTGCCTTTGAACGTTTATTAATAAACATTAGTAATGGTTTATTAGTTATTGTAGTCAATTCTGGCAATTGTCCAGGAGAAAGGACATCCAGAAGGCTTGAATACTGGATCCAGATTCAGCTCCGGTGCGTGTTGTATGCTCAAAGCAAATGTTTTGTAGACATGTTTTGTGTTTGTACCGACTATTGGGGCAACCTAACTACACACATCACAATTGGGTTCCATCATAAATATTAACTAGCCAGTAAAAACAGCTCATTCGCAATACAGACTACGGCTCACCGGAAGTCTTAACACAAACAGCTCAAAGATGGCGGCGCCCTCATACGCCAAAATTAAGGTGGATAGAAACATAATACATTGGCCGTAGTTTACGTCTTTTTGTGTAACTTTCCCTTGTGCGTTTTCATGTGTGGAGGCTTGTTAATCTTTTACCCTGGATAAATCATCAATAGCTAATGCAATTAACCTTGACAAATGCGTTGATGGCCTTATAAATTTTTGAAACTATTGATTTTTCGTTGTCAGTGTTCACTTCTTAATTGACCTCTTAACACATTTGAATATAACATGGATTCTGAGGTAGGCTAATCCGTTGTGGATATGTGGCAATCATATCAAAATTTTCTTTGGTGTTTAAAGCTACTACTAGTACAGACATTCAACACAATGAAAATGCAAATATGATAAGATTTACAGTCTAGAAGATTCAAAAATATGTATATATAAAATAAAAGACTATTGAACAGAAAATGGGGCATAACCCAGCAAACACAGAACGTTACCATAATGTTATTTTTTGGTTACCTTTTGATAATTTTTTGGGAACCCATAAAATGACGTTCTAAGAACGTTCTTTTCAGGTGTTATTTTGTTGCAACCAGAAAATAACGTTCCCAGAACAATGCAGGCTGTTTTTTTTAAATAACCAGAAAATAACGTTCCCTGATGGATATTTATTGGTAAATATTTTGCAACCAGAAAGTAATGTTCCCTGATGGATATTAATTTGGTGTTTTAAATCAGAAAATAACTTGAAAACAACGTTCCCTCAGGGTCATTTTTTATTAATTTTTGCAACCAGAAAATAATGTTACCTGATGGTTCTTTTTTTATTTATTACTTAACAACCAGAGAATAACCATAAAATAACGTTCCCTAATGGTTATCTTTGGATATTTTTTAATGGTAAAAATAGTCAAATCTGGTAAACGTCAACGACGTGTGCAAAACAGCTGACCACATGGAATTTATAAATGTGCCCTTTTAATGGTTGAAAATAATAAACTAGTTTAGCGTAATGAAAATAAAATCATAAATATCCTTTTGAGTTTTTTTAGTGTGGTTGTCTGTCACTGTGCATTCTCCGCTCTGCCATGAACTCCCGTCATTTAAAAAATAGGCCTAATGGTCATTTCGTTTTATCTCACGAATCTTATTTCTTTCTTTTTTTTTACAGATTTGAGAGTAAACTTATGTTTTCGTGGTTTTTAGATTGATTTGACACATCTAAATCAACAGACCGTGATGACTAAAACTCAAGGCTTTTGCTTGTTGTATCTAAAGACGATAGCACCGCTATACTTCTGTGGTGACTGGTGAGACAAGAATATTTTTAGGCTGAAGATAATTAAATGTTTATTCTTCTCTCAAAAAAAATCTGCTTTAAATATTGTGTTGAAGTCATTGGTTATTTTATTTCAATATATATAATGTCCGACGTTGAGGTAGGCCTACACACAGTGTGGTTTTATTAGAAATGATACTGTGCTGTGTAAATCGAAAATTAGGCTACTTCAGTAAAGAAAAAGGAGTTATTAGGCTAAAAGAATAATCTAATGCATTGATTTCATCCTCCTATTGTGTTGGATGATGTATTTTATTTTAATAATATCAGATAAGCAATGGATAAAAACACAACCTGGATGTATTCATTCGACTACTGACGTGCAGTGAGGCCAAACAAACCCCTTAACAATATTTAAGGCTAACGTTTTGGCAACATTCCCCTAACGTTTGTTTCTGGTTCCCAAAAAGTTTTTAAGGTTTGTTCTTGGTTATCTTTACGGAAATAAAACGTTAGTTTCATGGTTTTTATAACGTTAGGTCAACGTTAGGCCAATGGGCTAAACCTCTAATATGAAGTGAATGCATTCTTACAAATTTGTTTCATAACTTTGTCTTGAGTATGCTCATCTTGGAAACAAAAAACATTCTTATCATTACAGTGCTCACAAGTTGTTAATGTAAACTTATTTGTAATGCTTTTAAACATGCTGTTAAATAGACAACATTTAATGGTACTGCGGTTTAAGAGCTATACCACGGTTATTAATACACATTCCTAGTTTACATAACTAGGAAAAGTGGGCTAAATAAACGTGGTTTATCTCAGAATGTGAGTGCAACAAAATCATTTAGTCTGGTGACACATGCATATAAAACGTTGCGACCAACGACTGCAGTTTAAACGTCTGTATTTATTTACCTTCTCATGAAACAATTAGAAATGCAGAAACTCAAAAGCCTGACATTTTCAGTTTCACGCCCATGCACGGAAGCTAATGAATATTCATCTCAACTCCGTACTTGTTACATTATGTGATAATTTAATAATTAAGTGAACTTTGAAGTGAATTCTGCTCTTCATTATCTAAAATCTATATCTCCATTTGCATCGTCAAATGTATAGGGTAGATCACACAAAATTAAAATGCAGGTAGCCTTACCTGACTGTACTTCAATAACATGTTTTATGTGTTTGCAAGGTAACATGTTTTTAACACCCATATGCAACACGTTTCTGCGACACCTCTGTATCCAGTGGCCTGACAAATAATCTCTGTCTAATGAAACAACCAGTGACACAAATTTATGAGCGTGAACCTGCTTTATTATTTTCATTCTGAACATTACATTTAAGTTAAAAAAAGTCATTGACAACTGTGTAGTTTTCCGAATCTAGATACCAGATCAGAGTTGTTTGGGGTTGTAAATGGCACGTAATTGTATGGTTATATGATTAGTGGTTTTAAAAAAGTTAAGCACTTAACATTGGCTATTTGTTGCACTTCTTTTTATTGTATGTAAGCAGATTTGTCGATCTGTGTGTGTGTATGCCTTTCCATCATCCATCCTGTCTGCAGCACCTTTTATCACTCTCCACTATTCCTCCACGGTGGTCATTTCTTTTTAGTGTACTGGAAAAACACAAAAAGGATCATACATCTGTTTAAGTTACTGGCAATAAGTGTCTTCTCAGGTGATACAGTATGACGCTTAATAAGCTTACTTTATTTAATATCCAGTCTGCATCAGATATAGCTCTTTGAATCATCATCTGAATCCTCTCAGGGTCGTCCTCGTCTGCATGACTATTGTAGCTCTAAAAACACACATTGGCAGTTGACACAAAGACCTTTAGTTAGAGTTTTTTAATAACAAAAATATCACGTAATTATTGGGCTAACGTAGATGTCACTAAAATAACTGTTGTGTTACATTGTTGGGATTACATGGCAAATAGGAACCGATAGAACAACAACAAGGCCCAACTATACATATGATGGTTTCAATGGTAAACAGCTGATGGCTCATAATAGTGTTGTAAGGAAAGGCGGTAGAAGTACAATTTTTCACATAATAAAGTAATTTTGATTTGACTTTTTTAGGGTATATTGAAGCAACCAAAGGCGTATTCTTTTGTCAATTTGAGTAAAAACTGAAAGTAGTGGTTACCTGTCTGATGGCATGTTTATAGTGTGTTTGCATGGCAGTTGATGGCAGCAGTCTACAGCAGCGCAGCAAATATCGGTACAACTGCGTCGGCGTGCGCGCGAGCTCAGCGCCTACCAGAGGAGACATATCTGATGTAATGTTGACCTAAAAAGTGACTTTTATTAACTTTGACTAAACTAAATCACAACACTGGACGTGTCACGTGATCTTGTGTTATTTAGATCGGGGAATTCGTGTTAAGACATCTTGAACGTGGAGTTTGATATTAAAAAACGAAGGTAAAGGACAACAACCCGAATTACTTCCTGTCTATGAAGTGGAGCGATTCAAAATAAAAGTCCTAATTAAAGTTTTAAGCGCTTTGTGTTTTTAAAGCACAAATTAGATTTTCTCCTGATCAATTCTTTAAGGTATATTTTATGCATTTCTTAAAACTTTTTTATGCTGGGTTTGCTGTGGTGAAAAATAAAAGATTTGGGTGTTGTTACAATTAAAGCAATCGCTTTTCAAACAAATGTTATATAATACTTTAATCCTGTTTTGTGAATGACCATGTGAACACTTATGACAACAATTGTGTGTTGAGTCATTGTGAAATTAGCCTTAATAAACTCTGTGAACAATAGCGTATAAATTCAAAAAATTTGCCTAACTGTTGTGTATTTATTAATGTTTTATTTTATGTCTGTGTATTTGAACTTTAAATCAAATTGCTAAGAGGGGCTTATAAACAGTTGTCATATCTTTACACTGAGTCACTCACTATGTCCAGATGGCAACCCACAATCCCCTCATTTCACCTGGAGATGGTAGTGAAAGCTCTCATTGTTAAAGAAGGGAAAAGCCCCAACAGCATCAAAGTCATTCTTGATGTGTGTACTGATGAAGAATTCCCCACGCGTTAGTGATAACATTGTGCTTGCTTTCAAGATATTAAACCAAAGCACATGCATCTTGGAATAAGAAATGAGAATCTATACACCTGAGATTTTAATGGCGATAGCTCTATCATGGTGTGTGGACTGAAGAATTATGTCCTTGTTTTACGCTCACTAGGTATATAAATATACTAAAATCTTCCAAAAATTAAACAACAAATGATTAATAGTATACTTTAGGAAAATATGCCGTTTCATCTTCACATCGTGCCTTTATAAAATATATCTGTTTGATGTTTTTCTTGGTAGTGGATTACCATGAAAACATGCTTGGCATTTCCAAGTTATTACTGAAACCATCTACTTCCATCACGATTCAGATGAATTGATGTCTGGCATTATTTTAATTGATTACTGTGATAAATGTGAAGTTACAAATAATTTAGGAAGTGTACCATTGATTTGGTTTACACATAGGCCTTCCACGTTTTGGTATAGTGTAGACAAAACTAAAAAGCACACAAGTCATTTATTCTAAAGGAACATGTCTTTTAAATAGCAAACGAGGTAAGATAAGAGGTCTAAACCTCAGTAATGAGCTCAGCTTTCTGGAAACGTTCCCCCAGTCGGCAAAGAGATTTGCCAGCACTTTCCTAATCTGTTTGTACTCTTTCAGTGCACATTCAGACCTTTTGATTAGATCTCAGTGCAGATGTTTACCTGCACCAACAAAAACAAGCTGTCTTCCCTCAATGAGCACCTCAGACACATGTCTAGACTTTGTTAAACTACCAACATATCCATAGCTGCTGTTGGGTTTGTGTTAATCTTAAGAAAAAATCAGACAAATCAGTCATTCCAGTGAATTTCAGGTCATGATCACAAGTTGTGAAAATGAATTATATTTAACATGACAAAAAAGTGAACAAAGGGGTGAAATTAAAATATTTCAGAACCACTTAGTTCAAAGTACTGCAAAATATAACTAATCTTGTTATCCTTAGATGGCTGAACCTTGATAAATTATTGAAATTGAAGTCGAAATTTTGCAAACTGGTGCTCTTTGTAACTGAATCAACACTTTTTTCTGTAAAAAGAAGGACATACAGAAGAGCTTAATTTGTAAGTGACATACAGTAAGGACAGACAGCACATATTTCGTTTTAAATGTCAACATTTAATGAGCTTTACCACAGTACTTCAAATCTACACTCTGAAAAGAGACCAGTGAAACACAGAACATCAACAGAGTGTTTCCGGTTCACATGAATCGTCTGTCTTGCTTGCAGGTCATCGAACTCAGACTTTACATTATATATATGTTGTAAAATGTATCCAAATACCATTAACTCTGAGTATAAACAGCAAATTTCTTATAAAAACTTGACAGCGGATGTAGTACCTTTTCGGTTTAGCCCATATGAGCTTGTATGTATTTGACTCTGCATGTTATCTTTCGTTCGCTTGCTTTAATTTGACATTCCGATCTTAAACAACCTCTCTTGGTGAAGTATACCATGTTAATCATCGTGGGTTGTCCCGCAGGACAAATATGCTGTGTGATCTAACAGTCGGAGAACACTGGGGTGAGAACATGGTAGTTTGAATATGATGATGGGAACCACCTCGAACCAATTGAATTTGAATGACTTTGATTTTTATACAGGGTTTGATAGGAATATAAAAGTCGGAAGGGACATTCAAGTTTTAAATCTCCACGTAGAAATAAAACTGTGGAGGTAAACAACCAAGTCATTAAGCTCAAGAGGTAGAGACCAACAATGTGAATCCATTATATACATATACACAAACAGTTCAGTGTTTCTTTAAAGGAAATAATTAATAATAATAATAATAATTAAAAAAGGGCTCTACTTCAATACTCGTATCCACAGCTCTGCAGCACACAAGACACAATTAACATAATTGCTTGTGTTTTTTGTTTGTTTTGTTTTTATACTGATTTGGATTATAACTTTGTCTACACTTTCTAGTGCAGGGGGAAAGAAAAGAAAAAATATGTACAGTTATATGCAAATCTCAAAAATAAAATAAAATTTCAAAGCCCTAAAAATGTGCAGGCTAATTCAACGTCTATACAGCAGTATTACATTTTTGTTTGGCGATTTTCGTATGTTCTTATTTTTGTAGATTTTTCATTTATTTTCAAATCTACCTGCTACTTACGTATTTACATAGGCCTACCATACTCAGTGGATCATGGGAAAGCATGCCATAGCACATTGAAGAAGAAATAAAAATAATTCTCTAAAAATATATTAAATATTTTCATTTGATTTGTTTTAGTCAAGAGTCTGAGAATGCAGAAAACAGTATGGGAAATATATGCATGTTACAGTGAACCTGCTCCCAATCGCTTTCCAGACCACAAATGATCCCAGAAACTCATTTCATAATCTCCAAGAAATCTTTTAAAGAAAAGGGCTTGGGGGGTTGTTACAGAAGAAGACACTGAACTGACACAAACTGGATCACTATTGTGATGCCAGAGTCAGTTATAAACATGCACAGGGTCCATACATGCGCTCACACAATGGTGTTATCACTTAAGGACTGGTAATAAACCATTATTATTATGGAATGGTTTGCTTGATCTCAGCTTCAACCTATTATCTTTTATCCTTGAGTAATTTTTTGCCTTTTTTAAGTCTTTTTTATTTGGTATCAATCATCTGCATGCTGTGTGTTCTAGGTAGGGTCCAAAATTATTTGTAGCCACTCCTACCAATGGTAAAAGACACGTTACAGTGCAGAAAAATGTCTTCCTCACTGGCCATAAAACTGTATCACCACATTTTTTACTAAATATATTTTGTTGGCTGTTACGACACCTGTCACAAAGAATGAAGATGCACCTGACCGTGGTACTCATTAAGTCACTAAAACATCTTCAATTTCATTTCTCACAGCAGCAAGCCACATTGCATTATTTTCACACGTCAATTTAATCTCATCACGTTTTATTTTCAAAGCCTAGTTTCTCCGGCATTTGGCGTGTCTTAATTTTGGACCCAAGTTCTAGGTTTTCCAGCAGGGAAAGCAGGGGTACAGGTTCAAACAGACATCCCTAAATCTATGTATTACATGTTTTTACATACTACTTTTCAGTAGCAAGAAACAAACGCCTTTCAAGATTTGTCGGTATGCTCTTCTGAACGTGTAGGGACTACCTACTGTGTGGGCCGGGTGACTTCATAAACCTATGATGTTGAGGTATCCACACCTACGCCACCTTCATAGATAATCCACGTTCAGGCACCATCTCGGTGACCAATAGAAAGAACACACAGTGGTGGATTTTGCCTCAGGCCTATGTCTCATACTTTGGATCCTTGATGCTCAAGAAATGCTGTTGCCCAAAAGTACTGGAGGATATGAGAGACAATGAGATAAAAACGAAGATAAATGGATCGAGAAACAAAATGATGATGACAGCAAAAATGGAAGAAAGTCATAAAATGAACATTCACACTACAGCTGAATGAAAGAAATGCGATGAGCCCACTTCAGTCGAACAAGTGGTCACAGTTTTTAGTGGAGGTGCAAGCATGAGAGAGAGAGAAAGTTGCCTTCTTTTATGAACTATGTTTAGCACTGCCGACTTCCGTGAAAAAATAAAGCAGGACTACTTGCGTGCACAGACTCAATGAGTTTTCCTACAGGTATACCACGCAGAGTTCGCCGCCCTGGTGTCCAAAATACATTCAAGTCCACAGGGATCGACTTCGCCTGCGAGGGCACGTGTTCGCTGGCGTCTCGGCGTGCTTCGCGATCCTTCGATTTATGTGGGTACGTCTCTACCGTACACACAAACCAGCCCCCCGTAACCCAACCGACCCTTCCCGTGTCCCGCTTGAACTCAAACAGTAGTGGTTGCTTCTATAAAACTCCATTTAGTATTACAGTACACACACACATCAGCAACATGGCTAATCCTAGACTCCAGTGAAATGCTACGCAGTTTGGGGATGCCCGGGGGTCAGTAGTCCAGGGTGCGTGAGGGGTGGGAGCGGACCGGCGCCGCGGGAGGGATGTCCACCACTACTGTTGTCACCGACGTCCACAGCTACTCCCAAACTAGAGGAGATGGAGGCATCTCGGATGGTTGAGCTACTGTCGAGCTATGGAGGGAGAGAGAGGAGTGTTATTTCTTATTGTGCAGATGTCTCCATCTAGTGTTGAGACGCAGAGGAACTTTTGTAGTGTTTTTATGTGAAGTCAATTGCGTTTGTTGTCAAGTTTTTGTGCAGTAAAATATGTTGATGGGTTGATAACAGCATGGCAAAAACAAAGAAGCAATTAAACACTTTTTGGCTAACAACACCGGAATGAGTTTTATTAAATTTACCTGAATGTTAAAGTATTCATAGTAAAAAATACAAATAAAAAATATCTTTAGTCCATTAAATGGGCTGGGATTTTTTAAGTAAAATTACCAGAACTTTACTAAAAACAAGAAATTCACAAAACGTTTTTAATGAAACATTAAGATAATTCACAGAATTTACTTGAATATATTTATGTTTTGTCATGAGGAACAAGTTGTATTTTTCTTTAGTTTTTCTTAGTTTAAGCATAAATAAGGAACAATACGGGACAAATTACTTTTTACTAATTACTATCTTTATCCTACATAAACCTTGATAAGTTAAGTGACTCAAGGATGGACATGAAACAGCTCTTAATTCATTCAGATTAATAATATTAAATGAAAAGACCAAAGTATTGCAAATGTGAGAAATATACATTAAAGCACAGATTTTTAAATTAGATTTAGAATTTTGATGTCAATTCTTCTGTTGCACACATATATTACACAGATAATTTAATTTATATACTTGAGAACTAACTGTAATTGAGTTTTTTCAAGGGAAAAATAATTGAATTACAGTAACTAATTACTTGGTAACAAAATAAAGTACGCTACATACAAAGAGTATGGTTCCGATATGAAATCACTCAGTTTTTAAAAATGAGACAAAATCATCTTTTTATAATGTAATCGTTTTTTTATTGTGTTAGTTAGCTGTATTTTGTTGAGTTATTATGTCAGAACAAACCAACTGCAGTTTGACTGATAATAATTGGAATGCACAATAAAAAAACATGATTTAAAAAAAATCTCATTTTGGAATCAAACTCATATCTACACTACCGGTCTTCAGAACACAAAATAAGATATTTTGAAGAAAGTTGGTGACAGAAACAGGGGCAGCCTTTCACTTCTATTATATGGATGCAAAACCAATGCAAGTGAATGGGTGCCGTTGCTCCCATTCTTCAAAATATCTTCTTTTGCATTCCGCGGAAGAAAGTCATACAGGTTTAAAATGACGACAGGGTGAGAAAATCATTGTTGGGTGAACTATCACTTCAAGTTTAAAATATTGCTGTATTTCCAGCAATGGAAAAACAAGAAATCATTGCATGTGGTCAGGGCAATTTTCATAAATGTATTACCCTAATGAGAATTTATGGGGCAAATGTGATAAGGCAAAAAAGTGGTTAAGCAAACAGCTTCATATTGAGATGAGATCCGTATACTGACCTGATAAAGCTTTTGAAGGCAGCTGACTGGGGGTTGATACAGAGCGGCACCCGATTCCCCTTCTGCTGCTCCATAATGAACTGATGAATGATCTCTGTGTGTGAGAGAGAAAGAGGAGGGGTGAGCACAGATCAGCCTTCATTACTGTTTACACGTTTTCATGTAGACTGTGATACAGGTATACAGATTTGCCCCGCTGGCCCCCAAGTTCATGAACTCTGAGTTCTTAGTTAGATAAGGATGAGATGGGATTTTTGTTGTATTAGTTGGGTAAGCGGATGTTTAGCAAAGTGACTGGCATACATTAACATGAGTATCACGCTTTAAGGTGCTGTGTGTCATTTTTTTGAAGGCTCTATGACAGAAAGGCAATATAATATGAATATGTCTTCAGAGGTATATAAAGACCTTACATAATGAAGTGTTATGGTTTTATTACCTCAGAATGAGCTGTTTCTATCTACATACACCACGGGTCTCCTTACACGGAATTCTCCATGTTGTTTCTACAGTTCTACAGAACGCGTTTAGTACATAGATTATCTGCTTCGTAAAATAAGCGAAAACATGACAACATCTTAGTTTCGTGTCTCGAAAGGGAGGGGTGGAGTGAGCCGCTGGTTGCATTTCGCAACCTCAACGCTAGATGCCACTAAATTTCATACACTGTACCTTAAACCAATTGTGTTGATTTAAATAAAAAATGATCAAATGTGCAGCAGAACATTTGCGTCTAAATCTGCTCGGAAACATGGAAATATCTGAGTTGCTTGCTTTTTTTATGCTGCTAGGTATGACTATACAATTGACTATTCAGGACATATTCCAGCAGTGACTATTCAGATCAACAGTTTTTCTCAATAGATCTTTATGAAAGATACTGAAGGCAGAACCATGATATAATTAAAAGCTCTCGACTTCGCTTAACTTCCTACCATCTGTAAACCTCAGATACTAACGGATAAACAAGGAAGCTCCTCATGTGCTTCAATCCAAGAGGGGTTTCCCTCCCCTTCCAAACAAGGCTGCCTACCCTAAAGCGCTTTAAGTCTCCAGGCGGTCAGGTCCATCCGCACTGACTAATCCTCCAGTGGAAACACATTGCACACAGGATGGAAGAAGAGGAGGGAGGCTGAAGGGCAGGGTTATTTTAAGCTGACAGCACAGTAAGCCTGCTTTTAGCGACAGACTCTAACTAATACCCGCTGACAGCAGAACGCAAGTGCAGATCCAGGGGCACCAAATGATGGGAGAAACTGGGGGACAAAAACAACACAAGCAGCGGGCATTCTGGAGCAGGGGGTGCCCAGCAGGACTTCTGATTAACACGTACTGGCACATGCTCTCAAATAGGTCCAATACAATTAAGACCGTTAGATTGCTTAAAAATGCAGTGCACAAACTGACGACAGAAAATCAAACTAGCAGACCTACAATATTTGACTCTGCATTGTAGAAGTACTTGAATCAGCCAATGCTTAATAGAATTGAATCGGTATCGACGGAAAAAGGAGCACTTACCTTTGACCTGTCGAACTGATGACAGGTTCTTTTCAAAGCCGTCGTCAAACTTGGGGTTGGTGACAGGTTCGAAGTCACTAGTGTAGACGCGACCAGAGGAAGTGGTGTAGCAACATTTGCACATGCAGGTGTGGTAGCGCAGACGCCCCTCGTCCAGGTACGGGTGCGCCAGTGCGTCCTTCGCAGAGATCCGCTTTGACTGAATGGGGAACAGATTTACTCAAATTGAATTTTCGTTTAAATAAATACAATAGGATTGGCCTTTATGTGAAATAATTTAATATTTAAAGGAATAGTTAACCTTCAAAATTAAAAATGTTGTCATAATAAACCCTTGTTATTTATTTTCTTCTGCCAAACACAGAAGAGATATTTTGAAAAATGTTGGTAACCAAAATCCGTTGGTCTCCTGTGTCTTCCATTGTTTGGATACAAAAACCAATTCGAGTCAATGGGGATGCGTGGTCTTCTGTTACCAACATTTTTGAAAATATATTCTTTTGTGTTCTGCAGAAGAAACAATGTCATACAGGTTTAACATGACAACAGGGTGAGTAAATGATGACAGAATTTTCATTTGAAAGGTGAACTATTTCTTTAATATTGTAGCGTTCCAAAACGTATGCATTACATACATATTGTTTTAAACACCAAATTGAAAGTTTCTTTACTTAGATACCTTTTTGTGGTATATATATTTATAAAAATCATCACAATTATAAGCTCACCACTGTGAAACAGCTTAAGTAAAGAAAGTTTTGAATACAGATGTTTAATGTACTCTTAAAAAGTAAAAAAAATTAGTAGCTTTAAATAATTTGTTTAAATAATATTCAAGATATTTTCCATATAAATCAATATAAATTAATTAGCATATGACTTAGATTTGTATTTAGTTTTCCTTTCCTTTCTGTCGATCTCTCGAAGTTGAGTTGAGTCAGAATGAGGTTTGAAAATGGGAACCTATCATCTCTGATTGTACTTTTAAAAGGCCAATGAACTTGACGAATGGCATGGCATGCCAGTCTCTGCCCCGTGCATACGTGTATAAAAGGAACATGGCGTGCCCATGCATTCACTTTTTATTCTTCAGAACCTGCGAGGCATTAAATGCTGAGCAATATCTCTCTGATCTTCCTACTGGACATTCTATGACGCAGAGCAGCGGACTCGTCCTCTTGTGTTCGACTAATTTCCTAAAAGAGCTGAAATTTTCAATAGCGTGCACATGACACCGGGCATGTCTCGCTGCTGTAATCTTGGATACGGATGCCTCGTCCTAGAACCCGATGGGCACGATACCTAGATCACATGCTGGGCAGCATGCTGAAGTAGAGTTCATTGATACAGCATGCCCACACTGTTGCAGGCACGGGTGGCTGTGTTCCCTTTGGATGCAGCCACGACATCGTCTGCTTCCCGTTCCAGGACGGTACGCAGCGCCATGGGGTAATGGTGATCTAGGGACTCCTATCGACCTCAACCTGCCACATCTGATGCTGCAGACCATCCATGCCCCACCACGCTTACCAAACCTGTCTCTGATGGACGACAGTTGACCGACCCATAGGGGACTCATGCAGGCGCGTGATGAGGATGAGATTTCCGTGGCAGCATTGGAAGGCAACTTGCTGGCATCGGATGCTGAAGACTCCCTGGCTAAAGACTTCAGCCGGTCGAGCCCAGGACGAAGCTGACGCGGAGATGTCGGCTATGCTTTCCCAGGCTGTCGCGAGCATTGCGTTGCAGTGTGCTGCACCGCCTTCCCCACATCGCATGCGGCTTGATTCCCGGAGGTGCATGAGAAGCTCACCCAGACTTGGAATGCCCCCTTCTCAGCGCATTCATGTAAAACGAGCTCCGAAGCCCTTACTTACAAAATGGGGTCAGTTAAGAGATACGTCAACGTACCCCAGGTCGAGCGTGCCGTCGCAATCTGTGTCACCTGGAGGGGTCGACCAATGCTTCCTTCCAAGGCATGCAAGTTCTTCGACACACTGCTGCAGGCAAGCTGTCTCTGCTCTTCCTGCCATGGCCAAGGCTGTGATGCCGTTCGACGAGGGAAGACACGACCCATCTGTAATACAGGAACTGCGCCAGAACATCTCTTATCTCGGTATGGAACTAAACATTTTCAGACGCTCCTGGGACATATGTCATCCCCTTGAGAGCGTGGCACACCGTAGAGGCGTATCTCCAGCGTATTCGTAGCGTCCCCCCTCAGGGGGTTCGCTTCCCAGTGTTCCTTACGGTGCCGGGCAGTTATCTCGTCTCTAGCATATTAAGGCCACCATCTGTACGACCGTTGGTAAGATCCTCTTGACCTGATGCCCTACTACACCACTGGAGGGTTCCGTTTTACAGTAACGCTCACATGAGATTCGCCCAGGTGTCGCTCCTCTGGAAGTCTTGATGCGGCTCAGCGCCATTTCGTATATTGTGACCCCCATTCTGTATCGACACAATGTCGAGAGACCGAGAGAAAGGGAACCTCTCGGTTACGGATGTAACTTGCGTTCCTTGATGGAGGGAACGAGACGTTATGTCCTTCATGTTACAACGCTTCGCCGTCCGCTGCAGCGACCGAGAATCCCTCTCAGATTCCTCAGCCCAAAAGGTGAATGAATGGGCACGCCATCTTCCTTTTATACCCGTATGCACGGGGCGCCACGTTCAATGGCTTTTTAAAAGTACAATCAGAGATGTTTGGTTCTTAAGTTAAACCCATTCTGTCTCGACACAACGCCTCATTCCCTCCCTTCCAAGACGTTTTTTCCCCTTACAATAAGCATTTTTTAAAGTTTTAAAAACACGACTCCTACTTACTTCTCTCCTCCCAAATGGAACTACGTCAACAAATGAAAGCAATTACATGGGACTGTCGAGTTTATAACTTGTGCAAAGACCAACTTAACATCTTTAAAGACATAAAAAAATTATAAAAGCAATGTAGCATAAAAAGTGCTAAGTAAAGCAGAAATCCATCAAATTGCATGAAAAGAATGAGGTTGACGTGTTTTGCCAGACAAACTGTGGTATCTGCTTTAGTTTCTAATGTTTAAGAATGTTAGCGAGGTTAAACAAAAAATTATATCCTACAGCACTCACTGGGTCAAAAACCAACATCCTGCAGAGAAGGTGAACGGCCTCATGGGTTGCTTGACTAGATAGGGTATACAGGACAGGAAGTGAAGGCTGTGGAGACAGGAAAGGGCATGATTAGTGCTTTATCCCATGCACCTTCATTTTACATTCACATCATAGAAAAAGACACAGTCGTAGTATATAAATTAAAGGTCCAATGTGTTATTTTTTGGAGGATTTATTCACAGAAATACAATATATCAGACATAACTATTTATATAGTTAAAGACCCTAGACAATGAAGCGTTATTGACCCTGATTATTAACCTTAGAATGAGCTATGTTTATCTACATACTCCACAGGTAACCACGGCATGGAATTTACCATGATGTTTCTACACTAGCCCTTAATGGACAAGCTGCTCTACAGAGCACGTTTCGTAAATATGTTGTTGAAGAAGCGAAAACGTCACTACATCTTATTCCTGTGTCAGCCACCGTAGTGCTTTGAAAGGGAGGTAAAGTGATCCATTGGTTGCAACCTCACCACTAGATGCCACTAAATTCTATACACTGGATCTTAAATACGAAATGCACAAAAAATGTATCAGCATAGAGAAAGAGTGACAACATGCCTTTGAAACAGTCCACTCTTAACATCAATCCAAAAATACATATGACTTCATCAGAAATGTCAAACCTTGTCCTGTGACCCAGCGGCCAACAGCTTCACATAACCGTTTCAAAAACGCTAAGTGTTCTGCACAGCGGCAGAGAATCGGCTGGCCAATAGCCGCACGCTTATCTGAGAATGTGGGACAGTGGAGACAATGAGCTGGGTTATTTTTAACCATGTCTAATTATCTCCTCGACCCACCTTCTTCCCCCCACCCCAAGCCCCCTAGCCAACTCACCGAAGAGCTGATTGAAAAAGCCCACCGGTAATTGCTTGTTTTCCCTGGTTAGGTTCTTTGAGCACGGAACAGATGTGAGTCGTCGCTGGTGAGTCAACCTGTAAAATGCGTTCAGTGTCATACTGCTAAAGGTGAAGGCGTGGGGCAAAAGATAGAGCAAGAGCGATGCATGGGGTGCAAAGTTCACAGTGATGTCAGAAACTATCAGAGGAGAAGGACCAATAAATGTCAGAGTAACCGTTTTATTTCTGCAAGTCGATGTTCTCGGCCATAACTGAAACCACTGAAGTAAACTATTAATATACTTAATCACTTCTTTTTGCACTTATTTATTTTTTACTAATTTTATTTTACTTAAATAGGTATTTTCCAAATGATATAATTATTCTTTACAGACACTGCTCAGCTACAAAATCCGGTAACACTTTAGAATAGAGACCAATTGTCACTATTAAGTATTAATTATTAGCATCTTGGCTGTTTATTAGTACTTATAAAACACAGATTTTGCATCACCATATTCTGCTTCCCTAATCCTACCCCATACCTAAACCTAACAACTACTAACTATTAATAAGCAATAAATTAGGAGTTTACCGAGACAAAAGTCATAGTAAATGGTTACTATGGTATTAATACCAAGAATTGGACCTTAAAGTGTGACCCAACATCCTAGCAACTCCATAGTAACACTATAGAAACCATCAGAACATTTCAGCAACTGCATAGCAAACCCCTGGCACCCTCCCACAATGCCCTGCTGCACGGGTCAAGTCCCGCTTACTTTTTCTACCAAGGCACACATACCAACCGCTAAGCCACACGCTTCCGAACAAATACAATGGGAGCTGAAAGAATTATTAAATGAACCAAAACAATGTAAATGATGGGCGTTCAAATTCTACCACCATAGACACCAAATGAGTCACTCCATACCAAAACCTGTGTCTATGATATTAGATAAAAATGACAAGATTTGCAAATGTGGTTAAGGTGATACACACAGAGGATGAGGGTAAAAAAACAATCCTGATGGAAGTATAAAGTAGTGTGGTGTATGTGACAATTTGTCCAATTGTGTGTGTGTTCTCATATTGTATACGTAAGTGGTGTGATTGTGTGCAGTCGTATTATTTAAGGATTAAAGGGGAATGTGCCTTTAGACAGTCGAGGGAGGGTGAGGGCCTCTCCCTGTCCCATGATTCAAAGCTCAATTAGACAAATGTTGAGTCAGGAGGGTAGACACATGACATCATCACAGGCTTTCAGTCATCCCAGGCATGCATGCAGCTCATAAACGTCCACCCTCACATTTCTGACACAGGGAGTAACAGAGCGGAAAATATTTGCTACTTTCAGTCCTGGATAGGCTTGTAGAGCCAGATTGACCTAAATAATATTTCAACATTTTAAGTGAACTAAAGCATTGTGATGGCTTTCAAGGGAACCATACCAAATAATTTGTTTGTTATCAAAATTTAAATAATATTTTAACGTTTTGTAACAATTTCTTCATTTATTTGTTTACATTTACGCTTTTGGCAGACGTTTTAATCCAAAGCGATTTACATTGCATTATACTATTCACCAGTTTCTGGCAGGCGCTACTGTAAAAATGAACCTTGCTTAAACTTCCGGTGAAGCGGCCGAAGTAGTGTATTCAGTAGTGTATTGATAACTTATTCTGATGGCACAAAATTAAACTGTGATTAATATTTTGAAATGCAATACTCTTGGTTTCATGTGGAATTCTATAAAGAAAATATTTAGAAACTGATGCACTTGCAACCAGGCAAAGCTTATTTCACGTCTTAAAAAAAGATTTACAAGGATTCTTTACTATATTTTACCGAATTGTTGTCAAAATCTATTGAAACTACATTTCTCATCTGATATACAGTAGCTATTTCTTACACTTATCATGTTTTAAACAAAACGTAGAGAGAATGTTTAAAAAGGTATAAGGCAGGTTTAGCACATGATCTTTAGTATAATGTTTATCAGATTAATGGCCAGCTTTATGATATATGCACACATCAGTTCACTTTTATATATAAAAAAAACGATAATTTACCATTTATTAAAACTAAAAAATGACCTTTTTCAAATTGCTCATTGGTTTAAGGTCACAACAACAGAATCAATAAAGTTGATACATATCTGTCGTCAAGTATTAAAATCATCATCTATTCCTATATAAAGTAGTGGACAGTATGCTGATCTAGTTTATAAATAATGTCAGTGTGTAAATTCACATTCTGCTGAAAACGAATGACTTGAAATTACGGCATAAATGCAATTGTTACCATTGAACATTTGTTTCTAATTTAGTGCAATCCCCGGGATCCAACCCATGACTTTGGCAATGCTCTAACCACTGAGCCACACGAAATTTTGTTTGTGATCGGTTCAACAATTTTAGTGACACTGGTTTAAAACATGTTTATTATATATACTTGTTGTCTAAGATGTGTTTGCTTTTGCAGTGTGAACACAACAGTTGTGATTTTCACCATCCTAAATTCATATCGCTATTTGTTGGTATTCATCACATCAGTATGAATAAGCTCTTACAGTGTTACTTTAAATTTAAACAACTCAACACAAGCCCGTACAGTGTCACCACAAGGTTGAGAAACAAGCTCCAGCTTCCTGCGAGGCAACGTCCACGTGACCCCCGACCGCCCGTCTGGCCCAGTAACACTCTGCAACAGGTGCAAACTGCAGCTTTCCCCAGCCGGCTCAGAGCCCAATCCCTTCTAAATAACACAACCCCCCCGCTCTCTGCGGCTGTGTGGTCCGGGCCATCTCTTCCCAGCATCACAAACAAGCCATTGATCATCCTGGCAGCAAAACAACACAAAGCCCTTCAGGCCTGTAACTGCAGGGCCAGCGGACCCCACAACACCTGGGAAAGGGCCAAGTGAGGACAGACAGGTGGATAAGACTTGTCTGTTTGTTTGTTTTGCAGTTAGCCTGGACAAAAAAAAAGTCAGGGTTCGTCTCCTACGGGCACGAAAGTTTAAAAAGGAACAGGCCATTAAACCACAAACTGACAGATACGAAAGTGATTCTGCAGAACGCTGAGGTGCAGAGACAGGCTTACTTCTGTATAATCTGACAGGGAGATTTGTATAAATCCTGTGTATGTTCTTGGATAAAATCAAAAACCAACTCAAATCAGGCAACACAAATGAAGATCTTCATACTTGTTCACTGAGAAATAATCCTAAAAGTGTATTTCGTGGCACTGATTCATTTTGATTTAGTTTAGAAAAGATACAAAGAAGCAGCAAGAGAAAATATACTATATCAAAGAAATATTCTTTGAATACGAGCCTCTTATGCATTCAAATGTGTTTGACACAATCTACATAAGATATTATTTATATATTTAATGGAATGCAAGACAAAAATGCCTGTGAAAATAGTAAAGTGTGTGTTACTGTACATACATTATATGTGGAAATTGGTGAATGAGATACACTGTGACAAAAATATGAAAGAGAGGGCGGAAGGGAGAGATCAACCAATAGGAGACTGGCGTTTTAAAACGGAGTGGCACATCGAGAATAACATTCATGCAGGGCAGCGGTGTAACTCTTGCACCTCTTAAAACAGACGGGCAGGATATTTGTTTCTTAACGCACTTAACGCTGGTTTGTGAGCTGGAATAGAAAGAGAGCTCTAAGCAGCGTATCTCTCGGATGCACTCTGAAGCTCAAACTAATCTGGCTCTAAGTGTTAGAGTCGATATGGTGAGGATGAACCCCAGATGGATCTTATTTCAAAACAGCCCGAATCAGATCTTCTCTATTTATAGGCCAAGAACTGGACTGGGGGTATAAGTGCTTGAGGTCTCCCACATTTAACAAAAACACATCACTCACATGTTTCAAACCTATATGGGAGGTTTGACGATAGTAAAAAGATCATAAGAAAAGATGATGTTAAGCAGTGAAACCGGAAGAAAAATGGTCATATAATAGTTTTACAACATTTTTTATAGTATTATATGACTGCTATTGTCATTTTTCCTATTGTGGTAGTCAATGGTGGCCAAAAAGAGTATGGTTTTAAGCACTCATTCACATATCTTTCTCTGTTTTCATTAGAACAAAGAAATGTATACAGGTTTTGAACAACTTGAGAGTGAGTAAATGATGACAGAATATTTGTTTTTGGGTAACTGTCCCTTTAAATCTGAGAAATCCCAGAAAAGATTTGTAAATCCCTTCAATTAAATCATCATGAGTAATGTAAAAAATATTCTATTTTTGCAGATTTTCTTTAGTAGGCTGCTTGTATTAAAGTGATACTTCACCCAAAAATGAAAATTCTGTTATCGCTTTCTCTTCCTCTTGTAATTTAAAACCTGTATGACTATCTTTCCTCCGCAGAACACCAAAGAAAACCGGCACCCATTCACTTGAATTGGTTTTGTGCGCATACAATAAAAGTGAATGGGGGCGCATGAAATGATGATAGAATTTTCTTTTTCGGGCTGAATTTTAGTGATTTTTTGTATTCCTTTAATTAAAAACTGTTTTGAAGATTACAAGCAAGAGTGTCGAGCATTCATTCAAAACATTCAAGTCGTGGTCATTTCCAATCATGGTTTTCTTCTATTTCTAAAGTAATTATAAACAGGACAGGCTTTAACCAGCAGTTTTCCAATATATAGAGTCTGCTAAAGTGTCTGTCATAATAACTACACACTGGTGGTAACATTGTGCTGACAAAAAAAATCAACCATCTGTCAGCAGGTGTTGTCGAGTTTAGATGGAGCAGACCGTCAGGCAACACGGCCCTTTGTGAATTAAGTTCACACATCTGCCCCTGCATACACAATACTATTGCATGCTAGGGCCATCACGCACAACCCTCTTAAGCCATTAAACACTTTCCCATTCACTTCATTTCCTTTGCTGTCTACAAGCCCTTACAGTAAGCCCCACCATTACCAGTGTCATCACTTTCTTACCCGAGTGTGTGTCTTGTGAAAGTGTGCAGGAGGAAATCTGATCTTTCATTCTCAATGTTCTTTCGTTTGGTTCTTTCGTCCGTTCGTTTGTTCTCTTATTTTTTATTTCTACCTCTTTCTTTCTTTCACTCCCTCCCTCTCTTACATTTTATTCTTTCTTTCATTCATTCGATCTTTCGATCTCTACCTTAATTCAGCCGTTCGGTTTCGTTCTCTAATTTTTCTTTTTCTTTCTTCCATTTTTACACTCCCTCCCACTTTCCCTTTTTACACTCGCTTCATTTCTCACATTTTCTTTTTTTTTCGTCCGGTTCGTTCATTCTTTCACTTTTGTTCACTTATTCTTTCTCTTTCTTTCATTAATTTTTTCCTCTCTCACATTTTTATTCCTCTACCATTCTCTCTCTCTTTCTCTCTGTTTCTTTCTTTCTTTTTTACACTCCCTCCCTCTCACTTTTTACACTTCCTCCCTTTCTCACATGATCTTTTTTTCGTTCATTCTTTTGCTTTAGTTTCCATTAATTTCTTCTCTTTTTTTTCTTTCTTTCTTATATCTTTCTTTCTTTTTCTCTTCCGTTCGTTTCCCTCTCTCACTTTTTAATTATACTAGCATTTTCTTTCTCTTTAGCACTTTCACCCCCTTCGTTCTCATTTATTCATCTCTCTCACCTTCTCTCTTCCACTTTCTTCTTCTCATCTACCACTATAGGCCACTAAAAGCTTTCTCTCTTTCTAGTGATGGAGAGAGCCTTGCAAAATTAATAGAAGCAGTGGAGGCAGTCGAGTTGATTTTAAGACTCAGTCCTCTTTTTAGATGTCTGTCTCGCTCTTTCTCTTTTTTTTCAATTTGGACAGACCTCTTTATTTATTCTTCCATCCCAAGCACTCAGTCAAGCCCTGAGTGATTGTCTCTATCTTGAGCACGGGCATTACAGCATAACACATATCACAGCGCTGTTGAGAACTATGCTGAAATGCCTCTTGAAATCCTCCTGCCAGACTCTCTGGAGATCCTGCCTATTTTTTCGCTCAAAAACGTTCTTGATAAGCTCTTTACCTTCTCATAAGTAGAGGTAGAGGTCTGGCACCATATTTACCTCAGTCATACAGACTCCGCCGGCAAAGCCACCTGACCACTCAATCTTTAATGCCTTCGTTTCTTTAACCTTCACTGCATGGAATGGTGATCAAAATCATTGTTAAGCAAAGACAACGAAATAAATTATCTGAAAACCTTAACTGCACACATTAAAATAAAAGTTTTGGAGATACAAGCTTTCCGTCCGACATCAATGTTTTGAAATGAAAGTTTAGACCATTAATATCAAGATTAATAACCAGATAACCACCAGATCCGTATTTTGTATTTACATGAGCGCAAAAGCCACATATTGCCGATAGTTTGTTGCATTAGACAACAGATAAAGTAGCACCTACCAACAAATTGGCTTTTCATTCATTCAATCTTTTCTTATACTTTCATTTTGCTATTAACCAACTAGTTCAATGTTATTTAGAGAATGTATGAAGTCTTTACAAACATGACTAGAAACTGAGACTGAATCTATTTGCTTACATTTCAACAGTATTTTTGAATTTTACAAAGATCTGTGTGTTTTGTACTGAATTTCTAAGTAAACACGCTCTAAGAAATAAAGACATTAAGAGGCTGTGTTACATTCCATTTTATAAAGTTATCATATAAACATTTGATGAATGTTTTGCTCAAAGCGTGCTCTTCATTTCAAATAAATGCCTTGTGCTTTATATTCAGTTTTATGATGCTTTGACATTCATAGTTCTGCTGTATAAAATGTACTGAGGATTTACCTAAATGCCATGAGTCTGATATTCAATCTATATATCTATATATATAGAGCCAGGTGCATATATATATATAAAAACATTTGTTCAGACACGTGATCAGACAGATGAAGACAGGTGACCATGACTACGACCCCCAGACCCAGTCTTCTGTCTGATCTCCCTCCACGTAACAGGAAGCTCTGCGATCTACATGATGAAAACACCACACACAGAAGGCAGCGTAGAGTGACAAGGTCAGCCAAATGTCAGTCTGAGTGAATGAGAGGGGCATGGAGTGTGTGCGTAGTTGGCTCATTGGTGGTGAATAGACCTAAATTGTACCTCCTCTAATCTAACAGGTGCACGGCTGTGTGTAAAGATGGCGTGCTCTTTGGTGGGCAGCCAGGCATCAGGTCGATGCAATGCAGGAAGCAGAGGTCCACAACCCCTCCTCTGCATTTCCTGTTCTCACCGGGGTATCGCCTTGTCAGCGTAGCTGTCTCGAGCTACAGAGCCAACACCCAGAGCCTATCTCACACACATACTCTCGCACAGGGTACAGCTGACTACATATGCAAACCCGAAGGAATTTCTCAAACGGGACGCCAAAGTCACTTTGACACAAAAATGTGCTCGTAAAATGTATGCATCAATGTATCAACGTGATACAAGTCGAAATCATGACAGTCAACTAAGAAGAGCTGCTTGCACCACTGTACATACAGTACATCAATAATAGCCATGATGTTCCTCTCTCTCTCTTTCTCTCTCTCTCTCTCTCTCTCTCTCTCTCCCTGCTCTCATCAACTGATCAATTCATCTGTCAGTGGATACGATGGAGGACAGGAAATGGAGACTACAGGAGATAGTCAAAGCGAGGAGCCCTGAGCGAGCCAATCGCAGGGAGTCCTGCAGCAGCGGCTGACGGGAGATTTCTGCACTCCGGGGGCAGGACGAGCGGCTCGATTCCATAAACAAGGTACACGATCGGTCAATAGGTGCCGTCACTCAGCAGGAACAGTCTGGTCGCCATGGCAGCGCCACAGGGCCTGCTTATAATCAGGCTTCCTGGGACCGAAAACATCAGTGCGAGCGAGCGCTCGCAAAGTACATAATCTGCTAATGATTCATTCAGTTTGTCATAACTGGTTGTGTGGTTTCCGAACACCGTGTACCCGTATGATAACAGACACACCTGTTTGTGAGGGCCTCTCAGGATGTGAGCCCTGGCCCCCTCGCACGCCGTCCTCATGGCCTCTAAAGATGGAGTCCCCAGCAGATCTGTGATCAAGTCCAGCTGTTATGTCAAGAGAAAAAGTATAAATAGTAGTGAAAATAAAGCTGTTATGCATAGAGAAAAAAAACAGTAGGATAAATCGAAAGAATTTTTGAAGCCACATAAATAAACACTTTTAAATAGCAACGGTTCTGTGATTTGGGGGGTGAACTCTTATCATATTAATGTACATTTAAGGGATAGTTCAACCAGAAATACAAATTCTGTCATCATTTACTCACCCTCAAGTTGTTTTAAATCTGTATACATTTGTTTGGTTGGAAACAGAAAAAGATATTTAGAAGAATGCTTGACCACCACTGACTACCCTAGTAGGAATAATGACTTTATATGTTTTTGTTCTGTAAATTACAAAAGATGTAAAAAAATGTAGGAAAGCAAATAATTCTGGGGCACTTTTGACTCCCATTGTCATTTTCCTGCTATGGTAGTCATTGGGGTCCATGAATTGTTCGGTCACAAGCATTCATCCAAATATCTTTCTTTGTGTTCATCAGAACAAAGACATGTTTACAGGTTTGTAACAAGTCGAGAGTGAGTAATTTATGACAGAATATTCATTTTTGGGTGAAGTATCCCTTTAAAGCTGCAATTCGTGTCTTTCTACACCATCTCTGTTTGAAACATAAATTACAGGTCGCTTGGAGATTCTTTTTTTATACATGGGTTGAAAGCAAATTTTGTCAAACTGCAATTTCCTTGCACGGCTCAGAAAATAAATCATCATTATAAGCTTACCGTTACAAATCAAGGCAAGGAGACTTGCCACGCCGATGTTTTAAGCACTTGCTCAATAATAATGAATTTTTGTTCATTTTAATCAAAAACGTTATGCACTGCAGCTTTAATATTAAAAAAATATCCATACCCATAACCATAAATGTAAATGAACACATAACAGGAATTATTTCTATAATATTGTATAAATAATTAAAATTTAAATAATTGTATTTTTTCAAATAAATAAAATAACTATTTGCATTACAGTACTTGTATTACAACAAACAGTATGATGTTAATACTAGATTTATAACACTAGATTTATAAACATAAAAATACAAGTTTGTGCTTCTAACCAAAAATGCAGAGAAATCAAAGCCTAGAAATGTGTTCTGTACGTAAGCAAACCCGAGCAGAATCACATTCGAGTAAATCAAATTCTTTACTGGAGAGAATTAATGAGCCTTAAAGGGAACGTCGATGTGCTGTCTGTGCACATTCAGCGCTGTGTGGATGAGATACACACACACACACACACACACCGAGAGGAACAGCAAGTCCCAGAGTCTGTGATACACTGCAGGGGAAATATGAATAGAACATATGGCTCATAATCTTCTTTGTAAAATACTTAAGTAATCTTACTTCTAAGAGCATTTGTTACATATGCTCTATTAAACACCACACAGATTGAAAACAACGGGGATTGGATACTAATGTTAAATTCTGGTAAAAATAAATATTGAAGTATTAATTAAGTTAATTGATTACATTACAGTTCTAGTTTTTATGTTTGTCATTTCAAGTTTTAAGAGAAAAAAAATATTTATGAGGGCATATCTATTTCCCAATGTATCCATCCATCTATCCATCGTGGACCATTAATATGAACAACTCTTATGTAGACACCACGCTAAGTAAAGTGACTTTTCTGGCTGATCTGCCATCCTAAATGCTCAGAAAGCTGAGCTGAACACATTGAGGATAATTACTGTGGCTGAACGTAAAGTGTTATTGCATCTATGTCATGTTTACGAAATGCTGGAAATAAAAGAGCGAGAGACATCGCTGAAAGTGTGAGCGCTAGAGATATTTTGCCTGAGCAATGATGGTGTCTGTAATGTTTGCTGAAAACAGGACAGAGGGCTTCTGGGTCAGGGTTGTACTGGGGTTTCAGTACAACAGAGCCTTGAGCTGTCCCGATGCTCGCACGCTCTCTCTCTCTCTCTCATAAGCATGGCAGCAGAACATTTGCCAAAAATACAGTATGTTTATTTCTGCTTCCACAAATAACGTTATTAAAGCCGAGCATGCATGTACTGTATAACACAATGGTCTTTTCTTGTATTATAGACGGTTTCGAAGCAATAACATAAAAGAAGGTTAGTGGGCATGCAAGCTTTTGAGGCACAAACTTAATTTATAGTACAAATCCGCAAAGAAAAGAGTCCCTGTAGATTATTTCTGATAACAAGTTACACAAGGTATTTCAGGCAGGTCTGGGTGAGCATTCGCTTATAGATAGAATGGCTCTTTTGTCCAGACACAATTTTTAGCAATTTTACGTGTGTAATACATCCATGGGCAATTTATAACACAACAAAAACACATAATCGCGCCATATGACCCCTTTAAAGGGATACTTGAGGCAAGAATCAAAATTTCTCCATGTTTTACTCATTTTTACCCTCAATGGATCCTAATTGAATTTAACTTTCGTCTTATAGAATAATGCAGACGGAGCTATAATGCCACGTATCATTTTACATCCAAATGATTATATAATGTAAAGCTAGACAAGGATGACAAAACAAAAGGATGCTGCGTGAATTGCGTTAAATATTTTAACCTTGACCGCCCTTATTATTAGTCACTAGCCAGAACGATCAACAAACACAGACCTGACGTTAACTTCGGGCCAGGTGTGTGTGTGACACTCCCGTGGAACCCTAGTTTGTTTTCTCCGTTTTGCCCCAGGATGTTCTTTATGTAAATACCTGTTGGATGGGACTCTGAGCCTGGAACAAGATGCGTCGCCCAAGCAGCTCGGCAAAGATGCAGCCCACAGACCAGATGTCAATGGCGTTGGAATAGTGCCTGCTCCCCATCAGGATCTCCGGCGCTCTGTAGTATTGTGTGACCACCTCCTGTGTCATGTGACGCGACTCGTCCAGCTCCTCTACTCTCGCCAGGCCAAAGTCACAAATCTGTGCAAAATGAAGGATTATTTACACACTTTAATGGACTTTTAGATATTGGTTAAAATATGTGTCATTTTCATTATAGCATCACATTATGAAATAAAATAATTTGAGAAACAAATAAAGAAGGAGTTGTAAACACAAGGCGCAATTTTAAATCAACCCAAGGTGAAAGTACTCCTGGGTAATAAAAGAGAAAAATAGCACTCACAAATAGCACATCATGCATTACTAACAACCGACCAAAGCAACTCCACACAGTTCATCCCAACGGTTTCATTTGACCATAAAAATATATCCACAAAGTCAAATGTACAAGTTTTTCAAATTAAATATATTATGTTCATCCTCATTTCAATTCCAACATTCTTCCAAAAATAAAAAGTGTCCTCATAATGAATAATGAGGGGAGAAATTAACATATATATTATATAGGTTTTTATTAATCAGCAGGGATGTAACAATATCAAAATCTCTCGCTGCCACTGTGCGATAATACGACATGTATTAAGTCCACCGTACATTATTTTTTGCAATATTTAAAATGATGACTTTTTTTAATCATAACTGTTGCTCAGAGGTATGAGTTATAGTACGAGATGGGTCAACTGACCTAAAAATCCCTTTATAAAATAAAATAATTGCACAAGATGGACCTTGACAAATGTAACATCTATCATTTTTTCTAACTGTAAGGCGCAGAAGATCTATCGTTTCATACAGTCATGTGACCACGATAATATAGAGACAATTGTGCTACTGCGATAACACGATATCAATAATATTGTTGCATCCCTATTAAACAGCCTACTGTAATGTGTTCTTCTACTGTATGAGTACACGATTTAACTAAGGAGTGACAGATATTTTGAATAGCAAATGAACACAAAACAACAATCGTCTCCTCAGTACTCCATATAAATAGCTTTTATGTTCTTTTTTAAACTCAGACACAATCCTGACATGAGAGGTAGCACAGCAAAGACAATTCATTTGAATATTACAAAGCTTTAAAAACACACACAGTTAACACAAAACATATGAACGTACATAACATAATTATTTCCTCAAAGCAGCGCTGAACCTTAATTAGACCCGAGCGCGTTTGATCCCAGGACATGACCGTCAGATAAGGTCTGGCACGTCAGAGCTAAAAGAAGAGAAATGCTCTTCCTTTTCGGAAATGGGGATTAGGGACTAAATGAACCAGCGCATACTAAATGATTCCCTCTCTGCGGCCCAACAGAATGATCTATTCCCGCTCTCCCCTCGAGCACATTTCTCTCGCTGTTCAACTCAGCACGCACACGCACGGAGACTTGCTCTCTTTTTCGTTCTCTCTTTTCTATATCTTCCATATCTCTCCAGTGTTTTCTATTGTGCCTGAGCTCCCTCTATGGGAACCAAATTGAAGATTTATGCCAGGAACCGAGCAGATGAATCAATCCCAAGGGGGTCCTGACCCCCCGGAGCCAAAGATTGTGTGTGTTAGTGTGAGTAGGCAGGCCCTGTGGACCCAGATTTGAGGCGTCTCTGCCTCTCTACAGAAAGAAATGAGTTATAAAGCTTAAAAAAACAACAACAACAGAATTCATGGGCTATAGTCGGGGGTTATATTGTTAAGGCAGCAGGGCGGCACAGACACAAAAGAAGCCGGTTTGAAAGAGAGGAAGGACTCAAAAAAATGGTGAACTACACGACGAACAATGACTAGTTTACCTTAAGTACACAGTTGCTGTTGACCAGAAGGTTACCAGGTTTAATGTCTCTGTGCAAAATACCAGCCGAGTGTAGATACTTCAGTCCTGTGTAGACAACAGATATAAAAATATACATCAGACCGCCATTTTGGACACACACTGTAATGCTTTGAAATGTAATCCTGTTTACACAGAGCACACTTTGGAACCAATGTTTTATTCATTATACTATAGGGTGTAACATAGCGTTGTGTATCTTTAAAACACTAATGTGCGCATTGTTTGCGACACATGGTGGGAAGAAAACGAATAATGTGCAACCATAAACAATAAGTAGATTCTAACCGCACTTCCTGTTGAATTGTTGAAGGGAGGGTGGGATGTAGCCAAGATTAAAGGAAAGGAAGTTGTGTGCGTTATATGCACGTAGGATTTTGGAGAAGACTGACAACTGTGCGTCTGACCACTGCGGATGTGGTCAAAATAGATTTGAAATGAAGGGGTGAGGTAAGAATCTGTCTGTCCCATACAAGACGGAAAAACCCAAAAATGTGTCTTAGAGAAAGTTGATGTATGTGGTACTACATATAGGAAGGCTGTTTGGTCAAATTTGTCAAAATGTTTTTACTACAGACCTGACAAAACTTTTTACTCATTGGACATTCAATTTCAGTCATTCACATTTATGTTGTGCAATAATGTTTATTCATTTTTATGTTTGATATGTTTCTAAAAATGAATGCATGTATGCGCAAGTTCTTATAACTATAAAATTGATATTCATAGTACACAGACATATATGTGACCCTGGACCACAAAACCAGTCTTAAGTAGCATGATATAGCTAAAAATACATTGTATACATTGTCAAAATGATCTATTTTAATTTTTTGTCAAAAATCAATAGGATAGTAAGTAGAGAAAATGTTACATAAAAATATTTTGTACATTTCCTACTTTAAATATACAAAAACTTTAATTTTGGGAGTGGAAGCCACAAAATCTCTAACAAAAGTGCCCGAAGACATGCCAACTCACTAATGCCCGCTCTTTGAGAATTGCCCACTCAGATTTGGTATCTATGTAGAATGTCTGCTTGTCTTACAACTTTATTGGCGATTTTCTCAATATTTTGATGTTTTTGAACCCACAGATTCCTAAATTTTAAACTCGTCAGGTATGGCCCTTTCCTAACAAACCATACATCACTGGAGGTTTGTCCAGGTTCACATATTATTTAAACACAAACTTTTATTCAGCATGCGATTAATCACGATTATTCATTTGACAGGCGTAATTTTATAAAATAAAATAGTTTTATTAATTTTCTATTAGCTACATATAATTACATACATATGACAGAAACTATATATATAAATATCCTTATTTAAAATATATAATTAGATAGCAAAGTGAACTTGTGTGTGTCTGACCTCGCAGGATCTGGTAGAGAAAGACTTTGACGTGATCGGAGCTCAGGGGCTGCGGAGACACGATGATCTTATGAAGGTCACTCTGCATCAGCTCCGTCACCACATAACTGCAGTTAGAGCTATGTCAAGGGAAACAATCATGCCAAAAATAACAGCAGGAAGTTCAGATACAACAGCAACCCTCCACATGATGGACAGTATTATCACTCATCTGAAAACCGTTGATGGAGGAGGAGGTCAATGGGAAATAGGGAGGGGGCATGAAGAAGATTGCATTAAAGAGACAACCTTACAACTTAGAGCTAGTATTATCGACTAACCCTTCGTCCATTTCAGCCATTCGTCCATTTTCATCCATGTTTTTTCATTAAATGTCAACACAGAAGTGATTCTTCAGTTAAAATGATTCACTAAATTCATGAGTCATCACTCAATAGTCTTCTTAAAAGTCACTGCATGCCACGAATATCTAGTAAAATTTAGTTTAGCACAGTTTTGGGACACAGTTTTTGCAATTTCAGACATTTTAAATAAATGATTATAATACATAACTCTTTAAAGGGCCAATTCACCTATTAGCTTCACAGAAAAATAAGATACACTTACTTTCTTTTACACAACACAAAATAAGATATCAAACAACATTGAGTCCCCGTGACTTCCATTGTATGTATACAAAACCATTTTTCAAAATATCTAATTTTGTGTTCCATAGTAGAACGTAGTACAGACTTTGAAGAACATGAGGGTGAATAAATCTTTACAAAAGTTTTTTTTATGGGTGAATCATCCCTTGAATGTAATAAACTACTTTATTATAGTATCCTAGTATATTGATGTAGCAAACTCTTATTTAAACAATTTGTGTATTGTTTAAAAGTTTTAGTCAATTTAAAAATGTAATAAAAATTCAAATTTAAGTAAAAATTTCAATAAAAAAATATGCACAAATTATTTTATATTTGAGCTAAAAAATGGGTTGATCTAAAGGAAGTTTTCTTACTACATAAAGAAGGATGTTATTTGGATCCTTTTGCTTGTCTCTATTCAATGACTATTAAGAATACATTTCAGTTTTTGAACACGTCCTTGGTCTGAACTTTACTTTAAAATGGTAATTTGTATTTTGCATAAACGTCACCTGTAGACACACATCATGACTTGCTCATTTTCTAAAGAATGAACCAAGAGCGATAATCCGGACCAGAGCTACCAGTCTGTCAAAACAAACAACTTTAGCAATCAACACATACGAACACTGGCTCAACATGTCTCCTGTCGGTAAATACAGCGACGGAGAAAGCGTAGGCGGACTTCCTGGCACAGACAAACTGCTTGTGATCTTCCTTTAATAAACACACAAAGACCAGCCGCTCTATGACACCGGTCCAATCGAGCGTTTGCTTGCACACACGGGTCAAGAGACGTACAGCATAGGACACAGGACCCTATATGAGCCTTGATGGATTGAGATCCGTGGAAAAAGCCAATGCAGTCATTTACACTGCAAGTGAGTCAGCACAGAAATAGAGAGAGAGAGCAAGAAAAATTAGAGCTGAGCATGCATGATTGCTTGATCGACTGTCTGCTTCGGGTCCTCCCTCCCAACCTCTCAGCATTTACAGTGACATACAATCTTCTTCCACTAGAAATTCTGAATGAAACTAGTTTTCAGCTACAAGAGTGTCACAACTGTTTCATCCCATCCTTCACTGCAATTGGCACAAATGTTTGAGATCTTAGAAGCTTTTTTGTGACTGTTTTATGGGTGTGTGAGTGGTGTTAAAACATCTATAGACCACTTTGGAAAATGTAAGCACTGGTGCAGAAGAACTTCCGATTTCCTTTTTTATTTCATCTTTTACATCTAACATATATGCAGTTTTCAAAAACTGAAACAGGAAGTTGTTCTTGACCAGCATTGTTTACGTTTTACAAAGTGGTCTATTACTCTATGGAGTTCCCATAGCTCATATGGTGGAGCTTGAAAGTAGAAACACAGCAGATATGAAGGATCAAATTGCATTACTTTCTACGCAATATGACTGATGAATTTCACCCATAAAATCCCATTCACCTACACTGAAGAGAGTATGCAAGCAACATTGAGAATATCATAGGCATGAAAATTTTATTTTTGATTCATTTGACCAGTAGATAACCACTGAAAACTGTCTGAAAATTACCCAGAATGCCCTAGTCTGAACACTGCACGGGCAAGCAGGTCTATTGATGTATAAAATCCCCAAATAGGTCCTTATTGTAACACCATTCTGTTACTACTTTTTACGATGTATTATATTGGTCTTATGGGTTTAAGCACCACATTTTCTCCATCTTTTCTTGCCTGGATTTTCCATGCCCTCCCTCTATCAACAAAGGTAATATCTGTTTAACAGCTCTTCATGGGGTAATAGAAGATCACGCCGCAAAAGGCCAGTATCAGGTCTTTCCTGTTCACTTGCCACATAAGCTTTTCTTTTTTTATGAGTAACTCAGTAATTCTGAGGAAGTACAAACAAACCATTAATCTGGAACCACATTAACCAGAAGTTAACCAGGTCAGTATTATTGTTCTGAAAAATGGGTTACTTTATTACTGAAGCACGACAGGTAAGAAATAAATGACACATGGTTAAAACTCGAAAGTAGACCTGTTGGGAGCTCAAAGCAGACCTCGGAACGATACGCGATAATGGCATGAGAACAGAGGGCTTTTGTCATGTGCCTAATTACCCTCATGCAAATGACGGCTATGCTTGATTGCTTCACTCAAATGCAAATGACACATCCTTCGAGCTCGACTCTAAAGCTGACGTGGAAACGCACACACGCGGGATCTGATCTTGGACTATAGGGAGAAAAGTATGTGGGACTAGCTTGGTTCTCTATGGCCTGTGACTCTCTCGCTTCCCGAATTAGAGTCGAACCCATGTTGTTGGATCATCGTGCCAAATAGCGCAGCTTGACTGTGGGCAGAGGTGGAGAGGCACCTGTGGATTAAAGCTTTTTCCTCTCTCTCTCCAGCAGGATGACTAACTGACATTAGAGAGTTTTAAAAGGAAGTGGATTATACCTACTAAACAGTTACCATGGTGACAAGCAGGACACAAGCTTACACCTGCACATAAAGGGTGACACGTACACGCCCTGTCTGACGCATCGCAGTATATATGTTTTTAATGTAACACATAATAACATATTATATTGTTCAAGCGTCTCCCTCTTTTCTCATTTATCTCCGCTGTCTGCTTTAAAGGGATAGTTCACCCAAAAATTCAAATGTGCTGTTTATTTACTCAACCGCAGGCCATCCGTGACGTGTGTGACATTTTGACTTGAGTAGAACAATTTTTTGGGAAAATACGCAGCCCTCTGTGCTTTAAATCAAGGGAGTATATGAGGGGCACCAGTCTATGAGTTCCTAAAGCACATAAATCCCAAAAAACATCTCCTGGCGACATGTTGCCGTCTTGTGAGGCGAATCGTTCTATATTTTCATAAAGCTGAACGTCATTTTTAATAATATTAGCCATGCTGTACAGCCTCAGCACACGTCCCGATCTTCTTCTTGTAGTATTTTGCGGCCGATGGCATACCAGCTTTTGGTGCCTTTAGCGCCACCACCAGAAAGGGAGTGTTGTGCCACTGCCGCTTTTTTGGAATTATGTGTTTTGGGAACTCTTAGACAGGTTGAGCCCATATACTCCCATTATATGAAGCCCATAGGGTGGCTGATTTACCAAAATAAATCTTCTTTATTGTTCTACTCAACTACAAATGTGACCTACTGCACGGATGACCTGGGGGTGAGTAAATAAACAGCAAAATATTTTTTTCGGGGGAACTATCCCTTTAAGAGCACATTTTGCATTCCACAGAAACCTCCAACCTGTCATTTTGATAGCTTTAGGACAACGTATATGCCATTTAACGCAAACATACACAAACCCACCTGCAAGCACGCACCCGGCTCACGTTGACCTTGCACACAGATCGTACACACAGAAAGGGAGGCTACGCCATGGATGTGGCCGAACATGGCTTTCACAAAGTTGTCTCGCGTAATTGAAAGGTGTAAACGCTGCCAGATGCAGATGGTGAGAGGCGTATTTCACAGCTTTGCTGGGTGCTAATTGACCTGCTCTGAGACCTGGGGGATCCGCTAATTCTGCTGCTACAGTCTTTTCAGTAATTAAACCCAGCGCACCTTGCTTCTGTCAGCCCATTGGCCATCATAGCCTTTTATCTTTCACATCCTGAACTTCCTGCCTCAGCAACAGACCCTAGATCACATTTGGGACTCCTGCACGGCACGCACGAAAGCGAAAGACAAAAAAAACCTGGCAGCAAAAGGGCAACATACCTTTTCCACCGTCGCCCGTATGGTAACAAAACAGAAAAAGGTGTATCCAAAGAAGCCATGCAAGTTCTGTCACTGGAGATGAAAACAAATGATGCCTAATTTTATTGTCATTTCAAAAAATCCAGCACACTCACCCTCCAAGCACGAAAGCATACTGCATTTGGGACGAAACTTCTTCTGCCTATGGCACACATGCACAGAAAACACCCATTGCAAATGCCTAAGCTAATACTCATAGTCTCATTGGAATCTGGATATATTGTATAAGCACCTTGAAATGTCAGTGCACTAAGGGCACTGATACTTGTCTGCAGTGATGGGTGACGTGTGGCTTTGTGGTTACAGATCTGGGACAGGTGTGTAAAAGAGGTCATAGGTTGAAATCACACAAATGAAATCTAAAAGCTGTCACCACAGTGATTTTTTTTAAAGAGACTTGAAGGAAAAGTTCATCTTTTATGAAAATATATACGTTACTGCAACAAAAATATTTTTTCTTCACAATAAAAGTCGTACAGCGCTAAATAGGATAAATAAAAAGTCATGTGACTCAGGTTCGACTTCGAAGGAAAATAAACTATTCCTACTTTAGTAATAATTATTTAATTTATTAAAATACACACCACCTACAATATGCTACAAAGTCTGCAGAACACAAATAAAAATAAATGTAAATACAGTAAACAAGCTTTTTGGCTGAACTGGTCCCTTAGAGGACCAGTTTTTATTTGAAATTTTTGTTAACAAAATGTGACTTTGGAACCTTAATCGATGAATATGTTTTAAGTTTTGCGATTTGTTGTTTTGTTTTGCATTTCCCCGCCACCATACAATAGTATCCCAGAACTGTTTGGTTACAAACTTTCTTCCAAATATCTTTCTTTGTGTTCAATTGAACAAAGAAACAAATACAGGTTTGGAAACTAAGTGGCCATAACCCTAAGTTTCTGCATATCTGTAAATCTCATGTTAATCTTGAGTACTTACACAATAGTATCACACCCTTCAAATATCCATAGAGTCTTTAGTTTGATCACATTTATAAAAGACATATAAAGCTGTACGATTATTTCCAAAAACCTACGACGTGTGCAGGGGGGATGGGGGACAGAACTAAAGCACGTGCGCACCCATTGCCAACAAAACAAACATTTGACTCAGTTTCACTTTCCGCGTGTGGTTCATGTCCGACATCTTTTAGCTCTGGAGTCACACGCCATCTATTAGTTTACCCCTTTATATATCATCCATTACTAAAATGCCGTGAACAAACATATACACCTCAACTTCTCTCACTATTGCAAGAGAAACGAGCTGCAGGCCCACAGCACAGCCAATCTTGACGAAGCGCAGCCAATCTTGACGGTAAGCAGGTCTTCCTATCACTCGTCGGTTGATGTGCGGGCGTGCTTTTCCGGGAGAATAGTCCAATAAGGGACTAACAACAGTTGTTACGAAACAGATTTTCATGTTCGAAAAAAACTTGTAGGATCGCTTGGGTAGTGTATCGAGCACAAAAATACTACTTCATACGTCCAATTAATTTCTTGACAAGTTAACCATGTCAAGCATAAGAAGACTGCACATTTAAAATTGCATTGAAGATAGAATGCATGAAACACCGTTGCATGCCACCTTTAATAAAACTCACACAACCTAGCCACTCTAGCTAAACACAACAAGCAACACAGCGAAACAGTATTGAGTCTGTGGACAAAAAGATTTTCTTGACATGCCACTGAGAAATCCACATCCTCTAAAGAGAGCAACCTCGCGACAAGCCTATCAAAGACGGAGAATGTGAAATTAAGAAGCTCGACTTGTGTTGAGAGAAGGTTGCTTCACTTGACTTTCTGAGTTGACTTAACAATTGATGCATAATAGGTCATGCGAGCAGCTTACTCAGAATCTTTGGCACCTAGTGACTGAAGCCAAGCATAACCATTCTTGCTATAAATAGACTGTTAAGACTGCGCCGAGATCCACTCGCTCTGTGAAAGAGGTCGCAGTGAACGTGCAGAGTTCTGAGAAAAAAATGTTTCCTCTGTGAAACTAGAGGTGATGTGACAGAGCCACGACACAAATGAAGGGGCAACTTTCCTGTCTGTGTTTGTGTGAGCAATCAGAGCTCAAGTATAAGAATGAAAGAGTTTCGAATGGAACCGACTCTTGCTCCATCGTGACACGCTTGTGTTCTAACGTTCCAACAATCTAACATTACAGATTTTTTGGGGTTTTAATTCTGATGGTATTTCTGAAAAATCAGACAATAATAGGCAGTTTTAAGGCTCATTTGTGGAGGTAGCTTAAAAAACGTTTAGCTTGAAGTCTTTCCCCTTTTGATTGTCGATGTATGTAATTTGATTGTACGATAATTTGACTCAAGACGTCGAGCGTAATTCTAAGTGCATCGTTAAGTGACCAAGTGAAAAACGTCATAGTTACATCCGGCGCACATAGCATCCATAGGGAACCGAGCTGGCTGAGACAAAACGCATAAGAGACAGATTCTATTGTTTAGATCAGCCATCCTCATAAGGCGGACCGCGGGCCGGTTGCGGACCTTTGCTTCGTTCCATCCTGACCGCAAGACATAGCCTTATAAACCATTTAAAACATTTGATTATTTCGGTTGTTTAAATTGAGCCGCACGTCTACACAACGGAGAATCACATCACACATACATGAACATTTATGTAATTGACCTTTTGCCGCTATATCCTCTAATATAGAGTCTTTAGGCCAGCCTAAAGACTCATCAGCTAGCATTAATTAAGATTTCAATTTTTAAAATGGCATTATTCAATCAATATTGAAGATTTTGTTGATATATATTTTCACAGAATATTCTTTCTGTAGGATGAATTTGTGTAGAAAACAGTAAAAAGACTTTTGCTGGGTTTTTCACAAGCAGATAGCAACAGAGGAAAGCAAGCACATCTCATCCCAGGGGACTCGGCTATGACACAAATACTTGAGAACAGACGTACCCACACACATACTGTGTCAAAGAAACACCTACTTATTGACCATCCTGTGTATTTTTATACTGGAAAAATTATCTGAGAAACTTTATCTTCATAAACAAATCTTATATCCAATCCCTGTGGAATTGGTTAATAAGCACAGTTTTTTAAGCACAGGCGGGGCATACTAATATTTTGATTTGCTTTTTTTGATTTGCTGCTTGTTACTCTACAGAGAATTTGATTGGACAAAAGACGTGAAGTGCATGATGAGTCATAAATATTTTACGAGCTGAAAATTTGAATGCACTTGTTAAACGAGCTTTTAGTTGATCTTAAGAAGTACGATAGCACTAAGCCAACAAGGACTAAAAGCCTCTCTAATTTCTCTCTAATTTTAATCTTATGAGGCCTTTAATTAGAAGACACCAACACCACAAAGAAAAATCTTCTGAAAGCCCTAAAAACGTAACCATAAGGGGCGCGCAGAGAAACAAAGTAATGGTGGAAAATGTGTTCATAACAAAAACAATGACTGATTATCCAAAACTCTTCCCGCAGGCGTCTGGTAAAATGCAATGCATATAAAATGGCAGCGCGAGCAGTCAGATGAAGAAATAACAGCCATTATGACAAGGAGCATCGAGCACAATTCACACATCAGTCACTCAAAAAGACACCATTCAGCAAAAGATATAATTAGACTAGAATCACAGCCGCCGCGCTCTACGAAATAACCTTTCTGAACAGGTCCAGCGAGACCCCCGGGCTCCCGAGCATGGATTTTGTATTAACATATTATTAGACAGATCTGCACTTTGTTTGGGAATGTGTGTGTGTAAGCGCACATGTTAAGAAACACAAATTTTATGCATGCTTAAGGAAACCAAGGCCTCTCTATAATATAAGGCTCAATACGCTAAGGCGACGACCACAAGGAATGCACTGATCTTTTCTTTCTTAATCCATTCAAATGAGAGCACATAGTTTCTCCTGTGCAATGAGAAAGCGGGAAGATATGAGTCTCTGTTTAATCTGTTGAGAAAATAAATATGTAAAGCAGAACAAAGATAGCGGCAACAGGGGGAACATTATCATGTGGGATATGAATTTTTGTCTCTGCACCTGTGTGTGTAAAAGCTTAATTGCATATTATACAGGCAGACTTTAAATGTAAACAAACCTAAAAAAAAATTCATAAAACTGCTATAAAAATTATATAAAGAATTACACAAGTGCAGGTGGAATCCGCAGGCTTATTTCCCATTTATGACGCTAATTTTAGGGAAATGCAACGGCACATTAAACACACTACATTGTACTGTATGTCTCTCAGTGTTCTCGAAGCCAAAATAATTATTGTTAAGATGTTGTAAAACGTATGTTGCTTGGCACGTATGATCTCTATTTTCTGGATTAACTCGCCACACGCTATTTGCTAATTCCCTGTTTCTTTCATACAATTCCAAACACAGTGAAATGAAAGCCCAATCCAGACCACAGCACGCGGTCACGCTGCATAAGAAATGCAAAAAATTCAAAGCGCTGGATAAATCTCCCGGCTAATTAACACAAAGGCTTTTTGTTCCTGATTTTGAAAAAGCTAAAATTCCAGCTAATTTAGGAGGACGAGTGTCCAGCTCCGGATCATAAAACACACTCGGTATTTGAAAGATCTTCAAAAAAAAATTGGAAAGTGGCTTACAGAGAGTGCATATCGGGTGACCGGCTGAGAGCGGCAAAAGGGTAAAGCGTGTAATTCCACTGATTAAATTATACACCGAATTATTAAGATGCTAGGGATGCCTTTAGTGTCATGCCGACCACATGTAGGAAATATCCAAGTGGCGTTTGTAAATGAGGCTTTAAGAGTACGATGTCAGCTTGTTTTAACATCCATCTGTAATATTACATTCCACTAGAACAAAAACCATTAGGCAATGGAAAGAGAAACGGAGAATAGCAAACAAGGCAAAGCGGTTAAGTGGCCCTCCATTCACCCTGTACCTGTGATAACCAGAGAGCAAGCATCCTGAATGATAAGACCAGACTCCTAGAAAACTGCTGCCACAAAAACACTTACGTACAGCACGCCATGAGCTCTCAAACAATAATTTTCAGCTTGATCCTACTTTAGCAACCAAAGAGAGAAGAATATGGCAGCAACTTAAAACAAGCCCTAAACCAAGACCTGAATTGCCCCTTCAGCACTGGGGCTCTGTAATCTATAAGGTATTGTTTCTACTGCCGCTTGCAATTTTCAAGGCATTTTTGAGCTGGGCAGAAATTTGTCTCGGCAGAATTGCCTCAGATTGAAAAAGATGTTCAAAAGAGTCACGGTCGTATTTTTTCCGTTTGTACAATGGTTATGATCAGACATGGGTGAAATTATTTTATAATTTACTCACTCTCATGTCATTCCAAACCTGTGTGACATTCTTTCTTCTGGAGAACATGAAAGATGATATGTTAAATAATGTTGGTAGCCAAACATCACTGGACCCCATTGACTTCCAGTGTACGGTAACAAATCCACTACTTTGTCTTTAAAATGTCTTTCATGTTACAATCAGTCATATGTAGGTTTCAAATGACACAAATCTGTCATGACATCATTTTTATATTTGGGTGAACAATTCCTATGTCCCCAGCAAAAACAAGACACTTGGGGTGCAATAAATACACGACCATTTCAACTAATAACGGTGCTAAATTAGTTCTTTGACACATGTGCCAGAAGTGACTTTCTATGTCAATTTATAGAAGTATGAAAAAATACACTAAAACATTTAGTATAATTCATTCTTGATTAAAGAATTAAAAAAGTAATACATTTTTAAAGCTGGAGACTAATGCCTTAGGTCAAATCGAAGCCATTAACTTTCTTTTAATCAATCTGTTTAAAATATCCATCTTCATCAATCTTACATCAAAGCGTAAGACACACTGTCTTCATGTAGGTTTCGGGGCGGGAAGAAGTAGGGAACACCCACTTTTCACAAGTCACATGCTTTATAATAACATGGGTTGGTCATAAACACTAACCATCTAACAGTATCGCTAATTTCTTTACGAGTGCATCACTATAAACAGCCCTATCCAGTTTCACTGCATTAGCAGGGTAACAACACAAACAATAAGAGATTTATCTTTTTGACAGCTGCTGGTAGAGTATTTCTCAGTTTAGGATACATTTCCTCGAAGTAGTCAATGTGTGGAGGTTGAAGAATATCCAGAGCTGACAGCACCTGCAGAGGAACAAAGACACAGTGGCATAGGTCAGCTGTGACGGCAGTGAACGTGGGCCCTGTCACCAGCCTTCACATGACATTGTTTCCCAGACACCAGCAGCCCGGGGAGAGCCAGCGAGGGGGCTCCGGCTGACGGCACCATGGGGACGGCACGTACATAGCGAGAGTTAGATAACACTGAAGTAAGGGGAGAGATGGGGCTCACATTATCGTGTTTGAAGAAACAGAGCATCTTCAGCTCACGGAAAACCCTCTTGCAGGAGACGAGGTTTTGGAAGACGTTGGGCATCTTTTTAAGGGCCACCCGTTTGCCATCTCTGGGGTCTGTCACCGACCTGAGGAAAAAAGATGAGGGATTAGTGATAAGGCTTGAAGAAGTTTGACTAAATACTCTTTTATGAATGTGAAACTCTTTCATCAGTAGCAATATAGATTAAAAATATATGTATATTTTTACTTTTTCGAAGATAAAAACAAATCCTAACACTAATTATCAATTAATAAATGTATTTATTATTAATTTATGTATTTGATAAATTGAAAACAATATGAAAATATTATACATTTATAATATAAAATATAAAAGAATGTAATCCATAAACTTTATAATATCTTAAAACATTGCTCATACATCAATCAAGCCGTAAAATAAGGGAAACTATGAACCTCTATATGAGATCTTTTATTGCACCAGCAAAATTACCATAAACATCACAAATATTCAATATGCTTTGCTCTGATAAATGAGTGTTTTTATACTTCCATCAAAAAATAAAGAAGCGAGAGATGATCTGTTGATAAAAAGGCAAATGCTAAAGAACCTGCAGTAACTGATGTTAATGTGAACAATTTTGTCATCCTTTTTATGAGAAGCTCAATTTGACCTTACTGAAAGATGCCAATTGATATAAAGTGCCTCTTGTTCTCTTTCTCTGACACGAGCGCATCCTCCATCGCAATGTTAAACACATAACACAAATGTAGCTATCATTTCTACAGCAGAGTTATTTCAACATGCCGCTGTGCACCGCCACACCTGTGTGCCTTTCAGTTTTATGCATCGACTAAAATAAACCCATAAATGATTTTCGCGTTCATGATTGGATTGGTTAACATTAATGACTCAGAAATGCAGCTTGTTTTCATTCACAGAAAACGTCAAATGCAAAAGCATCTCATTTCAAATAAAGAGATATGAATACATTTAAAGTTGTAGCAAGACCCTAAATAACAAATAAATAAATGCAGTCCATTATTACACAGGCTATAGTAAGGCACCATAAGACCAGACACAATATATATACCATATGTACTGGCCTTATTAGACTATTAGGGGTTTTCTCCTTTTATGTACCCTGCATACAGGCTTGGAACAACATGACTATGAATTAACTATTCAACACACTTAAGCTTTTCTCCGACACAAAATGCTCAAGCTGTTTTTTGTCTCACAATAAATTGTCTCAACCTAAACCTCAGAGGTACAATAACTGTGCACAAATAAGTGTGTCCCTATACACTACATTTGAAACAGTATGGAACATTCCCAGTGAAAAACAAATCACGCTCACGCAAACCCGTACTAATGTTTTATCTCACTACAGATTGAAACAGCCATCACAGCGTAACACAGCTGTACAACATTCTGAAGATACTACAATATTACTAAGTGTTGAAAAAAATCACGCACAGTCATGTAGAGCCATTGTCTACAAGAGAGAGTCTGATACAGAAAATAATTTCATTCTAATTCATTTAATCACTGGTGTCACAAATGTCCTATAAAAATCAAATTTATGTGTGTAGTACGTCCTGTAAACATGATCTACATGAGAAAGAGACTATATAACTACATCCTGATACAAGGAACGAGAAGTGCCGGCTCTGTTTTCTGTGTACGTGAGTAAAGAAATAGCAACCCACCACAGGAATGAAGAGGAACGGAGAAGCGACTGAAATATATTAAGCATTAAAAAATGAATGAGGTGTTTATTCGGGGTATGAGGAGAACATTGATCGACAAAATGAATGATTAACAGAAGGGAAGGTCTCTGGAGCCTGAACCATCACACGCACAAACACTCTCAGACACACTGCCGGGTCCAAGCATGTGATTCATGAGCTGGATTAGACAACAGCGAGAGAGAAAGATAGAGAGAGAGAGAGAGAGAGATATAGAGAGGGAGAGAGAATGAGAGAGAAAGAGAGAGAGAGAATGAGAGAGAATGAGAGAGAAAGGGAGAGAAAGGGAGAGAGAGAGAGAGCGAGAGAGAGAGAGAGAGAGAGAGAGAATGAGAGAGAATGAGAGAGAGAGAATGAGAGAGAAAGGGAGAGAGAGAGAGAGAGAGAGAGAGAGAGAGAGAGAGAGAGAGAGAGAAAGAGAGCAAGAGAGGGAGGGAGGGAGGGAGGGAGAGAGAGCGCGAGAGAGAGATAGAGGGAGAGATTTTTCTTTGATTAAAAGGCTTACACTGAAATACTAAACACTGTCATCTCTCCTCAGTGTCAAAACAAGGGGCGAAGGCAGGAAATGAAGACAAAGTTTCTTGAGAAATAGAGCAAAAAAAAGAAAAGACAGATTTGTATAGATGAACACACTGAATGAAATTGAGACAAACAAAGCAATAGAGTTGACGAAACCGCTAGGCATCCTATAGGGCCAGTGCTGGATTTCAATGTGTTAATCAGGAAACAAATATCAAAACATCGTTGTTTACAACTCTTCTGCTTTAGAAAATCACTGTAACAATATGACTGTATTGTGATATCAAATGCCTTTAAACTTACAGTTGGTTAATTTTGTGTGCTTTGGCCAGTGCATACAAATATTGACATAATTATAATATTTTCATATTATTATAAAAGTATTATTTATACAATATTATCAAGAAATATTATCATTATCAATAATATATCTGTAAGATGGTTTTAAATATCATAGTTATTGTCAATACCCGTTTGATGTATATTAAAGTATATTTAAACATTTCTATAAGTAAATTGAACATTGTTATTGCACATTCAATAAAAGTTCGAATTTTTAACAGTAAATATTGCATAAACACCGCAAAGCTATTAAAACATTGCTACGTATAAGCGCCCTGACATGTCCGATAAAATGAAGTAACCTTGAGTCAGGACAATCTGTTTGTCCAACCAATGAAACACAATGGGAGTGTATGGGAAACCTCTCCTTAAAAGCGTTCATGTTCAATATTTTCATTTTTCAATGTTTAACAAAATTCATATTTGTATAAAAACAATTCAATTCCATTTTTTTTTTTTATGTAGATTATTCTTGGATTATTGACTGTTTAGAGAGCGACAAGAGTGAAGTGCATGGGGGAATTGTAATTTAACTCATTAAAGCCATGTCAGCAGGTCTGCTGCAACCCCCCTCTCCCGCTGTCTCCAGGTGCCAGAAAACGACAACACGGCCACGTGAGCCCGTCTGACGCCTGCACCCGAGCTCCCCCGGCAACTCTTCAGAACACGGACACACATAAAGCACTTCCTGGAGATAGCAGAACAAGACATCTAAAATAGACAGATCTCCCTCTTGTTCTCCTTCCGTCTCTCCTTTTCCACTTTTAATCACTGGCTATTCACAGATGAGAAGCTTTTGAAAGGAGAACGATTACCTAAGTACTTCAAACATGTTTTTTTTCTTTCTTTAAAGATCACATGCAAATGTACTCTATAAAAATATCCCTTTTTAACATCTTGTTTTACTTGAGTGAGGGTTGATTTAAAGGGCTCATCGGATGAACATTTTCAACAAGTTGGCATGATTTATTAGGGTCTTAATGAAAACATATTTTGCTCAAAAACACTCAACGGTTGTGTAAACGACACACTTTTTGCCTTGTCAAATACACCTATACTCAGAGCTATGTGCACGGTTAACCGCGGTTACCACTAAATCCTGATGAAACCGAGCTGGCTGCGAGGTTGAGTCGCTTATAACGTGCATGTAAAAAAGCAACACCCGTCAAACATGATCATTATAAATATACTTTATTATCATGAAAATACCTGAGGAGGCTTGAGGATCAGTGATAAAAACATGCTATTTCCTAGAACTACTAGAACTACTGTTCGATGTCTTCTTCTGCAGTGCGTATTTGGAGTTTCTTCACGAGAGCGCCCTCTGGCTTTCGGATGCACTACCATTTTACCCTATTTCACTCACAAACTGTGCATACATCACGTGACGTATATTTTCGGTTAATCGGGCAGATGTCTACTGACAGCAACCCGTTTTGGTATATATATATCCGTAAATGCTAATGAGTTATTGTGCAGCCACCCCACCTCCATCCGGCTGACTGAACCTGATTTTCTTCTTGAAGAATAATGCTGTCTGAGTTATAATACCACGCATACTACGTATACACATAATGTTTTGCAGCTCCAAAAAGTCCATCCATCCATCAAAGAACAGCTCCGTGGTCTTCACAAAGATCCGCTGCAGGAGAACAAGAGGCTTGTTTTTCCGGCAAATGACGCAGGCGCGTCGTTACTTCCTTTGACGAAAACGGCATTTTTCGTTTTCAGCCAACACAAACACCGCCTGCTCTGGACGGGAGCTTTCGTGACCATCATTTAGTGGAAAAACAAGCCACTCGTTCACCTGCAGTGGATGTTAGACATGTTCAATAATAGCGTTGTCAATATGAATATTTCTCTAAAACAAACGCATCGATTCACTTCAGAAGACCTTTGTTACCCCCCCCCATTCATTCCCATTTAGGGGCAATTCCGGCGTTATCAACTTTCAGTCAAAACTATTTTACAAAAAATGTTTACTCACGACTTTTCTATTTTAAAAGAATGAAAAAATTAATGCGTTATGGATGTGACAAAAAAGTGTTTAAGAGCAATTAAGTATTTCTGTGAATGAAAATGTGCCATCAGAAGCATACACAATCAATTTAAATTTGCCCCCTACCAAAAATAGTTTCCAAGTTGCATTTGTCATCAGCATGTACATTGACCAACAAACTAATAGTCCATCCCCTGTGCAATTATACAATTACATTGTTTTCATGTAAACACCAACTTGCGAACTTGATCTACGATATTATAAAATAACTTCTTGGATGCAAGCTCAAGGTGAAAAGTGAACTTTCTCAAAGCAAAAAAATACTGTTGAGAAAAAACTCAGTGCTGTAAAAACGTCTTGATTGAGCGAATCATCTCATGAATACTACAAGAGCTGAATTCTTGTCTCAACGGATATTGATTCTCCTCGGCTAATTCATGCAGATCTGTATCACAGACAAATTGCCCCGTTTTGTATCAATATAATAACAGTCAGTGCAAACAACAACAGGCTGATGAAAATCTCGCCCGAAGCACGGGAAGGCAAGCCATGTCACAAGTTGTACTTAAACGGCCTGGGCCGATTCTCGCTGGAGCGTATCTCATGATAAAATGCCAATCAGAAGTATTTCTTTGAGGATGAATGTTTGAATTTGTGCAAAACCTATAGAGATCAGCCTGTAATCTAAGGCCAGCCAGTCTTTAAACATGCCATTGTCTGGCTGTATATCAATATGGTCGATGTTGAATGATTAAAGAATCGTCTATATTTTGGAAACCCAACAAGATTTCAGGGCGCTGGCAAACACACAGTGAGGATGTATTTTCGAAGCGGACAAACATGCAGGGCTTCAAGACAACAAATACAGTCTTTCAACCAATTCAGAGAAGAAAAACGTTCTGCTTTTTTCCACTGTAGCTGACGAGATTGTCTTCTAAGTGTTTGGTAAATTGCTCAGCGCTTTGCGAGCGTGAAGGCACACAGCACACTGCTGACAGCCCTGGAGTCTATACTGTGATTGTAAAATTTTTCTCTCAAAACAAAACCCGTTCGGAAAACAGAAGTCTCTGTTCTGTGCACTCAGAACGGCACTTCAGATTTCTGCGCAAGTCAATGAAATGGTGGGTCGAGACCCAAAAATGACTCATAAGTCTGTTTTGAAGGGTCGCTCGCAGACCGCAGAAAAAAACGCTGAATGCCAATTATAAAAACATGGGCAAATTCAGGACAGTACAACAAATAAGCCTATCATCCACTTGCAAAAAAAGGGTAAATTCCAGTACAAACATTCTCTTCCTGAAAAATGTATACTTATGACACTGGTGCATAGTTATGACAGGAAAATGAAGAGGCTAGTTAACATTTATTTTGGTTGACATCAAAGGCTGCGTGTCAAATTGAATTCTATGGTATTTTTCCACAAATTCATCTGCCACTTGGTAAAAGTCAAAGAACTTGCCAATTTGAAGAGTTTGCGTGATGTTCTCTCATCCCAGAAAACCACAAACAAAACCGTATTAACATAGCCTAAAATACATTAAATGTGGGTTAACTAGCAACAAAGCTAAATCTGGTTTAATGTCAACCACAATGTGTTCATGTGGTGAATTATTGGCTGTTGAGCGCATGAAAAACAAGCATGTACAATAAACAGTTTTGGGTCGGCACCTAAAGACGGCATAAAATCAAAATTAAAAAATTATATATTTTTTAAGGAATATTGTAGTGTTGTAAGTAACTTATCTATACACTTCTTCTTTTTGATTAATGCATCCTCATAATCTTTAATCAAAAACGTTGACCTCCTCCCTCAAATAGACCTCTCTTTACTTTCGGTCACAAGGGCAGGGCACCAATAACTGACTGACCGCAAACTTGCATTCAAATCTGCCTCAATTTTGCTAGCAACGGCCAACTTTCAACGATCCAATCAGTTCTCGATGGACGAAATCAAGTAGCCACATTACTCGGATATACGTCATGATACGAAACACTTGAAGAACACAGTACTGGCGTCTACACAGACCAAAGCAGCAGAAAAATAATTATACAAAAACATAATGCATAAAGATCCAAAATTGATTAACCAGAGACAGTTGGAAATACACTAAATATACATTTTAGATTTAGATTTTGATAAAAAAAACAATAAACCACATCCTTATTCCCACCCATAACTGAAACTGATAGACAGTTTTCAAGATATGTTTTTCATTTGGTAAAACAAAGATGGCCACATAATGGACTGACCTGCCTTAAATGGACTTGAATAAAGTCAAAATCAAGATCATAATTTACAGCTTATTTAATAGCATCAATAATTAATGGCCTGTCGAAAGTGAGTTTCGAAAGATGACAGGAGCTCTTAGCACATTAGAATTCATGAGCACCAATTTTATGTGGAACTAGACATTGTTGATCTAAGACAAATTTATTTGAGATCAGTGAATGATTTGAAAATCTGCTTTTTAACCTCCGGGGAGGATCCTGTGATTTGAGAGTTTTTGGCAGTGCCACTCAGCTATCCATTCTCAGTTACTTTGATTTTCTAAATTAATCTACACGAGCTGTCCTCTTTCCCGACCCTCTCCACAGATTCTTCTCCTTCCACCTTAAATAACCGCAGTGTCTGATCCGGTAATACACACTTCCTGTCAAAAGGGTGAAGATAGAGACGCTGAGGGCCAGAGCTAAAACCGGCACGTCAGGCTTTGTTCGCGTCAGAGTCGCTACTTACACCGACTGTTTAACACCCCTGGAGATGGGGGGGCAACGAAAGGTTGTTTCTGAATTAGACTAGCAAGGTTCAGCATATGTTTGCATAATGAATCAAAAGCAGATCATGTCAGTTAATCTGAAGGCCCCGCACGCTTCATGCGACACTTCCACAAGACTTTAGAACAAGAAGCCATTGTGAAAGTTCTTTACCTTCGACTTCGTGTTGGTTACAAAACTTTCTTTTGAGCTCCAAAGACAGCAAATAAAGACCAATGTAAAAAGAGAATAGCAATTTAATCGGACATTAAACCCTTTGCTTGAATGTACTGTAAAGTATCTATATAGTTCGATAAACATGCAAATTTAATAAAATCATTTAAAAATGAAATCTTGTTTAACCATTTAAATGTTCCACCGTAAGGTTTTAATTTCAAATTGACATTTACACTTCCATTCAAAAAAGTGCAGATATTAGACTGAATATATATTTAAGTCTGTTTGTGAAATATATAGGGAAAGATTGTCTTTCATTCACCTTAAAAACACAAAATGCAAAAAATGTAGGAATTATAAAATCAACCTGTACTTTATGAAACAAATTAAACTTCTATTAAAATTTATATTATTATGCATTAGGCGTGGGACGGTATGAGATTTTGACGGATTTCCAAACTCAAAATATTTGGAACAGTAGTAAACATGAACAGTATGTCAGGTTAAATCAGTGCTTCCCCAACATTTTGAAAGCATGGCACCCCTTTCTAGTCTTCTTTTGAATGCATTTCAAGTAATTAAACTTACATGCATCCATCCATACGTACATATATACACATACACTTTGAGGTCGCACAGGTTAAATTAAGGGAGCAAGGTCGCATTTTCTAGCCCGGGCACTCCATCATGCAAATTGCATGAAGATTTTGTAATCTCGTGAGATCTCCTGCCACGTATTTTACAATCCTTATTAAAACGCCTTTCAAATGTCAAGACTACAAGCAGACTGCCTGGAATCCTGAAAATCTTAATCGATGTTGAATAGCCCCACCATCTGTGGCAGAAACCAATGCACCTGTCCCACACTACACAGCTATTTAAATACATGTTTTTAATCGCATATAGTGGCTTCGACCAATCGTTTTCTAGCTGGCAGTAAATTAAGGTCATTGACCCAGTTATTAAAGAAATTAACAGTGTTAGAGAAACATAACAATCTCAGCATGCCCAACAAAGCAGCGCAAAAAAAAAAACGTGCTCATGGTCTCTCTCACTCACACACGCTTTCTTATATCTAATCGGACCATAAATCAGATTAAGCAGGTGATTTTGGTGACATCTTCAAATATTGACGCGAGACGCTCTATCACAGCAAAAATGAGAAGACGGGATTATTGAAGATTCGGAAGCCTCCTCATATTTTATTTACTATCGCAAGCTTCTAAAACGAACTTGAATCAAACGTAACACAGCAAATAATCGTCGCTCTTATTGTAACAGATTTTGAAATGCCTGGCCGTTAGCCCAAACTCTCTTCAGCTCATTTTTGATTTAAAGCGCTTTTACCGAAACAGACAGTAAAGAGGAGGCAGAAAATTATTGAGGGAAGAACAGAGTTCTTTGAATTGTTAGGCAGGGATTCAATTCAATTTGGATTCAGTGACTCACTACTTGTCTCCAAAACGATTCATGAATCAGCAAAAACTCATTCCCAAAACATTTATGAATGTCAGGTTCCGACAAATTGCTTCAAAAGAGCACAAACAATTTTACCACAGAGCAGCAAAATGTCAATTGGGCTGGTATTTGCTGATGAACGCTGTCAACTGATGGCTGTATTCTAGATAGACATTTCACATTTATAATGTAAGGAATACATCAGATCTGGAGACTTACAAAAGATTCTTTAGCTTCACATGTAGCGAGCTCTTTATGGCTCTGGCTTTACAGCTGTTAAGAGAATCAGTGTATTATAGAAGCCCGCGGGGCAACGACAAACAACCGGCTATCTGAAAAAAGCCTCTGATCTCCATCTTAATTCATCTTTTCTCCCTGTTGTGTTCCCAGAGCGCGGTCACCCGGTAGAAAGACATTGCACACAAATTTGTAATGGTATTAGAGCTGTAAATAACAGAAACAATTCACACTACCTTGTTGTTCAAATGAAAAAAGGAAGATCATAATAAAGGGGAGGAAAAAGAGAAAGGGAGAGAATAAAAGGGAAAAAGATAAATAGTTTCTAATCTGCAAAAGGTTAAATGAGCCTATTGACTGCATCTCTCTTGACAAAAGACCAAAGAAATCACACCCTTTAAGAAGAGACTGTAAACGTGGACATCTAGCAGTCACAGATACGTGCTTGAATGAGCACAATACAGAGAACGATACTGTAAAGTCTCCCCGTGTGCCATTATTGCCTACAATGCTGGGAAAAACTATTACCGCGCAAATGATTCTCAGAGAAAAATAATTTAATTGGTTCTCTTGGTTCCTTTCGAAATATGATTTTAGGTAATGGCCATCGAGGTGGAACATTCGATTGAAATGACAAGTCATTCCCTGTGTCACGGCTGCTAAATGACTATTTTAGTTCAAGAACATGTGCCACCCTCACGTAGCTTATATTTTTAACATGTGCTGCAAATGTAAACCTGGGAGTGAAGAATATGGAAATGGCGTTGTTGAAAATGTGTTAACAGTGTCATTTTGAATCCAGATAGAGATGAATGCTAATGTGTCTTTAAATAATTAAAAATAACATGAACAAGGTTCTTCTCAGAAGGTAACCGTATTTTTTTTCAACGACCAAGAAAACAAAAAATGGCTCAAAGCTGCAATGCCTCTCTATCGCCATCTCTGTTCAAGACATACAATTGCAAATGACTTATCTTTACATGGGTTAAAGTCAAAGGACATCAAACTGACAAAAAATAATTTTCGTTTATTTTGAACCTAAAACAGTAAAAGATTGTAGCTTTAAAGGAGATGTTGAAGAATGTAGTTAACTGGCATTGGTTATGAGTCAGTACATTAGAAGTGAATGGGTGCCGATGCTGATCGGCTACCAACTTTCTTCCAAATATCTTATTTTTTGATCAGTGAAAGAAAGAAAGTCACACAGGTTTGAAATGACAAGAGGGTGAGTAAACTATGTCAAAATTTTCATTTTGGGGTGAACGATACATAGAAAACACACCCAGACAAACACACCAGTGCTACTATCGATTAGAGGGAGATGCTGGAGACCCACGGAGAAGATAGCACATAATTGATTATTGTGTGCCCTCTGATTTAGCGACTGAGAAACAAGCAGACAATGGGAGGGCCATTGGAAAAAAGTATCAATTTGAGGGGTTGGTATTAACCGTACGGGGTACATGAAAGCGTTTCTCTAATCCATTCTCACTGTTATTTGTTTTGTTCCTTCCAACCAGAATCAAATATTTTATTTCATCTCCCTTCAAAGCACCCCAGAGGATGAGAAAACAAAGCTTGCGTAGAGCGAGCGAGAGAGGGAGAGCAAGCGAGCATATGCACAGTAGCTCTCTGAGGACATTAAATACAAAAGCGCCAGGGTCCTTCACCGATCCCTGTAGTGTAACTGGTGCAGTTTCACATAGAGCGACTTCACTTTACATTCAGCTAAGCTATTAAATGTACAGAAACTGATCTTACAGGGTGTGCTATGTGTGCCAAATACTTTTTTCCGTCATGACATTTTTGCAAACAGTCATTTTGCAATTGCATTTGATAACATTAGTGGAGCAGACAATGTATACCTCACCTTTAACAAACTTTACTTTTAGCAATGTAGTCGAATTATTCTTTCACATCAAAACTGTCCTCAGCAATTCAGACATTTCCTAAGGTCAACCTGCAACCGCAAGCTTATAAGTGAAACTAGACTGATTCTGATGTACATGCACCTCTGGCTATACTACTCATACATCGAGTATTTGTGCATGTTTGTGGATGAATGTCCCAAGGGTCACAGTCAAGCAGCTGTAACCAGCGGCACTGCTGTGATGTGCTCTGCGCTATCGGTCCCGCATGCCTATGATGGGAGGAACACAAGTGCGCCAAGCCAAGGGCAAGTCCTGCATAACCACCCCCCCCGGCCGCAATAAAACTGTCTCACATTCCATGCAACCCTGCCCCCAACCATACACCGTCCTGCACAACCCCACTCAGCCCCTCAGGTAAACCCGCTCAAATAGGATCAGAGAGCTGGAACATATGGTGACCAATAACAGCATTAATTTGGAGAGAGGGATTATCAGGTTGAAAGAAAGTAGTGGGGGGCGGCAAAAGTAGTCATAACACTCATGAAGGAAAGCTTGAACTGGAGTACAGCTAACTAGCTATGAAAACATGGTTAGTTTATGGTGAATATTTTGAAGAACGTTGGTAACCAAACAATATTGGACCTCCTGTCATTGTATGGACACAAAATCACAGAGACATTTTTCATTATATATTTTTTGTAGAAGAAAGAATCGTATTGTAACACTCCCGTCGGTTCCGAGTTTAGTTTTCCACGTTTTTGCCCCAAGGATGTAATTTCGACACACTCCCTCACCTGTCCCTCGTCATTTTCCATGCACCTGCCCTTCATCAGACTTATTAACCGGACATCAATTATACTCTGCCTGTTCATGTGTTCCTTGTCTAGTCTAAAATGTAACTGGTGTTTGTATTGCTCCTCCATGGTCTTGTGTTTCCTCGTGTTCTATACGTGATACGTGGAGGACTTCATTGTACTGAGCCAACAGGTGAGTTGGGAGAATCGTTCTTTAAAATTGTGCTTCTTGATGGGATGATGATTCCCATTGGAATCTGGCACCCGAGTTCAAGAACAGACCAATGGTTGAGTTTATAGATCTTATCCGGTGGATAATTGCCTCTCGCTTCGGTGTGAATGAGACCATACCAGATAAGATCAATCATCATCCTGCCCCGTCCAAACATGCATTGAGCAACCCAGCTCACCTCACTATAACCCCAAAGTCCTTCATCGGATTTGAAGCCCACTGCCCAGCCACCAGAGCCCGCTGCCCAGCTATTCCTCGATGCGGTCCCGTCCGGCCTTCCAGTGTTCTTCGAGCCGGTCCCATCCGGCCTTCCAGAGTCCCCTGAGGTTGCCGCTGTGGCCATCATCGCCTTGGCTTTGGTGAATGTCTGGGCGGTAGAGACCATTCCCGAAGTTTCACCAGTGCTTCACAAGAAGCCTTCCCAGTGCTCAGTCCCTAATCTTTCTAGTGCTCAGTCCTGAAGCCTTCCCAGTGCTAAGTCAAGAAGCCTTTCCAGTGCGCAGTGCTCCCTCACCAGTCCCTCGTCATTCTCCCTGCACCTGCCCTTCATCAGACTCATTACCCGGACATTATTTATACTCGGCCTGTTCATGTGTTCCTTGTCTAATCTAAAATGTAACTGGTGTTTGTTTTGCTCCTCCATGGCCCTTTTTCCTTGTGTTCTTGTGTAAGTCCCTTACACATAAAGAGGTTGTAAATAACATCAGTGTTAAAACTTCTTTTTGGGTTAGCGTTAGAGTCAAATAATGTCAAAACGTAACATTTCCTGCATTATCGTACCAACAGTTCAACCTATAAATCATTATTTCAAGCTTACTGCTGGGGTAAGGTTTACAACACTGATTTTCAGGAGATTGTATTTGCTCAATAACTGTTTTTGTGCATATTGAACCAATAAATTTACAGATTACAGCTTTAAAAAGAATCAGTCAATGAGAGTCATTCATTTGCAACACAGCTCACACTTCAATGTTTGTTCTTTGTTTCTTCTCAAATGGTGGAAGAATACAGACGTACACAAAATATGTAACGGTGATTAACATGAAACAGTAGTAATTTTTAAAGCTGTAAAATCAATGAAATGTCAATAAAAAATTGTAGTAAATCTGAGTAACTCAATTGTGTCTAGTAGAATTCACCCAAAATATTAAGTTTATATTACAAATATAATTTGTTAATTATTTTTTTTATAAAAAAAACTTAAATTATATGTGAATTTTAGAGAAATTGACTGTTGGATTTTAACCATTTTTCTAAATATGTCCCACTGAAAAAGTCAATATAACGGTTTATTTTTGTGATATATACTAAGCCACATATTTACTTTTTTTACATCGTACAATAACTGTTAACAAAGCCAAACGTCACGTCAATCAATCAAGAACATATTTTTATATAAAACTCATTTGGAATTAGAATTGTTTCCTGAGTCCCAAGCATATATCAAACAGAGCCTGTCAGAGCAGAGACAAAACGCCAAAGGATCACGCTCAGTCTGCTTAATGCTGGAACATTTCAGTGCATCATGGGAAAAAGTAAGAGAGCGAAAGAGACTCCGATAAAAGATGAGTTATCATTGGAGGCTGATTGTGGCTTGTTTGGCAGTGAATCGGCATGGTTAATTTCCAGACTGAGGCCCCCGAGCACTCATTACACCGAGTGCCAGTGAAGATTTGGGCTCTGGTTCTAGCTCTGTCCACGCTCTCAGTGGGTGCGTGTTAGCATGTGCCACAACTGCGAATGAAGGTGTTGAATACTGATAACAGTGACTGAGTCACGCCCTGAGGTGGAGAGCTCGGCAACTTCAGTCCTCTCACTCTCTTTTACACTGATGGCATCATGGGCTTTTTTCTAGAGGACAGCTCACACGCATTCGTCAGCCTGTGCCAACAGTCAGAGGGCATAGTACAAGGAAAGTCATAAACTGATAAAATAGATTAGATTTCAAACGTGGAAGCTAAATCTAAATGAGAGTTCCCATTAGGATGTGGTCTAATGTACATTTTTGTTATTTTCAAGCCCATTAGTTGTGAAGGCAGTTTGTTGACACTAGGTTTATATTGTTTATCATATTGTAGATCACACTATTTTTGCTAGAAATTAAACCAAAAATGTCGGTATTAAACTCGCATGGTTATTTTTTGGATAATCTTGTCCATTAAATGATTTACAAAAAAACGATAAATATTCTGTTACTATTCTCTCTAGTCTCTTTTCAAACCCAAAGTCTTCATAACAAATAAGAGTAAAATAATAAGTCAATATAAATATAATAACAAGTGCTGTCAAACGATTAATTGTGATTAATCGTATCCAAAATAAACGTTTTTGTTTACATAATTTATGTCTGTGTACTGTACTGTGCATATTCATTTTGTATAAGTATTAATTTCGGTATTTTGTATTCATAAAAACATAAAGATTCATGCTATTATTTAATAAAAATAAAAAGTAAAAAAAATAATACATATTTATATATAATTTAAATTATTGGTAAATATAAATAAATACTTGTTAAAATTTCCTAAATTAGTATACATGTGTGTATCTGTTTATGAATACAAAATGAATATGCACAGTACACACATATATATTATGTAAACACAAACTTTTATTCTGGATGCGATTAATCGTGGAACTGCACAAAAATAAGTAATAAGTATAGAATATTTATATATGATAATATTATTTTTTTCTGATATGAAGCAAAATCTCTATAAATTTCCAATCACATTTCTATACAGTCGTATATACCGGCTCTGAATGTGGTCTAATAATGCATCGATGTGCAGACCTGAGGTTTCTTGCTAATTCAATTTTAGGGGATGAGGCGGAAAAATCTGTTCAGATAATAACAATACCCCCAATCAGCCTTTAGAGCCACTTAGAAAGACCAAAACATGCTTTACACAAATGGATCCTATTATCTAGGGAGCTTTGTTGAGGATGGTTCCAGTAATGGCACATGCTGTGGCCACTTCCTCCTCGCTTCCATAAGAACCAATCACGCTCAGGCAAGCCAAAACAGAAATACTAAAGCCGCTGATCAAACGTCCAAGCCTGACAAGGCCAAAAACAGGGTGTTGTTTGTTGTGCTGAGGAAATGGATGAAGAGACAGATAATTACACCAAAAGGGCCACTCCCACCCCTCCATTCCACGACTTCCTATGGTCCCTCATTGCTTTTGATTATTGTGCACAAGTGCATTTTTTTAGAATCAGCTATTTGAGGGTTGCTTGAAGGACTAGATGGCTAATAGGTTTAAGGAAAGCGTCTGTAATTGGGCTGATTTCAGACTCGCCTGACGCAGATCGGACAGGTTTCTCAAGAGGGTGTTTACGTAGGACACATTCTTGAATTCAATAGCTAAACCGAACTAATCAGAAATCAGGAATGTGGTTTGAAAAGCTGGGACTATTTTTAACTTGACAGGCATCTTGAAAACCCAGCGTAAAAGTATTTTACAACATTAGACTTATATCACTTCGGAGGTAAACACACTGGTCCAGAAGATCTTCCTGTTTCATTTTTTTGCAATACACAAACGTTTGAACAGAATACAACCAACAGACCATTTAAAATTGAATCAAATGTTTAGCATATATTTCAAAAATATTATTAATATACATGTAAGATTAATAACATTGTACTAAATATATAAAAACTGAAACCGGAAGTGCTTCTAGACCATCTGGAGATCGAAATGATCTTATGATTCATGAGTTAAGGGGTCAGTTATAAGTTTCCAAGTGGGTTTAACGTAATTTCACTTCAATTCGAACAGATAAACGTACGCAAAGTAACCCGCAGTTTTATCTTTCAAACAGAGATGATCGTATTGCCGCTCTAAAAGACAGCTTTACAAACATTTTTCAAAGTGTTTTTCTTGTGCAAACCGTTTAGCAGATCACCACTAATATCAAAACTACAATACTCCTCCTGGATAAACTAGTCAAATTTACTAATCACCCAAAGGCATCTCATCAATTAGTCAAGCATCGTGACCATCCTCAACACCTCCAGAGGATCCTCTCTTCAGCTCCGTCTGAAGATCCCACTATCCTCTGAGCTTCTATGAGAGTAGGAATCCAGAACACGCCTGAGGATCATATATAAACCTCGGCGATGCCCCGAGGACAGTCACGCTAGTACTGCCCACAGCTCACAATGCGGGGGCATTCCTGGCCTCATGCCACCACACTCTCAAAGTGTTAAGGCAAACACCAACTGACTGACTCAAGCAACCGTTTGACTGCGCTCTACATCGTGAGCCAAAACCACACAGCAGTGTGGAGCACTAATGCTAGTTAACAGGTGAGATTCTGATTTATCAAAAACTGCAGTGGGATGAAATTTCTCACCTATGAATCAACCACCAATGAGATGTTTTCGGTTTACACTGCAAATGGCCAGGAAAGTAAGAGAACCAACAACATTTTCAGCAATGAATTATGACTTTTCAATGACCCTGACAGTTATTCATGACTAGGGCTGTGTGGTATGACAAACATTGCGAGGGTAGAAATGTATCAACTAGGAGTGTAACGATACACTCAGCTCACGATTCGGTACATATCTCAATATATTGAAGATCAGTGTCAATTTTGACAGCAAATTTTTATTGAGTTTTAGTCATAGTCGTTTGACTAAAGTGCAATTTCGTTTTAGTCATCCAAATGTTATCATAGTTTTATTAAAATATTTGTCGACGAAATCTACATAATCTATCTGGATTAACTCATTTAATTGGTGTAATTGAATGTTCCATACAAAGATTAAACTATTTCGACATAACTTAATTTACCTTGGAATTAAATGAATCCAGGTCATTACCTTTATTTTTCAGAAAAATTGAGTAACTACTGAATAAGCATTGTTGTAACAGAGAATATTAGACCATGAACGACATGTACCAGTTCATTCAGTCTCATTTTGACTCAATTGCCGAATTAATTTTACCAAACATGACGTGTGATATAATCAAGCAGCAACCACAGCAGAGAGAGAGAGAGAGAGAGAGAGAGATAGGCTGTATTAATGCAGCAAATATTTCGGAAGTGTGTTGAGCATTTTAAAGTGTCCCGGAACTTGCCGCACCGGAGTAAATTTCTGAATGAGAGCGTCTTTAGAATGTAGCGGGCGGTCTGTGTGCGGTCTGACAGTAGCCGGACGCTCGAGATATCATTTGACATCATGCAGTCCCTTACAAAAAATGTCCATGGTTTTACTACAGTTTAAACCCAAAAAACATGGTTACTGTAGTAAAACAATGGTTATTACAAAATAACCATGATTTTGAAAACCATTTTTCTTGTTAAAAACTAGGGATGCACCGATCCGATACTCTGGATCGGAATTGAGGCCGATCCGGGTCTTTTTTGCTGGATCGGGTATCGGACTGACGGGTTCTCTTTAGTCCGATCCGTTGCGATACCCGTGGATGTTACTCTAAAGCTTCATAAAGGACTAACTATCAGGAAATTACCATAAACGTTGTCATTCACTGTATTCGATGTCATGTATCTTGATAGCTTTATGCGAGGAATAAACCAATATAGCATAAATAAATAAAAATTGAGCTCCGCTGGTGCGGTCATCTGTCAATCTCAATCCAGCATGCGTGTGTCCGGGAACAGTCAGGATCTTTCTCGTTCCAATGTTTTCAATATTCTTAATAATCACTAGATAATAGAGGGTGGTTTTGTTTAAAACACATTTTGCCGGAGACGGTACTCGCTGAGTGTAATGTTATTAGATTCAAGCACTGGAAGCGGTCTATGTTATGCGTCATTCATACATAACTTTAAACTTTAGGATGGATTCAATTTTCTATGATTTAAACACATAACATATATATTCTCTTTGGTTATAACTGTTTTGAACTTGGGAAGCAAAGATCCCCGCGACAACAGGGTCATCTCTATCCGGGATGCTCGTGAGTGAAGCGGGTGCTTTAAGCGCATCATTCTGCGTCCAATGCGCATGACTTTAAATAACGTAGAAGCGAATGTATTAAGCGCATCATTTTGTGTCCAGGATGTGCATGAGCGAGTTTGGACACTTTTATAATGTGATAGCTTTGTGTAATATCAGAGATTTATTTGTAATAATATTTTGTAAGTATCTGTGCTTTATGAGACCACATTTTTGTTTTGTTTGTATTTTTAAGTTTAATACAGCACTTAATTACATTTAAAAAAATCATACTTTTAAGTAAAAATACTTAAGTAAAGGAAAATGGTAGATTTTACTGTACTCATGGATTTAAAGTAAAAAAAAACATTTATTTATGGACTGTAGTGGAATAAGTATGATGTGATTCATACTGTAGGAAAGCATTTTTTGTCCAAAGTACTCTGATAAAGTACAGATAGTTTAAAATGTACTTGAAAGTAAACATGCTTAACTATTCATCTCTGGCAATAAAAGTTAAAATATGCAAGTCTACTTTGATCATGAAAAACAGTGCTAGTATCGGATCAGAATCGGAATCGGCCGATACGCAGAATTCAGATATCGAAATCGGATCGGAAAGGAAAAAGTAGTATCGGTGCATCCCTATTAAAAACATAGTAAACGATGGTTACTGTATTAAACACATGATTTTGCCATGTAAGTAATCAAAGCACCAAAAAAACATGGTTACCACACTTTTTTTTGTAAGAGGTGTTCGCATGCAGACAATTCCAGGTACTAAACCGCTTGTCAAAGTATGTTTTGTGAATCCCGGCCACGAGAGCACCTTCTAAGAGAACAGTGACAGTCAGCTTTTGAGGGCGGAGTTTAGAGGAGAGATCTGAAATGAGTTGAACTGAATTAAGTGTTTTGTTGTAAGGGTACAGAGGACAGTAATTTTTTTTAGCAGTCAGTCATAGGCCTAATATATGCAATTCAAGGAGTGAGCGGGTTCATTTATTGCTTTAATTTAGACTACTTGTTTTGTTCAATTTTTTTACTGTATTATGTTGAAAAGCAAGACAAACCATTCAGTTTATGCAATAGTGAAATAATTGCTAAATAAATAGAAGAAATACGAAAATATTTTTGTGTGCATCCTTAGAAACAACGTTCAAATGTCACTAAGCAATTTGGTTTAATAAATATATATATTATGTCATATATGTTATTAAAAGACAAATTTATATTTCATTTGTCAAACTGCAAACTGCGCGACGCGTCCTCTTTATATAGCGTTGCCCCACAGCTATAAAGACATCCCAACCCTAGTTGCACCCATCTCTATTTTGAATGGATGGCATACAAACCAGACCAGAGGGCCAAAGATATAGTCAAATTCCATAGCAGGTATCCTGTTGGTTGAAATTGCTTCTATATTCAAATCTGCAATGATTCTGTCGGGACATCATCTCCATTGCATTCAACCGTATCACATACTTTAAAGAAATTCAAGTATCTTCTATACAGAATTCAGAACAGGCAGCTAATAGGACATCTATAAATAAGCACATAGAAAAGTCAGGGGTGTCAGCGCTCTAAATGGAATGGTTCAGTCTGAGCAAAGGGCTTTTTAATTAACAGTTCTGCCCCCAGGGGAAGAGGTGGTCTTCACAATATTAAACCTAAAGCAGACGGACTCCATTCTGCTCCACAAACACAATACACTTGCCACAAGGGGTGTAACCATACACTTGACTAATTTACGAGATGGTTACAGCAACACTTTGCAGTCAAACAAAAATCATTTTTAATAAAGTTAAAAAGGAATAAAAAGCTTAATCATAAGAGACATGAAAACACTGAATTAGAAAAGTAAAAAATTCAAATGTACTGCATGTTGATGTACATCACTGGTTGTCGGCTCAGGTTTTAAACATAAAAAATGCTGTCGCTTTACAACAAATATACTGCAATTTATTTTGAATCGATATTGCGTGCAGTGATATATACACCCTAAGTACCACATCCTCCAACTTACTCCCACCCTTACACTACAGTCCCCTTGTTATGTTGCAGGAAATTGGTTTCACTCTACACAGAAACAGAAAGAAAAAAGAAATGTATATAGTTAAACACCAGAAAAAAACTATTGAATCCCATGTCGTATATTCCACTGGAGAACTGTTTGTGACGTGACAAAAGAATACATCTTACTGTAGTAGTCTACTGCCATGCAATAAAAATACCATTCTCATTACAATAGGTGACAAAATATTTACAGATAAGAAATTCCTTTGCCACACAGCAAAATATTCAAAGCAATGGTGGTTTAAGAGGCAATAACAGCACATCTTTTCGCCTTATACGCTTTAATTAAAGTGTCCAGAAAAGGTGATTTTTAATTCAGAAGAATTCAGGAGCAATTTTCACTTGTCATGAAAATGTCGCAATGCCAAAAAATAATAAAAAGTATACTACCTTTAGAACCACTAAGCAATAATTTTCTTTCTTTTAGTTGATGAAAGAAAAGATAAATAGAGATGTCTGATGATTCTTCGCAGCAGGTAGGTAAATAAAGGGTTGACAGACCAACTCCTAAACGCTCCCCCCCCACACTTCAAAGCTAAGCCATTTCTCAGCTTGGCCTCTGCATCTGCCGAACCCAGAGCCTCTTAAGAGCTGCTTTTGACTGTTGTGGTAGTAAAAGAACTGTCCCGTCTGTGAGCCCTTTCAAGTTCAGGCCATAAGAGCACCAGGCTGCCTGCCATTATGATGCTCTTTTAAAAATAAACAACAGCAAATCCACTGGCTGGTAGTTCAAAAAGCGAAGGTTGAAAACTCTTCTACAATCATGTAATGATTTAGATACAGGTATAATTATAAATAACTGTACCATTCATTTCGAGATCAAATGTAAAGGGATTCTGGTAAAAGGAAAAATCCAAGAAAGTTTCAATTTCATGCTGCTATTGATCACACTAGGTCAAACATGCTCGGCATGACAAACTGAATGATAAATTTAACATTACAGCACATCAAATAAATTGGTCCATTTTAAATAGACAATAGAAAAGAATGGTGTTCCTCGCTCTAAAAAGAAATAGATCAAATTTCAATAATTCTCATATTAATTAAATTTTACATTTACAAAGGAGACAGTAATACATTACTTATTCTATCAACAGCACCTGCTGCTACCTCAGATTTTCCTATAGCTTGAAAAGTGTGAACCTTTTCATATGTGGATGTCTGAAATATAATATATATACATATATATATATATATATTTATTCAAGTTAGATGTCTAACCTTTATATATATATGGATGTTGTTTATCTGAAAAGTGTGAATACGATGTTATTCCAAAAAATGACAATGCATTCACCAATAAGCGATTTTAACGCACAAATTCAAAAGCCATGTCATGAAAAAAACAAACACAAACACTATTTTAATTCAAATTGAGCACTTATGTAATAGTGTATTCAGCTTCACATTGATTGACAGGATCTAATCAACATTGACTAATGGGTGTATTTAATCATACGTTAGTTCTGCACATTATCAACATTACAATTTGTGAAGGATGAATGAACTTCAGAATTTGTTCTGCTTCCTTTGCTTCAATGATAATAGTCTCCCACTCAAGCTTGAAATGTTTAATATAATAAATATAAGTCATAAACCGTATTGTTTATCTCCAGGTTTAAGTCTCATTTTGAGTTATTGTATTCAATAGATAATCATACAGCATTATACACAATAGTGATGTTAAACAACAAACCAGAACACTGAAAACACTCAATATTGAAATCACGATTATTCAACATACGATTACACGCTAACTTTTAAAACAACATAGAAAAATGAAAATGAAAACTTGGCTTTAAACTGTGAATTTAACTGAAATAAATGTAAAGAAACAGCACGGCTGAACCACTGTAAAGGATTTATACCACACGAAAAGAGAGGATCCTCGCTAAATGTAATGCGGCACAATAATTCCTTAACCTCGAATATTTTGTTTTTGTTACTGTTGAAGGCCAAAATTGACGATTACGATAAATTGCACAGCCCTTTGTTGAATGACACCATGCTGCGACAAAGAGAGACAACATTTCTTCTTGGTGCACGCAACCGAGCACCAATCTGCCAGGCGAGATCTTAAGAACATCACATTAAAGTCAAGCTGTCCGTGACCACACTAACATTCCCTGCACAGATCAAACCGCCAATACAACAGAGGCAGACTGACGATTTAATGGCTAAATTCCGGTGCAAAGCCATGCATCCACCCAGAGAGACAGGGGGCCAATGGGGGCACTTGGCAGACATAGTTCAATCCATTTCTCCTTTAGCTTGCCATACTGGTATGACCTCAATGGTAAACAATTATTATACTGGACACATGACATGAGAACACATGAGTCTGGAATGTCATCTTTATCCGAGCTGACTCTTAATGGCTCACGACTGAGGCTTGTGCACGTGTTAATACAAGTCAGTCATGAGGGTTGTGATTAAGATAGAGATAATGTTATCTAGTAAGTCTCTGTTTTTGGATCAGGTTTGAGCAGCAGGAGGCCTGTGGGACGCAGGTTGAACAGGCCAAATCTGTTTTTGCGATTTGTTTTGTTATTAGAAATACATCCAACTCTTAGCAACAGAGAGGGGAATAGCATGCAAATCATTTAATGCACAAATTATATGCAAGTGGGGACAAGACCACATAAGTTCTGTCAAAATAATGAGGTGAGAACACAATCTAGAAATGGCCATGACTGCATCCTTACCTTGGCCTTCCTTTTGGTTCTCCCAAACTTTCACAAAATGTCACATTAATAAAGCACGCTAAACATACTACAGACGGAATTCCCAGAACCTGCAAATGATGCATCACAGTCAACGGAAGCCTTCTAAAATTACTACAGCTTAGCATTTAATGCTTCTGTTTCCAGTAACTTTGTTTGCATGCATCATGAGTCAATCTCAAACTACAAGCGTGAACAGTAAATGCGGTCCAATGGGTTTCAAAATAAACTTTTTGGCTCAGTATCAAGGCACTTACGGTTATGCCATTATGACCTTTATATAAATACTACACAGACAATCATTCTACAATTATGATAATGAGTGATGATTATAAATGTTATATGAATGCAACTTTTGGGTGATATTTACATTCTTTTATATTGATAATCCGGGCTCTAGACTGCGTAAAAGATGTTCTCAAATGCAAATAAAAAAAATTTGCGAGTGCGTAAAATGAACCGAAGGTTTACTTTAACATTTAATGTGATTCATGAGTAGTGTACTACACGCTTGTGGTTAGTGCAGGAAAGAGCCAGCAGAGAGCTTGTGCGCTCCCATTGTCTCAAACTAAAGTGTGTGTTTGACTTCATTCTGTGATGGGCGCAGACCGAACAGCACAAAAGCATCATAGGGCAGACTGCTCCATAAAAATCTCATGGAACATTGATGTCATATTCCGATCGTTCCTAATGAAGTCGAACACGTCGGTTTCGGCACTGTGTCTCTCTCTCTCTCTCTCTCTCTCTCTCTCACACAGTTTAATCAAAAATGTTCATGTGGCGCATTCAGAGAATATTTTTACCTGAATTGCAACGGGTGTGAATGTGTGAATGTTGCCTTTTCTTTCCTGACAAGTGTTCAGCACATGCAGCTGACATTAAAGCAGCTCTGCAACGATGTGTCATGCATTCCGACTTCTTTACAATGTTAAATGTACTTAACTTGGTCAACTTGTCAAAGAATAAAACTGTTTCGCAAAAACTTTTCTCAGTCCTTTATTGGACAATTCTCTCTGAAAAGCACGACACTGCCACATGAGAGGAGCATACGCAGACGTGTTTTTCTGTATCTTTGGTGTGTTATAAGTTGCCCATGCATGTATTAGACACGTAAAATTGCAAAAAGTGTCGGAAGAAAAGATGCATTCTACCTAAAAGCGAATGCGAACCAAGACCTGTCTGAAACGCCTCGTGTAACCACAGCCCCACGCATGTACGTCACTTTGTGGTATGATTTGATTAAGAACGCCCAAATGTATACGTAAGGTGGGCGCTCTTTTAAATTTCATTGTACCGTCACCGGCGCAGCCTGATGTTCCAAATATGGTAAGAGGCATTACATTTCCGTGCAGTATTCGACCAATCACTACGCACTAGTGATCTGGCCAATCATAGCACACCTCGCTTTCAGAGCGATGAGCTTTGTAAAATATCAGCGCTTTTCAGAGAGGCGGAGCAAAGAGGAGATACAAACATGCATGGTATGTGGAAAACACAGCGTTTTTTAACCTTAAATCGTGTATACACATTGTATTACATCTAAAGAAAAAGTATATATTTGTTTTAGCCGAGTCTAATGACCCCTTTAAGGAAAAATCATATCTAGTGAAGTGTTTTCCTTGGTAACACTGTGCCACTGTTTAAAACGACAATTTACACGATTTACAAAAAGGTGGAAACATTTTATTGTATATTATAAGTACTCAAATGAACAAAATCTATAACACTTGCTTAGTGTTTTTTGGATATTTTACTGTAAAGAAGTTACAAACTGCATCTTTAAACAATCAAAACATTTTTTATAAAAAATACAATACAAGGCCCAGTGCTAGAGACAAATATGACTGTTTCCCAGAGAGCATAAGTCTCAGCAGTTTGCCTGTTGACTAGAATAAGCTCATTACACACAGCGTCTATTTTGCATGAACCATCAATTATATTTTGTTGCGTTTTGCTATCATTTTAACTTCAAATTCACCCCAATATGTTTACTTTCATGAAGCATTACTTGTTGCGATCTTTAAAGGGCTTCATAAACGCTCTTTCAAATTAGGCAGATCATTTCAACACGCTATAAATTCTGTGTAGTTTAAAACAATCTTCATGAAACAGAACCAAGCATGTGACTTCCTACGGGGCCAAAGGCAATTTATCTTAACCTTCGCAGCTGCGCGCTTGAAAGGGCACTAACTACAGTACACCATCCAAAAGTGCCACTCAATAGATAACACAAAGACCAATCTTACTCTGCCCCTCTTTCAAATCGTTCTCTTTATATCTTTGCCTCTTTGGCCACCGGCTCCCGGCTGAGTGTCTGTTTGGATATATGAATAGGGTATAACACAGCACATTAACAATATTTAACTATGGCTAGTTAGTGAGCTAGTAGTGCGTGTTCCTTGTTTCACTCTGCCCACCCTTTGCCCTTCTCTCAGAGGGGGGGAAACCTGGAAGAGTATTCCTCTATGGCTGGGCCTCTGGAGGACAGCTATAAATATATCAGTGGGCAAGAGAACAGATTAAAAGCAGACAATGAGCAACAGGAAGCGGTTTTGAGGAAAGGTCAGGCTAAGATTACATGGGCAGAGGTAGGCTTGGTGACCAAAGCTCCCCCTAGTTTTGTTGCCCCTGTTAAGGCCCCCGATACAGGTGAGTCTATTGTGGATAAACACACAAGTGGCTGGCTTTATGTCACAAGAGAAATACCTTGGTGCATGATATAAGCTCCAGGTCTTATGCTATATAAGGCAGTAATTGTAACATAAGGGCGAGTTAACAACATAAACATTGATAATTCCTCCTACTGCTTTCCTTCTTTATACATTTATATTTATGCTTTTGGCAGATGCTTTTATCCAAACCCACTTACCATGTCATCAAGAAAAACAATACAGAATATCAGAATTCGTGTCCCCTGAAAATTCAACTCATGATCTTTGAGCCAACTCATGACCTTTGAGCCGCTTTCACAATGTCCTACCAACTGATCTGCAAGAACATGCCGAGCTGTTCGCAAATACCATTTTACTTTATGGTAAGTTTATTTTACTTAACTTTATGGTTGTCCTAGAATCTAGGACCTAGATTATTACGGAATCAAATTCATTTCACTAATCCATCTTGCCTGTCTCCAAAAATGACAAACCCCCGCCACCTCAAATTAACCTCTAACGAGAAGCCATGACCGGTCCGCTCCTTCATGAAAGAAGGGTGTGTGCTGAAAGCATATTGCATTTCCTCAGAGTTGCGAGGAACTCTTTCTGAGAACCTATTCTCTCCTTGCTCACTATTACACATATTACTCAACTTGTTAGCGTTTGCATTGTAGACCACAGCAAAGCACATTCTTGAACTGCTTTTCTTATGTCTTCCACAGAAACGATTCAACCACAAACATCTAAAGTCTAGCAATCTGACTGACCGTTTGTAGTTCAAGGTTCAACGTCTGTGAGTTTTAACATGGACCAAAGTAGACACACTTTTCTCAAGGCACTCAAAGTAATGCGAGAAGAAAATCTTGAGCATTCAAGTCAACTTATCCCTTAAGCAGAGTGATGTTCTCTTAGTGTACATTTCAGATGCTTTGCCAAAAGCTGTTCCTCATTCCCCTTGAACTGTCACACGGGTCTCTGAAACACAGTGCCTCTTTTTCCAAGCAAATCTGACAGAAGAAAGACTTCTACTATGACAAAACTAGAAAAGTCACGAACAAACGTCATACGCGTAAAACCTTCATATTAACACAAACACAATGTTCAAAATGTTTCACTCACCAAACAACACCGAAAGCTCCGTATCCGATAGGTCTGTCCGGCTCGATATCCACATGCTGTTGCAAGTGATGCGAGTGCTGATGATGGTGGTGGTGCGCCTTCACAGCGGCCGCGGCGGCGGCTTGAACTTGCGCTGGAGCTGCAGCGGCCGCCGGCCCCGGAGCTTGACCGGGAGCGGGCGAGGGGAAGTACGGCTGCTGCTGGCTCGGGTTCAGCATCACTGCCGCAGCGGCAGCAGCGGCGGCGGCTGCGGAAGCGTGCTGCTGTACGGGGTGCACGGCGGCGGCCGAACCGGGGTGCTGGAGGTGATGCTGGCCCGGGTGATGATGATGGTGGAGGTGGGCGGGCGGCGGGAGATGGGGTAGCTGGTGGTGATGGTGCGGGTGATGCGCTGCCACCCCCGAGGTGCCGCCGTTGTATGCAGCCATCATTTTCGCGGCATTGGAAGCCGTCGTTCCGCACAGAGCCATTCACTCACTCAACAGCCCGAAAACGAGAGGTGGCAAAAACAAAAACAAAGCAATGACGGAGGAGAAGCAAAAAATGGGACTCCAAACAAGATCAGACGGCGGCGAGATGGAGAGGGAGGCTGTCAAGATAAGCGCTGGTCAAACTCTCATTTAGCTGTCATTTAGCCAAACGATTAGTCAAATCAAAGCATAGATGTCCGGCGAATGTTAGGATAAGTATGGAAAGGTGTCATGCTAGCATGACAAAAGATCCTCCAGCCAACTCTCCAGCCTTATCTTTTCTTTGATCTGACCTACTTCCGAAGATCTTTCTCTTTATAAACCGCCAGCAAATAAAACACAATAGCACTTTCAATAAAACCTATCGCTGGGAGAAAACAAGAGAAAAGTAAAAAACAACAGAGAGATTAAATCAAAATGTTGACCCGCTCCCCCCATAATAAATAATTTCTACACGGCCTTAAATCTCCCTCATGTTGGAGATATAAGGGAGCACCTTGCTTCGCTCGAAACTCGGGCTTGTTTCCCCCTCTATTGCGCGGAAAGGGAAATTTGTGAATGGTGCAGGTTACGTGGGTGATGTGACATTCATCTTTTACACTTCTTCATATTTGCCATTTTGGGTTGATCCAGCCCCATTTCCACCGCCAGGGCTGCATGCAGTTTGCAGAAGTTACGCGGATATCAATCAGGCCACTGTTGCCGACTCGGTACTCGCTCGCCAGCTTACTTGCTTAACATGAAACCGATTCAGAAAGCGAATCCCAAAAAATCTCCCGTGTGAGCAACTCGACGTTGCGGAGCGCGAGCAGATCTGCAGATCGCGAGCAAACACTCTATCGATCCGGGAAGCTTCTTTCTTCGCAGTATGGCGCTCCGCGCAAGTGTTGACGCTTTTCGTTGCGCTCGAAAACCCTTAAGCTGTAGATGTAAATCTCCAGATCCTCTCCAAAAGTCAAAATCCCCGAAGCTCCGGTGTGCTCGATACACCCATCACGCTGATCCGAGCAATCCCTTTTCTAGGAACGAGGAAAACATTCTTCCGAAGCCGATCAACTTATTTTCCCCATCGATACTGTGCTCGTTCGCCGGCTTGCTGTCGTCTCGGGGATAATAGCGTGGACATGTACAGCCTCTCCAGGCAAGAAAATGAGGAAGAAATCAAAATAAAAACATCCAGTGTTCGTGAAACAGGCGGCCAGTGTCCTCACCCCCAGCCGGATGGTGCTGCCAGGACCTGGGAAGGCACACGCGCAACTCTGCCGTCTTGGGTACCCGTCTGTTCCTCGCGTGACTGAAGGGCGTTTGGACCAATCGCTTTCTGAGGCTGAATACGCGGAGCCAATCAGGAGAGGAGAGGAAGACACTGACGTCCAACCATAATAAACAGGCCCGTGTTGCGTGTGTAACGTAGCGCCAATATGGCTACGATATACTGTAAAAGCCTATGAGAGTCTATGGGACACTTGAGCCGTAATGGCGAGCGATGGGCCCCACTTACCCAGAGATATTACGCGAACCATGCCATCCAATTAGCACCTGCCATTGAAGTGAGGCCCTGGCCTGAAAGGAAAGCCATGATTCGCTGTCAAATCAGATCGCAAACCACAAGGGTAAAAGAAATACAGTAAAATATATATATATATTTATCGTGGAAGTTGTAAATACAATGTATTGATGCAGAACATAACAATATTTCTATTTGGAAATATATGTACGTTTATTTGTTTATCGCTGTCTAGTCTTTTAAACAATCCGTTTAATAGTCATTCAGTCAGGATGTCCACAGAAACGCATGCTCGCGTATTTGCTTGACAACAAAAACTTTAACCTAATTTGAATTCGAATTTCATATGATATGTGAAAATTGTTGTTTTTCATTTCTTGCATGTAATAAAAATATGGTAGTCTTTCATTAAAGTGACTGTTCACCCTAAAATGAAAAAAAAATCGGTCATCTTTCTCTCACCCTCTTGTCATTTCAAACCTTTATGACTTTTTTCTTCAGCAGAACTCAAAAGAAGATATTTTGAAGAAAGTAACCGAACATCACTGGCCCCCATTCACTTCTATTGTTCGGACGCAAAACCAATGCAAGTAAATGGCGGCGGGTTAACAACATTCTATCAAAGAAAGTCCTAAAGGTTTGAAAGGACATGAGGGTGAGTAGCCTAACTGATTTTTGGGTGAACTAAATCACAAATTATGTTATTTCACACTCTCTTATAACATAAAATTATCTTTATAAAAAGAAAATAACAAAGCAAAAGAATTCTTCAAAATGCTGCCTATGTTATGGGGTTGTAGAATCAGTTAATGCTGTAGTGTTTGTCTTACAGTTGACGGTGCATTCGTGTTTTTACTTTCACTGTGCAGTTTGACAGGCTTCATATAAAAAAAGCTTGCAACTCATCTTCGAGTGGATCAAGGCTCGGTGTTGTTCTGAAGGCAAAAAGAGGCTCAAGTTGAAGGCCACAGGACAGCGTGGTTTCTGGCTCCAGTACAACTTTCAGATAAGGTACCGATGGAAGTGGATGCGGTGGAAGTGGACGAATTTACGGAATGGATTTGTGCAATAACATCATCCAAACCACTTCTTCAGCAACCTCATTGTGTTTGAAGTAAGCACTGCCATCCGGTTAACATCAACACCCCTTCTAAGGCAACCTAAATTAGTGTTTTAAAGCCTGAGCCACACCATCAGCACATCACACCTCTGAAAACAAGAAAAACGTCCAAAACGTCCCAAAGCCATAGAAAAAGGTCCATTGCACATGAGGAAAATGCATGCGCAGAAGAAAGATATCTTTCGAGCATAAAAAATATCTTCTGAGCACAATAAACATGTCTTCTGAGCACAGAAACATCACCCTTTAGCACAAATATAAGTCTTTCTTGCACAAAAAAGTTGGCTTTTGGCGGACGCTTTTATCCAAAGCGACTTACAAGTAGGACAGCATATAAACATTTTGTCAACACGCCAAACACACTGTAAAAAGTGATTTGTTGTCTCAACAAACATATTTTATCATTTTAAGTAGCTTCTACTTAAAAATAAACAAATTTATAACATTTCTAGCTCAACTTAAAATCATTTGTTCATGCAACACAAAATAATAAATTATAAGAACAGCTCAAAAGTATGCATAAAGTGTTTGGAAAAATTTGAGTTGTGCTAACTACAGTTAAAATTAGGTAAACCTAACAATACATTTCCAGTGCAATGAACTTGATATCATCAGTTTTTTGACAGACAGTCAGACAGTTATTGGTTAGTCAAATAAATGCGGAAAAGGTATGTTTTGCCACGGGGGAACCGAATGAGTAAAGGTTTTTGAAAGCGATTTGGTGCCTGACTGTAATGGCGTCGCTCATTTTCAGACCGAAGATTATAGGAGGGGATGTAGATCTGGAGCAGTGAGTTAAGGTAAATGGGCAAAGGACTCACCGATTTAAGTATGTTGATATACTGTATTACTGTAATTGTAACAGGAGCAATAATTAAAATGTTTATACAACACGTATACAAATGTTAAAGTGAGTGAATTTGATTCAGCCACACTGTGAATTACACATTATTAGATAAATTAAGTACATACTGATGTATTATTATGCTTAGGTGGAAAAGTTCATTTTTAGATTCAACTACAGTACATGCCAAGCCACACAGAAATTGCTTAACTTAAAAAAAAGGGTGTGCCGGTGATTGAAATATCAGATTGATATAGTTGTAAAAGGTTTCAAGACTGCGCATGAACATTTTGATGTAACATTTAATTTATTTGATTCAATATAAATGTTCTTACAATTTCTTTAACCTGTTTGGAAGCACATAAGAATTGCCTTACTGGTGTGTTGACTGTTATCTAGACCTTGTGAACGTGTTCAGAAGTGCCAAAAGGCACCATTTTATGTATGAATAATACAACAAACTGTAAACACCTGTAAAGCAAAGAAAATGTTTATCCTTTTATTTGACATGTACCATAAATATGCCCATGCCTTAAGGTTCTTAAAGTAATGTTCTTAAACCAATCCAATGCAAGTTGCAAATCCGTAACATTTAAATCTGAAAGTTTACATTCTACAGCTTTGCATTCCACAACTTTGACCTCAAATCTTATGTGTTTGCTTAAGGATAAATGCATCATCTCAGCATGCTTTCACAGCAATGAACATGTGCTGAAGTATGCATGTGATGTGTTTATTTATGATATAACCAAAACAGCTTTGTTTATGCTTTGATACAGCTATGGGTCCACCGAAATGCAAAATCTATGATTCGTTTTATTGAATCCACAAATATGTAAATGCTCTAATTTTCTGGAATTCATCCACTATGAACGTCTAAGACTAAACCAGACTGACGTTAAAAAGAAACTTCTAGAAAGGGCGACTGCTGTACGTGTCTAATTAACTATTGCAACAATTTCCAAGAGAGTAATGAATCTCCTGCCCAGGTCCAAAATAAACCGGTGTCCTCTTTTAAGTGCAGGCCTAGTTCTTATGGATGAGTAGGGCGTGCTCCACATTCAGTCTACCTGTACGTGCCACCAGAAAAGAAGAAGCTTACTTTCTCAAATCACATATTTCCAAAAATTTTGAAGCAGAACTGCATGATCTGTACACTTATATGTGACCCTGGATCACAAAACCAGTCTTGAGTAGCACGGGAACATTTTTTGGCAAAATTGTCGATTTTTCTTTTATGACAAATATATAAAAGCTTTATTTTTGTGATTGGATGTTCTGCCAGAGTGTCCCTGATTAACATCTTCAAAGGCAATTTAATCAATATTTAGATTTTTTATGCACTCTCAGATTCCTGAGTTTTAAAAAATGTATCTCAGCAAGATATTGCCCTATTCTAACAACTCATACATCAATAGAAATCTTAATTATTCAGTTTTCAGATTATGCAAAGATCATGAGACTGGTTTTGTTGTCCAGGGTCAAATATATGAGAAAAAATCTCTTCATTTATAATGCAAAACTTCATGAACAGTGAATTAAGCTCTTTTCAGATATGATTACTGTGATGAATTTGCACTTGTTAGCAGAACAAACTCCACTATGATGAAACACCTCATCACTGCTACACCAGTTAGTATCACAGTATCTGGTTAAAGTTTATTTTCCTATGGTTAAGGGCTAGACTGTGCGTACGCACCCCCAGCGACTCTGGCCTGAGCGGCACATCGCATTTTGAGCATCTGAAAAACGCTGAATGAGCATGTGAAGAATGTCCATGAGCAGAAGAAATGGATCGACTGAGCATCAGAAAAATGTCCCAGAGCAAAAGAAAAATATCTTCTGAGCACAAAAAAACATCACACAAGCACAAAAACAAAGAAAGGATTTTGTGTACAAACAAGTTTATGAAAGCTTGACTGTTATATATATACAGTATGTGCTATATGACTGTAGTAGTAATTAACTACAATATGAACTTATATATAACCTATATGTGTTACTAGAAAGACAAAGCTCACTTTCTCAACAACAAAATAACATTTACAAGATTTTTAAATCAGGGCTGACCGTCAAATCAGAAAACCTCCAGTAACTTATTTCTTAATGGCAAACCTTCAACCACAGTGACTTAACATCTCTTCAAGTGTGATTATGAATTTGCACCTCTTTCTAAAACCAAACATCTTATTCCATCTCAAATGTTTCTTTGCATATTGTTAAGGGCTTCAGAAAGGCAGCATTTTGTTAATATTTACGAAGTTGTGTTAGTTGTATTTGGTTTTATCAATTTAAGATTCACAGCTCTCAATTTAAAATCATCAAGTGTAATGAAATCTTGAATTGAAAATGATTTGAAATCAGATCTAAGCTGCCCGAAATGAAAATGAATTTTTTATTAACCACCAGTATTTCTTGTAAAATGTGGTGTGAATAAGGGGAGATAACGTTATACTGGCTGCATAGATGAATGTACAGAAAATTTCTAGACTGCATGCTGTTACAACCATCAAGTTACACATGGTTAAGTGATGAATAAGGGGTGCGTCTTCTCTTATTATGCTTTCACAGCAAAAAATCCTGATAGATTTCTATAGCGCTTTTGGCACCATACATTTGGAGATCAAGTTTAAGATCAAGACATTTGACTGATTGTGGGGATCCCAACCAAATAAAAATTCACAAAGCCTTTAAGTCTTTATACCCAGATTCTCAACCAGCCAACAATTTCAATCCCAGTATAGAAATCTTAATTTCAATCACATAACAGATTTCTTAAATTATCATTAAGTAATGTTTATTAAAATAGTAATTTGCGTATTTTATATATACGTCTGTTTATTAACCTAACAAAGTAGTTTAGCATGGCAACATTGCATGCTTTTATATGTAAAATGTTGTTTTTATTGTGGTTTAAATCAACCAGTTTGCATGTCAGTCCCTTGAAGTGGCATGCAACTGAAAAACCCATTTGTGTACATTGGTTATACTAAGATGTTTCGAAGAATATAATCCATTATAGACTCTCGGTATGCACAACATATCTGTTTGATGTTTCATATGCCAAGAAAATGTCTTTTTTAAGTACGCTTGAGTTTGCGCATTTGTAAAAACGATGCAACTAACAAAACCAAGAAAGATCAAGGCATTTTTATTGTACTTCGTCAATACTCTCCATAAAAGGGATACAGTATCTTGGCTGAGGTATACAAGAACTAAAGAGCGTCAGAGGATCTTCTCAATACACGGGACATCATTTGCTACACCATACATTAGAGCATGATCAATAATTCAATAGCATTTTTTTCATTTGTTGAGTTGGATCGCCATCTCAGACACAATTTTCAAAAAAGAAACATGGTAACCTTACAATAAGGTTACCATACGAATACTTTTATATAATACATTACAACTATTGCAGCATTTATTTCGCTTATTTATTTTATTGTTTTAACAAATAATAATAAATATAAAATACATCTAACATAAAATCTTGTTCATAATACCAAACCTATTAAAGGGATGGTTCACCCAAAAATGAATATTCATCACTAAATTCAAAATTAATCACTCTCAAGTTGTTCCAAATCTGTATTTTGTTTGCCTGAACACAGACAGATAACTTTTAACATTTAACTTAACAGTTCTTGGACCCTTTTGACTACCATAGTAGGAAAAATTACAATGCCAGTCAATTGTGCCCCAGAACTGTTTGCTGTCCCAAATTCTTCAAAATATCTTCTTTTGTGTTCAACAGAACAAAAAAGAAGTATAACGTAATTGTTCCTACTATGGTAGTCAATGGTGGCCAAGAACTGTTTGGTTACAAGCATTCTTTCAAATATCTTTCTCTGTGTTCATCAGAACAAATAAATGTATCTAAGGTGAGTAAATGATGACAGAAATGTTATGTATGGGTGAACTATCCCTACAATGTTAACATATAATGCATGTACAGTATGGCCTGTTAAGTTACTGTATTTTCTTACCAAAAGGTTTGCTGAATGTAGATGACCCAGGCGTGTGCATTTGCACAAAGAATCGCTGTCCTAATTAGGCCCTGGCATTGACAGCGAGTACTGCCTGGGGCACTGCGGAGGGGACGCTACAGGAATATAATGCTGAACAACTCCAGGCAGACCACAGTATGTAAGTAGAGCAGAAAACAGATGGTTTGGAGCATGCAGAGATCAAAGCGGAAAACAACGTATTGGATGCAACATTTCATTTCTGTATGTTGAATGCACCCCTGCTGAAAAAACAGCTAAAACCAGCTGCTGGTGGTCCCAGACTGGTCATAGACTGGTTTAGAGGGGGTTTGAATTGCATGGTTAAGATAAAGTGTCATTATGTAATAGAGCTGATAGTCTAGTGCCATTTGTACCAAGCAACATGCAAATAAAGCTAAGGTAATTCAAACATAGCACACTTTGTCACGAATGCTATTCGTACATGTCTGAAAGAAAAACAGTAGCTGGGAAAAGGACCACATGAGGGATACAGTGGGAATATGTAGTATGTTAATTATTCATGTTCGGATTTAATGAATCCAATACTCTGGGTGCGTGTTTTAATGGCAAATTCAGGTTGTGTAATGAAAAATCTCGCTGTTCGTCCAGCTAGTCAAAGAGAGCCTTCAGGCTTAATGTGTGCTTGTCTCACAGCTGTTGGTTCCATAGCGGTACTGTGTACATAGTGACTAAGGCTGTGAGTGAGAGACTGGGGCATTGTTGACATCTAGCCCGTGTCAGAGAGAAGGACAACCGTTTCTGCTCGGGTTTAGTCACAGAGGGGCAGAATAGATCCTACAAAGAGACTTGGTGACACTGGACTCATGCTCCGAGAGTCAGCTCTATTTAAAGCACACAGAATCTCTGCTGTCTATTTTTACACTTCTATCTTGGGCACATTTCTGACAGGGGGGGTTGGTGGGGGGTTGAGGGAACTGAAATCACTGCCGTTTGCGACAATTCTGTCACTTTGGAGAAAACACACCTTGCTTTTAATAGACGTGCCAATCACAGTGCAAATATGGAAGCGGATGCGATAGAAGTAGGTTCGTGTGAAAATCAGAGGCGTTATTAAGACACAAGACACAGACTAAAGTGTTGCTCTACTTTTGCAATCTGCAGATTATCATGGGAGATGTTTGGGAATCGTTAGGACCACTGGGGGGCTTCGTCCATTTCAGCATTAATGTGGATTTTTCTAGGCATATCATTACGTTTTTTTTCCAAAGGCATTTAAATGTTCTAAATATTAAACAGATATGGAAGCAAATCATACAGCAAAAAGACACATGTAGGGTGAGAATATCAGTAAACGCATTTCTAACTTTTTCTTACAATAATTTTATTATTCAGTTGATTCAACTCCAAAATTTCAATATTGTGGGACTGATTCTGTTTTGTCACCATGTTTTATTTTATTAAAACTATTTTATAAATAAATAAATAAACCATCGATAGACACATTTAACCCACATTTTTAGGATTACCATAGTTTTATCCATTTAAATGGCATTATTTTACAGTTGAGCTTCTGTATGTGGTACTTATAGACAACAGCGACACCTAGTGTTGCATTTCTGAATCCGAGTCAAGATGGGCATGACTCATACTATTCAGTAATGACACCTACATGAAGCTTGTTTCTAGATTGAGAGACAGCAAAAACAAGATTAGTTTCTTTCATGCAGAAGATATGTGGGGAAAACAAGGCAATAAAAAACCAACCGATAAAAATGTAACTGATCCTCCAGCATTCCCTAATTGAGTCACCCTTCCTCCTGTCTCAGTTGAGATGCCTGAAGGTGAGCTGGGGCTTTCCCTGGGAAAACACAGCTTCCGTGTGTCTGTCCTGCATATAATTCAATAACTATGAAGATAATGTAATAAAGATAAAAAAGAAATAGAAACTGGGACATGCTGTTGTACATTCCGAGAGCAGACTTACATGGTGAAGGGATGTTCACCCAAAAATCGTTTACTCACCCTCTTGTCATTTTAGACCTGAATGACTTTCTTACTTCTGCAGAACACATAAGAAGATATTTTGAAGAATGTTGGTAACCAAACAACACCGGTACCCATTCACTTGTGGATGTTGTGTCCATACAATAGCAAATGAGTTCCGCCATTGTTTGGTTACCAACATTCTTCAAAATATATTTTCCATTCTGCATTAGAAAATGTAGCAGTGAACTATCCCTTAACTCACATGCAGGCTAAAAAGAAATATTTATATACTATGCTGAAGTGTTTTAAGACATGAAAATTCAAAAACATTTTTCAAAATATCTTCTTTTTGTTCTGCAGAAAAAAAGTCATACAGATTTGAAATGACACTGGGTGAGTAAATAATATAATTTTAATTATGTGGGTAAACCATCCCTTAAAGTTAATTAATTTATTATGAAAAGATCGCTTTATGTGATCTAAAATCAAGACGTATCTTTAAAAATGACAAAGAAAACCACTTATTTTTCAAGTTTATTAGCAGTGACAAAGATTTTTGAGACATAAATGTAACCCCCTCTTCGTGTCCACTGTAGGTAATTCAGAGAGAGCAACATAAAAATGAAATATTAATTAAAACTTTTAACAGTCAAAACATGGCACAACTGAAGATCGCTGGGGAGGAAATAAATGGAAAAGCAAGTGTTTCATGTTCTGATGTGATTCCATTTAATATAATCGCTTAACACAGGCACCCTGAACCTAAACAGTTCGCAATATTAACTTGCATATAATCGAGTGTATGGATGAGGACGAATACACATGCTTGCACACGAACACACACATATATGCATCCACACGCAAAACCAGTTGAGTTGTAAGGACAGGACGAGAAAACTCATTCATACATCAAGAGAAGACATGAATATGCCATTTTCTTGTTACAGATTTTGCAATCAAACCCATCAGGTACATCTGTACCTCTCTCCCACCTGTACATCCTTTCATTGCTTTAAACACTAGATAAGGGCAGCTAAAGAAGATCTTTTGTGTAAATAATTTATATTGCAATGATAGCATTTGCGGGGTAATAAGTGCTTATTTGAATAGAGTAAATTAAGCTAATGTGCAACCCCCCCAAACAATAAACTTGGCTCTGTTCAATGCATAGAACCTCTGTATGTGCATCTGAACCCCTGGAGATTAGTTTCATGACGTAGTTCATTCTGTTGACAGGGTTTACAATGAAAATCATGACTACGACCGGGTGAAAACAGGGATACCGGGACAGCACGTGTTCACAGAGGTATTTCATGATTAACTTAATAACAGATGGTTATAAATTATGCTTACATCAGTAACTCCTTAAGCAAATCCCTTGGATATCAAAAGAAAAGAAAAACAAACTAGGAATGCTCTACTCGAGCCGTTTAAAGACAATTATTAACTACAATAAAAACTCAAGTGAAGCCATAAAGTGATGAGCGTCTAAAAAAAGCCAAGAAATTAGCAGGATTTCTCTACATTGCACAAAGCTGATTTTAAGTGGAATCCAACCGGAATTAGAGAAGATAAAGCAACCTTACGTCTGTTACCTTGAGTTTTAGCAAACGGTTTCATCATCAGGCCGACGCTTTAAACCAACATACACTAAAGACATCGGACACCTCAAGAAGAGAAACTTGATTAAGAACTACAGCAACATGTTCCAGGTTCTGTCCACAATGGAAACCTGCACACGCTGCTTTTTGAAACGCGAACCGACACATAAAAAAAGACATAGATACGTAGTGTGGTTAACTTTGTCATGTGTACTTGCATCTTTTCACCTGGCAGTGTCTTGTGGTCATGTACAGAAACCATATTGATGCCTGTGAAGATGTAAGCTTGGCTCTCAGTCAAAACTGAAATCGGTTCCCTTAAAGGTTAACATTTTAAAAACAGCTGGTACAAACATGGGACGTTCTTTTCATTTTTGGCAATAACACTGTTGGTGCATTTTTGTTAGATAGAATAACACTGCCCTAAATCTACCTGAGCATCTTTTTCATTTTCCTTGTTTTACCGTTTTTATTAATTTTCTTTATTTTCTTTTGAGATTGTGGACAGACAGTCCTTAGGTAGAAGTTAAAGTTAGTAGCCTATGATTAATTACTAGAATTTCAAACATGTACTGATATGTCAACATTTAAGGTTACAATTCAAAAACATAATACTTAAAGTGCTACTGATTTTATGTATAAATCAATTAATTTGTGAAATGATACAACTTCAGAATGCATTTTCTGAAATGAGAAAGACGACGTATACAGGCAGAAATCCTGTCAACAGCGGTTCTATCGATGAGGCTTGTGTGCTTAAGCAAATATATAATCGATAAGCTAAAAAAACTAAAACATATGCCAAAGTCCATTAAGTGTGACTAATTTGACTCATGGGGCTCAATAAAAAGCTAACCATAGATGCGGGGCTAGTAAAATATAAAGTCTGGATCTAGCAAGCGTTCTCTGGTATGCTCCGAAATGACACACCTCCACAACATAACTGGAGTTAGTATTGTCTATTTGGGCAAAAACAAAACCCCAAGTAGACAAGCAGCTCTAGAGAACTAAATCGAAATGAAGAGCATAACCAACTTTTAAAACACTTCTAAATGACCTGCGACGTACTGTACCAATCAGTGCCGGAGCTAAAGCAACTGTGTAAAGAGTGGCACATCTAGCGATTAGTCTTCAGGGTCCTACCTGTTATTTAAAAACATAAAAACGCTCCAAATAAAACGTTACAGCCCTGCCCTCAGTTTAAGCGCTCCCATAATGAGCAAGAAACGTGAATGGCTGTAGAAACATGAACGGACAACAGTAAGACTACTGAACGATAGCACTTTGAATTCTTTCAAAAGAGGACGCACAGAGCGGCATACTGCACATGCACACTACAGTTTCCCAATCAAAGTGTACCTCAAAAACCTGCTCAATGAAAAGAAAAAGGAGACACCTCACTAACAAGACTCGGATCTTGTCCAGAAATTAAATTAAGACAATTATTAATCCCAGAGGCGACCTGCCCCCTCAGACATGGATGTAGCTGGATTCCCCTGAATCTCAAAAAAAGCCATGTTCATCTGGCCACAGTATGTTTTTTCACTCAAGATCGAGAAATCGAGAAATTCAATGTGTATGCACACAAAACCACTTTGAGTCTACATCGTTTGATTTTAAGAGTTTGAATGAGGAGGCGTGGTAACATATCCTCTTCCCCAGGAGGCTGGAGATGAAGATAGCTCTCTTAGGTCCATGAGTACTTAAAGGAGAAGCTTTTGTCCAAAGTTTGAGTTATGTTTGACATGTGGGTTTTACGTCCCCAAAGTCATCCAAATTGTCTTCAGCAACATATGCGCATTAGAGTTCAGTTCAACAGCTCAGTTTCTTCCATTCTAATATACTAAAATCATCTAACCCGTTTTCTTAAGCGTACTCTCTTGTTTCCTCTCGCCTTGACTGCTTACTGGTAACAAGGTCCTTTCTAAACCTTCTTAAGATTGGATTAGTTCCGATTCAGGATGTTCAGAGGCAGCAGTCTTGTTCCTCAAGCACATCTTTTGCAGCAGAGTTCAGCTAAGATATAGCGTCCAGATGAAGCTTCATTGAGCAGGTCCATCCCATGACTCGCTGTAGAGGACTACTCGATTTGGATCTGTTGGTAAAATGTGAACATAGGCACGATTAAAAAAGACTGTTTAGTTACTTCTATACAAATTCCACAACCACGCACAAAGTGAGACGGGGGATTGGGGGGCTGACCAGATGAGACACTGGGTTTCAATACCCAAATGCTGAATCATGAAAGGGAAAATTCACACAAACTTTTAGCAACATGTTTGACTTTCTTCTGCAGAACATATGATATTTTGAAGAACGTTGGTAGCCGAACAACATCAACCCTTCTGGTGACTTCCATTGTATGGACACAAAACCGCTGAGACATTTCACATCTTCTTTTATGTTGCACAGAAGAAAGAGTCATAAGCAGGTTTTAAATGACGTAAGGGTGAATAAATGATGATAAAATTTTGTTTTTGGAGTGAACTATCCCTTTACTCACATGCAGGCTTAAAATGTGGTTTATAAACAGTGTATTGAAGTGTTTTTGAGACACGTTTAAAGAATAGTTCACCTTCCAAATGCATTCCGTCATCATTTACTCAGCCTGTTGTCCTTTTAAACCTGTGTCATTTTCTTTCTCCTGCAAAACCCAAAAGAAGATATTTTGAAAAATGTTGGTAATCATTGGTCCCCATTCATTTCTTTTGTATGGAAACAAAACCAATGCAAGTCAATGGGGACTGTTACCAACATTTTTCAAAATATCTTCTTTTGTGTTCTGCAGAAGAAAGAAAGCCATACGGGTTTGAAATGAAAAAATGGCGTGTAAATAATGACAGAATTTGATTTTAAATGTGAACTATTCCTTTAACTTTTAAAGACTAGAGGAGATAAGAAGCTTACCTTGTTTTTGCAAATTCAAAATATATTCCATTCCTGCACAAAGAGAAAGATGAAAGTTAGTGTAAAAATACCAAAGTACAACTTCAATTTGTCAGCATCCGTCAGTCTCAATTTGACTAGAAAACACTACATTTCAAGGACTGGGCTATTTCAATTGAAAAAACAAACAACAAAGCTACAAAATCCTGCTATTTCATAGCTTTATATAACAACAAAGACATTACATTTATATATATGCAGTGTCTTATAAAATCTTTTTGGTGCACAAAACTAACAATCTCCATCTTGCTAATTATAGAAGGTTAAGAAACCTAAACATACACTTAAGATTTCTTCTAAACCGATAAACATGCCCTTTATATAAAAGTCTGTTTATGTATAAAACACATTATAAAAAGCGCATTATTCAGATAGTCTGGTTTACCTTTAGTGTGATAAATTACAGCAGCTTTTAGATCAAACGTCCCCCAGCTAGACCTCCTGTCAAAGCCCTTAGTAAGACCCTGGTCCTTGGCCAAAGCCACCTTAGGTGCAGCCGTTGAGGTGGGAGGCAGCTCGGCACAAACGTCCTTAGAGGAAGAACAAAAAACTATTGCACCATGAACCCCCGTCTCATCTTTCAGTGCTTCCAGGTCGAGGACAGAGGTCTCGGGTACGGACCCGCTCGCCAAAGCAGCACCTCTGCTCAGATTCTGAGCGTTAGTCCGTTTTTCTGTCTCGTGAGCCTTGGGGAAGGGCGGTTGATCCAGTCTCTGAGAGGTACCGGAGGTCTGAGCAGCCACGTTAGCAGGACAGTCACCCTGAAAGCTCACCTCCACCATCACGTCCTTTCCGTTTGAACGACAAGCCACGGTCTCTGGACCAGCACTAGGCTCGTTGATAAAGGACAAGCCCCACTGATTCTGAAAAATGTCCCCCAGAGACTTCTGATTTGTCGGAGCAGCAGGGGGGTCGGCTTGGCGGCCGCTAGGGAGCGAAAGTTGCATATTGGGGTAAACAAACAGACTGGCCTTCCTGGGCTCAGTCAAAGAGGTGGAGGAACTTCCAACGGCGGTACTAGCACAGCCAGGGGGAGATGCTACATTCTCAGCGGGAACAGCTGGGGACACCAGAGAACCAGTGCTTGCCGTTGAGCTGAAATGGGGTCCGGGTAAAGGACAGCCATTCCCTTCCCCTGGCAGGGGACCGTTGGTAAAGCTAGCTGAGGTGATGGTTTTCACCGCAGACATGGGGACCTGTGGCGGTCTCCCAGGCACCTGGGGAGCAGGAGTGAGAGCCTCCCCGCCAGTTTGGGCAGTCTTGTTGAGGTTCTCCTTCACTTTGCTTGCATAACTGATCTTAGGCACAATCTTAGCGCTACTATTATCCACAGGAAAAACAGGCGGAGGCTTGAACAAGGTCCACGAGTCCTCTTTGGTGGACGTGACCACCTTAACTTTGCTGGACCGTTCTTCAAATTTTTTGCCAGCGGCTTTGCTGTCCGAGTTCTTGCGTTGAAGTTCGGCCGCTGGCGGAGGAGGTGGGGTGGCGGACGTGGGTGGTTCCTTGGCTTTTACGTAGCAACCTTCTGCTTTTGAACCGGCTCTAGCGGTCTCCACCTGAGAGGCTCTGTCGGCTGACTCTGGTGCCGCAGACCCATGGTCTTGTTTGCTGCCCTGCTGCATGGCTTTTCCCTGGGTAGAAACAGTCACATTGTCCCCAGCTTTGCCATTCCTTTGGGCCCGACGCTTTTTGGGAGTCGTGTATCCACTCTCTGAGCCACTGCCATCATTGGGGTAACCGTTGGTAAGCGGTACAGAGTTAAGCGACACCACACCGTTAAGCGAAGCCAAAACCTCTTTTTTACTCTCGATTGTTTTTAGCTCTGAGGACTTGTCATTTTTGAAGTCCATAGTGTTTCTGCAAGCTTTTTTACCCTTTCTGTCCCCTGTCGAGTCACTGAGGAAGACCCGTCGAGTGGGCTTCAGTTTCACGTTGAATTCTAGCAGGTGTCTGTCGCCATTGCTGTTTGCAGGGAGCAGGGAGCTGTCTGGATTAAAGGATGTGGGAGTCTCCTCTCCCTCCTTCAGAGTTCCATTTATTTTGCCATTTTCTGCACATGGAACATAAAAAAGCAATAATTAAATGTGACATCTGTATCAAGTGTTCTGGTGGACCTACATTTTCGGCGAAAGTCCGAATCAAATCTCAAGTTCTAGGAAGGCAAAAGTCAAGTCTACTCAATGTTTGTACACAAATAATGAATATTTAGACTAAGTATGCTCACCGGAACCAAACCAAGGTCATGTAGATGACTGGCTCACTCCTAGAAGTTACAGTGAGAAACCATGCGGGGTATTCAGTGTACTTTTAATTAGAAGCAGTTTAAATAACTCAAGTGATGGAATGTCTGCTACTCAATAGCCTTCCTGCGTCTGAACAGAATTAGTCAAATAATGCCAATAGTCGTTATCTGAAATTAAGATGTTGAATTACATCCTACAGAATCACTTAAATAGAAGAATTAAAGATTTTATTTAGAGCCAGTTTTTTGCCACGTTACTCTTCTTTGTCATTATGAAAGTAATTTAGCAGCTTGATAAAAATACCCGGTTGAAAATAAAAAAGTATTTTAAACGGGACGACACGACCTCTGTGCTTTAGGGCTGAAAATATGAGGCGTGAAAACCATCCTATGCAAGTGTGCTTTTATCGGCCGGCTCGGGTCTGACATCGCCCTATTTTTAACCGGAGGTATGACGTGTCAAAATGGAGCACTCAGTCATATTTGGGTAGTTCCCCGGCATTGATGGAACCCATTTAAAACGGCAGAAATGTATCAAAAGTCGCAGAGTTGAATGAATCGGTATACTTGAAAGTCCATTAGCATTTCGTGCGTTGAATTTAGCTTTCGTTTGTGTGGAAATGTGAACAAGACATCTAGACCTAGCTGAACTCCGTAACAGCAAGACGACATCCCTTTAACGTCTACAATTCATAAAAAACTGAATACGCTGACAATCAAATATATATGTCTATTTAAAACCAAGCGTAAGTGTGTTTTATTCGGTCAACAAACCGGCCAAGTCATCAGCTAGCTAGCATGCTAAGCGGCTAGCCTGCATGATTAGCCGCAGGCAGACGTGATTGTTGGTACATTACAAATATTTAAACGTGGCGATGCGAACGCATATTTCAAGACAGGACTGTGACGCAACTCTAAATGCATCGAAAGTGAACCGTTTTACGGTCGCAACCGGGTATTATTTCGGGGACTATTGTCCATGTTACAATAGCTGCGGTGACGTTAACGCGGACAAGAGCTCGGGACTAAATGGCCTCATACCAAAAGTTTACCCAGACTGAACTTGGGGTGCTTTCCAAAATGACTCGAAGGTAACTTATGGGTTAAAATACACAACACACGGTTTATAATGACACTAACGTATAATTAAAACCTAACAAGAGTTTCACCAGTTGGCAGAGGCGAAACGAGCGTCTTGAGGAGCAAGTTATCAAAGCATGGGCGATTGCAAAAAAAAGACGTGGTCATACAAGTTACTATTATTCAACCAAGCATTACTATTCTGTCACTCGATTTACATTGGTGCTATGTGCATTTGACAGCGATAAAGTTCCTATTTACACACTTCAAGAATTTTCCATCGCTTCTATTCAGGCCACTTCAGTGTGCCGATAGCGAGACGGCGGTAAGAGCGAGCCCAGTCCCTGCCAGGCCCACTCACATGACAGTCAGATAGTGTACACGAGAGCATTAGGCCCCGTTTCGAGCTAAACTGCCACACAGACACTCCTCAGAGTGTCAACACTATTAACGATAGCGACGTTGACAACAAAGCAAACAAACCAGCCTGTTTAAAGCCCGCTTAGCCGGGCCGTGCGACAAAGTTATTCTGTTTATGAGACAAAACGGACTGCGGTGAAGTTTGTAAGCTTTGGCCGTCCATCATGGCGGACAGGAAATAACAGAACGAGCTTAAGCTACGAGCAGGAACATTCCACAGGAGCCGGTTCGTGTTGCTGTGGCAGCGACGGCGCAGAGCTAACAAGCTACTCAGGACCCCCACTGAACACAATCCTACTCTTAAAAGGCATGAAAATAAAAGTCGCGTTTGCCGAAGAATTAAAAGTCAGGTAAATATGTGGTCGGCCAACTAGTCTGATGAGAGACCGGTGCACAAGGTCAATGTCCCCACACGCTAGCTAGCTTCGAGGCTAATGCTTAAAATAACTATATAAAACACTAGACTCGCTCGCACACGTTCGGCGTTTGGTGTGACTTGAGCTGCTTTCGCGTTAAATAAACATGCGGCGACGAGTATTTGCGGCTTAGATGGGAACGTTTAGATATGCTGGTTACCAACCTGTTTTCTTCGTCTGCGTTTTCTCGTTCTGGAGCTGACAGTGGTTCTGATCATTGTTTACCGATATGTTCGATCGATCCGGTGCGTTTTCTGCTCCATGACTTATATATACTCCTGTTGCCCCTTCACAGGGACGTCCCTCCATTTAACAGTAACGCAAGTGACAGTATGTGCTCAACCGGTGCTCGGTGGACGAGGGGAGTTGATACATTTGCTCTGCCCAATCACCGCCTGCGTTCGGGGGTGCCAGCGAGAGGCGGGCGGTGTTTCGTGCGTCGCGACACAAGGCGTGGATGCTTCCCAGTCAAGGCCACAGGAAGCAGTCACGCAAACTCATGAAATCGCCACCAAAGTGCATTTAATTGTGAAGGTGAAGACGCTCTCCATCTGTTTTTTTTTTTATATTTGTCTTGACATGCATATCGAAAGCATTTTTACTTTTTTAGACCCCTCCGTGGTTCCACACCAATATTTAAAGGTCGCCCACTCGTAATATCTACCCAATAAAATATTGTAGATCTGGTTTTAGCGTGTTTTACTGTTTTGTCTTACTGTTAATCATTTTAAATCATCATGAGGCCTCATTGGAAGTTTGTGGAGGCCTGCTAGTGGGCACCGGCCCCCCCTGGTTGGGGGCCATGGTTATCCATCAAAGTTTGCACTTTGAACCATGCTAAAGTGGGAGTGGATTATAGATCTGGGTCAGCTTCTTTTACAATCTCCCTAGTTATGCAGACAGTGGTTATAGAAATGAGGACATGATCAACTTCCAACAGTTTCCCTTTCTGAGAGTGTCTGCATACTCTTAAAAATGAAGGTGCTTCACGGTACTATAGAGTAACCTTTTTGTATAAATGGTTCCATAAAGAACATTTAACATCTGATGAACCTTTCTGTTTCACAAACAATTCTTTGTGAAGAAAAATTATATAATTCTTTAGAATGGTTCAAAGAGATGGTTCTTTAAATAACCTTTGACCAAATGGTTGTTTGTGGAACAAAAAAAATGGTTCATAAGGCATCGCTGCGAAGAACCTCTTAAAGGAGTAGTTCACCTTTAAAATGACTATTCTGTCATTATTTCCTCAACCTCTTGCCATTTAAAACCTGTAAGATTTTCTTTCTTCCACAGAACATAAGAGAAGATTTGTTGAAGGATTTTTTTTGCAGCCGCCCATTCACTTGATTCTGATTAAATGCATTTTGTTATACTGACATTTTTCGAAATATCTTCTTTTATGTTCTGCAGAAGAAAGAACGGGAGCATGGGAGCGTGTAAATGATGACAGAATTTTCTTTTTGAAATTGAACTACTCTTTTAAACACCTATATTTGTATGGTGTATGTGTGGAATGAGCTTGAAATTAAGTGTGTGAGTTTGCTTATACTTTAAATTCCACCATGCTTTATTAACCATTTAAGTTAGTCATAATTTTCTTGGAAGTATTTTTCTTGCTTCTCAATAGGCTGACAAATTTAGCTAGTTTTGGTGGTTTAAATTCAATGCATTCTCTCAAATGAACCAGTGGGGGGCAGACAAGTACTATCCATATCTTTAGTTATCTTAAATCACAGATCAGGCCCAAATTCACCATAGACCGATAAGTGATCAATAAAGGTGTGACTTTGTCAGGTCAAGATTGTTTAATCAAATTAAAATGATCTTTATGTGAATTCGTGCAATGTTATAGGATTATTTTTATTGGCAATAATTCTGGAAAACAGATTCCAGTTATTATCACAGAAAGGGGTCAGACCTTTGAAAGGGGTCAGATTTCTGAGGATAGAGTGACATGGACAATAAACCCCTGTGAACTCCTCTGTGAACTCTTGAACTTCCACCATGTGTGTTAATTTTTGTTGAAAGCGAAGGTTATCAGTAAGTTCCTCATTTAGGTGGAACAAATCACACTGCCATTCAGAAGACACTTCCAAATGTCTGTAAACTGAATTTATAAATCTTTATAGATTATAATTTTCATCTTCAAAGTGTCCTTTGGTTCCTGAAAAGTGCTATATAAATAAAACATATTATTATTATTATCTTGCGCTTCCATGATTCGTGCATAATCAGCATTGTGGAACAATTAGACTCTTTCATCCTGTAAATGATAGAATTATAGCATTTTAATAGGCATTTCATAACTACCAGAATGCTTTATAATGTTTATAAAGTTTTAATCTGACAAGAAATGGGTAAAACAGTTAGAACATATAGTGAGGGAAATAATTATTTGATCCCCTGCTGGTTTTGTAAGTTTGCCTTACAAAGTAATGAAGGGTCTATCATTTTTATGGCAGATTTATTTGAACTGATAAAAAAAAAGGTGAAAAATGTTATATGAAGGTTATAAATTGATTTGCATTTCAGTCGGTAAAATAAGTATTTGATCCCCGAGCGAAACATAACTTTGTACTTGGTGGAGAAACCCTGTGTGTTGGCAAGCACAGAGGTAAAACATTTCTGATAGTTAGTCCACTCTCTAAGGTTTCTTTAAGGAGTTTCAGCCTGCTTTACAGATTCTCTATAGGACTAGAGACTGGCTATGGCATTTAATATGCTTCTCCTTAAGCCACTCTTTGGTTGTCTTGGTAGTATGTTTTGGGTCTTTGTCATGTTAAAGGCACATCCACGACCCATCTTCAGAAAAAGCCCTAAAACTTATTCTTTCCAACACTGTGCTTCTCTGTAGGGATGGTGTTCTTGGGGTCATAGTCAACATTTCTCTCCCTCCAAAAACAGGTCAAATTTGGTCTCACAAAGCCTTTCTGAATCATTTTGATTTTCATTGTCAAACTTCAGGTGGGCCTCCTTGGGTGTGTTACCAATGGTTTGCTCGCTAACTGTGGTCCCAACTGTCTTTAAATCATTAACAAGCTTCTTCCGTGTAGTTCTGGGCTGATCTTTAACCTTTATCGTGATCATCTTTACCCCATTGGGGAAATCTTGCAGGAAACTCCAGACCAAGGGCAATTGATATTTATTTTGTATTTCTTCTATTTCCAAATAATCGCACCAACAGTTGTATTATAGACCTTCATTTCTTTGTAAGCAAGCTTACAAAATCAGCAAGGGATCAAATAATTATTTCCCACACTGTAACTTTAAGGCTATACCTCAGGGCAGTCTGAACTATGAAAGGCCGACTCCAAAAAGAGGGTAGCTTACATTCCTAGGACATAACAAGTATTACCTACAGGCCATGTCATAGCCTCTACAGTAAAGTTCTGTCAAACACAGACTCCAGCCAAATCATAAATCACATAACTGGGCTCTAGTAATGTAATACTGAGTGAAAGACTGGCTCTTTTAATTGCAGAGAGCTGGCTGAAATAATGCTAGTCCTCCGTCTCTGTAATGCTGCTATACAGGTAGTGGTCGGTTGACTAGCCTTGAGCATGGCATCTTAGTCTTGAAAGGCCAGAAGTGATTTCATATCCCCTGTGTCTTGTCAACACGCTTTCATCTGAAATTCAGCTTGTATCTTTAACAGCTCATATTTCACTCTTCTGGAATGTTCTGTCAACGTCTCACAAACAAATGTTAATATTTACAGTAGCCGAAGGCCATGATTATAAATCAATTCAAACATGATTGTAACGTCTGTGGCATTTTATTTGACTTTTTGTGATCTAATTTTTGTAATTGTGGTATTGAACAACAGGGATACGTTAGGGTTGTTAACTTGTTGTCAAACATGGAAAAACGGGGTGCAGGTTGTAAAAAGTCAGTTTGACTCACCATGGAGACAAGACGATCACAAATATAGCAGTACATCCCATAGTGAGACAACTTTCTTCTTAATCCAGTGGTATTGTCTTCAAGCATGCTCATCTTGATACACAAAAGCGAAGTATAAACAGCGTTGTCTCTGTCATTACGAATAATATATTGTTTTGTAACTGAATTGATAGAAGTCAATAAAGTTTTCACTGCATTTTACAGATTTTATTTTAATGTCACACATTGGTTCTTTATCTCCGAGTGGCTCCCTTTTTAAACTCTGTCTAAGAATGACTAACTTCTGGGACGCCTCTTTTCTCCACAGACAGAGCACAAGCAGCCAGAGAGGTGGATACTGAGTCAGGGAATAAAAGTAGATCAGTCCCACCTCCCTTGACAAGAGACGACACCCACCTTTAACACAACATCATCAAACCTCAGCCAGGGGACTGGTGCACTCATGCCAACTAGCAAGGGCAACAGAGTGCAGATCACAGAGGCATGTGTCAACAATACCGTTGTACTCTTTTACAAGGGTTTGAATGGGCAGAGGAGGTCCCAGACATTTCCATTACGCTGTTAAATGCGCCCAAAGCGATCATAGAGTAGTTTGGGAACCCCCTAAATGAACACACAAGAATATCTAAACATAATGTTAGGAATAGAGTGATAGGGAAGTTTATGTATGCGATGAATGTAATAAGGTATATTTTTGGTTTGTTTGGTGTTTAAGGCACTCTAGAAATATGGGGTTGTTCAATTCGTGATGGGGTAAATATGCACAAACTTTTGGGTTAAATAAACCTAGAACATGTCCCTCTTTGACCCAACCATATGTTAATGTAAACCCAACGGTTGGGTTCGTCCATATTTTACCCAACAATGTGTTGAAACAAACACAATGTATATTTCCAAAAAAACGATCACAAAGCATGTGACCAAAAAAGAGAGCAAATAGCTTACATACTAATGCTTTAAGATCGCATTAGTGGCAGTAACCTACAATAACACAAAGGTGACTTTTTTCTAAGGAATGTAGTAACAAACCACTTAAAATTGTATTTACCACATGGACCTTTAATTTCCCTGCATACTTCTCAAGCCTCGCCACCCCTTTAAAAGCATGTATCTCAATAATTGTATCACTGTCTTCTATTAGCTGCCAAAAAACAGCTTCTCATTATCTAACCTTAGACTCAAGATTTACAAATCTCAGTTATAGCCAGTCCAGGCTAACTCTAGCTCTCCCACATGCTGCACGGCTATCTAAAAGGACCTTGATTTATACATGGCGACTGATAATTACTAGTGTCTTCCCATTCGTCAAAAAAGGCCGGGGTGGGTTTTAAGAGCGTTCTTGAAGTTCTCAGTACAAGACAATTAATCTGCCAACCCCTCTTGTAAATCATCAATGTTTATGCGTTGGTCTACAACTTAGTCTGGGTGGGACAGTTAGTGATTCAAACATGCAAATGTTTCCATTGCAGATTAATCACACATTGCTGGCTGTGGGATGCACGGGCAGGGGTGTGAGGTGGAACAATTGAGGTAATGCAACATTAAATGTAGAAGGAAAAAACATCTTTCAAAATTTTGGCTAGAGAACTGGTCTAAGGAGTGCTTTGCTAACAATGCCATGGCAATTCATTCTTATGGGCTATTCAGGTTAAGTGTCCAGCTCAAGGGTGCTCCTTAACCTTTGACCGAGCCGTCAACAGTTCAAAGACTTGACCAATATAAACCACTTTTTGGCTGACAGTTTAGATATTAGGTGAAAAATTGGATAGAAACACTTAACAAGAAGGTTAATGCATTGGCTAACATATACTAACAAATCAATGAACAATACTTCAACAGAATTGATTGACTTTAGTTCATGGTAATTTCAGCATTTACTCATACAAGTTAAAAAACAAAAGTTGTAACTGTTTATGTAACATTAGTTAGTACACAGAGTGAACTAACATGAATAATTGTATTGAAGGAATAATTGGCATCCACTAATAAATGCTGTAAAACTAACAAAAACAACCTTTTTGTATAGTGTAACCAAACTGAAAATACATGTTGAAAAAGTTTTAGATTCCAGTTGAAAGATCTTTTTTATTTCATCATTTCGACTTCATGTTGTTTTCAACCTGTAGAAGAAAAAAAATGATTATTACAAAGCACTTTAGTTTCCAAACCTCTCCAACAAAACCTTCAATTACCAAGTACATCAGTCCCCACTTTCTGTGTTCATGACCCTTAATCTTTGCTCTCATGACCACTGAGAAAAAGCAGCAAAAAACAATTACGCTGACGTTCCCACGGTCTCTGTCTGCGGTAGTTTTTGTTTTTGAGAAACACCATTCATTACCTGCCTAGGCGTGCATTACCAACATATAACATCTAGGGATAATTTTCTATATTAAGATGTGCCACTGCCAAAATGTCATGGATTTTATTCTCTTTTTTAAGTCTGAGTTTACCTGTGCAAAGGTTGTGGCGTTTTACAACTAATTTCAAATTATAGAGCAAACGCAGTGTGACACAATCCACAGCCCTGTGTTTAAACAGACCTGCATTTTTTATTATAATTGCAGAACAAGAAAAGGAAGAGGATGTTGTAATTCCTACTTAAGCAACTATTTTTTCCGCTTACAAAAACCAATTTGCCTTTCACTACAGAACTGGAAAACACCCCACGCCTATGAGCGACATGAAGTCAACACATCTATCGGTCAAAACAAGTTACAGTAAATGGCTTGCAGCTAAATGGCGTGACTAACCACTCTTCGCAAAAGTCATTCAAATGTGACCATGTACAAATATAGTCTATACTTTTATACGGTATGGAAATTAAATACATACTGAATATTGTTAAATAGGCCTCATTAATTGCGTATGTTCTGGCAGCTCTACTGGTAGAGCATTATGTTAATATCACAAAGTTTGTGAGTTTGATATACCCTGAATGCACTGTAACCGAACAATTGGCGGTACCCATTCAATTCAACTGTATAGACACAACACCAATGCAATGGGTACCGCCGTTAATCGTTACCAACATTCTTCAAAATATCTTTTGTGTTCTCCAGAAGAAAGAAAGCCATACAGATTTGAAATGACAAGAGGGTGAATAAATGATGACAGAATTCTCATTTTTGTGCAAACTAACCCTTTTAATACAATATTTGAGTCTTATATAGTACGTCCATCCATAATTGACTGCAGGGATGCTTGCAATGGCTGACACAGTATAGAATGACACTTAAGACACCTAAACATAGATGGTTGAAGTCATAAGTAGGCCCTTTCTGTTGAGCAGTTAAGAGTGGACAGGAAGGAAGCAATGTCTGAAATGGCTTCTCATTCCTTGTTTAAAGGTTATTGCACCACCGCCCATTGCTGATATGATCTGAGCTGTTAGAAAACACTCTTGGGCCGCTGATTTGGCTGGAGGCTTCAGTGCTGATTGTAAAATAGACACAAGCTAAGAGAAAGTAGTAAAACTATTGTATATAAGTAAGGGATAATGCAGGCAGCCGGTTGTTATAGCAAAAATAAGCCTCGACAGTGTGATCACTGATGGGGCTTATTTCGCGATAACTACCAGCTGCTTGTACATTATCCCGCTTATTACATGGCTGCTTGCCACTTGAGATTAAAACTGGACATGACGTGTGAAATATTTGATTACCTCATTTTTACTGATTGGAGACCTTCCGCGAGGAAAAGCTGTAAGAAATGGTAAAAAGAAAGAAAGGTAAGAAACGACGTTCATAAACATTCAATGTGGTTTAATCATTTGTAAATATAATGTCATATGTGATTAAAAGACATATTTACATTAAATTTTGTGTAATATTTAACTGCACCTGTCAAAATGATTCGCAGCATCCTGGTTGCTGGGAGAATAACAACCCTTGGAATGTTCCAACTGACCAATCAGAATAAAGTATTCCAGAGCGCCGTGTATAAGAGCCCATAACAGGTCTAACCAGTGGTTTCGTCTAAAAACTGGTAAGATTGATTAGTGCACTGTCCTCCGGTGAGTGAGACTATGAACGAAGGTTCATTTAGTAGAGAGAATGTAGGAAATTGTGTCACTTTTATTTAAGTTGTCCTGTAGCAAAGAAGAAATTACAAAAAAACATGCTCTAATGATTTTATTTCAGGACACCTGCTATCAACTGAAAGTTAAATTGATAGACCATTGACTATTAATAAAAAAAAAAATATATATATTATGTGTACTGAACAAAATAATGCATTATGAAAAGAGGATATTTTGAGAAATGCCTTAGTGGTTTTGTGTCCATACACTGGAAGTCAATGGGAGCAATGTTGTACTACCAATGTTCTTCAAAATATCGCAGAGTTAAAGAAAATCACACAGGTTTGGAATCAGTTAAATGTTGTTTTCCTCACTTTTGTAAGTCGCTAAGATGAAAGTATCTGATAAAGGGCTCAATGTCAAAGTTACTAGCAATATTAGGCCAATATACACTAACAAGCCACCGACACGAATGCTATATATTTGTAGACCTGCTTCAACATGAAGTTAACACACCACGTGTACAGTGTCCAGGATTAAAGGAAGGAAGTCATACAATTTGATGGTGAGTAAATGATGACAGAATTTTCGTTTTTGAGTGAACTATCACTTTAAGCTTACATCTAAGGGAATGTCTCTCAACCCTTACAGTGAAATGTTTGATGGTTTTGGGGGGAAAATACAACAATTACTTTTTATACAGCAGGAATGATAGATAGACGTTCTCTGTAGACTGTAACAATTCAACCAATGCAGAATAGAATATAATATACAGTAGAACAATTAATAGTCATCGATTACAATAAATCTGACAGTTCAAATACACAGGGATACAGAAGCTGCTTGCCAGGATAAAAAGGCAAAAGCACCGAGCCCCTTAATTCACATCACAGGTAATAATTGTAAAATATCTGTGTTCCTTTTCACTCACTTTGAAGTGAAGTGGCTACTGCCTGTTCTTGCCCAGTAGGAAGCGCACATTAGATTTATGACTTTTCAGACAACCAAATTATACTGTCCCTCGCTGCAGCCCAGGAAGGCCAGTAATCGCTTAATACACAAAAGCTAATTGTGACCATACAGAGATCCAGAGTTTATGTGACACATGATAAGTGCTTTTTCCATCCCTCTGGCACAGAAAAGGTGTAAAGGCAAATTGGTAAAAGAGACTTATCTGATGAAGCCATAATTTGTCATGAATGTTCTCATTTTTCTCTCAACAACAGGGACAAGGTAAGGCAATACATCTGGATCAAGGTTGGGAGAAACTTGGGAAGGAAATATTTGTACACTGATGTCAATGTTGTTTATTTTAGATGATCAATGGTTTATGGTTTTTTAATTGGGATTTTGGCCTTTTACACCATAATAGCGTGGTGGCTCTTTCATTGTATTTTGACAAGCATGTTTCATTTCAAGGGATAGTTCACACTGAAATGAAAATTATTTCATTATTTGTTCATCTTGTCATTTCAAACCTGCATGACTTTCTTTGTTTTGCAGAACACAGAGGAAGATTTTTTGAAGAATGTTGGTAACCAAACTAAATCGGCCCCCATTGAGTTGCATTGGTTTTGTGTCCATACAATAGAAGTGAGCTGTGACCACCATCGTTCGCTTAACACAATTCTTCAAAATATCTTCTTTTGTGTTCTGCGGAAGAAAGAAAAGTCAATCAGGATTTAAAAGACAAGAAGATGAAGAAATAATGACTGAATGTTAATTTCTGGGTGAAATACCACTTTCAGCACAATTGCACAATGGTTCCAGTGTGTAAGTTTTGGACATGAAAGATCTGTGTGAATTGATTTGGATTCTGGCTTTATTCTCCATAAAAGCATGTTATTTATTTGGAGTAAAGATAAATAACCGTTAAAGAGTCAAAAACAAACATGCAGGCATTTTCACACACCTTGAAGTTACATATGTCTGTCAGCCTTGCAAATTCCATTCCTCGTTTTCAGCACTGTACAGTTAGAAAGAGCAGATCCTGTGTGTTGAGGAGGTGTGTCAGAGTCTGTTGACTGATGTCTACTTTTGCCTGGAGGGCACTTGTAAACACAGAATACACCTTTGGTTATAGGCAGCTGGCCCACGTGACACGTCAGGTTGTCTTTAAAAGCCCCGCTCTCCTTTGCTGAAACTGTCAGATCTCATCTGGTAGAAGAACAGAGGTTTTCAACATGTGGATGTTTTGCAAAGCTGTCTGTAGATTGTAAAGAAAAAAGCTTGCCACGCTACTTCTATTAAAGCTACAAGTTATATTTTGAAGCAGGACGAAGGTCATATCATCAGCCATGAGTTTGGGCGGCACCAGTACGGAATCTGAAATTTCAGAGGATGAGTTGGAGGATTTGCCTGTGGGTGAGGATGATGACTGTCGAAACGAACACGCCAAAGAGCCTTCCGTCTCACCCTGCCCCAGTGACCCGGAGGACGTCAAGGTGGACAAGAGGCGTAACCGTCCCGTTCGGTCCAAAGCAAGAAGAGTCACCGCCAACATCAGGGAACGAAAGCGTATCCTTGACTACAATCAGGCCTTCAACGCTTTACGCACCGTTCTTAAGCACGACCTCAGTGGGAAGCGCCTCTCCAAGATCTCAACCCTACGGCGTGCCATAACCCATATTTCAGCACTGTCCTCGTACCTGCGGACGCATTCAACAACAGAACCAGCTTCACCTCCCTGCACCCATATAGAGTGCTACAGGCAACCAGAAGTGAACGCAGCAACTTTCCGGGAGCCCGTTGAGAACTATCTTCACCATCAGAGAGAGATCTATGGTATGCATGACCAGACAGTTTCCAAAGAGATACCTTTGCATCAGGAAACATCAAACTCAGCAAAACTCTGTTCACCATCTCCACATGACAGCCATTACAGTCCCATCAGCCAGCTTCACATGAGCCATGGACACTATGGTCACCAATGGGATGACAAAAGCAGTTATTACTACAACGGGGGTCCTGGATATCAACATGGAATGAGGGTGACCTGTCATCAGAACCACATGGAGACCTACTGTATGCAGAGTATGCTAACTCAGCATTGACTTGGCAAATGGGTTCCCTTCAATATCATGGATATTGACAATCACTAAGTATGCACTGTATAGCATTTATCATTGTATGCTTTAGCAGTTCATGAACATTGCAACATGAAATACTGTGCATTGCATTTGTAGACACATGTGATTGGAGACTGTTATGGATGTGTCCTGATTCTGTATATTTGTCTTTTTTAGGAGGATGGTTAAGTTATCAGGCTGGAAAACTATATATACTTTATATTACAACAAATTTTTGGTAATGATGCCTACATTTTTTGTGTCTGGTGTACCCACATTGTAAATATTGTAAGATATTGTGTATTTTTGACTATGCAGAAGTTGTATGAAGATACATTTTTTCAACATATGTTTTGTCAAATGCACAAACCCCAAATAAAGCAACTTATGATAAAGATGTATACTCTTTTAATCTACCTTAGCTGTATTTAAATGAACACATCCAATCAATTTGATTACATTTACAGTACAATATAGGTCAAATAGATTGGAACACTTATTTACTTATTCATGTTTTTTCCACATTTTAGAAAAAATATTAAGCTCATCAAAAGCTGTGGAATATCAAAAAGGGAATGATGAGAATTATGTTGTGACCAGTTTTTGGAGTCTCACCCTAAGATGATTTTTAAACAATATTGAAGGAGTTCCCATCTATTCAATGCTCTTCCTGGGTGCTCTTTTTTTTATTATTCACTCAAAGTCGTCTGTTTCAAAGACATTTTATTGAATACATTTTTAGTTTGTAAAAAAGGGTTAGTTTGAAATTTTAGTTGGTAGAAAGGTTTTATATTAGCACAATTATATTTTTGTCTACAAACTTATTTTAAACTTCTAAGCATACAGCAGATCAAAACCTTTTTAAGATAATGAGTAGGAAAATATTTGACTGGTAGTGTATTTAATAAAAATAAAAAATGGGCAAATATTCTGCATGCATCTTTATAAATAATACATACTGCCCATTAAATACCATCTTCTTCCTACACGATGTATTATTAGATTAAAGTATCTGCTGTTTAAATAATATACTTTGATATTTATTGCTTTACATTACACAATTTTTCTTTCTAAATAGCACTCAGTGGTTCTTTAGAGGTTCTTCAGAAGTTCTTTGGGGTGACCGGGGTGCTCCATACCATTTCCAAGAACCTGTTAAGCCCCTGCATGATTCTTCAGCGGTTCTATATATAGCACCTCATCCCAAAAAACTGCTGAAGAACCACCAAGTCCCCAAAATATGGTTAAAGTGGTTCCCCTATGATTGCAAGGAGCCAAGAACCACTTTTAGGGCAATATAGTACTATTTTTTTAGACTCTGTCTATTACAGATTCGTATAGTGTGTGTTGGCACAAGGGGGTAGTAACAGACTTTTACTGAAGATCCCCCCAGGATTGATAAAGGGAGGTGATTCCAGTAAGGTGGATAAAAGAGGCACAGGAAGGAACTGCTTTGAGATCCCAACCCTCCCCGACTCCCTTAAGGCAGCTATATGACTCAGTTTTGTCTCTTGATCAGGTGCAGTCTGAGACTAGAGAACATGTTCTGTTCCTCTTCACCCCCTCTGAACAGTAGGATGACATCACTTGTTATTGACCAGACTGAAAAACAAATATTTATTTACAAATTGCAAGGTAAATTCGTGGAGAAATAAGTATAAATTGTAAACTGTAGAACTTTGTCCATGTGTGGCATGCAGGTGATAGGTTACTATGTACAATACACAATTAGGCCACTTGAGGGCAGCAACTGCATACAAGATTTGTGACCCTGGACAACAAAACCAGTCTTAAGTAGCACAGGAAAAAAATTTGTAATCGCCCGAAGTACAAGGTATGGGTAAAAATTACAGATTTTTCTTTTATGCAAAAACTCATTAGGATATAAAGTAAAGATCATGTTCCATGAAGATATTTTATAAATTTCCTACTGTAAATGTATAGAAACTTTCTTTTTGTGATGGCCTGCTACAGTGCCTCAGATTAATAACTTCAAAGGAGATTTTCTCAATATTTTGCTTTTTTTGCACCTTCAGATCCCAGCTTTGTAAACAGTCATTGTTCAGCCAGATAGTGTCCTAACAATCCACATATCAAAAGAAAGCCTATTTCAGCTTTCATATGATGTAATAATCTCTATTTCAAAAAATTGACCCTTAAGACTGGTTTTGTCGTCTGGGTATCATATTAGAAATAGATTGCTTTATAGATAAATAGTGCTCCTGTAGCTCAATATGTAGAGAATTGCAGAAGTCATGGGTTTGATCCAAAGGGAACACGTACTGAAAATGTTTTGCAATTCAAACTGAAATTTTAACAAAATCTGCAACCTTTAGATAAGCACTCAAGATCAGTCAGCAATTGTACAATGGGAATCTAAACAGGGAGTGTATGCAATTATATAATGTATATTCCTATCAAGATATACTCTGTTAACCACACTTTAAAATGGAAGTATTTTACACTCAAATCCTGTGATACCATAAGCACAAAGTTCATGTTCATCTTTATTTATAAGTCAGACTGCCCACACTTCTCAGGCTTATTACCATTTCATGAAATGCCAGGGTGAGAAAAATGTCTCATCTGTGAATCCTTTTAAGGTCAGCTCTGTTTTATCCACTCACCACCTTTTAGACGTTTACACAACTAAAACAGCACGTCAATGTGAGCATAAACACAGTTGCTACACCATTGAAGACAGATGATTGTTATGTCACATAAACAAACCTGCGTCTTCAGAGACCATTTGACATGATGAAACTAAACACAAATTCCTGATGGATTGAGTAAAAATGTGTTAGCCATATGAAAACAGACTGTACATAGACAGTTAAGATTATTCTGAATCATTGCCTTGGACAGTGTAGATTGTTTCATGACAGTTTATTTTAATGGGACAATGATCATGTTATAATGAGAGACCTGTGGCACATTTTCACACATTTTTGCTTAAAAGAATAGTTCAACTGTAAAATTCTGTCATTATTTACTCAGTCTCATAACAATTTCAAACCTGTCTGATTTTCTTTCTTCTGTAGTAAACAAAAGAAAATATTTTGAAAATGTTGCAGAAAACTATTGGTCCTCATTGACTTGCTCTGGTTTTGTCTCCATACAATAGAAGTCAAATGGGACCAAAAATCCTGGGTCGTCATGTTCTATCTTTCACACAGTTTATACTAAATTCGATTTTTAAATATTTTTTAAATAGAGAACAAAAGTGCCTCGAACCAACAAAAGCACCATTCTCTGGGTGTTAGAATAGATTTGAACCACGTCTCCGGCATCAATCTAATTTCTATATGATTTCCTCTTGGTAAATATCTGATTTCTACCTGAAGCTTTTAAATGGATGAAAGATAAAGATAAATTACATACACAATGGAAAATCAATTTGGAGATGAGGTCACCTAAAAAAATCTAAAGGTATTTTGAATCGACTGCGGTTCAGACAGAAGGTTGATTTAAACTTCATTTGCAATTTGCTCCCAAAATAATCCATGAATGAATACAGAGAGAAAACAAAGCACGCCAGTGGCTCGTCCACAGAGAAATACAAGCCATCTTCTTTTCTTTTCTCACTGGCTCCCATTTCTTAGATTTGTGGAGGCCAGAGCCCTTGTAACAAACAGATCAGCTTTTATTTTCACACGGCAACGCACACATGTCCACTCACAAACATGCACAACCACGTTGTATGTGTATATGCACAAGTCAATTGTTTGATGTATTGCCTTGAGGGTAAGACACTGTGCAAAATGCAAAAAACATGCAGAGAGAAAGTTTCTCCACATTAGCCTACTATATGGATGACAGAGAAGGTTACTCACCCATCAAACTGTTCTGCATACTCACACTTAGGAGGAGACTGTGGTATGATGAGCCAGTGGGTAAGATGATCCACAAAATGGTGTTGTCATTTCACCATACATTTTGGAATCACCCATTATTTACATTTAGTCATTTAGGAGACAATTTTATCCAAAGTGACTTACAAGTTGGGTAAACAATGGAAACAATTGGGTCAAACATTGGGACAACAAAAAGCATAAGAGCAATAAAAACATCTCTCACAAAGCTTACTACGGTGTAGAGAGCCAAGTTTAGTTTATCTAAGCATGCTATTTTTTGTTGATATTTATTAGATATTGTAGAAAAGTTATAGAAATCAGAAATGATCAGTCAGGTGCTGACGGAAGAGATGTGTTTTCAGCCGATTCTTAAAGATGGCGACGGATCTGCTGGAACCGATCCAGAGAAGGTTTGTGAGAGAGATTTTTTACATTTTTGGGATGGCAACACAAGACGTCATTCGTTTGCAGAGCGTAACGATCTGGCGGGTACATAAGTTTGCATAAGTGAATGAAGAAAAGGGGGTGCCAAACCAGTGGATGTCTTGTAGGCCAGGAGCAGATTCTTGAATTTAATGCGAGCGACTATAGGGAGCCAATGTAACTTAATGAAGAACTTAATTTCTGCCAGAATGTGAAAATGTGAAGCAAATGGAAGAATTGGACCACATAAATTGACTTCAAAGGGGTCATATGGCGTGAATACGTGTTTTTTTTGGTCTGTTATAAGTTGTCCATGCATGTATTAGACACGTAACATTGCAAAAATGAAAGTGTCGGAACAAAAGATGCATTCTTTCTAAAAGCAAATTGCTCACCCAGACCTGCCTGAAACACCTCGTGATACCACACCCCAACAAATCTACGTTAGTTTGTGTCATGATTTGACTAAGACCGCCCAAATGTATACGCAAGTATGGTGGGCGTACCTGTCATTACAATTGCTTTGGAACCTCATGTTCCAAATATGGTAAGAGGAGTTACATTTCCGTTAGAATTAAAAATGAGATTAAATATTTGTATTGCACTTGTTTGCAATTGCATTTTGTTTCATCTTGAGAACCACATGCAGTAAAAAAAAGGTTTATCTTTCACCCCCTCTCCCCCTATTACTTACTGGCCACCACTAACCTTTACGTGTACCAGGTCACAGGTGGATCTGATCATTGCTTGATTTGAGATGCTTACCAGTTTTGCAATAATAAACACTGTAAAAAATATTCTGTCAAGGCAATCACTACATTTTATTAGTGAGAGAAAAAATAAGTAAAACATTTTTTAGACTAAAACATGGGCAGATGAATGAGTGGGACATTTCTCAACCATTTTGTGTGCTATTATTTATTTGTTTATATTAACCATCTGTTTATATTTAACCAAATCCTTGTTGATAGAGTCTAAACATCAAAAAATGTCAGTCTATGAAAAAAAAGAGAGAAATAAACATACGTGGATGTGACAAAAAAGGACATGTTTTTTGGGAGACGATAAACTTTGTAGGATATCTGTAAAATAAAATGCACAATCCTGAAGTAACTGAAGGGATGCCTCTTTATAGAACATGAAATAATTATTTTGTTTTGATTTTCATTTGTCCATTTATGAGGAATATGTAGCGTTATAGATGTGACAATCCTGAAAACTTACCTGACAATGAAAAATCATGCACTAAAAATAAAAAAAATTCTTTACAAATTGGAAGAGAGATCTCACATGAGTATTTGAACCACCAAATGTTAAAATATGTGCTGTTACCAAAGTAAAAACTGCTGGTACAAACTTTTTTTTCATGGTAATGTTGACATTTTCATGGAATTGCCCTTCGCGTGAAGAAATCAACCTAAATTCAAGATCATTCACATGCATGAAAATTCTCTTTTCATTCAAATTTATGCATTTGGCAGAAACTTTTATCCAATGGGACTTACATTGCATTGTATTTCAGATTTGTTTCTGACTATATGCAATCCCCTGGGATCCCATGACCTTGGCATTGCTAGTGCCATGCTCTAACCACTGAGCCACAGGAAAGCTGCTATCCCTCCAATCCATCCAAACCCATATGACTTACATTCTTGTGCAAAACATAATGTACAACCTGCGCCAATAAAAGTGAATGGTAACTCTGTTTTTTACTTTCACAGTACAGTCATTATTTGAACCAAGCAGGCTTAGCCCAACATAAACAGCCAATTGTATTGGTAGTCACACATCCTGGGGTGTAACCGCAACATCCGTTATCTCTCTGATGGCTGGCTGAAAATTAAGTGAGCCTGTCAGCACGACAAAGCACGCTTTTCTCCCATCACAATAAAGACAGTGTTTGTTAATCATTAAATAACAGTGGCATAAAAAACATGGTTGATCCAGACAGATGCATGTGTCAGATCCGGACTGACAGACAGTATGAATAATTTAAGGTCCGTACTGGACAGCATGTTATTTCAACATGACATGTTGTCCTGTGAAATTTAGAATGGGATTGTGGCACTAGCAGGAATATAGGAGGAGGTGGAGCATCTGCTAAAGTCTTTATTTATACATCAATTAATGCATTCATAATTCACATTGTCATTAATGATGCATTAACATCCCCGTGTTAGAAATACACCGTCTGGGTAGTTCTTATTTCAAAGTGTTTCTGTACCTCTAGCATAACCAAATGGAATTGCAAAAATGCTGATCTTCCCTCTAAACAATGATTCAAAAAAATCATGGCAAACTGTAAAGGTCAAAATATTGTGCTGTTCATAAAGAAAAATATCTATGGCTCCTGCTGATACAAAAACTCACACCATTGGTTGAGGCAGTGTTGCCATGTTGGGTTGGCTGGGATGCCCAAATAAACAAAGCGATGTTTATAAAGCTTCACAGTGTTTACACTTTTTGGGGAAGTCAACCTAAGAAAGGCTTAGCAGTCTGTGCATACTTAGATGGCTTCTGAGAAAATTTCAAAAAATATTTGAAAAAGTCTTCAGAAAATACACCACACATGTTGAAAGTAAATGGGCTTAAGTGAGGGACCTTGTGGTGTAAGCCTTGCCTCAGTCACACAGGCGGTCAGTGTCCTGTGGTCACACAATGACACCTGATCTTATATCAACCTGCCACAGCCCCTCACTGTTATCAGCTGCTTTCCTCTATTGTCTATTATCTTTCTATAAGAGCATTAGTAGGTTTTCATCAATCCCAAAAAGAAACGCCCCCATCCATCTCACTTCCTCTTTCTCTCTTTTCAGATCTTTTTCTGATCTATTTTTGTGCTTTCCAGCCACACAGGCAGCATGAAAATATCATCTGCCACTCAGGTTGTGTGGTGCTCGGAGGAAGCAGGTGTAAAGGTGTCGAGCCCGGTGCTCCCGGGCTCTGCGTGTTGCCTCCTGCTGCCTCTCTTCAAGCCCTGATTCTTTTCGCTTTTTTTCTCCCCAGGGGACATCCAGCTTTGCCGATCTGCCTGGCAGGCAACACCAAGGGGATGAACCCAGCTGCTTGGTGTTATTTGTTACTGCTATATGCCGACTGGGGCAGCATTTATAAACAGTGTGCAGCCTGCAGTCAAAGTACCAGACTAAAAACAATATTGCAAAACTTTCAGTTGTTTCCATGTTATTGTGGTGCTTTTATAGAAAGCAATGTATGATGCATTATTTTTTATCATCTGCATTCCCTGTTATTCAAGCCCATGACCTTGGTGTTCCTAGCACTGCTGTTTTTTAAATTCAGCTACAGAAAATACTATATTTCTTTTCTCACCCTAACATGGTTATAAACCTTTCTTAGTTTTCTTCACAAAGAACACAATAGGAGCGGAGATGTCAGGCACAACGACAGTCTCAGTCCTTAATCATTCACTCTTATTTTACAGAAAAAATGTTAAGGCCAATATTCCTTAAAGGGCCGCAATCACAGAAAATTCACTTTTAAATGGTTTTCTACCTGAACTTGGGTCACCAGCATTTGTGGTAATTAAACACGTAATTAAACAAACCCATCTATTCTTCTTTTTGTAATCTCCTTTAAACCAAAACAGTGACAAAAAACAGGCTGTTGGGGATTCCCTAACAATCTGGAGTCACATTGATTTACGCCCGCCCATAACCTGTCACAGACTCCGCCTTATGAGCGTGTTGCTCCACCATCTGCCAGAGACACACTGTCCACCATATTCAGGCAAGAGCAGATGTAGCCACTAGCTGGCGACCAAAACGTCTTAAGAAACAAAAAACGGTGAATGTAAATTGGAACATAAAAGGATGCCGGGAGGAGACCTTTCCGACGTGCCCGGGTTTGTCCCGCTGCGACCTTGGCAGCCGGAGTTATAAACTATCGAAATCCCACGCGAGAAGAGGCTAATTTTTCAGATCGACAAACCAACATTCACCGGTCCTTATCTCCGGTCTGGAAGACTTACAGAACGAGGACTCGTCTGAAGTTGAGTCAATGCGACCACTAAGTGAGGAGCTAGAGCTCCCTGTAGCCGGAAAGGTTAAAAAAAATCGAAGACCAGGGTCCGGCCAGTCGCCTTCCGGGGGGCCTTAACGACGGGGCCGTGATGAGTCAACAGGGGTCAGTATTGCATGGGTCTCAATAGAATAACAGTAACAGCTGTTTGCGATTAAGCATCATCTCCGGAAGAAGTAATTATTACACATAGTTTTTAAATCGCCTTTCTTAAATAATGTGTTTAGCATGTTAGTAGCTGTTGTTTACATGTTCGCGGCTAATCCTGAGACTTTACATTGGTCCAAAGACAGGTTTCGTGTCATAAAGTTAGTGGTTAAACGCATGGCACCCATCGGTTCAGAAGATTTGTGACCGACATCATTTCTGTAAAGCTTATTCATTACAATGAAAGAAAGTTATAGCAGTGTCTTTCTCTGTGAGTTCAGTGTCTTCTCGTATGTCCTAAGTGTGACAGTACTTAGAGCGGATAGAAACAGAGTTCGTATTTGTAAAACAATGAGGTTCTGCAGGAATTGCTACTCACAACGTGATAACACATTGTCATGTACAAGTACTCTGATAGCATCTATATGCTTGCATCTGTGTTTATGTCTGTTAGTAATATGCACACACATGATTAATCATCCATGGACAACATTTCATACAGCAAATGGTCAGCATATGTTGTTCTATCTATGTTTTTGTCTTTTCTATTTAATTCGTATTTATGAACAAGGCATTAAGGTGATTTTCAGTTAGTTTATGGTTTTGGTTGGAAAGGGCATTACAGACGTAATTGCGGATCCGCCATATTGCTTGTCTTGCTGTCATCCAAAGGACATGTGTAAGCGCTCTGCCTCCTATTTTTCATACAGGGAGGGGAGCAGAAGCTCATTTTCATTTAAAGAGACACACATGGTCATGTTCAACATCTTGTAATGAAAGATATGTGGTGTATTTTGAGCTGAGACTTGAAAGACACATTCTGAGGATACCTCGGACTATTTTTACGTTGCAGAAAACAAATGGGATTGCGGCCCTTTAAAATTCTCCTTGTGTCTGGCATGGAGGGGAAAAAATCATTAATGTCTGCAATGACATGAGTAAACGATGACAAAAGGTTAATTTCGTGGGTGAAATAATCGTTTTTTACACACCCAGGTGATCATGATGTATTTCAGTAAAATTTTTGTGCATAATCCTATCCTCAACATCCACTGCCGTTTTTGATATTCTTTTGCAAGCCTTTCATTTATTTATGTGCATAAGCAAAATATTTAATGTCAAATAAATCTATTTACACATGCACAACCACGCTTCCTCTGTTTTGGGATTTCCTGATTCACATCCAGCTTTATAATATTTCAAAACGATAAAACAAAACACACATGCATTAATAGGCCTTCTGCTCTTTCTTCTAAACAATACAAATAGCAAAAAGGTCCAAAATTAAAAGTATGCAAAAAGCAAAACCCCTCTTCTACTGATGATGAGATCCATTTCAAACAAAGATACTTTTTGACAGTATCGCTTCACTTAAATCAAGCGACTCACTTTTCGACTCGCAAAAACAAGACCCTGCGGTCTCTTCTCAACGACTGTTTACCACAGAGCTGCCAGTGGCCAGACACGCAGCGATAACCTTCAGAGCTCCGCAATCCAATTTCCTGCAGTCTCTCATTTGCATGTGCTGTGCTTGGTCTGATATGTTACAGCATTAGCCACATATATCCACTTGACTTTTATTGCATCCTTATGGAGTAAAGCACAACGCTCAGAAAGGGCTGGCTCATGCCTCATCTCTCCATGAAATGAAGCTGTTCTCCAGTGTTAGCATCTATCTACCGTGTGATATGTCTGTGTTAATTAAAAGCAAAGAGGCAAATACAACTTGTTAACAACCCCAGGGGCAAGTGGAGGGGTTGTGGTTGTGGGCTCGACACCATGTGTAATTGCCGGCAAGGTTGAACCTTGAGATGCAGTCATGTAGAATTTATTTAATTGACCATAAGCGGTGCAGACACGGTGTGGTTATTTTTATGTTCTCAGCTCCATTAATACACAGCAGGAGCCCAGTAAATTGATCTGCAATCTGCTAGAACAAACAAGAATACAAACGGTTCTCGAGAGACAAAACAGAGATATATTAGTATCATTTCTAAAACAATAAAGTATCTTATTCCTCTTCGGACTCAAGGCAGCGCTACTAATCTATTCTCTAATATACAGAGACTGCATTGCATTTGTGCAAGGAATACAAGCGAGACCATTTGGCTTTACTAGATTGGCCTGTTAAATTTAAAGCAGAGGGACTGGGGAGGCACAGAGGGAAAGACTCATAGATGGAGAAAGCATGCAGTGTATCCGTAATAAATGAGTTTTTTTAATACTTGACCCACCGTTCCGTTCGGATGCAAGAACCTATTTCCTAGAATGTGCTTCTCATTAGGGAAAGCAATCAGGCCCTTCATTAGACCACGGTCCAAGATGGAGGGTCTCGATCTACAGGGGAAAATGGCAGCAGAGGTGCATTCTCGCCAAACCTGTGACCCGTGCAGTTTGCTCGATCTGCACAGCTTCATCTATAATTAATTGCATTCACATTTCCTTCTCCTTTCGCCATCCCACCTCGCTGTTCTCTATAAACTGTGAACTGTGAAGTCAGCCTCAGGCAAAACTATCGATTAGAAAGTAGGACTCTGGGGGGAGCTCTCAATGTTTCAATTAAACACTCATATTTCCAATGCAAGGTAATCATTTCCTGGTATTTTTATTATCATTATTTTATTATTTTATTCATCTCCCATTCACACGTTTCAATGTGATGGAACAACCTCTCGCGTAGATTGTGTTCAAGCGTAGATCCCCCTATGCGCCTTTGTACTGACGAACACAGAAAAAGATATTTAGAAGAATGCTTGTAACCAAACAGTTCTTGGCCACCGTTGACTACCGTAGTACGAAGTCGTTTCTTTATAAATGCTTTTGTTCTATTGAACACAAATGAAGATATTTTGAAGAATGTAGGAAAGTAAACAGTTCTGGGGCACTTTTGACTACCATTGTCATTTTTCCTACTATGGCAGTCAATGGTGGCCAAGAACTGTTTGGTTACAAGTATTCTTACAAATATCTTTCTCTGTGTTCATCAGAACAAAGACATTTATAAAGATTTGTAATAACTCGAGGGTACGTAAATGATGACAGAATTTTCTATTTTGGGTGAACTGTCTCGTTAAGGATACACTTAAAAACGTTGGGTTATTTTTTTAACCCAATAGTTGGATGAGAGATATTGAGTCGACTGTTCCTATATTCTACATGACTGTCAACACCAACACTTGCTTTTTATAACCAACCTATTTCAAACATAGATAAAAATAATTGTTTGGGACCCCCTCTCACTTTCCTTTTCTTTGTCCAAAATTTTTGTTAAGTCATAAACTTTTTAGTTATTTGGAGTAGATTTCGGGTTTTAGGAACGAGCGGAAGTGTCAGGGCTTTCAATCGCTTCAGCGCGACAAAAGCACTGGAATTAAAATATTGAGAGTGTTATGTGCATTTCTTCCTTTTATCATATTTTTAAAGCAAATAAAAATGTATTGGCGTTCATTGATAACAAATCACAAAGGAGCTTGCAACAGACACAAGATTTCGTTTTCTATAATAACAGACTTGCAGCAATGATCTTCTTTGATTTCTATACATTTATCCATCTTTTAGAGAGATTATATGCGAAGGAAATTTTAAGAAGTGGGAGCCTGAAGCCTTAACTGACAAATTTGTAGGTAAGAGATTAATGTCTGCAAATGTCCTGTTAGTACAGGCATGGGAAAAAGGACCTAAATTGTTTCATTTTAGACATAAAAAAATATGTAATGAAATATGTACATAATAATAAATTAATATAATCTATCATATGACAGATGAAATCAACATTGGCTGTGTCTCATTTCGTAAAGCTGCGTCCTCCAGAGGTCTCATTCGAAGGCTGCAACGTCATCTCGTCTCGTTCCATTAAATCAGGTAGGACTCTCCGGAGGCACCCTTCAAATGCGACCTTCTTTGACTGGTATTCAGAGGATACAATGCACATTGTGAAAAGCGCTATATAAATAAACTTGAATTAGTGAGCTGTATCCTTCGTTGCTAGAGATAACCCACAATTCTTTGCGTCGGCCAACATCTGTTATTTGGATAAATGGCAAGAGCTGCAGATTCAATCTAATATGTGGTGTTTAAATGTGACGAGTTTACAATTTGTGTCACATTTTTTTTTAATCATAGCAGCCAGGCATATGTAGTAAACAAGGATACAAGTGTTTAGTGATTTTTAAGCATAGCAAACATTTTATATTTGTTTAACTCTTTTGCCATTGATTGGGGTAGAAAGTAACTGTTAAATCATGTAAAAATCATTTAAATTAATTTGACAGGTGTGCCAGTGCAAAGTGTTGTCATAGCAACGTGATACTTCCTGTTTCCTTTTCAGTATTTCCTAAGGACATCTCATTTAATTCTAAAGTAAGAATCCTCCATATACCGCATCCTTTAGAGGATGATACCTCCGGAGGACACAAGGACGCAGCCTTATGAAACGAGACACAGTTATTATGCGCTAATTTCCACAATTAAAGTCAATAGGAAAAGTGTGACCCCTACAGGTCATCAGGGTAAGATGTAAAGACCTATGAAGTGTTCTTGTACTTTTTCCCACATGAATGTACATCATTTTTGACAATACAGTTTTAATTATAATAAAAAAATTTAATAATAATAATAATACTGTGTATACTGTTTATATATTACACAGGTATTACAGACACTTCATATTCCGCTTAATATAAGATATATCGCACTTGTAAAACAAATTAAGGTGTACTTTGGACATGGGAAGTGATGGTTGAGACAGGAATCGTACCTGGATCTGCCACAGGGAAGCAGGCGACTCTAACCAACGTCTTATAGGGGGCGCCTTACAAATGCATGTAAAGTGCATCAAAAGGCTCGTCGCCACAACATGTGCCGACACGGCATGCCGCCATTACATTGCATTAATTGTTTGCACAGCAATAAAATAATAATAAACTGGATGCCTAAAAATAATAAACAACAAATATAACAATAAAAATCAAATAATAAATGTCATATTGGCAAAAATTACCCAACAAAATGGGTTAAACTTGTAGCCCAATTTATTGGGTTAATACAACCCATTGTGCCATAGGAACCCAACATTGGGTTCTTTGTTGGGTCAATTTTAACCCAACTGTTTTAGTGAGAAAACTCGAAAAATATTGGGTTACTTTTATATTTAAATGAAGAAAACAACAGAAGCATAATTTAACACTTCACTTTTACATAAAAAAAGTCAAAATGACTATAAGTGAATACAATGTAATAATCTCTTGTGTGAACTGTTCCTTTAAGGTTTCATACAACTATGGCTGGTAGTAGTTTGTCAGCTCTGGCTGCAGTTAGGATGGAGTTTTTGCACTCTATTGATTTGTTATTAAAATGTGGTGCCCTCGGGCCTGTCAGATACTGACGGTGTGAAAATGAAAACCGTCATCACCTACTGATTTCTCCACCGGTGCAGAGGCAGCGGGGGAGGAGGAGACCGAGCCATCCTCTTCGCTTCCAGTCTTCTTGACGAGAGGCTCTGTAAGACAACAAAACTAAAACAACACAAAACATACAGTACTACATCAGAGATTTAGAAAACTTTAAGGTCAGCACACCTAAGCATCCTGTGGTTTGAGAAAAAGTACATATGGATGATGGTGGTCTAGTGGGTTAAACCACTGAAGTGGGAAATCAAAGGTTGTCGGTTCGATCCCAGCAGCCACCACCAGTGTGTCCTTGAGCAAGACACTTTACTCCATGTTGCTCCAGGAGGATTGTCCCTGTAATAAGTGCACTGTAAGTCGCTTTGGATAAAAGCGTCTGCTAAATGACTAAATCTAAATCTAAATATATAAAAAAGACATCTTTACAAAATGTAAAATTATATCATTTAAGTACTATAAATGATTAAGAAACATTTTTTTGTAAATATTTAGTGTTAACATGGTGCGACGCGTGTTAACAAATAAAAAAAACCTACACAAAGCATTCGCACAATAAATGCTAACAAACACAAATTGGATGTTTCTCAACTTGAATCAAAATGTACTTTGTTACCTTGACAACAATTGAAGAGCTCTTTTCCAAAACGCATTAAACGCCAAATATAAAAAATGAGTTTGTCATGCCATTTTTCTGTGTACTAAACCTATTCACTGCTCCATCAATGTTTCATGCCAAATCGCTATATTTCCTTGTTTAAAATGTTCTGCAAGATGCAGTTTCTTTTCAAAACGCTATAAGTGCCGAACCTGTTTTTATGTCCTCTCGACCAATCAGAATTCGCTCGTTAGTGGAATTTGTATGTGTGTTATTTTTAAATGATTTATTTTATGTGGTGAATAATATTGAAACATGAAATTGAAAATATTTATTTTATTTTACTATTTAGTTTGTTACTATTTATTTTATTTGGCTTTTATTTATTTCATGCATTTGCATTTATTTGATTAAATAAAATATATTGTTTTAGTCCCTGATGTCATATGTTGCATGTTTGTTTTTAAAAAGAAATAAACCAACATTTAAAAAAAAGGATGAATTTGTCGTTTGAAATCAACAATCCTTATTTTACATGTTCAGACTGAGCCAACAGACCATTTTAACAAGATAAATTGAATATTAATCAAATGTATGGGTCAAGGTAAAAAAATGTCATTTATATGAAACCTATTAAAATGGTTTTCATAGCGTTTTGGAAAAGAGCTCTTCAATTTTAACGCATCGAGGTACAGCTGCCAGTACAGAAATCTACTACCAGTACAGAAATCTACGACATACAGTTACATGAGAATTTGGTCACGGTAACAAACCAGACTAGTTATAGAGATACAGCCACTTTCAGTCTGATGTTCCTAATTGGTCTCTAGTAGAAACCTTTGTGGCTGTTTGGTCCACTGTCTTTCCTCTGGGGATCTCATTGTGAATACGCTTCTGTCCAGGCTGTACACTGTCCAGGCTCTTCTCTCCACAGGGAGTCTTGGGTCTCCTCATTACCGAAGGAGACGCCATTCCTGATTGATTTGGCTCATTTGCTCCCTGAGCTTAAAAATCTCAAGAGTCGGTTTCAGTCCTGCAGTTCTGAGTTTGAGTTGTTGCATTGCAGATTAAATGAAAGGTTGGAAGTATTGCATGTCATCCCAGAAGACTCTGTGACAAACAGTACCAGTCGCTCAGAGAGTTTAGCTGGAAAACAACAAGAGCCAGACGGATTGGAAAGTGTTCCGTTTAGTTTCGCAAAGCTGTGATTTCAGCACTGCGGACAGCTCCTGCCCGGCGAGCGTTCACCGACGGGTGAAATGGAAGAAGAGGTAACTTCGCAGTAAATTGCAAAGAGTGCACAAAACTCAATAAGCTGTGAACTGAAGCTTTCGATCAGGGTTTGCAATAACAATAGGCTGAGAGCGCAAAAAAGACTGCGATGCATTTATCTTCCTTCCTGCGTCTGCAAGCATGCACGTCTCTTCCAAAGCGTGTTCTTTTCTTAACTAAATTTTGGAAAAAGCGATTGAAGCTGATTAAGAAGGTTACTGAAAGTCCTCGCATGACACTCCATAGAAACCAGACCGGCTCCCTCGGCTAAAACCATGGGACATGCTACCACCAAGTGCCTTCATTCTCCTAAACCTTCTGAAAAAAAAACCTTGTAAGAGATGAGAGGATAAAACATCACAGCAGGAGAAGGCCAAACCTGGCAGGGGAGAGCAAGGAAGGCGTAGGAATCGCTGCAGCGATCCTGCATGCTCGCCTCTGCAGTCTGAGTGATGAAGCTGGTAATTATTACTGACAAAGATGGATGGCCAACTTAAAGCAAGTTTTCTGGAAGCAAATTGATGACTTGTGTATCAATCCATCTGAGAAGAGGTTAATAAGGCTGGTACTCAGGAGCGATTATAGTTTATGCCCTCTATCAAACAAGAGCCAGATTAGAGCAGCACCCAGGGTTATTATACTTTAGAAATTTTAATTTAGTTCTTATTTCTTTTTTATCCTCAATTTGTTCTTTCAATTTAGTTTAGTTTTCATTAGTTCTTCTCTACACTCTATATTAAAGGTGATGGGTGGATACCTTGTTGCTTTACAGGTCTTTTTGTACAGTGTTCAGTATATTTCATATTCAATTTATTTAAAATTTAAGAAGTTAACTTAATAAAGAAACAACTTAATATGTTCAACTGTGTTTAATTTCTCAAATGCTGTAATGTCCAGTTTTAAACAGTTTAAAGGAGTTTTTAGTTTTTTGAGTTAAAGCTGAAATGCATTACTTTCCTTTCACATCATCATCTAGGTTCATAATTCCTGATTTTAACATGGTTTGAAATTAAAAAACGTTTATCAAAACATTGTACACAAATCAAATGCTCAATTTATACTTAAATAAAATCTTAATTATCAAGATAAGATTTTTGTTTAACATTTTTGGTTAAAAAAATGCAGCTTTTATAAAAACAAAGAATTTTTAAATATTTAATCATTGATTATGTTCATAATTTTACCTTTAATTTGTATGCTCAATAACTAATGCATAATTATGTTTTCATAATTAATAAAAATGACGTTCGTGTTTTTATTTTTTCATTTGCATGCTTAAAAACTAATAAATAATTATGTTTTCATGTTAAATAAAAATTATGTTCATGTTTTATATTTGAATTGTTATACTCAGTAGCTCAAGTTACAGAATGTAGTTTAAATAAAAACAATGAGGTTTTAATTTTTAAGCTAAATAACTATAACAAGCTCTCCTCAGCGATCAGCCACACCCCCTCCAGCAACTCCGCCTTCCAAAATCACCCATTCACTCTCACCGGACTATTGACAGTCACAAACTCCAAATCCCATCATCCCTTGCACTCATCATGATTGCCCCCGCCCCTGATTCACATTACTTGGACACTATATGTACATCGCCTGTGTATTCCCCAGTGTCAGATCTAGTTGTTATTTCCATTACTGTCTGCAATCCGCCAGTGTTTCCAAGTTCTCCTTGTTGCAGGTTTCTTACCAGTTGGATTACACCTTTTGTGGATTCCCTTTTTGTGCCTGTTACCCATTTTTGGATTCACTCTTTAGGATTTGGGGTTTTGTGGATTAAATATACCCTTTGCACCATCTCCTGTTCTGGCATCGTTCTTCCCCTTATGTGTAGTGTTGAAATAACTAATTAATAATTATGTTTTCATATTTAATAGAAATAATTTGTATATTTTCCTGTTATCATTTTAATGCTTAAAAACTATTTTACTTTTTTTAGGTAACAGAATACAGCTTTTATAAAAATACTTATGAAAATATTTCATTTTCATACTTAATAACTACTGAATAATTATGCTTAGCACCAATATAACGTCCACACCATGACACACAACATGAAGGAAAATATTGAAATACGTGCAGTACTTAATTATGTGGTTAAGATCCAGAGAAACATGTTTAATTTGTAAGCTTGGAGCTATTTGAAAGTCTCATTGCCCTGCTCTTTTCTAGCTCCAGTTCACTTCCACCGATAAGTGTTGCAGTTGAAACTAAACACATCATTTATGAATTATGCACTGAAGCTCAAGGCTTGTACATGGATTTAGGGAGAGAGCAGCCAGACTGAAAGGTGATTTATCTGGCATGAATCAACAGACAAGCATCAGGAGAAGAAGAGACAAGGAATGGTGAATTTGACTAAGGCTTCTCAACCTATTCCATTACTTTAATGTCTTCTATGGCACATAAAGCACATGTGTGCTTGTTTTCTCATCTGTTTTGCAATCAGGACAGAGATAAAGGGTTATTTCTGTTCCCGGATAGCACCTGCCGCCATCACCCATCCTGTCTGACATCAATTTATTTCAGACGAGAAGATATTCAAACAGCTGTAATAAAATGTGCCCTGTGTAGGCAGCTGCTCCCTTAGCTTTACTCGTTGATGCGGGCTACGTGATCTGGCAACGGAGAAACAGTCAGGCTTATAAAGGTTGATTATCCTTTATGTGGTGTAAAAATATCCCCCCTTAAAATGACAGCCATGCGATTTCAGGCCAAACAGAAGGGCTTAAGAAACGCCTCGATGAACTTAATCAGATTGAGGTCAAGGGTGCTGCATCCTTGTCATGGATATAACTGACAGTGTGGCTCTTACGCACAAAAACGTGTATTATGGAAGTCATTTTTGATCTGCGAGAGTCCTTCTAAGCCATTTGTTGTACATATGTGCAAAGATATCATCATTTATTCAATCTCATGTCATTCTAACCCTGTATGACTGTCTTTCTACATGTAGAACAATATTTTGAAGAATGTTGGTATCCAAACGATATCTTCTTTTGTAAGGACACAAACGATACCTTCTTTTGTATGGACACAAAAAAGCCTTAAATATCTTTCCAAAAGTCTTAAATGACATGCGGGTGAATAAATAATGACAGAATTTTTATTTAGGGGAGAATTATCCCTTTTAGAAAGCACTATGCTTAAAACGACATTCAATAAAACGTCAAGTGTAACAATAACATTAAAAACCACATCAAACCAAAAAACACCTGTTTTATAGAACCTTTAAATTTATGCATTTGGAGAAAATACTCATAATCCCCTTTGACCTGTCAGGCTTTTACATTGCAGTGTTTAAGTTTGTGCTTATGACAAAACACAGTCACAAACGGAGAGAAACAGCTGAACACATTCATCAAGTCTTCTTTCTGCGTCCGTGACATAACTTTCAAAATTTCCCCAATGCTAAAAATAGGCATGACACACAAGCATATCACCATCAGTGAAATTGCAAAAAAGACCTCTACGCGCAGACCACCATTACAGGAATAGGAAAGTGTATCTTTATCACTGTCTCAGCTTGTTGTGCCTGCCGGGTGCGAGCAGGTTTAGTTGTCACTCTGATGAGCTGTCTGAGTAATGTGTTGATCAAAAGAAATGGGACCACACTGTCAGGCCCTGCACCCCGTTTCCTTCATCCAACGGCTCTTTCTGTGTAACAGATGGGGTCTGTGAAATGTGACTGTGTTTGGGTGGCAGTGAGAAGCTACTATGCCATTTTTATTTCCCGACTGGCCTTCAGTGCTGATAGGGGACCGAACATTATGATTATTAGGAGAAGTCAAAAATGTGTAATATTAGTAACATGCAGAAAGAAATAGTGAAAATGCATCTATTTTGCACAATATTAAATTATGAATTTCAGGTTATCAGTGTAACTGTTTTAGAAAAAACCTAGATAGATAAATATTTATTATATTTATTCCATCTTTGCTTTAAAGGTCAGTCTATGAAATGTAGCAGCATCTAGTAGTGAGGTTGCGTATTGCAACCAAAGGCTCACTCGACCGTTCCCCCTCCCTTTCGAAGCACTACGCTGGCTCACACAGGACTAAGATGTCGTCGCGTTTCACTTCTTCGCCGAAGGAGACAGCATATTTATGAAACGCTTTGTAGACCAGTGTGTCCGTTTAGGGCTACTGTAAAAACAACATGATGAATTTCATGTAAGGGGTCCTGTGGTGTATGAGATAGAAATAGCTCATTCTAAGCTAATAAAAACATAACGCTTCATTATGTAAGGTCTTCATACACCTGTGAAGACATTATTATGTATATTATATCGCATTTCTGTCAATAGTTCCTTATAAGTATCATACTAAGCACCTTTAAATGCCTTTATATTATTCTTTTAAACTAATGGAGTTATGTTAAATGACATTAAATTAAAATAAAAAATAAGAAATCTCTACCCTTAAAAACTGTCAATGAGGGATATACTTTACAGCGATGCGATAAAAGAACCATTCAGCCAAGGGTTCTTTAAATAAATACCTCTTTGTTACTTTTTTATAATCTGACAAACCCGTTTTGCCACAAAAATGATGTTCAGATGTTAAACGGCTCCTTATGGAAGCACCTTTTTTAGGAGTGTATATGACACACCAATGTACTACCATAGTTTTACCATTGCATGTTTTGCCACTTTGTTGTGTAAACGCTTACTACAGTGCATGGACACGACAGGCACAGATGATAAAACAAAATCAATGAACCAAATATGCACGATTCAGATTCACTGCACCTCCACCTTCTGCTCCCCTTCAAAACACACCGCAATGCAGAGTCATCTCTGGCCCGGCACTGAATGAGTCACAGCCTCATCGAATGTGCAAACTTTCCCACCTCTTAAGTTTGTTGTTTTGCTGAACAAGTCAAGCCCTTGGGGCTGGAGATCAATGGAGATGTAAAATACTGTATTTAAAAGCATTATTGGGCTCCCATACTGTTACTGTGGCCGACAGAAAATCCATGCATTAATTAATATCTGAAGCAAAGAGGTTTCTGCATGCCGCTCAGGTCCTGTCCTATCAAACACACAATCAAAGGCATCGATCAGACAGTTAAATTGTAATTATTCTGTAAACAGATTCATTTATTTTATACAGAAGGTGTGGCTTCTGGAGAATTTGCTGCAAAAGCTAGGTTAAAACGCGACGTGTTTGATGAAGCGCTGCCGGTTAGATCTTTTGTTCAAAAGATGCACCTTCGCAATGGAAGAGGTCTTTTTTCCCTGTGCTTTATTTATCCCAGGGGCCCTTAAGGTATCAAACTGCGTTTCATTCATGCAGTTCACTAAATATTGCATAGTTTATGATGTGCCTCTATGGCAAACGATACAAATCTGACAAAAGCAGAGATGGATATCAAAGTCAAAATGCTTGTATGCTCCAGAGATAGATCAGTCCTGGAATATGCTAGAACAGAACATGATTTCAGTGCTGATTTTAAATAACATCTTACAACAGATATAGACTTGGGATTGAAAAGAGATGTTAAAGTTATTTGCTACTGTGCTGTTGCTCATTTATTTATCAGTTTCAATAGACCCTTTAAAGGGATAGTAGACCCAAAAATGAAAATTGTGTCACTATTAACTCACTATCTTGTAATTTCAAACCAATGACTTTCTATCTTCTACTTAATTAAAAAAGATTCAAGGTCTTCAATTACATTTGCTGTAACAGTGCATTTTTCTAATTGCAAGTTGTAATCTGTTATATTCTGTCTACATGTGTTTGGTCTGTTTAGTAATATCTCTGTCAAATCTGAATTTAGCGGAAGAAAATCACTAGTCATCCAATGTTTTATGTCATGAACCTACTCCAGTTTTGTTAATTTTGAGGTTTTGTTCGGTCTAGATATGTATAACTGAGTATCATCTGCATAGCTATGAAAACTAATTCCATGTTTATTAATAATATTACCTAGGGGCAGAATGTATATAGAGAAAAGCAAGGATCCTAAAACCGATCCTTGAGGTAATCCATAGTTTACTGGCAATGATCATTCCCCATTTTAATGAACAAACTGAAATCGGTCACATGAACATGATCTGAACCATTGTAAGGCTTGACCCTGAATACCAATATAATTCTGTAAGCGATCTAGCAGTATGGCATGATCTATTGTATCGAATGCGCCACTAAGGTCAAGTAAAACTAGTAGTGAAAAACAGCCTTGGTCTGATGATAGGAGTAGGTCATTTGTCATTTTAGCAAGTGCGAGTTTCGTGCTGTGGTGTGGCCTAAAGCCAGCCTGAAATCTTTCATGTACTCTATGTCGTTTTTTGTAGGAAAAAGCACAATTCCTTAGATACTACTTTTTCCATTATGTTAGACAGATATGGAAAATTTGATATCGGTCTATAGTTCTCTAGTTCATTTGGGTCAAAGAGGCTTCATAACGGCTATCTTAAAGAGTTTTGGAACATGACCTAGATTGAGTGAGGAGTTTATAATATTAAGAATGGGCTCTACTGCAACGGGTAATAACTCTCTTAATAGTTTAGTTGGTATGGGGTCTAATAAACATGTTGTCGATTTAGATGCTGTGAAAACTCTTCTATGTAGATATTTTGAAGAATGTTGATATATATTTTTATAATGGCTCACTGCAACCCTCCGAAGCACTATGGTGGCTGACACAGGGTTAAGATATCATCACATTTTCGCTTCTTTGCCGAAGGAGATAACATACTGTATTATTTACAAAACATGCTCTGAAGAGCAGTTTGTCCGTTCAATGAACCTTTAAAAAAATAACACATTTGGACCTTTAAATAGCTTCGGACGATGGGGAATATATGCACATAGTGCCTTCCTCTGATTAATAGTCAGCCTTCAGACAAATCAGAAATCGATTTTAATGAATCTAATGTGTGTCCATTGAAGATCACTAATCAGCTGTACCATTATACATGATGAAGAAATCAATTACTACACTGCAATCAGAATAAAGAATCAACTCCATTTATCTGCAACCTGAAGATCACCAGATATTCATCAACGCTGTGCCTGGACTATGTGGTGTGTTATTTTGGCAAACAAGCATAAAATTTGCTCATTTTAACTGGTATTTTGTGGTTAACAGATAACTGTAAAGGGGTAAACAACAGTTTTTCACAACAATTGTTAAATCGCTCCTGTCAGGAGAACAGAAATGTTATACCTCACACAAATAACAAATGACTGGGGATAGATGAATTTTGTAATTGCATGGGTATTTGAGCAGCTAAATCTTAATCTTCTCGCAGGCACAAACAATAGCTACATGTGCTGTCGAGCTTTGTGATCTAAAGTATACTGTGTGTAAAATGCATAAAAATACAATTTAAAAGCATAACCGCAAAGGATATCGCAGCTGAGGTTATAAGGATTTTTTTAAAAACCTGAGGCTCACAGTAGCTGATGAAATATCTGTAAAATCAAACATTAGAGAGAAAATGAGACACAGAGAGAGACTAATGCTTTCATTCTGTGTAATTCATATGTTTAGTGGGTGTGTTATGTTCTTCCGATGCAAGATGCAGAGATGGATTAGCAGGTTGCTTGATTAAACCCATTTACTTTCCAGCAAGGTAACGCCCAGTTTTTAAGAAGCAACAATTACACCCAAAGGGAGTCTGCAATTTCTTACAGTGTTAAATCTAAAGCCATTGTGCAGGGGGTCATCAAGATCTCATCAGCAATCTTGAAACTACTTTTGTGTCTGTCTGTCTGTCTGTCTGTCTGTGTCATTTCCTGAATGCATCCTCTTTGTTTAAGGGACAGTTCAGCCAAAAATGAAACCTCTGTCATCATTTATTCACCCTCGTGTCATTCAAAATCTGTACGTGCTCTTTCTTCTGTGGATCACAAAGGAAGATATTTTGAGAAATGTCTCTTTTGTGTATACCATGCCAGTCAATGGGGTGTGTTATTTGGCTACCAACATTCTTCAAAATACCTTGTATTTCTGCAGAAGAAAGAACTGCTGATGAATTTTGAGGACCTTAATTGAATATGTTTACTTCGATTAAGACATGTCTAAAAAAGGACAGATTGCAAGACTAACTTCCTAACTGCAGAGCACAAACAGCAATACTTGTTTAAATTCCTATATAAATAAAGGAGTGAAAGGCCACAAAGTAAGGCAATCTTGATTATTTCATAAAGAGATTATGGACACAGTCTTGCCAGCCTCTCACATTTCTATAGAGTTTAGTTATTAATTAGTCTACACTGCCATCAAATCCTAGGCTTTCAACAGCACCTGTCAATGAATGGATGAGATCATTGGCAAGCTGCTAACAGATCGGCAGGCATCATCACAGATATTGACTGAGCAACGGAGGAATTCACAATAAACCCTTATCATAATCTTTACATTGATTTTCTTATCCACTTGCGCATGGACTAAACTCCAAAAACTTTTAGATAAAAATGGTTAAAAAACAACCCAACAACGTCCTATTAAACTCAGTCAAAGCTTTTATGGTAGAAATCGTTTCACAGTAATAGATGTGAAATCACAGCATGCCATTTTCCCCAAGATTCTTTGATCTGTGCAGCTTATCAAAAGCATCAAAGTTACTTAAACTGATACTAACAGTGAGCAGTTCGGTAGATATTATATTGCAAATCAATACACAGGATTTTATAGAATGTGATGTGCACTATGTCAAATTGTATTGTAAGGACTGCAAAAATATAGCGAAGGAGGACTTAAGAACAATTGCTTGTTCCTTGCTCAAGAGATTAAACGAGTTCTCATATGGATCATATAAAGTTTCTTATTAAACTCATAAAACAAAATTAGATAATTATTTTCATACAATATAACACAGGCAAGAAAAATATTCATATTGATAAAGCTTGTTGAGATCTAAAATGAACCGGCGAGCCAATCGGGGACTCTCGGAAGGGGAAGCGGTAGACCTGTCGACTTCAGCCGCCCGTATCTCCGGCCCCCGGGGATGCAGCGGCGCCGGTCGAGAGACACTCTCTAGACCGTTCGAACGAATCCGGCCTCGAGTCTCTGCGTCCCCGAGTTCCGGAGCTACGCCCTCCGGAAGGACACGACAAGGACCCCACAGCCTGCCTACTTTCCTACCTTCTGAGAGTCACAGTTACTCCACCCGGCGAACGGCTTTCCATGGATTGCCCGCTCGACTCTCTAAGACCTTCCTGGGGATGTTGTTCATGGCGACCTTGGCGCAGGCCAAGCCGAAGAAGAGGCACTTTTTTTGGATTGAACTTTATAAGTTCACCGGTCCCTATCTCCACAACGGAAATGCGCAGAGAGACAAGCCACGAGAGCCAGAGGCCTCTACGACGAGACCTGCCCTGACCCGCTGTCACCCTGGTAGCCGGGGGTATTCCTCGCTCGAGACAGAGCTCCCGGTAGCCGGAACACTCCGAGGCCCTTAGTTCCTTGACCCGAGGCCCAGCGAGCAGGGTTGCACTCTGGACCTCTGGTCTGGAATGTCGTAGATGGACGAGCGAGGGGTCGTCGGAAAGGTCTCGCCGAGTCTGGCCTTCTCCGGACCTCCTGCCCTGGAGCTGCCCGGCGCACCGTCTTGTCCCTTTCCACCCACTCATAAGCACCCCCCTTTGGAAATAAACTCTAGTGTTTTCATGGGATGTAAAGAGGTATTAAGAATACTAATCATAAAAGCTTTCTTGGAAGCGATCACTCACATTGCACTGTTGTTTTGTTTAGGCAGTGATATATTTGTCATGCAAAGATTCTGGAAGGTGTAGAAAGTGTTATCTGACACCCCATGCATTTTTATCTACTTTGAGACATGGTTTATTCTGCAAAGGCTATTAGTTCAGTAGGAGTTGAGGGTTAGTGTTGTTGATAATAAATCATTTCAGTGGAGGCGATGGAGGATGGCTACACTTTAATCTGGCTCTCCCCTGAGTTTTCATTAATGCCCTCCCCAGGGGGCCGAGGGACAACACGACCCGATTGTCCCAGACAGAGCGGTGTGGAACTGGCAAATTGCTTGAAATTTTGCCAAAAAAAGTGATGACAAACAGCCTGGCCTCTTTCCTGATAGCCGGCAGAAAGCTGTGACTCATAATGACAAGAGGATAAATGCAGTGGGATGGCTGACACCCAAATCTTTTAGCCAGCATTCCATCCGGCTCATCATTATTTCAGCCATAGCATTAAAAAACAATGAACGCATGAAAAAATAAAGGTGACTTGTTTTGGATCTGTCATCGTTGCTGGCCATAACAATATTCACTGCTTATAAATCTTTTGATTTTCAACAACACACATTGGAACTGTAGCTATACCCCGATGCAAAAACAAACAGGTGATGGTCTAACCTGGCTCAAAGAGAAACTGAGCACTATTCGCACAGGATTAGTATTACCCAGGGACCTCTAGTCTTTTTGATTGCAGAGATTGTCTGTGATCTTAATCCTGTGCTAATCAACCATGTCTGTAACTTGTAAAGTAAATTCCCCCACAAACGACCTACCATATTTTGACGAACACCGATTTCATATGATAATGTTAGTGCGAAACGGCATCTCTGTGATTTGGCAGGCTCATATATCATTTTTCATTTTTGTTGACAGGTACGGATATCATCAAACACCATACAACTATAGGCTATACAAACTATACCCAAAGCCATACCATCACATCCGGGAAATAAATCAGTAAGTTTTAGTAAAATCACAGGCTTCATTTATCCAGTGGGAATGTGCCACATGATGTACAGATGTTCGGAGCTCATTCATAAATCACATGAGGTCCCCAGATAATACTTTACAGATAATAGTGCCAATGTGTAACCCAGCGTTACGTCTCTAACCAAATTCACAGAAGGCTCCAACTAAGTTTACAATGCAAACTTCCGAGAATTCATGGCGGAACACCTATTCAAACTGATCGTTTGTAGAGCCAGCCTCAAAACCCAGGTAGAAAATAGTCAATTACATATTGATTTTGATGTTTTTGAATGCAAAAACCATGCGAATGTCATAAGTAAACCTCAGACAACAGTATACCCTTAAGGTTTTATTCACTGCACAGAAAACATCACCTAAAGCTCTTTTAAAATCAGCAAAAAGAAAATAAATGAGTAGAGCGTCTTCCCACTGGGATACACATCATTATGATAAAGTAGATGCGCAGCAGGGACGGCGTTGTTATTGTGATAATCAGATCAGTACGGGCACACAACGCCTACTTCATCACACCATTATACAGATACAGCAGGACATCGAAATAATCAGGAAAAACGTCTTGTCCTCAGGCCTGAACTCTTATCGCATTTCCTCATGTGATACCCAAACGTGAATGACAAAGCCATCAGTCAGACAGATGATGAAGTTCATACATGCATAAACGTCCACTCATTTTCACAGAGACATCACTATTCCTAAGAGGTCTTCACTCAAGACTCATAAATCTACATGTCTTGTTTACATCAGCGATGAGGGAAGTTATTCTCGGTCCTACAGTAATGACAGCAGGCTCGGTGTCCTCACTTCTCCAGACATTTATGACGATATGTACACACACGTCGCTTCCAGTTAAGAGCATATTATGTGAGTAATAGTTTGATAAATTGCTCTTGTCGCGCTCGCACCGCGTCACGGGCACGCTCCTCGGTAGATTCTGGAGCTACATCAATTGTCAGGACCCCTGAGGAATATGGGAAATGATTCACAAGCCAAGACAAATCCCCACAAAAGAAGATAATGCGAATAAATTTTAAATGTTACATAACTGTTTACAAGAGACAACTCAATATGAAATGAATCGTATGAATATGGAAAGAGAAAGGGAATTGTGAAAAACTGCATCACACCTTTTTGGTTTACAGTAGATTGTAGATATTTTTACTGTGTTGCTGTACTGTGGCTTTAGAGTAAGCATGTTAGACAGAGCTTGTCCACATAATTTACCACAAACCTGTGACGAAACGCCTTCTCTTATTTGGAAGAGAAATGATCAAAGGAAGGGAGGAAATAACAGAAGGCAGGAGATTTCAAGGTCGATTACTGTCTGCTCTGTGTTTCTGTACTAGAAAGACTTTCTTATGGTTCATCTTTACTTTTATTTGCCATAACTGAGGAAAATATTTTTAATGCAATTTAATCACTGAATGTTTTCTGGTCTGTAGTTATGTTAGCATATGCTTAGCCATGTACAGACTGGACTAGATCTCAAAACAAGGTTTGATTGATAATTATTATTAAAGTGAAAGTTTTGTCACTATTTACTGTTGTCCTTTCATATCTTCTGCAGAACACAAAAGAAGATTTAAATGTTGGTAACCAAACCACGGCGGTACCAGCTGACTCGTTTTAATGTGGCTCCTACAATAGAAGTAATTGTGTCCCGCCATTGTCTGGCTTTATTTAAATTGGTTTGGGTTCATCTTTAAATTACTTTTCACTGATTGTTTAGTAGTTTTGTAATTTCGGGTAAACTATGATCACAGAATAATCTTCATATGACCACTTCCTCAATCTAAGAACAGCTGCAAAGCTTCGTTTTATAATCTCTTTAATCTCTGCATTGTATGTTTCAGATCTTGGCATGAAATGAAAGTTATTTCGGAGATGTTTATGGAAAAAGCAGCAGCTCAGAAACATACATTTTCTCCATGTATTTGTGCTCCATGTATGAGCGTTGGATAACTGGTTGATGGAAGATGCATAGATTTAAATGCATAGTAATGTTAAACAAACAAAAATCTAAATGCTTGCTTTAAAAGTTATTTTGTGTCACGTTGCCTCTGGATAACAAAACAATTTCCTTTACTTTTTAAGCATATAAATATAAACTACTACCCAGCGTTTTAAGGAATTAGAGCATTTTACACATACATTTTTATCTTTTAATTTGATTTTGCAATGTTTTCAACATTGCTTTCAAAAATCTTTGACATAAAGGGTTAAATATACTGTATATGACAACACACTGTCATCACACTGTTACTGGACTTGGTGATCACAGCACTTAGACAGCTTTCATAGCATCGCGGACATCAAGGGGCTTTTCTCTTAAACTCAAGGACACACAGAAGTGCTTTTTCCAGACGTGCCGTCACTTCAGTCAGACTGAGGCTCTCATCTTTCCGGTTGAAAGCAGTTGTAGCAGAAGATGTGAGGACAGGAACGCTTCTCTGTGTCGTCATCTTCACCGCGAGCCTCGGCAACATCCTCTTTACAGTTTCACACACTCACCAATCCTCATTAGGAGATCTACTCCTTCAAACTGATTCTGTATAATGTGTTAGGCTATATGAGACCAGTCTTCTTTTGATTGCACTTATGCTTTTGTTGTACTTATGCTGTCCCAATTGCTTCCATTACCTACCCCACTTGTAAGTCCCTTTGGATAAAAGCGTCTGCTAAATGACTAAATGTAAATGCAAACTGAACCCCTGCTTTTCTTGACATGCGGAAGAGTACTCCTGAATTAAGCGCAATTTGGTCATTTTATATGGTCAGTTTTACATTTAGATGCATCAATCTAAAGTCTCATGACCATCAGGCTCATATGTTATTATTGGATATACAGACATGAATGAGAATGAATGACTTATGTGCCGTTCAAATGTACTAAAATGCAGCAAAATAAATGGCAAAAATGCACCTTTAGTATTTCGCGAAAGCACAGCAAGAAAAACTTTCTGGATCGCTGGAAACATCACACCCTCGAGCAAACGTAGATCATGGAGCTCATATCACAAAATTACTTTCTATTCACAACACAAATCCCTGCCAATATCATGTTTTTCTTGGTTTCTTTTATTTTTAGCCTTCATAGCCATGGTAACAAACTCTGTGCTTGTGCTCATTTGAAATGTGATGGGTCTATGAAACATCTAAAGAATGGTTCTCATGTTTGTCATTAAAAGCGTGTTGCATTTTAATACTTTGATGAATGTATAAGACGAGATATTTAAGAGCTACTGAGAGATTTCAACATACAAAATTTGTATGTTCCCATAATATAATAAAAGTATAATATTATAGTTTTTTCTCTTTCTTTCTTTCTTTCTTTCTTTCTTTCTGACAAGATATTTAAGAGCTACTGAGAGATTTCAATATAAAAAAATTTGTATGTTCCCATAATGTAATAAAAGTATAATATTATAGTTTTTTCTCTTTCTTTCTTTCTTTTTTCTCTTTCTTTTCTTTCTTTCTTTCTTTCTTTCTTTCTTTCTGACAAGATATTTAAGAGCTACTGAGAGATTTCAATATACAAAATTTGTATGTTCCCATAATATAATAAAAGTATAATATTATAGTTTTTTCTCTTTCTTTTTTTCTTTCTTTCTTTCTTTCTTTTCTTTCTTTCTTTCTTTCTTTTCTTCTTTCTTTTCTTTCTTTCTTTCTTTCTTTCTTTCTTTCTTTCTTTCTGACAAGATATTTAAGAGCTACTGTATGGCAGAGAGATTTCAATATACAAAATTTGTATGTTCCCATAATATAATAAGTGTATAATATTATAGTTTTTTTCCCTTTTTTATTCTTTCTTTTCTTTTCTTTCTTTCTTTCTTTCTTTCTTTCTTTCTTTCTTTCCTTCTTTCTTTCTGACAAGATATTTAAGAGCTACCGTATGGCAGAGAGATTTCAATATACAAAAGCCCATAATATAATAAAAGTATAATATTATAGTTTTTTTTCCTTTTTTTTCTTCTTTCTTTCTTTTTTCTTTCTTCTTTCTTTCTTTCTTCTCATCAGAACAAAGACATTTATATAGATTTGGAAAAACTGGAGGGTGAGTACATGAAGACAGACGTTTCATTTTTGAGTGAAAAATTGTGACTGGTTCAAATTGTAAGATTTTTCACCATGCTAAAACTCCCTCATTCTAATCTTTCACCCACACCATCTTTCTCTCTCCTTTCTTCTTCTTTCTCTCCGTCAACCAGTCCCTGACTTTAAATATATTTTCTTTATCTCTATCTCTTTGGTTGTCTATAAGGTGGTCCCAAGGCATGATGGATCCCCACTCGGCAAGATCAATAAAGGCCCGGGCATCAGACGACTAAGAAGATAAGACTCAGAGATGAGGTCACAGCACCCTGGCCAACTTTATCTTGCTTGTCTCCGTCAGCATACAGGCAGGTCAATGCTCACCGCTGGGCAGCTTTTACCTCTCTACCCGCATTGGTCCTCAATTTCGTGCAACTTTCAAACATCACACACTGTGTGCCTTTATTGATCGGTTTGTGTATTCTAGCGACACGACAGATGCGAAATCGCCTGTGGGATATGCTGCATCTGGTCCACACATGCGCTGTGTGTTCAATATTCCCAATGAAGCGTAAAATGTAAAACTGACTAATTAGGAACATTAGCCCTCACAAGGGAAGCGATAATTACAGATATAGAGTTAAGTCTTTAAAGAAGACCGATTTCCACGCCTCGCCAGTGCTACAGGCTACAAATGATTCACTCAAGTACGCTGGTAATTCTTTACGTGTTGCGCTGCTATTTAGTTTGCCTCCTACGGACCCCAGAGTATATGCTAGTGTGTACAACCTCACAACTTCATATGAGAATATCGCATCTCACCCTCATAGAATTTCAACCTGTAAGACTGACTTTCTTATGCAGACGACAAAAGAAGATATTTCGAAGAATGTTTGTAACCAAACAACACTGTTCATTGTTTAGACATAAAACCACCAAGACATTTCTCAAAAAAATCTTCTTTTGTATTCCTCAGAAGAAAGAGACATTTATAGGTTTTGAATGACATGAGGGTGAATAAATGATGATAGAAGTTTTATTTTTGGCTCTACTGTCAGTGCGTGACCAATACACCACCACCAAGTGTTAGAACAGTTACACCTTACAAATACATTAAAGGTCCAATATGTCATTTTGGGAGGATAATTGTCAGTAATGCAATATAATATAGATAACTTTCGTCAGAGGTGTATAAAGACCTTACATAATGAACCGTTATGTTTTTATTACCTCAGAATGAGATATTTCTCTCTACATACACTTAGGTGGAATTCTCCATGTTGTTTCTAGAGTAGTCCTAACGGACAAACTTCTCTACAGAACGTGTTTCGTAAATACGTTATAATCCTCGTCAAAGAAGCGAAAACATGACGACATCTAAGTTCTCTGTCAACCACCATAGTGCTTCGAAAGGGAGAGGTGGAGTGAGCCGTTGGTTGCAATTCCCAACCTCACCGCTAGATGCCACTAAATTTATAAATGTGTATTTTATAAAATTATGGATTACTATTTAGTTCAACTCCCACAGACCAGAGAGAGCACAGTAACAATAATACATACACTAACACTTCATACGAGAAAATCACATCTCAAAGCATATTCATTACGTATACTTGGAAATAGCTGATGTATTATATTGGAAAGTGTACTTCAACTCAATTATATGCCAGACTGCCTTAGTATTGTAAAATCATTCAGGCATGCAAAATTGCTCTCTCGTTGTAATATTTTAATCGGTGGGTGGGTAACAATCACAATACAGCCAAGTGTTAAAACCGTCATGGCTTACCAATACAATAAGTTATACTTTATATAAATGCCTGACTGCGGCCCAACAGCCTGCAGAAAGCTGACGAGAATGTGTAATTAAATTCTCTCCACAACATCATCAGTTTTTGCGAATAATTACAGCACGGAGGAAGGGAATACATAGTAAAACGTGTCATCTCAGGACACGGGAGTTGTAAAACATTAATACTGGCAATTAAGATGGATCTCTATGGTATGTTAATCATCTGCGACTACACCCAGATTCAGAACACCACAGAGTATAACATCCAACGCAAAAAGAAATATGTCGTCAGCCAAGATGAGTATTACAGCTCGGTTTGGATAGAATGTGGAACTCAATTACAATGCTGGACATCTCATCTGAATGCACATGGGGCTTTTGGGTAGTGCTTGAAATGTTAATGCGGTAGTTAATGCAAAAATGTGACCTCCTTTCATTCCCTCATCCTTGACTTGTCAACTGTTCCAGAATCAGCGCTGACACGTCCATATAAAGCCCTTTTCTCTCTCTATCACCTATATGTCTGGTACTGTGAAAAGGAGCCTGTCTCACATTAACGAGAAGAGTTGAAATGATATATGTGTATCACTCAGTCATCATTGCGGAGTTAATCGTGCCAGACGATGAGTATCTGTGAGAGAAACAGAAAGAGGAGGTTGAAGTGTTACTAGAATATCTATGAAGATTCACATGGAGGTAAACGACTTCTGAGCATGCTGTGGTGGGGTCACAATCTGAGTGATTGCAGTAGACATTGGACACTTTGCTTGATTTCTTTCAGGTCTGATTATTTGCAGAGACTGTCTAGAGTCTTGTGTCTAGAGTCAGATAAACGTCCCATCATCTGCTCACCTGTCCTTCAGAGGTCGAGCGGCTCTTGAGAAAAGCACACCCTGGCCTGCACCTGACATCAGAACAGGGAATGAAGATGGCGGTCTTATCAATACTGATGTAGTTTCAAACTATTATTCCCCCACCAAAAAATAAGTATACCGTAAACTCATTTTATTTAGCATACTTAAGCTCAACACAAGTATATTTCTATGAATACTTTATGTGGTAAGTATTCTGATATCACAACCTGATCGCACCCAGTTGCGTATAAATAACACGCTGTTGCATTACCGTATAATACGGACGCCAAATTGCGATTTTGCGTGCATATGATACGCCAATGTTTGCTTGTACCTGGGTGGAGAGCAGCCATTTTAAAACGTACATGAAGAGGAAACACTGAAATAATTTAAATAATAAGGTTAGGTTTAGGGTTTGGGTTAGGGTAGAGGTTATAATATGCACGGACGCTAACATTAGGTTTAGGCTTTGGGTTAGGGGACAGCGTAATGAGACAAATTTCTGTTTAAAATGCAAACACGCTAATTGCCGTATCATATGCACGAAAAAAAAAAGGGGCATTTATGCACGCAAAATCGCAATTTGGCATCCGTATTATACGGTAATGCACAGCGCGTGTTATTTATACGTAATTGGTGCGAATGGGCTGGATATCAACATACTTGTGTGTATACTATTATAGTATAAGTGTACCATTTCGATATTACTTGGGACTAAAATGGTTCCCTTTTTAGTTTAAAAAAGTTTACTTTAAATCATGAATTTAGTGTAACAGTAGTAAACTTTGAGTACACAACTAGTTTACGGCTACGTTTTCGTTTGTAATGCAACTATACTACAGGTGAACTTATAGGTACACAGCCTGAGAGTTCACTAGTTCCATAATTGTAGCAAATTTTTTACTTAATGAAGGTACACTTTGAAGTATACTCTTAGTTTTCTACTAGTGAAAGTAGAGAAAAAGTGTTTATTAGGCTGAATCCAAAGATTAGCCAAGTATAATTAATATTTCAATAGAAATATTGTAAAATTTACTGTATGATTGAGTACAAGTGTACTTATCTGTCATGATAAAACAACGTAAGTGTATTTTTAAGCATATTTCCAAGAAGCATGTAAAGTATATTTTTGAGAAGTAAAAGATTGAAAGTATACTTTTTCTATTTCATGTTTAAAAGAAGTGTACTAAAAGCACACTTTAATAAAGAAAAATCATTGAACTGAAATTACAGATGATACAATCTGATTCTAAATCCCTAAAATCAGTCTGTCACAAATGCAGCGTACATGTATGTGTATGGTCTCAAGCCCTGTAACATAGACTGTCCTGAGCTATGCTGTATGAAATAATAAAAGCTGATAATGCCTGTTTGACATCCTATAAAGGAAATGGGGACTATAACATCTACAGTATTACACTGAATGCAAAAAATATATATTTAGTCAGAATTCAGGGCTGTTTCAATTGTCTATCCAAATCCAGTTAGTTGGACCATGCTAACCAGCCAAACCTTGACTCCCTGATTTCAATAAAATTCACAGGTCGCTTGTGTTCAGTAGTTTATAATTCTCATTTCCCACTTTCTGTCTTCTTCCTCTCAATCAGGAGATTTGGCAGTGAGACGTGCAGGACTTCAAGCAGGTGCAGAATCACATTAATTTTTTTAAAAAGTTTATTATTGGAGAGAGTTTGACAGACTCTCGGCTCACATTATTGAGGCCAGAAAACGTCGGCCTTCAGCCAAAAAGGAAAATCCCTTGTTGAATGTCAAAAAACTCTGTGGGTGGTTCGTACAGTAATTGTAGATTAATGGATACAGCTTTCATAAACCATAGAAGTGCAGAACGTAATCTTTTCTGCCTGCTTGAACTTGTACCTGTGAATAGGATTTTTATTATGACACAAAGACAAAAGAGAGTTTTACAAATCTAGAATAATGAAAATAATAAATCATTTTTAAAGGTGTAAAATGTTGTGGGTTGACATCTCTGAGCTGGAAATCATGCTGGTAAAGATAACACATGTGACATCACCACTAGGCTCATGACCAAGGCACCAAACTTCATACTGTGTAACATTTCTAAACACAGATAAAGTGTCGTCTTGTTCAAACCTTGTTCTGTTAATGGAATATCTTTGTCGTCATTTTTATCTGTCTCTGATCTATAAAATGAATGGTTAAATACTATATAAGCATTAGAAGTTTTCTTATTCTCAAAAAGCAAACAAAGTGAAAGCACAACACATATTTATCTTAGCAAGGTGAAAAAAATCTTAACTGCAAATATAGATTAATTACGGATTCCTCGCCTCTGACATTCACATTCATGAATGAATCGGCCCCCTTACGGCAAGCATAGCGATCCTCTATGCTAATGATAACTTTGAGGACATGATTTACAATGATGCTGTTATAATTACAGCAGTTCCGTTGTTTTCTCAGTCTAGCTGCGTTAATTTATTACAATCCACATTTGCATTTATGCCTCATAAAAAATGTAAATGACAAATAATTCAAAACGCGATTCTTCATCCCTGCCTTCAAACGGATCTGCAGAGTTTTTGTCGTCGCTAGATCATTTTTATGTCTCATTATGAAGCAAGACACATTTTCGTCATTAAACTATAGCAGGAGTGAATCTCAATGGCACCTCACAATGGCAGACAAGCACATGCTGCAGAGAACCTCAGAGGAACACTGTCTTAATGAGGCCTGTAATTAGCGCAAGTCATAATATGCAAATTGGCAGGAACGCAAAGCACACAGTGGTAAGAAAGGAGGCTGGAAGTTTGATGGAGTTGGATTTGCAAGAATCCGAATTGCTCACGCACCTCCTGTTATATATGATATTTGCCTCATGCCTTTTCAAGCATTATCAAAGTGTTGTATGGAGGTTATTCTTCAATATCTTTAAGATATCTTTTTACCCAAAAACATGTAATAGAATACGTTGGAATTCATATTTAAACATTTTGATGGCATACTTTTAAATCTGAGCAAAGTCTGAGACATTTTGTACCCTTTAAATGAGCCACATGAGAAGTCTGTTCCTCAGGAAAAAATTTGAGAAGCAGGAAAATTCAGCAAAAGTATATTTTGCACATTCTGATATCACTGTGGTCAACGATAAACTATTTGTGATGCTAATATATAAAATGTATTTGAAACAACAGTGGAAACATTGAACTGTGAGGAAACTAGCTCTTATGTAACTTTATTAGGCTAAATACTAAAAATAAACCTGCCATGAGGTGATGGTAATGAACAAATTCAATATAACTCTTACTACCCTGAGGATCTACTAACACACGTTGTGTTTGTGTGTGGGGGTGTATTCAAGAGGCATTCTAATTTTTGGTGAACATCAAAACAAATGTGCACATTGTGGGCAGATTCTTCTGTTGTATAATGTCCCGAAAATATCTGGATTCCGTTGCGCTTATGTGATCTAATAAAGCATTTAAAATTGGGGTATAGAAGAGAAATTGTATTTTTGGGTTTGTTAATAATGCAATTCAACAATAAAAATTTACAATAGCAAAATTACTGAATGATCTGAGGCAGAACAGTTTCTTCTCTTATTTGTGACTCTGCACCACAAAACCAGTCACAAGGGTCCATTTTTCAAAATGATGATTTATCATCTGAAGGTTAAATAAGCTTTCCATTGATGTATGGGTTGTGAGGATAGGACAATATTTGGCCGAGAAATAACAGTTTGAAAATCTGGAATCTGAGGGTGCAAAAAAAATCAAAAGATTGAGAAAATCTCACAAAAATTACGTTTTAGATATTGCGGTAGGAAATTTACAAAATTGCTTTATGGAACATGATCTTTATTTAATAGACTTGTGGTTTTTTGGCATAAAAAAAATCGATAATTTTGACCAATACCATGTATTTTTGGCTACTGCTTTAAATATACCCGTGCTACTTATGACTGGTCAAAGGTCACTATGCAAAAGTTTTTGCAATATTTTTTCATACTGCAGAAAGAGAAATGTTCCTCCAGTCATATTGTTATATAAATAGAACAGTTCTAATGAAAACTTTCCTGTGCTACACTATTAAAGATCATTGAGAATTCTAGTTGTTTCCTCTGATGTTAGATAGATATCCATGACAACAGCAAGCTATAATAGAGCAGGTGTGAATAAGTGTTTAATAATAAAAAAATTAAGCAGAGGATGAAAAATACAGCAGAACAGTGTTACGTGCGCTAAAAGCGCTCAAAGAATTGCGCGTTATTTTGTGCTTGTATGTTAGCCTACAGTGAAGTAACACTTTCAATTTCAGCATTATACATGTTTAAGTTTCAAAAGCTGTGTTGTAAACATTAATGCGCAGTAAACTAACATGAACAATTGTATTGACATTAACAACTTTACCAAAGGTTGTAAACTAAACCTAAAATTAAATTTAATTAAATGTAAACTAAAATTATGTTAATTATATTAATATATTAAACTAAACTTATATAGATGACCTAGGTAACATTGAAACAAGTATTAGGTTTATTGAAATATTGCATGTTAAATGCAATTAAAAAGCCCTCTGGCCCTTGATGCTGATTGGTCTAAACCTGTGGCGTGACTATAAAATATGCTATAGCAATAGAAAACTTTTCTGAGAGGATTTTAAGGGAAAGAAAGTATATTTAAATCATTGTACACACATGGAGCATGTGGAAACCAGCATTAGGCTACCTTGATGTTGACCTGGCAGTACATTTTTTGTTGGCAACTTCCCTCGGTGCTTATTAAAATTCCATTGCGAGTTCATTAATGCTGGTACATGTTTTGAGGGATGCGTCAAATTATTTTCCGAGCAGTTAATAGCATATCAAAGATGCTGTCAAAACAACCCAGTTATATTTTACCCAGAATATTCCTTTAATTTCTCGCAAAAAGAGGTGCCCGTGTCCTTACAGTTTTGCAAGAAACTGAATCGCATCTATTCAACACTATTCAAGTAATGAAATCTGAACTATATTTTCAATGACAAACATACTGAAGTTCTTTCTTTGTGATTTTAATCTGGGATTCAACAGGTGAAACACGAAATTCCTTCTGGCATGCCGATTTCTATATTTAAAAATGATGTTAAATAGTAAATATTTGTGATTTTTAAGGTCCTATTTTGATTTATCGAGTGTCTTACAACAAGTATACATACATGCATGGTGTAAAAATACTATCATTTTATAATTTAGGAAGTTATTGTTACCTTATTTCTTGACTGTCTTGCAAATGATTAGTTCGGAGATTCATCTGTCTGCCAAGCTCCACATTCCCTGGACAGCATCCGTCGCATGCTAGGGAGGAGAGCTTCATGGGGGACGTCTTCGGACTCCTATGGCCAAGAGCTTCCCATGCCTCCCTCCGCTCCTTTGCAGTCGGCCAATAGCCCGGTGGTCCAGCTAAAGAGGAAGAGGCGACGGAAGGGGCAACCCAGCCCTATCCAGCCGACATCTAGCCCTGTCCAGCCAACATCAAGCCTGATCTAGCCGGCATACAGCCTGGTCTATCCGGCATCCAGTCTGCCGCAGCAGCCATCCAGTCCGGGTCCCCCACAGCAGGCATCCAGTCCTGGTTCACCACCGCAGGCATCCAGTCCGGCATCCAGTCCTGTACAGCTGGCATCCAGTCCTGTCTAGGCGGAATCCAGTCCTGTCCAGCCGGCATCCAGTTTGTGTCCGCAGCAGCAGGCATCCAAGTCCAGGTCCGCCACAGTAAGCATTAAGTCTGGGTCCACCGCAGCAGGCATTCAGTATGGGTCCGCCGCAGCAGACATTCAGACTGGGTTCATCGCAGCAGGCATTCAGTCTGGGTCCGCCTCAACATGCATTCAGTCTGTGTCCACCGCAGCAGGCATTCAGACTGGGTCCGCCGCCGCAGGTATCCAGCCCAGGTTACAGCCGCAAGTATCCAGTCCGGCATGCAGTCCTTTCCAGCTGGCGGTCAGGCCAGCATTTCCCATGCTCAACCCTACACCCTTGCCACACACACCTATTCCCCGCAGGATCTCCCCTGTCAGACCCCCTAAGAAGCCCCGCTCTCACCCTCGAACCGTCCCCCACTCAACCAAAGACTCCTCCCTTTGAACTCTTTTGTTCCCCCACCCCCAATGTTTGCTATTACTTTGTTCCAACACACTTATTGTTGTCTGCCCCCGTTTATGTTTCCATGATTTGTGGTTTGTGTCTTTGTCTCAGTCAATCTCTTGTCTGACCCCTTGAGGAACACCAGGTTGTCGTTCCTTAAGGGGGGGTCTTTCATGATTCTGCCTCCTTTGGACATGTTTTCCTTAGTCTTGTGACAGGAATCATGTCAGACCCACGTGTTTTGTGTAGAGAGAGACATGCCATTGCTGGTTTTGGCATGTCATGCGTTCTCTCCTGTCTCATCTTGACCCCGCCCCCTTGTTTCCTCGTTTAGCTTCCCCTCAGTATTTGAATGCAGTCACCTGCCCTATGTTATTATCCTCTGTTAGATATATATCTTGTGAGTACCATGCCATGAATTCTGTCCTTTTGAAAGTCTTGTGTAGTTTAAGTAAGTTATCCTATTCTCTTGTTTCTGCATCCTCCTGGGAAGTGTTTCGTTTCGTTTCTGTTCTTGTTTTGTTTTGTTAACCTTTTCACTGCATGCGCCTGGGTTCTGCCTCACCCCGCTGACATATATAATCTTCATATTATACGAATGTTCATATGAGGTAAAGATAATATCCATCGGAAAAGCATGTCATTGACTTGCTTTGAGCTACTTCATGGCATCACCATTTCATTACCTCTTTATCCTTCTGGACTGGAGCTATTCTGTGTAATTCCGTCCTCAGTGGAGAGGTTTATCATCCTGAAATATGCACAGCCATATGGCTCCACATCTCTGCAAGTCTCTGTTTTTCTTCCCCTCTTTTTCAGGTTTTCCCGCAGGACTGTCCAAATTCTTGACAACAGTTGCCTGGGTTATTAATGGAGCATGTACTGTTCATAATGTGAGGGATTTGTTTTCAAGCAAAGAGGAGGGTATGTCATATCTTCTGCCTCCACACTGCAATTTTTCACTTTAATTACTCCGAGCATCCTACGTGACTCAAGGATACAGCATGCAAATTAACCAGTGCACTTGTGATGGTATACAAAAGGACAGAATGGTTTGTTACGGGCTTGGCTGAGTTTGTTGTTCAGAGTTTAACTAGAAGTATCCAGTGAGAACTTAATAAAAAAAAAATTTAGGCAACTAATATTCAACATTAAAATGTCACGCAAAATACTTTCACAATTAAGCACTGCTTCCGCGAGGAGTAAATAAAAAACGATCAAACGTCATAAATTTTCACCTTTACATTGTCAGTGTCACACTAGCCAAAACCTCTTAAAGGACTCAGTACTTCAAGAGCAGTGTTCACATTGGATGATCCCTTAATAGCATTCACCCTTTTCCATATGCAAACCAGAGCACCAGTGTTCACAGGAAGGTGGTGACAGCAGAGAAGGAGAGGTTTCATTTACTGCCTAGTGATCTGAGAAGAACATATCTGTGGCTCAGGTGAAAGCGTTCCCTGCATGTATTATTCAGACGTTGTTCTCGTGGCTCACTTGGAGAGAAAGGGCAGAGCTGAAAAGACGCCTCAGTGAATTACATGGAGAGCAGAGAGTGATGTCATCTGTAATGGTACATTGTGGATCTCCACGGATACGGAACGAGGAAGCACAGAAGACCGGGCTGCCCATTGTGCGGTCTTTGGCATATATGAATCTAACGTAATTTAAATTCCACTTTTTGCCTCAGCAGTAGAATAAATGGAGAATACTGTTGGATCGACACAGCAAGAAGAATTTGTTGTGAGAGACAAAAGTGAAATCCAAAACTACAATGGTGCCAAAAAGTAGTTGGAGGCTTAAGCTGCTTTGAAAATCATAGAAAACAAAGACAAAATAATGGTTGCATCTAAAAACAAATGATGACAGCTTGATAACCATTTCTCAGCATTGTTTGTCAATCAAATGAACCCAAGGTCATTTTTAGTGGAACTATGAAGTCAGTTTCTCTCACATTTTTACAGGTATCCTAGCAGAATAATAACAGGTGTCGAAATGAAGTATAGTATAACATAATTTTAACGCATGTCTTAATTTCAAACAGTATATCTATTCAATTATGAGTTTTATTTAAATGATTTGCTTGATGGGTGTGCCATTTAAAAAAATAAAGGCAACTATTTTTTTGTTGTCTTAAACACTGACATTTACACAAGAGATGCTTAATTGACAATATACCTTTTAAACACACACACACACGCACACATAATTTCCATCTATAGCACATCTATATACATTATAAAAAATGTTTTATTTATTATGTTGCATAGTTACTTGGAATGTGAACTGAAGCTCAGTTTTAAGATGAACTTAAGGAGACTTGGCCAAAAATGACACACAACACATGTGCAAAGTTTATAAAGACAGCAGGAGAATGGATACAAAATGTTATTACACATGAGGATCAACAAATAATAATACTGGATCAATTTGTTGCTAACATTTCTGTGTATTTTTATATTTCTCTATTTCCTTTTTTTGTATATTTGTATCTAAATTCCTATTACCTGATATACAATGGCCCTCCAGTTTTTGCTAAGTGATTGATATCCTTAGGACAACATCACATTGACCCTGGGACAACATTTAAGTCAACCAATCAGATTTCAGAAATAAGTTTACATTTTTTTTTAAAATTTAATCTTCCAACCAGGATTAGGTGCTTCTACACCATTGTTTTTCACTTATCATTTCCCTCAGATCTTCGGGGTAAGTTATGGTTAGGGTTGGGCTTTGGTGTGGGTTTTATTTATAAAAATGTTGTCCTCGGGTCAACAAAATATGTTGTCCTGAGGACATCAACCTCTTGGCAAAATCAGGTCAAACATATACAAAAGCCTTTAGCTTTCAATTACGTCCAAAGGATAGGTTGAGTTTTTTTTGTACCATACAAAAATACAACCTGGGGGACCACTAAGGGCAAATGTTTTACAAACATGCCTCCCAGACATCACTGTTGCCCACTACTGTATATATAGTATACATATAGTACACAATATTCCTCCAAATGGACGAACTGTAGACATACAATGTCTGTATGAAGGCAGCTGTGCAAATAGATACAAATCTAGGACAACAGAGACATGCCCCGAAGCCATCACAGAGATAAACACACACACTATAAACAGAGATGCAGATGCAATACTAAACGTATTTTGCTAGGGCAGTGCAAGGAGGAGAATTCAGTAATAAGCATTACAAATGATACCCTGAGGTGTGTGCTCAAGCTTGCATACTGTATAGCATAACCACTTACTGCGAAGCTGTTGGCCATCCCTAACAAACAATAAAAGCATTTTAGTATGGTTCGTTGAAAAATACAATACTCCTACTTTTTAGTAGCTCACCAAAGTAGAGAAATTCTAAATGTTTGAAACGTCTAAGCATATTGTGTTTGAGAGACATGTATGACTCATTCAAAAGTGTTCTGCAGAAAATAGCCAGAATCTTTTTAAGTTGCTTCCTCGCTAAACTGAGCTGTTATGGGAATACAGAACATGAAAGACTTACTACAACTCCCACAAGTCTGGACTGAAAAGTGGGCCAAGATGAGGAAAAATATCTCCGTATTGAAATCATATTGCACCTTCATGATTTATAAATGAAGTAGCTGCAGAATTGAGAGATCATCAAACAGTCACTATTATGCGGACTGTGGACTAATAACTTTCAAAGCAATAAGATCATTTAAATGCCATTTACCGGCACTTTTGGAGAAATAGCATAACTAAGGAGGACACTGCAATACTTAACGGAAGGAGTCTTCAGATCACTGTATGGTAATTAATGTAAAGCCCGGTTTACTATGGATTACGTATAAGAACAACAGAAGCAGATAATGGACCAGCTCTCGTAACAATGTCACGCTAATCTGTGTGTGACTGCTGCCAGTCTAAAGACAATAGGTTTATGGATTAAATTAGTCAGCCCTTGATATGTTGTGCTGCTGGCAAGCTTTGCCTTTTTTGGGCTTGGATGCAATTGTAGAAGGAGACGATTGCTGAGGGTATAAAATACTGCCGGATTTCTATGTGCTCTGAAGGAAATGTGTGTGGTGCTTGTTACCATGCTAGGTGTTTTTTGTGTCCAAGGTGTTTCTAAGTGGTTGCCATGGTGTTCTCAGTGGTTTCAGTCATTGTAAGTCTATGATTTTTTTAATGTCCACAAATCAAATTCTGATGCTTAAAAAAAAGAATCCTCAAAAGAGCCTCAACACGCCACAGTATTAGAGGTCAGAGTTGCCTGGTCCTTGGTTTTCCTGTGCAATTGGGCTACTTTTGAACTCTTATCGCATATCGTATACAAATGGATTGCTTTGTTCTCTCCAAAGCCGAGTCTGAAGAATGTATTTTAGCGTTTGAAAAATGTGCTTTATAATTGTGTTAGAAAATACAATTTAAGAAAGACATTTCAGAACAAATGAAAGATGTTGTTGATACAGGTGCGTTGATATTTATCTGGTCCCAGATAAACAGCGTTCATTTAAAAAGTTTGTTTCCTTCCACAAGCAGTCTACAGTTCAACTAAAATCTGTAACGTACAATACCTACGGTGCATTAAAGAGGCCGAGTTATTCCATCAGCAGGTCACAGATCTTTCAGATTGGAAGCACTGGGGGGAAACAGTTCTGCGGAAACGATAGTTTGATGGGTGAGAAATCCTTCCTCTGAAATGGGATTACAGTGGAACCATGACATCTGCAGTACGAGGAGCAGGATGGTGCGACTACAATCTTGGTACATTGATCACAGATGGAAAACAAAGGCGCCAGCTTCACGATCTCCTCTCCTTTATATCTCCCCTCTGCTTTATCTGAATGAAGAAAGCAGGAGGAACAGACGCTCATCAAATGCATGACACATTATTGACCAACCCACAAATCTTATTTAAGTTGTTTTCTTTCTACTTCTAACGTTTAGAAAAACATGACTAGACAACTTTAGTCATAAAATCCAGTTCTATTAAAGGTAATATGCGTCATTTTAAGGAGGATCTATTGAAAGAAAATGCAATTTTATAAACATATCTATTGTCTTTAAAGGTGTATGAAGACCTTACATAATGAAGCATTATGTTTTTATTATATGTTTTATTAGAGCAAGCTTTTTCTCTCTACATACACCACGGATCCCCTTTCAGGAATTTGCCATGTTGTTTCTACAGTAGCCCTAAACAGACAAACTGCTCTACAGAATGTGTTTCGGTTTTATGATATTTCTTTCATCAAAAAAGTAAAACGTGATGACATCTTTGTCCTGTATTAGCCACCGTAGTTCTTCGAAAAAGAGAGGTGCAGTTCGCAAACTCATCAATAGATGCAGCAAAATTTCATACACCTGGCCTTCAAAGTGGAGGTAAGATGCTATGACATGCATTCTGACTTATTTACACTGGTGAACGTGCTGGCGTCAAGTTTGGCTTCGCTGTGCTGCAGCTCGTTACTCTTGCGCATGTGAAGTTGAGGTGTGTTTCTTGGTTCACGGCATTTCAGTGGATGTTATATAAATGGTGGATATACCGCTGGATTTAAACTTATAGATGGCGCGGCCCCAGACCTAAAAGATGCCGGACATGAACTGCACGCGGTAAGCGAAACTAAGTCATATGTCTGTGTTTTATAGGCAATCGGCGCATACGTGCATAATTGTGTGATCGTGCTGTAGTTCCGTCCCACAGCCAGTCTCCAGGAGCTCGTGTTTTTCCAGAAATAATCGCACAGCTGTATCTATCTTTTATAAATTTGATCAAACAAAACACTCTTCGAAGATACAATGTATGCAATACTACTGTATAGGTCCTCAAGATTAATATGAGATTGTCAGCAACTGCGTGTGATACCTGATCTTTAAAGTAAAGAGCAATTGGACAATGTCTGGTTCCGGATCAGTGGCAAAGCCATTAAAATATAATTAAATCAAGCTATTATACTCCTTCATAGTGAAAGCAACACTTCACTGCTTTTAATTGTGCATTTATAATATCTGAACAAAATATTTGCTTTTTCGCAACAGTTCTTAGACATGTTACCTTGCAACAATAATATCAGGAATTAGTGGTTCTCCAAAATATTTGTATCTTTTTTTTGTGCGGGTACATGTACTGCATATAATTGCTAAACAGAAATCATAATAGTTTTTGTTGTACTGCATATAATTCACAACTCCATTTCTGAATATTTTGCTCTCCAATAAAACTCAAACAGGCATTCAAACAGGAATAGATTTACCTCTTGAATTCACTCAGAGCCAAGACGCATCTTTGTGAAAGATGAGATTTCTTTCTTTTCCCAAATCTAAATAAACTTATCTAGACCTCTTTGTTATACATAAAAATACAATTTGCAGTCTCTCCTATTACAATCAAAGATCCTGCTAGGTCTGTGAGGGAAAACCCTTTAGACAGGATTCCAGTCCTTCACCGGATGCTCTTTCAAACACAAACTTCCTTAACATTGCTAATGCAGCTTTCATCCTCGCTAATTAAAGGCTTTGTGAAGTGTGTCTTACTTTTTAGACGAGAGGAAAAATGAGACGGGCACCGGGGTCCATGCTCTTGATCTCCGTTGCTGTGCTTGGCTCAGTATACCAATTACAGCGACACCGTCAAATTGAATGACATTGAAGCGCGAATGTGCGCCATCTCTAGGGGTTCTGTTGCCTCGAATGAAGAGCAAGTGACTAGCAAAGAATGGTCAGATTTACACTGGTGGCAGATCGCAGCATGCAGAGGAGTTTGTGTGTATTCATTTAACCTTGTTTAACAGTCTCGGCCAAAATACAAAGTGGCCAATGCGACAATAGTGCGAGAGGGGGATTTTTAAGAGGGCAAACAAATTGGTGGGTGTCTTGCACTGAAAACCAACACAGCTGTTTATAGACAAATATTAAACGTGGTTTAAATGTGGAATATTCTGCTTATCCTATAAGAGTCTAAAGGCAGAATGTATAAATGAGAAAAGACAACACCATTAATATCTTTATAATATGTCAATTTCTTTTCTGACATTAAAGCGGTTCTGGCTTGAATCTAAATTTGAAAAAAGTGAATGCGACTTTCTTCTTGAAAAATAATGCAGTAGGAGTTATAATACCACATATCCTTTTACTTCCAAGCGGTATAATGCGAGTGATTTGAGGGCAACTTTTTGAAGCTGCAAAAAGTGCATCCATCGATCAAAAACGGCTCGACACTGCTACGGGATCTTAAAGGAGATATCATATGAAAACCCCACTTTTTCTGTGTTTTAGTGCTATAATCGGGCCCCGGGTGCATCTAGCAACCCAGAAAATGTGAAGTATAAGAACCCAGTAAGTTTGTTATGGTGTGCCTTTCCCTGCAAGCATGTGAGAAATAGAGCCGTTTAGATTTTGCTTCGGTTGTGATGTCCAAAGCGGATTTTATTATAATGTTACCGCCCCTTAATCTACACAGTTCCACCCACCACGCTCCGCCATTGTTGTTTTCACAAGCGACAGCGGTGTAAATGAAGCCATGGCTAAAGTTTGTGGACAACATGCAATGTAGTCGCTACACAGAGTCCAAACCTAGGAGGAGACAGCAATGGATTTATTTCATTTTTAGTTGAAATCTCTCAGAAAACCATAAGTAAAAACCAGCTTGTTTGCGCGAATCACTTCAAACCGGAGTGCTTTTTCAAACTGGGGCAGCACAAGAAGGATTAGCTTCAAAGTTGTTCTTCAAGAGGGATCGAGACCGACTGAACATGACAAAACTGCCGATGTGAGTAATATTTATCAACAGTCTAAATTGACGTAATTTACCGTATATATAGGAGCGTACATTTTATAATTTTATAATAAGTATATTTTTTAACGCTTGCTAACATATAAGCTAACATGCGATTGTAAATGCCGTTTAACACATCACATGATAATATATATAGGCTCCATAAGAATGCGATGTGCTTGTTACACACATTAAGTTTATTGTATAGATAAACATATACAGTTACCACACGAGCAAGTGAGATAAATCATATTATTTTATTCTTATGACAAAATTTAAGATGTGCTTCAGAAAATATTTGAGAATGCTTAAGAAATGTTTGAGAATTGCACTTACGAACATTCTTATATCCTATAATTTATCTTACAAAGGTGCTTATATTTTGTCTTAAGAACATTTTTATGAATCCGGCCCCTGTTCTTTAAACCCATGCCAAAAGTTGTTGTTGTTGCGTTTATCTTTCCACAGTATCTCTGTCTGACACGTTTTTTCACTAGCTCAGACATCCTCTGGACTGCTGATACCTTCCCGAATCACATTCCCTCCTCAAAACTGAGGCTGAGGTCCATAGCAGCTATATAACCCAGCAGTCTCTCAGTCCAGCGTTGCATGTTTTATTCATCAAGAAGAAAACTCTGTTAAAGTTTTGTCTGTGTAGATTATAGGCAATGCAACGACACAGTCAAAACACCTGAATTATTCAGAACTTTTGGTACTCCTCTTAACAAATCTAAACGATGGCTTGAAACATCGATTTATTTCAGGACTTCTCACAGTCTCTGTGCTCAGATGTTCAAAAAGTTGAAATAGTGAAACTTCATAAGTGGATCAAAAAATTCTATTGGATGAAGCTTTTGAAAAAAAACATAAAGATGAAAATTCATTTGTTTGTCTATATGCTACTATTATATATATACTATTTATTACAAGCTATTGATGGTCTAGAACATCACATCAAAACTTTTCTATGCATCCAACCATCCCCTCTGTCCATCCGTTTATTAATAAAATCAATCCATCCATCTACATTAATTTCTGTCTTGGTACTAAAAGAATGATGCAACATACCTGCAACATTGATGGTACTTTGTTTACTTTGGCTATCAAAGCAACCACTGGCACATAGGACACCCTGTAAAACAATACCACCCTCAAGGAATTATAAGCCAAAGAAATTCTGTTTATACTGTATATATAATTCCTTGCTGGTACCTGTCTGATGTATGAATAAAGGACGGTCTAAATAAACAGAAGACAAAACCACACAGTCCCCTAAAATCAACACCTGTCAGTGCATTGTCAGATGGGACTGCAATGATTTTGTAACTTCTGAAGAGTGTGTTTGAAGTTACAGTAACTGCGGGTCAGCTGTACGAGGCAATTTCATGTGGCTCTTTTGCTCATCTGGTCGCCCTGGGATGTTTTGAAGGAAATCTAGGCCATGTCATTCGTGAACACATATTCCCTGGCGCACTGCTTGATGATTGCCAAGTCAAATACACAACTGCATTCGCGTACAAACACACAAAGGAGTGACAAAACATTGAGCAGATCTATTCGCCTTTTATTTGTCCTCTGTATTGCATCATTGTTTCTTTGGTATTTCTTAACACGGGAGAGCAGAATCTGAAGCGCTCTAGACAATCATCAAAGATTTGAGAATGGATGACTAAGGACAAAACTAAATAAAGACTAAAATGCGTTTTAAGGGCCAACGAGTGAAACTATGCATTTGAATAGGTACAGTACAGTATATTCTCTCTCTCCCATGGGAACTCATATAAAATGTATTGAGGATATTGCGCTACTCTTTTTTTATCCAATCAAATGCTCTCTAGAATAAGAACTGCTGTGACACAACTATAGCCTATTGGCTGATTAAAATGAAGTTTTAAAATTGAAGTACCATATTGTCCGCCAAAACGTCCTGTATCAATAGAAATAACTCAATAAAGAAATTTCATCCTGGCAGAAACTCCCTTTTGAGCAATATAAGCGAATGACGCAATGAACTGACACCCAGAAAAATAAAGCTTATAATTGAAATAGCAGGTGAATCAGAGATAAGCATTACACCGACAGTATATGGTTTCATGATGTCAGTAATGAAAGCACCTTTACGGTTGAGCAGTCAGCGAGTGATGCAGTCTTTTCAAGAATCCACGGCTGCTGATGGATAGCTCAGAAAACGCTTGTCGATACTTTGAGCACAAAGGTGTCTGCCACTATCTGAGCTCATTCAGCCTGTGTAGGTGTGCTCTTGTGCGCTGGGTTTGTGGATAAAGGATCTTAAGCAAGCGGGCTCTGACAGAGTCACTCAGTTATTGTTAATGCTCATTAGGAGACGCATCAATCAGCCCCGGGGTGCAGATGCAGGCCGTGATCCTGAGCATTGGTTCGGGAGATCTGTAATCCACCTCATTCTGGATGCAAGTATAATACTATAACCAGACAAATATACCAGCCAACTACTTTTACATGCAAGCGTTTACAAGAAAACTGAATACATTACAGTAAATTTACTGATACATTTTACAGTAATAGAGTTTGACGAACATATGGAAGATGTTTTGTAATTAATTTTATGTGGATCTCTAAGAAGTCGAGCTGCACCTCAATGAATGCAAAACCACGATAAATATAATTTCATCCAATTAACACATGATAAACTTTAATGCTTAGCCCATACAAAGAGGTTTCATGGTAACAGGGTTTTTCAATGTAATCTTTGAAAAAACACTATAGTATATAGAAAAATAATATAAAAAAAGTATATTGTACCGTAGTGACAGAAGTCCTTTATAGGAACTGTTTTTCTTACAGTATATTTTGTTGGGCCTGTTACTAGAAAATGATTTTGTAATAGTTCCCCATAAAGACTTGACAATAAACCACAGTTGTTGAAGGTTACAAGTAGTCAACAATACAGGAAAAAGGTCCAGTCATGAAGTCCTGAGCCTGTGAGTTGATCGCTTGTCCTTTAAAACAAGAGAGCTAGTAGACCCACAGGTGCCGTTTCAACTTTATGAGAACAATTGTGTCTATATCAAACCAAAATGTCAAGCAACAGCCACTACTCCCAACTAAGCTCACAAACATGTTCAGAAAACCGATTAACGCAAATTATTTTCCTGACATGGTCAGCAGCGCTTCGAAGTGTCTTTTTACTAGTATCTGTATTAGTCATACTACTGTTGTGTTTTTGGTTCTCGGCTGACTTGTGCATAAAGGAACATCATCATTACCGATGTCTGGGATTGGGTCGCGCCTCTAATCGCGCCTCTCATGTCCAATCTCATGCATATAGACGAGGCCTATTTTCCCATAGTCGAGACTGTTGGACTTGTGTCATTGTCAGCAGCACTCATCACCACCTTAAAGGGTCAATAGATGTCCTATCTTCACTCATATAACAAATAGGGCTGATATTTATTAGTAATAAGAGAGAAAATAAAATATGACTACGTAAAAACGGAGTAATCTCACATGATATTGCAGCATAGTATGGATTATAGAATAATAATTAAATGGTATGGGAAATAATATATTTTAAATTTATTTAAACAAATAAAGAAAAGAAAATAGCTTGAGTACAGCACGACATTTTACAGAGTGCAGTCGAGTTGTTTTCTACAACATTGACATTAATTTATTTAGTGGACACTTACATTTTAAGTGATTTACAAATAACCCTTACAAAAAAAGATGCTTAATCAAATGCTATGCTTTTAGTGCACTTAAAGCACACTAAAATAAGAAAGGATAGATCAGTCTACTTTTCATGTGACTCTAAGAAACGTTTTACATACTGTTTCACTGACTTAAATGTACAATTTATAAACTAAAAAGTGGGCCAATGTAGTCCAAAGTATATCACTATTCGTACTATATAAAGCACACTTACATACTTGAACTTTTATTAAGTATACTTGTATATTTATCCGGCGATGTTAGGATTGACCAGTTGAATATCAACAGGCTTTATGAACCACTTTTACATCAGGACAGTTCCAGATCGGGGCGCCAGCTCCCTGTTTCAGTTAGAAGGACATGAGTATATCAGCGTCACAGCGCTATTTTTAGTTACGTCCTACAAGATGTTCATGCATCTAGTCCACTAAGACAGGCTCAAGGTTTATTTTCACATTTAAAACTACCACACGCTTTGGCGTGAGCTTATTAGCATCACTCGTGGAGGTGGTTTCCATAACAACACCGCGACCCGCTATTCAAAGAAAGTCATTAATTTCTCGAGCAGAGTATGGATTCTTTGTCTCGTAAAACATTCTATCTGCAGACACTAACAAGGATAATGCTGGCAGTCTCGGCGGTGCTTTCATTCTTGCCTTGTTGGCACTCATTTATAAGAAATCATAAATAAAAATATAAATGTATATTTTAGTTCTTGGTTTATGTAAGCTGTGTCGGGCTTTCAGAGCTTGATCAAGTATTGGCAAGTAACTTTTTATTATCTTGAAAAATATGTTCTATTGAGATTTTTCTTAAAGTAATCTCTCCTGACTGCAAACACTTATTATTACATTTATGTTTGTCTTTCCATGTTTCTCTCGGGTCCTCTCAGGCAAACCAGCGGCTTTTTGGAAAACAACACTGTCAATATGCAGTTGATTCCCCATTCCCGGAGCCTGTGTGGCCATTTTACCTCCATGTTCCAATTATTCCGTTCAGGCATGGGGACGCAGGGGAGCGCTCCTTATCAGCAGAGCCTGTGGGGGCGCTGGGCAGCGAAATAATGAGTCACAGTGGAAGTCAATCTTCCAACGCCCGCCCATGACCAAGCAATGCTCACAGTGTCATTTTTGTTCCACCTGACTGGACTAATATGCTCTGATGTACACCCGAGGCAGAGGTGGTGCATAGGCCAGGACTCTAATGGGAGAATAAGACATGATGGAATACTATTTGTGTAAGCTGTTTGTGTTCCTTTTTATAGCACTCTAGACAAAAAAAGTGCAAACAGAACTTCTACACACCAAAATGGCACGCAGAGAGTAGTTCAAGTTCTTCTCTGTAGTTCACTTTTCATCATATATATGAGCAAGCGTCTGTAAATATCATCGATATTTCATCAGCGGTGGGTAGAGAGCCGAGTAAGAGCTACCCATGATGGAGGGGATGGGAACCTGCAGCTTACGGATGCTGGGAGAAACAGGATCTCAAGGAAAGTAATATTGATTTTCTCAGTCTGCGAGAGTCCCACTGGTTGGATTTTCACACTTCATCGTCCATCTTCAGCCTCACGTATGCTCATCAGCAGAGCTCCGTCTGCTCGGCTGAAATAGAGAAGAAATCAACACCGCCTGCTGACCCTTAAAGCAAACTAGATATGCGGTGTGGTGAGCTCATTCTGAACCATTCTGGTTAGTTAGCATGAAATTACATGAAAGTTACATTCAAATACATTCAGAACCTCAGCAAGTAGTATTTGAATTGTTGTATTTAGGTTGTATTGTTGTATTCTTTGGATAAGAGCACACTTAATTTTTCTATAGAGGGAAAGTTCTAAATCCGGAAAAGAGGACATGCCAAATATAGAAAGAATCTGAAAAGTGTAGTATTTGAATCATTTTAACTTTATATATCGGGTAACATGCTATTTCATGCAATCTTTACACTGTTAAATGTGCTGTCTTCTCATGCTAAACATGGTCTACTTGTAAAAAAACGAGTTGGACGTTGTATTTCTATTTCTGTGCTTGAAACACTCCCCCAGCACTCCAACTTGTTTCGGAAAGGTTTTTATAAGTCTGGATCCCTGCTACGCAAAAGGGATCCTATTCATTTTATTGGCCAATTCTCCCTGAAAAGCATGCCCACGGCTAGGCGAAAGAAAAAGCCCACCTAGGCGCCAACCAACGAGCAGCAGGAAGACCCAATTATTAAGATTGGCTGCGCTGCGTCAAGATTGGCTGCGCTGTGGGCCTCCTTCAGCTGCAGCTCGTTTCTCTTACCATAAGTGAGACAAGTTGTGTGTTTGTTTGTTCACGGCATTTCAGTGGTGGATGTTTTTTTAAACGGTGGATATAATGCTGGATTTTGAGATCGTTTGAAACTGATAGATGGCCCAATTCCAGTGCTAAAAGATGCCGGACATTATCTGTACGTGGTAAGTCAAACTAAGTCACATGTCTGTGCTTTGTTGGCAATTTGGGAGATAGCTGTATGTCTCTTTTATGAATCTGATTAAACTAAATACTCTTCAAAGATACAACGTATGCAATACTAATGTATAGGTACAAAAGATTAATATGAGTTTGGCAGTACCTGAGTGTGTTTTCCAATCTTTAAATAAAAAATAAGAAGAATTATTTAAGAAGAACAACAAAAAACGTTTCAAACGAAACGCTATAATTTAACCGTAAAGATAAAATGATTGTTTTTTCTGTCCGAAGGGACAGAAAAGTTCTCCCAAACTTAATAATCAGCCATTTATAAATGCAGACAGGCTTACAGCCCCTCACTTAGAGTTCATTTAAAAGCAATTGCAGATTGCAATAAAAATCCAGCAATGCAATTTCATTTCCAGACAGGTAAATTTGATTTGCCGACCTGCTATTATATGAGCTTCATATTCACCAAATGTTATGGCCATTTGAGAAACTGGGTAAACCTGAGGGTGGACTGATATAGACTGCTTTGACACAAATAAACCTACAGTTTATGTTTCACATGACAGAAGCATCTGTTCATCCTTAAAAAAAAACATTAAAAAAACAAGGTGCCAATAGGTATTTTAAAATAGTTTAAATAACCAATATGATTTAATTGAACAGTGATCCTGATGCTGTATATCCTGTCAACTGATTGTGTGAGTGATTGTTGTTCACAGCAACATGCATCACTAACACTTTCAGTCAACAGAGAAAGAACACATGTCAAAGTACCAAGATGAGAATAATTACGTTAAGATGGCCCTTGTTTAACTTCACATCCCTCATTTGAAATCTTCTTAGATTTCTGAAAAGGCTTCTGTGTGGGAAGGGTTACCAGATAGAGATTTTCAGAAGCATAAAAAACAGAAATTCACTCTAAGAAAAAAGATAATGCAAACACAACTGTGCTCAAGATCATAATACATATTGCACGAAAACAAGGACAAACAAATATACAACTGAGAACCTCAAAACACTATGCACACATCATTGTGAATTAAACAACCTGAATTAGCTTCAAACGTCACTTTTTTTAATTACTTGTAGAAAACAATCATACTCAACAACAATGCAGTAACATCATCTTTGATGGTATATTATGTAAGGGACAATGTCCAGTCAGACAGACACTCATTGTCATAAAAATAAATCCCAAAAGCATATCCGAATCAAGCAACGAAGTAAATCAGAATAAACGTTTTCGTTTGACATAAAGGTGTGCATTAAACCTTTGCTTGCACAGACCTATACTGTCTACATTCTATTTTTTATGTGCTGTAAATGTATAATTCAGTTTTATTCCAACTCGTTATTATTGATAGTGTTTTATACCGACTGTAATTACATTTTGGATTGGTTTCTGTGTTTTTCACCTATCCATGTGATAGATGGGAGTGGAGCACACATCCACACTTTTTCACAAACTTATTCACGCACGCAGGGAAGGGACTTGGGCGTGGATATACAGAAATCGTTATTTCATCCGAAAAGCGCAAATGGTCTCATCTCCAGCCATGCTCATCCTCACACTCTCAGATTCATGTTGTCTGCGATAATCAAAGAGAGACAGAGTCCACAGCAGCCCAAAACAACAGGCTCTAAACATCCGCCTCACTGGACACTATTCATCCTCCGTAGAAACTGGCTCCACAAAAAAAAAACGTTTTATAAGAAGCACTGGGTCCTGTCATGTAAAATGCATACTGAGTGCACCACTGCACTGTATAGTCAGCTCTAAGAGTTTTAAACCCTGACTTACTGAATTAATACTGAAGTTTGATAGCCAAAGTAGATGCAGAAAGCATATAGCAATGTTTTTTATGGGTTGAGAATAAAAAGTGGGAGGGGTCTTAAGCCATAAACAGACTCAGTTGATTTGCATAGAGTTGATACTTCCTGCTCATAAATCTTGTAAGATCAACTGTTTTAATATACTTCTATTTCAGCTTTACATTTGTCACTATACTGTAGGTATAGCATTTGCTGTTTCTATCTAAAGACCCAAAGGAAAAAAGACATGGCAGCTGCTACATTCCTCCATTACCCTTAATAATTTGACTAAACCCAGGTTGAGACAATGAAATTTACCACATTTACCCCCTCTTTACTGAAAGATTTGCATTATACACATATGTCAAAAGTAAAAAATGCTTTAGCATCACAACTGACCCAACACAGCAGCGAAAAGAGTTCAAAACCTTGACCTTAGATCATAGGCTTTACAGAAGAAATCTCACTAGACACCATCAACCTTATGACCTTCTTCAGTCTACACAGGTCAAAAATATACCTGCAACATGAGCCACTGAGCTCTTCATAAGCAATGAAGGTCATACAAACACAACTGAAATATTTATCACTGTAAGCAGAGTGCAGACAGATAAAAAGAAAATCTTTTCATTCTCAATGACATTGCAACGTCTCAGCAACCTACAACTTCTATGTCAAGTTTTGGCAGGCAAATAATGCTGAGTTTTGTGAATAAGATGCAATCTACACCAAGTAATTAGGAACCACATTTGCCTGAAAAGAAGGTCAGCAACTCGGCACAGTTTAAAATACGAGTCATTTTGAAAAGCACGTTAAAGTTTAGTAGCCTAAATGCAAAGCACACATGACATCAGCTGTTATGAGGCAAAAAAAGAGTCCATTTCCATTCTCTCAGCGGTCCTGTTCAAGGTGGCAATTTCATTCAGAGGGTCCCACAATGTGACATTTACAAATCTTTTGCGAAAAGGTCACCTTCTTATTAGAGCCTTTTATTAACACTGGAGAAGAACGGCAAGGGAAATGTCACACCTTTTATCTGTAATTTTATCTATTATTCAAAGCCGCTTTTTGCTTCTAGCACTCAAACTGGATCAAAGGGTTGTGTTTGAGTGTACATGGACAAAGTTTGAGGACAAGTTTACCATTAAAAGCCAAATCTGCAACATTCTATTAAAAACTGCAAGTTTTCTATTAAAACAAAGGTAAAATTATTTTAACGACAGTCTTCGTATACTGTATATATCACGGTCCTAAAGTCTTGTAAAAGCTATTAATCGAAAACTTTATTAACTTTAGTTTTTTATTATTATTATGTCTATCCTGTGTTCATTTTATTGGCAAGGCAATTATGTATGTTGTAAAAAATATATATTTCTTTAATAATAGCTTAGACAAGATTTTTGGAAATCTTTGTCATTTTAAAGAAATTTTAAGGTTGTTTTTACCGATTTTCACTTATTTTTGAAACACTGTCAAAAAAAATGTCATTTTACAGTAAAAAATATTTTGTTCGCCCTCAGCTGGTGGAAAATGTAAAGAATATTTTTTACAGTGAAGCACATGTGTGGACTCCAGACTTATAAAAAAAAACACACCCAATAATGCTACTAATTTCATTCTGTCAATGTCATCGGGTGTTGGGAAATGTGTTGGGAGGGCAGTTTTAAACAAAGCTCTCCGCCGCCACGTCTCAACATGCGGCTCTCCCATTAACATTTCATCTACATGCATTAAGCAATCAGTTACAGGTCCCCTGCCATGAGTGTCAACCTCATTACGTCGGCATTTTCCAGAGGAGTTCTTCATCCCCACTCCCAAGAGAGCTTCCGACATTGGCACGGTAATAATGATTAAACTGCCATCAAATGCATGGCTGGACTCTCAAGCCCTACGCCAGTAAAGCTCAAGTGTGTCAGGTGTACTCATGGACACAAGGAGAGCGTGAGCGGAGGAAAAAATGAATTTAATTTATGCTTCTGTAATAAAGGAGTATTTTATGGTTCAAGGAAGGCTTGCTAATGCTGAGACGGGTCTACTTAAAGGGTGACATTATTTTAATTGTAGAGAAAATTCGCTCTGGTGTGCAATGTCAGACAGGGAACGACACAAACAGGGAGGTGAGAAAAAGGCCAGTTGTGTCCGGTACTGAATGTTTCAAGCAGAAATACTTTACCAAATGTTTTATCGTGAGAAATATTTGTCCGTTGAGTCTGAAAGCATAATCCTTGGCTTGTAAGATACTGGTACCTATACAGAGGATAAAAGAGAATCAATTATTTTCAGCCCTGACGGAGAATATATCTTATCTTATATTTACAATTCTCATAAACTCTTTGTTGACAAGAGCTTGAGGACAACACTCTGTTCATTGATAAAAGGTCAAATTCACTGTATTTTCTTATGCATCATTAAGTCCAGATACCTAATACGACGAAGGCGATATGGAGAGAAAGTAATAACTGCTGTTTTCCCAAATGTTTGCCTGCTTTATCTCTTGCTGCCAAGCCCTTGGCATAATCCCATTTATCCAGCACACCAGAAATATTGGTATCGTTTTCCAACACCGGACATGGATATCAGTCATGCTGGAGAGATTGTTTGTGTAAGGGTTTGAGCAACTCCTTGTTATGATTGCCTCTGGGCCGACACAAGGTCCGGATCCCGGCACCTGTCATTGTGTGTCTCAGCAGACCCAGCTGTTTGGAGGAAGTGGCCAGTCAACAATCTAAGATGAAACTTGACTGCAAAACTCTATGAATTGCTCTTCTGTCATTATTATTGCATTCATGGACACAGGCTCTTCTGTCATCATTATTGCGTTCATGGATACAGATTTAAAGCACATGGCCACTGGTTTGTTGCTTGGTTCCATGTGCTCTCCTGTCCATCTCTTGACCCCGCCCTCTCGTTTCCCCGTCTATCTTCCCGTTAGCGTTTCATTCCCCACACCTGCCCATATCATTATCCCTCATTGGTGTTCCCTATTTAATGCCCTTGTGTTCGCAGCTGTGCTGTGCTGGTTTGTTCTATGGTGGATAGGGGAAAATTACAGTTTTATTGATTATTCAATTTGATTATAAAAATGAAAACAACTAGCCAGGTTAGCAGAATATGTCCAAAATCTAAAGATATGGCTGATATTACATACGGCTATTACCACTTTCTCCACACAAGTGGATGTAGCGAGACTTGTTTTCTGATTTAGTCATCTGACAAAAAGCCTATTTCCGGAAGCTGTTAAGAAAAAAGTTATTTGTTTTAGCCATTTTTTGCCCGTTCTCTATAAACGAAAGACAGAAAACAGCTGTGGCTGCCCAGAGGAAGATGGAACGAGTGTCTCTTAGCATTTATTAGCCAGTGCAGTGACAGTAATTGGTTTAGAATCCTGTCATACTTTCATCGTACAGTCCCGACATCATCAGCCCATCAGTAGGGCTATTTTCAGCTCTCTGGTCCATAGACAGCTGATGGACGTGGCTGACCTCCTTCTCTATGTAGTCTGTAAAATTACTAGATATTTTGGTCTTACAGCACAGGAAGCCAATCTCCATGGCAAACAAGGTCCTAATCAGTAAATCTGTATCGCAGAGCTAGCTGGACTGTTTGCATTGAACTGCATGGGTTGTTAGCTGACAACAAGATGTACTTAATGACAGTATGCTGACTTTACAAGAGTGAAAATTAAATGTGTAAAGGTTTGTAGGGCGTTTTTTACACGGAAAACAAAATTTCCCTCACAATTTATGCGATGAAAAGTCAGAATGACAGCTAGTAACCAGACATGTGAGGAAACAATAACATTTGAAATTGTACAGTAAATGTGCCACCAAAGATGTATTTTGTGCTCGTATATGCATTTTACACTTAAGTTTTGCTAAAAACCTCAAAATAATATTTTTTCTCTCTCAATTATACATATAATTTTGCTTAAGGAGACATTAACTCACTTTAGTCATTTGAATTGGCATGAAATATTTATTATGGAATTTACGAAGACATTTAAAATTATTTTTGTGTGTTCAACTAAAGTCATATACATATTGGATGGCAAGACGAGGTGTAAATAATGAGGGTTATTTACATTTATTGCCTAAAATGTACACATTCCATAGCGCCATATGACCATTAAACTCAATGATGAACAGCACTACAGTGCACGTCTTCAATTGTAACACCCTGGTCCAATCATTCCCATTTGACTGCTTGGAAACAGACGCCCCGAAACTCACTAGTCGGTTATCAGCTTAATGATAGTAATAATGCTATAAAAAGATGCTAAGACAGGCTTTGTTTTAACGTTCTTTGAAGCCTTCCACCCGATCCACTATTGTCAGATCCGGCCCACCTCTCTCTTATCCTAAATCTGCTGACGTGTGTTTGATGTTCGTATGTAGGAGTGGGTGTGTTTCTCTGACTTTATTGTTGCAGAAAACGCAGCTCTTTGTACATCAAAAGCCCTGTTCCACTGTTATCCCACACTCCACAGACACTGAAGAGCACACAGGAGGAGATGAGAGGAAAAGGAGAGGGGGGAGGGAGATGAGATGTGAGAAGCGGAAGAAAAACAGAGCCGTCAGAACGGATGCGAGGAGCGGGAGCCGAGACGCACCTGAGGGAGGGCGAGTGGCGAGCACATCATTTCAACAGTTTACACTCAGCGTCTGATTCAAAAGACAGACTTAAATAAGCCGTGTTAAACCCAGATATATTTTATAATGCAGCGTGTATTGAGTGCAAATTTGGATCGAGAGTATAAAACAACATGATTTTTACTATAAAATGCAATGTAAACTAGTTTGATATTAGAGTGTATCATACTGTAGCACAAATTAAAACGGAAGTGGATTTGGATGGGACAGATGAAGAAATGCCATGATATGAGTCACTGTATAAATAACATCCACTCCTATAAGTTTGATTCTGTTTGAAGTTTGAAAAGTGGCGGACATAAAATATTTCAGAATCTTAAATGCATTTTATTATAGAGAAAAAAGCATAGGGGCATAAGGGCATAATTAATATACTGTAGGCCTTGTTGTCATACACTTCTAAAGAGTCAAACTGTGCTTTTTATCTTCAGCAGATTTTTTAAATACTGATTCAGCGATCAAATAGCTGTGGAATAAATTAAGAGACCCCTTCAAAATTATTTTCTGTTTCTCAGAAATTACTATTTATGATCATTATTGTTTAATTCGGTTAACTGCTAACAATATTTCTCCTAAATGTCAAAATATTGTTTGCATTTATTTGCAGAAAATGAAAACTGGATAAACAGGTCAAAATAGCATATAAGATTCTCTGTATATTTTCAGATCTCAATTCCTGCAAAGAAAACAACTTTAAAGTTATATTTGTACATGTATTAGGAAAAGTAAAAAAAAATCTGTTTTAACCTGTTTTTTTTATCAGTTTGCATGTGTCTTGTCGTCTTTCACATTGCTGTTGGATGACTTTATGTCACTCCTGAGGTTTGATTTTGTTGAAATTCAACAGACACTGGACTGGAATGACCACAATACATCTTGAAATATTGATTAAATAAAAATTGGGTCTCTCCATTTTTCCATAGGTGGTTGTGCACCAGGTTGTTTGTTGGTTTGAGCCACTGCCAAAGTAAATTATTGACAGAAAATACAATGATGACTTCCAAAATACATTTACATTTATGCATTTGGCAGACGCTTTTATCCAAAGCGACTTAAATTGCATTGTATATTACATTTTTGTTTGACCGAACCCATGACCTTGGCATTGCTAGTACCACACTCTTACCACTGAGCCACAGGAAAGCTATGGGGGAGTAATGCATGTTCTGCATGTTATTACGGTTGCTATGCCAATGCAAGTCCCCAGATCAATAACACAGACTACTGCCACTCCTCTCTTCTGTCACACTGCTGTCAGCCCCCGCGTGCATAATCTACCAAGCAAAAGCTATTAAAACACAACATAGTTCCTTTCAAAGCCACAGGCTGTGAATTTCAGTTATGATGGGGTCTTGACTTATAAAGAGAGATGGGGATTTGACTCCGTGCTTTGTTCCGCCTAATCCCAGATTAATTGCACTCCAACAATGTAAGAGATTTCGATGAATACATATATCATAACCATGGCAGCTTGGTTTGCTTTCCCTCGTGAGCGTTAAAGCCCAGCGATTCACTGAAACGGCTTTGCTGAAATTGTGCCTGGTGGGACCGAGGTATTTCTGAAAAGGTTTGGGTCTGTTGTTTGGACCATGCTCTTTCTTTGCCTCCCAGGTCTATTGTGATTGGAAGGTGTTGAAGGGAGATAGGGGTCCATTGATAAATGGAGCCTCGGTACCAAAGACCGGCCAAGCGGATACACAGAAAACCCAGGTGGAATTGAAGCAGCGCCGCTCCCTTTCAGTCATACATCACACAAGTCCATCAAAAGTCTATTTCTCTCAGATCAGAACAAACATGTCACTGTGCTGCCGACAGTACAATACACAGTCCTTCAGAAATAAAGTGAATGATCTTTCAGTCTATACCTGAATATTGGCTTCGGGTGCCAATTTAGTTGTATTTGAGGAAGGGACAAATGACATATACAAATGTTTGTTTGTTAAATGTTTAAAATGACTGCTTTATCCACTGCTATCATTTTCTGCAATTAACCTGTAAACTGAAAGAGAGGAATTAAATAAACATTTAATAAATAAAGATTTATGTCACCGCATTTGAAGACCTCCACAAATAGTGATATGTGCAATTTTCTAACAGATCCCTCGGTGGCTGAAGTGTGTGTTTGACAAGAATATTATGAAAATGAAACTCTCTGTACTCTGGGGATAGTGTTTGTGCCAGTAATCACGTTTCTCTCTGCTTTCACTTCAACACTGGATCTGAAGAACTGGCAGAACTAAACGGATTTGGGGAGACATTGATATTCTGAGGCCACGTTAATGTTTGGCTTAGATTTGCCCGTTGACAATAACCTCATTGTTGAGATAGGAACTAAGATTCTGGAGTTCAATGCAAGAACAATAAAGTATATAAGAAAAGTTTGTATGTCGTTGAAACATCCAAACAGGCACATTTACCGAACAGTCAGTCGATATCTTGGTCTCCTGTGCGAGCTGCCATTATGTCCAAATTGCTCCTTTGGATGAAAATATCAAAATTCATGTTATCTTTCAATGTTTTGAGTGATCTCCTCTGGGGGTTAGCAATTTAATTAATAAAAAATGTACCACCCATTGAGATCTCATCCTCTAATGCTGGTCTATTTAATCCGATCGCCCAAAACAAAAAATGCATCCCCTGAGCGTGGTGTTTTACAAAGCTAATGAACAATAACTCCCTTACAATGCGATGTTGTGCCAAACAAAAGCATTGAGAGGCATTATGGGTATGAAGAGATTTACGCTGATGCTTATTTTAACTTTAATGAATTGTAATTGATAATGCAAGTAGGCGTCTGAATGGTAATACATAGTGTAAAATGGACTTCTATAAGGTGCACCTCGTTTGTCATAAACAGAGGGGAAAAAAGACTTAACTCAACCACTAACCTCACTTTTCTATCCAATTACCCCGCAAGCATAATAAGATAATTGCAGTCTTGCTGTTGTTCATTTGTCATGTTTATGTGAAATTTACATGACTATAGAGGGAGTTTATGGATGATGGCAGAAGTAGTGACATCAGGGACATTGTTCAACTGTAATGTTCGCTTTAGTAGTCTATTTAGCAAACATAAGAACACAACACATTTCACATATATACGGTGATGTAAGAAAAAAGTATATGTACAGCTCAGTGATTTGTCAACCTGTCTCCACCTTCCATGCATTAGACTGCAATCATCAGCATCACAATCAATTTGCATACAATTTAACTTCCTACATCAAAGTCAAGTGCTGCCAGATCCAAATGGACGTGCAAGTAGGATTCAACGCAGCGCTTTGGTTCTCATCCTCTACCTTTCAGTGGACTTTAATTCAGCCATCTAAATTGCTTTGCATGTGTGCTGGGGCCCTTGAAAGAGGCTGCCAGTGTAAACTAGTCATCTAGCCAGTCATCTGATCTCTTTTTCTATCTAAAATGTTGCCGGGAGAGTTTTCAGCATAAATGGCAGTCCCTGCGCTGCTGTCTCCAGACCTGGAGTAAATGGCGGCGATTTATATTGTGCCATGCATCTAAACATGGTCATTAAGCTACAACAACAGTTGCTTTACTCTTGCTTAAGCAGGTGTGTTGGCCGTATGTTTCATGCACATACATTTATGCATATAATAGATGCGTTTATCTACAGCAACTTGCAGTGCCCTTAAGGCATAATGTATGTTTTACGTAACATAAGGCGAGTTCCCTGGGAATGTTACCTATGGCGTTGTAAGCACTTTGCCGTGCTACCATTAGGCTTGTGCATGTGTGTGAGGCATTTTCATGATCATTAATTTACAACATCAGATTCATGTCTATTCTTGCTTCTCTCAGCCACTGTTTCTTTATTAATTCATAAATTATTTATTTTGCGTCTGCGTGGGTTTAGGTGTGTGTGTGTGTGCGAGTTACAAAGACTACACTGGCAGCAGGGTGTTTTTAGAGCTGATAAATATGTTGGTACTTCAGCAGCAGCAGCTACATACACTCTCGGAAAACAGAGTGCAAATCTGACCAGTGAGCTTACTGTGTTAACAATCTTGTTAGCGTTCATGAACCGAGTATTCAGACAAAAAAACGACATCTATGAACTGTGGCCTGAAAAGAAAAAAGAAAAGGGAGAAACGAATCTGTCAAGGGTGATTTCTTTCTCATTATATAGTATATCCATTTCCTTAAGAGCATTTCAAGTCTCAGTGACTGTGACAGAAAGAGATGCTCTTTTAGACATAGTTGACTGTGAATGTGACCAAACTGGTGAATTGGTTTTCTGCGCAAAGACACACACACACAAGCTAATACATGTTTCCAAAATATTATATTCTTTGAATAGCCCTGGTTCTCCTATTGTCAGATGTTGATGAGCAGATTAGATGCTCGATTTATTCTCAGAAACACAAGTCATTTGTAAGTCACAGGTTAAAGGCAACGTTATAGATATCAGTAGTTTCTCTTCTTAAACCTTAAATTGAAAATGAAAATTCTGTCATCATTAACACAGCCTCTATGCATGTCCAATCTGTTTGAGTTTCTTTCTTCCACAGAAAACGAGAAGATATTTGGAAAAATGTTGTTGACCTAACAGCGGTGGCAGCCATTCACTTGCATTGGTTTAGTGTCCATAAAATAGAAGGCAATTGCTGCCACCGCTGTTCGGTTAGCAACATTCTTCAAAATATCTTCTTTTGTGTTCCGCAGAAGAAAGAAAGCCATTCGAGTTTGAAATGACAAGAGGGTGAGTAAATGATGACAGCACTTTCATTTTTGGGTGAACTTTCCCTTTAAGAGTTGAATGTAGAGCGCTCATGTAAGCAACAGTTTTCTCTGAAGTGACACGGATGATCTGATCGCAACTCTCTTCCCCTGGTGCGGTCTGGTCCCTTTGACTTCGGCGCATGCGCAGTGAAGCGGCGCTGTCCGACTTAAAAACAGCTGGGCTCTTACGTGCGTTCACAGAGAAACGTGGGACCGCAACGCGAAGGGGACACGGCAAGGATTTAGATAAGGATTATCGCTGTTATAGCGGTTTCACGGCTATGCAAAATAAGAAACACCACGAGGATTAGTGACACATCAAGTGGAGCAAAACACCGAAACAGAGTGAGAAAGCGAGATGCGGCTCGCCTCGGATGAAAGAGATGCTTGTTGCGACTGCTCATGCTCGCGAAGAATGTCTTAAAACACAAGATATCTGAAGCTTCGCGACACACGCGCATCTTTGGTTTAACAGGCTGTAATATACTGTATTCTTCATTGACGGGGTTTAAGAAGGTAAGATGAATATTGTTTTAATGGCTTGCATTTGTTTTTTTTGTGTTTACTGAAAGAATGTTTTAAAGCCTTAGATTTATTGGAAAGTTATAGAAAACGTCATTCTTATGCACTAACAATGGCTAATATATATCGTGGGGAGTTTTGTTCAAATTAACGCAAGTATTTAAAACGACCACGTGAATGAACAGTTTATTTTTTTACTTTCTTTTCTGCAATTAAATTTTTTTAATAACATTACTGTTATATACCATATAAGAAAAACGAACAATATAAACATGAACAGGGAAACATGTTTCAAATTTGATACGATAACTACGCTATACTAAAGTGACTTACGTAAACGAGAAAAGCCATTTTTACATTTAAATCAGATCTTTTAATAAACTTAAACCATCAAACCAAGCTTGTTTTTATCATTATTGTGTATAGACAAGAAACGAAATGACACATTTGATTTCAATAATAACAATTTTACCATTTGTTACTTAAATCATGTTACTTAAATCAACACCAATCAAAGACATGGCTTTACTTTAAAGCAATACATACAATAATGTTCCTTACACTTGTAGATCCCAGCTGCTGTATTGTAATACCTGTACATGGTCACACCTGGTGCTATGTTTTAAAATGGTGTCATTTTCAATAAAGTGAATAAGCCTATCTTATCTTACCAAGTGCACTTGTGCATACAGATAGCATAGATTTAGAAGACTTCCTCTTGCATCCAACATCATCATTGTTCTTTTGTGCTCATGGCGACGGAAGTCAAATATACCCCTGCTGACTGTTAATGATTGAGACTTGATCATTTATGCCTCACATGGTTGATCAAGATCATTTTGTCAAGGTTGACCTTTCAGCAGCATACATTTGCAGCCTATGTGGAAACCCGCCTCAGCTCTAGAGGCATCTACGGTATAGTTGAATGAATGCATAATCCTTCATGATTGCATCGCACGAGGGGGTCTTTGTGTCATATAGAACTCATGCTGTGCCTTTTTTCCCCTGTTCTGCAAAAAATATTCTTTCTCTTAAAGGTGTACTTTTATCCACTTTTAGTTCATGCCTCAAGGCCGAATTTTCCTGGATATGTTTTTAAAACCTTTAGTTTTAACAAAACAAGCTCAAAGGTTTTCAGTATGTGATTAAATTTCTGGCAACAAGGTCAAGTCTCTGAACAGTAATTACAGAGAGACATTTAAAGTTGAGGCTCAGCTTACTAAAGCAGTGAGGGAACGGGATTTCTTCAGAATGATCTCACGGGAATTCGTACATTTTTTTAATGAGGTGGCGAATTCGTAACAATTTGTACGATGTTAATCATACAAAATGTTCGAAATACACTATACTGAAGCCCCTAACATCACTGACAAGAACAAACCTTACTAAAACGTACAAATTCGTACAAATTAGCCTCACAAAATAGTTACGAATGATGACTCTGAAATGAAGTAGAATTTTTTTCAGGCTTTAATCAGGTCCTAATGGAGGTAAATATGTTTTTGGCAGTTTATCATTAGCACAGGCTGTCTTTTTTCCTTCCTTTAAATTTCAATGGTTTAACCAATCACAGGAGACTACAACAAGAGTCCCGCTAAAGCCTATTGTGAATTATGAATGCATAGAGGGTGGTTGATTGTGCTTTTGGAAATTCTCCATGGAGTTTACTGCACAGTTTGCCAGGGTCTTATATCCCTCGCGTTTCCCATGGTTCCACAAAAACAGCCACAGCATTCTGAATAGACTAGACTAGGGTTTTTCCTTTGCCAGAATAATAGTTTTTTCTTTGCCAGAATAATAGTTTTTTCTTTGGCAGAATAATAGTTTTTTCTTATTTTATTTCTGCATGCTTTGGGAAGCAATTCAGCCATTAGTTTTGTAATATCAAATTACTTCTTGTGATTGGAATTGAAATGTGTCAGACGTCTATGTACTGTACATTCATGTTAAGAACGGGATTAAACAGAGACATTTTATTTAGATTGTTACATTGAGTCTGCATAGATTCACAGCAGATTCACAGAAAAAGACAACATTCTGTTCAGCTATTGCAGAGGGATTCTTTAACAAAATGCATGAAAACCATGCTATAGTCTATAGTTTGTTCCACAGGAGCCTACATGAGTTGCGGTTTGCCAAGACTCACTCAGATCCCTCCTAAGGGCAACAGAACGATCACACTTCCTTGTCTGTGGTCTGTGGGTGTTAAAGTGCTCCGGTGTCACTCAGTACCCCAGCTACACAGTTTCGTCCACATATCCGTTGTAGTTTAGTGGTCAATAAACAGTGTCCGGGGGCCAACATTCGCCATCTTTTCAGCCAGCATTTATTGAGCGAATTTTAGTTATAGTGCCTTGTTTACAGCCAGACTGTAAATCTGCAGATGTAAATGTTCCTCAAGCAACACAAGGCATAAATAATCAAAGACAAGCTATTCCTAACAAAATTTTAATGCACCGCCTAATTTATTTTCTTTCCACTCTTGATGCTGTAAGTATACAGCAAATACTGGACATGACCCAGCGAAAGTTGACTTGATTCACAATACTCTAATAGTGTCTCTCACCTGCAACTCTGCAAACACAACAATCCTAACTGTACGTTACAACCAAGAGCTCAATCGCACAAAATCACCTGAATTATTACCAAATAAAATTTACAATTTATACGGAGCTTTTTGACTCTGCAGTGAAATCAATCCCTGCAGCGGGCGATCAATAGGTTGAGAAGGCTGTAAATAAAGTGATTGGCAATCACCTGCGGCTCAGCTCACAGCTAGAGATCCCTCATTCAGAGGATTTGGATTAGGCGTTAAGAATGATTCCTAAATAATTGAAGTGTTGCAAATCAGGTAGACGTGTTTCTGTCGGAATATTGGAAGACTTATAATTAGGTTTGACATAAACTACTGAATAAGATGTTGCTTGTCATTTTTCTCTTTAAATTGACGTAAAACTTAAAGCTATTTTAAGATGTTACATCTTGAATAAATATGTCACCTAAAAAACACATTATCATCTACAGTATGAAACACAAAAAATGTTTTTTTTGCTTTAAACAGCTTTTGCTATTCAATGACAGTATACACAGTAGTCAGTTCCAACAACATTCAAATAAATCATCTTTAAAGTAGGATGAAGTAAAAAATAACATTCTCACATGACTTTTATGACACATTTGTGCCCGTGTATATGTCCTTGACCAAAGTTGTGTAACGATTCTTCAAAAATGTCATCTTTTGGGTTCCAAGAAAAATATTACAGCCCACGGCATTGGAAAGACACAGTGGCCAGTCAATGTCACAAGTTTCATTTTTTGTTTGAACTATTCCTTTAATCTGTCACAACCTCACTGGGAAAGCCTCCATGCGCTATTTTACATTTACTGACAGACTCCCAATCTGAAACATCTCCCTATATTTTTTCGATTATTCAACCCTGAGGTCTACAGCCTGTGATTCAGAGTATGATTAGAGAGCATGTATGAAGCATATAAACATTTTGAGACTCTATAAGCACTGACAAACATATCTGGAGTGGTTAAAGGAAAAATAAATATAGACTTCTTGACTGCTTTAATGCTTAAAATGTGGTTAAAATTTGTTTCAGTCAGATTGTGACAGATAGCATCACCTAAACTGTTTTTTCATTATTTTCTTGGACTTGGCCTTGAAAATATATTGAAGTAGAACAGATTAGGTTCACAGCAGGCAATATGTCAAATGTCTGCTGTCCTACTGTGACAATCTTCAGAATCAAGATTATTAAATTCAAAGCCTTCAATACCTTCTTTGCTTAAGCATATTTTAACTGTTCACGAAGCAACAAGAAACATCGCATTCGGAAGTATAAAGAGTAACAGAGGACCTGTTAACAGGCAGATGGTCAGAGATGGTGGTTAGATGCTTAGATGAGAGAAAAGAGAGCTTTCGAGCGCCTGAGCTCCAGGGTCAGTCCTATCAGCCTCTGAGATGGAAGTGTGGTTGCCCTAGTGTAAGTGAGATAATAACATGCTGGGAAAGCAGATGAAGACAAATGAGTACACCAGTCTGGAGTGGACCCACAGCACCCGCTTGCTGCTGTCCACTGATAGCAATGAAAACTTGATGGAATGAGGCATTTTGCATCGTATGCCACATTAACGGCAAAATAAATAATACAACAAATGAAGTTTGGTAACATTTGATTTACAACATTTGATTTAAAATGAAATGCCCTCTGAAATGCACCTTGAAGCTAACACAAGCCTGAAGGGAAATGGCACCTGTCCAAATGGAAATGACGATGGCTCTATGTTGCTATTTATAAATGAATTTGTTACTGTGCGAAATGTAAAACCATTTACCGACAGGCACAAAATTGTGTTAGAGAAGGCTGTTGAGTTAGATGCTCCACACATTTGATTGCAAAAGCATTTGTTAACAATCTTTGTAATGCATCCTTTAATACCTCACCTCATATTAGTTCTATAAACGTCAGTGAAAATAATATAATAATATTACAAAAAAATTATTATATATTTTCTGGTTAATCAAAACTAGATTTTCATCAAATACACCTATTCTAGTTGTCTGTTAGAGCTAAGTACCCTAACACAAAACCACAACATAACGTCTTTTAAAGCTACATAAAATAAAACATATCACTCTGTGGGGGAAATTTCGTTTTAGTAGCTTGATGTGAATCTGGCTTTTAGAAAAGTGACGAGCTATTGGATTGCTGTTTATTCAAGAAGAACAGAAATAACGATTCACGACACCATGCCATCGACTTTTGCATTAAATCATGCTGTATACTGGGGTCATCTGGTCAGTTTTTAAAGGAAGTATTGAATGAGACATGCTCTTTACTGCCTACGACAACCCGTCCCTTGCATCCAGTGCGCCAGCCACCAGGTGGAAATGATAAAACAGCTCATTTAGAGAATTTATCAATAAATGCAAGAAAATATTTGTCTCGTCAAGGTAACTGTTATGACTCAATTACTACCCAGAAACTGAATAAAAGTACGATTGGAATCCAGCTTCCTTACGCTTAACCTTCACATAACGCTCCCTTTGAAGTGATTGGCTGGGGAGTGAAGCAGCAACACACATGCGGGTTATGATGTTCCTCACTGTGCTTCTTTCCTGTTTATTAGATATTTTCTTTGCGCTGCTGCCTGTCATTTTGTAAACCACATGCACCGTTACGCGGTATTAAGTTTAAACACCACCTGGCATAGCGATAATTCCCCAGGCCGCCATGGGCTAACACCAAACGCAAAAAGTGTATTCAACTTCGTGGGGTGCTGCGCAGACAAATCAGCAAATTACATTAAAGTCCCAGTGAAATAAAAAAATGACAATGCCTATTTTTCATGAAATATTGCAGCGTTTATTGTAAATAGTTTATCAACGTGGATCATATTCTCTTTCAAAAAAAATTGTGCGCCCTCATAATCTTTAGTTTAAATCTGAAAATGCACTTCCTTCCTCTAATGACTTTCCATCTTAAATGACATATGTTAGACGGCTTGGGCGGAGCATCCGTTAACTCCCCTTCAACTTTCCATTTCAAAATTCAACGGCTGTTTTTATACATCGCAGAGAAAGACGAAAGCCACGCCCACTATTTTTATCATTTGAAATTACGTTTTTCACTCGGAAATGCGTCAAAATACAGAAGGAAAACGATCGCAACTAAATAACTTAATATGACTTTATTCTTTTAGAATAATTTAGAATGGGAGTCAATGGGGGGCAATCTTTTGAAGCTCCAAAAAGTGCATCCATCGATCAAAGAATGGCTCCACACAGCTCTGTGGTCTTAACAAAGGTCTTCTGAAGCAAATCGATACATTGGCCTAAGAGAAATATCCATATTGACATTAACATTAATGTCTAGCTTCCGTTATCCATCTGGTACATGTGAACCGGAGGCTTGTTTTCAGGACCACATAAACAAACCTTCATTAACGTATTTCAGTATCATGTAACGTTAAGTATGTTTTATTCAAAAACACTGTGGAACCATGTTGCAGCTTGTTACGAATAGTTATATTCTGATCGTATATTGATCGATGCTGTTTTTTCCATGCCTGTGTTTTTAATATCAATATATTTGTGACAGTTATAACATAGTAGGTTTTTTATTTGTACAACTTGCAGTGACTTGTGATTATGCAGAAGCACATTTCTACAACTGATTACATTTCGTATGGAGAAAACAAGTCTATGTTAGGTAGAGATTGTTCTTTTGATCTCTGCCAACTATGCATGCCGTTGCTTAGCTTTGTTAGAAGTTTCTTCATGTACAGGCAGTGTGAGAGAGAGAAATCTAGCAGACGGCAGTCACTCACTGTTCATAACTCGAAGAATAATGAGCCCTCAGGCTGATTGACATTCTCAGCCCACTCGTAGTTATGATTTCGCCTAGTGTTGGCAGGAATATCCGCCTATGAATCTCGAGTCTTTATGCAAATGTGGGCCTTTTGTCAGCTCTAGGCCTAAAAGGAAGGGGTACGCTGACAAAAAACAAGGTTCATTTAGCGGAGCTGGCTGTCTTTGTGCGGAGAGCTGCAAAGGGACAAGTTTTCTGTAATAAAATTACTTTCTCATAAAAATAAGATTTTCTACCTAAACACATAAAGCAGTGAATCTATAGTGAAAAGAATCAGTAAAAATAGAAATACTACAACCAACATGAAGAATATGGCTATCCAAGCCTTTCTCTTTGTCCGGCCTCATACATTAAACCACATCCACAGTTATATTCGTATAGTTTAGTGGTTATATTAAATGTCTAATCGGTGTATGGCTCAGACTTTGTTTTCTTTTGTGGGCTCAGCAGACATATTTTAGATGAAAAAGAACGGTAGAATATGTGGGACACATAGCGGTTCTCCCGACATTGGCAAGAATGAATGGAACCGAGGGACAGCCGCCCACCCCTGAGTTTATTTAGACTTGTAACAAGGCTTGTTTTTCAAGTTTTGCCACACAAAAGGATTCTCAGTAGAGCTGAAATAATGAGCTGTAAGTTTCAAGAATCACTTAATCTGTGAAAAGGCAAAAGTACTTCAGGTTCCACAAACCATTTGGCTACAAACCAGTTTTCATTTAGTTACATAAAACAGCAATTGAGAATATTGTAGTGGGAACCAAGAATAATTTTTAATTATAATTTCAAGAACTATATTTTAAAGAAATTTTAAACATGTATAACTTTCTTTCTTTCACAGAACACAAAAGAAGATACTTTGAAGTATGTTATTAACTGGCCCTCATTCCCTTGGATTGGTTTTGTCAATGGGGGCCAGCGCTGTTCGATCACCATCATTCTTCAAAATAGCTTCTTTTGTGTTCTACGTAAGAAAGGAAGTCACCAAGGTTTGAAATGACAAGTAAATGATGACAGAATTTAGACTTTTGGGTCAACTATTACTTTAACAAATGCAGAAAGATGTGACAGTTGTATCCTGTGGAGTCGGTTTTGAAAAGATGTCGGTTTGCTTATCAAATTGAGAGACAAAAATGCAGACTTTTTTGTACCTCCGTTACATACTTCACATTTGTTGTTGTGTACTTGTAATGAAAGACTAGAAGCGCAAACTGGAAGTGCTTCTTCAGTCAGCGAGGTCTCTTCTCGTCTTAATGGAGATATACTACCAGAATAACTGCCACACACACGCTCTATATTTCTTTCTTGTCCCCAACACGCCGCTCTATACCTGAGAATAAAAAAAGTGAAAGATGTGCTATGACTTGAGTCTAACTACTTTCTATTTTCCCATCAGGTTCCCTGAAGTCTTTGAGCCATAAGAGCTCAGAGTAGATCCTAGCACAAGTGCTTCTGTCATCAAGGGATGTAGCACCACAGTCGAGTCTTCGCTTAATCCTTTCACAGGTAAACGGCAGGACGTTTTGGCGGAGGATTTTCGTGCTCAAAGAGTTTTTAAACAGAATGTGAATAAGAAATCAGCAGCAGAGCTTTCCGGAGAATAAAGCTCCAAGAGTTGGTCCTTGCCGTTCTACCTCTTGTGGAACAATGACAGCATGAAACCATAAAACCGAGGCTTTGCATTTATTAACCGGAAGGCAACATGGCCAAACCTTTCTACAGGCTTCAGCGCTTCCTGCGACGGACTCAACTGCTCTTCTTGTTCCTCGGTGTAGCCTACATCATGGCAGGAAGCGTCCTCCTCCTCCAGAGACATGGCTTGGTGGTGTCACAACGTGGGACGAGCAGTTACTTTCCATCGCCATCTTTGCCGTCTCCTCCCAGGTCCCTGGAAGCCCCTGCCCTACGAACGGTTTATGGAATAATGGGCAACCGGCTTACCGTGAAGGGGATGGGCTACCAAGGTGGTCTTTCGGCGGACAACACTGGACCGCATTGGCTGATCTCACGAAACCAGGAGATCCGCCACTTGAGACGACGCTGGTTCCACAGCCTGATGTCTGAACAGGAAATGTCCAGAGTGGAAAAAGTAACCCCAAAGAGAAAAATCAGACACAAAGGTGAGGTATTAAAAGAGCTTATTGCCTTTCAGGATGACAAATTAGTTGTTTATGATAATTTGTTTTATTCTCTTAATTTTTCTGATTAGAAGCTGTCCTGCGGAATCTCAGCATCTGTTTGCAAAGATAAAGGTCACGTTCTGAATTTCTTATGAGAGTTTTACTCTTTACTCAGGCACGTATATTGGCTGCTTTCTGGATGATGCTAAGGACCGGGCCCTCAAAGGAATGGTGTTCTATGACTTCAGGAGAATGACCAGCACCTTGTGTCAGGACACCTGTACGGAAAGGTAGACGATTAGGATCCAATAATCTTAAAGGAATTTTCCCCCCAAAAATGAAAATTCTGTCATGCTCAAGTTCTTTCAAACCTGTATAGAACACAAAGAAAGATATTTGGGAAAATGTTAGCAACTGTCAATTCTAGGAAATATTTGATCACCAAAGTAGGATTTTCAATGGTATTCAAAGGTGCGCTAGAGCTGTTTGCTTATCTAAATTCTTCAAAATGTATTTTATATCTTGCTTTGTGTTCAAACAAACAAAGACATTTACACAGGTTTAGAACAACTAGAGGGTGAGTAATTCATGAAAGAATTTTCTTTTTTTTATGAATTATCCCTTTAAGTCCCCTGTGGTGAAAATCAAAATATTCATCATGTTCATAAAGGGTTTTTTTTGTGCTCATTGTTAGTTTGTTGTTATTGGATTCACTAACGTTAACAAATACAATCAAATTCCAAACTGTTACCATTTACATTGAACCATTGAAAAGCAGACAAGTTCTGCTCATCTTAAATCAAGAAATAATAATACAGTGGTTAGGGAAAAGAACATACAGCGAGCATCCCTGTCGCAGCTGTTGAAGCTCATGCTGAGAACCGGATCAGGTCAAATTAATGTAACGCAGCTCTGAGCCTTTGCTATGCAGATCTGGTTTCTGGTGGAGAAAGGTCTATCTTCAGTGATGGAGTGCACACTTTCTGTAGTTCCAAGACCAGTAGATAATTGACCACCAGAGAACAAGCGTGAGACAGGTTGACCTCATGTAATTACACCCAACGTTTCAGAGCTCATTTAATTACCCGGATGACATTTGCGATGTTCAGGGGTAATCTAAATAGTCGATTAGCAAACGTGAAATCTGTAGATGATATTCTTACTTCATGCTGAAACAGCGTTGACAGCTTCCTGATGGTTTTAAATTATGTTACATTTATGTTTACATCACAACATCGTTCCCCGACATTATGTTCTAGAACTGAGGCTGGTCACGCACATTTTTGCAGTTAAACCGCAGTTTCCCTTTAGTTTGACTGGGAGAGCATGGCGCTTGCAATAACACCAGGGTCATGGGTTTGTTTGCCAGGAAACAAAAATAGTGATCAAATGTCACACCTGTCAAATCCATGAACGTAATGGTTGCTCAGGCGGACGTGGATCGGAGATCTCATATCTCATTACAATTCATCGAGAGGCAGCGGGGAGAAAATCTCCTTGTCTGTTTCTGCAGGTATACGTCTGCTCAGACCTAACGATAAATTCCAACCGCAGATTAGTGGTGGGAACGTCCCTGGCTGGGTTGCCATGGCGCTGCCAATGCCATGTTTCAAGCAGAGGATCATGGAAACAATTTGCAGAGGAGCTCAGGCTAATACCTGTTGAGCCCTACACCAACACGTCTGAATAGAATCGTGCTGTGCCTTTTTGCAACCTCTACAAAAGTCAAGAGGGCCAGAGGACAAAAGCTTTGAGATAGAGGAAGATCTTTTGCCAACTTCTTGTTTAAATTGTAGAATGATGAATCAGTGTCTAACATGCCTACAGTGAAATGATTTGTGGTAAACAGAAGGTCTACGTATTTTGGAAATTAGATGCTTGTAACACACCTGTCTTTTAAGGGATAGTTATCTTATTCAGTAAGATACTGGATTTTTTACATAACTGCACATTATACAGACATCGGTATAGGTATCAGTATCGGCGAGTACCCAAAAAAATATTGGTACTCGACAACTCGTCTTACCTGTTGACTGTCGTAGCCCTTTTTGAGCCTACACATTAAAACTCATGTTGGAACTACAATGGCGGTAACTCATAAATTCTTTGGAATACAGGATGGAAAAAGGATAACAAAAAATCTAAGCACACTTTTTATAAAAAAAAAAAATTACTCTCCCTACATAAATTATTAAAAAAAACACCAAAGAAATCTGTATCCTAGAGTCTAAGACCTTTCCAATGATATATAGTTTGTCATGATTCGATTAAAAATTACATGCACAATATTGACGCAAACTTAGGTGTCCCGTATACGGAACGGATGACAGTTAACGCACTACAAAGTGGTATGGGGGCATCCCTTCATACATCATAAAAATGTTTTAACCTTTCCTGGATGACATATGCTTTCCCTTGTCACGTATTCAGAAGAATAAGATTCGACAATTAATGTTATTCATCTGCGGTGAGTGTCTTTTTTAGAGAGTTCAATTAGATTTTGAATGTTTTGTTTTACACAGCGGGTACCAGTTTGCCGGCCTTGAATATGGGTCCGAGTGTTACTGTGGCAACCGCATCACAAGTGCTCGGATGAAAGAGGAGGAGTGTAATTTGGACTGCAAAGGCGAGAAGGGCTCCATCTGTGGAGGCGTGTCTCGTCTGACTGTTTACAAGGTGGAGGAGGTTCTTCCTGGCCAGAGGAGATGTGAGTGCCTGAAATAAGTTTGCCTCGCCGCAGGGCAGAACTTCCCTTCCCACTTCCATGTGTCAGATGTCAATTATCTGCTTGTCAGATGTCAATTACCATGAATGTCACATAGATACTGGGACATATGTCTGAGGTGAACGCTTTAGCAGCAGCACATTGGAAAGAATACAAAATCACTCGTACTGTTCAGGAGGAGACATTTCTTAGACTTGACACAGATTGAAACAGATTGGCACATACATATATCAGTCTTAAAAAGTAATATGCTTGTGTCTGGCACAGATAAGTCGGCTTTGCAGTAGTGCTTGGTCGTGTATCTGAAATTCACAATATACAATATATGAGATCATTTGCTGTTGATTTTGAACAAGCAATATCACAGTGACCTTAATAGTCTTTTTATGTGAGGAGTACACTTCCAGAAGGCCGCATGTGTAGACTACTTTTGTGATTGTTTCCATTCTTTGGACTTGCGGGCATAAGAACATTAATACATAGGAGACACTTTTTGGATGTTTTAACAGCGTATATGATTTAAACCACATTAGGTTATGATGCTAAATTGATTTACACAAACCAGGTTAATATGTTATTTTCAAGTAATCGAGCCATTTCATAACTCAGATTCAATGATTGTGTCATCATTAAAGGAACAGTTCACCCAAAAATGAAATTTCTGTCATCATATACTCACCCTCAAGTTGTTCCAAATCTCTATATTATAAACAGACATATAGAAAGATGTTTGGAAGAATGCTTGTTACAAAACAGTTCTGTTCCACCATTGACTACCATAGTAGGAAAAGTGCTCTATAAAGTTTGTTCTGTTTAACAGAAAAGAAGATTTTTTGTAGGAAATGTAGGAAAGCAAACAGTTCTGCTGCACTTTTATTGACCATTTTTATTTATCCTACAATGCTAGTCAATGGTGCCTTGGATACAAACATTCTTCCAAATATCTTTTTCTCTGTTCAACAAAACAAAGAAATGTAAATAGATTTGGAATAACTTGAGGGTGAGTAAATGATGACAGAATTTTCATTTTTGGGTGAACTGAACTGTCCCTTTAAAGCATGTGCATTAAAATCTTGGCAATACATATAAAATGTATTCGTTAAAAATATGCCGGCAAACTATTAAAATGATTATTTTTCAGATTCATGTATTAAAAGCAGTGTGTACAAAACAGAATAAACATGTTTCAAGAACTAAAAGTAGAAATTACAAATGATGATCCCTTTGATTATAAACCAAGTCGTTTCAGAGCAAATACAAAAATTCTGAGCAAATATCAAGATATTATTTATATCGCCTAGCTCTAGGCTGCAGTCAAATATCATTCCAAATGTGTCGATCTGAAATATAAGAACACGCACACACATGAATGCTCACACCTGCTACTTCTGCAGGTGATTCGCAGTCTGGCAGTGATGCTTTGATGTGGCCATATGTTAGAAACTTGTTCATTCATCAATCGCCTCCACATGCCGTTGGATCTCGAAGTTCTGATTCAATGTCCCTCTGCAGTTTTAGGCCAACTGGAGTCCGCCCAGCTCAACACTCACAAACAGCTATTAAACCTTGACCATATGTTTTGTAGCCCAAATTGGAAATGCTATTCATTCTACTAGATAATAATGTCTCGTTAGAAAGGATTTGTGCATTGGTCGGGCTGTTGGTTTTAGGATCTTAACGCAATGTAATTGGACGCCCTAAAGATATCTCTAAAGAATCATTTGTTATGCTTATAAGCATACACTTGTAAGAATTGTAAATGTGTACATTTACGAGCCGTTTGGATGCACAGTACATCATTAAATAATACAATTTAATATCGATTTTTTTACATATAAATGCATGCAGTATATAGTTAAATTACAGCCAGTTTTAATATCGATTTGTTTAAAGTTTTTATGCAGCTGTGTCTCATTTACGGCCTTTTCACCGAATCATGTGGTCCCAACAAAAGCAAACAGCGTTCTGCATGGCCTCTTCATTTATTTGGAGATGAAAACAAAAGCCCTGGGGTTTCACAGAGTGCTGGTTTACTCTACAAAGGTGATGAAGGGCTTCATTGTGTATCACGGACGCACGGCGCACACACGCAAGCTTATGCAGCTGCACCTGCTTTAATCACAGTGTCTATCTGACATGTTGATGAATCTGAGGTGAAGATGTTTTTTCTTTATTCAACCGGATTTGTTTTACTGTTGGTTGTGTATTTGCATCCGTTATATTAAGGTATACTGCAGGCCGTGTAATAGCTTGTGACATTAACACGGTTATATACCAACAAACATTTATTATGATTACAATTATGCAGACGTACATTGTGTGGGTTGCATGTACAGCGCTATAATGTTTCTAAACCTTCCGCTATCATGAAAAATCCAATCATTCAAAAAAATAACATGATGAATTGTCGGTAAATTCAACTTGCTGAACTAAACGTGCAGCTGTGTTTAAAAGGGGTTTGGAAAAAAGAAGCAAATGATGATTTTATTCATACGTTTCCTATTCCTGTGGCTGCTTTACTTTTCGCTCATTATCCATATACAGCCCCAGAACTGAAGTTTTTTTGAAGGTCTATAAGGTTTTCACATCTTGTACCTAAACTAATTCACTCCAGCATTTCCGACCTTAGAGCGATGAATTAAGCCCTGGCATGAAATCTGGTGTGTGTCTCTTACGTTGTTAAATTACTCTGTGTGCCTATAGACAGAAACGTCCGCTATCGGGGGTGCTTCAGAAAACCTGACGAGGCGGGAACGGCTTCTCTGGTCCATGTGGTTCAGCCCAACCTCACCTCCCAGTGGTGCATTGAAACCTGCATGGATCAGGTCTGTCATGATTTTTCTGCTTCTCGACCGTATCAGTGCTGGATAGATGTGGATCGAACATGTTTTTTTTGTTTGCTTTAGTTATTGCTCTGCTAGGTGGACATGCGATAATCGAGGTTACGCAAAGATTTTCATCCACAAAGGTTGAGAAAACAATCTGCTCGTTTAAATTTCAATTTGAAAATTTACTCTGTAAACAATCTTCTTTGCTGCTCCAGTGCTTTGATCGTTTGATCGTGCCGTTTTGCAACCGTTTTTTTCTTCTCCTAAACTTTTGAGTAACGTGAAATCAAAATTGCTGTAATTTGAAGTGTGGAGGCAAAAGGAGATTAGTTTAGTGTTAGTGAAGTGTGTTTAAAGAAAACTTGCCGAAAAACATCATGATTTTCTTAATTGTTTTTATTCATGTCTGCCACAATAATGAAACCTTTGAAAATATCAATATTCAGGGTTTAACAAATGTATTAGATAGCCTTGCCCAGGCTCCAAACTGACGTTTTTGCGTAGCATATCAGCGCCCATCGTCGGATGTTTTACGATCAATTCATTATTACAATGGAAGGAAGCGGCGTCACACTGTCCATCTTTTATACTGTCTATGGAATGCACAATTAAAAAAAACATGATTTTTGGACATTAAAAGAAACAAGTTATCTTTTTTGCAAATAAAATCTTCAAATAGTCTTTTTACACATTATACCCAAATTGAGAATAAAGAACTGTGACTAAAGAGCAAATACATACTGCTGGATTAACCATTACAGAAACATAAAAAACCAATTCTGTAAGTGGCAGAATCCTTGCATTGGATGGTGGTTTAAGAAATTTGTTAAGCACTGTATGTGTTTAAACTCCAGTATATGGATAAATGCGGTAAATTTTCTTTGATTCTCCCTCATCAGGAGTTTCCTCTGGCTATGGTCAGTAAACCAGACTGTTACTGTGGCTACACCACCCCTCACTTCACCCTCCACGAGCCGGTGAGAGAAGAGCTCTGTGCCTCTGATAACAGCAGTACATCCACCCAGAGTTCCCATCATGTCTTTCTCCAGGTCTATCAGACACCCGTTCAAGGTACGGTCTCACTGGTCTTAATTATTGCCTCAGTGCTCATATTTCCCACTCAAACAGCTCCTTCATCTCACATACAGCTTAGCCTTGAGGTGTAAATAGTTTATAAGCCATAGTTTTAGACAGGCGTTCTTTTGTTGTAGTGTTTTATAAATCTTATACCTTTGGCTTCATGAACAAATGTATGAAAGATGAGAGAAAAATGCTTGAGTTGTTTGGCAACAATGACCTTTCCAACATGTCTTTTGAAACTGATACAGGCTTGAAAAGTTATCACAAATATTCTGAACATGCTTTTGTTGTATTAAAGAATTACTTGAATGGGCTTCTGTCATTGTTGGTGAATTGCTATCTGAAGTCCTTCTGATATACGATAACTTGTGAAACATTGAAATCCATCATTTGCAATCTGGATAATGCTTTAAATTTATACCACTTTAAATCTATTAAAATTGATTCTATGAAAATATCTAAAAACAGAAAAGAAAATAATATACAATAGGTTACAAATTCTGCAGACTTTTCATGAAGTGAATAGCTATGTTTTACAGTTGCAGTACAAAATCAAATCTATGCACATACTGTATAGTCCGATAATATTGAGATATTTTAGACAATATATTGTGCAACCCTACTAAACCCTACTTTGCACTACTTCATAAAGAATGAATTTGTACTCATCTTGTGTATTAAAGGGTCAAATCATACAATCATATAATGATTTAATGTGTTTTTGATATGCAGTGTCCAATTTTCTTAAGATTCTAGATGCACGGACAAGAAGTTTCTGCCGGAGAAGTCAAGCACGCTGGTGGCTTTATCCAGTTTTCCCGGGGCTGGGAATACCTGGGTCAGGCACCTGATCGAGCTCGCCACAGGCTACTACACAGGCAGTTACTACTTTGATGGCACCTTGTACAACAGAGGTAAAGTTACTCCCGTCTTGTCTGTGATCATAAATCTTGTTATTTTAGAAGCTTGCATTCATCACAGCTGATCTCTGCCACTCAAAAATATGTTAATGCATGAACGTGTTTATGATGGGACGTGTTTATCATCACGGCTATCTGTTTAATGAGCTCTTCAGTTGTGACACACACCACACTATTCTCTGCCCTTCTGTATTTTTCAAATGACATGTAGGCGTTAATAAAAATGTTCATGCGCCACCACCGTGTATGGTGGTATTTGTATTTTTAAGGTAAAAAAATCTATCCTGGATTTGGCTCAGGGTTGTGAGTTTGGGGCGGGGCTATCTGTTTACCGACCAATGGGGGATGCAGAGAGTGTTCGGGAAAACTGTTTAAAAACACAATATCTTTGTATTTGCATTTTGTGGTGCTTGCCCAGAATCGACACTCTCCAGATTCCAGAGTTCTAGGGAAATTACTCTCATTTTTCATCCTTCAAATCTGTTAACTTGCATATCATTTATTTCTCTTGAGCTTTCACAATGGAGCTGTTTGAGACTGCTCGGTGTGCATATAGTGGGCACTGGCTGACCTTCTGTTCTCTTTCAAATGCCAAATTTTATTGAGCATATTTTTCAATAAAGAACTCGACCTGCCTCAAAAGTCGCAGCACCTTTTTTAATCCATAGCAGAGCGCACGGGTGATCTCTGTCCTCGCGCCAGTCTCGGCACCATTTTTGAAGCACGCGTTTGGATTTAGAGGCGACACGGGAGCGACGCCGCATGCACTTGGCTGTTTATTCTAATCCTTTTCTTCTTCCAACTGCGCAGGCTTCAAAGGTGAGAAAGATTACTGGAAGAGCGGACGAACCATCTGTGTGAAGACGCACGAAAGCAGCCAACGGGACGTGGAAATGTATGACTCAGCCATCGTGTTGATAAGAAACCCCTACCGCTCGCTTATGGCCGAGTTTAACCGCAAGTGTGCCGGGCATCTCGGTTACGCTTCTGATCAACACTGGAAGAGCAAGGGTATGATGAGCATATTTAAAGTTCAGTTCTGCTGCGTCAGTGACTCGCGACTCACAATGACTCAGAATAAGCGCTATGACAAACTGTTTTTTAAACAGAAATGCTTCAACAGAACTAACTTATGTAGTATGTCAAAGACATACAAATCTTTGTTTGCCTTCATAAGAAAGTTTTTTTGGTTTTGAATAATAAACAATAATAAACTTCTAAGGTAATGTGTGTGTACAGCAATACAAATTCCATGTCATTTTTCTCTTTCTAGAGTGGCCAGAATTCGTTGGTAGTTATGCGTCCTGGTGGGTGTCTCACGTTTTGGACTGGCTACATTATGGTAACAAACTTCTTGTGGTGCATTATGAGGACCTCCAGGAGTCATTGGTGCCCACGTTACGAACCATCACTTCATTTCTCAACATCAGCGTCAGTGAAGAACGTCTACTTTGCGCTGAATGCAACAAGGACGGTCACTTTAAACGCTCGGGTGCACGGCGACCCGCTTTTGACCCCTTCACCCGGGATATGAAACGGTTGATTGATGGTTACATCACAGCTGTGGACCAGGCCCTCAGAGCCAGCAACTATACGGGATTACCACAAGAATACCTGCCAAGATGATTGAACTAAAACATAAAGGTTTCACATTCAAGGCCAAGGGCCTGACACTGATGCCTAGGACAACATTTGGAGATATTTTACATCTTCAAATGGATTTCCTCCGAAATAATGGAGAAGAAGAATAGCATCTGATGCTGTTCTTCAGTTTGTAAAGGTACAAGTTGTAAGTTTAATGATTTTGAAGATTAGATCTAACAATGAAACGCTTCAACTTCAAGGCAGTAAGAAGTATTGCCTATAAACTGAAAGGACATTTATCCACAATAACAAAAAATGATATTTAAACACAATAACACCATTACCATTTCACTACTAATGTAGTGTCTAATATGTAGAAGCAGACTTTAACTCTATTATTGAATTTGAATCTAAGCCGTTATTTCCCAGGGTGATATAAACACCAAGATTTTGCAACCTAAAAACATAGTGGATGACAAGGATGTCGGCACATATTGAGAATCGGTGTCGAATGTAATGATTTAAGAATCAATCACAGAAAAGCTACACCGTGGGACATGTCTCACCCAAGGTGTAAACTCCTAAAGGATGATAAACATAACACTCAGTATTAGAAAATGTCACAATGATCAAAACACATTTTACTTGCTAGTTTCCTCCGAAGACCTATGAAGGGTAACGTAGTAAATGGACTTGGCATACATCAAAGTCAAACGGGAGGCAACTGTCCCCATACTGCTTCCTTAAAACATGAAATAAAAGCTTGTAGTTGGACTAAACAAGACTTGCCTAGTGGAATGATGCTAGCCTGATGCTAATCCTGGAAGAGCTGATTAGCACGCCGCCAGTCTGCTCCAGATTGGTCTGGATTAAGCGCCGGTATAATACCCCGTCACGCTCCGCCAAACTGGGATGAGCTGTAAATTCAGACAATGTCGCTGTAGTGCTGGTGGCGGGGGTCCCACAGGGTTCTGCGGAGTGATTCAAGCAGATGCTAAAGATCTATCAGCTCTATACATCATTTGATGTAAATGTTACGAAATTCCACACGACTGTTGTTATAGAGCTCGAGCCATGGTCTATTACTATACCAGTCATGCTTTCTTTCATGTTTTAATTTTTTGCTTGCAAAAAAGCGTAAACCCACGTTCACACAAAGTTATCATTCATGGTACAGTGTAACGTCGAAGGTACATTTCCCCCCAAAATAAAAATGATGTCTTTATTTATTTACCGTCATGTCATTTTGTCATCTGTATGACTTTTTTGTGGAACACAAAAGATGATATTATGAGAAATGTTTTTGTGGTTTTGTGTCCACACAACGAATCAATGGGGATCAGTGTTGTTTGCTTACCAATCTTTTTCAAAATAACTTGTTTTCTCTAGAAGAAAGAAAGTCATGCCAGTTTGAAATGACATGAGGGATGAAAATGTTAGGGTGAACTATCCCTTTAATACATTTATAAGATTTGTTTAAATCCCAAAGATCCTGAAAAGATGTTATATGTACATATAAATTTGTGTATGTATATACTGTACAGCCGCAAAAAAAATTAAGAGACAATTTCAAAGACCGTTTTCAGTTTTTCTTAACTATTTATAGGTATGCGTTTAGATAAAATGAATATTTTTGTTTTATTCTGTGAACTACAAACTATTTTTCATACTGACATACTGGCTATTTTAATAAATTATTTGTCTGGCTTTTTGCCTTTATTTTGACAGTACAGTGAAAAATTGACAGGAAGTGAAGTCAGAACGGGAAATTACCACAGGCTGGGATTCGATCTAGGGTTAACCTAACGCAACCGAGCCACATGTCGGAACAGTGCCCAATATGCCATCGGCTCCGACATTCATAGTGACTCATATCAATACAACAGTTATATTTGTAAATGCAGGAAAAGCTAAAAAGGATTTTACGTTTTAACCTCGATCTAATCGCCGTTTTCACATGTCTTGTCACCCTGTCTGTCTTTTACATTGCTGTTGGATGACTTTGTCACTCCTGAGGTTTGATTATGATGAAATTCAAATGACACTGGACAAGACTGACACAAGATACATCTAGAAAGGCTGATTAAATGAAAATTTGGAATGATCTCTTAATTTTTTCCCGCTGTATTTACAGTAAATCTATCTTGGAAAGGACCGAAAATTTTGCATTTCAGCTATAATTAAACATAACAGGTTTTGGGTTGGTCTCGAGACAGTTTTTTAGGAGGAAAATAGGATGTTCTGTAAGCCTCGGCCATGAAGAACAGAATGATGTGAGCCCAGTATGAATTATAAATGAATTCTATTGTACCCTCTCTGTGATTTCCTGCAGGCTCGGTGCTGAGGTCATTGTGTCCCGCCCGGAGAACTGTGACAGATTAATGGCTAAATGAAAAGGATTTCGATTTCCACGCTCTTGTTGTAGTTCGCTGCAGTATACGGCACACGTATGAACTACACGAGTATGTGTAGGATACCGTGCAATTACCTGTGTCTTGTGTGTGTGTGTTATTGCACACACCTGTGTTTTGTTCTAGTGCCTCATTCTGTGGAGAAAAATGTATGATTTATGTTTCCTGATCTTTCCACAAGAGGAAATTGCGTCCTTTCTGCTGTTATACAGCAAAGGAATGAGAACAAGAGGAATAATGAGCATTTTCAAAACTCTGTCGGCAAAACCTGGCGAGTAATGTTCATTCGTGTGGCGCTCTTAAGAGGGGCCGGCCCCCAAGGTTTAACTGATGTTGTAAAGACACACTCAATAAAATTCATGATGCAAGCGAGGGTCTACTTTTATTTCTTAAAAAGCTCAGAAAAAAGTTTGTTTGACACCATAGAGTCACTTGGATGTTTTGGGTATTAAATCAAAATATCAAAAAATATTATGGTATTATATCAAAAAAATCTACAAAAAACTTCTGTCGGTACTAATCTCAACACTGTGTGTTTGTCATTGTCTTTCTTTTGCTGAACATAACACAAGTTATTTACAGCTAAACGTCCAAACTGTTCTGTTCTCATTAACAATGGATGTGAAGGTGAGATGTTTGGATTCAGAAGACTTGAAACATAGCCCCATGGTCCTTTGATGCTTTTAAGTGATCACGCTTTTTAGACCTTGGCAACCATCCACTTCAGTTCAACATGGACCTTTTTATAACATGGTTAATCAAATCTAGCATTTCTCTATTGTCTTAAACAGAAAAAATGTCAAAATAGTTTAAGGATGACTTATAAAAACAAAATGCAAAACTCCAAATTTTGAAAAACAGTTCAGTTTCAACACTATGATCTAACGCTTTTCACAGAACTCAGGTTGCCTGCATCTCTCTTGCATCAGAGCTTAATCATATGTTATTGCTTTGAGCCTCCTCTGAGCACAGCGTACAGTAAAATGCCTTGCTTTCATTTCCTTGAGTCATCGGAAGCTGCCGGCAATCTGTCTTTTAAATACGGCTACGTGCCTCTCTCATGGTATCTGAGGTTCAACCTTGCTGACTCCTGCCCTCGAATGTGTCTGTGCATTTCAAACATGCTTAAGATGCAAAGAACTGTGAACTTACAGAAGAAAAGATGGATAATACAAAGGTTTGTCAGAATTCTGAAGGCTGGTAGTGATTATACAACTACAAAGATCTCAAACTGTACTGCAACACATCCCATGTCCTATGTTTTTAATAACTCAGGTAATGATTTCTAAAGTCATCATTGAGTTTCCAAACCTCGGATGTCCAAATTTGCTTTTTTGAAACTGAAAAGTGAAACTGTATTTTTAAATGATTAAATACTACGTTGTCAAAGTTGACAAGCACTTTTTAGATACTTTATTATTAGACGGCGTTAGATATTTGCTAAACCCAGTGACAAACATAAAGGGTGACTTATAATAATAATTAATAATTATGGAGATACAAATTTTTAGAAGGACATCACCAAAGTTGACTAGATAAGGCATTAAAGATATCAATGTAAAATCGGTTGCACTTTATTTTACAGTAAGTGTATCTACAGTATAGTGTACTTACAGTGTACCTAAGAAAGTATTGGGTACTATATGGTAACTAGATGGTATAAATTTAGGTTTAGAGTTAGTACCTAGTTATCACCCAGTCATTATATTAACTGTAATAAGTACACTGTATGTATATGGGAAACAGGACTGTAAAATCGTTTAAAATGTAAAACATGTCAAAGATACTGTTCACACGTCCCTTACATTCAAATTAATGTAACCTTATATTGTTTAAAAAATTTTGGAATTAGCCATCCGTTCATGAAAGAGATACAAATAAATCAACATCAAGTACATCATATAACATTCATATTGTTTGCGCTGTGCTTTCTCGAAATATCAGGAATTTGAGGTGCTGTGGGTTTCTGTGTATTCGTTTTTTTGCTTAACTGTATATCTACCGGATCTTATCGTCCAAGTTCATACTCACCCAGGCGACGTCACCTTATGTAAACTAATAGCTGCGGCTGAACAGATGGACCCTTGACATAAACACTTTTTACCATTTCAACGAAGCCAGGACTGAGATTCATATAGATAGAGCCATACAGATGGCATTTTACCCCCAGTACTAGACTATATGTCATATTAACATTATAATGGCTTTCATTTCCAACATCTTAAAAACATCAGGCTCATATGCACATACACACACTCAGTTGGTATGCCTTTCTCTTATTATGTTAATGCGATATTCAAACCTCTCACCCTTAGCTGGCACATCTGTTTTTAATAACATCTACAGCAGATTTTATGAAGGAGCACAAGGACATTTTCACAAAGGAAAATCATCTCTGTGGAGTGGAAGAAGAGTCTTAAGAAAAATATTTTTTACTACAGTACATGCCCTTGGTGATATTACAGTGGGCCGTGACTAACTCGTAATCTTCTCAGAATGGTAATGGTCACAAAGCATCAATCACAGTCCAGCCGAAACCCGCAGTCGTGCAGACATAGCCTTGAAATGATTTCACAATGAATTTATATTTTTACATTTCGGCTGTGATAAAGGGCATGGAGGAACTAAAAGCATATCCCTGTGAAACGCCTCGCAAAAAGAGCTCGTTTCGGCTACACGCAAAGCGAGCTGTATAGTAATGCTCTATTACTGATGTCTCATGGCCCAGTGCCTGCTGGGAAGAGGGCAAATTGGGTTGAACCACAAAATCAGACAGAACCCTTGTCATCATCTCTAATGCTAATGGAGGTTTATTCTGTTATCATGTTCGACCACAAATTGTTCAGGCAAGCACAGAGTACTTCTACTAACCGAAAGTCTACAAATGTTAAAGCAAATCTATACGAATGAGTTGATCTGATAATCAAGATGAATTCAGTACTCCTGGCCTCAGATGGCTTTATCAGGACAAAAAAAACTTGTTACGATCATTTGATATTCTCTAAAACCATTTTTTCCTTGTGCGACTTTGCCATTTGAAGCCACAACAAAACAAAAACAAAATAACAGAGCGAGTCACAGATGGTCAAGAACCATTTCCCAGAGTTTTATGATGTAATTATTGTTTTGTTAGGCAATCCTTCAATGTCATATTTTAACAAAACACTCTCCGAATAATGCACATGCATCTAAGTCTGACAGCGGTCAACAAAGCAGTTGATTTCTCAGAAGGAATATTTTGTTTTACCGAAAGCACCGCACTGTCATCTCGCATTGTGGAAAGGTTTCCGACACGCATAACCCCAACACTGTGCGCCGATTGCAAACTCACGTCCACGTTTTGTGAAATAACACCAGCGCTGCATTCTCCCTTAACTTTATGCACATTTTAAAAAGGTGTTTAAATGTCCTGCAGTCCAATGAATAATAATTGGCCGGATCTTCATTTAAATTCACAGAGCGGCTGAGCTGTGGTAACGTAACGTTAAACATAAGATAGGTTTGAATTGATAACCTCATGAAGCTTTGCCCTTCGCTTTTATTATGAGTTTCAAGGAAGCCGAGAGAAGCGGGGGAACAAAGTGCAGTCATAACAAGTTCTCACTAAACCACTAAAGATCAAGCAGGCCAGCCCAAAGGCGCTGAAAAGCGTACAATCGCAATCGTCCTGTTGAAGAAAAAGGGAGCGAGCGCCACGTGTTTCAGCTTCACAGTCGATAAAAGATGAAACTCGATGGGGACTGTTTCTGTATGCAGTGTTTGTGTGCTGGGTTGTTTACGCTTAAGGGGTCAAAGCCATCGTGGGTGATCGTGCAGATGGGAATCAAACCAAGATTACTGGATGAGGTTACATTTCGAAAAAATGTATTTAATATTATGGTTATGATGAAAACATGGGAATTAAAATTCAATACACGCCCATGCACATGAACAGACATCGCAAGCAAGCCTCAATAACACAGTGCAAATTTAAAAAGGGTATATGGAGCGTTGCTGAGCTGAAATAATAAGAGACAGTGTAAGAGACTCAGAGAGTGCCGAAGCATCATTTAGCTTTGTCAGAGAAAACCATTAAATCTCCTGGGGACAATGAAATTATCCCATTTTGTTCACACAGACAGCACCATTTCTCAGAGGGTGGACACAACCACGGACACAACTTTGAAAGAAAGGAAATGGCCGTGCAAAGGCTGATGGATGTGCAGAAAACAACTCTACTTACAGAGTACTTACTCTATGGGCAGGGGCGGTGTGGGGTAAACTGTGCCACCTTTTATTTACAGTGTCCTCTAGGCAAGGAGAAATGAGATGGAGGTAAAACTAATAGGCCTTTTATTTTTTCAGATGAAAGTGTCGATAAAATTGCGCCACATAAAAAGTGGTCTAGTGTCGCAACTTGCAGCGCATTTGGGGTCATGTCAGGGGGGAATAATATTTGGGAAATACATGAATGATTTAATTCCGAAATACTAATAAGACAATAAATGAGAAGCCTTAAATACAACATATATATTTTTATAATCATAAAGGGACAGTTCACCCAAAAACTAAAATTCTCTCATCCGTTACTCACGGATGATTTGTTTCAAATCAGTAAATTTCTTAGTTCCGATGATAACAGAGAAAGATACTTGGAAGAATGTTTGTAACCAAACCGTATTTGTCACGCAGTTTTATTTGACTACAATAGTAGGGGAATTTACAACGGTAGCCAAAAGTGTCCCAGAACAGTTTGCTTTCCTACATTCTTCAAAATATCTTCCTTTGTGTTCAACAGAGCAAAGAAATTTATAAAGCAATTTTTCCTAGTCAGTTTTGGCCAGAAACTGCTCGGTTACAAGCGTTCTTCCATTCTTCTCTCCCTATAATATTCTCTATGCGTATGAAATTGGCTAAGGATGAATGGATAAAATGGACAAACAGCTCTTAAATTCAAACAAGGTTAACACATTCAGGTTGAATGCCAAGATTAACAGTCTAAGCCAGTTGTTATTATGGGGTCCCATATCCTTCTTACACAGAGGGCACCTGCTGTTACTCATTTCAGAGAATCATCCAGCTGTTGACATACCCTGCATTGGATTAACTTCACTTGGCTCTCTTAAAAGCTCTCTGCGGCACAAGAGCCATTTACAGGAGGACGTTTTATATACAAATATAGCAAGCTCAGTATATGACAAGTATAGCCTATACCAAACTACAGTAATACCATATGTCATTATGGATATGTATTCAATTTAAATAGGCTTTTAAACTTACACTTTATAGATGGTTTCAAAGCAACAACATAAACAAACGTTACTGTGCATGCGCACGTTCGTGGTCTGCCCTTTACTTCCGGTACACATACGCAATTAATAGAGTGTCTGTAGATTATTTCTGAAAACAAGCCAAAGAAACCGAGAAGAATCGTTAATTGGCTATACTTGTCCCTATAATATTTCAAATATTACCAAGCTCCACTGTCCCATATCATTTCTTTAAATGCAACAAAACTATAGGACCTATTCAACAAATTGTTTATTTAATAGAATCATTATGCAATAAAATAATAATTTAAATTAATATTAACATAAATTTAATAAAATATAAATAGTTGTACATAATTATTTTGTATATTATTAGACATTAGCCAGACCGGAAGTAAACTGCACTACAGGCGCACGCATCTTATGAAGTCTATAGGTTGTGGGGGTTCAATAAAATCTATTTCCCACTTTACACAATAATATTGGAAGCTGGTTTATATGTCGCTTGCAAAAAAGAAGAATTGAGATCCGACGTCAATGGAGAAAAATGCTTTTTGCAGCAGGGCGGAACTGTGCTGTACTAACCAGCCCAACCTTGACCCCTTTGGAACAGTCTGAGAACCACTTCAAACAAATTCTGAGAAGGGCTAGTGGGCAAGAAGTGTTGTGATGAGCACGAATAGCACTCAGAGGACCTCAGTGGAGAGCAGTACACTGAAAACTGTTATTCTAAGGTCACTCTGTTCCATTTTCACTTTTGTCAACACACTTCGCAAACACATGTTCGGTTCTTCTGGACAATAAAGAAGAATCATAGACACACTGTAACAGGGGAACTTTTAAACATCTTGACAGTGGAAATCTACTGATATGATATTAGGAAATTACTTGTCATTTTAGCACACATCTGACAGTTCAGCTCAGTAAATCTGACGGGTAAATTTGCCTCACCATCTGTATATTGTGAGGTCTGTGATACTTAAGATTATCATTCAATAATTAAGCATGCATTTATTCATTCTGTCCAATCTGTGTAGTTGTTGGTTTTGTAAGAAGGAGCATAGCTATTGTCTGAATGACTGTCTCAACCAGATTTTAAGTTTTATAATTTCAGAATCACTGCAGCGAGACCCAATTAAACTGATCACTATTTGTTCATTGTCAAATTGTGTTTTCAATGCGCCCTTTTCACAATGACTTAACTTCTGCCTTTTTGCAAAGCAATGTATCATAACATCCGTCTTGCAACAAACAAGGAGAAGAACTTCTGTTTTGCCGTCGCGCTGGAATTTAACAACAGTGAAAACAGACAGAACACGTATTCAAGTATTTATCCTAGCACCTTCGCTAACACAACAAGAAAACAAAACACTTACCTTCATAATCAAACAGGTACTGTTCAACAAAGAATTTGTATCCTTTATCTAGCTTAAATCTTGTCGTAAGCAAAAACTGGTCTGCAAGATGTTGTACATCATCTAGTTGTATTTGTAGGAGGTCTGCAAGGGACTTGGTAAAGTCCATTCTGAGGCGCTAGCGGAAGTAACGCTACACTGTGAACGAAGTGAACGAATTACATTTTTGTCACCTTTTAAGGTTTTAAGGTTTTGTTTATTCGCCGATTCTCTCAAAGTCACCAAAGTTTTTGATGCTGCGAGGGACAAGGTACAAAGTTTCCAACATTATTCACAGCCAGAACTCAGATTGTAGGAATATTACATGCAATTTTCTATTCTGTCAGAGGCACTCAGAGCCTACATGCTGAGCCCCCTTTTCTTTTCATCTCTGGATTTCCAGAATGCTGTTCATTTTTTAACCTTGGGTTGCTCTATTCCCTCTGCCAGCTTAAAGGGGTTGTCAGGTGGTGCACTGATGCAGGTGGGGTGTAATTATGCCAGACATTTCTCTGGAGTGATCGGTGATTCTTTTTGAGTAGGTCAGGTGATCTTGACAATTTCCAGAAAATTTCAGTTACCTTGAACATTCACATTTACATTTTACATTTAGTCATTTGGCAGACGCTTTTATCCAAAGCGACGTACAGTACACTTATTACCGGGACAATCCTCCTGGAGCAACATGGAGTAAAGTGTCTTGCTCAAGGACACACTGGTGGTGGCTGCTGGGATCGAACCAGCAACCTTTTGATTACCAGTTCAGTGGTTTAACCCACTAGACCACCATCACCATCACTACAGGTCACTACATGACCTGTAGAGGCTAACTGTAACACATCTCAATAAAAGGGAAGGAAGGAGGCGGAAACCGGCAAACATTTAAACATTTAATAAAGTAATTTAAGAGCCGGCGGCCCCTCACGGACGACCGCCGACGAACATAACATGAACATAAATATAAATACAAACATAACATAAGTTCGGGCCCGGTCCTCTCTCTCTGACGGTCCGGTCGCTCGTTCCTTTTATATGCTCCCATCTCCTACGTGATTCGAGGCCGGTGTGCGCACAGCTGGCGCTAATTCACCATTACTCACCGGACTCGAACCACGGTCTCGCCCCGCCTACTCTACTACACTAACATATGAACAATCATCAGTATTCGGATTGAAATTTGATATAAAGCAGGCCAACTTAAGCTGTAACTTTTTTATATAAACAATTTATAAATAAACAAAAATCAGAGCAACAAGCTCAAAATTGTCAACCTAACTTAACCTAACTTAAGGGATAGTTCACATAAGAATACAAATTGGGCAATCATTTACGCACCCTCTTTTATTCCTCTTTTCACAATGGTAAACTCATAATAATGATTTGAGTTGTTGATATACAATATTAGAAAATGACAGTTTAAAGGGGTCATATGGCACGAATTCGTCTTTTTCTATGTTGCCCATGCATGTATTAGACACGTAAAATTGCACAAATTAAAGTGTCGGAAACAAAAGATGCATTCTATCTAGAAGCAATGCTCAAATGCCTGCCTGAAACGCCTCGTGTAACCACACCTCCACAAATCTACGTCATTTCGTGGTATAGTTTAACTAAGACCCCCCCAAAAGTGTATACACAGGTAAGGTTGGCTTACCTGTCATTACAATTGCTTTAGAACCTGATGATCCAAATATGGTCAGAGGCGTTACATTTCTGTCACACGCTTGCAGTATTCGACCAATCACTATGCACTGGTTAACTGGCCAATCACAGCACACCACACTTTTCAAAGAGGGGAGATTCAGAGAGGGGCGGGGCAAAGAGGAGATACAAACATGCATGGTATGTGGAAATATTTCAACATTAAATCTTGCATACACGTTGGATTACATCTAAAACAAACAATAATATTTGTTTTAGCCATGTTATATGACCATCCCATATGATCATAATATATTTTGAAGAATTCTGGTAACGGAGTACTCATTCACTCCAATGTCCACAAAACCAAAACAAGTCAATATGTATCACAATGTTCATTTACCAGCATTCTTACCCTTCATACAGGTTTGAAATGACAAGAAGGTGAGTAAATGGTGACAGAATTTTCATTTTTGGTGAACTATCCCTTTATTGACCCAATGATAGATTAATACATATTCAAAGATATGTGAGTTTTTTTCTGAAGTGTGTAAACGGTCAATAGTGTTTGTACACTTAATTTTGGCCCTTACCCTTTTACTTTTATACAGTTTAGTGGTAGAGAGGACAGGAAGCCAACTGGGAAAGAGAAGGCGGTGGGACCAGGAAAGGACCTCGAGCTGGGACTTGCCTGAAGCGCTGTTGCGCTGACACGTCTGGAGCACTATCCACACGGCCACAGGCTCCGACTAATGCTTTAAGTTTATGTTACATGATGAATGTACACTGTATTAACAGATTTTACAAAAATGCTGATGAAATTGACGTTTTACCACGGCTAGGGACTATGTCATAATTACCTGCATGAAGTATCAACAGACAGCTCCCACATGAGAGAAACAGCTGTTGACAGCTCTTTTTGCACTCCTGACAGATTCAAACTTAAGACAGCCATGTGGGACTTAATGCCCGAGCTGTCTCTCACCTGTGAAACACTTAAGCATAACAACCAACTGGCAATGACCCAGAAGAAGGTTCTTCTATAATTCAACTTATTTTATGACATCCTATCTGTACACTCCACATGTACACTAATCTAAATGTTGAATTAAATATAAAAAACAGATATTTTCTTTTATTCTTTTTTCAGATATTAACGATTGAGTTAGAAATGGCAGTAAATTACTTTAATATATAACAGATAGCATCAACTATAGAAAGCGTAGCACAATCTCTACTGTTATGATACAAGAATATTTCATACCTAAACGGGTCTGGCTTAATCCTGACATTGTCCAACAGGGTACATCTAGTTCTTAGTCAGCTATAAAAGAGTGTCTACACCCAGAGGAGCAGTCCATCACTCTCAGAACAAGCCTACTGACACCAGAGCCCCCATAACTCTCTTCAGAACAAGAGGCATTTGCTTCAGTCCCACGGTCACGCTTATCTAGGACTCGACTGAGATTCAGAGCATGTTCTGCTTCTCTCCACACACACGCACGCACACACAACGATCACTCTCTTGGCTAATGAGTCGCGGCGATTGAAAACCCCAACTATACCTCCATTCCGGTGCCACTCCGTAATGTCGACCTCTCCCATCTCCTGGTCTGAAAGACAGCCAAAGCTTTTCATTACAAAAAGTGGTTTGTGTCTCTGCTCTTAGACCAACTCGCTCACTCGTTTCTGTACGCTGCCGAGCCATTAACATGATTGAGATTAATTGTGTAAATATTTCTGGCGGCCCGGCGTAACGTATGTTGTACCAGCAAAAAAATAAAAATTCAACCACAGTGCTCAGTTTTTATTTCAGTAAAAATGATGCTCATTGTCTGCACAAGTCTGAATTTTGCATTGTGTCGACACACACCCGCGCTTTCTGTATTTGTAAATGTCACGCGAAATTTATTTGCAACGCAAGCCGAATGCCGCGAACTGAATCATTTCCCAAGCTTGCAATATGTTGTTACTCGCTGGGACCAATTCCAGCCCGGGGTTTATCAGTGGAGCCGATTTATCACATTTCTGTGTTCTCTTCAACAGAAACATAGATTACAACTTACAGCCTGCATGTAAAGGAACCAGGTCAAGGACCAATGTGACGGATGTGGTACATTTAAAACATAGTTTACAGCCTCCCACTTCCAAGCTTTTTCAATGACTTGAAGTCCCCTGGAAACAAATCTTGAAGTCCCCTGGCAAATATTCACTGGTGTTTAGTTGATTAGCCGTTTCTTTCACCCGAACACAGGGGGGGCTAAATTAAAGAGCTCTTGTGGTTTCCAAGTGACTTTGTCAGTGAGAGGTTATTGCCTTCTCTCTCTCCCTCCGCTTGTGACCTGTCAAATCAAACTTATAATAATTCCTCTTTGGCAGATTTAAGCAGGATCAGTGGCTGAGTTGTGCGGCCGGCTGGGTCGAGGCAACTCATTCAGATTCCGGCCACACGCTGTTTTTAACTCCCCCTAAGCAAAGACATGGATAACCGGAGCTTGTTTTTGCTGTCTGGCTAAATGGCAGAAAAGTATCTCCTGTCACATGCTTTTGGGAAATATGAATTCATTTTTCAGGAAGATGTCTGAACTCTTTTATTGATGTCTATTTGTAACTGAACTTGACTGGAGGTGAATTATATATTTAAAAATTTGACCTGATTTACCTAATAATTAGATAGCTAGTTTAAATTATGGGAATATGATTTTCTTTAGTGCTGATGAATCACGATTCATTTATTCTAAAATAAATATTTGATATATTTGAATACAAATACACACACATATATATATATATACACTCACCTAAGGGATTATTAGGAACACCATACTAATACTGTGTTTGACCCCCTTTCTCATTCAGAACTGCCTTAATTCTACGTGGCATTGATTCAACAAGGTGCTGAAAGTATTCTTTAGAAATGTTGGCCCACATTGATAGGATAGCATCTTGCAGTTGATGGAGATTTGTGGGATGCACGACGTTCCACCACATCCCAAAGATGCTCTATTGGGTTGAGATCTGGTGACTGTGGGGGCCATTTTAGTAAAGTGAACTCATTGTCATGTTCAAGAAACCAATTTTAAATGATTCAAGCTTTATGACATGGTGCATTATCCTGCTGGAAGTAGCCATCAGAGGATGGGTACATGGTGGTCATAAAGGGATGGACATGGTCAGAAACAATGCTCAGGTAGGCCGTGGCATTTAAACGAGGCCCAATTGGCACTAAGGGGCCTAAAGTGTGCCAAGAAAACATCCCCCACACCATTACACCACCACCATAATTGCATTAATGAGAAATTGAACAGGTGTTCCTAATAATCCTTTAAGTGAGAGTATATAAAGCTCTACACAAACATACATATACATATGTACAATATTAAATACATATGTATGTGTAAACACTGTTATTTACGTATGTATGTGTGTGTGTGCATTTCTATCTACTTATACATACTGTATACACACACAAGACATATATGATACAAACAAACATTTAATCGCGATTAATCGATTTAACAGCATGAATCATGTTGCCTTATTCCCCATTTTTATAAGAAAATATTCTATTTCAACTTTATGCATTAAAATCTATTTTTTATTTCGTTTTTATTCATATTTACCATGCAGTTTGTTTACTGTAATAACCCAATAACCTTCACCAGTACCCAATGTTTTTTAAGGAATCGGGAAAGTGTGAAATAGGCTTATGTTCTATTTCTGCAGCAAAGAAGTGTAACAGTGTCATCAGTCACATGACACTCATGGCTCAGGTCATTAGCTCAAAAAATGATCTTTGACTGAATGCTGTAAGGCAAATATGACAGTATACTTATGGGAGCTGCATGCACCAGCAAAGCAATCGGTTGCCAACTAATTTACAAACAACAATACACATATATGTAATGTATCATTTACATTGAAATAATATATCATCCTTTAATCACCTTCATTTTCAAAACCTGTATAAAAGAAAACAAGATATTTTAAAGAATGTTGGTATCCAAACAATGACCAACAATTGACTTCAATTGTATGGTTGCAAAATTACTGACGATTCATATGAAGTCATAAATAGGTGTAAAATGAGGATAAATAATGATGACGTAAAATTATGATTTTTGTCTATGGTGATGATCATGGCACACAATTTTAAAAATAAAATGGGCAGGTCGTGAAAACTTGGCCTAAAAAGACAACACAGTCTCACGGGAATTTGTGAAATTGTCACGAACCGAAATCTATTAACTTGTGCTCATCAAAACGAATTTCTCCCTTTTTTCGTGTCAGTCAGCACGCAATTTTCGCATGTCGCCCAGCACGAGTTTCCATCCAAAGCACTTTAATACGCGATATCTTCATTTATATAAATATATATCAATATATATTTATGATGGAAAATCATACCTTTTTTACAAGGCGGCTCACTCATGTGAATTCCTATTTCTTACGATCTGTTTCTTATGTTTTGTTATGATATGACTTTTCCCCTGTGACCTTAGGCTTAGGGGCGGGAGTAGGGGATCCATTTATCATTGCTTGCCAACCGTGAAACTAGCATTTTTAGCTAAATTAGCCGTTGCGGCTGTGATTTTAGGGTTTGAGTGGAGGTATGGTGTTGGTTACACCTAAAGTATTTGCGACTTCTCTTAATACCAGGTTAGAAGAAATATATAAATATACATACACACTCTGTGTAATGAAAAAATGTGTTGCTGGTGATACAAAAAAAAGGTTGTGCTAAATGAACACGAATTAATAGATTACATTTTGTGACAATTCACGAATTACCGTGAGACTGGGTTGAAAAAGCTGATTTAAGCTAAATTTCATGATTCTAATAACATTGAACTTTGATTTCTGCTTGCATGCTGTTTTATTGTCATCATCATAGTGGGGGACATTTAGCATGCAGCGCATGGTTAATCTTCTCTTAAAAGATTTTTGCTAATCTGTTTTGATAGAAAAAAACAGAAATAACCAGCTCGTCTCAGTAAGGGGACACAGCTCAGATAGCAGAAGTGATGCACTGTAATGTTGCGGTTCTATATTCTCATTTATCCTTGTCAACAGAGATGTTTGCATTGATCCATCAGTGGGAGCTATTTCACATGCTTCATCTATCTTCTGAATGTCACACACAAACACATACACACACTTGTTCCATTATATAAGGACATCGCAATGTTCATAGCAAGCTAATGATATTTTTATGATATCACGCAGTCCTATACAAACTAACACTCATGAACCTGATGACATTATTAGATTTGAATAAAACATGACGTACAACAGCAGTCAGCCTCAATAAAATAATATAGAATCTTGACACTTGATATGACTTTTATGGTTTAAAAAATTGTTTTGATATTACATTTTTTAAACACGCCAAGTTCAACTACACATTTTCCTTTCCATTAATTTGTGGACCAAAAAGTAGATTCCAGATCTGCTGTTGTTGTTTCAGTGGTGTCGGCCTCAATCCTTATTCAATGGACTGCACTCATTGTGATTAAGACTAATTGACTTCAGTGCTTTAAGTAGAGCGTGAAAAAGAATTTGGAGAGAGAGGCATTCATCAGAAAACACTTACATGGGTTTTTTTCTCCTAAATGCCGCTTTTGCACTGACTTTATTAGACTATTAGCTCCATTGCAGTGTTTTAATTGCTTTCTCCTAGACTGTGAGATGGTGTCCATAACTTTTACCTTCTCTATATGAATAACAGTCGTACAGGTGTATAAATAAGTTGACCAAACAGCTATTTCAACCCCTTGGATAATTACTTGCCAAAAATTGCTTTAGCATCTAAAGTCTTTATTATGAAAAGCTCCTATAATCTCAAAAAGTGTGCGATTCTGCTCCCAAAGGCAAAATTAGCCATTTCGGTTCATTTCAGTACTCATTTTCACTTTCTAGTGCTCAACGGAGTGCGCACTTAACGCGAGGCTGGATACCCTTTTCCGTGATGTGAGGTTTAATCATCAGAAATCTCCCGTTATATTCGAATTAGCCAACGTTAATTATCATTGAAACACTGACGGCATATCTGGGATTATTAAAGAATTATTGCATCTAGACTAAATCTGTGCAGATGTATCAGCTCTTGAAGCCTAATTCAGAGATGAACAGTTTAGCTGCAGGAGAAGCTGTTGTTTAATACAAAATGGAGCCTCATTTGAAATACAGAATAGACAGCCCGAAGCCACTCAGGTCCTGCGGTGTCACGGTGAGCAACAACAGCCATTTATTTAAAGGCTTATGGTGCTCGATCCTGCCTCCCAGCTGCATTGATCCTAGTATTATGTCAATGGAATGGATGGATTTGGACGAATGCATTTAAATTTAAATGTAAATCTGATGTGGCCTTAGACAGAGCAAGAGGTGTGGACTTTCTATCAAGGAATACCATCATAGATAAGGTCAGAGATTTGCCAAAACAATAGTTTGTATTCTTGTTGTGATTTTGGATTCATCTACAACCTTATCTTTAGAAATAAAGTTTTGCATCTCCTCTATTTTTCTTATTTAACTCAAGACTAGTCACATGAGCGTGCACGTCTTAAAGGTCCAGAGTTTGATATTTAGCTGCATCTAGTTGTGAGGTCTAAAATTGCAACCACACTTCCCTTTCAAAGCACTATGGAGGCTGACACAGAACTAAGATATTGCTACTTTTTCGCTTCTTTGCCGAAGGAGATAACATATTTATGACACGCGCTCTGTATAGGAGTTTGTCCGTTTGGGGCTACTGTAGAAAAAACATGGCGAAGTGTATGTAGATAGAAATAGCTCATTCAACACTTCATTATGTAATGTCTTTACTTTATACACCTCTGAAGACAATATTGTATTTCTATCAATACATCCTCCAACAATTACACATTGGACATTTAAGATATACATTAGCAATCCATATTATTTTACCTTTAATCTATTAATGCAATAGTTCTAGAAGTTTAAACTTATTTTAGAGAAGACAAAATGTGTAAATGGTGCAAAACAAAATATAAAAATTTACATAGAACTATATGTAACAATATATACCAATGCAGAACACATTAACATACTGTACACAGTCTCTAAACACTCATATACACTTGGCACAATCACTCAGCAAGACATTGCAGTGCAGAATGAAGCTCTTTTGTGGCTCTTGTGAAATTTTTGAGCGAAATGCATGGAGCCACTGCGTGAAGCTTTTCATGATAGAATCTGTCAGTTTATTTCTTATAACACTGGGAAAAGAAAAAAATGAATGAATAAATTCAACCTGTCTTTTACAGACATACTATAGTCATTATAAGCCATTATTTTCTTTTTTCATATATGATCTATGAGTGAATAATGACATCAATTTTGGTCACATTGGTCGGAATTGTATGGTTTGGAAAAGACAAAGAATATAGAGCAGAAGTCATATGGACTTATTTTGTGGAGGACTTATCTTGAGAGACTGCTTATATACTGCCATCATATGGTGAATAAAGTTATTAATGGGTAACAAATGTATTACTGTGTGTTGGAATACTCCAATCTCAAAAATTTTATGTTTATTGTGCATGTACGGTAGGCGTACCCTGTACTACAGTGTGGCACAAAACGATAATGTAAGGTTTTGGAATTAAAAAAATTTAATGTAATGTTATCATTATTTTATTCCACTTTAAAATAAATATACATTACCATAGAGTAGTTTCTTAAAAATGCAACTCAATAAGTGTTATTCTATCGGGGAACCCATTATATCAATAAATCTCAATATTTCACAGCCGCTCGATATATCAGCTTCACTTGCTTGTAGACAGTCGATTGTTGGCTACCCTCTGCATTCCCATCATTGCCCCCAGCTTTTCAACATTATGAATAATTCACAAATCATAGAAGTAAACAAAATGATAAAACAAGGGGAAGGACCCTGGCTAGTGGCAGATGCATGGCGGGTTCAGTCTGTCTGCTGGAGGCTCTGTGTTATTTAAACCGGCAAACATAAATATGCATTCATGAATATTAAACCACATGAATATATCCCCCAGTGATAGGAAGTCCTATCATCTTATTTTAGCGCCACACTTTCCAACTTCAGTTTGTAGGGTATTCTTGTTTGCTTTCTGCAAGAAATGATGGGTAAATTATTGTGGAGCGAGATCTTCCTTGGAAAAATGTAATATGGGTGTGGGTCTAAGATTTGTGTACCACATGGAATACCAAGGAGGAGGTTTCGTTCTCTTTATCATACAAATATTGTAATGCGGCTCGAATATTGTAATGCGGTGCCATTTTTCACAAAAGACCATCAAATTTGAAACTTCTTGCATAAGCAAACAAACAAAGAGAAGGGGAGACTATTGCTTTATGAGTGTTTTTAAGTCAAAATATGCCTGTGAACAGAAACATGTTTTCAAACATATTTTTATATTAATTTCAAGCAACTGAGCAAAATGTATCACAATATTTGAAGAGCTCTTTTCCAAAACGCAATAAATGCCAAATTTTAAAATCGCTATATTTCCTTGTTTAAAATGTACTGCAAGATGAAGTTTCTTTCCAAAACGCTAAAAATCCCAAAACTGTTTTTAGCCTAAATGCAATATGTCCTCTCCACCAATCAGAATTTGCTCGTTAGTGTTTTTTTTATATGTTATTTCTAAATTATTTATTGTATGTGGTGGAAAATATTGAAACATGAAATTTTAAATCTTTATTTTATTTAGTATTTTATTTGGCTGTTATTTATTTCATGCATTTGCATTTATTTGATTTATATTAATTTATAGTATGAGTCCCTGATGTCATATGTTTCATGTTCTCTTGTTTGTTTGGTTTAAAAAAGAAATAAACCAACATTTTTTTTAAAAAAGGATGGATTTGTAGCGTTTTGAAAAAAAAAGAAAAATTTTAATTGACAATATTGTTGTTTCATTTAACATTCATTGTTTAACATGTTCAGACGGAGCCAACAGACCATTTTAACAGGATACATTGAATATTAACAAAATGTATGGGTCAAGGTAAGAAAATGTAATTTTCATGAAAACTATTAAAATGGATTTATAGCGTTTTGGAAAAGAGCTCTTCATTTGTTGGTCAAATAATTTTTCCATACCTTGGCTACACAGGTGTTTGTAAAAAAATATTGCATATTTAAAATAGTTCATTTTCAAAGTTTAATCATAATGCCTAAAATCTTAAAGCATTCAGCAATTATTTCAGAAGAAAAGGAAATTTAAAAAAATATGATAACTTTCTTTGGGGGGAGGGATTTATTTCATCAATGACCATATTACAATGCCATTGCAAGAAATATTACTGTTGTATTGCTTAAAAGTGAATATTAACTTGTTTTCTTTGCGTTTTGTGAAGTCTGAATAAAATCTTTCTTCCTTTTCTGCAAATAAATGCTTATAGAAACAATATTTTCATATGAAATTTGGAAGAAATATATTAAAAAAGCATCACTCTAAGGCACTTGAAACTACTAAAAAAGATAAAATGCCTTGATTTACACATGGCGTTTTCTACAAACACATCACACACGTGCTACAACACAAGTGCTGCTTACAAGCCTTCATCAGGGTGTCAAACTATAATCACATGAAAAGTCCCTTGAAGCAGTTCAAAACTAATTATTTTTCATAAATATAATAACTAACATAATTTGAATTTCAAACAATATCAAGGAGAGACATTATTTTACAAAAAAGGTAAAAATTATCGAATTCTCCATTTAAACCTGGAAATGTCATTGCCTTCAATGTATAGATCCAAAAGGACTCTCTGTTTTAACCTTTTTATCCTATCTCCTCCTCTTACAGATCTCTTAACATGCTCTATACCAACAATTTTCAATGTACTAGCATAACACTTTTGGGTGCCTTGGAGTTTTTTTAAGAAATCCTAGATACAAAGAGAACTGATACATGGACTATATACCCCAGGAGCATTCATGGGCTTTTCTTTAAGTATTGGTGGAAATATTGTTAGTAGCTCGCAGAATAAAACACAAATGATCATTTGATCTAAACACACAACTAGTACATGTTTTAATAAAATAAACTGTTTTTAAAATGGACTCATATTTTTCCGTGTCTGTAATATATTTAATTATGTAAAAATACCATAGATCATACTGTAAGGTATAGCAAATAAAATATGAAAAGCTGCACTATTTTCATTGTTCTCGGCAGTATTGTCTGATACATAATGAAAAGGTCACAGAGGTATTGTAACACACAGTCTGTAGCAATTTCTCAGTTCTAATTCAACTCTAAACTCTAAAAGGCGATTTCTTGACGGAAGAAGCCTTACAATCTCTATTCCCATTAACTGAGCCACTTAAAGCAGGCAAATTATTTTAATTTGGAAATTTCCACTTTAGGAGTTCTATAATTAGCATTCCTCAAAGGTCTAATAAAAATGTTTAAGTGCTAATTGCACTCTTGCCATTGGAGTTAGTCATTGACTGTAAACTCAAGATACCCCCTCTGGCATGAACACATTTGTAAAGAAATCCAAAATTATGCCTAAAACAGCCTTTAAGTTGTAAAAAGCCTTTTCATCAGTCATTTAACTCAAATTCAGCTCAAAGAGTCCCATCATAGATTCAAGGTATACAGTATATCAAGGATTTGATTCAAAAACCAAGACTGTTTGGTATCAAAAACAACAAAGAGCGCTTTACGATCAATTATATTGATTGGTTTGGGCCTAGTTTATTAGCTGTAAATGGATATTTGTCTGGTAGTCAACCTAAGACATTCATAATAGGATTATCCTAATTTAAGTCTTATAGTAGCGTATAGTAGTTCTGAACAAGAGCATTTCATAAGAGTTTTAGCATTCTGACTGAATGTTGAATGGCATGGCAATCAAACGTTCTCTTATAGCAGCTTAGTTTTATTTCCTCACCCACCATTTCAGAGAAATCCATTTTTTTATCTTCTGAAGGGTCCGGTGCTTTGACAAATTCTAGGCTTTTAAACTCAAAGAACTAAAAAGGGCAGTGTGTGCTAATCTATACGTTTTCGGGTTAAAAGCACTTTCGAGTGCGCTATTCATAGACGTGTCTTTCTGAATGACCTTTTCATCACGAAATGCATAAACAGCTTGACAGTTTCAGAGAGGTTGTGTGAATACTTTCATTTTAAAAGTACTTTGGTATGGCTTCGTGTCCAAAGGTCATATTTTAATCATTCGTTTGTAGATGTCCTACGTTCAAATACCTGTATTCATCATTCCACAAACATTAATCACATTTTAAGTGCTTTTATACTGCTGTAAATATGGGAACGCTTAAATGTGGTGATCGCACAACTGTTTGTGTCTGAGTCATTTATAACAGCAGCGTTTATTGAGGCAATTCAAATCAAGTGCTGCAAGCAAACGTTGTCATCATTTACCTTTACATTTTCCTTTATTTATTTAGCAAGTGCTTTTATCCGAAGTGACCTGAAAATGAAACATAAATTACCTACAATGGTACCATGGTACACAATGCTAAGTTTAAAGTACTGTATGAGATTATTACACAGAAGTCATCAAGCATCAAGTGCTCTAAAATGCTTTGGAAGCGGATGGTATTGGTCAGGCATCACTAAATGCAACATTACCACTCAAAAGAACCATCTCTGTCATTTCTCCATAAAGGTGACCAGCTGCGGTGACAAAGAAAGTAATTGGTATGCTTATAGCACCAGCTTTTTTTTCCTAAACATTGCCTCAGAAATCCATGGCAGCGTAGTAAAGCATCTTGGCATACCTTACCACAACACCGGAAAGGTTGCACGACGTGCTTGTAACGTTTGATTGGTCGCGTGAACAAGTCTATGAATATATGTTATTTAATTGATACTCAGATATGATATGGTTTTACTGTGCATAAAACCTTGAATCAGACCATTTTACTGACACATAAAATCCAGGTACCTTCTAGTCTGACACCAAGTGAAACTTCAATCAACAGTAAGAAATAACAGGAAATGACACAGTCAATGGGTTTCTATGACTTTGACTGGCAGTGTTGCCAATCCTGAGGCTCCTGAGAGGTGCTTTGTGCTATTTTCACCTAAAGCCCAGTAGATACGTATGTCAACACCATCCTGCTGTTTTCTGTCAAGTAAGCGAGACTACTGCTATTGAGATGTTTTTAATGATATGGCTTCAAGCCCTCTCTTCAATTGGCAGTCTAGATACAATTGAGGCAATTTTCACTGGAATTTGGGCAAACTTTGTAAATGTCTTCCTTCAACATTTAGTTGTTTCTTGACTACACCATTACTATGATACAGGTCATATAAAAGACACATACAAGTCTACAAGGAATATATAGATACTTTTCAGTATCTATATATAGATCTATATCTATATATACTCACTATCTTGTAAAACTGAATATAAAGTGGTAATTTGACATGATAAAGTATCAATCATGCAGTTTTTAATAAATGAATATCTTAAGGAATGACATACAACATAGCAAACAAGACCAATATGACCAATATTGCTTGTCTATAGAGATAATGGTAAGTAAGGCTTTTTTGTATATAGACATCATTATTTTGTAGTGTCAGGGAATTGAAAAACAAAACTCACAATTCAAAAAGCAATAACACTGAGAATCTCCTCTGGGCAACGTCGATTATTTACACTGTTACCTGTCACTGTTGGGTGACAACACTAGCCATGGCTTGAGGGGCACGAGGTAGATATTATGTCTTTAAACTGGCGCACAAAAACATTGGTTCTGTCTGTACTCTGTGGTAAATGGACGATTCAATGATCGATTTTTTAATGGTATAGAAGATTGTGCCAAGTACCCGTTTGGTCATAAGCAGTATAGGATAAAAAAGGGAAAAAATAATAAAAGATTTTGAAGAATAAATGGAGTTTTAGCAAAGTCTTTTGAGAGCTTATGATGACTTCCTTATAACTGTGTAGGGTTTATCCTTAAAGATATAGTTCACCAAAAAATATATAATTTATTCAGTGATTTCATCATTAACTCTCCGTGATGTCATTCCAAACCTGTATGACTTTCATTATTCTGCAAAACACAAAAGCAGAACATTTGAAGAATGCTGGTAACCAATCAACATTGTCTCCCATTGACTTCTATTGTATGGACACAAAACGTCTTGGTTACGTATGTAACCTCAGTTCCCTGATGGAGGGAACGAGACGTTGTGTCGAGAACGACAGATGGGGTTCGCCCTTGAGAACCAATCAACTCTGACTACTATAGAAAAGGCCAATGAAATTTGGCGAATGCAATTTGCATGCCGGGCTCCGCCCCCGGAAATCCGGTATAAAAGGAGGCCGGCGTGCAGCATTCACTTACCTTTGTTCTGAAGAGCCTGAGACCTCTCAAACTGCAGCAGAATACGATACGTGTTCGTGGCATAAGGGACACAACGTCTCGTTCCCTCCATCAGGGAACTGAGGTTACATACGTAACCAAGACGTTCCCTTTCTGTCGGTCTCTCGACGTTGTGTCGAGAACGACAGATGGGGTTGCCTATGGAAAACGCCACAACGCTGTATCGCGTCACAATCTCTAGCGAAGCGACGGTAACAAGCCTGGGCGTGTCATCTCGAAGCTTTCGTGAGACTGTAACCTTCCAGTGTGGTGGTCGGGGGGTTCCAGAGCTTTCTTGGAGAAAGATGGGTACAGCCCTGACCGGTAACTTTCACGGACGGGGCCTTAGCTCTCTATAGGCGAGAGGCCGTCCAGATCAGTTTACACCGGGTAAGCGCGACTCTTAATCAGAGAAGCGCTACAGAGGCCACCTCCTACCCGTGGGGAGGAATATGGTGGATATAGGTATGGTCTCGTCCTTGGAGGAGAACGCATGGAATGTGCGGACTGAGTAGTTAACCGCGAGGTGGAGGCCCACCTGGGGAAGCTCATGGGTTACCAGGAGTGGGAACCATTCTCATGAGGATACATCAGACGGAACAGCCCACGGAGGGGGTGTTACAGACGTCCGGTAGCACTAGGTCCGGTTAGAGCTATCTGTGATAGCTCACATGGTATCCCGGCCTAAGGGGGAAGGCTGCTCTGCCCAGCCAGCCCCCAGGGGGTGCTTGTTTGGTGATGGATGGAATGCCTATTCTTAACCAGTGTCTGGGTAAGAAGGGAGGCTGGTGAGGTACCAGTTTCTTAGCGATGTGTTCGGGTAAGAAGAAAAGGTAAATAGCACACTGACCCAACCTGTTAGAGGGTGGAAAGGTGCTTTCGCAGGCATACGCCCCCCCGGATGCCAGTCCTACATGTCGCCACGCAGGACGTGGGCTGACACCGGGTTTACGCGAAGGTTGTTAACCCTTGCGAAGGTGTTTGGGCATAGCCCAACCCGCAGCTCTACAGATGTCTGCTAGAGAGGCGCTTCTGCCAGTGTCCAGGAGGTGGCTAAACTCCGTGTGGAGTGAGCCCTCACTGCCAATGGGCATGGGAGATTCTGAGATCGGAATGCCGTCGTAACGGCGTCCACGACCCAGTGCGCCAGCCTCTGTTTGGAGACAGCCTTCCCCTTCTGCTGTCCTCCAACAGACACGGAGCTGGTCAGAGCTTCAGAGCTCTGCGTGCGGTCCAGTACGTACTGGACACAACACTAATCGGGTTGGGTCTTCCTCCCCTATGGGGAGCGCCTGCAAGTTCACCACTTGGCCCCGGAGGGAGTAGTGGGAACTTCTTGGGCACGCATCCGGGCCTGGGTCTCAAGATAACGTGAGAGTTTCCAGGGCCGAGTTTAAGGCAATCCAGGGACACGGAGGATGCTCGGTGGTCCCCTACCCTCTTGAAGGAAGTGAGCGCCGTCAGGAGGGCCGTCTTACTCTATGAGGAAGATCGGAACCTCCGAGGGGCTCTTTGGGGGGCCCTGAGGCTCCCCAGGACCACTTAGGGTCCCAAGAGGGTATGGAGCAAAGATGAGGCGGATTCCGCCCTCTCGCTGCTTAGGAACCTGGTGACCAGGTCGTGTTGCCCTAGAAACTTTCCACCGACTGAGTCGTGATGAGTGGCAATAGCGACTACATACACTTTCAGTGTGGAAGGGAGATGTTAGTCTCCAGTCTCGTGAGGAGGGGAACACAATCCTGATCAAGCACCTCAGTGGGTCTTTCTCGTTGAGAAAGACACCAGGACGAGAAGAGGCACCGTCTAGAGGCGTGTAACCGCCTAGTAGATGGGGCCCTAGCCTGGGTGATGGTCTCAGCCGTATAGGGGGAGTAGCCATCTTAGGATCTTCTCGTCCCGTCTAGAGACCAGACATGGGTGTTCCAGAGGTCTGATCTGGGATGCCAGAACGTGTCCTTCCCCTGAGAGAGCAGGTCCTCTGTCAGGGGAATGGTTCAGGGGGAGTCGCTGTCCAGAGCATCGGCTCTGAGGCCAAGTGCGGTTAGACCGGTGTGGTGTAACCAATAACACTTGGTGCTCCTGCTCCCTGACCTTGCACAGAGTCTGTACAAGAAGGCTCCTGGGGGGGGGAAGGTGTGCTTCCGCCCATCCCGCGGCCAGCTGTGCGCAAGGATATCCGTGCCGAGGGCAGGGACTATCAAGCGGGCAAATGGTGGTGTTACGGGAGGTGAACAGGTTTTACCTGGGCCTACCCGAACAGCCTCCAAATGAGCTGGACTGCACGGGGGTGGAGTCGCCACTCTCCACGAGGCATAAACTGGCGAGAAAGCACGTCGGCTGTCTAGTTCAGTTTGCTCGGGGTGTGTGGCCTGCAGGGAACGAGTCACCTGTTGACTCCACCGGAGGAGGCGTCGAGCAAGTTGTGTTTAGCTGCTGTGTGCGAACGCCACCCTGACGATCTGTATTCGCTACAGCTATAGTGCTGTCCTCGGAACAGCACGTGCATGTCTCGCACGAGAGGCCGTAGCCTGCTCAGTGCAAGTAGCATAGCCCACAACTCTTGGCAATTGATATGCCAGCGCAGGCGGGGGTTCGTCCAACACCCCACCTGCGTGCCCGTTGCACACTACACCGCACCCCTGCAGGGAGACTTCAGTCGTCACCACGACCTGCCTCATAACCTGCTCAAAGGGACCTGAGTCCGTCGAAAAAGTCATAAAGACTAGGGGTTATGGTGCGTCGGCAGCAGGGCGGCATCACCATGCGCCTGCTGCCGGTGTGCCACGCTCTCCTCGGAACTCGACTCTGAAACCAGTGTTGGAGCGGTGTCATGTGCATCAACTCGAGGGGTATTAACCCGCGAGGACGCCATGTGTCCCAGGAGCCTCTGAATTGTTTCAGGGGGACCGCTGTCTGCCTAAAATGTTCATTTCAGACAGTTCAACACTGGTTGGGCACAACTGCGGACAGGTGTGCCGACATGGTGACAGAGCTGAGTTCCATACCGAGAAAGAGGATGCTCTGCACTGGGGAGAGCTTGCCCCTCTCTTGGTTGACCTGGAGTCCCAATCGACCTAGGTGCCGGAGCACCAGGTCCCTTTGTGTACATAACAGATCTCGCGAGTGTGCCAAGATAGGCCAGTCGCTGAGATAGTTTAGTACCCGCTCGCCTTCCTCCTCTCAGGGAGAAAGGGCGGTCAGGGACAGACCGAAAGGGAGGACTCTGTACTGATATGCCCGCCTCTCGCACGCGAACCGTGGGAACGGCCGGTGTCGAGGAGGATCGAGACATGAAAGTAAGCGTCCTTCAGGTCGATTGCCACGAACCAATCCTGACACCTCATAGATGTCCGGACGCGCCTCTGTGTGAGCACCCTGAATGGCAGCTTGTGAAGGTGCTCTGTTCAGGGTACGCAGCCTTTGGGGGCAACCCGCCGTCTTTCTTGGGAACGATGAAGTGCGGGTGGTGACCCACTGAACATCTTGGTTTTGAGGGACGAACTCGATGCCTGTTTTGCCAGAAGGGTGGTGACCTCTACCCGAAGTACGGAGGCGTCCCTGCCTCTGACAGAGGGAGAGATGATGCCCCGAAACTTGGGTGAGTCTCTGGCGAACTGGATCGAGTAACCAAGACGGACCGCCCTCATTAGCCAGCGAGACAGTGTGGGCAGCTCTCGAGCTCCCAGGGACTGTGACAGGGTGACCAAGGGGACGGTCTGCTTCATCATTCCCACGGGGGGTGGTTCGTCGGCTGGCGGAGCTAACCATGTCGCGGGGAGTCCCCGGAGGGAAGGTTTTTGCTCCGCCTGCTTACCTGCCTGGCGGGACAACGGCACGCACTGTCGGTTTGAGAGTGGTGACGGCTGTCGTATGTGTACGACCTCACGCCTCGCCAGGGTGTGAGGTCGGTTCGCCGAGCACAGTCCAGTGGAGTGTGCGATCGGCTGCAAGTAAACCCGGGGAGAACAGAAAACTCAGTGAGTAAGTGGGCGCCAAGCCCTAACAAGGGCCCGGCTTTGGTGACGAGGCAGGAGTCGTCCCGTACCGACCGATCAGAGCCGTGGCTGTGAAGGTTCGGGCCCGATGTTGTTCTCCCTGGGGTCTTCCCGTCAGTGTCCCTTCTCGCGAGGAGGTTGCTGACGGGGTGGAGGTTTCCCCCTCGACCTCTGCTTCCGGGGTGCCGCCTGTGGGGGCACAGGAACCGGAGCCGATGTCGAAAGGGTCCTGGGTTGCAGGGAAGCAGACGTCACGTGAGATCTCGGAGGCCTGTAGGCGGCCGAGTCGCGGCGTGAAAAAAATGTGGTTAATTGCCACTGTCTGCTTCGCCGTCAAAAAACTGCTGAGCGCAGTCCTCGACGGTGTTACCAACAACCCACCCTGCGAGATGAGTGCATCAAGAAAGCGGACTTCCTTGCTGTCACTCTTCTGCACAAGGTATAGCCGGGGGTGTCTCTCCTGGACCACTACCGTGGACATCGTCCGACCCAGGGCCCGTGCCGCCGCCTTAGTCGCCCGTAGAGCGCTGTCAGCGGTGGCACGGAGATCCTGCATTATACCCGGGTCGGCCTTACCCTCGTGGAGCCCTCTCAACGCCCTGGCCTGGCGGACCTGCAGGATGGCCAAGGCATAGAGAGAGGAGGCAGCCTGGCCCGCAACATCGCAAGCTTTCGACACCAGTGATGCCGAAGTCTTACGTGCTTTGGACGGTAGGAGTGGTCGATCCCCCCCCAGGTGGTAGCCGTCCGCGGCACAGGTGCACCGCAGGCGGACGTTCCACCCGGGGGATCTCGACGCAGTCCTTGGCTGCCTCACCATCGAGGGAAGTAAGGGAGCCGGAGCTGGTTTCACTGGAACGGTCCGTGAGTGGAGCGTTCCAAGTTTTACACAGCTCCTCATGCACCTCCGGGAAAAACATGGCACCCGGGGTGGGCGCGGTTTGCACCGCGCACCGACCTCGGGAACCACGCATCCCCGGGTTAGCACGGATGACATCACTTCTGCTTCCTCCTGAACTCGACCGCTGGGGGTGGAGTTTGGATTCGGCAGAGTCGGATGCCAGTCTCCCTCCGATGCTGCGAGCGACATCTCATCTACGTCACACATCGTTTCCGAGTGTGTGCGTGAGGATCCGGACGGTATGCCACCGCCGGTTGGGGAACGTTCAGAAGAGCGAATCGGGGTGCGATCGGCCCGTGAGCACTTGGCTGGCGGGTTTACGTTCGCAGAGTTCCCCATATCACTAACGCTGCTAACGTGGGTGGTCATCGGGGCCGTAGCCACAGATGTCACAGCCCGGGTAGCAGACGAAATGGTGGCTGGTTCCCGTAGGAAGACAGCCACCCGTGACCGCAACTTCTGAATGACAATCTGCCCGCAGTGCAGGCAGATGTGTCAACGAACGCTGCTTCAGTGTGCTGGACGCCCAGACACCTAATGCAGCGATCGTGTCCATCCCCCTCCTCGATGAGGGTGCCGCACCCAAGAGAACAGCGGGACATGCCGCGCTGGAGAATGCTCAGTCAGTCCTGAAAAGGACTTTTAGAAAAAATCTCTAACACCTCCGGAACCGCCGAGACGCCCAGGGGAAGGTCGCTGCAGGAAGGGACGATCCGCTGTAACACGTCGTAGCACCAGCGTGTAGTTGTAGAGGATTGAATCCTGAGTTGTACTCATGAGCGATGGCTCTGAAGAACAAAAGGTAAGTGAATGCTGCACGCCGGCCTCCTTTTATACCGGATTTCCGGGGGCGGAGCCCGGCATGCAAATTGCATTCGCCAAATTTCATTGGCCTTTTCTATAGTAGTCAGAGTTGATTGGTTCTCAAGGGCGAACCCCATCTGTCGTTCTCGACACAACGTCGAGAGACCGACAGAAAGGGAACCACTGAGACATTTAAAAAATATATCTTATTTTGTTCCTCAGACGCAAGAGTCATATAAAAGTGTTGATACGAGTGATTAATAAATAATGACAAAAAGGCTCAATTCTTAATTGTAAAATATCACTCTTGTCGCTGTGAGAGCTTTGAGGCACGTTCTGTCTACAGATTCACTTTATACGTATATATTGGAAGCAGGATTAAGAGAGCTCGGTAAGCCATCTATCAACCCACAAATGGCTTAGCAAAAGTCTTCCCTAATTATTAGACTTAAAATACCAAAAAAGGTATCTTAAAATATGCCTTCATCCATTGACAATACCCAGTATACATACTGAGGTCACAGCGAGTTATCTTAGGTAGACAGGAGATGGTCAGTCCATCTCAAGGCTAACACAGAGAGACACAAACATTCACACTCAAATCTACCATTTTAAAATCTATGTGAAATGTATTTATAAATATAATAAAATTGAATCAAAACCTCCAACACTAACAAGATTTTGAACCAGGATTTCAAACAAGAATGGTCTTTGAGATGACACGAAGAAAAAAAGCGAGGCTTTGAAGCATCAAAAAACGAGGAACATCAAACGCTGAAAAAGCTCTACAATAAGTCTGAAGTGGTGGCATACATGCTCAGTAAAGGTGTAAAGATATCAGCGTTCACCTGAGAAACTGCCACAATAGCATGCAAGTTATTTATAACATAAGGCTGTTGAGCCGGTAGACCTCTAAGCCTGAATAACTGCCAGAAGATAAATAGGTAAAGCATAAAACGCCATTTCTCTGCACAGTTTGCATTATTCTTTTGTGAACACGCTTGGGCGGTTGCTTTTGTCAGCGGCACACAGATGCGGACAGATAGGAAAGGATACAGAGAGAAAGAAGGATATCACATTCAACATCAAATAGATGGCAGTGGGGGAAAAAAAGAGGCTGAAGTCTACAAATGGTCAGCTATCTACTGGTTTAAAATGGTTTAAAGTAGCACTGCATGTGGTCAACATGGTAAAATAACAAATGAAGAAAACATGTATGCAGACAACCTGACAGCTGAAAGTGAAGACGGGCTGGTCTCTTGTCAGTCACAGCACTATTCTGTTGGAGTGGCTCTATTCCCAAGAGTAAAAATGCTTTTGTATCAGCAGCTCGGTTTCTCCTGGTTCACTCTGATTTTGGGGGAAAAAACATAGCAATCTGTATGGTAGGAACAGTATGTGCACTTTTACTTCGAGGCTCTCTATTTGTAGCTGTACTTTGATCAAATCTGCAGGAGAGCAGAATATTGTGAGGTGTTTAAGGTGAAATTCTGAAGGGGTTTGACAGCACTGTGCCACAGCGTTACCCTGAATATTATTATAACACAGTTCAGCCTTACAGGAACATGGAGGTGCCACAGGCGCTATTTTACAGTGTTGCAGTAGATATCTTACATAAGGCAAAGAGGAAAGATTCAGAGTTAATTAAACTACAGAATTATATCCTTTTGTAAGATCACATGCTCAAAGTATTTGTGGTATTACCTGGTTTCGCTTCCTTTGTCATTTGCCTTTATTAAAATAGAAGACTGCGAGGCATGAAATTGATGAATGAATTATTGTCAGTTGTGTTAATATTTGTGGAATTCGGATGTACAAATTAGGATGAAGAAAAGTTATTGTAGGCCTACTTATAAATGTTTAAGTTTATTAGAAAGGGAGCATGTACAATTATAATGTTCCCATTTCATGCATTGTACCGAATTTAGCCGACATGCTAATTTCCATCAGCAGTCCCTTGGCAGGTAAACATGCATTTAAAAAACATACATACACAAAACACAAGAGAGCAATATAATATAGTTTCTTATACACATCCCGAGTAAGAGAGAAATAGGTAAAATCAGCTAATATATTCAAATTGGTAAAAGCTTTCACTGAGAAGGAGGATAATCCAAAAGCAGACCGAAATATTAGGAGACCAGACCATCTGTAGCTCAGCGGTAAGAGCAGGGTTGTGGGTTCGATCCCAGGTGATTGCAAATAATTATGCATAAATGTATAGGATAACGCAATGTAAGTCGCTTTGAATAAAAGCGTCTGCTAAATATGTAAATGTAAATTTAAGATTTTATAAACCATACACAGATTTGGAAAAAGTTTAAAGCTGTCAAAAGTTAATAGATTTGTACCTGCACCACTGGACGGCATTTTGTACCAGTTTCTATTCTTTGAATCCCCCAAATACAACGGGCCTCCATTTCGACTTGAATCTTTGCACAGAGATTAACAATAACCTTCTTTTTTTTAACAAAAACATTCGATGAAAACAAATATGAGGGCTTTTACGTCACGAGTTACGTTACCAGCGCCATTTTACGTATTGGCAGCATACACTGCCCTCTTGCGGGCAGCACTAAAACACCTCTATCTGTCTCTTAAGAGTCAAGATTCAAAAGCTTTATTGGCATGATAAAACACATTTTTACATTGCCAGAGCACAGCAGAAAAATATAAACATGCACAGATACAGATTGAGATTGAAATAAAATAAAAGTATATAAACACTGTTGGGTGTGACTTGTCACTAAGTAATTAGTTACTGTAATTTAATTACTTTTCCCTTAAAAAAGTAAAGTACGGGATTACTCTTATTTTTTATGTAATGTAATTACAGTTAATTTTGATGTAATTAAACTAAATACTTTGTGTAATATATGTGTGTGCAATAGTGGAATTGACATCAAAATTCAAAGTATAACTTTAAAATCCATGCTTTAATTTATACTTCTTACATTTGTAATACTTTGGTCAGTTAATACTACTTTATGTAGTTTAATATTATTTATTTGATTGAATTAAAAGAGCCGTTTCATGTCTATCCTTGAATCACTTAACTAGTCAAGGTGGATATAGGATACAGTAATTAAATACATTTTGGTGAGAGTAATTTGTACAGTAATTTAATTACACTGTTGAATATGTAATTAGTAACTAGTAATTAATTACTTTTTCAGAGTCACTTACCCAACAATGTATATATCTATCTATATCTTAATATAAACAGAAAAAGAGCAAAGTTTTGGTGAATGTTCTGAGGGAGGGTGACAGGATCCTGTCATAGTGTCAGTTTGTGTGTTTTGTTTTGTTGTGTTTTGTTTTGTTTTGTTTTGTTGTGTGTGCTGGTTGTTCTTTTGTCGTGATAGGACTTGACATATCGTGCTAGGTTTGAGCTTGAGTAATGGTAATGGGTTCTCGAGAGACTCTCTATCTCTCTCTCTCTCTCTCTCTCTCTCTCTCTCTCCTAATAGTTTAATATGGCAGCATATATATATATACTGCATTGAATATACACTGTATAAATTACTGTTTTGTTGTCATAAAACTTTAACGTCTGTCTGTCATTACGTCTCGTGATGTCAATCGCTCCCGAAGCTCCTCCTCTTTATATAAAGCGAAATATGAATTGTCCATATGAAGCAGCCACACAGAATCTCTCAAGAGGAAAGATGAGGATATTAATACTTAGGTCCTACTTGAAGTGTTTTATTTAACACAACGTGACTTTTCCACTGGCGAAACGCAGGTGGGTCTAATAGAGAACATTGGTATTTACTCATGATTTAGAATTATGAATAATATTTAAGGTTTTGTAAGCATTTGAACATATTAAAAATAATGGCTCAATGCCGCAGCCTAAATTTACTGTAGTGCAAGGTCAAATAAACCTTAAAGCATTTACAGACTTCACGAAACTGAACTGTAAACAACTTTTTTTAATAGGCTACATGTAACTGGATTTAACCTACCCTATAGTCACTGTAAATATGTAGATCATAAATATTATTCTAGTGCATCTCAGTCAGTTCTTATAAAAAGTTCCTTAGATAGGGAGATGAAAGCCCAGTTCTGGCTATTATTCAATGACTCAACAAAAGAGCTTAAAGTTCAGTTTCACAAGTCACTTTGTATAGGCCAATCTATATTTAAGTGTATTTCTATATACATTTAGTTTAAAAGTTTTATAAAATGTCTCTAACCAGACAGAATTCATGTAATTCATGGTTTACGTCACTAGATGGCAGACTTTATCTAGAAATCTCATAAAACAGAACATGAGAAGAGAATACTTTTCACTTGATATATTTAAATTTTGTGCATTGTTTATTTTAAAATCTACCATATAGGAAAAGACATGTTTACATTTTTTAAGTGCAGTGTGGTTCTATGGGCATAAATTAGCTGCTGGAGCCCTTGGACTGGTTTAACTTTATTTACTTACCTGTTTTGTAGTGGTCGTTCATTACTGCGGCATCCTCAGGACTCATTCTGCCAGGAGTGAACTGTAGCTGCATAATCGTGAACATAGTAACTAGGTGAGTAGTAGCCTAACCTTAGAACATCAATTTATACCAGAATAAAAAGCAATAAGACCTAAGACATATGTTATGTGAATGACATATATTTAACATTTTGAGCAAGACTTTGAAGCAATCATAAAGGTATAAATTGCCTTAATGCAGATTTTTTCTTAGAGGCGTTGGCTGTTGGTAGTAGTACATCCAGCCATTAACTAATTTTAGTTTGTCTTTCCTACCATGTTAACTAATGTTAACGTATATCACATTATTGTAGAGTGTTACCCATTTTCAAAGACTAAAGAGGCAGGTAATTCATTTCAGACAGCTGTTATTCCCAAAATCTCTCTTGGTTTATTTGACATGCATACGCCTGCTCCTCCAAGGCTCTAAAAATAAATAGATGTGAACTTAAGAACATGAACATGTGTAAACACTTGAGCAATGAACAAAAACAACCTTGCATCAGCACTTACTTTTCCTGTTGTATTTACACCAGAAACATGTAAAATACTGAATGCTGGCAGGCAGCACCGGGCACATCATCAGCGCTTTTGGATGAAAGGTAAGAATGTTTGCACATTGTTTGCTTTGTGCCTAAAGCCAAATGCTCTCATGGACCAGGTCAAGGGTTTGGACCTTTGCTTTGGGGTTTTGGCAAGTTACTTACAAGACTCAAAGGTGCTCATGCTCTGTGGTTTAAAATACATTGTGATCACAGATACCTATCTTATAAGTGGTACTGTATATAGATTTTTTATATAGGGTGTCCTTGGGATCTTAAAAAGTATTAAAAGTCGATAAATACATTTAGAGAATATTAAGGCCTTTAAAAAGTCTTCTTAAATGCCATTTTCCAAGGTATTACATTTTCTATCATCTTTTCATATTTGTCCAAAGAGGTCATCTGCAAAATTGTGTCTGAATTTAATCATTACGTAAGCAAATAATGGGAGGTCTATTAACACCCATTAAATAATGGGGAAATGCTAGTTTTCGTGTAAATTGTTGGAGGATAAAGAGTTAGAACCATGGCTGAGGGTCGTCTCTGGAAATAGCCGTGAGGCGTACAGCTCTGTGTGTCGGAAGGTGTGAAGCGTAGCCTCGTTTCGCTTTCTTATAAACCTGGCATTGGGTTAGTCGCTCAATTAATTATCTTGTGCTTCGTTCCGGCCCTTCTGAATTATGTTGCATTGATACAGAGTCATCACAAACTAAGACTGTTTAGTTGTGCTATCTTACAATCGGTATGTAGTAAATGTAAGTCAAAGTGCCGCCAATGTAGCATTAAAACTTGACGTGGTCTTAAAATGTATGTAAAGAGTCTAAAAAGTATAAAATTTAGCTCCATGATTTCTGTATATACCTTGTTGTATCTTTCTGGGCTGACTTACAGTTGGATATGAATTTGTGCAAGTAGGGAACAGGTCACATGAGTGGAGATCGCTCACTGGAATGTATAATTAGACAGGGGCCTGGTGAAGGGAGAGAGGTACAATATGTCATCTCTCCAGCGTTTAAAACAGAACAGCTTCAAAACATGACTCCCTCCAATATGATTTAGCTACAGTATGCTTTGAAACGTACATTTCAATTATCTGAAAAAGAAGTGTCCTTACAGTTTTATGTTTCTGTAAAACAAGCACATTATATGGCTTTTAATACATTTAATATTTGAGTTCAGAGTTTCCGTGAACATGATGCTTTGCAGAGTACAAAGAGTTATATTTATGTGTTGGATTAATATCTCTGTGTAACACACAACTTGAAAGAATGTTTGATTTGGCTGACTCAGGGCATTACATCCGTGTAGACTTAGGTCTCACAGTTGTGAGGTTTGTGCCTGACGCAAATCTGACGCATACAGAGGCGGCAGAAAAAAACTGGAGTGACTAATGAATTTACAATCGAGGCTTATGATAATATGTGTTGCAGGCCCGTGGCTGTGTCTAAGCCCGTCTGCCAAATACAGTGAGGGAAAAATGATTTGATCCCCTGCTGATTTTGTAAGTTTGCCTGCTTACAAAGAAATGAAGGGTCTATCATTTTTATTGTGTGTTTATTTTAACTGATAGAGACAGAATATAAAAGTATTTCAGAGTATAAAATATTTCAGTCGGTAAAATAAGTATTTGATCCTCGAGCAAAACATAACTTTGTAGTTGGTGGAGAAACCCTTGTTGGCAAGCACAGAGGTAAAACATTTCTGATAGTTGGTCACCAGGTTTGCACATGTGTCAGGAAACATTTTAGTCCGCTCGTCTGTAAATCTTTAAGGTTTCTTAGCAAATTTGAGTTTTAGCTTTCTTCACAGATTTTCTATAGGACTAGGTTCTAGAGACTGACCAGGACATTTAGTATGCTTCTCCTTAAACCACTCTTTGGTTGTCTTGGCAATATGTTTTGGGTCTTTGTCATGTTAAAGGATAATACCCACGACCCATCTTCAGTGATCTAGTTAAGGGCAGGAGGTTCTGGTTCAAGATTTTACGGTACACTGACCCGTCCCTCAGCCCCTCAATGCGGTGAACTCATCCTGTGACCATAGCAGAGATAAAAAGCCCTAAAGCATAATGTTTCCAACACTGTGCTTCTCTGTAGGGATGGTGCTCTTGGGGTCATAGTCAGTATTTCTCTCCCTCCAAACACAGGAGTCAATTTTGGTCTCGCAGCAGTGCCAAACACTTTCGCCAAAGCCTTTTCTGAATCCTTTTGATGTTCATTGTCAAACTTCAGACGAGCCAGGCGGGCCTTCTTGGGGAGGAGGACCTTGCGGGTGCTTCAGGATTTCAATCTATTGTGGCATAGCGTGTTACCAATGGTTTTCTTGCTTACTGTGGTCCCAACTGTCTTGAAATCATTAACATGCTTCTTCTGTGTAGTTCTGGGCTGATCTTTAACCTTTCTCATGATCATCTTTGGTCTTGACCTTAGTGGTGGAGAGGTTGAATGGAAGATACAGATTATGTTGGCATGCATCTTTTATATACATAACAAGCTGTAGTTTCTTAAAGTGACAGGACTAATATGTGGTCCATATAGGCACAATGCCAATCTTTGGAGCCAGAATTCTTGCTATTTGGTAGGGTACTTAGAATACTTATTTCACTGCAAATCAATTTATAACTTTTATAAAAACAAAATCCCCAGATTTTTCAGATCAGTTAAAATAAACCTACCATAAAAATGTTAGACCCTTCATTTCTTTGTAAGCAGGCAAACTTACAAAATCAGCAGGGGATCAAATAGTTATTTCCCTCACTGTATATACCAAAAGAGAAACGCTGCGTTTTTTTTATCTGCCTCATTAATTTTCAGTGGACATCTTAATAAAGCTTTAATACTCGGAAAACATCAAAAGAGCTATTCTTCGTGTGCCACGAAGAGCAAGCAAACAATAGGGGTTGTGCAGCAGGTGTTTTCTGTGTCAGGTAAGCATGGGGCTTATGTCTGCTTTGGGCTCCTACGGCATCCTGTACTCCATGACCTGCCGTCCCTCTAATTCGTCCTTTTAGGATTCAGATCTCATACTCTGCCTTAAACTGGAAGAAACAAGATTCTGCATCCACGATCCAAAACAGATGAAGCACACAATGCATACGTTGTACATCTTCGACATTGTCATTCTTACAAAAGCAAGGGCCAATTTGACTACAAATATTCATTTCTGTGGATAAGTTTCAAAGCAGCAGTACTTCAAAAAAGTAAAACAGAACAAGTTGATTGCTTTGTATACTTTATTTGACAAAAAAAGACATTTTGGATAGTGTTGAAAGAATTTGTTTTACATTAGGATCATGCAATAGTGAGTGTGTGAAAAGGGAGAAACAGCGAGAGATTTCAGAGTTTCAACAGTTTTATTATGCATCTAATAGAGTGTGTCTGGCTGTACTTGGCAGTCGCTGTGGCAGCGAGGAACTCACTGACCTTTCAGCTCATCTATGTCTGAGGAGCTTCGCTCAAACACCGCAGGCTGCCTGCAAATGAAACACACAGCACCGTTTCAGCTACAATCGCACATATACATCACAAAATGGCACTCAGTCTGCGTTATTTCGGTTTGAGCTCAAACCGCACATTAACCATCTTATGACAGGTTTTAGAGTTTGGCGCTTGACTCATCTGTGGTAAACCAACATTTTGACCGTAACTGACTGCTCTGTTTCCAAATAACGCCCAAATACTTGCAGTTACTTAAAGTTTTGGGTGTGTGTATATGAGATATGCTGTGAGGTTTTCCTTCATATATCTAAGGATTATTTTGCCAGCTTTAAAGAAAATGTCAGCAAAATGTGTTTCACCTCAAGATTAAATACACACATCATATAAATCAGTATTGTCTCTGTACGTTGTGTCTGTTCAGTAGTTTCTGCCAGAGAGTGACCTTGTGGTGCCGATACAATTAATGCCACAGAGTACACCTCATTGTCTCTTGCAAACTGAAATACATGTGAACGGAGACCGGGTTGTCATGGCAACGCCTCCAAAGCAGTGCGGTAGAGGCTACCAGAGAGGTGCAATCGAGTGACAATGGGAGATTTGGACCCAGAATATCATTTGCATCCGCTGTGGTCAACAGTATATGGTTATATAAACAGTATGTGTTCAAAATGTTAAAAAATTAGAAAGTCATGAAATAGTACAGGAAATATTTTGTGCAGGGTGTATGGAAATGAGAAATAGAAGGATAATTGGAAATGATCATGTTAATAAACATGTTAATATCCAAATAGTCAAAGTTCTGACGAACATGGATGGATTGTCTGGTTGCCTACTGCAGTGTCTGGAAAACCAGACATCAGCCAACTCTGATTACCCCCCCAATTGTGTGCCTGCAAATATGTGTGTGTGTCTGACAGAATAGAGATCTGCGACTATAGAACAGTCCTTATTTCACTGCACTTGCAATTAATAAATGGAGACAATAGCTTTAACTTCACACTTCTCGCTTGTAAAGAGAGATCCACCTTGACATCCCCTTCACATGAGTGCATATTTAATGCATCACTTAAATTGGGTAATGATTGTGCCAGCTCTGCACTACAGAAATTACCCACAATTCCTGGTTCCTACTCTTGGGGCTGCTGGTGGTGACAGTAATTGATAGTTATTTGCGTCAACATTGTCTTTAACTTAAACTTTAAAATGTCGTATCAAATAGCTTAATTCGGATCATGATATGCTGTTGCAACTAGCATCACACTAAACTTCTTTCTTTCACAGTAGCCCATCTATTGTGCATTTTGTGCAGTAGCCTAAATGATAAAGAAAGCCCACTACTGATAAATAAATCGCTTTTACATTACTAGTATGTAATGTCGATGTCATCATTGAACTCCTAACCACAAGTGGACAAGAAACACAAAAGGACACAACTTTAAAGTAAAGGCCTCTGTATGATGTCTGCTGATTTGGCCAGCTTGCAGATAGACAGACACACTGTGGCTAGTTTTCGATGGGCATGCGTATTAAACTGAGTCTAGTGGCTTCAGGCGTACTGTGCCTTGCCTGACTGTTTTGTATTCATGGTGGAGGACTATCTCTCTACTGTTGCTGGGGGCTCTGTGGTGCAACCACCTATTAGCTGGAAAACTGCCACAGCTCAGAACGAAGTTTAATAAATATAAAGGCACACAATACTAATTGGACGGTTAATGTCACAGGAAAATCCATTTTGTTGAGGCAGCATTTAAGATCACCTTTTTTCTCTCATACTGTAGAGAGTCAGGAATTTAAAATAAGTAAATGTGCATAATAATAAAATCAAATTGCTCAGTATATGAGTAGTTGATTAATAAATTGTGCAGGTGTCCTATAGTGTGACATAGCAAAATTGCTAATATTACATTGTTTTGTTTTAAAATAAAATAAAATAGCATAAGATTTTTCTTCATTCAAAATTTTTACCGTCAGACCATAGGACTGCATATTAGTCTTTCAGCTATATATGTATGTTATATAAACAGCCACAGAAAAGAATAGGAGGCTTTTTTCTAAATTATTATGTTTAGTTTTTTTTTATTTTCTGTTGATAGTTATGTGTTTAGGTAAAATTATCAATTTGTTTCATTTTATGAACGACTTACAATATTTCTCCCAAATTTCAAATAAAATATTGTTTCTATTTTCATTTATTTGTCGAAAATGAAAAGTGGAGAAATTGGTGAAAATAACAGAAATATACAGTAATATTTGTTTGTATTTATAGTATGTAAGAAAAGTTAAAAAAAACTTATAAAAAAGTTTTATCATAACTTTATTGTTATCATAGATTTCATGTGTCTTGTCATGCTGCCTGTCAGTCTTTTATTTTGCTGTTGGATGACTTTGTCACTCCTGAGGTTTGATTTTGTTGAAATTCATCAGGCACAGGACTTCAATGGCCACATTACATCTAGAAATATTGATTAAATTAATATTTGGAATGGTCCCCGAATTTTTTCCACTGCTATATATGGATATATGTTTCTTACATTACACATCCACCATAACTGTAATTTAAATGAAATAATTATTTAAAATAAAAACTGAATTCACTGAATTATGCTTTTCAACTGTGTCCATATTCAGAAAAGATAACAAAAAAGTTAAGTTAAGGCCTATAAGAACTATAATAATAAGAGCTTTGTAATATGTTGCAACGTCACATCTGTCAAGAACACTAATATTCAAAAAGTTAGCTATAAGGATGAAAATTATTTGCGACAATAAAGTTTTTAGTGCTGCACTACAACAATTCTACAAATACAACAATTCTAGTAGACAAAAATCCACACTTGGTTCTCATTGTTCCCATGAACATCACATGGACAGTTGTAACGGAATACAGTGACCTTTTCCCCCTTTTATTTCCACTGCACGTCTTTCCTCCACAAAAATTCCATAATAAAGGAGCCGATCTGCTTTTAATTAATCTGCCAAAGAATGTCTTCAAAATATTAATGAAAACAGCATTTAGCCTCCCTACACTCTCTACAAACTCTGTGTCTGCCAATATACTGTAATAGTAACCATATGCCCAGCAGGAAGCAAACCAAAGGCATTACCTTCAAATTAAATTCCCAGCAAATTCTTCTTTTGATATACCTTTAAGTGCATTAGCTGTGCTTGTGGAAGATCCACAAAATACATCTTGGTTTACGGAAACTACATGTAAAGAACATGTCTAATTGATTGCATTTAACAATAATTTTCAGTGTATTATCTAAACAAATGTATGTTATGATTTGACTTTTGGGGGGAGGACAGAATAGAACGGATGGAAAAAGTTACATTTATATCTTACGCCTGTATCTCTTTAAATGTACGAACCAGTTGTGCCTTAAAGTGTTGATTTCAACTCAAGTCTCAGCACTCCTCAATATTTATAAAACTGTCAAAGTTCTCGTTTCAAGGTTTTGTTCAGAGGTGCTGAAGCCCTCCACCTGTCTCCCAAGGTCCTGGCCCGTGATTTTAAAAGAAGGACTCACGAGTTAGGGTCTCAGGGAACAGGAGGAGGGCAGACATAACCAGCGCAGCCTATCGCTTTCCTCTCATTAGAGCCTGACCCGGCAGCTCCTTAACTGTTTTGCCTCTGAGCTAAGCACGTCCGCCCAGACCCAGAAGTTAGGGTCCGCGTCTGGCTGCACAGGTCATGAGCTGTCTGTCTTTGTGTCCTGCAGCGCCACTCGTCCTGTGTAAAGAGAAAAGACGGTCGGAGAGAAATCCTCTATCAAAATGAATCACTTTGCGTACACGTAAGCGATGCAGTGACATTTAAAAGTCTGCATTTGTCGCAGATGAGTTCCTAATAATCACTGATAATTGTTACACACAGAACACGAAATAAAGACTTGAAACAGAAAAGTGGAATAAGACATATTTCCTCTTTTTCACCGATTGAACTTGGACAGACAAATGCCCTCTGCTCTGTAGTCTTTGTGTAAGCAGAGGAAACCCCCCCCCCACCCCTGAGCCAGACGGTCAGTCCTTCCTCTTTGTTGTCCTCAGTGCTCCACAAGTCTTGACAGCACATCTCTCACCTGCAATCCTGATGACACCCAACAGAGTCTCAAGGTGCTGCGCCGTGTCTGCACCCCTTTCACAGGTAGGACGAAGCGACCTTGCGCCACACGAGACAATGGTACGGCAACAGACAAGAATCCTCAGCCGAAGTCTGACACTTTCAAACAGGCTGCATCAGACTATAAACCTCTCAGCCCAGACACCCACTTTGCTGGAATGCACCAAACAATCTCAAGACTGTCACTTTACCATTCGTAGGTGTGATCAACATTCAACTACATACAGATGTGCCGAGCAGCCGTGCACCAAACCCCACCCCCCCTCATTCGGTTAGCCTAATGAAATCTCTCCCATCTGTGGCAGCGACTCGCCCCAGCCAAAACACGAGTGATGTTATTCTCATCACCTTCATCGGCTCCTCCCCCACCGCGGTCACACAGCCCCTGTCCTTCCCCGAGGCGGACGGCAAAATACTGACCGAGGTGATGCTCCCGGGAATGAGCAGATTATTATCGTTCCCAATTTACCTCTGGCTCTCCGAACAAACAAGTCGCCATCGCCGCCATCACCATCTATCCATCTTTGAGGGGTAAAAAAAATCGGATGGGAGGTGAAGAGAGGAGCTGGGTGCTGAATCAGACGCAGACTGGTCTGAGGAGGGGGGCGGAGGCGAGTGGAAGGCGCAGGTTATTCCCGCCCCCGCGTTGGCTGCCATTGGCTCGGAGGAGACATCCATCAAACTGTCCCGCAGTGGCAGGAGGGTGCGGCGCATTAGTTTCATGCGAAGAAAGTGACGACTGTGCGGTGTGCGCGGGTATCTCCTGCATCTTTTGCTTGGTGCGGTCTACCCGGACCCGATGTCTTTCTCCGTCTTGACAGGCGACCTCATCAACCCCGACTTGGCTCCGGGGACGCTAACTTTAATTGAGTGTGGAGAGCAATAAACCTTTAGCACGGCTGTTCTGCGGTTGATCTAGGTCAAGCGCTGACATATTCTTTGAGAAATTAACCACCGAGCAATCATTTACACCTCAGCTGATTGCATGTTGTGAAAACGTCTGTGTCTAATGACCAATTCATCACCAAGTGTGTCTTACGTTACAGCGCACACATTGAGAAAGAGAGCGCACGTAAAGATATAATGACTTGCAGAACGGCTTATCCTGTGGTTCAGTCCATTCCCCGTTTCATTAACACTTTTGCCCTATGCAGGCATCCTCGGCGGAGCACAGCACTCTAAATGTCAGTATATAATCTCCACTGCACCACAAGGAACACGCCGATTTCTACAGCAACACATAATTCAAGTCCAAGTCCGTTTGGCTTCCAGACTGCAGACACTGGAGACTACAGAACCAAGGGACCTTTAAAGCAAATGAAATCAATGCAGGCCCCAAACTCATGCCTGTAATCAATCAAGTCTATTACTGCCTCTGTGTCTGGCCATCGCTGACCTCCACTCCCACCTTTTGACATTAAATATGCAGCCGATATATTTCCAGCTTTACAGAGCTTGTTAGTTTTTGCGTTTGCAAGCGACTCCACACCGGCCTCTTGGGGGCAAATACAAAAACGTTAATTGAGCATTCTCTCTTTAAAGTATTTATATAAACAGTATCATCTCAACTCAGCTCAATCTATAACAAAATGCAGAATGTTTTAAAGCTGAGATCGGCTACACAGGGCGACGGTGCAAAGTGTGCAAACATTTATAACCATCATATTTTGTCACATTAAATGACAGCCCACTCTATCGACGCTGCCCATGCCCCTCACGCTCAATTCTATTGATTTCTCAAAGGGGTCAAAGGGCAAGCCGGCATTGATCCCAGAGACGCTCTGACAGCAGCGAAAAGACCAGGCCCAGACAAATCGATGACACCTCGGTGCCCCACGTATACATTATGGTTATTTACTGGACATGAAGCAAAAGTAAGCTTTATCAGTCAACTGTCAGGTGTGGCAGGGCTAAGCGTAAATTTATATGAGAGAAAAATCAACTCAAGTGTAACGCGTAATTTTGATCGATATTTTACAAATTATAATTATTTTTGCAACTTGTTAAAGTGAACAGTCACCAAAAAATGAACATTCTTCGATCATTTATTCACCCTCTGGTCATTTTAAACCTGTATGACTTTCCTTCTTCTGCAGCACACAAAAAAAGACTTTTGTCACCCATTGACTTGGATTGGTTTTGTGTTCTGTTACCAACCTTCTTCACAATATCTTCTTTTGTGTCCCGCTGTAGAGAGAAAGTCACACAGGTTTGAATTGACAAGAGCGTCTAATCTACTAATCTACTAATAGTATCTTTAGCTGACATGCAAAGTTCCTAGTCAGTATACTATCTAAAGTGGACCATCGAAATAAAGTGTAACCGAGCTCAAACGCTCGCTGGTGGTTTAGAAGACAAATGGACCGAGAAGTATCCAAATACAAATTAAATTCTATTCATGCTGTATATGAGCTTCATTTTAGTGCCACATTACTGATCTACATTATACGCTTATTCTGAATGAATATTATGTTCGTTCATTTGCCTTAAGATACTTCCAAAAGCAGAATAAAAGTGTTACTCTACATGTTCATTTTGGCATACTGTATGCTGTTCGATGACTTGTGAGCTCCAAGGAAAGCTAGAAGGTTGTACAGTTAACTCCCAGTGCAAAATTCTAAACCATACAACCTACTACCTCAACCTGGATGCACACACTTTCAGATGTTGTCACCCCTGTTTATCTTCACTTTCGAAGTTTACGAAAATGTCAGGCGATAATAAATGACACCGTAAGACAAGACCTGGTGAGTAAGGAAACCCATGTCATGTGAAAAAAATGAGCTAAACTCTCAAAGCATGCTGGGATTACATGCTCGACGATTTTCCACCACAGAGACAGAGACCCAAAGAAACGAGCTTGTGCCATTAAAGTAATCACAAGATCGGATCTACGGGTTAATGACAAGTGGCTGATCGCTGATGAGATACTTGAAAAGTAAAACAACTGCAGTGATTGTGAACTATTTAGAGAGCTAACGAGGTTAATATATGTCATGTATAGGAATGTGGCATGGGGAACCTCACAAATATCTGGATTTTAAATATAACTTTTAAGTTGCAATCATGCAATTCAATGCACAGTCATGTACAACTTTTCTTTTGGGATGTATTAAATTTTCGCCTAACCATGCAATGAAACAAGAAATGAAGGAGGCAGTATGCCTTTGAGAACAAATTCCAGATATAAGTTTTATCGACTGTTCACTAAGAATTTTTACTGACACAATCACTTTACTACACAGGTTGCTGAAGTTTACATATATTTCAGATAATGTGGATTGGTAACAGAAAAATCAACCCAAATTTCTGTTACTGTTAAACAGCTATAATAGTCAGGGAAATTCTTTGTGCAAAGCCCTCAACTCACAGGAGGGCTTCTTGGGAAAAATAGCAGGTAGCTAAGAGATCGTGTTCCCCGTTTAAAGTCCTTGACAAGTTCTCTGATTGATAGCTTGCAACCTTTGCCTAGTCAAAAACCTCAACAGCTTTACCCACTTCAGTGCTTATGAGTCATTGAGGTAATCTTGCTTTCACAAAAACCGTGCCAGGCATTCAAACATCGCCACGCCCTGGGCTGTTAACATGAGTTCTGTGAGGTAAAGAGTGAAGTTGTGTGCTAGCATTACTGAATGTATGATAATAATACTGATATTTTAGGCTTTTTAGACACAGACAACATCTCTTTATTAGTATTCTGTAGTAGGAGCAGGTCACAATGGTTGACTAGCTATCCAATAACAGAAAAGTCTATTAAAGCATAAGGGTTGATTTGTTTTCAGATAGCTTGTTTACCAATTCTTAGATTCTTATTTTAACATTTACATTTATCCATTTGGCATACGCTTTTCGCATTTTACTATACATTTCTTTCTGACTATGTGCAATCCCCTGGGATCGAACCCATGACCTTGGTGTTGCTAACGCCATGCTCTAAACACTGACCCACAGGCAAGCGTTTTATACGTTTATAATATAATATAATATATGACAGTTAAAAAGTACAAAGAATAACGTACTTTAAAGGTCAAATTAAAAAAAAGTATTTTAAAGGATAACGCATTAATGAGTGTGCTTTAGCTGATCCACAGTTTGGGCATTAAATGCCCTTGAATTGTTCTATGTTATATCTATCTTATCTTTTTTATGTTAAAACAATTTAAACTGCGAGACATCTGCATTCTGTTTGACTTTGTTTAGCTGTTTTTTAACACATGTCCTGAAAATCTATTAAACATGCATCAGACTTCAGACTACTTTTATGGCTTCATTAAAACCAGTTTGTAACTCGTAGATGCCCACCATTTTCTAAAATATGTAGTAATCAAATCATATTTTATATATTTTATTCTTTTATTGCTTTCACAAAACATAAAATAATGAAAAGATTAAAATTACTCCAACACAACATTCAAATTGGTTTTACATGTTGTTGCTTGTAGAGTTTCTTTCAGTTGTCAAACAAAGGAAAGTCGGTTTTAGGATCGCTTCTCTAACCCCTCTACCTCATTCAATGTATGTAATAAATGGCAATGTAAGGACAGTATGAAGACTTGCTAAGAACTGTATCAGTTTCATTACCTCTTGACCTCTATCTTGATTGACAGTTTTTGTAGAAAAAATGCTGCATGGCCTCTAAATGGACGTTTTACAACCACCATCTGAGAACTTTACTATCGTCCATAAGACATATGAACCGAACATCCCTCTCCGAAACGGCCATGTTAGGTCATACTCGGTTCTTTGATTTTCCAGTCAGCTTCCAAGTTTAACTTCAGCCCATAAATTGGTTCACATTACCAGTGAATTTCAATGGAGCACAGTGAATAGGATCCAAGCTATGCTGCTTTGCAAATAAAGACTGTGGACATGTCAAATTATACCAGTCATGAAATAGCATTTCATGCATCTCCCAACACCAAAGTCAAATTCAAGCATCATTAACAGTCCACAGTACATGTGTAGAGCTCCAAACTTAAAAGTGATCATAATAAGGATTGAGTACACTTTAAAAAATCAGTTTCAACCTATGGTTAGGGAAAAATGTTGACAAAGCAAGCCACTAAAATGGAATATGTCCAGTCTGATCCCACAAGAATTTGTAGCTATTTACAAGGTGGCTTATTCGTTTAAATTCTTGCATTGCAATCGTACAAAAACGTACGATTACTAGAAGAAAGTATTACTGAAGCCCCGCCCCTAACTCCGCCCCTATTTCTAATGTCATGGTGCGAAAGCAAATTGTACTAAAATGTTTGAATGAAATTGTATGAATTCATACGAATTTGCCAAAATTATCCACCTCATAGAACCGTTACGGCTTTGCTGTAAGATTCCATATTTAAAGGAATAGTTCACTCCAAAAATGAAAATACATACTAATAAATACAATGAACAACCAGTACACATAATGAATGAAAAAAATCATCAGAAAATCGGCCAGTTTTGCTAACGTTACTCCACCTTCATACATTCGTGTCATGTTCACGCCTAGAGGAGTCGAAGATTGATACTGACACATTTTCAAGTGGACCTGCGTGTCTGTTACACGCTTTGGCTTGCACCTGTGTTGCATGTGTATGACACAATTTGAGTAATTGTTTACGTTTTGAAACTTTTCCTTTAACTCAAGCATGAATTATAACAACCTAGCATTTAGGGCTGAACAACCCAGCATAGACCTAATGAATGGGTTTGTCCATTTACCCATCCATGGGTTAAAAAACTGTATTGTAAAATTTTACCAAAAAACAATATAAACATATGTAAAAAATTATTATATCTAGAGTCAAGCCTCTATGTGAAATAAAATCCTTAAGAAACAAGTTATGGAAGTTCTTCAATATTTCCAACTAGAAAAGTTGATTCGTAGACCTTCACATGCCTGCAGTTCCACATGATAATGAAAACCTGGAGAGAGATTTATTAGTCAAAAGCCAAGCATGAAGAAAAGTAATAAAAGCACGGAAAGATAGGGATTGCTTGGACGGTTTATCTGGAAAAGCGAGGTATTTTTGTCCACAGGCGGACTGTATGCACACACATGTAGTGAACTCAATGGTGCCATTAGTATTAAACAAACAAATGCAGGCAGCATCTGAGTGGGGCCCCTCACGTGCCATTTGGCTACAAGGCAGTGTTACATGCATCGAAGAGTCATTCGGTTCATAGCAATTACTCAAACATATGACAGGACCCATGACTCACACCGCACTGTATTCTGCTGAGTGAAAACAAGACTAAGGTCTGAATCTTATTAAAGTCAAAGAGAAAACTCAGATGCATAACACTCCTAAAACCAGACCTGCACTCTTCAGGGTTCAGAGTGAAATTTAAGAGTTCCTAGAGGGAACCGTTGCCAGAATTTGATTTCATCCAAAAATAAACGTGAAATGAAAACACTCATTCCATCCGTTATTTCATTAATGCTTCATCACATTAATAGAGGTTATTAATGATCTGTGTGGTCAATATCTAGTTTGTATTTCACAAAGTGCTTTTATTCTTCGCCTGACACATCACACGTTTCTTATTGAACGCTTATTGCTTTTATGGCATCTTGTATTTCATCTAAAGACTGTAAAGATCAATTAATGAAATTAAATTTAAGACTGACAAAGCATAGCACAGATCCTAGTTTGAGATTAAGCCAACCACATAGTCAACCCACACTAACTGAAAAACAATTCGCAATACCATCCTGGGCCCTCCGCAATAACTCATAGGCAATTTTACAATGTTATGCACCTGCATGTGCCCGTCCCAGAGAATGTTGTAGTGTTATACAGCACGCAAAGTCCACCGTACCTGGAACACTTTTCCAGATTTACGGTAGTGGTGTAAGAAGGTAATTCTTCTTATGCTTGATAAATAGCCCAAAATGTACCCAACAGGGAGGTATTCATGAGGTCTATGAGGTGCTTATGTTCCATACTTCATCATTTAAAGCCATAGCTGTAAATTCTGCCCTTCACTCATTTTCAGCCATTTGCGTCAGCTTTAAGCAATTATTATATTGATGGATGGTGGGATGGACAGAGGCTAAAAGGTGCAAGGAAACCTCTTTTGTCAGCCCGTGTGGAAAGGGACCTGATGGTTAGTTTATTGCAAGGAGAGTGTTGCTGGGAGAAGTGCCAAGAAAATGACTTTGTTTGACCCAGCTGTCAATCAAACTCCTCGATCAGTGCCAGAATAAACACGGTCAGTTTTAAGCAGGACGTTTTAGTCAATTGCCGGTTCTAAAGCTGCAGGCAGAAAAAGTGAGGGGAAAAGCGAGGGGTCCTTTCGGGGGAGCAACTGTTAACACGCTCACATAAATTTGTGTCCGCAATAGAAGAAAGTCTCCAGTAGTTGCATTTTAAATTTGACCATCACAATAGAGAGCTTTTTATTTTATAATTTTAATAATTTGTGGTGTCATAGTAATGTTTCAAACACATTTTCAATTGAAAATAGAAATGCTTTTTTAAGTTCATTGTTGTCCTTTCGAATCCTCAGATGTCCAAATTTGCTGTTTTTCAGGAAATGGATAAAACAGTACTTTTTAAAAGGATTAAATACTGCGTTGTCAAAGTTGACAAGCACATTTTTATTTGTTAGATAATAGCAAAACCCAGTGACAAACATAACAGATAAAAATCACAAAATATGGAGATACAGGGTTTCATAAGGACACCAGCGAGATCTTGTTTTTTCTGCGTATTACCAAGAATAAAATCTATAAATTGTACATTCTGTCAATTAAACTCTATTATTCATTTAACAGAATTGGTGATAACACAAACTTACTACAATAAACACCAATAACGCCAAGTATTTCATTTATTATGTCATGTAACAAAGTGTGTTCATTTTTTGAGCAAGATTAGCCATGTCTCATGAAGATTGAATTTTTATGATAAATTAGATCTTGTAAAAGCTATGCTGAGTCCAGGAGATAAATGAATAGGAGAGTACAAATACTGTTCATTGGAAATTTTTCGCTATATGAATCACTGCTCCCAAGTGCTACATATAGAGATGAAAAACATCAATACTTTGTGAATATCAAATGATCTTGGCCTGAAAACAAACATTACCATCAATGTGTCTAAATGAAGCATTATTTCAGGATCAGTGCTTACACCATTTCTAAAGCATGTGATAGCATTCATTAGATTACCTTACAAAAGATCAATGGCATTTCGGTTTAATTACTGTCTTTGTTAATTAATCTCCTTGTGTGCGGCTTAACTACGCTTAATGTTAATTGCTTATCAGTATCTCATCCATAAGAGTTTGAATCCTAGTTCAAGATTGAGTGAATGCAAATGAAAGGAACGTATTTTATACCATGCAGCTGCAATCCGTACTGATAATGTTGTTTAATCTCTCTTAATGTTTTTCAGATAATGACTCAGTTCTGGTCCTGATTTAATAATAGAAATTTAATATAGAAATTTCCCCTTGATTTTTACTTGTCTTAAAAAATAGCAAACGTCTGGGAGTTTCATCTGAGGTTGATTAGACTGTAGAACGATGCTTACAAATCAATTTCAACAGATGCCGTGTCAAAATAACAATTCTCTCAGTTCCATGCAATTGCTGCAATCCTAAGAGCTAAGTGTGTTGTGATCTAGACTATATACAAATCTGAAAATTCTAGTTCTTTGTAGTTTAGATATTAGTTTTCTAATAAAAACTATGGTTTTAACTCAAAATGCTACATTCTTTCAACCCATGGTGGGGTAACAACAGCCCAGCATTGGTGACCATAGATAGTTTTAGTGTCTGATGAATCTGTCTATTCAACACAAAGACTGGTTTTGTCCAGATTTGATTCAACCATTGGTTAAAAACTACCCTGTATCTTATTGGAGTGCATGCATAATGGATCCTATGCATTTCCAATAGTTTCCAATTCTTGTATGATTCACATGAACAACTACGCCCAGGCCTCTAGACTCATTCCAGATCACAGCAAAGGAAGATTCATTCAGACTCAAAACAAATCATTTTAATGATACTATAACTTCTGGCCCTAGTCGCCCCTAGTGTGAGACTGCAACAAAGAAAAACAACCACATTACCAAATGTGCTGGTGGCACCATATTAACACCCCCAGAAACAAAATGTTGAACCCCCAAAAATTTCAAAACTTGAGGTTCAGAAGAAAGTTACAATGGACACACTCACAATCATATTTTAAACTAGCTTGGAACACAAATATCATATCCTGAAGTCTGCACAATAGCACTCAATTCTCTCACATCTCTGAAGAAATGTGGGTTGTGGAACAAATAAATAAAATCATTTACCACGGCACCACAACCAATGAGACAATAATGACTTGTGGCATCATGTAAATGCTAGTCTGAAGGTCATGGGAAAAAGTTTTCAAAAATGAGCAGATCTACACTGACTGCTTTCATAATGACCATTTTAAATCTGAGAATCTAAACCAACGAAGCATGTAGAAGGCAGACTGACAGATCTCATGTTTTTCAGTCATCTTTTCACAGCATAAACTGATTGTTGTTGTGTTCTCATTTATAATATACAGTTTTCCTCCTTTCTGAAATCAATTTTCCTAGAATATACAAAATATAAAGATGTTAATAAAATGCATTCTTATATTTAATATTTGTCACCCTGGACAACAAAACCAGTATTATGGGTAAATTTTTTCGAAATTTAGATTTTTAAATTATCTGAAAGCTGAATAATTAAGCTTTCTATTGATGTATGAGTTGTTAGGGATAGGACAAGATATGGCGGAGATACAGACGTTTATAACTCTGGAATCTAAGGGTGCAAAAAAATCTAAACATTGAGAAAATCGCCTTTAAAGTTTTCCCTCACAGGTGCTGAAGCAGGCCATCCACTCTTTATATATTTAAGGTAGGAAATTTACAAAATATCTTCATGGAACATGATCTTTACTTAATATCCTAATGATTTTTGGCATAAAAGAAAAATCGCTAATTTTGACCCATACAATGTACTTTTACTAAAAATGTTCCCATGCTACTTAAAACTGGTTTTGTGAAATAGTGTCACATTAATGTGTATTTATTTCCTTTTAAAATTAAGTTGTCAAAAACAAAGCATTTTTATGATAAGGTCTATTAGCATTTTCTATTTTCCTGTCAGTATGGTGTAATTTGAAACTTCACAAATCTAATCAAAATGCATGCAAATGATATTGTGGGCAGAATAAATTGCCTTTCGTTCGAACTGGAATGTATTGTATTGCAAATTACATTCCCTCGGAATTTTGGTATCCAGACACATCGTTGCCTTATCATTTTTAAGCAAATTTATAGCTGAATTGCTTAGAATGTGAAATCTGTGCAGTCTCTGTGGCAGGCTACAGAAATGCAGAGTGGTCTCCCTCAACAGTACAGCTAATGGAAACAGAGTGGAAATGGATCACAATGAAAGCTGGGGTCAGATGAGGCGAACGATTCCTCAGGGGTGGAATCAAAATAAGGAGCCGCATGAAATCGAGACTCAGATTTCACTGCTGCACGATTCAATTGTGTGTACCACTCAGTTCTAATATAATATTCATAATTACGGTAACATGCTCAGAAACGATCACGTTTTTTCAGATGATATAATGTGAGTGCTTGTTACAAACTAAGATTTTAAAACTACAATGCACTTGGCATGAACTACATGGGATAGATCTCCTGCCAGGGCACCGAAATGCACTGTGTGGTCCAATACATGCACGTCTTACATTTTCTTTTAACATTTACATTTGAACCTTCCTTTGCACTAATATCTTCATTTTCGCAGTTGATGCAAAACCTAAGATTAACAAATATAAATTTTGGGGGCGGACATTTAATGTGTTAGTCTTCTGTACAGACTTTAGTATAAATATACTCTTTTTCTAAACTAATTCAACAGTGACAAACATTTTAAAATGATGTCACTCCTCTACTTGAGCTTCACACCATCCTTTCATTTCTCCTGAATCATACTCCGGGACTCACATCACTTCAGGGAGAAAGGGAATAAATGGTTATAATCTAGTTTTATGGAAAGCAAACCAAAGAAATTCACAATCAAAATCTGAGCCAGCAGAACAAAGAGCACAACTGCAACAATAAATATTTGGCATAACCTAACCATGGTATGCAGTCATGTAAACCTTGTTTAAATCAACTACTCGAGCACAGTGATACTCAAAACAGTAAGGGCTTTTTTCTATAACTAAACAAATCATTTTTTAGCATTACCCACAAAGCCAAACTTCCAGCATCCACATTTTGTGGGATAAAGAACCCCAAAAAACATATGGAAAATATGCAAAAGCCAAAGTTAAATGAAGGCCAACTGTTAGGGAAGTGAAGCATGTAGATTCCTGGTGTTTCCAATGTTCTACCCCTGCTGTGTTACATGGCCTCAACCCCTTTTGTGTAGGGTTAACCCGTTAAATCCCACCAAAGTGGATATTCAGTGGAGTGCCATCCACCCCAGGGGTATTGTGACTGCCCTTTGTAAAGAACAATAGACTTAAAGAGGATAAGATACCAATAGCACGTCCTAACTTCCTCTAACGCCGTCTCACTTTCTTTAACCCTGCTGGGCAAAGTGCCCACAATCATTGATCCCCCCTTCTTGTATACTCAGATTTGACGTCTGTTTGAACCTAAGTGAATTTATAGAAAAATGTCAAACCAAAATTATAGTCATTTAACAAATTAAAATAATAACTGCTTTTAGTCTGTGGATGAACCAAGGGAAAATATTTTGCCTTTTCCTGGTCTGAGCTAATGATTATAGTAAAAAATGAACGAAAATTAGAAAAGGAAAATGGCATATCTAATATATAATGGCAGAAAAACAAGTTTGATCGTAACAAATGCATGAAACAAGAGGAAGCTAAAATTAAGGGAAAACCTCAAAGCAACCACCCGACAAAACTCACCATAGAGTACAAATCCTGACAAATTAATATAAATCAGGTAACCGTTTTATGTATTAATATGATCGCAGATTTTTATTTTAATCGTAAATATTAAAACGATGAGTATCCAGAATCAAAATCCGTATAAAATTGAAGAGTTCTGTACTCCCAAATCTTCCTTATCATGAAATCACAGATTACAAAATACGTTCACTGCTCTGAATTATACGACAATTTTAGCATTCGCGTTTCATGGGTCACTGGTTAGCAAACACACTCTTGCTCTTGCCTCCCTCGAAGCAGGTGAACCGAGCGCAAGACTTTCCCACGATCCCTCAGTAAATCTCTCAGTGCTCTGCCTCTTTCCTGCTTCAACCATCTGTCTAGTTTTCAGGGGGCTTCTGGTGAAACAAGTGTCAGCTGTTGGGACGAATCCAGCATTCCCAAATAGATTTCAGCCAAATATTTGGCCAGCGTTACAAATGTTTGATAAAAAAAATTATGTAGAATTTCTATTGCTGAAAATGTGCCACCAAATAATGCGTCACGCTTTAGGTCTGTGTGTCTTTGTTCATCATTCTCTTTTTTTTTAAACAGCAAGGTTTTCTAAAAGACTGCAATTGAATTTTGCAAAAGTAAGCTTGAATTTCACCACAGTTCTTTAAAAAGCCGTTCAACATCTTTTATATTAATATCATAACAGGTGTTTAAAAAATGGTCAACTTAATAACTACATGGCAAATTTAAGTGACATAATTATACATTTAGGAACACAATCCAACACTGATAGCACCCTACCTGAACGAAAAGAACCAAACTAAATGAATAGGCAACAATATTTCTTTATCGCAAGCGAGCATCGTCGCGAAAATTCACAAAACAATAACTGTCACGTATCTGTGTTTGACCTTCACGCTCCTCTTTTTGTTTCCGAGAACAATGGACGCTTTTTTAAATAAAATAACCCCCGTCAAAGGAAATATAGGAAAATAGGAAATATAACGCTCGGATTTCGAAAAAAATGAAATAAATAATAACAGAGGCATGTTACGCAGTCATGTGACATAGAGTCGTCCTTCTATCCACCATTTATTCTCGCTCTTGTGAGCAGCCCACGCATCATTTGAGTATTAAAAGAAGCGCGTCTGGTGCCGTGGCTCTCCTCCCTTCTAAATGTGTGACATTGGCTGGCTGAGAGCATGAGAACGGAGCCTATTCAATAGCAGAATCCTCATACTTGGCTAGTAACCATGGAAGCAGATGCCTACTCCTCTGCCCTTCTTACCTCCCTGCTCTCTCATTGAAAAGAGGGCTCGCCTCGCTTTCTTCTTCCTGACCGAACTTGCTTGGCCCTCAAAGGGAGCGATTCAGCAGGTCACTGGTCTAGACTTGTTTGCACGGTCCACGGATCAGCCTTGAGGTAACCCTTGGTCCGCATGCGTAGCACCGCCGCAGTCTGCAGGGGGGGACATCGAAGATGTGAATTTGAAAAGGAGCTCCGTCCGATTTTGCCTTTGTGCCTTTTCCCCCATCGATCGGCTGAATATCGAACCCTTGTTCTGTGCATGTGTGAAACGGATAGCTTAGTAAGCATTTTTTCTAATCAAGCTTGCGTTGTGGGCCAACTCTCTCTCTCTCTCTCTCTCTCTCTCATACTTAGCCACCACTTTCACTCTGTCTTCAACCCTCTCTCTCTTTCTCACTATTTTCTTTCCTCAATTCTCTCTCTCTTTCCCTCACATTGTCTTTGCTTTCTCTCTCGCTCTTTTCTTCATTCTGCTTGTTTTGATCATCTGGGACATCGGGATAAGCATGTTGTGATATGTCAGATCAGTGCAATTTTTATCTGTTTTTGATCCAGTTGGGATTTCAGCAGCGTGGATTTTGCGTGCTGCATCAACGTCTGGCTTTTTTTACACTGACCAAAGAGGGACTTTTGTGATCATCAACTATCAAATGTGATGCTTTTATTAGCTATGTTTTAATTCCACTTGTGAATGATATCTGTGTGGCAATTGGAGCAATAGAAATAAAAACTAAGGCTACATATAACAAATTTAGGGCGCCTGTTTTATGAAATACTGATCTCTCATAAGGTGAGTTTAATTGTATTCTGATATCTTGAATTTTAACTGCATGCAGTTATTTTCATCAAAAAAACAGTAAATGTATTTTTTTCTGCTGTTTCATGTGTGCACTAAAACATTTATGTTGATATGGCTGGATTAAAGCTGTGTGTCTGAAAGCTTTATGGTGTGTTGTTATTATTGTAGGATTATAGGGATTGAGTATGCACAAAATGAAATGACATTTCCAGAGAGCTGTATTCACACTGATCTTTAGACATCATAGAATTTATGTGGGAAATTATGTACGCTTGATATGGGGACAGGAAAGGTTTTACACTTTCATGCATTCATCATTCTTAATTTAGAATCATTCTTCCATTGAAATGATTTACATTTTGAATTAATACTGCAAAACTATACAGTAGCCTAATATTAAAACCGTTTCAACTAAAAATCGTGTTTCCTTTATAAAAATTCTTGACAGCTATCACTTACAAAGAATAGTTGAATTCAACAAATAGTATAAATGTGATTAAAATATGATTCATATTTTTTATTGAATTGTGTTATACACAATTATCCAGTTATAATTTAGAATGAAAATGTAAAATGTTATTTCAACATAAGCACTTTAATCAAAAGGTCTAAATTGTGAAATTTCTGATATAATATATCGTCAGTGATATTATATTTTTGAAACAACTTATTTATTTACAAATATAATTTAGATAAGGGTTGTGTATATTAATTTGTTGGAATAATTCAGATAGAAAATGAACAGCTCATCGCTTAACTTTGGACCACAAAAAATGAATTAATATTTACAATAGAGAACATGAGCTCTGGTTTGAAATAGAGAATGTCCCAATCTGGGTGGTTTAAGAGGTGTGTCGTAGAGGAATTTGATTGGATGAAGCCCCTCACAATGTTCCACACACGCCATGTCAGTAGCTGGTGGTGAGGTCACAGAAAATGGAAGTTCAATTTGGAAATTATTGTCTAAATGTGCAATATTAAAAAATATATTCTTGTTTGTGTTTAAAAATATTAAAAAGATGAATTGGTAAATTATTTACAGTGTTCGGATCTTAAACTGTTGAAAGGCAAATTTTTATCACATGTTTTCATTATATAAACTCTATTATTTAATGTATGTATTATTTAATGTGTGTGATATTTACTCTATTATTTTCTTGTTTTTGCATAATATTTATACGATATACTATGAATTGTAGGAAAATTAATGTACATAAGCCTAATTCATAGGTGCTAGCTTTTATTTTTACAGTAAAGATAATATGCATGATAATATTGCATAATATTTATTAGAAAATAAGATTATAAAGCTAAAAGAAAAAATAACACTTTTACTTTTTAGTATTAATTGATGTGCCTTCTTAAAGCAATTTTATGAAATTGTCCAAACAGCATGAGATAAGACCTTCCAATTTGAAAAAATATTTCCTGTATATAAATGTATATATTTTATATGTATTTAAAATTATTTACAAATGTTTTTAACTTTGTAAATGCAGATGACGATAACTGATCAATTTCCCCCTAACAGACATTAAGACCCAGTCGATGATGTTTAACATGCAGTAATGTTACAGTATGTGTGGTGTGCGTTAAACAGCCACATTCCAAATTGTAATTTGTGATGCACGTCTTGTGTTTTGACTTTGAGACAGCAGCTCAATATGTTCCCCTGCTTGCTCGAACGTGAGACTCGCAATGTAGACAATGAAGCCAAGACCAGCTGTGAGTTTCTCTTCAGCTCACTCTAATGCATTATTTATAGTCACATCAGTAGATTAGGTTAAAAGCTTGACCCTGCTGCATGACATTGTCTCGGGACCATTGGCGTCCTGGTCACCGCAAACAAATGATAACCTGCTCTATCTGCCTCCAAATCGTCTGCCTTGCTGCCCTTATAATGCATTACAATAGAGGTGTTATTTTAGACTGCCTCTTTATTTGCTATTGTTCAGGCATACACACAGAATTTGTTTTTGTTATTTTGGATACTTATGTAACAATATAATTCAGATACTCAATGTAAAAAATAAACAAGACATTTACACATGGCTCGATACGTCAGTTTTTCATGGTTTTACGTCAAATGGCATTCTTAAAAAAATCAAACGGACACAAAATTCACGTAAGACATCCCCGACTGCATTACCCAGGCTAACAAAACACTATTATCTGTTTAATTGCCTGAAAACTGTTAAATAGCCTCTATTTACATGACAAGATGAAGCTTGTTGTGAAGTGTGGCACAAATGAGTCATCACACAAAAGATGCTGATGGACACAACCGCGCCCCCCCTAAACGCAGGACACTTGCTCGTGAATGACAAACACGCACACCTAATTGGTTTTTAAACAGGTTGACACTGATTTAGAAAGAAACTCAGCACTTAAAAATACAGATAGGCTTCACTGAACAGGTGTTTAGTAAAAAAAAATATATATATATAATGCATACAGTGCTGTGTGGTCCAAAAGGCTGAGACTGTCAGTAAAAAAACATTTTGTGCTACATTTTGTTTTAATGAATTATAAATCTTCCATTACAAATCAGCACAACAACTTTTTCTTGTGAAAATGTGAATTGAATTTTATCATTTTTGTGCAAATCAAAGATCCATGATTTTCCTGTATGATTTGAGGTTGTTCCAAAGACCATTTTATATGCTTCAATAGAGGCTAGCAAACCTTAACCTTTGGTACAAATGAGTTTTAACACACTTAATATCGCAGAATATCAAAACGTACTGTGCAGAATATTAAATATGGCTTCCTCATTTTTGACATTTTTAAATCTTAAAACTGTATTCTATTTCCAGGTATAAATGTGATTTTCAGACTTTGAGACCCATCTGTATGATTATTGATCTTGGATGGATATGAAAAAGAGTGAGAGTCTGAGCAGAGGAGCGATGACCTGAAGGCACGATGACTGGGAGAAAAGCTTGATATCACACTGGGAGAAAGACGAGAGAGAGTGAGAGAGAGAGATGGGGTTCCTTCTGTCTTCTCCCTCTCTCTCTTTCTCATTCTCCTGCTGCCATTGTGTGCCCAGGAATGTGCTTGCTTTTCATTTCTCTCTTTGTGTCTGCCTCACAGGCTTTAGCAGGCAGTGTCTTATGCCACAGCGGGGTCAGAGAAAACACAGAGACACATTCATGGCCACATCAAGTTTATGTGAGAATCTGGTCCTTCCTTGACCCTAATTTCCATATGAATTGTTAATAAAATAGCAGTCCGCTGAGGGGGGATCAGTCTAACAGGGGAAGTCAAGCAAAGCAACCTTGGTTTTAAAATGGCCCCGTCGCTTATGTTGCCTAGGTGCTGAAGCGCTGAAGTCATTATTGTTGGCGATGTTTACTTTAACTGTGAACAAATTGAGAGCATATAAAGTATTTAGAGGCTTTAGGGACGAATAAATCATGACAAATGCATTTTAAAATTTAGCAAAATGTAAAATTTTGGTACAGAATCTAGTAAGCAATACTCTTTCACATATGCATGAAGTGTATCAAAATGGCAACCAGTATAATTGACTAAAAGGAAAAAAGATCAACGTGTTCAGTTTTTGGACTTTAAGATCACTCAAGCCAATCACAGTTTGGGATTCTGGACATGGAGCAGGATACAGCTTGAGGGGCTGGCCAGCAGATTGACTTTTCTTTGGGTACAACACACGTGTCCAGTGACCCTGCCACACTTTCCCATGCCCCCGAATCCCCATCAATTCTAACAGGCATCCCCCATCCTACATCCTAGACAGATCAGATTTGACAACGGTAATGTTTAAGACTTCCCTCTGTGATGTCGTAGAGGTGTGCTTTAAAATTACAAGACAACATGGATGGAAAAATTATTAGAAAATGGGAAAATAAATGATGATTGGACAAAATAGAGGTCACTGAATCACCCGTCTATCTTTTAACACATCTTCATTCTTTTAATGTTTCAGAATATTTTATTATAACATTTGATAAAAGTATATCGAATTATTAATTCATATAAAAGATTAATGCAAATAATATACATATAAAATATTTATATTTTTTCACTAATAATATTTAATTATTAATTTCAATACTAAAAAGAACAATATTTAATTACATTCTTAAATACTAAAAATTTGCACATTTAAATAGTTCAAATAGTAAAATCTATTTTAAATAAGCAGTTAGACTTCTTAAACATTTAAAACAATTAATCATGATGATTAATATAACCATCCAAATAATTTACTTTTATTATAAATGTAAAATGTTTTTTTTATAGATTTACAAATTGTTGCTAACAATTTATCTCTAAACTTCAGATAACAAATGATAAAAAAGCATTCCTTCTGACATGTCATGATATATCTCAATCTCAAATCACTTAATCTCTCTCATAATAATTCATATTATCATGTTCTATCTGAAGAGCTTTTTTTCTTCTCAGTCCTGCTTTGTGGCTTTACACATCTGTTATTCATACAGAGATTTTCTTCTGATGAAGTTGTCTCTCTTGGACATGGATGTCCTCACTCTTCAGAATTTTTGGACTTGTGGACAGATCTCGCTGTGAAGCGAGAGTATTTCTGCCAGCTTGACACATACAGAAGAGGAGCATGACATCAGGGCTTTGTCATTTGGAAGATCTTTTCAAGGATTACAGTGGGGAATAAGCCCTTGCCTAGGGAAGGCTTATTTAACTGAAACTCTAGCTGTTTTCACTGCCATTTTTCTCTAAGTTCTGTAAATGTGTTGCTTAGGGGAGCATAGTTGGCATTACATGTACCTCCTGATTCATTATTGCGACATTTAAGGCATGGGCACTAATTTTGAATACAAAAGAAGCTGTGTGACCACATGACAATATCACATGACAACCCCACCCAAAGACTACACTGACAGAAGTCAGAAAATAACGTGATTTATTTAATTTGAAGGTCTTAAATGTTTTGTGAAAATCTGTTTCAAAATATTGTTATTTTTAATATCTTGGTATGAATTGTGACTTGAAAGTTATTGCCTGTTCAATGAAACACAATTTACACTTGATTTAAAAACAGTGAACTGTCTGATGTTCATAAGCTTTTGTCCAAAAGTCTAAATAATAGCTAATGACTATGTATTAATCCATACAAGTAAAATATTAAAACACACAACAGACACATTTTAATAGCAATCTTCAAAGCAATGCTTTAATTATAGTATTACCTATGATTTTGTCTGAACAGTTGCATTTAAATTAATTTAACCTTTGTGTTTTATAATGTAAAAACTAATTAGATTTTTCTGAGATTAAATGAAAACCAGTTATTTTCCTCGAATATTTACAGTGAAGCAGCTTGTTTTTAATGTTGAAAGAAGTGTTTATTTTTGTAAGCAGAAAATCGCACATCGAATAATAGTTAACTATTTTAAAAGGTTGTTTTCCTTTAATAAAAAATATTTTGGCATGACTACTTGTTATTTCTGTGTTCGACTGTACATCCTACAATCTCTTACAGAAACAAAACAGAACATTTCCTGGGAATATCGGTGAGCCACATAGTGCTTCTTTTGTTTTGTCATTTCCCTCAAACAAGGGTTCTGTGGCATTGGAAAAATATTTTGGAAATGTTTTGCTTTCTTTTATCGAGCACAGGTGTTGAGATTAGAACGTGTTCTGACAATGCTGCCATATCACAAGTCAGAGTTGAATTTCGTTGGGATATCAGCCAGCAGGATGTGCATAAAATAATTGTTACAGATTTGATCTTACTCAGATCTTTAAATATTTATGGACTGTTGAAACCTGTTTTTCTATACCATGCAATGAATAACAGATTACCAATGTAGGGGCTTTTTAAAATAAGGAAAAGTCTCTTGTTTCTTAAAGCCATCAGTGCTTCTTTATGGAGATTTCCTCTACACATTAATCTACAACCCAAGTGGAAATGAGAGTAAATGGCCGTGCCGATATGTTTATAAAGTAATGTAACAAACTATTAAATAAACAAAAATTCACTTAAGAATTCATCACAGTTTAAAATATCCGAAAGTGCCTTATTTATTGCATTTGCTGGAATGCCTTCAAGGTCCACAATCAAACAATTGAACAAAACGGTTTGATTCTGTCTCCATTCCCTGTGAACTCCAATTCCAGTCACCCTGATCAACACTTGACTTACTACCTCAGACCAAGAACCTCAAAAGGATCTAACTGGGCCATCTTCCATTCTCAATAAACCTAAATCTGCATTCTCAGTAGTGTTATTTTAGTGAAACCTCCAAAGAACAACCTAACTCAATATTAACCCGATTTGATACAATTATTTCAGGAGTTCCAATCAAGCATAAGTTTAAATATCATTTTACAGACAACTTATGAAATGATTGCACTGGCTGACCAGGAAATTGGATGTCTAGGTAGATTTCACAATTATGTATTATAAATTGCTCGGTAAAACCATGCAGCCAATCCAGGAAAACATTGAGAGCTACAGTATGCACAGAAAGTGCTAAAAGTGATAGTTCTCCCCAAACTGAAAATTCTGTCATCATTTACTCACCGTCATGTCATTTCATACCTGTATAAATTATTAGAAAGATATTTGGAAGAATGTGAATTCTGTGACATCATTGACTGCTATAGTAGTGAGAATTAAATGGTGGTCAAAGGTGCCCCAAAAATGATTTTGTTCCCAAATTTATCAAAATATCTCACTTTGTGTCCAACGGAACAAGAAAATATAAAATATTTGTTCCTACTATGGTAGTGGATGATGTCACAGAACTGAAAATTGCTAACATTTTGTCAAATATCTTTGTGTTTAACAGAACAAAGAAACTGATACAGGTTTGAAACAAGCTGAGGGTGAGTAAATGATGACAGAATTTTTGGGTGAACTTTTCCTTTAAAAGTGTCAAAGCTTTACTGTCGGGTTAGAGACATTGAACAAGGTACTGCTCAGAAACTCTTCCATACAAGATAATCAGTCAGCGTGCATTCACTTGTTTTATAAAACCGTATTAATTCAACACCTATAGGAACCTATCAAAACGCTTTCAACAAATGAAATCAATATTGTTATTCAACTATACTCACTTATTGTAACAACAACAACAGTGAGATACACTGTAACACAATAAGGAACCAGGAAATGTTGAAAATAACTTGAACCTTCTGTTTTCACTTCATGCAAAAAGACTGAAATTCCTAACAGGGCCATGAACTTGTCTGGAATTTAAGCACAAAGCTCCCTTTTCACCTTAATGTCAGCCTCAGCTGATAAGGCACACAGATATTGTTTGAATAGTCAATGCAAGCACTGAGAATTCCCATTATTAGGGGAAAAAATCCCTGTAAAATTGCCAACATGCATATATTGACACACGGACCCTTAACTCTCCCTAAATCGAGTACAGAAGCAAGTATACACTTACCATATAACTCGTGAGCAACATGAAAGAGAGTTAAGCATCCTCAGTCTATTCCATTTAAGCTTTTCAAATAACTGCTGTCTAGACCTCGCAGAAACTTGGAACTGCAGAAGTGAAACGACCTTCCCCCTTCCTGCGAGCGATCTGTTACCCCCCAGCCGGCACCCCCCTACCTCATCCATGAGTGGAATCGCTTTAAGTGCCTGTCAGGCAGAAAACCGGCTTCGGCATTGTGCAGCTGTAATGTTTCTCCCGGTCCGTCCTCCAATGGGGTGGGCCTTTTCCTCACCACATGACTCTAAGAAAGGCTGAAAGCGAAAAGCAGGGAAAGATAGCACAGAAGTGCGGAGAGTACAATCCTGTCCGCGGGGCCATGTACAGAGGAGCAGGTTTGAGTTTACAGTGCTTTTCCGACATACTTTATGGTGCGCTGAGCAAAGGTGGGAGGGGGAGGAGGCGAGGGAGGAAACTGCGCATAATCCTTTCCCCGCAGAAACTTCCTCTTGCTCAGAAGAGCCGCTGGCTCTCGTCGAAGCAATGGAATGCAAAGGCCATGCTTCAAGAGGCCCAGTCATACAAACCCCTAAGTCACTTTTCTATGACCTCGGGCTTAACATTAACACGTGTGTGTTTGTGTGTGAGTGTGTGTTATGACAAGGCTGAGATTGAATATACAACATGTTTAGCTTTTTCTGATTTGATGGGGGAAAACGGAGAAAGTGGAGTTCAGAAAGATGGATAAAGTCATATTTTTTGTTGTACTGTGAAATTATTCATAGTCCATTATTTTAAGAAATATAATATGTCATCAAAATCATATTTATTCAAACAATTTACAGTTTATTTCTTACTGAACATCCTCTTTTGGAAACAAACATTGCTAAAGTCACATGATGTGCAAACGGCTTTTCCACAATTAAAGGGATAGTTCATCCAAAAATAAATATCTGTCATCATTTACTTTACCCACTGTCTGACTTTCTTTCTTCTGCAGAACACAAAAGAAGATATTTTAAAGAATGTTGGCAACCAAACGACAGCGGTACCCATTCACAGACAGAAAGCCAACAGAAGTCAATGGGTATCACCATTGTTTGGTTACCAACATCCTTCAAAATATATTTTGTGTTCCCCACATGAAATAAGGCATAGAGGTTTGAAAAAGAAATACAAATATGATGGTGAGATGACATGTTTTGATTCCAAGTGTCAGTTGCTCTCTTTCTGCCGAGTTCTGCATCATTCTGTATGGACCTGAATGTAACCTAAGAAGCTTACATAGAAGTACACAATGTAACAGTAAAGCATGCTAACAATTCCTCCACCATTGTATCTTCGCAAGTGTGCACTAGGATCGGATGATATCGGTCATGTTACTAAATGATGTAAACCTGGAGTTTTTCCAGAGATTGACTCATATCACATGTCTCCTCTCCACTCCTTATTCAGCCGTTCTAGATGTCAAATCAAACAAGGGTCATTTTCCATGAACAACTGTATCAGCGAAAATAAGTTACCAGGCCTGAAGGCGGGTTGCGAACTCAGGCAAACTTTTCCATCTGCTTCCACACTCCCTCGATGGACAGAACATCAGTGTTTGACCATAAACGAGAACTTCATACTCATATGATCAGGAAACGCTTCCTCCGACCTCTGCCTCATTCAGACCGTCTCAAGGCGATCACATGAGTATTGTCTCTCACAAAAATAACAGAAGCACGACACACTTTCACTTACAGCACCAGATATGCACAAGTGGGTTGTAGAGCACAAGCGAGCGCTCGCATCTGTTCTAGACCACACACTCGCTCTGGTGCCTCTCAGCACTTAAATTAGAATGCACCTTGTCTTTGCCGTGCCCTTTTCGAGAATTATTCGAAGACTAATCAGACCCCCGGGATCTGGACCACAGTGCCGAGGGCCTAGAATAGGGTCTATTAGACGACCATTTGGACTCGAGCCAGCGCGTCATAAATGACAAGTGGAGTGCTTGCTCCACCCGTGAGGCCCTTATGAAAAAAGTAGTTTGTCAGTGTAACCACACAGAATATTTTTGTGTGCTGTATTTTTCCTACTTCAGGTCTTTTTTAAATCTTGTTTTTGAAAAGTACAACATTACAGAGTTAGCAGACCTGTTAACAGTTCATAAACACCTTATTTGCTCAGCTGTGCTCTAATACGAGGCTTCAACAAACATTATATAAACAATATTCTGGAATAAACTTTCGTTTTATTCCACGAGCTAGAAGGTTTACACCTTAGCACACGTTTTACAGGGTTTTATAATTGTCCCAGCTTATGTTTCATCACCCTTGAGATGTTTATAAGGAGGGTGAGATGCAGACATATAAATCTTGAAGTGCTCTACCATCATAATGACACCTAAATCTTTCATGTACTGTAATTCTAGAGGAACCAGTGATGAATTTTCATATACCAGGTGCACATGGAAAGCAAACATCACTTCTGCACGCATTTGGTGCAGGGATTAACCATTACAACACACTGACTCTTTGAGGACTGTACACCAGTTTGTAAGCCGTCGGCTTTTTTATCCATTTCCCTGATGGCTCGATTCCATTTACATTTGCTGTAGTATTGTGTCAGGATAATATTTCACAAAGTTCAGTTCGCATCATACGGTATGCATGGAGCGTTTGCTAGACCACTGCAAAATTGCACACGTTGGCATATGTGTAAGCAGAATTACAGTAAAAAGGTGCTTTTTTTAGTTTCTTATTTTTCGTCAAGTTTCTGTTCAGAGGGAAAATAAAGTTTTTTTTGTGTGTGCTTTTAATAATGTAAAAAGGCCAATAACAGCACTTCTTGCATGATTAAAAACTTTAAAGATCATGCGTTAATCTTAAAATTAATACATTTAGTAAAATACTGTATGTGAAACAAACATTGTCACTATACTTGATATTGTACAGTGCTAATATATGTATGTTTACAGTGATGTTTTTACATCAAGCCATAGTCACACATTTTCTGCTTGGTTGAGCTCAAGTAGGATTACAACGTGACATTTCAAAAGGTCGAATTAGTGCTTTCGTCTGATAGAAATCGAACTTTTAAAGTGCATGTAAACACACTTATCGTCAAAGAACATTGTGCCATGGAGACACATTCAGACTGAACAATAAGGACAACTGAAAAGCATTATTAACTCTTGAGTGTAATAAATCTGTCATGTTATTCAAACGAGCGCATTATCCTTCCATACAAAGACTATAAACCAAACAAAGGTAGTCAGGGCCACACTTTTATGAGCATCTCAACAATAACATCCCATCGGCTTGCAGACCAATCATACCGGCGAGGCAATCAAACTGACTGAATGTCGTGATGGTAAACAGCCTGTCTGTGTGAGAGAATGAAGTGTGGGTTAATTGCCACGTCTCCATGGAGGTGCGGTTTTTCAGATAAAGTGTCCCGCCAGAATGTTCCTGGAACCTTGTGCTGCGGTGACCCCTCAGAGTGAACCTTATGATAGGAAGAGATTTTACAGGGTGGCTCATATTTGCAAAAACATAAACATCCTGCCATTTAAAAAAGGTAAACAAGTGACCCTGGACCACATAACCAGTCAAAAGTAGCACAGGAAGTTTTTTAGCACTAACCCACTGACATTAAAGTGATCACCAATTTTTTTTATTCTGTCATCATTTTCTCACTCCCTTGTCATTTCAAACCTTTATGGCTTTCTTTCTTCGGCAAAACCGAACAACAGCAATACTCATTGATGTTAATGGGTTTTGTGTGAATGGGTATTTTTGAATATTCTTCATAATATCTTCTTTCGTGTTCTACAGAAGAAAGTCATACAGGTTTGAAAATAATTATAAATATTAAGTTTATATCGTTTATTTATCCCCAATTCTTAGTTTATAAGCAGATGATGAAATATTAACTACATCATTGCTAATGTGAAATCTATGAAACTCAAGACATTATCTTGCAATTACAGAATGTCTAGACATTGGAACAATAAAAGATTATGAGCTGATTTAACCGTTATGGTTTTTGGAAGCAATCTTGTTTAACCAAGATGTTCTGTCTGCGGTGTCCTTGACCATCAAAAGAAAACAACCTTACAATGAGAAAAGGAAAACCCCTGTTTTTCCACTTGCCGTTGACTTTGTCTACCAAATCTGGGATTTCCCATATTAATCGACACTTTGAAACCTTATATTAATATGAAATGAAAAACACTGCAAAAAATCTAAATACAATCTAACCTGTCCAAAACGCTTGCGATCAAATGGGAATGATTAAATCCTTCGAGCCAAACTATTGTAGTTCCTTCATTCTTTTTTTTTGGTTGAAAGATCAAAGGGAGGGGTTTTAGCATTCCTTTGAATAAGCTTTTAGCTTAACAACACAAGGCAATTTAGATCTTTCCCCAGCCAAGACAAAGGCTTCCCTGGATCTGCCAGCTGATATTCTAGGGCCTATTGTTGGCCTTGAACCTGATAAATTTGACAGGGCCCAAGAGAATGGACATTGTGATTTCACAAAGCTCTCCCTCAATAACCGCCGGGCTAATCTCCTCGCCTGATACCGTATTAATAACCTTTTAATTAAAACAGAAAGCGACATTGAACAAGGACTAAGCTGCACCATGCTGGGAAGTAGAACTACAATCAATACTTATACTGGCCGTAGCCCGACTAGACGAAAAGCTGGTGAAGAAAAAGAGGCCTCTGTAAAGTGAACAATGCAGTGAAGGACGAAACTATTTGCTTATCAAAAGATCGAATGAGATCAAAGGAAAGAATCAATGGCTGAAACTCATTTACTTCTTAAGGTTTTTATAATGTCTTAAGCAGGGAAATTACATGCAAATGTCAACCTTAAAATGAAGAAAAAATCTGGTTTTGCCAAGGTTTTCTCCATGACAGTTTTGGTGGTTAAAAACCCATATTAAGTCTCTCACAAAGTTTTTATATGTGCCTATAAATGTGACAAGTGTATTTTAAACTTAAATACTACAAAGTTTGTTATCTCTCAAATATGTGCGTTCTTTTTTGTCACATCCATAATGCATACAATTTTCTCTTTAAATTCAAAACTCATGCAGGGGTTGATATTTTTCTGATTCCTAGAATGATTCATCAGGGATTTAGTGGTAAAGTGAAAGTTGTCACTTTAGTTTTCCCTAAAAACATGATAAAATTAGATCTAGATTTGCATTTGTGTTTTTGATATTACCGTCATTTGTCTGTTATTCTAAAAAAGGTTTATCTTCATAATTAGTTTTTTTAAATGGTATGTGAAATTACTTTTTGTCTGACAACCAAGCGGCAAGCCCTCCCAATTTAAACCCCTTCCCTCCATTCAATAAAGTCACAGCCAATCCAATATTTTTATATAAAACCTTTATGAATTACTGTTTTTTTTAGGTTTGGAATGACTTGAGGGCGAGTAAATTGAGTAAATCATGATAGAATTTTCATTTTTGGGTGGACTATCCCTTGTATGGTACATTTCTCAAGTAAAATGTGTCGCAAACGCCGTTGAACGGTGAGATTTCAAATGCCACAAAAAGGAAAAGCAGATGAGTGAAAAGGAAAACCGCATAATTTATGACCAGGAAATGTGGAAACCCTGATAAAGATCTGGTTTAGTCTGAGTCTGTAAAACCAGGTGAAAACCTCCTAGTCTGTCCTTAGCCAGTGCATGGCACGCTGAGGTCATGACCCGGTCATGAATCGCTTCAATCAGCTCCTTGCTGCGACAGGAGGGAGGAGAGCCGTGAGCGCTTTTGATCTCGGTTGGGTAGTCAAGCAGCATGGGTAAAAGATCCTTCTGCTACTCCTTCAGGTCAGGCTCTGTGGGAGCAGGGCCGAGGGCAGGTCAAGAGCACTGTGCTATTTTTCTTCCTCACCGAGTCCCCGCACCCTTCTCCGACCTTGTGGAGCTCCCAGAGCTCGGAGCGTTATCTTCCTCGTGTTGGGTTGGAACAGGGGTCGGCAACCTTTGCGATCAAAAGAGCCATTTTGGGCCCTCCCGCACCAAATAAAATTTGTCTGGAGCAGCAAAATATATGTCACCTTTAAATTACTATAATATTGGTTATTATTCATGTAAGGTAGTAGTTACCAGTTGCACCTCTAGGTGACAATATAGTCCGATTTTTATTGTATTTAGATGTTAGAAATGTATATATTTTTTTGTCCCTGGCAAGAAGTGTGAGTGTTGCAATAGGAGAGTAGCGTCGCTGTGTTGCACGCGCTGCTCTTTTTTCTGTGAACTTTTGTTTTCGCAGAGTTTGAGAAACAGCCACAAGAGACCGCATACGGACATCATGCGTAAACATGAGAAGCACGCTTGCCAGACAGGATTTAACCTATGCCGGCTAAAGACTTACCAATTACAACGTTTTCTCACTATTCCATTTCTAACACACGCAAACAGTGTTTGGCCCTGTCTCACATCTGTCGAAGCAGAAATGTGACCGCTGTACTGTTTTTTTCTGTCATCTCCGGTCGGCCTCATATGTATATTGCATGCACATATTTTGTCTATTCGAATGAAATATCTGAAAAAAGTTATACATTAACCAAGCCAGGTAATAATGTGTATGCTTTTACAGATATTTCTTTCAGAAATAAGGACAGAACTGGTTTAAAGTGGACAAAATAGACGGATTACAGAAGCAGGAGTAAACGGGTATGTGGCTCATTCGTCCACTTAGGCTCCGATCGACGAAAATGCATCTCAATACCAGGCATAAACAAGGCCTTCAAAAGACTGCAGCAGTGGGGCAGAAGAGCCACATGCTCCTCGAGAGCCACGGGTGGCCGACCCCTGGGTTAGAAGAATGGCCTGCCGCGATATTGGCAGTTGTCCATCAATGGGTGTTTTTAAGGCATAGTTCACCCAAAAAAAGTTAAGTGCTGTCCTGGACTAACCTCTAATACGAACATGGAGAATGAAACATGGGCAGGGCTATTTCACTTGGACTCGAAGCGTTGATTAAATGTCAGGCGTACATATCAGTGCTTATATTGGACAACCCAATTGGACACACCCCTGAGTGCGGGATAAGTCATTGATATTCGTGTTTTGTTTCCCATAAAAAAAATCTGGTTGATTTTAAATGAGTTTATCTGCTCTTATGAGAACACTAGCATACAGATAGCATGAAAGCTAGACATAAAAGCCCCAAACCAATGTTGAATTCATGACACATTACTGGCACAGCTCCCGTTTATCGATACGCCAGTACAATTCACAAGCTAACGTCATTGTAATCCAATACAAAAACATGCTTAAAAACGCATGTCGTGCTAAAATCTGTGTGTGGTCTTCAGCACCGAATCGTACTCTTCCATTCACAGTGTCTCTTGACAGTAGAGGCTTTTTAGCTCTGGATATCATCAAGCATTAAGTGGCTGAGAGTAATGGGATACGTTCTGGGCAAGGCAGCACATCATGATAGGTGAAATGAGGACAATGAGCATCGTTTCTTTGCACTGCGTTTACATTTACACCACACCTGTTTCCTCCACACACACACTCTGAATATCACAGCTCAACCTTTGAAGAGTTTAGGGAGGACATTCTGCCAATTTCTGATGGAGAGGAAGTCCAATATAAGCACATATGCTGCGAATCCAAATGAAACAAATGTACACACGTACCATTTACTTCGTTCAAATGCTCTGTGGCCTGTTTTATAATGCACATCCAAAACAAAGAATCTGCATCATTTACATTTACTGTAATGCTTGTTTTCTTAGGATGTGTTAATTTGGCTTCTTGATTAGGTGAGTATGATTCATTTTGAATGTTTCATGCCGTAATAACTTAGTCTTAGTTAGTTCTGCACTGCAAGATGGAGAAGCCAAAAATTGCAATTAAATTGTAAACACAGACAGCAGAGATCGTGTAAGAACACTGAGGATTTTGCTGCCACCTGGTATCTGAATATCAATCATGTTAAACCAAGTGAAAATCCTCTAATTCAATAATATTAGGCACAATTTTAGAATATTGAGCAAGATTAAGCAGTTTATACATACTGTGTCTAATATATTGTTTCATTAAATGGTGTCTCATGTGATGAAACTGATATTACTGGAAACACAAGAGACTTACATGGAAATCTCGAAATCCATCAGAGGTCACCGTTGCTCTGCTGTGTACTAATAAAAGGAAGCACATGATTTTTACGAATCAAATAAAAAACAAAAAGTTAAGTCCTTTCACCTCCAAGAAAACTTCAATGTCACATCTAAATTAAAGTATAAATAAATCAAGACGTGTTGAAGTCTTCAGAAGAAGAGTGCTTTAAACCACTTATGAGAAACAGTAGACTTCGGGGAACTTCTTTATATTTACACTATGTCTCACTTTCCATTCCTCTGTACAATCTTTGTATCACATACTTTGTATTACAACACTTTTGACGTCACTGTTGTATTCCTTATTAGTAAGTTCTTTTGGTATAAGATTCAGCAAAATCATCAGTATCAAATGTTCAACTTATGGAATGGAAGAAAAAGACTTAAACCATGTACGACAAATAAAGTATTACAAAATATAAAACTGCTTTTATTAAGACCACAAGTTTAGTATTTTTTATGATTTAACTCACCATTTATATATTTTAGCATTTAACTCCATTTATAAGTTTGATTTGATCAAAAACATAACCATTATAGCTAAAAATAATGGAATTATTAGACCTGTAAACAAGCACGTGGGGAACTAAACAGGAATGAATCTTAATTGAAGCTTCTAAGTTTAATTTAGCCTTGTGATCGAGTATCATTATCCAATATCCTATTTTACCTAAATGTAATCAAAACATAAATGATCATCCGCTTGACATGGAAACATGGCAAGGAGCCTGCTGACCATAACATACTGCGTATCATGTGATAAGGAAGGTCAACTATGTATTATGTCAGACAGAATAAAAAACAAGTTATAATTTGAGTTTGTCTGCCATCATGCCAGTAACATAAAACTGAACAATACAACTTGTATTGGAATCATTTTGACAGACAAATTTAGAATTAGTGTAATTTCTATACTCTCACTGCCAAATAAGTGCTCAACCCATTACACTTTCCATGCACTTGAGTCTCCAGAATGACCTCATTGTCCTGTCTTTGAGCACTGCTTCACTGATGAACCCAGTCTATCCGCCAGGAGGAAGGGGCTGAGGTGACAATACTGGAAACAGCAAATAATTATGAGTGTAATTTGCGTTCAATAAAATGTACAGACTAGAGTCAAAAATGAAAATATAAAGACTTAGTAACCTGTAGTTTTCAGATAACTGTATACGTGATTTTTGAAATATATATCACAAATAAAAAGTACAAGTAAACAAAAATAAAAAGAGATGCATGTATTATGTAGCATTTTGTTGTAAACCGATGGACTAACCTGTGGGTTGCCACTCAAGTTTGGGTCAGGGATGTCTAACATCGTGATACTGAAGTCTGTAGAGAAACGTGTGTGCTGGAGGATCGCGGCCATCTCTGCACCCACCTCCACAGGAACATTTGTCTGCACAAAACAAAAATCACAGGAACTATCCACTTATAGTTCACACTAAAGGGGTCACACATCGGACGAGGAACCGGGCGCAGCCCTGTAGTGTAGTGCTATTGTTTGTTAAAATGAACATATTGTGTATATGACTACACTGCACTGTAACTGTATATCTGCATCTACTCATGTATTGCACCGTACCTTTAATAACCACATTAACTCATCTACTGCACTGTAACTTTAATAGCTAATGTCTGTAACTAATGCACACTCAAGTCACTTGCACTATTGTATAGTCTATATTGTTATCTGTTCATAACCTCCTGTACATTAATGTTCACAGTATATAGCCTTCTGTATATATTGTTCATAGTACATACCGATTGTCATATTTTCATATTACATGCCCATTGTAAAGTATTTTCCTAATATTGTATTCTGTATTTATTCACACTGTATATCTGCACTTGCTAATTGCACTTCTGGTTAGACCTAAACTACATTTCGTTACACTGTACTTGTATATGTGTAATGACAATAAAGTTGAATCTAATCTAATCTACACACTGGCGCACACATTCCTCGCCTGTCGGCGGCGATATGCTAAAACTAAGGACGCTGTTCTGAGTCCTGCAGCGACACGCCACGCTTAATTTAACATTATATTAGATGTTCTTTGACTGGAATCATCTTTAACACACTGACTTCACCATAAACTGCAAGATGTATTTATCTGTTTGGACATAACAGAAAAACAGCACATTAATACAGGAAACCTCTCGATTCAACCACATTAATAGCAGAGTTGTCAGAGACGCAGCGCAGCTCAGCGCTTCCGGTGTGTGTCCCCCTTAAGACTCTGGAAAGTGATGCCCAGCAACAAGCACAAAAAAACACTAAAAGATAAACCTCTAGAGAGGCATATATTGTTTAGCTTTTTTCTGCAGTACCTTGAAAGAATGAGATGCATCAAACTCAAAACAGTCCACACAGTCAGGCACTGTGCCTTTATATGTGACGAGTGCTTTGGTTGTGAGGGAATTTTGAGGCAATTTAAAGATCCGGTAAGTTCCAGACGAATACTTAACATCACCTAAAGTCAAAACAGAAATGTTTGAATGTTGCATCTGCCGGCACCAAAATAACTTAAATCAAAGAAGTCTTTAAGGGAGAAACAAATAGGTTACCAGTCTTTTGTTGAAGTTCTGGGTTTTGAACCACAATGTGACTACCTGCGACCAGGTGAGGAGTGCTAAAACCTGTCTCTTTCATCAGAGTGATGAGGTCCTGCCAGTAGAGGGCGCCAGCCATTCCTTCACCTGATATAATACAGCAAAAGCATTGGTATACAACTTCATAAAGTATCCCTAGGGACACACATACTGCATGCTTGCTTGAACGTGAAAATAAAACAAATATTTATCACAACATTAGACAAGATGAAAAAGATTAAGAAAGATAAAAAGAAAGAAATCTACGCTTACCCCACAGAACTGGATCTTCCTTGAAAGAATCTGGAGTGACTTTGCTTGCGTACATATCACTGTAATACAACTCTCCACCCTCCTGTGAGATGCATCCATGAAATGCATGATATTCTTAGCATACAATACAACAAAATATGGCATAAATTTTATCAGTAGCCATGTGGTAAAAATAACTCACCTTAAGAACTTTGTACGCTTCTTTAATCACAGTTCTCTTATCTGGGCACAGACATATTACGCAATTTGACCTGAAAAACAATAAAACGTAGGCACTTTTACGTCACCAGGTTTCATGAGAAACCTGCAAAATGTAATGAATACAAATGTTATACATGTGGTTACAGACAATAAATTAGCATTATTGCATACACAATGACATCCAAAGAGTTCCTCTTTATCCCCGCCTCACTGAGCTTCTCCATGTATCCTTTCACAAACACGGTGTTTGCTTTAGAGTAGCCAAATTTCTCCTGATGGTACTGGCCGTATTTTTGTGAGGCAACTATCTAATAATAAAACAAACAGAGTGCTTGCTGACATGTGATGTAGTTTGTAGCTACAAGTGATTTTTTTCTCAAAACAAACACATACCTTTACAGAAAGTGTGTTAAATTGTTAGACCGGTGACGTACCATCTCATCCGTCATATCCAGTCCAGTGACTTGACCCCTCTCTCCGACCAGTTTGCTGAGGACATAGCAGTCCCTGCCTGATCCACTGCCCAGATCAAGAACTTTACATCCTTCCAGCTTCTCTGGAATCACCAAACCACAGCCAAAATACCTGTAATATAAAATAACAGATTTTACACAACAGATTACGCTATATAAATAAATTAAAATAACTTTTATGTAAATGAGAAATCTTGGTTTTGAACCTCTTACAGACATCTGGATGAACTAGTCTTAAGGCTTCACATGCGTTTTTGGGCAGCGGTCTGGAGGGCATGACACACGCGGCATTGGTCTGCAAGTCTTCTGACGTCTCCAGGCGAGAGCCATAATAATTCTAGAAAAAATTGGCATAGAAATATCGTAAGGTTCTGTTTAATGTAAGGGGTCCGACCTTTACCTTTGTCACATACAATCGGTGGGGAGGGCAATGGGCATGTGACATAAAAAACAGAGAGCAGTGCAGCTTTTCGCGGTACTTTATAAGTTGTAGTCGTGCGTAGACGACAAGAGCCGAAGAAGCATTAGCAGTGAAAGCGGCAAGTAAACGCTCACTTTTGTTAAAGCTTGAGATGTTAAACACAGAAGAACAAATAATTTACTTAGATAATTCATTCGGAAATGCGTTTGAGTTAACTTGATGCAAACGGAGTTCTTTGACCTGAGGGAGGGGTTCAAACAGACCAATCACAGCGCTTGCGTTCCGCGTAGGGTCCGCATTGAAGGTACGCGGCTCTGCGTAGGCTGCGTCCTACGCACGAGTATAAACTGAACTTAAGTCTACGCAGCGCCGTACACAGCTAATCAAAGTTCAGTTTGGAAATGGCTTACCTTCACATTTTCATGCACAGCAGAAGACATGTTTAGAGTTTGTAGTTTTCGCTGTTTAACAGCCAAGGTCCAGACACGCTTGCCGTAGTTCATATATTCAACCAAACGGTGAAATGACTAAGCTTTTTTCAGCTATTAAACGAAAAGAGTGAAGTCGCGTTAAAAATGCAAACTCACGATTATGCGAAACATAAAGACAATCTTTCTACAATCTAATTCAGCCATTTTACTTAATTTCTTGTCAACTGTAAAGAAAACTTTGCACTGACCTGTATGTGTAAAATGACTTGCTTGCCGAGTTTCTTCCAAGGTCTGCAGGTCGGAGAAATGGGCGTGTCGAAAGATAGGGGGCGTGCCGAAAGGTTAAGGTGCTCTTCCTTGGCAGCTGCCATTATGTTTTATTAGCATTTCAGTCTTTCTGCATGTTTTTGTTTACATGTAGGCTTTTAAATCAAAGCTCTACTAAAACGGTAGAAATGCCTTTTACTGTATTACAGCTATGTTGTTGCTATTCTATCATGACATCAAGGAAAGCAAATTATGTTGAACTTTAAAGCTATAGTGCAGTTGTAAGTGACAATTGTGACATTTGCTTTTGATTGTGACACTTATCCGCTGTTCCTTAAATATCACTTATTTCTAAATAGTTCAACTCCAATATATGCAATCCCCTGTAACTTCATTCTTAAGTTACAATAAAACGCAATAACTTCTATCGCTATCCTGCTTCTTTTGTTTTTATTTTAAATATATCTATGTGGTTAAACTTTAGATAATGTGATATGGTTATTTTCATTTTTAATCAGATGAAATTCGATACAAAACCCAATATTTTATTGTAAAGTATAAGACGTTTGTACAATTGGTGAAAACAGTACACAGGCGGTGATCCAAGACGATAAATAATAAATACATATAGCTAGGCAGTGTATAGTTATGAAACTCTGACCTCAGTCAAAATTATCAGTCTAGGAACAAGTAGATTCTGCAGATATCCCTTTATGATGATTATTACTGAAATGACCAAAGTGTTACACAGTTATCAACCAGCAGAGGGCGCACTGCGTCCATGTGTTAGTATGCCTTTCCGCAATAGTCACCAATGTCGTGAATTTACCAGAAGTGCAGACATTTTAGCTATTATTTAATATATTGTAGTAAAAATATAAAGAGCCAGATGTGTTGTCATAATGGCAAAGGTTACTATAACACAAAAATAAATGACTGTTAAACACACACACACACACACACCTACACAAACAATCAATCAGTCAACTACGTTAGGCTATACACACATTTAATTTGATTGAAATTGTTCACAAGTTTGACCAGAAGATAAATTCAAGCATCAAGTTTCCCGTCAATATAGATGCTAATTCACACACTAAATTTAGGGTTCTGAACTTAATACACCTTCCATTTCGTTGTAGCCTACTGTTATTTGAGACTACTGCTTTTTGCAAAGCATTTACACTTTGCGTTTTGAGTAAAGTTCATGGAGGATTTTTAAATCATTCTCTTAAACAGAGGTCACACTTGACTTTTCCCTCCATTGACTTCCATTCATACGCATGCGGACTGGAAACGCAGGGCCGTCCAACGATATTTCGCTTCATCGCAAAGTTCAAGTTTGGTGAACTCTGACCTGCGAATTCGCAGCACGTGAGTGATCAAAGTCAACTCTGAGCGCATCTATATATCGTCTCTAACCTTGGCATATTGTCTCTTAACTGTGAAAAAGCAAAACAAATTGTGAATGATCCCATTAAATGTCAGTTACACAGCTCTCTCTTTCAATGGGGGCAGCACTTGGTCATCACAAAACACCAAACCTTTCCTGCAGTCAAAGTGGGGAACTTTATGGGTAAGGTCAGTGATGATAAGGTCAAATGCAATCCAGCCTGAATCACTTTCCAGGAAATCTGTGTAAAGTACTGTTGTTTTGATGGGGGTGGAAGAATGAGTGTGTCTTGGCACGGTTAAGAGACAGTAGTATGAAGAAATCCAGTGTGATGAATACAGACATTGTTACACTCCTGTGTATGTGGAACTGGAAAAGTCTTCCCACAGTGTCCTGCTTGACATTAAACAGAATCAGTCAGCTGTGACCTTACACTGCCCTCAAAGTCCTGAGTTCTTTTACTAAACAACAGCCTGTACGCAGATTAAAGGGGATCTGAATATGTCTGGCTTCAGTCCCCGCCTTGAAAGTTAATGTCTGTGGGATGAGTCTTTTAATGTCAAAGGCAAAACAGTGTCTATAGAACAGAAAATATTTTTCAATGTTTAAGATAAAAAAAAGATCTAATACAAGTTTCTGTAGTATTTTGACTTGAAAAGCATTTATGTCTGTTGCTGTAATGTAAAGAGTAATATATACGCCAAAACAGGCCTATTAAAGCAAGAGTGCCCCCAAATAAGAAGATTCCTTCTTTATTTATTCACCATCATGTCTCTGTATGACTTTCTTTCATCTGCATAACACAAGAGAAGGTATTTTCCAGAATGTTGGTAACCAAACAACATTAAACCCCATTGACTTCCATTGCATAGCCACAAAACCACTGAGACATTTCTCAAAATAACTTCTTTGTAATCCACAGGAGGATGAGTCATATAAAGGGTTTAAATGACATGAGGGTGAATAAATGATAGCAAAATATATATATTTGGGAAAACTCTCCCTTCAAGGCAATAGTGTGTTGTTGGCTTACATTTACAAGCATTCAATATGATTTCTAAGTTACAAAATCATATCTGGCTGAGTGTTTATCAAACCTCTGCTGTTTAATTCCCCAACCCTTTGTACCCTTTGTAAGTCCATGAGGACTTTACCGCAGACCGAGAGATCAAAGCCAGCCATCTCCGCTGCGGCATTTCCACCCCCTCTGCATCCTCTGACAAACGAATAGTTGTCAAGCTCCACAACTTGACCTCGGTCTTGCTCCCAGACTTATTTGTTTAATTTCGGTTCCTTTTTTTTGTAGTCAAGGCAAGCAAAAGGTTACAGTCAGTTCAAGCCTGACAAACATCTACGCTGGGAAGAGTTCACTGCCTGACTAAAGGTTATGAGAAGTTGAAGGAAAGGGTAATCTTTGTAAGATCAAATAAAGCGGAATTCAGTGGAGGGGAATGTGTACAGTGTCACACAAGCGGCCCTTTCCTCCGCAAACAAAACCCCACTGTTCCACTTTCTGTCCGGCGCGCAAGCACGCATATGGTCTCAGAGGTCTCATTTAACCTATGCTGGCCCTTTGAACCCCTCAGACCATCTAGTTAAAGCAATCCATTGCAACACGTTCAAGGTTAGTTATTTTCCATTCACCGCAGGAACAATGTATGTTGGGGGTGTATCAGATCTTGCCGTGTTGACTCACTGCGGACGTTCAGATGGATTGTATAATGTGGCGTGAAGTGAATGTAAACTTGAAAAAAATGTTAAGATATAGCTTACATTTAACACAAATGATGTATACAAAGCAGCTCTTTCATGCACAGTCTCTCCCTCTCTCTCTCTCTCTCTCTCTGTGGTAATCTGGCATATCTAATGTGATATGTATGTGGGTCACATATATTTGTGTTTGATCTGCCAATGTGATACAAATAATGGTTTAACGTAAAGCATTATGTTTAAGGTTACAGTGACTTTTAGCAAAAGGCACGCTTGTGCTGTAAGTCAGCCAGAATGCCGTATTCCAAGTGTGCATCTCAGAGAGTCATAAATCACAGGTATGATTTTGAATTTCCAGTTGAACCAAAAGGGTCATTAGCTATCATCAGCCAAGCAGAGCACACTTTATATGTATTGTTCCACATCAGCGAATTCATGCCAACTGTGCAACTTTCTTTGATCCATCAAAAATGCACGCAAGCTCTTGTCCAATTACGAGGAAGAGGGTCTGTAAAAGAAACTCAGCAGGAATGTAAAGAGTGTCCTCGGCTTTATCAGCGTCACTGCTGTTTTACACACTTTCCTGACATAATCTCTCAGCTGTTCAGACTGGGGTAAAATGTGTCGCCCGTTATTTTTGTTAAACAGAGTATATATACTAGAAAGGACACAGAGAGGTTTATAGAAGTGCATTGTTTTATATGCTGAAAACTGTTGTTTTCTATAATGAGAGTAAGCATTGGTTTCAAATTCAGAATGAACTGACCGAATTAAGAGTTTATTTGCAAAAACAAAACAAAAATAAAAAATGTTTTTATTGTATATTCCAAGTAATATCAATTCAACTGCGGCTGGTAATTTTGATTAAGTAATAATCACAAAAAAAATGCTGCCACCTAACAAAATAAAATCATAAAAATCAAGATTTTTTGCAGATGAACTCTTCTGTTTCTAAAACAACATTAAAAAAAGGATATTTTCACATATTAGTTTAAATATTCTGAAAATGTAACCTTTCTTTGGTTGGATTGTGAAAATGATGCAAGGCAAAATAAGACTTTTAAAGTAAAAAGTTTACCTCACCTTCTATCTTTATTAGCTTTTCTTTTACAAGTAAAGTGATGACTGCCGTGCATTGTGCTTTTTAAAGGGATACCTCACCCAAAAATTCCGTCATCATTTACTCACCTTCCAGTTGTTCCAAATCTGTATACATTTCTGATGAACGCAGACAAATATATTTGGAAGAATGCTTAAAACCGAGAAGATCTTGCCCCCCATTCTTTTTTTTGTACAATATTATGACATACTTTTTATTTTTGGGTGAAGTATCCCTTTTACATTCAAAGCAGAATAAAAAAAGATTTGATTTCTGTGTTAACACACATTCAAACACGAAAAACATTTTGAATTCTAGCTCATGTACGACTCAAGTTAATCCTATCAATTTGCACTACCGCCAGCCCCCCTGCCCCCTCACTTTGACACATAAAAGGAGGTGCAGGCCTGTATTGTATGACCTAGTTTTGGGGGAAATCATGAAAGAATGATCATATTCAAAAGCAGGCTTGCACGCTTTCCTCATCTTTGAGCGTTAAAACCCCTCATGCTTGGCTGTCTATCACTGAAATGTGTAATTTTTGAGCTTTCAAAAACTTTGACGTTAAGAGTATAAATATAGAAGCGAGCAGAAGTTGAAATAGGATTTTTCTTCTCCGTTTCCTGAGAACAAGCAACAACATTGGCCTGAGGCAGGTTGTTCTGTGTTACGAGTCCCTTTTCTTCTGGCGTACCTTTTTACAGGCCGCTGATCTGTCTTGATGTTGGCCTCGGTGATGCACGAGGTCATCTCTACCCTATCACTTCCTCTCACATCTATGTCACTGCAACCAGCAGGAATTAAGGTCATGACTCAGGGCTCAACAAATAAAAATTAGGTCAGCAGCAAGGTTTAGTCAGCAAGAGACAAAGTTTTCGTGTACATCAGACATGCTTTAACAGATCTTCCGAACATGTCTTTCTACTTCCTTTAGGGGCTTGTAAAATTACTTAGCTGGGGGTTAAGTCCAGGTCCTGGCCTACTTTAGACATTATTCTACAAACATAAATCAGTTGAAGTGCAAAACAATGTGTTAAGGAAAACAACTTAACAGCTTCCTACCGGCACTTCATGCGAGACAAAAAACAAATGCCTTATTCTGATTGTGCATTTCAAAACTTTATTCGAAATCTGTGCAAGTAAACACTCAAATGAAATGTATTTTTAGAAATAATGGTACACAGTAACACTCAAAATATGAGATATCGAAACAATATTTCAAAACCAACGTAAATTCAGTGTAATCCTTATCTGTACGTTAAGTACAGAACATGATTTTTTAACCTGTTGTAAAAATAAAACTGAGTAAAAACCAAATAACTCCATATGCACATTTGTTTCAAATGTTCAAACGTTTCTGTCCAGCGGTCTATTTCTCATGACAAACATACAGATCACATTTTATGTATTGGCTCCATGACAAAATATATATATATATATATTTATTTTAAGACTTTGAATTTCCCCATGTCCAGGAATACATAGGAACCTTCTCATGCATCTTCATGCAACAGGCAGCAGTGTACTCTTAAATATCTGACATAACACAAGATATTGCAGAACAGATTATCGCAGTTTTCATCAAGAGACACATGCAAAAGAAGGACAAAAATCATCCTCTAAAGTATGTACATATTCACATGGCATTTACTTTGAAGTCTCTTTAAGAAATTTCAAAACTAAAATGCTTTTCACTCATACAAAATAGCTGTCTTTCATAAAGATTATGCTATGTACATAAATATAGTTTTTAACGAGTCTTTAAGATTAATGAAAAATAACATGTAAGTATGTCGAACATAAGACTGGAAAACATCACATCAGCAAACATGTTTTGTGGGAACCAATGCGTTGTGATTGGCTTGATTTGTCTCAGGTCGATGCAACAATCTCTTGCATAATACAACAAACATCTTATGACACATGCTAATACCAAGACCTGTTCATAAATACACTTATACAAAACAGATGAGCAAAAAGCAGTCCATTGTAGTAACTTTTTTTGTTATATTCATTCGTTATATTATTCTAGTGTACTGTTAAAATCAACTGCTGTCTTGAAAGAGGTAAATGCTAAGAAAGAATAAAAGCACATTACAACAATGGGAAAGGGAGAGAGATAAATTAAAGAATACACACTTCACATACCATACACACTGTATATCAAGATGTTTTAATACTGATGGATTCTTATTCAAATATCTTTTTTATCTTTATCTGAAGAATACAGAAGCCGCACCTCTCTTTCAGAAAAGGCAACAGATCTTGTTTCTTTGAATGTTTGTAAAAATACTGTGACATTTCAAACCACCCTGCCACAAGTAACAATATACGTTTCTTTCTCCATCACCTTGTAAATGAAAGAATATTTACTTGCATATGCCGAGTCAAAATCTGTTTAAACATCATGTGCATCAGTGCATCATAATTTACCGCCTGAGGCCAAACGTCCACCCATGTGTGGAAAATGGAGTGGGAACTGATACTGTTAGAAATACACGAGGGCATATCTGTCACACACCTTTCATAGAAAGCGTTCTTTTCTGTTGTCGGGCAAAACTTGAGAAAGAAGAGACAGAAACTAGTGCTTTTAAGTATTCAAATGAACTTTGGTTTCATGGTCTTTGCCAACTAAATGAAATGTAATGAAAGTGGAAATGCAAGATGAATCAATTGAAACACAAAGTATCAATCATGGATTAAAAAAAGCACATTTCTAGTCCAAGCAAAGCTCGAAACGTTTCTTCAATGACCCGTTTAGCCGTGGAGAGTCACAACCTGTGTTTCATTGTAATTCTATGAAGTTCGAGTTTCAAAGTTCAAAGGCCCCAGTATCACCCAAGGACCCGTTTTTGACCTTTGTCTGAATTTGTCTTGTGTCGGCATCCAGCTCCTTTCCCTCTTTGACCAGATGTGCATTACTCCTCTGGAGCATATAGTACAAAATAGGGTTAGTCTTGGTAAACCTAGGCATTTCTGCATTATACTTTTGTGTTTGACCATCTCCATTAACCATCTTTGCTGGGACCTTCAAGTCATTTATCGAGGCATATTCGATTTTTGACCCTGATTTCTCCTGCAGTGTAACAGGGGGAGATTCAGGCATGTGGTTGCTTGCCCTTTTAAAAATCACATTGCTGGGGCTCAGGCTCCGGTGAAAGTTCTGAAGCTCACCTTCACTACATGGCTGCTCGAATGTATTCCCATTTAGCACATTATGTGATGGTGAACTGAATGTACCCCTTGGCTGAGACAATTCCTTTAAGCAGTTGTCTGAAAGTAGCAGCTGCTTTAGGACATTGAAACCCCTGTTTTCAGTAGACTCACGTGGTGGGAACCTAGCTGGTGGACTCTCTGCCTCTGGGAGACTGGATGGGTCACTGGCTTCTCGATCTCCAGCGACGGAAAAATTACTGTTGTCCTTTATCCTACTTGAACGTTCTAAGTACCCATCTTGTTGACTTGTAGAGTGGTCTTCCGGTTCTTTTGAAAGTTTTCGCTTCTTTGGGATTGTTGGTCCCTGGATTTCAAGTGATTCTTCTTTAATATAACCCTTGTTTAGGTCGTCTACCTTGTTTGCCGGAAGGGTTCTGTTAGGCCGCTTTTTTAAGAGATTACACAGAATGCCATCTCTGGGGGTAGCCTCTGGGGACAGTGGTTCCTGCTTGATGTATCCTGGAGAAAGATAACTGGTGCTTTTTTTAGGCTCTACTACAAAGTTCTGAGATTGCTTTGATATTTTGTTACTGTCAAAATATCCTTCTTCTGCTTGATCATATTCCACAGGTTCAGTTTTAATGGAAATGTCTAAAGAAGGTCCATTTGTAGCATATTGGCCTAATGCCTGATTTGTCTGTTTATCTATAGAATTGTTCCTAGCGTGATCTCTTTTTCGTTTACTGCCTAACTTTTCTTTCTGAGGCGCGTTCCCTAAAAGAAGCTGTAGAACTGTACGCCTTTCAAGCAGATTCTCGATCTCCGAGACATGCTGAGCTGAAGTTTTTGCCTTGGCCTCATCCCATAACGGGTGCTGTGGGCTCTGAATTGGTGCGGTGAGTCGCTCCAGTAAAGTTATAGGATGGTTAACTTTCAGTTCTTGGTTCATGAGTTTGATCGGGGGTAAAGGTGGCTGTACTGGAGGAGAAATGGTTGGGTTTTGTTTTCCACAATGAGCTAAATTCTGTAACAATTTACTAGCACTAAAGGCAGGTTCTTTAATTTCACTTGAAGGTTGTTTGGTTTTACAAAGATCCAAGGGGGCAGACTGGGAATGAGGAGATCCATAAACTGTATACGGAGATACACTGCTGTTAGAGTCTCTGCTTTGGGCAAACGTTGGCAAGAGTTTGGGACTTCTACAATTCATTCCACAGTGTGAGTTAAGTTCACTAGTATCCTTACAACTAGTTGTACTGAAGACACTTTGGCTACTTGTTGATGGACTGGTGACATTTGGGATTACAGATCGCAGCATATCTGGATTATCCAGACCTTTGTTTACTCTATCGTTATTTTTGTGATCCAACAGCAACTGTAAGAGAGTGACCTTATGATGTGGTTTCATCTCTGCACAAGCATCCACCTCTCTGTGATCCATCGCTACTTTAAAAGGTAGTGTATCGGGCATCCATCTGTTTAATGAACATTCTGGGACCCTTTCCAGTGCAGGTGAGGAGGAAGTAGATACAGGTGTTTGAACATGTGTTCTGGTCTTCAGAGACAGGTCAATCGGAGAGCAACTGGAGTAGATGCTCTCAGCATCACTGCTGTCTTTTGTGAAACTGCTGTCAGGGTTTGAGTGCTCGCTGTCTGAAAAAAGAGGAGAGCTTCGAGTTCCAAAGGTGCTGAGGTCATCTTTCAAGTGACCCTGGCCATTAATTCGTTGTGATGTGTTGTGACTGTTGAGAAGTTGAAGGAGGAGACTGCTGCAGTTCTGTGATGGTCTGCCCGGTTTCTCAAAAGGTCGACGCTCTCTTAAGCGATGACCTGTCCTCATGGATCCTTCTGCCCTTCTTTGCCCCAATCCTAGGCTTGGGCTCTGTCTGCTTGAGCTTGTTGACATTTGTGATGCTATTCCATTCTGAGTGTGTAAGAGGCTTAGACCATGAGCCTGGCTGGAAGTGGTTAGTTGCTTTTTATCATAGTTTTGCTGTGTGGCCATGGCTGAAAGTCTTTCACTGGCTAGTCGTCCAGAGAGTTGGGCTTTTAGGGCATGCTCTCTTGAGTACTGCTGCAGGTGAGCTTCACTGGAGAGCAAAAGAGCAAGCTGACTGCAGGCCACACTTGGTTTGGGTGATGGAGCAGGACTTGATCTGATATTTACAAGGTTTGCCACAGCTTTGAGGCGTTCAGTACAAGAAAGAGATTCTGGGGATGGGGAAGGTGTACTACTCTTTAGAGCTTTCGGGGATTCAGAAAAACTTTCTTGGCTAGACCGTCTACGTTGATAAGGCACACTGTTGCTATGATTCGTCACTTTGCTTTTGTTAACTAACCCTTTGAGGTGGCTTGAAGCAGGTCTGTGGCACGCCCTGTGATCTTGCGGAGCCTTGCTTATCTGACAAGAGGTGTCTTGTGGCCTCAAGCCTTGGATAATCTGCTGTGGCAGGGTCACGTTTTGAAGTCGAGAACTGAAAGATTGCAGCAAACTGGCTAGCAGTGTACTTTCTCCTTTATCCTGAGAGGATCCATTTTGACCACTGTGACGGTCTTCATTTTGCCCATTGAGCGCAGCAGGAGGTGCTGACCTCCTTAGACTCTCGCTGTCAGTCCAGGCCTCCGAGTTGAGTAGACGAGCCTTTCTGAGGTGCTGCGAGGCTCCACAGTGGGAAATTGTCCGGTTCGGTTCCTGTTGAGTGCTATGATTGGACTGGGCATGCCCTCTCCCCTCCTTATTCCTCTGCTCCTGGTTGCCACTCTGTGTTGCTGTGGCACCCTGTCCTCCTGCTACCTGATGCATGAGTAAGCCTTCCAGATATGTTAATACAGCAGAATCCTGGTGTGTTTCAGGGCCAGGCTCTTCCCCATGAGTCATGTTCAATACTATAGTCTCTTGTATGGTTGGCCACCACAATAGAGGGGAAAATTGTTCGGTTACTTTCTGCCAAAAGACTTCACAGTTTTTAGCTTCCAAACCGTGTTTCTTAGGAAATGAAAGGGCCTAATTTATTTTCACAAGCCATTCCCCCTTTCAGGAGGCGAAAGCTAAGTAAGACTGTTGGAAAAAATCATATCTGCCACTGTTAAGAAGTATACAGGATCATTATGAAGTCAGCCTTGTGGAATTCCATGGGACGGGATGTGTGACCCAAAGCTCCTGGACTGTGAGTTAAAACACAGTATGCATCCAGTAATTCTATCCACAGGGCCCTTTGGTGGTAACTCTGCAGAAAAGAGAGAAAGGTGGCATTAAAACAATGAAGTCACATTCTCATACAACAATGCAGAGTTGTAAAATACACGATCTGTAGCATTAAAGCTTTTATATGTCGATACATTTTAAACATAAAAAATACTGTCCACAGAACTGCCAGTTCAGAATGAAATAAATTTTTAGTCAACCAAAGATGGCAAACACTGTTAGGCTAGGTGTTTGATATTGATTTGAGCATTAAAATCCATTAGTGAATTCTCGTTTATTTAACTTTTATATTTAATATTCAAAGGAAACATAAATACATTGCTGTACGTTGTTTTTAAAGAAAGCTATTGAGACACCTGCGCTTTCTCTCTCTCTCTTTCTCTCCAGTTTGTGTCAGCACCTGGAGACAGAACACCCACATGCTGCACCCAAAGTCCTTCACTTCTATGTTACGACTGTTGCTCTTACTACATTATCTCAAAATATACCACCTCTGGATCACACAGTGCCATTGGCTTTGTGGAATGACACATTTTATCGTGTATGCGTCAGCCTGCTAAAACAATGTACTCAACACAAGTTTTTTCCTCACTGAGACACAGTAAAAGTCACATACGAGTTTCTCTATGCAGTAGTACCAGCACACTTTACCAGAAAACTGCACATTATTTTAAATGGAATTGCAAGTACTTAATAATAGACTACACACACACAGCTGACCTTGTCCTCGCTCTGGTGTCAAAGTGAAGGTCAGTGGCTACGGTTGATTTACTCTGCTGATAATTGGCTCCTCTGGTCGTACTACTTTGCTGGGACTGACAATGGGAGGATGCTAAAAAATGACCATATAAAGATGTTGGTCACAGCCGTGTTCGTTAGTTTCTACAACACTACATTAGTAAGACTATTATCTTCTAGCTGCATTGATAGAGAACCGACTCAACATACATACTTGTAGCATTTGGGTATAACATCACGTTATGCATTTCTTTATCCTGTATTGATTTAATGTTGTATTTTGCATATAGGTGAAGTTATTGAAATTGAAAATAGTCCGTAAATAGATAACTCGAGCCCTACTAGTAAACATGTAGATCACTCTTTTTTGTTAAAAAAAAGTGTTACCAAAATGTTAAATGTTTTATTATTTGTAAGATTACATTAGATAAAAGCTTTTGAATAATGAATACATTTAATGCGAACGTATAATCGTACATTATTGTACACACTGACAGCAAAGGTTGTGGGGGGTAAATTACGGTATCAGAAGCAGATTTCCCAGGCCACGTCTCAGACAATGTAATGCATTTACATGTACATGAACATAAACAATTACTTTAACACATGTATCTTTTCTTCAAGAACATGTCTGCTATCTCATGTTAACTATAGAAGACATAAGAAAGCACTGAAGCCTGCACAAAATGTATTTATTAAAGTATTTTTTTTAAATATCTAAACATTAAGATAAAATTAGTACAAAAAAAAACAATTAGGATCAAATTAAGATTTTATAATCTATTTAAAGTGACAGTTCACCCAAAAATATTAACACACCAAATTTGTGACGGTAACAAATTAATTATATTGTATAGACACAAAGCCATTGCAAGTAAATTGATACCGCCGTTGTTCAGTTCCCAACATTCTTCAAAATATCTTCTTTTGTGTTCTGCATAAGAAAGTCATACAGGTTTGAAATTACAAGATGGAGTGAGTAAATTATGACTGAATTCTCTCTTTTGGGTGAACGATCACTTTAATACATTTAGTAACTTTTTACACAAAACCTTGTAACAATAAAAAGTCAATTTCTGACAGCAGCATGTGTCTGAACAACAGCATTAGCAGGGATTATATTATTTTAGTATTTACTTAAACACGGGTCTGTCTTCTTCTCAGGATTTTGTCGTCACAAGATTATCACCATCAGTGCAGACTGAAGACACTCCTGAATAAGTAACTCCAGGAGAAAAAAGACTGGCCTGATATAAATGGAGAGACTTTGATATCTAGAGTGGATCCTTCATTTCTCAACTGCGAGGTAGAAGATTAATTGACCCCACAAAAAAATACCAGATCATAAATTACATCCACAGTCCAGAAACTGTAATCCATTTAGGCTATTTAAAATGCATGATGAGGCAAAAGGAGTGAAACCTGCTGCATGCCCCGTTCAATGTCAAGGTCAAACTCACTCCGCCGAGGATATTTGAGTTGATTCAACAGCTGGCGTCCATACAAAGCATTAGGTCTTAATAAAAAGCGACAAACCTGCCCTTGCAATGTATGTTCAAACTCAGCGTCTGCCATGCTGTTTCGGTGATGGTCTCGGTGTAAAAGAAACTTTGGAGATGGTTGGACTACAGTTCCACACAATCACTGCTGTGTCATTGTTATCGGCTAGTCACACACAACGGCACACTGATACGTGAAACTGTAACAACAACACATTCCTAAGATAGCGTTGGGTAACTCAGTCAACCAGGGCCACGCACCACTCCAACTAGGTCACTGTGACCTACTTCCAAACAAGCATAATGGGCATCACACATTGACGTTTCCCAGCTGGGGCACACCCCTTAGTTAGGGCATTGCCAAGCAGAATCAACGAATCCTAGTAAAAGCACAAGGTTGACCCACATTAAGATGGGGTGCCCTTTCACATGAGCAAGCACAGGGAGATGCCAGTATGTTTTAAGCAGGCCAAGGGAACCCCAAGTGGACAGAAATAAATGGCGATCTCTGCGTCCAACATCCACTCAAAACATAATTCCAGAGTACTGCCACCAACGATGGTAATGACCACAGGCTTGTAGATTCATGACGGTGACAAAATGTTAACGGGAACGCTTAGAGAAGACAAGGAAGGTTCATCTTCAACTCAGGAATAGCATGTATCTTTGTCTACGGTCGGCAAAACAAATGGCATACCGAGGTATTTCTGAGTGTGCTAAAGGCTGCCAAGGAAAAATGTAATTACTGCTCACGACAAGGAAACGGGAACAAACTAAATATTTGTACTCTTAATTGACTGTTGTAAATGGCCCAGTTTCCGGGATTGAAAATTACTTTGGGAACGTCAGCATGGGAATCGGTCCACAGTACACCCATAAAGCAGACCAAGATAATAGCTGAAGAATAGTACATTAGGAGAATATTTAAGCATAAATGAAAATTGTGTTTACTTGCCTTAAATTTCAGTCACACAAAGCTTTCGTATGGCTTTAAAATGAGAAAACCCATAAGCTTAGACATGAAGGTGAGTTAATGAAAGAATTTTCATTTTTGGGTGAGGCTCAGGTCAATTCTTTAACTAAAAGACAAAGTTGTGAAATTAGTTGAGGTTTATATACAAAAATCGATTTGCATTGAAGAAATTCAGTGACAACACAGCAAAAGTCAATTACCCTAACTCTACAGATCATGTTCATCAGAGTTTTTTCCAGCCACTACGTATAAAACACGGTCCAAGTACAACACATCTATTGCCAGTATTACAACTATACTATACTATACTCAATGATTGAGTCACGGAAATATCCAAATGAGGGGAAAGCAAGTATGATGGAGTGCCTTAGGGGTCAGCATGTGTGTCATGACCCTCACATTATATGCTTGTGTCATCAGAGATAACCAAGTAATGTCCTCAACCCAAACAGACAGCTTCCCCTTTTCCAGGATGTGATGTCATTTAAAGTTACTGGCAATACATAGTATATTTTAGGCGCTGTGTGTTTATCTTACACTACTATAAAAACTAAATGACGTGTTGACTTTGATTGGGCTAAACTTTTAATTCGTCATCCATTCACATTTTTTATAACGCAATCAATAATTAATGTTTGTCTCTGTGATTTTATCATTGTGATTGTTTTTCTATCATAAAAACCTTACGCTGTGACTGACATCTTTTAAAGGCATAGTTCACCCAAAAATATAAATTCTGTCATCATTTACTAACCCTATTGTCATTTCAAACCCCTACGACTTTCTTTCTCAAAAGAAGATATTTTGAAAAAAGTTGGTAACCGAACAACGCTGGTATCCATCGACTTCTACTGTACGGACAAAAATCCAATGCGAGCCAATGGGTACATGTTACCAACTTCGTTTGTGTTCTGCAGAAGAAAGAAAGTCATACAGGTTTGAAATGACAACAGGGTGATTAAAAAAAGGACATTTTTGGCTCACTTTAACATCAAGATAAAGTGGAAAGAATTCAGCCAGTCATGTGATCTCTCTCGTAAAGTGATGTCAGCTCCCGTTAGGCAACTATCTAGCTATAAAATAAATGCAATTCTTTACATCTTTTATTATATTACTGACGTTTTTAATACTGTTACTTGTACTATTCAAGTGTTTCGCTTTTCATTAGTGCTCTTTTAAAGTCAACAATATAAAACTTCAAAATGCAGCGTTTCATACCATTTAAAAGAATGACCATCTTATAAGTATAATATACGAAGTAAATACAAAAACAATACAACTTTACAGCAAAAATGCTGTATGCTGATATATAATATACAATCTTACCTTCTTACGAAGCTGTGACACCAAGAACAGGTACAATGTAGTAATCAATTTGCTCTGCAGGCTGTAAGGCTCTGACTGAATACTAATACACCTCAATAGCATCCTGCCCCTTTTCTCCCTTACTCTCTCTCTCTCTCTCTCTCTCTCACTCTCTCTCTCTCTCTCTCTCTCTCTCTGAAAGTCTCTCTATCGCGCTTCTTTTCTTCGGGGTTAACACCCTTCAGTGCCCTAGTCTGACCAGCAAAGGAGGGGGCAGCGCCTTGTCCTCTAGCCAGATAACCAAGGCCACTAATCAAGCGTGCGCGCACCAGGTTAGAGGATTAGAGGTTCGCTTGGAGCGACTCGGCTAAGTGCGCGAGCAACAAGGTCGCCATTAAACGTGTAGTAACCCTGTGGCTGGTCTCTCTCGCTCTCTCTATTTCCCTCCCACATGCTCACCCCCTCTAACACACTCTCGCGGCACCGCAGCCACACCGCTAGCTCACACAAAACAGACACGCAAACGCTCGAGCGTAGCCTCTTAATACACCCTCACGTACTCTCACGTACACGCCCACAGACGGGCCCACTCTCTGCTGTACGGGGATAATTCATCATATTTTACAATGACGTCTTTCTAACTCAGCTGAGTGATATTGCATCTTGGCAGCGTGACAAGAACGAAGCACGGCCCCTCCGACAGCCTGTGTTTTCTGGCATACACAGCCACACACTCGCTTGTATAGTATGAATGTGTGTGGTTGTTTGTGTGTGAATTGGAGCAGAGACGGGTTGTGGGTCTGTGACGGCTGAAAGAGCAAAACTGAGATGCATCAGCAAGCCAGACCTTACAGAATTTCTGCTCTTTTTCTTCTTTTTCTTAAAGGAGGAAAGTCTACCCAATGGCTGGCCGGTGTGCAGCAAATGATCTGGAGAGAAAGGGCTCATTTGGATCATTAGTTTCGCTGCACATACGCCGCGAGATTTTTAAGGCGCTGACATGAAGAAACATACAGTCATTAGCCTAGTGCCTTTAAATCCCAGATGCGGTTTTAGTATGTACACATATACAATCATGTTTCGCTTGTGCTTCATTCGATGGGGCCTAAAAATGCACCTGGACTGAGCGTTTAAATCGAAAGCTCATCGACGCTGATGTGGTCTTCGATATATTGTGCAACCCATCATGCAGTCAAAGGTGAAATTTCGAAGTGCTATTTAAACAGGTCTCTTAAACACACCCCCTTCTTTAACTGGTCATCGAGTGGATAACCCCGCCCCCAAACTCGGTTGAGTCAATATATACAGCATGCAAGGTAAATAGAGGTGAAAAACATAAATCAGACAGAGCGGAAATATAGCAAATCCAATGTCTGCTGTATATAATTATATACCTCACCCAGGACACCATTATGTCCATAATGAGCATCATTAGGAGCTCAGCAGAAGAAATATGACATGTAAATGAGAACCCAACTAAAAGCTAAACAACCCACAGGAAATCACTGCCTCACATTTTGATGTTTTCGACAGGCCGGAGATTAACGCAACGTGCGCGTCTGTGTGTTTGCGAGGATGCGGTGCCATTAGTCTACCCTTGACACACTGACATCAAGCCGCTGTCATGTGACACTCTGTCATTGGCCACCTGGAAGATCCTCCACCTTCTCACGACCTCATCCTCTAGTGACCCGAGGCTCTGGGCCCGGCCCGTCAAGCCCCTCCCTCGGCTCCCCCCGCCGCGGGAAGGTCGAACGGGTCACAGTGTCCTCATCTGTAATCCACTGCCATTCGTCAGCAGTTGAGGCCGGAGGAGGCAGCCTCGCTACGAGGGGAGAATGCCCAATTAGGCAGCTGTCACACAAAGCAGAGGCTGCAGAAAGAGAGAGAGAAGGCCAGGGGAAAAATCTTCCCCTCCTGTTTGTGGAGAGGACAAGCAGCTGCGGGTGCCAATTACAGTGATATGTTAACCATTTCCACCCTAGAGCAAAGGGAGAAGGGAACCAGGCACTCTCAACCCCTACTTTGTCTCCCGGTGGAATTCCACTGGTGGGGTCGGTGTTTACCACCGCTGTCACATTTGGCTGAGAAACTTGACAAAAATTATAGCACCTCCACTGGTAAAAGTGTCGAGATGGAAATCCTAACCTCATATTTCTTTCAGCTGTGTACGTTTGCGTTCCTCACTGTTAATAATATATCAATGCATTCTGTAACACTTTCAAGTAAGGATGTATACAAGCCACGAAATATTCAAGTGCAGAGATGTAACAGCAAGGGAATATCAGGAAAATACAGTAATTGCATTTAGTACATTTTGCAGTAGACAGAAATGGGTCTGCCCAAATGTGTCAAAATAAAAGTCATACAACTTTAATAAAGATAGTGAATATTAATTTAATCAAATCAATAATATATTATAATTGTTTGGATCAAATAATTTAATGTAACCCATTCTTTCACAATGTACCATCCAATAATGATGGTAATTGGAAGCACTTCTAAAGCCTGTTGCTATGGTTACCTCCTCAGGCTTACACTGCTCCTGTTTGTAAACATCCATTTAGCAGCAGGGGACAATACATTAGAGCCCTGTAAAATGGTGCTTATATAATATGTGAAAATAAACTGCTTCCTATGTTTAACTTTAAAACATTTAAACGTTTTTCTTGTGAATTTCTTTGGGGGTTTCAAGGCTTAAAAGTAAAATCTATGATCATTTTCTCACCCTCAAGTTGTTCTAAACCAGTAAAAAAACTTATCACAGATATTTGGAAAAATGTTACCAACTGACATCTCTGGGACATCATTGCCTAGTAGTAGGGAAGTAGTAGGGAAAATAATTATATAGCTTTTTAATTTTTGGGTGAACTATCCTTTTAATTAGACGGGTCAGACCCTCTCCTTAAAAGTCTATCCCATGCGCCAAAACCACCACGCCGGGTTATCTCCTAGTTAAAACCAAAAAGAGATAACACAGCTGTGAGTCTTCATCAATCCAAAGAGACCCAAGGGGATCATTGTCTCGTACCTCAGAGACCTCAGGTTGCTCTTTTTTTACATGTCACAATCTCCTCTTGTTTCTCATGCCCTAGAAAGAGCAGGCAAGCACAGTTACCGAACGCTACAAGTTTAATCAGAGATGAATGAGGCACTGGAAGGCAGCAGGAGCTGACTCCAGGCTGAATAATCACTCCGTTTCTTAATTAAATGATTGAAGAAAAGCCAGCACATTAAAGGGAAGACAGTGCCTGGGTCTCCTGCCTTTTCCCAAGATGAGAGAGAAGTTATTAACACACTAAAGTCTTTGCAGTCATCAGAGCCAAATGCATGAATCGAGGGGAAGAGGGCGAGAGATTTCAAGGATGTGACAGATTACGATAGTGTTGAATCCTTAAAGGCAAAGTACACAAAGCTCCAACTCATAAAACTGAAGAAAAATTGGCCAAATTATGAAGCTTCGAAATATAAATATATAGACATTAGGCAACAGCCAGCCTGCTCTTTTTACATTAGTACTGGCCTTTAAAGAACACATAACAATTGACCGCTGATACTAATGTGAAAACAACTCTAAACCACCAAACCAAGCCGTTCCATTTTAAAACTATACGTGACCATGTGTTTCATATAAAAACATGTCAACACACCATAATAAACACTCATAGTAGGCACATCTTAGTCATTTTTTATTTTCATAAGCATAAATACACAAATCTCTGTCTGCTTTTCGAGAGATTGTGGTCATATTTCTAAAGAACCAGCAATTTAGCAAATATACACCCTTGTTGTGTTTTGATAAGTTCAAACGGAGTGAAAGTTAAAACCTGCTTAGTGAAACTGACTGATGATGGCATCCTGACATATGACAAAAGTACGCTTCCCTTCTCTTTGTGTTCCCTTCTCCAGGGAAATCGAAGACATCTTCTTCATGCGTAAACAGTTTTATTTTGTGAAAGTCTCCCTTGAGGCTGCTTATGTAAGTCAAATCCAAAACAACTTGATGTATTTTAAAATCCATAGACTACAATGAAACGGTAATAATATCATAAGTCTGACTAGTGCACACTTACAAAATACCTTTCTTTGACGTACCATGAAGTAAATAAAATAGTCTATCAATAAACATAGTCATGGAGGTGCAAGGTATGCTAAATAGTGACCCACTTAATACCTCAAGTTATAAAAATTATAAGACCATGTTTTATATTTTAACTTAATTGTTTTAACCAAATTGACTTAGGGTGCATTTAAGCTATAAGGATTTCTTCATCACGTATGTTTCCTTGGCGTCGAACCCACAACCTTTGCGCTGCTAACGCAACGCTCTACCAACAGAACTACAGGAACACCAAACAAATTTTTTTCTTATCGCCATAATAACCAGTAAAATGAAATGTGCAGCGAACGCCCCTTGAGCATTTGGTTTAGGTCTCTACAGCACATGAGCTCTTTGTGTACCTCCAACGGTCCCTTCTGTGTTCCTGGCCTGCTCTTTGTTACTGTGGTCCGTTCCCAAAAGAGCTGACAGTACACTTTCCATCAGTTTGACTTAAATAATAATAAGCACTTTTGAAGGACTTGAAAAAGACAAAAGTAATGAACGCAACTCGGGGTGCGGTAATAGTTGTCCTGACACAGACGGATGGACATGGCCAAGCCTGTCAGTCCTGCAATCGCTAATGAGCAGAAATGAAGTGGGATTAAAAACTTAATGGCGGGGTGATAACTGTGCGAGTCTCACAGCCACACGAGTCAGCAAACTTTTAACAGGACTGTCTCTTTAAAAGCAACGTTTACATTGATGCTCTATCGCCTTGGCCTCATTTCTGATTTGTCATGTATTTGTTTAATTATGAAGTTTCAAACAGTATCAGAAATATTATCGAACTATGGCATTTACTTTGTCATGTCAATCTACCAACAATTCTTTGGCATTAAAGGAGCAGCAAGTATGGAAAAAGGTAGTAAGGCTTTTAAGCAAGTGGGCGAGAAAATAAAAAGTGTTTCATTTTTAAAAAACTATTCCTGACATACGCAATTTCTTAATCAAAATAACAGCTTCTGTTTTTTCCGTCGGAAAAGGTACCAGTTCGCCATCTCAATATTCTGAGTGCTTCGTACGCATCAAATAAAAGCCGTTTAAAGGCCCGGAACAGGGCAGAATTTAAAGGTGCATTAATTTTTGAGCCCGGTTCGAGATAACTGATACTAAAGTCAAATAAAACCCCCACGACGTGACAAACGGCCCTACCGAGAGGCAGCCAAAGAACAGCATGTCTCAAGTTGTCGGCAAATGGAAAAGATGAGTAAAAACGCTTGAGCAAATGAGGCCCTGGCTGTACTCACACAGAGCAAAGTGAACTGTTTACTCAGAGCACACAAGGGAAGATGACTTTTACTGAAACCTCATCTTCCTTCCCTTCCCCCACACTCTCTCTCTCTCTCTTTCTGTAACACGCACTCTTTTTCCCTCTCTTTCTGTAGTGAGTGAATGTCAGAGGGTGAGCTCGCGTGACCTTGAGTCGCGTCAGAAGCACAGCGAGGGTCGTGCTGCCTGCAGGCGTCCTTGAAATGCATCTGCAAGACAAAAATCCCTTCACGCTACAGTGATAGATATCTCAAATATCCTGCCTTTCTCCGACGGCTGCTTGCGTTATCAATTCCTTTGACGAAAATTTCATAGAGGCTGTGTACCTCTAAACTCACGCCAGAGCCGAAACGCGCGGTTATCTGCTCGTCTGGCCAAAGATACGATTTGCAATATGAAGGCAGTGCTTCAACTAAGACAATAATTCTCAACCTGGGGTACATCTGACCCAAAGGGGACTATGGTTTTGCAGATAGTATGATGTAAATATAATGGCTGTCAAGTAAAATAAGTGTTATATAAAGTAAACAAGAGGACACTTTAAAATGAGATTGTTTTTGGTAACATTAGTTAATGTTTGCTAATGTATTAACTATTGTTAACATATACAACCCTATTGAAAAGTGTTACTGTCAACAAAACAGTATGTGAATATAAAGATTTATAGTTTTGTGTTTTTTAATCCACAGTTTATTGGTATTGGTTTAACAAATGACAGAAATGCAATTTAATATACATAACTATGTCTTCAGAGGTGTATAAAGACCTTACATAATGAAGCGTTATGTTTTATTCCCTTAGAATGAGCTTTTTATATCTTCATACACCACCGGTCAACCTCATCAATACATGCCGCTAAATTTCATACACTGGACCTTTAAGTAATATTAAAATATAAAAAAGTCAAATAAACACACATTTAGCTTTACGATGATGCTACAAAAAATATTAGGGACACCTATTTAATAGATGAAATAGTCAACCATAAAAGGAGATCAGATTGCTGATGCCCACTGCTATAGTGTAACACTAACTGAAACATGATGCCACGCTATGCTTTGCAATCACGTAAAATGTACACCCTTTTACGTAATTACACACCGCCTGGCATGGCACGAACGCAACTGCATTAACACTTCGTAGATGTGCACCGAAAATAGGGGCCCTTTTCCGGGAGGTCAAAAACAGGGTTGATACAGGCAGAATTTTTACGACGTGAACGATGACAGCTTCTCAGAGACCCGGGCCCCCTTCCGAGGAAGTAGAATTGACCCCCTCGGAAGATGAAACCCTACACCCTGCCAACCGCGGCCACGCTGGTGCCCAGCTGTTCTTGTCGTGCACTTGGTTTTTGGTTTAACCTCGAGAGGGTGATCAGGAGGGGATGGAATCCACTGTTGATCTTCATCCCCGTCCGGTATGGCTAAAAACATGTTGGCAGATATCTTTTCTGAAAATACTACGCATTTAGGTTGGCTTGCGAAGGCTCTGCTTACTAAACTCTTATAATTATGCATTTGGAAGACACTTCTCAACGACGTTGGATGGAAAGGATACGTTGTCACTTCATGCACTTACTGGGAATCTAACCCACAACCTTGGCGTCACGTTCTACGCATTTGAGCTACAAGAATGCCAGAACTCAGCGGGGTGCTCGCACACATTTAACTTTGACAACACTTAAGTGCAGGTACACTGTGAAAGATGTGAAAAATGTAGCTTGTTAATGTAAAAACTGGCCAAGGCATTAAAAAGAATCATTGTTGTTAAAGTGATAGTTACCCCAAAAATTGAAATTCTGTTATCGTTTACTCACCCCTTGTCATTTTAAACAAGTATAACATTCTTTTACAGAACACAAAAGAAGATACTTCGGAGTATGTTATTAACCGGCACCCATTCACTTGCATTGGCTTTGTGTCCACGCAATAGATGCGAATGGATGCCGGCGCCATTCGGTTACCAGCTTTCTTTAAAATATCTTCTTTTGTTTTCTGCAGAAAAAGAAAGTCATACAGGTTTGAAATGACAACAGAATGAGTAAATGTTGACCATTTTTTTCATTTTATGGTGAACTATCCCTTTAAGACGAGAACACCTCATGCAGCTTTTAGAGAACAGAGCAGAGGTATTCATTTCTCATGTGGCAATGTGCTGAAGAAATGCCAAGGGGGCTGATAAGAACCGAGACGAGGTGACCCTGAGATCAGAGGTTATGTTCATGGATAAAAAAGCAAGGCCGATTGGCAAGTCTGTCTACTCCTGTAAGCCCAAGCACAACACAGGCCATAAGAAGTGAGCAGAGAGAGATCTTTTTTACGATATAAGCGAACATGAAAGATTCATGAAATGGCATGCTCTTTAAAAATCTTAATAGTCAAATAAAAAGTGCATAAAAATTGCTCCAATATTCACAATGTTATATTACCTGTATGCATATTGTGAATATTTAATATATTGCATAGCCCTAGAGATCGATTCACACTGCAGATATTCATGATTTACAACAATATTTATATTTCTAATAAGCAAAACCTTCCTGATTTCCACAAGAACAAATTCCACTCAAAGCGCTGGAAACTTAGTTTATGGGACCTTGTTCTCCGCTGGTGAAAATAGGTCACAAAGTATTGCACTTTTTAAACTGGACAAAAAAAAGTTCAACACAGTTTTATCACATAACTCAGCAGAGACCACCTTCATTAACCCCAGCGCAGAGAGATCAAGCTCTCATATTGCCAGATGTGCTTTCGAGCTCTTATCAGGCGGCATGTATGTGAGACAGGCTGATCTTAATTAAATACAGCTCCTATCCAAAGGCTATGCGGCACATTCGTTTTTACTCACTTCGCGGCTGCCTTCTCTATTCAGGGAGGAGATTATTTCAGCGGCTAATGGCGAAGGACTTTAAAAATCCCTTGCCTTATTAAGTAACATATTGTGCCTCATGCTATCTTAAGCAAATGGTTTCGCTGAAACAAGCTAGAATTCGAGGCGGAGACCTAACACCACAGCGCTGGTCGTGACAGGTTACCCCGAATCAGTTCTGCATGTTGATTTACTTGTTAGGAAGCAAATGGTGCTTGTTGCATTTCTCAATTTGCAGTCGACAACATTAGCATCTCTTGACACGTGACCATAAATTAAACTTGTGTTAGTATTTACTCGCTCTTGTTCCAAATCTGTATGAATTTCGGTGAAAAGTAGAACACAAAAGAATTTCTGAATTATGCTTTTTATCCATAAACAAAAGTGGATGGGAAAACTGACTGTTGTTTATGCGTGCCAGAAAGTCATAGGTTTGGCATGTCAGGAGTGAGTAAATAATGAGAGAAAAATGAAAAAATAAATTGGGGGGAAACTATGTTTCGTGGAAACATTAGCTTATTAGCTTATCCTTAGTGTTGTTAAGCCAACTATCATTTTTACTGAAGTACCATGGTTAAACGGTTATGTTGGCTAACTTGCTAATAGTTACATTTGCTAACACTGTCAACAAAAGCCTGAGGTTACTACTGTACAAGTAACTCCAGAAACTATGCTACTTCGGAGGAAAGGGATATACTGGCTCTATGTAAATAACAAGCTAGTGTAAAAATAGACTTTTGTGCGCTGGAAAATGTTCTTGTGCTGGCCTTCGTGTGCTTTGTGCCTTTCACATACCTTCCAGCCTGCGAACCGCCCGCCGAACCCTCGCCCGACCTTCAGCCGAGAGAGAAGCAAACATGGTTGACCCGCTACTAAACTTTCCCGGCTGGATGATAAGCGCTTGTTTAATTATATTCATCTACATGGATCTGACATTGTTCCAGGATGATGTCAGAGCTCAGCAAGGTTAGCAGGGCTGAAAGTGGATGGGAATGTTTTAAAGCCACCCACTGCAGCACTTTGCAGGCAGCAACTTTATTTTCTGCTTTGCTCCACGAGCACAGAGGGCAGCTTCACTATCCGCTGTTATCAAGGGCATGCAAGGGCATCTGCCGAACGCAAGCAAAGTGGCTGAGATAGTTCCGAGCGATTTCTTTAAAGAGAAATAAATGTCACTAAGACTTGAAATATGACTAGCTGTGTTTGCTAATAACGTAACAATACTGTCTGTGAAAAGAAAGTCTTTTTACTTGCCTTTAAGTAGCAAACAGCATTTTTGTTGAAAGTTTGAAATCCAAAAGTAAAAAAAAATCACAATATCGATAAAATGAAACGTCAGATGTCTTTTGGGTATCTACATGAAGGACATATGCATGTCTTCATGACAACAACCGGCACTGTGAAGTGATCACTCAAAGGCAGGTCAATTCCCTTTGATAGATAGGTTTACATGTGCGTACACCTCAGGGGGAAGAGTGCGCAGGGGCGCTATAAAACATCTTTAATGGCTGAACCGGGTGCTGGCCCAGTCTTCATCTCATTTACAGGCAAGTTGGATGTTTTATCACCTTCAGCTCTCCTTGCTAGCCTTGCCGCCCACACCAAGCAAGCAAACGGATGAGCAGACCCGAGCGCGAATTATATCATTGCCCTTATTTACGCCATTCAAACGTTTTCAGATCATCTGTAATCTCCTTATAATCAGCGAGGTCAAACCAAAAAAAGTGCATATCATTTCAAAGAGCAGGCCGGCTGAATCAGACACGTCTAGCTACGAGTGTCAGGCGCTATCTGCGGTTGCATAAGCAAAAAATTGGCACATAAAAGCTCAAAATTGTCAAGACTGCTGTGCATAATGAGGGTTAACTGAACCGAGACTGAAATTGGGTCACCGCAGTAGACCCAAGTCATGGTCTGGTTTGCACGGGTCAAGGCGACGCTTATCAAAAGGGTATTAAGGTCGTAACTGTCATTTTAGATTAACGCAAATCTCCCTGGATTCGCTTTGAAAACAGACTGATTTGCCTGCAAGTGCACTCTCGGAGCAAGTTAACCCACTATACCCAACCCACGCTGCTTGTGAGATCGCACTGGACTAAGATTTTGTGTCTTTACGTCGACATCTAGATGAAAAAGCCTATAGACAGATTGAACAATAAGGTTGTGCTATCAGCAAGATTTAACAATGCAACACGTAGCTTCTATTTCATGCACTTTGGCCCAAATAATTCCACCATAGCTTAGCAGTTCTGATATTGTGTTCCAGTTCCTTTCTGCTGATGCCACAAATGAACGCAGCACTCTGCAAAAAAAGTTACCATGAAGTCTGAGGTACAAACATCAGCCATTAAAGTTTTCAGTGGCAGGGTTTAAAAAGACCTTTCTTGTAATGACGCTGTGGGATAGGTGTTGGTTGGATACATCATAATTTTTCTGCCTTAGGCTCAAGGCATTCTGGTATCTGGCCTCTCATCATGCAAGCCAGTGTGATACACATTAAAAAAACGGGGTAGAAATCACTAGGGCTGGGCAATATATCAAATGTTGGATATTATCATGATAATGGTGGTGCTGATTATATAGAATTACAGAATACAATATTGTCGAAAATGAAGATTAATGTGCCAAGATGGCACTTGTAGACCCTCCCCCTTTAGGTCTCTCAAGTAGCGCATACATAGTTTGACAAAACATACAGAATCATGTTTTTAGGGGAGAAAATAAATTCCCAAATCCCTTCTAATTATTTTAGAGCAAAAGCAAAAATATATATCAAGCATCGTTAAAATTAAAAAAGATATTAAGATATCATATTGTAGGTATAGACCATTTTGGAAAACTTGCCGGTCCAATGCTTGTCCAGAAGAACTTCCTGTTTCAGTTTTTTAACATGTTTTCAGTTGAAAATACAGCCAACAGAACATTTGTAACCAAATCAAAATGTAAGGCAAGTAAAATCTACTAAATAAAATTGTATCTAGAAGTGCTTCTTGACCGGTGTTTACATCCTACTATGTGGTCAATATAGCCCAGCCTCGTAACCACCATAAACACAAAAGAATACCCCCTATCCTCACAAATATTCATATTTGGACTGCCCAACTTTGAATGGTATGTAAATATTTGTAAAAATGGCAGACATGCATAAATCTGCTAAAAATAAGATTTAGACATCAAATCTAATGCTTAAGACGCAAGACACAAAACCCCCACAAAAAATAATGATCATGCTTTTCATCCCAATTATCTTACAAAAGGAAAGTTGTTTGCTTTGACAGTCTAACATAAAGCTTTCTTCCCAAAGCCTTGTTTTTCCCTGGGCTTTAGTTCATAATTAACCCAAATCACTGGCCAGGGAAAGATCATGTGTCCTGACCTGACAAAACAGCTTATTAAACCATGCTTGACCTTGGTGACTCTTAAAGTGGGTGTCAACCTTGAACTTCAGATGACACACCACCGTCAAACACCCTTAATTCACTCAACACAACCGGCAGGATCAGGTTTCGGGCCTCATTATTGGAGAAGCCCACTAACAAAACACAAATGAACAGTAAAGTGCTGTTCCAAATCAGCCTGCATGATTATTATCTCAGCCTAGTGGGAAACAATCTGGCCCTCTGGGTCAGGTCCGAGGCCGCACGCAAGGGCAATGATATTTCAACGGTTTGACCAGGACACGGTTGCAGCTTCCAAGGTCTCGCCAAGCCGCTCACTTTAATATGCACCGCTTGGGGGAAGGGTAACGAATGTTCAGATTTAGCGGCGATGACTATCAAATGAAAAAAACATCTGCTCCTCTGGATGAGGTGACACTTTTTGTTCAAAGAGCGGGGGCGGCAATAAAACCTTTAACAAAACAAAACGAAAAGCACAAATGACCGAAACAAAAAGACTACACCTCAATAGCAAAGCAAGAATTAACATATCAAAGTGGCACAGTACTGTAATGTTTACCCAGCTGTCCCTGGTCTTTCCAACACGGCGGATTCCTTCCACAGTCCAAACATGGAGGGCAACCAGACTATGGCAAAGAAAACGTACAAGCAGAACTCAACAAAAACGCATCCCCCAGGTAACAGCATGAACTGCACACCCGCTACGTGTTATAGAGTGGCGAAAGCTGTTGCCCGGTAACAGATTAGCCTAGTTTATGCTTTAGTACTGTGGATCCTTTGGCCACTGCCACTTGCTCTCGGCCAAAGGTCTTTCCAACGCTAAATAGGCCTCGACCATGAACTGACTGGCTCTTAAAATATAGACAAAAACATGTCTGCGGTTTACATAACACCATATCAGAACCATATAAACACATTAGTTCTGTAACCCATGTTTGAAAAGGCAATAAGAACCACAGGGCTGGTTTCCTGGAAACACAAGCACTTTTTGTAGATCTACATTCTTTTTTTATAGCAGCCTGCTCATGAAAACAAAACCATCTCTGCTGCCGATACTTTTTACTTTATTTATTCATTTAAACCCCTTCACTGCTATGGACATGTATAATATCTCATCTCATGAGATTTTTTGAGAAGAATTAACTTCCAAACACTTCCAGACTTAAATGGATAGCTTACCTAAAATCCCCCTTGTGTCGTAACAAACCTGAATTACATTCTTTCTTCTGCAGAACACAAACGAAGATATTTTGAAGAACGTTGGTAACCAAACAACACTGGACGCCAGTGACTTTCACTGTATGGACAGAAAAACACTGAGACCCTTCTCAAAATATCTTCTTTTGTGTTCCACAGATGACTACACAATCTTCATTTTTGATTGAACAATCCCTTTTAAATAAAGACCTCTTGAACTAAAGGAGAGCCCTGAGCTATATCTAGGGTCCAGAAAAAGATTTTGAGATAAGCTATTTTGACTTGGGCTGACAAGCAATCGACTTAAGAGAACACCCTTGGAATCACAAAGCAACATGTTACAAACCACTCTGAACACCTGGCAAATACCCAGAATGTCCAAGCACAATAATAGGCAGTTTTGCACAGACAAATACCACTTAAATTTTCTGTAGAAACAGTGAAGACTTAGTTTTTCTTTCAATCTTGTCTACTGTAATCTGTGTCAATTTTAGCAACAACAGCCATGGTCCTTGACACTAAAATGAGTGTGTAATACTAGAATATATTGAATGTCTTTAATAATATTCTTCTTTAGACTGATCGAACACAGTGTTCCCTTGGCCATATTAGGTTAATTCGCTTCCTGTGGAGTCTCATTTTGTAAAACAGAGATTGTCCGTTAGGAAAAAATCCAAACTTGTCTGTCATGATTCAACATCTACAAAGGACAATACTCTGCAATACAAACAGACAGGATTTACATTTTAAAACTATGACACCACAATGTTTTTCTCTCTGTGATATAGACTAGCCGCAAATGAAATATTTGAAATTAACTCCTAAGAAACACATTGAAGCTCTAAGTTCACGCTGTGCATCATTGTCCTGATGTGTGCATCATCGAGCTGTCCTTGTCTCTTAGAGCAGATTGTTCTAACTTCAGACCTATTGAACTTGGTACACAAAATGCAGACTGAAAAATCACCAGTGGCTCCACATGGCTCCTTCGAAACCTCAGCGCACCTGACAGAAACTGTCAGACACAGGTCTCGACCACAAAGACAATGGGATGGAGACCCAACAGTGTGCTCGCTTGCCATGATCCTAAAATGTGGTTACAGTGATTCTGCCTAACCTCGTTTCACGTTCCTCTCAGCGTGGCGATAAATCCATTACCTCTGCCTCACGTCCACTGCACAAACTGCTATCCCCTCTCGCCATATATCAATCTCCTCAGTCATTCATAAATTCAAAAAATCCCCTTTTAGTTAATTGCAGGGACAATTTAATTTCTAAAAAAGCCCCTGAACACCAAGTTTAATGAAGTAGGAATATGTCTGCCACCGAACACGCCGCTCTGGCTGGTGTGAGTGGATGAACAGTGAAGGATGCTTGCATTAGAGGCATATAATTATGTGAGGGTGAGGCACTTCACAGCCTCGGCTTATTGTAGCAGACACAATGCCCTTGCCTGAGCTCTGTAGGCTCCAGAAAGGACATGCAACTAAGAAGTTGTGAAGGACAATTCCCCCTAATAGGGAATCACTGCGGCGGCCTTGGACTCCGAATTCTCTGCTCGACAGGGGACATGCATCAATCCGTCAACCCAGCCACAGACAGCCCTGTAACCTTCAAAAGTCTCGGGATTGGTGAGGAATGATTGGCATTCGAGTGTGCCACTTTTCTCAGTGGACTTTGCTTCATATTACCAAAGGTAGTTAAATTAAGACACCATTGAATAACAGTCTTAAGTCCAATTTAACCATCGCCCCTACTGTGTCCTCTCAAGCCTTCAATTATGCTGATCCTACCGCACAGTGACCTGCAGGAACCTTTATCCCTACAGCCATTAAAGCTGTCTAGAGACGTGCTGATCGGCTGGTACAGTATGATCGGTCTGGCTGATATATATTTGAAATGATCAGCTGGACTATTCTTATTCATAGTTGATCTGAAAACTACATAAATTGTAAGTTCATATGTGATATTTAGGAGGATCTACTGACAGAAATGCAATATAATACACATGACTATGTCTTCAGAGGTTTATTAAGATCTTACATAATGAAGCGTTATGTTTTTATTACCTCAGAATGAGCTGTTTCTATCTACATTACATACACCGCGGGTATCCTTACATGGAATTTGTCATGTTGTTTCTACAGTAGCCCTAAACGGACAAACTGCTCTACAGAACGCATTTCGTAAAAACGTTGTCTCCTTCGGCAAAGATACGAAAACGTGATGACATCTTTTTCCTGTGTCAGCCACCATAGTGCTTCGAAAGGAAAAGGTAAAGTGAGCCGTTGGTTGCAATACGCAACGCACTGCTAGAAAATCTTTTTCAATTCTTTGTTACAAATTCAGACAGTAATCAAAATACAGATTTTCCTAAACAAATTTGATCAATTTTTGTTCCAAAATGGCTAAAAACTTCCAATTTCATTGGCATGTTTTGTAGGCAGGTTGTCCACTAGTCAACAGTTCTACTCTTATACTAAAACAAATTAGTTGCTTTTCATATCTAATTCAGCCGTTTCCTTCTCTAATGTGACCATTCTTAGCCAACAAAAGCTGCAAAGTACACCAAACTGTATGTTTACGCCAATATGGCAATGCAATGAACATCTTAAGGATCTCAACTAAGTGTTAACACAAAGTTAAGAATAGCGGGCACATGTGCCATAAATCGCATACCTAATATTGGTCTACTCTATAAAAACATCACTGATACACATCGCTCGCCTTGCTCTGACATTTCTATTCTACAGATGGAAAAATCATTTCTGTGGTGCACTGCTGACAGATGAGCTGGCACACCGAGACATGATTTAAGATGCTTCTTTTCCTCTTGCCCTCCACTTTTGCTTACGCCATTAGTTTAATACAAGACTCTTTGCTTGCATTTGTCTTTTTTTACCACCCCTCCCTCCACGGACAAACACGAGCCAATTTAAGAGCCGCTGTAAATGTCTTCTTAAAAGCTGCTGCAGTGCTGAGATCTCTGGTAGCGTGCTATCATTGATCCCTGATGTTTACAAGATCACGTTCAGCCGGTCGTCTCCTCAACAAGCCGTTGCTTGCGTCTGCACCTCTCCTCCTGATTTATCTGACCCCGATCTGAGAGTGCACGGGCTGTAATTTTTTTGCAAACTATGAATAATGTACTTCAATCTCCATTATGGCCAATCAATTATAGGTTATGATTGAGGGGCGTGGTGACCTCCTGTCCAGTAGATGAACCTGGCATTATCCTATGAACAATGAACCCCTTCGATCCGCAGAGACACACACACACACACACACAAACATATCACATTTTTACTCCATCCTTCCATTTCCTCATCCTGCTTTTTTTTCTAAATGGCCTTTACCGTTCCGCCCTGTGCAAAACGGCAGGAGTATTACGGTCTCCCTCTGTCAACTGCCTACTCCGAAATGGTCAAAGTCCAGTTACCAGAGATTCGTGATTCAATTTGTAATATGATAAACTGGGAGGGTAATAATATTACAGAACAAAGGCAACAGAGCAGGAGTTTGCAAACCTCTATGCGGGACTATGTGAACATTTGGGCTGGTGACTAAATACAGAAAAGACAAATTTGCTCTAAAAGCAGAAACCTTCAGTTTGACTTCTTCAGTTGAACACTCTCTAAAGTGTCTCTTCAATGGGTATATTCATAACTAACAGCAATGTTAAATTTAACAATAAGTAATGTTATATGAACTCACTTTCAAATACAGAAAACATGACTCAAAACTGATTCGATACACAAATAATATCATTAAGTAGTCGAGATATGAATTTTTACTACTTCTCTGACATTATTGTTTACAAAAGCTTATTTCACAGCTATTTAAGAAGACATATTTTATAAAACAAACCCCACAAGTTTGGAAAGAACATTTTGAAGTAATGGCTGTGGGTAGTAAGCTTTGTGGTTTAAATGTCAACGTGATCTTAAGCAAGCCGTTCCTCCCTAAATACAAACATCTGAAACTTTTCAGATCAGAAGAAACAAAGACCTGATGTAGAGAGATAACACTTTTGATTCAGTTACTCTTTACAAAAACATCAACATTTACACAGCTGACCGTATTAATATCGTACTAAAGTCAAATACAGTGTTCTTGCAGATCATAAAATACAATAGAGTATTTCATTCAATACTCCAAACTATCCAAGTAAATAAGAAATATCTATTATGACATACTCACGAGTCACCTGAGAACTATAAAGTTAGGATCCTGTTGTTAAACACATAAAATGTTAAAAGGTAACAACGGCCCAAAGTATTATATGTAATAATAATCCAACACTGTTGTGTTCGATCATCATGAAGAAATGCTCAATAAATAAATCTGACCATATAATAATGCTTTTCTTGTAAACTGAACATATTACGTATAAAATTCCCACGTTGAATTTACAGCAAGTGAAATGCTTATTTCTCGAAAAAATATTTCAGAGCACTTTAAAGACCTCACACAAGCATTTGAAGAGTCTCTGTTAGACTAAACATAAACTATGAGGTAAGCAAAGTGTTACAGTCGTTCTGTATTCACAGTCACGTTTGTAATGTCTCCACAGTGCTTAGCTGTACTAAACGCAGACACAAATGCACAGTTTTATCATTTATTATCATGCATATTATGTTCTTATATAGGATCATTGTGAAAATTGTGTTTGCCACTACTACTGTCATTTTGTTGTCATATTATATGATCACATGCATCAAATAAAACAACCCACATATTTGTGCAAGCCTGCTTGTAAACATTCAGAGGATAAAAACCAAGAAGCCACAAAATGGAAACGTCAGCTCCCACCACCCCATCACCAACGTGTGACATACATAACCCTCTGCCTACTTTATATACGCACAAGCCGCTACACAATAAAATGCATTGCGGATTCAGCCTTCACTGCCGGAACGTTCATACGATAAATCATTATTACAACTGAAAATTGATTTTGAGATACAGACTCACCTGTTCAGATGCTGAAACGAGAGATTCCCGTTGAAAATTATGCTGCATTCAGGAACTAGTCGGACACATGCACGCGATATTCTCTGAACGATCAATTCGGTTGTAATAAAACGGAAGAGAGAACGGGGCTGGCGAGGTCTATTCCCCACATGTGCCGTATCTACTGCTTCTGAGTCCCGCAGTCAGTCGATTGACTGAATTGTTTATTCAAGGGATCCCCGGCACTCTGCATTGCCATGTTCACTCCTCCTACCCTCAGCGTGGACGCTCGACCGATTCCTCGAACGAATCGTTGTGGAGTGATTCAATCCAACCGGCTCATATTTCTAAATAACCTAACGGTATAAATATACACAACGGTATGATTCTCCTCAAATTTAAACACTAGATAAGAACAAACATTACAAGTAACGTTATAATAATATAGCATTGATTCTCCTTCAAATACAAAATGTTAGCATTTTGCCTTCAAAACAAAATTGAATGCGGATCTGCTAAAACGTGAAGGACGATTCATCTTTTTAATTTTGTTTGTTTTCTTTGAGGCAAACTGTCCCCATTCGGCAAAATAATGTAAATGGGTAGGCTAGCTACAGCACAGCAGTATTTAATCAAAGTTTTTCTTCACAAAAACATTTAAGCTGCCTCGCAGAGACTTCTGGGAAGAGTTTTGAGGAACGACTCGAATGAATTGGCGAAACAATCGGCTGAGTGAACAACTCGTCCGAACGAACCGATTCGGTTAGATGAATCGGACTTTCCGATAATGGCGCCACCCTTAGAGCCACAGCTTAACTATTTGTGCTCTCTTATACTGTTCTTTAGATCAGATGATGACTAGTTTGATCACATGAACAACATAGGGGAGGTAGTGTAGACACATGACTCTTTGTGATTTAAGTGAGTCGTGTGTGTGAGAGAGCTAGAGTTTGTTATTTTTTTCCGTTAGGCAAAAGTGTACATAAAAAGCAATGAAAAATGCTTTTAAATCAGCATGATGCATTTACATTTAGTCATTTAGCAGTCGCTTTTATCCAAAGCGACTTACAAAGAGTTAGGGAGCAACAAGCGAAATGCCATACAGCAGATGCATAAGCAGGTACTGTACATCAGAAATCAGAATCAAAAAATTACGCTCTCAACTTAATCTTTACACATAACATGTTGCTGATAAAAAAGGATAAAAAAATCATTTGTCACATCATGCATCAGATTCTCTAGTCACAAAACTGTGACTTCCTTGAGAAGTCACAGTTTTGACACCGACTTCACACCTCCCGAGACCCCACATGAGCAACCAATAGTTCTGCCTGAAGTAAACAAGCCCCACTGAGGTTACAGATGGGCTGTATCCTGATGGGACATAGTATAAGCCATCAAGTTTTTCACAGCTTTTCTTTGCACACAAACAGATGTTAACATCCCAGCTGCTGCCCCTTTAGATACTCAAACTTCACAGTCACGTCCCTGTGAGATGCGAGGAAAACCTTTTGCTCGTATGTGATGTTTCACATTTTGATGCGATTTGAAGATATGTAGGTATAAAGAAAAACATAATCATTGCATACTGCATAGTAGAATTTGTCATTTTAAGAAACACCTCAATTTACATTTAGAAAATACTTTAAGCCAAAGTAACTTAAAAATGAAGAACATGCAGAGCTAACAATATCTGCAGTATGACACTGCCAAGTTCTCAGTGTAACCTACAGTAGTACAGTAGCCAGAGCAGGACGCTTCCTTTAAAGTATAATCTTGAGGTTAAATAACACATCCATTTCCTCCTCATAATTCTCGAAAGTTCGATCGCCGCTACCAGACCGGGCAGCAGAGTCAAAAACAAAGAGACTTTGGCCCCAGCATGTGACGGTCAACATAAGGTCTGCCAGGAGACAATGACCTTTGATTCCACTGATTTCCCTTGAACTTTCAATGACCAGGAAGAGCAAAGGCTCCCTGGGAAGGCAGGTGCAAACAAGGATATGGGGTGAGAAGCACAAACTGCCGTCTCCCCTTTGGACTCAAATACAAAGGTTGCTGGTCATGCCAAAGAGAACACCATAGAGAGAAAAATTACTGTTTAACACAATATTGACACTGTCGCTGAAAATAGAGGCCTCGAAATGAATGCCGACTAAGAACGCGGAAAAGAGCTATATAAAAACAACAACGTGACAGTTTAATGTTGATTGTAGCAGCTGACAAAATAAAAGTGTCTGGAAGCGTTAATCGTGTGTGATTAACACGGCACAACAATGCTACTTGATAATTTGCGCTAGTGTTTAGGATTAGGTTCATATGACAATTTATGTCTCAGGCAACATGTTCAAAGGTCTTGCCGCATCAATTTTTTTTATAAAGGTGTCAAAATGTACTCACCTTACTTTAAAATGTAATGTACCACATCTAGCCCCCGGTCTTTTCGTTTTATTTGTTCGGTTAGTAAGACTTTCAACTTTTTAATAATTTGTCAAAGCATCGAGTGATCAGTTCACAATTATGGGTTTATTTTGTAAGACTTTACAATAAGGTTTAATTCGTTAACATTAATGTATTAGCTAATATAAAGTGACAATGGACAATATTTTTTATTTCATGTTCATTTGAGAATTTACTAATCCACACTTTCAATCAAACTTTTTTATTGTTAACATAAATTAATGCCCAATGAACAAACATGAACACTTCTATTGTCAAATAATTCAAAAGGAAACTGAAAGACAAGTAACTGTATAACTATATTGCTCATTGTTAGTTCATGTCTGCTAACGCATTTACTAATGTTAAGAAGTACAACCATACTTTAAAGTGTTACCCTTAATTTGACTTGTTTTGGACTTTGATGGCCATGCATAATCGCTTATCTTTTGAGGCAGGGTATATACTTTCCTGTAGCTCAGTTGTAAGAGCATTGCGTTAACAAGGTTGTGGGTTCAATCCCAGGGGATTGCGCATACCCATGTAAAATTTATAGGATGATGCAATGTAAGTCACTTTGGATAAAAGCGTCTGCCAAATGCATAAATTAAATAAATAAATTAAATTTGTATATTAAGATTCCTGTATATTAATTAAATTAATATACAGGAATCATGGCGCCACTTCAATTTTAACTGGTTACATTGGAGACACCTTAACTTAAATGAACTAAATACCGATTGAAAGATAGCACAACTAAACAGTCTTAGAAATCCTTATTAATGCAACATAATTCAGAAGGGTGGGAATGAAGCATGAGAACATTAAGTGACTAACCCAATGCAAGGTTTATTAGAAAGAGAAACCAGCTTTGTGGCTAGCACTTAGCATGTTTGACCGGAGAGTGTTGATCCCCATCGAGGCTACGCTAATCGCCTTCCTATACACAGAGCAGCCTCACGGTTATTCCCAGAAATGGCCCTCGACGATGCGATGTTGTCTAACAACCGGGTGTAAATGGACCTCCCATCGCCTTTGCAATGATTAAATTCAGGCAAACTTTAGCATATGACCTCTTTGGACGAGTATGAAAAGATGATACAAAATTGAATACCTTGGAAAAGAGAATTTAAGACTTTTTAACTTTTTAAGAGCCTTAATTTTCTATCAATTGATTTATCAACTTTTAATACTTTTTAGGACCCCACAGACACCCTGTAAAGGGGATAATTCATAAGATGGAACGCAACATATTTTTATTCCAAAAGAATGGGTACCATCGTTGTTCGTTTAACAACATTCTTTATATTATTTTTGTTCTGCAGAAGAAGGAAAGTCATACAGGTTTAAAATAACAGGAGTGTGAGTAAAAAATGGCATAATTAAAATGTTTGGGTGAACTATCACTTTAATGCATCATAGCAAATATTGTTTACTTAATGTCGTTATCTCATGTTAGACAAAATACTTTTCGTTCCTTCTTTTCATCGGCCGGGGGAAGCAGTGTGGTTTTTGGATGCATGCTTATTTGAGGCGAGACACTGTGGATTTAGGCCTTCTATCACAATGTAACCCTGGTTATTTCCCTGAGCAATGCAGATCAATAAGTGCTGTTTATGCATGCAGCCCACATACACTGCACTACATTTCAGAGAACGTGAGGTTGCTATTATTGTTGCTTAAGACCTGGCATAGTTTCAGTGTCTAAAGAAGAGCCCCGAGAATAATAGACAAGCATTTCATCAAAGAGATTTCAATCAGTAGAAGCATTATGATCTTTCATCTTGTGCAAAAGAGAACTAGTCAAATAAAAGTTTGTGCGAACCATTTGTTATTCATAACAGAGAATCATAATCAGTTGTTTACCTGAATTTGCAGGATGTCACTGATGCATGACAAGAACACTGCTATAGCGGAGATTGCTGCATTCAGGGGCCACTGCAGTTGTGCTTGTGGTGTGGTCGAAGATTTTAGGGGGTCCAAGAAAGCAAGTTATATTGGGAAGTGGAAGAGAGAGAAGCCCTTGAATGTGGTTTAAGTGATCAGTTCACAAAGCAGCGATGAGAACGGCCTAAACTGATCATCACACCAGAGGTAAAGATGTCTCTGAGAAAAAGGAAGCTCATTCGTGTAATATGTGCAGGGGCTGGTTGACACATTGTGTCTCTCTGCAATTGTGTGACCGAACGGAGAGTGGGGGCGGAAGACTTGGCTTTATTTTGTGGAATGGCCTTGCGGTGTGCACATTGTGCAGCCATGTGTAGATCCACCACAGTTCACATTTTACCCTTCTACATTCTCCAAAAATTTCCCAAAGGGATTTCCAATTCTCACTGGCCTTGTTCTCCTTTTATTTAAACGCTCGAACAAGGAAAATCACTGACCTAGCTTCAGGGAATCTGAAGGTTTAGGGATGCATGAGCTCTGCATGACCTGATTTAAGGTTTAGGAACCTTTATGTTGTTATCAATATTTGGGTAATTTTGTCTTTTTTTATTTCTTTGCATTACTAAGTTCATTGTGTCTCTTCGGATGTGTCTTATTTGGCAAGTAAATTATTTTTGTTGAGGACATTTTTTCAATGGGTCAATTTATTTTCATTTCCATAATTACAAATATAGCTAAAAATAGCACATTTTTGGCGTGTTACAGTCAATACAATACCATATTTTGAGGAAAAAAAATGAAAATGATACTTCACCTAAAAATAGAAATCTGTAATCTTTTACATCATTTACTCATTATTTCAAACCTTTATGGCTTTCTTCCGCAGATCAGAAATGAAGACATATTGAAGAGCCAAATAACGACGATACCCATTGACTTGCATTATTTTTGTGTCCACACAATAGATGGGATTGGGTACAACCGTTGTTTGGTTACCAACATTCTTCAAAATATCTTTTTTATGTGTGTTCTGCAGAATAAAGTAAGTCATCTCGGTGAAATGACAAAAGGTTGAGTAAATGATGACAGAATTTTCATTTTTGGATGAGCTATCCCTGTAAAATGCTTTTTTAAAGGTATTAATCATTATTTCATTTCTGCTTCCAAAAACTGCATGGACTCCTCCAGGCGATAAAATGCCATTTGAGTAAATCTCCCTTAAATCTTGAGGGCATAAAATGGTTAATTTTCTTCTTTTTACCAAAGAAGGCATGTGATAATCTTACATTCTAAAGGGGAACCCTATCAAAAGCTGAACTTTCCAGTGACAAATTACTTATGTTAATCTATACATGAGCAAACCTCTTATCAATGTGCTGAGATCCCACATTTATTTCGCCTTAGGCGACTGTCTCCTCCATATGCAAGATCTCACATTATAATCCACAGATCACATTGAATGAAGCGAGTATCTCATTTCTCATTGTGTGCTCGCTCCATGGTGGAGGAAAGCCAAGCGAAAGAGGCTTTGAGTTGAATAGGACCGCAGGGTGAGGTGATAGCGCCAGGGCTGCTAAGTCATCAGGTGGTGGGTCATCTTGCCCCTTTGTGTGATTTAACGTTGGGTAAATGTCACCGGAGAATATCCAAGATCTTTCACCCATTTAGTGAGACACTTAATAATGTTGAAGGCATATTTCTGATAATCTCTACCCTCTAAGCATTCAATATTTTAGATGTCCTAATATCAGTGTATTTTCAACTCAGGCATTTGGCTACTCAACAACACGTAACGCAAACCAGGCTTTGTGTTCTGGAGATTACCAGCACGGTTGGCTCATTTTTTTTGTTAATACTTTTTAATGAGTTTCTTTTTCTGGCATGTCCTATATTCTTTCAAAGACACATCAGAAATGTCCGTCGTTTGCTCGCTCTCGCAGACAGGGAGCTGAGAAGCAGGTCAGGCGCTGATCCACATGTGTCGCAGTGGATATGCGCTGAGGGGGAGTGGAGCCCCGCCAAGCGTTGCGGCGACGTTATAGACCTGCGCGTTCTTTTGTGGCGTGCCATTCATTTTCCTCGCATGCTTTGTTTCCACGTCTTGTTGACCTACTTTGCGCTCTTGGATTAATCCTGCTGGCTGGATCCACGGGTGGTTGGGGTGGAGCACTTTTCTGTGCCTGTCCTTCATTAGAATATCAGATAGCAGAGAAGAAGGCCTCTCAAAAAAAAGAAAAACAAAAAGAAAGGAAAATCATCAAGGGCTGTCTGGAAGTGGAGCACAAGGCTGTAACGTGCATTGTCTCAAGGGCTCGGGCTTGAACTCATTTACAGGGGCCCTGGCCTGTAATCGCAGCGACTATTCTGAGTCAACGCATTGTGCTTTTGAGTAAGGCTATCTATTCTTAGAGAGAAGACTTTGGTTGGTCCCCTGTGTCAAAGGGTTCAGTGAAATATAACCTTGTTGGAAGCTGGGCTGGTTCTATTCATTATTTAGAGCTCTTTTGTAGATCATGAAATAGTAGACTCTAAAAATGAAAAAGTGACATTCACTTACACGCATGTTTCAAATCTAAATATTGTAATTTTTTCGGTGGAACAGAAAATAAGAGACCTCAGACAAAAGGTTGAAAAAACTTACACTGAAAAACTTTAATATTGCAGTTATTATATGGAGGCCTAAATGCATTTCACATTTGTATCTGGCAGACATTTTTAGTTCAAAGCAACTTGCAGTAAATTTAAGCTACAAAATATACATTTTTATCAGTATGTGTGTTCCTGGGAAGTCAAACCACAATATAATGTACCACAAACTATACTTTTAAAGACAACTTAGAATAAATAAATATAAGAAAATTATTAAAACATTTTGAAGAAAAAGTAAACAATTGTAGACATTCCATAAATATGAAGAAAAGTATATTTAATTATATACAATGAAAAGTAATAGAACTTATAATAATAATAACTATTATTGTTATTCTAACCAACAACACAATGCACCTCAAACGGAACAACACTTTTTACAGCCATTGAATGCATTAAAAAAATATATTATAAGATTTTGAAGAAAAATGATATTATTGTAGACATTTCCTAAATGCCAAGAAGAAAAGTATACTCCTCTTGGCGTCGTGGCCGCATTACCGCCACGGCGTGTGCATTGACTTCCGATAATTGAACGGCCCGTCGTCAATTATTCCACTTATACCACGGTTACCACGTCACAAGTAATTTTTCAGGTGTTTTATTTCAAGATATTTGTTATGTTTGCAGCTCTTCTAATGCTACTGTGAGTGTGGGACTATTTTCTCATCCGAAGCTGCCGGTCATTCCAAGACGTCATTTTAAAGGCTTTGAGAGAGAGCGCGCATGCACACGTGATACTTATGACAAAACCCTGCGAACAAGTAGGCTTTTCAAAATTTACAAATTACTTTGTTGGTATTTTATAGTTATAAGCATGGTGTTAAAAAAACTGAACAAGTATTCAATCGATGTTTATTTATTAATTTAGTGACAGCTAAAGTTCTCGAAGTTGCATAGAAATCTCGCGTTTGCGTATTTTTAGTTTTAAGCCAATCGTTGGACACATTTACTGCCCAAATGTTGTCTGTTTGGTATTCAATGTTTGGTGTTCAACCTTCAATGTTGTCTAGTTGTTCTTCGGTGATCGTTGTGTGATGTTCGAACTCTTTATTTCCATCTTCTGCACTGTCAAGTACAGCTTTCGCTCAATTGTCGAAATTTTCTTGCTTTCCATAAATATTAAAAGATATTTCTTGAAATTGAAATCATCTTCAATGTTGTTTGTGGTGGACTAGCTACAGTTTAAATCCTTTATAACGATTAAACTTGGCGCAGTGATAACGAACCGTAATTCGGTCGACAGATCTGGAACTACTTCGTGTCCTTTGACTGTCTAACCCCGTAGAACCTTCGTCAGCCAATAAGAATCAAGCATTCCACGGCCCCGTGGTATAATTAATATATACATTGATAATTAATATAAACAGTATTATCAATAATAATAACAAAAATGGAAATCTAAAAATTATAGATTTAAAAGAGAATTCGTTTTTTACATATGTAACAGAGTCAAGCCAGTGAAGTGCTGAGCAAGTATGTAAGTTATCATTTTAATTCATTTTAGTTTTCCACTTCCAGTTTGATTTCATGTCTGTTTAAGTAATAGAAATTTGTCTTTTAACATCAATTTTGAAAGAATGCAAACTGTACATGAATGGGTCTTATGTAAAACTTGCTAACAAATCAGAGCAAGTTCTTGATTTTGTCCCACAAAAGTTTCATCGCTGTGATTTTTATGATCCCACTCAGATTGCAGAGTCCCTGGTTAATAAACTGGATCTCGCCCAGGCCCTTCCCACTCCAAAGCAACCGGCATAATTACAGAAAGGATCTTTAATTAGGGCAAAGAGAAGAATTATCCAGCTGTGGCCAATGCGGTCTTCTCCTACATCATTTTCTCTTTCAGTTAGCCAAAAAATCAAATGAGGAGGAGAAGGGAGAGGACCAGAACGGAGAACAAAGGAGGCACCTTGGTGAAATTTACCCAGCAATGCTGTTTTTGCTTCCTCACACTGTTGTCTAGGACTTAACCTTGTGTCCTTCAACACAGACTGGATCTGACTTCCTTTCATGTCATCTCATTTTAGCTATGTCAACCGCAATATAATGCTGACCGCAGTTCAGTGTGGTTATATAGGGCTCGACAATAAGGAATCTTCTTGAAAACCATTTTTCCAAGGCTCTTTTAGCTTTATTTAGATAAAAAGGGTCCAGTTAGGTGCAAGATGGGCTGTAAAAGAGAAATATACAGAACGAGGAGCAAGAGAGACCCCAGTTATGGGGAGGGTCACTGAAACGCAGGGAGGGTCGGTCCGGTTCACACCAAGCTATTGACATGCTGTTGTCCTCATTACTCATTACCAGAACAGCGGGAGATAGTCTGGGGCACAGAGCACTTCCGTGCCCTGGCATACTGGACAGGCCCCACCATTCAGAACAAAATTCCCATTACTCTCTATTACAAGAGCAAAGGTTAATGACCTCTGACCCTCTACCCACTGCTAGCAAGGCTGTGGCGATACAGGCACTGTACACTAGAACAGTGGACTGAATATTTGTCTGTCTGTGAATCTCAATGTTAAGGTCATCGCTGTTGTAAATGGCTCAAAGTACGAAGAATACATTTTTTGGGCAATAGTGGGTTTGTGAGCAGCTGGAAATTTGTGTTCGTGTGTATGAATGTGAGCATATTAGCGCAAAAATGGTCTACAGTTCCATCATGGACAAGCTTCATAACGTTGCTTTATGAGCAGGAAATAATGGAAGTAGATGTCTTGAATCCAACTGATTCCAATTATGAAACTATAAAATTGGATTAGAAATCTTGAAGGCAATAGTGGTGAAATTAGAAGGCGCCCAGCAATCATTTCAAAACAGGTTCATGCAGTTTTGGCCTAATGTTTATTTGTTTATGATTAAATGAGTAAAATCATTCAAAAAATGAAATGAATTGGTAGTTTTTTTCTGTAGTTGTTTTATCCGATGCACAATTTGCAAGTGGACATTTAGCATGAAAAGTTTATCATATTAAAGGTCATTATATTTAGTCGCCCCCAATTCAGTGACTGCTCCTAATGAAAAAGGTTTATTAAATATGTTGTTTATTGCAACAATTTATGCAAGTGGGATTTGAGCTTGGAATAATGTTCATCACTAAGTAAGAAACAGAACTAGACGAACACATGGCATATGATTTCAAATACATATGTGATGTATAATCTTGTTCTTTTATCTTACTTTTGGATTCATCTTTTTAGAAAAATCACATAATTACATCAAAAAGACTTGGCTGCATTGGATTGTTTTTTAAGCATCATTTAAATTTGTCATGTTTTTCCAAAAAAATATTGAGACCACGTTTATTATTATAATTGTATTTTATTATTATTACTGTTTTATTTTACCACTGTTTTTTTATCATATATATATAATGTATAATCTTGGTTTAACCCCCTGTAAATTCACAACCTATATCCATACATGCCATACATTTTCCATACTGTTTATCTTCAGATGAGTAATCTCATTAATAGGTTTTCTGTTGCACTGCACATCACTGCTTATTCGCTGAGAAACGAAACATTGACATTTGGGACGGATGCTCTGTGATGTCTATTTAAGGTATCTCCGAATTTGTTTATGATACTAAATAAAACACAGATGATGAAACCACAGTGGTAAACTAAGGAGGCTGACCTTGTACTGCCTCTGTAACACAACCCCTAAAATGATCTGCAGGTCAGCAACCTTCTCCTGCCCTCCATTATCAGGCCTCTCTCTTTCTTTCTCTCTCCCACACTTTTCTCTCTTTCTCACTTTGTCTATGTGTCTCTTTCCCCCTCATTTAGTCTTCTATCGCCTTATCTCCAGCTATGCAAAATTTACACGACTCAGCTATTATATTCATACAGCGACTTTTTTTAAGCTGTGATCAGTTTCCACACTATTACAATATGCAGTAATACAACATTATAATGTCAACAGAGGTCATGTAGTATTATGTTCCAGATCTCCGTATTGATCAATAAGCAGCAAAACTGCATAAAAATCGTAATTTTCCTATCATCTTGTGCTGTGCGGTGAGGGACGTGCGTTTTCAGGTGACTGAATGATTGTGACACCGAGCGATATGGAAAGCGGTATGTTATTGCTGAAAAACGAGAGCGCATCAGCAGCTTCTTGATGTCACCCTTTCAATGAGTAATTACAGCAAATCGCAAAGGCAAGCGAGAGAGAGTCTGAAGACGCCTCATCCATTGCGACGCTCATCTTTGCAATTTAAACCACCGGTGATCTCTCAAAAGGGCCCCTGCAATTGCTGCGCATTTGCACGCCGTTGATTTTCACTTGTCCTTGTACGCCGAGCTCCTTATCTACAACGCCCTTCGTTATTATTCTCTGAAAATAACTTTGCGCTCAAGGTGAAAGAAACCTTGCTCACTTTTTCCATATTTTCATTCTCTTCATAAGTTTGCAGTTGTGGGTTTCCGATATTCGGAGAGGTCGTGCAGGAGAAGGAGGAAAGTTCTTTAAAGGCTCTCCAGAAATGTCAATTCTTTCAATGGATATTCATGTTAAAGGGATAGTTCCCCCCAAATTGAAAGATCTGTCTTCATTTGCTCATCCTCTTGTCATTTCTAACCTTTATGACTGTCTTTCTTCTCCAGGACTTAAAGATTGTTGGTATGGGAACAACGGCGGTACCCATTCACTTGCACGTTTTCGTGTCGATCGAATAGTAGTATCGCCATTGATTGGTTACCAACATTCTTCAAAATATCTTCTTTTGTATTCTGCAGAAGAAAAATCATACAGGTCCAAAATGGGGTGAGTAAATGAAGAATTTTCATAGAAAAAAAACTTAATTTCCATCATTAAGTTGTTAAAAGCATACAGTATCTGTTGAACAGAAGTGAGCATTTATGAAACCATCAGTAATCTGCCTTCTTTGAATCCATGTTGGCTCAACCTTACCGAACACCATTTGCCCAGATATGTATTCTTGGCTCAAAATTCTCTGTCAATCACAGATGCCATTTACTTGCTAAAACAGGGACTGTGGCAATCTTGTGCCAACGAGGACATTTGTCTGCCAAAAACAATTTGGTGCTTTGAAAATCATTTAACAGATAGGCTTATTTAAAATATGGAGAAAGCGGTCAATTTTTCGGCTTTTGACAGAAATGACAATTTTTTGGGTTTTCAAGCTATATTGACTTGTATTGCTTATTAACACAGAACCGTAAATGTTGTTATAAAGATACAAAGATACTTTGAAGCTCACAAATGACAGCTTAAGTATGAGAACAATAACTCTAAATGGCAACTTGGGAGATGCGCATACACTAGCCTCAGGTCACTGGAGACTCAAGGATTGACCCATTGATAGATAAAGACCAAGGTCTCAGTGGTCAAGCTTGTTATCCAAAGCCACTCTGTTAGGGCCCTTATTTGCAACAAGACAGAAGATTGGAAAACCAAATACAACAGTATTGATTTTGCAATTGATAGTTGCATGCCTGCTATTGATCAGGATCACGCATCTGCCATTTGCAGAGGTGTGCATTTTCCATCGGCAGTGGGTTTGCAATTAAGACCCGATTAGCATTCAAAGCCAATCTGTAATTTGTTGTAATGGGTGTTCATTAACCTGCTACCTTGCATTTGGAGGTCAGGGGGAGGATCCCTAGGTGTTTACCCTTCGCGCCTACTTCATGACAGTCCTTTTATTTGCAAAGAATCATTTTGCCGTTATTATGAGTAACGTGTATTGACGTAGCACATGCATAGATATAAGCAAGAGTCTTTTTGAATGTCGACTCTCCTCAACTGAATTACAGGACGTATGAACTCAAGGCCAGCCGTACCTCCACCCCCACTTCCATCTCTTGCTGCGAAATCAATGGAGTGATGTAGGTATCTGGAGGAGGACATGAGGACAGGCTTAAGCAGACTGCTTGTCTGAGTTCCATTTCATGCATCAGCGACTACAAGTCCAGACACCGTGATCAGTCCTCACTGTTCAACACTGCTTGTGCACTGCCTCATACTAGTATGCACTGTATGCCCACACACATATATAACAATGTGGACACAAGACACATTCACAAGGTAACACAACATGTTCTCAGATGGCATATTGATCTGCTGAGTTTCAAGTCTCGCTGCACCAGCGCTTCAGTGGAAATTTTAGTATTTCTTTCTGGAAGTATAACTACGCTTTTGTCAGTTCAGACTGACATGCACATATAGGATACGTAAGTAAATATACAGGCAGCACTGGAAAAAATTAGAAACAACTAGAAAATTGGCACTTTATCACCAGTTACATGTGTTGTGTTTGTTAAATAACAAAAAAAATAAACTTAGGAGTGACATAATATTACCCAACAGCAATGTAAAGGCTGAAAGCAGGCAAAGAAAAAAATTCACCAAATATGATCTCTTCTTAAATACAGGTAAAAATACAGTAGTATTGTGTTATTTGAAAATAAACTTTGCTTTGCAATACAACAAAAATATTGCATAATTACAGTTATTTGAACTAGTTTTATTTTCTAAAAATAATTAAGGAATATTTTGAATGTGAAAATAAATCATAAAATATTTTATTAAAAAATATATATATATTTTTGACTTAAGGAGAAATGTAGCGAGTGGATCACAGATGAAACAAATATAACCATTTTACTTAAAGGGGTCATGTGGTGGGACTGTGTGTTTTTCTGTGTCTTTGGTGTGTTGCCCATGCATGTATTAGACACGTAAAATTGCTAAAATTAAAGTGACAGAACAAAAAATGCATTCTATCTAAAAGTGAATGCTCACCCAGACCTGCCTAAAACACATTGTGTAACCAAACCCCCACAAATCTACGTCAGTTTGTGGTATGATTTGACGAAGACTAAATGTATACGCAAGTATTTCCGCCATGTCCTTGCAGCATATGACCAATCACTACATACTGGTTAACTGGCCAATCATAGCACACCTCGCTTTTCAGAGAAGATACAAAAATGCACAGTATGTTGAAAATACAGCTTTTTTGAACCTGACAGTTTTTACAATTGGTTATCGACGATTTTAGAAGAAAGGCTGATTTTCTCAAAACGCTACACACATTTTTTACATCTACACACACAATTAGCAGAACATCTCAGATCTTTTGCAAAATGAATCACTTCATTCAAAACTTTACAAAACCCAGTTTTGGCACAGTATGGTACAAACATGGTTTATACAGTTGGATTCTGTTTGAACCCCTTACACACTGCTGTACTTAATCTTAAACACTTGTAAAACTTCTATTGGTTTACATTGAAAATATATTCACTTAAAATCAGAATACTCGATATACAATATAGTATATGAACAAAAACATTTGTGGAGACATAACAAGAGCAAAATTAAAGTGGAAAACAGCTAAGCCTCATCTCTTCGCCTAGCTGGATCTGGCCATAGCACTTCATCCACATCACAGGCGATGTCCTCTCTTGCAAGACAGCGAGGAAAGAATTTTCTTGAATGCCGAATCCATCCTTGCACAGACCCTTCATCAATTAGGTCACAGGCCCGTTTCATGGGTTGAATGAGGGGTATCATTAAAATAGAGCAAGAGCATTGCGTTAACAACGCAAGGTTGTGGGTTCGATACCAGGGGATTGCACACACCTATGTATAAGATAATGCAATGTAAGACACTTTGGATAAAAGCGTCTGCCAAATGCATAAATGTAAATGTAAGTGTTGTCCAGAATTACTGTAGCAAAAGTATACTCTCCGTCCAGCCTCTCTCAGTGTCAACCCATGGTTTACAACATGGTCAACCAAGTTTGCTCGAATCGAATCTGATAAATTTGGTCCCAGTCTTCCTTGTCCACCTCTTCCTTTTGCTACCCCCTTCCTCTCTCTACCCCTCTTCCTCCACAGGCTCCCCCCTCTCATCCTCACGCTTTCTTTTACTCCGATGCCGCCTTCCATTTTTGTTGAAGACAGGTAATTTCACCTGTTGCCTTTTTATAGTGCTTAGTGATTCATGAGTTTACAATTAAGCACCTAAATGTCTGCACACCTGAAGGGCGTGTTTGAAGAATTGGTCATAGTGTAGAATTTTAGAAAGCAGCTTAAAATGGCAAAGACATGACATCATGTTAGATTTCAGTGTTGAATGTAGAGCAGTTAGTGTTTTGCAAAAAGTGTGAGGTTGAGAATGTGCTCATAGCTCAAGTCTTGATCTTTGAGTGTCAGGTTTCACTAACTGTGTGTTATTTTTAATTTTAGTGTATAAGCAATCATAAAAAACTGTAAATCATGCATACACATTGCATTACATCTTAAACAAACGATAATACTCTTTTTAGCCGTTTCCTATGACCCCTTTAACCCTACCCGTCTACCTATTAATAGTAAACAAAAAGCTAAGTAACTAATTGTTCCAAACGCTGTGTGTTTTGTGTGATGAATTGAATTCATTGCTGTCTATGGTAAACTGATCCATGATTTAAAATGCATCTTGTCTTAAGCTTTACGTGATGATCGTTGTCAAATGTTCGCCGTCAAAATTTATCCTCGATGTAACATTTACCGTTTTGGATTTAAGTGGGTCTTACACTAAAACTGTAAAATCAATGTTCTTCATTGTACCCTTTAGCAAGATATTGACCTCTTACTGAAAGCAAACTTAAAGACTGGATAACATAACAGCATCCATCTTACTCAGAAAACAAACAAAATATCCGTCTCTGACAGCACAGATCTAATCAGGAGATTGTGTCCAAGTTCTAGCTCGGTTCTCCATTTGTAGGTAGTGAAGCTCCTTTTCTTTGCAGTAGCCGTAATAAAAAAAAGGACCTCCTGATCTGTAGGTGTATTATAATAATGCTAGCTGCCTATAGTTGACCTGATTCATCATGACATGGTCAATGAGGATCACACTGGTATGCCCTGCAGGGAAACTCCAATTTGTTGCTGATGGGATGGACTTCAGAGAAACAGATCTGTAAAGAAAACGGATGTCCAGCCGCGGAAACATCAGTTTGAATGATTTAACATTTTACATAACAACATTTCTCCCAAATTTCTTTTTTGTTGTTGCAGAAAATCAAAACTGAAGACACGAAATAACAGAAAAGAGTATTTGTTTTTTCCAATATGGCATAGAAAACAAGTTCATACAGGATTTTCTTTTAAGCAATAAAATAGTCATTTTTGTATATGTATGTAAAGAAAAGTTTTTTGTGTGATAACCTCAGTTTTATCAGAGTTTTCATGTGTCTTGATATGTATTCCACGTTGCTGTTGGAGGACTTTGTCACACCTGAGGATTGTCAAAATTGAACAGTGGCCACACTTCTGATCTCTAAAATTTTTCCACGGCTGCATGTGAAGACAAATTTAACTTACAGATTTAGGGTGAAAAATCTGAATGGACTTATAATGCAATGTAGTACATTTCAACTTATCAAAGACTTGCTCTCAATAGTGGTCTGATCTCCCCCGCCCAAAAAGTAAAGACTCTCTTCGTGGGAGAGAATAATGATACCATATCATGGGGTTGAATATTGCAATCCTTTCACATATAGATTCCTTCCCCATCAATATATATTAGCCGATAATATGCAGCACGGATCATTTCCAAGAGGCTTCATTTAAGTTTGCTAGGAAGAGGTGTCATTCATTGCTCGAAATACCCAATTAACACTAGGAAGGATCTGGCGGAGCAGTATTTGGGGAAATCAAATTCCTTTTCAACAGGCTCCTTGCTGGAAAGCCAGCAGTAAGACCCTTTATCTAATATATGCCAAGAATAATTAGGTTATTGCAGCGCTGCCTGTTGTTGCTCAGTAATTAGAAGAGTCTCTTATGGATTTACTCCAGGTCACAATGACCTTGAGGAAGAAAAGAAAATTGGCCACTATTGACATCTAAACGGAGGATAGCGGGTCAATTCCCACAGACGGCAGGTGCACCCTGATCACGTACTGTGCGTTCCAGCGCCGGCGATGTGGAAAACCGTTGCAAGTTGAGGACGTGGAGATGAAAAGGAATGTATGATGAGGTGCACCAAGGTCCTCAAGGAGACAAAGAAGGCTTTCGCCCCTCCCATGTCACTTTCTGCATCTCTCCTCGATGCATTTGGCCTTGCTTTTGAGGTAACTTGAGGGGATATTTCACCTAAAAAGGAAAATTCTGTCATCCTCATTTCAAATCTGTATGATTTCCTTTTATTGCAGAACACAAAAGAAGTTATTTTTAAGAATGTTGATCACCTAACAAAGGCGGTACCCATCGACTTACATTAGTCCATACAATAGAAGATAATAGGTATCACCATTGTTCAGTTACCAACATTCTCAAAATATCTTTTGTTGTGTTCTGCTGAAGAAAGACAGTCATTCAGGTTCAAAATTCTATGAGTGAGTAAACATTGATAGCATTTTCCCTTTCAAAAATGCAGAGGTGAGGGTGGCCAAACCTGTCATCGCGAAACAACATTTTATTCTATTCTAACTGGGACATCTGGGACGCGTATAGTGATACGAGAGATGCTGTATTCACACCAATTTAATAAGTGTTTGTAGGCAGCTTTCTTCCATTGTATGCCCTGATACACATTATAAATGATACATTGAAGGGTCACCTTGTAAATTGTAGCACGCTGTTATTATGATGTCATCTGCAATCTCTTTAGCAAGACAACGCGTTCTGTCAGGTAATCCATGCTTTTAAATTCCTTTTTGTGGTGATAGATAGATGCATGCTGCATTTTAATATGGAGTAAACACATTTTTGTTCATTCGTGCTGTTAGGCAATATACACGCCATTACAGATCTTCTGTCATCTGCATTGTGCTAACATGGCTTGTTACGGTGCGATAATTGGTCATATTGGACCCTTAATCAAAAGCTTATTGTTTTTGCTGTCTAAAAAGAAGCGATTACGGCTCCATGTGCTGAGATGAAATGAAACAATTATGGGTGATGGAAACCAAAAATCTTCACCAGGAAATAGCTGATTCTATTCAAGACCCATAATTGGACTAATTCATATTTTACTTTTCCTTATTTTATTCATGTGTTCCTATGTATTTATGCAAGGAAATCAATTTATGATTTAAAATATACGTTTACTACACCAACATTATTCTATTCCGTCAAGGTGACACATTCATGAGTACATGGGAGTGTTGACAAGACATATTGAGATATAAACTGGATATGTGTTAAAACCAGATAAAAATCAACGTCAGGTCATCCTCACAGGTCATCCAGTCATCAGCAGGAAGCAGAAGAGGTTGCGAAAGGTCACGCTGATAAACATCTTCATTGATGGGTGTGCAAGTCACCAGCAGCGCAGGAAATGAAGAACTCCACCCCACAGGGGTCACAAAAAGTTAAAGGTCCCTCCGAGGACACGGTTCTATGACGCAGGACAACACAAGCTGCTCTGGAAAAGATCAGGCTGCATTGATGCTATAAAGGTTTTTAATCACCCCCTTCTAGCCAGGACGGGCTGAGCTGTTAGTATAATGTCAAATCGGGTCTATTGAAGGGTTGCCATATTTTACAAGCTTTAAAAGTGTGCATACATTAATAAATGAATGAATATATAAATATGCATACGTGAATGAAATGAATAATTGAACCACTTGAATAAATTGAACTTTCATCCATCTCATGTAAATGCAGCTTTCATCAACATGCGAAATTAATCGATCAATAATAGGAGTCGTTTACAAGAGGATGGAGAATATTATGGAGCATAAATGGAAGTCTTTTTATTATTTTCCACATCAAACTGACCAGTCTGGGCGTTTACACCAACAGTTCAATTCCTTCCTTATCTTTAATATATGGCTTTGGAATTGTTTGGGAAGCATTTCTCATAACTTAAGTGCGATTATAAAATTGCAGACATTGCAGTCATGTCTTCAAATATAACAGTTATGACCATGAGATGTATTTAAAGACAACAACACGATTTCCACAGAACAAACAGGAGCACACACACACATATTAAGATGTACACAGTGAGTTCTCTGTTCAATGTAGACTTTAAATAAACTGGCACATAGTGACCAAGAGGATGCAGCTGGACCATCCATCACTCCCAACACTGGAGCTGAATAGGCAGGGGGTGAAGGGAGATAGTGAGTGAATGAAAGAAAGAGAAGCGGATGAAGGCAGAAAGGAGTGTTAGACACCGCAGCACAATGTGTGCACCTGGATAAAGCTTCCCCATAGTACTCAGCTCTCGTCCGGCCGAGTCCGGATGCCCTCAAAGAGCCTTCATCAAAGACCCCTGCTGTCTAAATCACCACCCCTCCTGCGCAACTTTCCCTTCCATTTAATAACTCCTCTTCCTGCTCTTTAATTATTTTTTTTACGGCATCACGTCTGAGCTTTAAATGCTTCCTGGGACTCTGAGAAGGTCTTGGAATAGTTTTAAGTGGCTATTAGTGAGGACATGGTGTTGTGCTTAAACTTTTGCTTAAACAACAAAAGATATTGTTGCAAAGTTAGAGCAGTATAATGTTTTAAGAGAGATCCTTTCAGAGATCTGAGAGGGTTTCAGATGTTGTCTGACGTCAGCGTGTAATGGTGCATTTCATGTGAAAATGACATGATCATTTATACAGGAACAATGAGTATTTAGCTTTTTATTTGCAATAAAATGAAATATGGCAGTAAATTTAAAAAACAAGACTGTGGTTTATAAAAAAATCTCATCAAAGTCTCGACAAAATAGAGCAAAACATTCTCCAATTACCTAATATCTATAATGTATTTTGCTGCAAAAAATAAGAATTTCTTTCTTAGGTCCTGTTTCCAGTATGAATATAAAAATTCTTAAATAAAGATACATTCTCTTGAGAAATAGATGTCAATTTAGTTTATGATTAAAACAAGCAAAAATATCTTCCAATGGGGTATATAACTAAATAACTATTTTAATAATTAAAATTAAATTAATTGTATTGAGTAACTTTATGTTGAAACTTGAAATAAGTTCATTTTTAGTAACCTTTTGGCTTAAATTTTGCTTGTTTTAAGCATAAAATTGCTAAAGTTTTAAAAACGATTTATTAATAGGAAAACAAGACTAAACATTTTATGTCTTTTCTGCTTCTCAAGTAAACTTATTTTGATTTATAAATCTTTAGATCTCAAGATGCAAAACCTTCTAAGTCTGTCAGATGACTTTCTGCCTAAATGAGCATTTTTCTTCAGACTCCTAAATTTAATTTCAGCAATATATTTTAGACCTGGTATGGCATGGTATTTAGTGGGTTTTGAAGCAAAATTATTTGAGTAACTTATACTAGAGCATCGTACATCGAACCTCATAATCTTATTTTTGACTGAGTGTTTTGTATCTGAACTCTTCATTTTTTCTGTAGTATTGACCTAAATAGTCTATATTTCCCAGTCTGTTTAAGTTATTCATTATGTAGATACATTTTTTCCCATACTTGATGTAACTCTTCTAAGGAAAAAACAAGCCCATTTGTCTGCCTTGTTTGTCTCCCAGCATGCTTCTGGGCTGGCTGCTCTATAAAAGGCAACTTTAACACTGAGGCAGAGAGGCCAATGGCCCCGCATCGCTCTGAGGGACAGGAGTGCAGAAGGTCATCTACAGCATGGCTGATGAGTCTCTGTCTGTAACCCAACTCACTGAGGGAACAAAAGGCCAAAGAGGTTGCGGCCTCTCATAGTCCCTCAGCCGACCAGACAGACAGGAGCTCGGAGAGAAAGAGTGGGATGTGGATATGATGAGTCATTATCTGCAATCAAGAACCGTGAAATAACTCGAAAGGTGTGTAAATATTACAGAAAAACTATAGCCTTTACAATAATGTCTGAGGACTGCAGTACTACATTATTTTCTCGTTGAAAGATCCGGTTTATGAAATGTAGCGGCATCTAGTGGTGAGGTCCAATATTGCAACCAATGGCTCACTTCATCTCTCCCTTTTGAAGCACTACGGCAGGTGACACAGGGCTAAGATGTCATTACTTTTTCGAAGGAGATAAGTTATTTGCAAATTAAAAATTGAGGAAAGCCTACAAGTGGAATGAATGAAGGCTTTTTTATAAAAAAAATAGATGAGTACCTTTATTGATTTTTCACCCCCATTCTCAGAGTATGGTACCACCCACAATCTCAGCAATACCTCTCACCTAATCGCCGTACCACAAGACTCTCACTAAGACTCTGACTCCATCACTTAATCCTGTGTCCTGTTTGATTCTGCGAGGCACTCATCGTAGGGCTACGTGAACGGAGTGGAATATGGTTTCACGCCTGGCTGGTTATTTGATTAGCTATACCGAAGGTTTATGTGATAAAGCGCCAGCCAGGTCTCGCTGTAGTAAGCTCTGTTCCAATTCAGAGGCAAGGACAAGAGGAACACATGTACGTATTGGACAAGCAGAGAGTTAAATGTCATCTTGCTGCAGTGTGCCTTACACACGCCTACCTGAGACGCTAAATTGTGATTCATTTTAACGTAACGTTTATAGGAAGTTTCCATTCTTATGAAACAGAGAAACTTGTAAAATAAAACAGCATGCGGAAATGTACGCTTTGCTTGGCGTCCAAAACAGTTACCCAAGAAGGGTGACAAGAACACAAACGGCACTTTTTGTTCAGTAAAAAATCAAAATCCATTTAAGCCATTTATATGTTCTTCATATGTGTTCTTTGGGACTTTCATCATATTTTATTTGAACATTTGACTGTAATTTACATGTGGAAGAAATATAATATTTAGATTTAATGCCAATTAGCTTTGTATCAATATTTCATCTCAATATTTTTATTTAATGTATTTTATAACAACACTTTTATTGTATACTATAAAATATATAATGTAATGAAAAGATTTCTTCCACTTGTAAATTAGATTCAATGACAACCATGGTTTTATTTAATTTATTAGCAATTTTACTTATGACATGACTTTTATTATATAAAATATGCAATGTAATAAAAACTGAGATCTTCTTTATGGAGTATCATTGTTAAATTAGATATCAGACCTCAGGATGAGTGAATAATGATGGCCTGCTTCGTGTATCGAACGTATTGAGCTTGTGGATAAACAGTATCATTAAAGCGTCTCCTTTAATGAAACTTTTCTCGTCCCGTTTTATTGATTTCTCTAAATTCTTCCAACTTTCAACTGCATTTGTGGCAAAGTACGCTTATCAATATGTACATACAGCCATCTTGCTGTTTCACTGTTCTCTGGGTGACACCAAAGTGGGTTTAGGGTGGTAATCTGTTAACTTTTCTGTTAAACGCATTCATTCTTGTATTTGGCCGGCACAGTGTGGGGCGTGATGCCGGGGGCCGCGGGCAGGCCGCTCAGAAAGCTGCTTCATTACCCTTTGTCACATAAGCTCAGATTTATGGGGCCTAATGGAACACACTCTGTTTCGCCAATTTACCGGGGAAGATGGGAAATCGGAAGCGTTTTCCTATCCAGTCACCACATTGTTCTGTGAAGGAGAGACTGATTTCTTTGAGATGTAGGACATCGACTACAGACTTGCACTGTCAGGCTGTGTTAACATCCATATGATAGCATCTATCAGAGAGAGACGCACTGGAAATCATTGCTTTGTTGAAATTGTGATGGTAGATTATTTTGAACAACATCAAGCTGAGATGATATTGGTTACTTAGCTTGTAAATGAAAACAAACTGGCTCAAGTGCACCATCTGCTGGTTATACGACTGCTGATGTTAATGGTAAAACCTCATAGGACGGACAAGAGAAAACGAATGCCCTGTTCGGACTGCTATCAGATTTATTAACACATCTAGTATTATGTTCCTACTTTAAAACCATAGGACACCGTAGCATTGGATCCTTGTAAATAAGCAGTGACACATTCATGTTAAAGTTAGAGAAATAATCATAGGACTCTTGAACAGGTTAGAAATTGCTATTTGTGTTCTTTGCGTGTTCTTTGTGCACTTACACACAACATAAAGTTCTTTGACACAGGACAGACTGTTCTATTCCCACAGTCTTCATGGAGCGGGCGGTGACATGGTTAGATAACTGTAGGTTTACCTCCAGAAGGTCAAATGGTCCACACCATAAAGCCTACTTTGTCTTTTTAGATTCACCTATCAAGCTATTACACCTACACAGAGGCAATCCCAAATGTTACTGATGAGCACTGTTACCTGTATTCATCGAGGCTAAATTAACTTCAAAATTTTATATTGAAGTGATTATTTAGACAGAAATCCAATTGCTTAGAAATTCAAACTGCTTTCAGCAATTCATTTAATGCATCGAAAAATTACATTAGGAGCCCAAGATTTCATTTTGTTGAGTGGTGTACCAAAGGACTGTAAGCTTTCCAATAAATTGCTTTTATTTAAAGATGAATTAATGGATCGATAGATGTAGTATGGTCGGGTGATTTATGAATAAATCACTAATGAGATGGATAGGTTCTGTTTCATCTCATAGAGAACGTTGTTGTCTAAATTGGATCTTCTATGCTACTCTTACATACTTGTGTTTTGGCTGTTGTGTTACTTTTTATGATTATCTGTTATAATTATTGGGTGTTTAATTAGTTGATCTCTGTTGCCCCCTGCTGTCTGTGCTAGTTCTGTCATAACATCTCTTTTGTAATGGTCACCCTTTGGCCTACATCTTTTTTCATACTTTAATTTTTATTTTTATTTTATTATAACATAACTATGTTTATCCAAGAGGATTATCCTCTTGTGGCAATTCATAAATCCGGAAGGTTCATTATCACTTACTCTCGCTTTACTAATTTACTCATTATAATGTCAAGCATTAGTGTCAGCTGCTATAGCTGTCCAACTTTGTTATCTGATTCACTAGTTTCTGTTTTTTGGCAACTTGAATGTTCCTTACTCTCAATAGCAAAACTTTGCAATTGCACCGGCACCTCCAACCCTAAATATCTCCCCTTAGACCAAAAAGTGATTTCAGACCTTTGTGAACATGCCGGTGGATCAAAAACAATACAATACCAATTGTTATACAGATTACATTACCCATTAGACCTCTCTGTCCCAGTTCTAATTCACTTGGCTTCATGGCCCTGGGGTACTTTCCTTTCGAGCTCTTGTTGCCAGCTGGCAAGTAATTTGTACTCTGAGATCAGATTTGCATTTTTAATAAGAGCTAAGAAGGCATGAGAGGTTATGAAATAACTGAGAGATTTAGGATAAGAGAAGAACAGAAGTGGTCTAAGTACAAATCCCTGTGGAACATCTCTAAATTGTTGGTCTAGAGATTCATTTGATGTTTTCATCCACCCTCCTGAACTTTTGTTTTTGAGTTAAGGGGTTGTTGGGGGCTCTTGATTCCCCTTCATTTTATGGACTTTTGTAACATCCTGTTTCCTGTTCTGTTCTGTTTTTATTAGCTTAGAATGAGCTATTTCTATCTACATACGTCGCAGGTTCCCTTAAAACTTTCATGTTGTTTCTACAGTAGCCATAAACGGACAAACTGCTCTACAGAATGCGTTGCGTAAATATGTTATCTCCTTTGGCAAAGAAGCAAAAACGTGACGACATCTAAGTCTTGTGTCATCCACCGTCGTGCTTCGAAAGGGAGGGGTGGAATGGTGCGTCGGTTGCAATTTGCAACCTCAGCACTAGACGCCGCTAAATTTCATAAAGCCTACTGGACGTTTGATAAATCAAAGCAACTTAAAACTAGCTGAAATTTACATTTTAAATTGTGAACAGACCATTTGTGTAACAGAACCACTAAGACGATGAGAGTTAAGCGCTTCAACAATGTTTATTTAACACACAGGAGAACAACACCTGAGCATTAGATATTGACTGATGCAGGGATACTTGTATAAAGGCCTACTGTCCTTGTATTGCAGGAGATCATGGACGGCGGGCAATTGGTTCCGGTGGAGTGCAGGTGAGGAAGTGCAGCGTGGTGAAGACGTGGAGAACTTGGAAGACTTGGAATACGTGGAGGACTTTGAACACTAGGAGAACTCAGAGAACTTGGAAGGCTTGGGAATGAACTCTGGATAACAGTAGGGTTAAGAACTTTGTTACTATGAAATACTGGACAAAATTTGATCTGTGCAGAGGTGCGAATTAGCATAGGCAAGACGTCATTCAGAAACAATGTCGCATTTGGGCCTACTTTATGTAAACTGATGCGCGTCAGAGGGGCTGTGATGAAATGACAGGTGTCAATATCATTCGCAAGTGTCTTGATATCACTGCTCCTGCTGCTGTTGCTTCAATCCGCGGAGCCCTCAATAAACGAGACATGGGAAGTCACGTACGGGACAAATCAGGCAGGCTCAATATACGGGACGTCTCGTCTAATATGGGATGGTTGGCAACCCTACAGGTAAGTCACACAGGTAGGTATCTGCATGTGAGTCCATTTCAAATTGAGACCAGACACTGACTAAGTGATGGAGTGAGTATTTTGTAGTGACGCTGATGAAGGAGATGATTGATTGCAGGCTATCAGAACTCGGGAGAGTGTGAGCAGTGTGTTGGAGTGTTGAGAAAGCCTGGTGCTTCCGTGTCTGTTTATACTTAAAAATTTGAAGCTACATTTTTATAGTGAAATTCTAACATTACTAAACTGTGCACGATTGTGCTCATTATGATGATGAGATTGCGTTCTTGAATTCATTTTTTATTCTTGGGATAAAACATGCTCTTAACCCAGTATTTTAAAAACCTCCCCCATAAACAGATCAATTGTTCTGCTTCTAATAATCTTAATTCAAAGAGGAAAATATGGGTCAGGCATGAATCAATCCCCGTCTGTTTTTTATTTTTCCACAGCCACAGGGACGGTTATTAAAGAGATTGAGGATTTTCTTTAAAAATAACCTGCTGCACACCTTCGCACACACGCACATTCCCTGGCGCATCCATTTATCTTTTCATGTTCGCTAACAATTTATTCTAATAGACGGCAGAAGATTAAGAGCCAAAGACCTCGATATGTTGAATTGACATGGCATTTCTTTCAATTTACAAGTCCTAAGAAACGAGCAAGTGAATGAACTCCTTTCTGAGAATCCGAGCTCTTTCGCTGATTAAGAGAAAGGGATCCAAGAATAGCCATGAACAGTCAAAGTAAAGGATTTAGGAGAGACAGCACACAATGATGGAGTGAAATTCAATGAAATTGGAACACACAGTACTGCACTTCTGACCAAGGTTTTGCAATATTATTTTGATATTAAAACGGACGCCAGAACAATGCTGTTATGTCACAATAATACATTTCGGACTTGTAAAAATGAGGATCGAATAACCATTACATTCCACCGAATTTAAATGAACTATTTAAGTGCATTAGTTGTACTTTCTGTGCCAGTATTATTAATCACACGAAATTGCCCTTTTCATAGCATGGTATAGGAAATGAACAGATTGGAATATTTGGCACATCTCCGAAAATCAAACCAAGCCGATTATCACTCAAGCAAAACAAATGTCTGATGACCTTCATTCTGTCCCCAGCACAGCCGGAGACAAACCATCAACACCTCACTTTCATTCTGACCTACTTCCTCCACCAGTTCACAGATTGTTAAAACAGACTCACTTCCTGTCCTGAGGCCTTCACAGCCGCAAGACAATCCACATATAAAAGATTAAAGTTCTAGAAAAGTCATCACATGCACATTAGGTAAGAAACACTCGCTGTGCTATAAGGTACTGTCATAGGCCAAGATGGTGTGGGTCAATTTCATCTTACCTAAAATTCCCCATTGGGCTTTTTGAAAGAACCTGAATGATGAATCCCGGCAGGAATCATGGTTTAAAACCATCTTCTGTACATATTTAAACATGGCCTTTGTTTAATAAAGCATTTCTCACTGCAGTATTTACATATTTCTTTGTCAGTAAGTTTTTCTGCGCAGAGAGCTTATGAGTTTACCCATAATTCCAGTGTTCTTTTGATACATGTGATATTTGTCTCTTTGGCTTGTAAAGTGAAACAAGGACAAGAAAACGTAATATTAAAATCAGACGTTTGGATCTAATCATCCTCGATGAAACTAAATATTTTGAACATTTATCCATTCGGCATACCGTAGGCTTTCATTTAAGTGAACCTTTGGTTAGATGTCAGCAGCAGATTTAACATGCTCAGGGTTTGATTGAGGGGCTTTCTGGAGTGGGAATGGTCCTCCACATCTATTGGATTAGAGAAAGGATGTCGTTCACTATTAATCTGTAAAGCAGTGGGCAGCCTGGATCACTAAGCGTTCTGCTTTCTGTCTGTCTGGGACTTGTCATATTGTTCATCCTTTGGTGTGGGCACTGGAAACAAGCCACACTTTCAAGAATGAATCTCTTCTGCTTCTCTCTGGTAAGATGCGATTCACCTTCTCCGCTCTGTGGTTTGTCATGTGTGAGTGAAACTTGAGCCGTCAGTGTATGTGGACTTAATGAGAGCAGGCATGACGTTAAGCGTGCTTTATCTGTTGTCATCTGACCGCCTGTTGACTGTTTATATTTTTCATTGCTTAAGAGGCATGTCGAAATTGGCTGTCTCAAGGGGTAATGCATTAAACGAAAGAGGAAACGTTTCTTTCTGTTTAAGTCAAAACGTTTTTGGTTAAACAAACTAAAGCACAATTGTAAATGTGTTCTGACCTCACTGAGCATCTCTGACAGATGCTGGGTTGTTTTGAGCAATTCAGGATTAATGATGATCTTACTTCACTGAACTCGTGCTGCTCTCAGTTTCCATTAGCGAAGAAATGCGACGCAGTTGCTTTGCTACTTTTGTGAAAATGTGTTTCACTTACGTTTTCAAGTAAATCAAAAACATATTCAAGAAATGATTGATTCATGCATTTTCATTGGTTTAAACCTAAAAAAAAACATGTGATGTCAATTCAAATTGTCTTAAGCTCCTTAAATACCTTATAGTACACTTCATTCCAAATGTGCATAAAACAAGTTTTACATAATGTTTCATTTAAGAATCGAGCAAGCATCTATATGCTTAGACTTTCCTTGTACAATATAGGAAAATAATTCAGTAAATTGAATTTCCATTTAATAGATTATTGTCAAAATTCTAACTGTTATAGGAAGGCTCAATGGACAGTCTATACGAGGCGGTACAGGAGTCATGTGAGGCCCAGGTTTACACAATCCCCTGCAGATCCTGCAGTCCAGCTGTTCCATTAGATGACAACAACAAATGGAGGAGTACGGGGCGTTGCATCTCAATGGTAACCAGAATTATACAATATCAGACTTGATACTGTGCTACAATGTCATGGAAAATGTATTGAGCATCTATACATCAGCGTTGCGATTATAATATTTTCATATATTTTACACGCTTTCATGATAATAACATGAGTTTTAAAGTTTCTGCCATGTAATGAAATGTCTTAATACTGTATTTATTATCAGGACATTTCACAAATCAACACAGACAACACAAAAAAGGCGAAAAGAAGGTAAGTGCTTGGTAATCAAATGAGAGAAATATTTGCTTATCTCTAAAATTGTACTGAGTGCACCTTTTGCAGATGTCCATTTGTAACAAGACATATTACTCAAAGTCATTGCTCTAAAACATGTACTTTCGTGTCATTTTCAGCTCACTACGAAAGTCTATCTCTGAAACTGAAGCTCTAGGTATGTCACATATTTTGAGAAACTGCTTGAACATCTTTCCTTCCTGTCAGACTTAACCCTACATTTCCTCGTCTTCAAACAATGAGAAGAAAATATTGCCGAGCCCTAAATGAATAAACCTTTAATGGTCATGCTGTGCTTCTTCAGATTGTACCGTCTGTACTAATTCCCTCTGGCAGGCGACCAGAAAGCAAGAAGATTTAGTCCTCTTGAGGAACAATCAGAATGAAGGTAAAACCGTTCTGAGGATTTTTGTTAAGCCTGACTACATTTCATTTACCAGACACACAGCTAGGCAACATCCACTTACCATCAGCCAATCAGGTTCTCTATGAGTGTCTGTTGTGTCAATTCCCATCTGCAGTCAATGGAGAGTGAAACCAACACGAGCACAGTGTTTTACAGACATCAGCTTACACACAACACTTGCATGTTATTTGTTAGATTAAGACACAGCAGGGTATTGTAAATAAGGAAATAGACTATACCTTCTCAGTACTGAGGAGGACTTTCACAGAAAATGTACAGTAGTGGGTAGTTGAATCATAATGTATGAATGTGTTAGAAACCTATGAACCACCTTCAAAGGTGTATGAAGATAAGTGTTATTACCTTAGAATGAGCTATTTTACACTCCGGGTCCCATTTCACGTAATTCACCCTGTTGTTTCTATGTTTCATAAAAGCGCTATCTTATTCGGCAAAGAAGAGAAATTGGACGTCATCTAAGTCCCATGTCAGCCTCCATAATGCTTCAAAAGAGAGGAGAGGGGTGGAGTGAGCCATTAGTTGCAATTCTGAACCTCACCACTAGATGCCGCTAAATTTCATATAATGGACCATTAAGATACAACACAGTACACAACTTTCACATGTATTTCATTTCAGTTGCCCATATGCTATATACAGTTCATATGTATATATATATATATATATATACTCTTTTAATTTTGTATATGTGTTTATTTTTCATAAAAAAGCAGTAATGGGGGATTCGCACGGTACGCGGTAGTCGCGTTTGTCCAGTTAATTTTCAAAGGGGGATATTTGGTATTTGGTGTGAATCCACCATAATGCTGTAAAAGTAACACACCGCAGTCATGCTGTCTTCATACTTGATTTCCTTGATTAAACAGATTAAAATCACCACATGATATTTCCCTTCGTCAAAATATGCAGGAAACAACGTGCTAAACCACAAAACTTTTCTCATATGGAATGTACTATTTAAAGCCCTGCACTGGTTAACCCCTTTTTGTTTGTAGTACCAACGTTTCTATAGTGTCATGGTGTGTCATAAAGTCCTAGTGACATTAACTTCTGAGTAACAAACAAGGTTAAAGTTGACTGTATAATGATTTCTTGGTACTACTGTGTACCAGTTACAATTTATTTGTACATTTCAGATTTGAGACCTCTAAGGAAGGCTGAATATTCTCAGACTCAGACCGGCTCTAGAAACACACCACAAGATCTGTCTGTCCAGGTCAGGAAATTGTGACATTTGTGTCTGACTGTAGTTACATTGCAGTTTTGACCTAGAAATATAAAAAAGTGTTTAGATCCTGTTGTTATCTTACACTTAAAGAGACATCACATTCTGTTGTTTTTTTATTTTATGGATATAATGTTAATTCTGAAGAATGCAATTTAAGTCAATATCGGCCCCACAGCAGTGAATTCAAACCCTCCATGCCAAGATGAGTCATGCCCGCTGCATGTGTCCCAATATCAATCACGTATTACATTGTACATCAAAACGGGAACAAAAATTGTAGCTGAATAAGGGAATACACACATATTTGATTGTATCATTTGTTGTACAGATGGTTAGGTGTGGTACAACATTTTGCCCAAATGGCATCATGTTCCCCCAGGGCTACAAAAATTGTTATGTTATTGTATATAGTAACATATAGCGATATTGTTAGCATAATAAAACAGTGTTATCGCAACAAAACACAATACTTAGTAGACCTACATCTATTTTGTCTGTCAACAGACTGAGACAGCAAGCAGAGAAATGATCCCACTCAATGGCACAAGATTTAAAAAAGTTGATCGGATGTTGAATCAAAGAGGGACCCCAACACAATACACAGCAGGTAAATGTGAATTAATTTATAAATAATTTTATGTACAAACATACTCAAACAAAATCTGCCAAACTAGTTTGTACGGTGAAAAAGTGCCAATGTCATTCAAAGCTATTGATTTTTATCTCTGTCTTTCAAAGGTGCCAAAGGAATGGTGCCTTTATTATTAGATGTGGGAGCACAGGTACATACACAAGAGAATTCTGTGGGGTCAAGGGTCATGGAGACAGCATCGTCCAGAAAACGCTGGAGCAACCCTGCTGAAACACCCCTGACCTGGGTACAAGCACATCCTTCCGGTCAATCCGTTGAATATCGAATCCACAGCTCTAACCGCACAACATCCAAAAGCACAAATCAAGGACATCAACTCAGTGTTCAGACCATAAAGAGAGACCCCTCCCCAAAAGGGGTTGTGCGATCGACAACCAATGTGGATTTCCGTGCGTCTAATGTAAGTCCTTTATTCAGTTTAAAACTGGCTATATACTGTATACACATGCTTTTTACTTAAAAAACGGGAACCGTTTTCAAATATATACGGGTAGATTACATTAAATAACAAGACAGGGTGCTCCGTGCTATTGAAGCATCATATTTGTGCAAAATGCTAAATTGATCCTATACAAACTTATATAAGACTCACAAAGACCATCCTGGCATGCCATCAAGCTTTAGGGATTGAGAGGTTTTCGCATACATTAAACGGTCAAGACTTCAAGTGGTGGTATATACAGTAGAAACAGGAAAAACACAATTTGCTACAAATTCTAATCTTCAATCATTATTTCCTGTTGTACACTGTAACTGGATCATCATTGAGGTTTTCTAGCACTGGATAATGGTAAACTGGCACAGTCTACTATTTCTCTCTGATAAAACTAACAGGTTAGTGAGGGTTGTTTGTTTATGTGGGCTTGTGGTCCTTGAGGAAATAGATTATAAATGTATAATCCTGGATTTATTTTGGCGGATTGAACACAGAGGATTAGACTGTTATTGTCCATAGGCTTGATCGCTATTGGTCAGTTTTTATTCTCTGTTTCCAACTGCGGTATATATTGAAACTGTCCTTGCTCATTTAAAACACAGTTTAAACTTGAGAATTTAAGAAGTGCTGGATATGTTTCATAAAAATAAAAATGCAAAAGGTTGCAAAAGTAGACAGGAAGTGTTTCGAGAGCATAAATCCTATTGCTTTGCATGCAGATGAGTTTACTTCCCCAATATAGAGAACAGATTTTGCAATTTGGGCAAAGGAAATAAAGGAATTTGGAAATAAGATGCATATATGTATATATTTACTGGTTTATTTGTTTGTTTTTATTTGAAGTTTGCCATCTTAAAGGTCCAAGTAGAAGCACAGAGTGTTTTACATTTATTTGAAAATCTGAGAGCCCCTTGTAACGGTGCAGTATATTATGTTAACATCATCTCCATGGAAATTTTGCCACAATGGTCCCAGTTACAAAACTTGTGTTACTCGAAATGACTGTGAAGTGGTGAACCACAAAATGCATAGTCAAGCACTCAGTGTTTTCCCCTGTGAAACTGTGGCCACCAACATAGGCAGAACACGCATTGGCTCACATCCTGTGTCATTTAAGGAAGTTCTTATGCTACACCGTTCTGCTGAGACATTGCATTTTTCACTTTTGGAGACGTGAGGCAAAACCACTAGTTTCTGATTATCATTCTGAGCTCAACATAAATCATAGAAGCAATGCTTCAAAGAGCTGCCTCCAATGCTTCAGACAAACCAAAAAGTCTTAAACCTAAGGTAGGTTTTGTAATTGTGTCTTGTTGGAGTAAAATGTGAGTGATGTAATTGTACGATATAGTCCGGTAGAACTAATATATGCAATAGAAAATTTGGACCTTGATTTTAATTTAACATTATTTTATTTTGAATATATACATTATTTCGGATTAATTCAGATAATTATTTGTCATTTTCTCGTGGGATTTTTTTATTGGATTTGAAATCATTGTGTTTTAGCTGATTAGACAATAATTGTCAGTTGTCAACGTTGTAATTTAATATTGTGTAATCAGCTAAAACACAATGATTTGAAGTGAAACTTTCAGCACTTCAGCACTGAAAAATAAACTAAAACTGCACAGATAACCCTAGATTATCAACTCATTAATACTCATTAGACCATTGTGTTATTGAAAAAAATATTTTATGTGTGATGATGTTAAACGATTTATTTTTCTGTATATTAAATGTGGTCTGTTTTGATTCACACAGCGATCTACTAGTTTTGGAAGATTTGACACGTTCAGAAATCAACACTCTCCTTCAAAGCTTGAAGAAAATGGAACAACCGAGGTAGACATAGTTTACATTACAAAACAGATTTCAATTCGCAAATGTAGTTCTCAAAATGCTTTCCACTGTCCTCAAAGGCAAAACGATAAACCCCCTTTCTATTGTAGTCCACAAGTCTTATCCGTGACTAAAAGACAAAAAAGCTTTACCAACAGTATGCATATGGAGTAATTTAAAACTTTTTTATGAAACAGGCAGAGGGTGAATCAACAGCAGAGAATTGCGAGAAACCGGGAAGTCTGGGCAAAAAGATGAAGGCTATCTCGATGACTATGCGTATAAGGATGGGCAAGAAAAACGTCAAATCTTGCTCAGAAGACATAGTGAGTCACACTCCGAGTTCCTCATATGATTACCAGCAGTGCTTAAGCAACTAAATCTTAGACATCACAGGTTCAGTGGACCGTGTATCATTATATCTGCAGGATAGTTGATAGAAAACTGATATTTTAATTGACACAGGCAGATGACACGGAAGGAGAAGCAGAGAATGGGTTTCCAGTGGAGAAGAGCTCAGATCAGACCAGAAACTCCTCAGAAAGTCTATGCAGTGGACGAAGTTCCTCCAGTAAGTATCTGTGCACAATAATTCATGGAGTCTTCTGGGGAATCACATTAAAATACATTATACCCATTTATTAGAAAAGCTTTTCATAATAGCATTGTTAATTCAAAGTGGCTAATCTTAAAAGCAACTTTCCGCCTTGGAGTAATACTTTTATTGTGACTTAGGTGGTGTGGCTAGCAATTCAGACGTCTCCAGTAACAGAGACAGTCTTAAATTGGAGGAGGAAGTGACCTACACAGGGCAGTTTTGCGGACGAGCCAAAGTACATACTGACTTTGTCCCCAGTCCATATGACACAGACTCCCTCAAACTCAAGGTGAGATAAACACTGTGTTCTAGGTTCTCTCATGTCCTCTTAAAAAAGATTGTATCAATTGCTAGGAGGAAGTTGTCGTTGAATATAGAAAGAGAATTGTACATTTGTTTCTTAATGAAATGTGCGTATTTTTATAGGTCGGAGACATTATCAACATCATTAGTAAGCCGCCGATGGGCATATGGACCGGCATGCTCAATAACAAAGTGGGAAATTTCAAGTTTATTTACGTGGATGTTCTACCAGAGAAAGAGAAGGAAGATGAAGAAGAAGAGGCCCCAAGAATAAGACCTGTGAAAGTTTGCAAGAAACCACGACCAAATACACTGCTGGAGTTATTAGAGCGGCTTCATTTAGAGGTAAAACCAGACAGGAAGTGATAAGATATTTGTATCTTTAAAGATGAAATCCATGACGTCACACATACATCTGTGCAAATCAGAATAAATAAATAATAATAACTTTGATTAGAAAATAACTTGTTGCATGTTTTGTCGTAGGAATATGCATCCTCGCTACTTCTAAATGGCTACCAGACAGTAGATGACCTCAAACATCTAAAGGAAAGACATTTGATCGAGCTGAATGTGACGGATCCAGATCACAGACACAGGCTGCTTGCTGCATCAGACTGTCTCTATGTCACAAGCAGTAAGTGTTGTTACAGCAAGTTTGATTGACAGCTATCATTAAAATATTTCCAGTTGAAGAAACACGATTTTGTTTTCATCGTGTTTGCATTTGTGAAATACTAGAAGTAGGTTACGAGGGCCTGTAGTTCTGAAAGTCACAGCATTCCTGTTTTAATTTAATCCGTAACGCTCTGTGCGGCGAAGAACGGCCGTTCCTGTAAAAGCAGGTCGGGATTAATTGCTGTTTGGATGTGAGCTCGCTGTAATAGCAGGTGGCACATGGCTGGGCTGCTCTGGCTTAAATGAGTCTCTGATAATAACCAGGAAGACACACTGTCATTTAATTAACATTAATTACATTTGGGTTTTCGGGCACATGCAAACCTGATTTGTTAGGCAGAGATGAAATTAACCAGCAGGAGTTTATATGAGAGATTTAACCTTTCTTTGCTGCGCCCTACAGGAGACGAACAGGAAGAGATGAAGGGCGAGGAGGAAGACGAGGCTAATGACTGTCTCAGAGACTCGGGTTGTTTTATTCCTGCAGAATGTTCTGACAGCTGAGAGACACTCATGGAATAATGTCTCTTTCCTAACATGTATCATATTCATAAAGCTACACACACAGACACAAAACTTAGTTAGGATGTTGTCACTATATGTGTTTAAGATCTTTCATTTAGATGTGCTTGGTTAATGTAGCTTGTTTGCGTATGGTAGCTTTTAACATTTTTACATGTGTATGTTTGTTTTGCTACATGATTTGTATATAACACAAATATTAATAAACTATTTATTCTGGATCCATGATTTAATCATTTGATTATTATAATTCAGGCATTCATTTAGCTGTTGTTTTACGGACACAGCTTGCTCAGACCTTGAAGATTTTTGCAATTTGTTTTTATAAAACTATATGGCTTAGCTTAACTTGGTAGGATTTGCTAGTCCTGTGCTTTAAGACTGGTTAATATTTTCACAACAATCCTCGATCAAAATGATAACGTCTATTTCTGCTAACTTTAACTGGAAATATATTGATGTCCGTTTTTGCATTTTTTTCTGTTTGAGAACAAATGTTACCTGATAATTTAAACCTGATAATTTAAACCAACCAAAGATCAATCTTAAGCAATTCATAGTCACAATAAATGATATTATGTTTGTACACTGAAAAGAGTTTTAATGTGTCCAACACTTACTTACGTTCATAATCCCCGTTTCTCCCAAACCCTAGACAGTGCCAGAAATTGATATTAAAATAATATTAACGTTGAGAAATGTGCTTGTACTAACTAAGAAATATAGGCAATAATAAAGTAAGCTTTGTGTGTCCTACGAAGAGAAAACGACTGACGTAACTCGTGTATTTCCGTATGTTCTCGGCCATTTCCGTAGGTTAATGCCCTGTAAAAATGCACTGTAGACAAAGAGATATAGATAATTTTAATAGATTAATCTAATGTTGAATAATGCTTTTATTAAATTGATAACTGAATGGTTAATAAAGCTAAAGTATCAAAATTCGCAAATTAAAGAATATCATCAAACGTCACGTTTTTTGCAAACACACAAATATAATAAATATTAAATATTAACTATTTAATATTTTTACTACAGGATTTATATTTTCTATACATTTAGCATTCGTTGTCGTTAAATAAATATAAACAACAGGGAAACGCGCAAAAGTCCTCAAAGATTCCTTTGCATTATGGGAAATGTATTTCGCGCAGTCATGCCTCCGCTTCCGTCGCCGTCATGTCTTTGATGAGAATAACTACAACCTCCATCAGCCCAGCAGTCAGCGTTAAGTTGACGTGTATATGTACGCACATATGACACTAGCGGCTAAGTACAGTCGGCACAGATACTAAAAGAACATCTCATATTAAGCTTTTCGTAACTTATCGAGTTGAAGAGATGTCTGGTGAAATGTCCATATTAGGTGAGTATTAAATCAAACTCAGAATACCGGATAGTATTATGTTAAAATTGACAAAACAACATAGTTTTATGTAGCCATCTGCTTGACTGACGCAGTTGGTGTCCCCAGTAACAGTAACGCTACATGAATGACTGTAGAAATTAAAATCATGGTATTAAAATATAGACGTTATTCAGTACTGCGGTATTTAACGACCTGTTATTATATACAGTACGATACACTTGAAATCTGCCAGACTAGTCTCACAATCTTTCATTCTGTTCCTGTATTTACCCCCACAGGTTCTGTCATCCTTGCTTTATTTCTAGCGGGGTATTTGGGGCAACAGTATCTGCCTCCTCCAACGCCCAGGGTCATTGGTTTGGATCTTGGAACAACATTTTGCTCTGTGGGAGTGTTTCATCCTGGCACAGGGGAGGTCGAAGTTATAGTGGATGAGAAGGGTCACAGAAGCATCCCTAGCGTGGTTTCATTCACCCCCACTGGTGTGTATTCTGGTCACGAGGGACTGGAATTATCCGACATACCTCCTCAAAACACAATCTACGATGCCAAGAGATTCATAGGGAAGATTTTTGAACGCGAGAATTTAGAGCAAGAGAGCGCACGGTATCCGTTCAAGGTAACAGTGTTGCCTGCAGTGAGCCCTTGATGTTACTTGTGTGAAGTGAGGTGTATTGAAATGGCCTCTCTGGTTACAGGTAGTGTTTAACAACGGGAGTGCCGAATTTTTGGTTTCTACAAATAGCACCTTCACAGTTACTCCCGAATTCATCGGATCCCGGCTCCTGCTGAAAATGAAACGGACGGCAGAGAAACAACTGGGAATTCTTATTGAAAAAGCGGTCATATCGGTGCCGGCAGAGTTTGATGAGAGGCAAAGAAACTACACAATAAGAGCTGCCAACCTCGCTGGTCAGTTGACTGTTTTAAAGACGAATGTTTTTTGACCGATTTTTTTTTACAGTCTTTCCATGTTTTCACTGTTTCTCTTCATGCAGGGCTGGAGATTTTGAGGGTGATCAATGAACCCACTGCAGCAGCAATGGCTTATGGACTCCATAAAGCAGATGTATTTAATGTGCTGGTGGTGGACCTGGGAGGTGGAACACTGGACGTGTCTCTGCTCAATAAGCAGGGTGGCATGTTCCTCACCAGAGCAATGGCTGGTCAGTATAAATGACACACTGTGCCATATATGTTAGAGACTAATTAATTTATCCATGATTTCATTGAAGCATATGGTGACCAGAAAGTCTCTCCGTAGGTAATAACAAGCTCGGCGGCCAGGACTTCACCCAGCGTTTGTTGCAGTATGCAACAGATCGAGTGCGGCAGCAATACGGTGTTCCCCCCACGCTCAAAGACGACATCCACCTTCTCCGACAGGCCGTGGAGGTGGCCAAGCTCAACCTCACCAGGGAATCTCATGTGCTACTCAAAGTTCCTCTTCGCCTGCAGACGACGGGTGAGAAAGGGGAGCAGGAGGAGAAAGTCCTGTTTCAAGAAGAGCTGACTCGTGAACTCTTTGAGGAGCTAAACGCAGATCTCTTCCAGAAGATTTTGGCACCCATTCGGACGGTGCTCTTAGAGGGCCATTTAGAGAAAGAGGAGGTGGATGAGATCGTTCTGGTTGGAGGGTCTACGAGGATCCCCCGCATTAGACAGATTATTAAGGAGTACTTTGGCAAGGAGCCAAACACCTCTGTGGACCCTGATCTTGCCGTAGTGACTGGCGTGGCTATTCAGGCAGGCATCATGGGCGGCTCTTGGCCCCTGCAGGTCAGCGCTATTGAAATTCCAAACAGGCACCTTCGCAAGACCAACTTCAGCTGATAAAGAGACTAGAATTTCTGCTTTGTTACATGACTGATGTGTGCCAGAAAACCAAATCCTGGTTAAATGACATATGTTTTATGACTTTTTCTTTTATGCATTAGCTTTGCAATTCTTGTCATCGAGCCAAAAATAACAGTTCCTTAAGTATTTGTACTTGTAGTTTGGACTTATTGGCCTAACTTTATCATCAACAGAGTCTGGGTATTTATAAAGTTCAGTCCATTATATAACGTTTTTCTCCTGTTATCCTGAGGAAGTGACTCCTTTGGATTTTATTCGCAATGACTGTTGGTTAGTTTATTGGCATCTTTGTGCCTATTTACTGTAATTACTGACTGTGCAATAAGCCTATTTGTAATTGGACTCAATGACACTGTTTTCAGGGAATAGCTCTTTGTATGTTACTGTGACTTATCATTCCAGTCTCTATTTATTTATTTATTTGCCAAGTTAGCTGTTTGTTTCAGCTAGCTGTTTTCTGTTTACTGGAGCTTTGCTTGTGGCTTTATAGCATAACCATAGTCTGCTCAATGTAAACAGCAGATTAAGCATTGTTTTTATGTATGTCCAGTTTTTATCCCCAAAAACGTTAAATAGAGTTAAGAGTTTAAAAGATAGTTTAACCTAAAATATATATATGTCATAATTTATTCAGCTTCATATCATTCAAAAATTGTACAGATCTTCTGTGGAATACAAAAGAGGATATTTTTGAAAACATCTAGGATTGTTTGGTTACAAATGTTCTTCAAAATATGTTTTGTGTTCTGGAGAAGAAAGTCGTACGGGTTTGGAATGGCAAGAACTTTAATTTTGGGCTGAACTGTCCCTTATCTGAAATGTACAAACATTGCTATTTGTTTACATGTAAGCAGGCTAACGCTTTTTATAAGAATGTCGTTTTAAATATACGTTATACATAAATGTATATTGTATAATTTAAGATTTAAATGTTTTGTGAATGGACCAACTTGGGAAAAATCTAGAGACTTGAAGATTTTTGGTTTGTATAAAATATCTAAACCTGAAATCAGCCTGAAACATGTTCAAACGTGATCACAGATTATTGCGCTTTACAGAGAAGTTAAGTTTAATATGGGTACAAGGAACAAATGAGGGGGGTGCAAATGTGATATTTGTTAATATCAATGTGTTTGCACTTGAAATGCATGAGGGATAGAAAACATTCTACAATTCTATTTTTGTACAATCCTATTGCATTTCAATTGTTGCAATGTTGTATTGCCTTTGCATTATTAAAAACTTGAGACCTTTTTTTATTCTTTCTGTGACTCATAGAAAAACAAAGACTGTAAAACCAGCAGTTTTTTATTGATTGAAACACATCAATACAAAATAAAAACAGCACAATCATTCAACCTCTGTCCTCTGTGACGACAATCCACTGTAAACAATGTCACATCTTACATTTACCATATTAATGAAGGGGTCACGACCTCACTCAATGGGAAGCCCTGTACAAAGTATTTATTACATGAAATGCCATTTTAATAATCAAGACAGAGGCTTGAAAGATAAAATGACAAAATTCACTGAACAATATTTAGACGCATATATAATCTAAAACAGTGATATATTAAATATTGCACTGCATTAAAATTCCAAGCCAGTTTTCATATAAACAGTGTTAAACTACATCAAAAGTTTTAATTACCATTTTCCGCCTAGTTTGGCTTTTTATTTTTGTTTAAAGTTTGTTCATAACAAACCACAGAGATTAAAAATCTAAATATATGCCAAGTCTTGTTGTCTAACATGGTATATAAAATAATACGATTGTAAGGCGTGGTGATTTCCTCCCGAAATGACACTACTCAACCACATGCAAAATGTTAACTTTGCTAAATAGGTTTACATCATCAGAAGGATAAAGGCAGGCACAGTGTAAACACCGGTTTGCTCATTCTTTCAATTCACAACAATTTGAACAGAAGGCATCATTAGACTGTGAATACCACATCAAATTGGAACACAAAAAAACTGCCATACGTTATATTCCACATCAGCTGTCTAAGGAAGATTAGACAAAATAAAATCCTCAAGAACCGACAGATAAAATCCACAACGTTATTACAGGCATGCTTGCAATACGAAGCAAGTAATGAGCATCCCAGCATTTACTTAAGCATTTAGTGGGGACAGAGGCCACAAATTTGGGTAAAACTCTAGAACAGAACACTATTGTTTCTGGCCCACAATTTAGAACAAGCAATGTAACAGCCGAAGAAAAATAAAAGAACAGTTTTTCTGTACACGGGTCCATAATAAACAGCAGACTGTTCAGTAGTTCAGTGGAGATGCCACAACAAACTGGATCAGGCCGCAACGTAGTTTTTCCAAAAAGAAATCAGAACACTGGCTGACCAATGATTTAATTGCTGTAGAAGTTATACCCATTTTCCATATATGCCTCATCGCTGTTGACTCCATTGCTCACCTCTGTAAAATGATAGGAGAATGACAAGACAAGGCAACATGTTAGTAAAATGTATAACTGATGATACACATAAAAAACATAAAAAAAAAAACAGAGAAATTTTAATCACACAACATAGACATTATTTTTAGGATTCATAGTTGTGTTCACAACACCAACGAATATTTGCTACCCAATACGGTTTTCCCTTTTAGATGAACTTTTAGTCTTATGTTAAAAACAAGGTTATCGAGGTTCTCCGTAGATCATTTTAGTTCAGTCATTTATGAAATTCCTTAATTCCTAACATTGCCTTAGAGGGTAGCTACCTTCAGTAGTGAGCAGGGCAGTTATCAAGCCTTAACTCCTCTGTATAATTTTAACCCATCTGAATGATCAGGCAGTTCTAAACACCTCCATACTCACCACATGCAGTCCAGAGGCACCAAGTCATTGATGCTACAGCCCTGCATGAGCTAGTAGAGGTGTGGGATATCAGCGACGTATTGAATGATGCACGCATGGATGAATGGATGCTGGAAGTGCAGGACGGTAAAATACAGGCGGGAGAAAGGTGGGAATGAGATGGAATGGAAGGATGTGGCCCCAGATGGGATGACAGAGGACTCAAACCCGGGAATAGACAGCTACTGGGGCTGATCTTAGAGACGAGGTTTAAAAGAAACACACAGAGAGGCATGCAAATACAATTTGGGACACATGCATCAACCACACCAACCATTAGACAATGTATGAGAGATCTCACCAGAGAAGATGAGCTTCTCCTTCATGATGTTGACCTCTCGGCTGGATCTTCTGACGGCTGCACTCAGCATGATCTGCTCTGGGTTATAGCTACGCATCCCGCTCATTCTCCACCTGTGATCAGATGTGCACACAAGCACACGTGGGATAAACCCATAACCAGAATCATCAGTACAGTTTCAGCGATTTATGCATTTGATAGATGGACTACATTTACAAACTCTGAGATTTAAAATACAGCGCACTTTACTAAGTACAGAACTGAGTACAAGTACAGAGATCATTTACCAAGCTCTGTATGACTTGGTGTTTTTATTGACCATCTGTTTTATTTTGCTCAAAGTACATTTTTAATCTGATAACAGCATTTAATCTGATGCCATCTGTCAAAAATGGACATTTTGAAGTTCTGTCAAATCACAACAAGAACGCTGATTCATAAACCATGTCGTTCATGTACAATGTACATTTATTTAAGTTACCATGTTATATATCAATCCACCACAACTAAAAATAAAAGCAAGCTACAGTGCATTTCTAAAAGTGTGTCACCCTCTAGTGGATCAGAGCAGAAATAGTCGCATACTTCCTGTTAGCCAGCGCTCCCAATATCCCTCAATTATATCTTGATGAAAATAGTATTAAAGTGAAAATACTCCACATGTGCGGTGTAGTTTAGTGAAACAAGTTAGTGGTAGCATTGACAACAAAATACGGTAGAGAGAAAGACAGATAGAAAATGGATTATATAGAGAAAATGGGGCAAGAAAGGGAAATACGCTGTGTATTGGCAGCGTGGGCCAACAGTAGTGACCCAATTACCTGATTATGTGATAGCTGAGAGATGCCAGAATGCAGCAGAGAAGAGGAGCATGCACATCAGGCAGAGAGTGAGAAGAGGAGAGGTTCAAGAGAAGCAAAATATTAAAAACACAGGGAGAGAATCAAGAGGTCAGTTCAGAAGAAAAGCAGATGCACGTGTCAAAGGCAGCAAACGCAGAGAATCCACAGAGCCTCATTGTATTCGACACAATAATTCACAATTAGGAGAAAACATTTACCAGTGACGCTCTAAATTATCAATAATATATTTGATTTTATTTTAAAGATAGAAAGAAAGAAAGAAAGAAAGTGCACACTGCACATTTAGGTGCAAACATACTTGGCAATAAAGCTCTTTCTGATCGGATTCATTATAGATGTCTTGAAATGAATCAATAAACAAAAGAAAACAAGACAAATTCAAACTAGTGCACACTTACTTCTGGAATACAAATATTCCAATAACTACAGCAAAAGAGATGAGATCAGCGGAGATCCATATCAAACTGTACTCCTCTGGACTCTGAAACGAATCAAATACTAATGACACAAACGCACCACTAGATGGCACTATGTACAAAGCAAATGATTGTAACACCAAACAATATTTTCACAATCAAGAAAAATGACTCATTTTCAATCTAAGACAGCAAAGAGCATTGTTCTGTAAAAACGTAAAATATCCCTTATTTATGGTTTAGGGTCGATAGTAGATCTAGAAATGGTCTTAAAGGGGTCATATGGCACAAAAACTTGTTTTTCTGTGTCTTTGGTACATGTTGTACATGCATGTATTAGACACCTAAAGTTGCACAAATTAAAGTGTCAATCGGAACGAAAGACACATTCTATCTAAAAGCAAATGGTCACTCAGACCTGCCTGAAATGACTCGTGTAACCACACCCCCACAAATCGACGTCAGTTCGTGGTATGATTTGACCAAGACTGCCCGAATGTATACGTAAGAAAGGTGGGCGTACCTGTCAGTAAAATTGCTTTTGAACCTGATGTTCAAAATATGGTAAGAGGAGGTACATTTCCGTCACACGCTTGCAATATTTCGACCAATCACTACGCACTGGTTAACTGGCCATTCATGGCACACCTTGCTTTTCAGAGCGATGAGTTTTTATAAAAAGGTGGGGGAAAAGAGGAGATACAACCAAGCACGCTATGTGGAAAATCCAGTGTTTTTTAACCTTAAATCGTGTATACAGATTGCATCTAAAACAAACTATAATATTGTTTTTTTAGCAGTGTCATATGACCCCTTTAAAACAAGCAAATCATACATAACATCCTACACTTAATAAAAGAATCACATATTATCCCAAAATCATGAGATGCAGTGTATCTTAAAATTGATGTCAAAAGCACAAATGCAGCAGATGCTGAACGATGAGATATCAGGCCAAGTGAAAGCTTGGTGTCATTGGACCGTATTTTCACTGCCTAATGAAGTTGCAGATCTGGGCTTTATACCATGAGCCAGAGTGGAGAGTGCAGCTTCCTCAACACCTGCGGAGCTTCCGAGGAGACGGTCGGCACCCCGCTGCACCAAAGCAGAGAGTAGAGCCATGGATCATTCACCGAATACAGGATCAGACTGATGTTGTGTTCATTATAGAGCCTATGCAAACAAACACACGTACAAAGACAGATGAACACACTTGACTGGGGAACAAAGGCACCACGTGCATCACACATTTCAGTTTATTTTCTTTCTTTGCTTGTGTTCCCAAACTGTCCTCTATACATGAGAACAGGTGGTGTGAAAGTAGGGCAGGAAAGTACCGAACGTCCTGCCCAGACGCTTGATTGTAGCGCAGCAGGAGACCACCGATGCCTTTATGATGAAGTGTGTTGGGGGGCAGCATCTGCAAGGAGGTCTGCTGTAAACCTGGCGCCACCTGCCTCACCATCTCTCTGTCACTGTCTACGGTCCACACCACCTACATGTACAGACATAAAACCAGATTTAAACAAAAGAAGCACAACTTGTGCACTTTTTTTATTTAATTTCCCTACATTTAATTTACTTGAAATTATTTGAAATTAAAACGCAAAGTAACAATGTGGTTTTCTTATTTTTTCTTCTGCACAGCTAGGGGGCGCTTCATCCCAACATATTTAAAGGCATAGACATTTAAATCGCTCTTAAATATATTTGTTTTATCCCAGGCCAAAAAAAAACGAACATTTTAGTAGTAAATGTGAGCATCACTGCCTCGACACACTAACCTGCCGCTGTGGTATGCCTGACCTCAGAACAGTGTCCAGTGTAAGGTTGACCCAGTCGTGGTAGTGGGGATGGCCAGGCGGCGGTCTGTGTAGCATGAATACAGCCAAGCTCCGCGACCGAGCCGCTAGTTTGAGCATCTGTTCAAGGCTGCACACTGTCTGGTTCCCCACTAACCAGCGTTCAGACTGTGACATGTATTTCACCGCCCAGAAGGGATCATCCTGCGTTAAATCAAATCAGTAATAGTTTAGAGTAATTTATTATGAATATTATGAATGAAGGAAATCATTAATCGATGCAGTATTAGGCAGGAAACTATTTAGGGAGGGGCTTGATTTTATCCATCATGATTTGATCGGGTGGAAAACAAATGCTGATATACAGTTCAGTATTACATTAAAAACATAACACTCCTTCAGAAATTATTTCGAGCCATAGTGGCACACCTTCAGAAACCACTCGCCAGCATTTAGCGAGCGCAGATCAGTCCAGTTAAAGAATGAAGCGTCGTCGTACTGTCTCTCTGGAAACATTCTTTTCACATCGGTGGTTCTCCTCAACGTCCGGTCTCTCATGAGGAAGGGCACACCATCTAGACTGCAGCCAGAGACAGTTACACAGCGGTGTATGTGATTAGACAGCACTTATATGCAACTGAGAAAGCTCTTCCCTTACGGCTCAACCTGCCACTGCTGCTATGTAATATTCAATGATAAGAGAGAATAGAAGTTGGACGTAGCCTTGTAGCGTGATAGGCAGAAAAACATCCAAATGCATACACTTGTCCTAAACCAAGAAAAAACAACAGATGGACAACTTCTGCTCCATTATCTAAAGATATGTGTTAAGCAGGCAGGGTAGATTATAGCTTAAGGGACTTTTCAATTACCATGTACTCTAGTGGGCAAGAGACATCACGCCACCCTCTCATTACAGCAGTCTCACAATGTCACACAAGGATTCACACACACGGATAAACATTGTGGCCTTGTGCCTTTAGATCTGACACACACGAGCAAACACACAGCTGTGTACTTTGTTGATTTAACTGTATTATGAGGAGAAGAATGAGACTAAATGAAAAAAGGAATACCTGATGGTCACATCCGCCTCCAGGCCGCTGACGTTCCTTTGTAGAGCTCTGTGAAAGGAGAGGAGAGTGTTCTCTGGAGCTATCTGTAAACAATAAAGATGACCTATAGGTTAAGACAATTTTTTTATGCAGTATGAATTTAGAGACCTACAAAAATATGGTCTCATCAAGGGTTAATATCATTTAGTTTATTGCGCTTATTTTACGCTTCATTTTTAAATGTAGTTTCCTTTGTAGCCATTTTGTAACGTGTTTTGTTTTATTATTTATTTTCAGTTAAAAAATATATATAGCCTGAACTTATTTTAGTTTATTTTTGAAGGAAACATTTCAAATTTTTCATTCATTTTGTCTTTCAAATATTTTTTATTTCATTTACAGAAATGTTTGACGTTTAGTTAACTGTAGACCGTTTCATCAGATGCCTGACCCCCAGTTAACATCCAGTTTGTGTTTGGCTAGTTAATATTAATTAATATCATTATTTTATTGTATAATAATTGTATTGAATAAACTGTTTGTTGAATTTTGTTGAATGTTCATTTTATTAAATAAATAATTTTGGTCGCATTTAAACAAAACCGTATGGTACATTGACCTCTTGCTGTTGAGCTTGCTATCGTAGCCTAAATTCAAAATATTGGAGAGTTAAGTTTAGCCAAGTAACGGTCAATCTCGGTTTCTTTTGATAGCTATCAGAAATAATCTACATTCACTCTATTGTTTGTGAATGTGTACCGGAAGAGAAGTTATCATGTGCTGTAACGTTTTTTTATGTTGTTAAGATGAAACCATCTATAATGGCCTCGGTCTCATCTTATCTAAGCAAAAAGCCCCAACTTAGTTTCCATTTGACGTTAGTGGGGTATTAAAATGCACTTGGTCACATGACTGAACACAACTGGTCATAGGGTAGAAACAGAAGAATAAAATTTATAAATAAGCAAAAATAAAACAACTCCACAGATTGGCAGTTGCTAAAGCTCCCCTGTTATTTTGGTATTAATCAATAACTCATCTCATGCAGGTTTCATGGAGTGCTCGAGGGCTCGACCAGATGCACGATCTACGGCTCCTCAGTGATGCGCTTTTCTTGTGCTGGCATGCAAGCAGCAACTTGAGATCATCTACACACAGCAGGTCTTGATATACTAGCGCACGTGACTTTAATGCAGAATGAGGTCTAGATGCGCATTAGAAGATGGGAAGAACACAATATAGATAAACGATTGCAGTGTGCTGTGTGTCTTCTGAGAGCCCTTACAGTTATGGCCCTCGTCTTTGGCGTTTATTGCCATTGGGGTCAATACTACACTTTGGTGTTGCGTGAGCTTGTTTTGGACCTGAGCTTGGCTTTTTACAGCGGCACTCTTTTTGTTCTTCCAAATAAAAAAGATGATCACACATCATTCTTTAAACTGCCAGCTGAAATGTCGTATAACAACGTGGGCTAGACCAAACGGAGTTGTGGCTTGTCATTGATGAGAATGCTGGGATGTTGTTCATTTACACCAAACGAAATTAAACAGTGCAAAACATATTAAGCAAAAGAAACCTGGGTTAGGGTTTCATGTTTAAAACGATTTATCATTTAAAATAAAATATTAAAACCTGTCTACACTTTATTTAAAACCAACACAATGTACTTTAAAAAACCCAGAGTTAAAAGAATAGTTCACCCAAAAATAAAAAGTCATCATTGACTGAAATTGAAGAATGTGGGACACCAATCTGTTCTAGGGCACAATTGACTCCCATAGTAGGAAGAAAAACTATGGTACTCTATGGTGCCCCAAAACATTCCTCCAAACATCTTTTGTTGTGTTCAGCACGAGAAGAAAATGTATATAGGTGAGTAGATTCATTTTTATTTTTGGGTGAACTGTATTCCTTTAACATTCTTATTCACCATTTCTTATGGCCAATAAAACAGTAACTGCACGATCATGTGCTGCTTCAGAGCAAAATACACACGGGTGTTCAAGTATATGAAAAATTCTTTATAAATACGCCTACACAGAGAATATCAGCGGCTCTTTCCCCGAGTTATTTATAGCTACTGGAAGCAAGGGAGAGAAATATGAGAAAGATAAATTGATGCAGAGACGGCAAGAGAGAGAAAAAGAGCGAGGGATGGAAAGACAGAGAAAGGATGGAAAAGAGGGGGAGGCAGAGGTAAGAGGAACTACAGAGCTTCCGCCGGCGTCCAATGCCACACTTAGGGAAGGATCTATCCGCTCACCATCGGAGCTCCTTGATGGCCGATGATGCCTGGGGCCGCTTTGAGACTCCCACGGTCCATGATGCAGGGTGAAGTGATCGACAGAGGAATAAAGTAGAGTGTGAGGAGAGCGCACAGGTAGATGAGGACAACCATCACCTGGAACCCTGTGAAAAACAACGGATTAGTTGCCAAAACAATATACTGACAAAAAAAAAATGGCATTTCATCTGTTCGGTTATCTTCTGAAGGAGCTGAGAGACTCAAGTTAGTTTTCATCCTAAATGAAGTGTCTAATGGAGCTTTAAGGCCAGAAACATGTTTAATAGGAGTATGCAAAGCAGACAGTTGCACTGTTATTCCAGCAACCAGCTTTAGACATGTCAACAGTTAAAGGGTGTGGCTGCTGATACAGCAAGATTGTCTTTAAACTGTTGCTCTCATAACAGCAACCGAACTGAAAGAGAAAACTCACTGTAGAGCTAATGCACTATAACATCCCTTGAGGCAACACTGAGAATGCACCGTTCTTCCGCTGCATTGTAAATTTTGTTTTGACACATTCGCAGTGACATGTGAAATAGCTTGTGTAGCTGAAAGCTCTTGTGTACACACTACACATACTTGTGTAGGGCATGTTTTGATTCTTCTGATATAACGAAACATGTTAGTATTTAAATGAATGAAGCGACTACTTCGCGAACTTCAGAGATCATTGAGGACAAAATATGTCCCTGTGGAACTCTTAATTTTCAACAATGGAGACTAAAGCAACAGGTCACTTAAATTAGAGGAGCCAGTTAAATGTGTGCCTGATAGAATCAGATGAGTTTGGTTAAACTGAAATGAGGAATCGATACGGTGTATTAATTCAGCGTAACGTTGTAACATGAAACAAGCAGCTCATTGAGTTAGTGGAGATAACATAGTCTCATGATGTGACGATCGGACAGAAGAATGTATCTAAAGGTACAACACATTTTTCTCACGACTCCTTTAAATAATTAACATCTGGTCAATAGTGATTCGTAACTGATTGTGAACCTTATAGTGGATGTGGGCTTACTGGTTTTCTCTGCTCTTGCCACCTGTCCAGCTATCAGCCAGGCCAAAGCTGTGAGCGCAGCTAAAGCACCGATGTGCAAGAACGGACCTGTAGCCTGAAGAATAGACAATCATCTATTACGATTTTTAATAGAACTTTCCTTATATGGCATAAAAAACTCATAATATCTGCAGAAATTGGATGAAGATCTGATGCTAAATACAGTTAAAGCTGTAACATTTTTATTTAAATACAAACAGAAAACCTTTATGTGCATGCTCAAATGTGTTAAACACACTCACCACGATTCACAACTGGAATGATTTATACTATGATTTACAGCCATGGAAAGTAGGGGTGTGATGAGATCTTGTGGCACAACATCTTGCAAGAAAAATGATATCCTCGAGCAAATTGGCATGATGCTGTGCTGGGTTAAAAATTGTGACCATTTTCGATGCATATGCTCCCTAAATTTAGCCAGTGCAACCTCAAAATATATTTGGGAGCATTTGTGTGCGAGTTCACATTTTGTTGTGGTGCAACCTGTTTTCATTACTGTAAAGAAAACACAAAAATAACCACACAAAGTATGTGCGTGGTGTGGCCCGGCCCAGCCACTCATAGATAGGGATGGGAATTGATAAGAATTTAACGATTCCGATTCCTTATCGATTCTCATTGGGTGAGGGAATAAAAGTTAACTTCGGCATTAATAGCAGATGACGTCTCGTTAGCTCCGCTGCTGCTTGACTCACTTGTTGTTGCTCTGTCGCTAAGTAGTAGTGTATCAAACACGCGACAGTCCTGCAAATGCACTAGTGTTTACGCCGGTTCGTGCTGCCAGTAACGCTTCGGGAGCGTGCGGCTGAACAGCAGCAGACTGTACCACAAGTACAGTATAGCAATTGCAAGTTCACATTACGTTATTTTAAACACATTCACAGAGAAACCTCTTTAAAAATCATCTGTCTCTGTGCAATGTAAGAATAAAACATGTGTTTATGAAGGCTGTGAGGGTTCAGTCAGTGGAGGAAGGAGGATTGACAGTGTGATATGATCGCACCTCTGCTAACACCAGCACTATACAAAAGCATATAGAGAAAACTACTCTTTACTAAAAGCTATGCCTCTTAAGAGATCGAACGCATCATTTTTGTGCAATTACTGCATGTCAGTTGAGTTTGTGACAAAATATTTTGCAGTGTTTTCCATATTTCTTATTACTGCATAATATAAATCATTAAAAAAGAAGTTTATTTTGTTTCATAAAGTACATGTTGATTTTATAATGGCTACATTTTGTGTTTTTAAGGTGAATAACATACTTTATATATTTAATCATTGAGAATTTCATTTAAAAAGTTAAACATTCTCATCTTGTCTCGTTCTCGTGAACAGGGTCTCGTCTTGTCTCGTGGAATAAGTGTCTCATCACACCCCTAATGGACAGCTTATCTTCTTTTTAAAATGGACCATTTTTAGGTATGTGTTTATGTGAAATACTAACAATATTATTTACCAAATTTCAAATAGGAAGATTGTTTTTGCATTTATTAGCAAAAACTGAAAACAAGCGAAAAAGGCCAAAATAACAGAAAAGCTGCTCTGTATTTTTTCAGACCTTAAATACTGCAAAGAACACAAGTTCATATTTACTTTTAAGCAATTTAGGAATAAATCTATTTAGGAATAGTTAATAAATAATTTTTAATGTGATAACCTCCATAATCTCATTGGATGACTTCAAGTTATGGATTGCAGCTTTAATAACCAAGAGTGTGAATTTTACATTTTGTATTAAAAATATTATATAAATACTGAAATAAACATACCTGAAGAGAAATCCAGATGACATCCCATTCCTCCCCCCACATCTGTGTGACCGATATCACACCGATTATTGTAGAGAGCAAAGCAACCGTCACACCAATCTAGCAAAACAAAAACTTACTTTTAGAATACCACTACAAATATTCTACACATTTTGTGTAAACAAATCCTAACTGTCTGTTCATAACTAAACAGGAAAGACCACTTCACAGTGCCAGTAGACATAAATCTTCATGGCATAACAAGATGCATGTGACATTGTCAAGGTTCATTTGGCCCGTCTTGCACAATCAGATTTTTCTATTCTGGGTATAAGAGCAGTTAAAAGGTTGACAGATACCTTGTGGAGCCAGTGTAAGTTCAGCTGCTGCCCGACACCGACATGACACAGAGCTAAAATCTGCAACAAAATAAATATATCTCAGAAACAGAGTAAAGTAGACCCTAAAACCAACAGAAAGCATTTGATCAAATAAACCGAGAACTGTGAAGTTAAAACATTTCAGAATAGTGAACTAGACACATGTATGTGAGAGATAGTTGGTGGTTGTGGAGAGGTTTTGGTGTGTAAAGCTACAGTGCAGCAGTATTGGTGGCAACTTACCATTAAAAATGCAATATAGGTGAATCCAGCAGCTGTGATGGCCAGTATGGGAACGGTTCCATCGCTCCACTCCCCTGAACGGTTGTATAAAAACCTGCATGACACACAGTGTATTTAATGGATAGTTTCGCATATTGTGTTCACTTTGCTGAGCTAAACCAGAACATATTGTCTTTATTTCTGTGCCTGTCTGTTGTGGACTAATACCAAATAAGTCCACCCTTGAGAAATACAGCAAATTAAGCTTTTTACCGATACCATTTCTCTGGTTCACTTTCATGAGAGCTGGGGATTGTATAACAACACTTTTGCAAAAGAGGAGGATGAGCGAGACATCTGTTTCGCAAAAAAGCATCCGATTCCTAGTGGGTATCTTTGAAACAAACAACAACAACAACAAAAAAACGGTAGGACGCAATATCAGAATCAGGATTGGCTTTCTTCGCATCTAAACAAAATGTTCAAGATACAATACAAGCTTTTTACTAGCTTTTCAGTAAGGTATTATTTTAAAGCAAATCTTTCAAAAAGAGTGTCAGAGGGAGGATGTATTTTTGTATGAATAACCCATGGTTAGCAGTTCGGCACTTCTGGTTTCATCGTCCTAAAGTCAATGTTTTATTGATAAATGACTGAAATAAGACTTACACTTAGTAAAGCTTTAAACATTTTCATGTCTTATTCTACAAATAATTCTACATGGGCACAAATCGTATCTCAAAAAAATCGGATGGAGATTCATTCACAGAGCAGTTTTTAAAGTGGGAACATGTTTGTAATAAAGCAGGTTTTTTATGCATACATTATGTGTGAAATATGGATGGAACTGTATTTTTGTATGCTAGTCTAAACACAGTTTAAACCATAATCCAAAGAGGTCAGTCTGATCCTAGATCAGACCTTATTCCTTCGCTATTGACTGACCAAACAGCAGTTTGGTGGGTGAGGCCTTATCAATGATTTGCCAGCTGGATGCATCTACTGTCTTATCACCGATTCTACTGACACAATCCCATGAGACATTAGTGGAGGTTGTTATGAATCAAGCCTCTTGTCCTCTACAGTTGCCTCAATGACTCATGTACTACTCCTGAGAGTATGCGGGGGGTGATGGGGGCGGGAGTGTGGAGGCCACATAAGGCACAGAGGTGACATTGAAACTGAAGAGGAAACAGGCGATGAACGAATAAAAAAAACAACCTTGAGGGACAAAGCAAACAACGTCCTTTATTTTGACCGAGTATGTGGTTCCTGGAAGATCAGCTGACATGGTAACTGTGAAAATGTGATTGTTCAGTAGCTAAACTAAGAATGAATATAAATGTGAGTGTTTTTTTTCTCTGTGTGTGAATGTTAGACAGCATTATTCAGACAGTATGGAAATTTTCAATATGCATAAATACATAAATAACAGACAACATTTCTGACAAAATTGCGATATACTGCAGAGCCCAATGAACTGTATCCCACAATGCAATGCGCCCAATTTTCCTTTATCATGTGAGACTATTCAAAAGTAATTACAACTGTGTTTTTTAACGTCAAATGGCCAAAATTTGTAAAAACAAATTTGGTTTTCTAGGATTTTAATTTGCCTCTACTTGCTATATGTGTATGCAATGTCAACATTATACATGTTGTTGTAACGTAATACAGCAAAATACATACAGTATATGTATTAAAGGATAAAGTTTTTTTTAGAAGTATTCAGTAAGCGAGAATTCTAACTGACCATAAAATCATTCAGTCTGTTAAAGTTTTATGCAATCTGTTTTAACAGAAAAATCTGACCTCATGACCTGCGGATTACGTTAAGCGCTGGATTATCCCAAATTTGTTTCAGAAAAGCTCATGAGGTACTCGTATGTGCTTCTTCGGAGAATGAAAGATATAGGATTTTGACAAAGTATGTTACTCATTTTTTACTTAAGTATAATGTTACAAAGCTTACTTACCAGTTAAACTCACTGTAGTCATTGTGGGCTTCCCACCAGAAGTAAAACCACACAAGTAACAACGAGAAAGTGCAGAAGAGTATGAAGGACCACAAACACTCCCACTGAAACAGAAAAGCACAATATACAAAAAACTGATGAACCACATGTTAGAGGAATCTGGTTCCACATGATCTGACAATCAGCTTCAGTAATAAATAAGAGTGTCATAATCTAACACAAGTGGTGTGCCAAAGGATAAATCTTCGCAATAAGATGGGAAACAATTTTTCGAGAACCATCATCAAATCAATTATATATCCACTTTTAAAGAAATTCTAAGAAATGTAATACAAGTGCCTCAGGATATGACTGCACCCATATGAAACTCCATTAGGTTTAATAGAGCTGCTTCAAGAGTGAGATTTGCCTTCATTATCGTTTCATTAGTGAAAAATTACTTCTGTTCTCTGCAGGGCATCTCCGTTACTTTTATAAAAAAACACATCAAGTATGATATAAAGGCAAAACATTCATCCATGCAACCTTCATGTGTTTATCAAGCACCATCATTCTTCACACGAAAACAAAGAATAACTTTTCTGAAATGGACTTTAAATTTATTGCTAGCACTTCCCACACATTCTTTTTACACTCACCCCTGGCTCAGCCTAACGCTAAACAATACCCAACAAACCACAAATACAAACACCTTCATATGAGAATACCACTATTTATATGCATCCCAGGCGATTAAGACATTGTGTTTTCAAAAGCACAAAATGAAAGTGGATTTGTGGATTAATCAAATAAATCGCTAAAATAAATCAAATCACAGTCATTTCTCTTAATGGTTGTCTTCTTTTATCTATTGTGGTTCATTGCTAAAGACACTGCAACCACACTGGGAAACAAATGACAGGAATTCCTGCTTACTACTTGGATGGGCGTTCCTTGAAAAAGTAGACAAATTACATAATCAGTTAAACTTGTGCATTTGTCTTTACTTTCATGTAACACATTTCAGAAGGTTAACCTGCAATGACAGGAGTAATTCGATAAAATCCAGCTTTGATGCAAAAAACTCACAACGTCAAAATCATTTTCTTCATCTAGAAAGAAGACACAGTCTGTCATATGGAGTACACAGCAATACACAAGGTTGGAAATGGATGCTCCACTTGGCACACAAAAAGCAGTTAAAAGCATGTAATAATTCCTAAACCCCATCATCCAAAAACACCTAAATATAGAAATAAAGAGGATTATGGGTAATTCTAAAAGAACGAAAGCATAAATAAATTGAGCTAAACCGAGAATCTCCCCCCAGCACCACATGCTGTCCGATTACATCAAATCAATGAGCGCGTTTACACGCACAGTCTTACGCTGATTATGCTTAATGAACTGATATATGTAAGGTCATGTAAACGTGTAAAACGCTTTTCTTTTATCGGGGAAAGGTCATAAACGGCTTAAGCAAAAACCGATCGGCAGAGATAGCTTTTTGCCCATTACTCCGATTTCGCGCTGCATATAAACGCATTTACCGGTTTTCTCTCAGTTTTGTTTATCTGCGCATGTTTGAAAGCCTAGTAAAAGTACCAAATAGAAGTAATAGTAAAATAACGTATAAAAGTACGCTCTCGAATTATGCAGTTGATGTAGAAATGACAAAATGAAGAACTATTGTTGCATATGCTGGTACTGAGGACATGATAAGAGATATAAAAATACAGCTTTTTGTCCGTTTTCCAGCTACATTTTTAATTACAAAACAGACTATCGACGATGACATCACTGCACGCAACAACCCGGCAAGTCTCAAACTTCCGTGTAAATGCAGTTTTCTGCATCTAAGATTCTTTTTGAGCAGATTTTTGATCGATATCCGTTTATTTTGTGCACGAAAATGCACTCACTACATCAAAAACATGTTGAAAATGTGCTTTTGTGATTCCAAATGAATTCCCAGATATGTCATAAAATATCAACAGCTTTATTGTTTAGCACTGACATTACAAAATAATGACACTGACACCTGATAAAAATGTCATTGTGTCATGTGTTCAGTGAATCTTTAAAAATCAACTAATTATAAACTATCTCCATTCCACCCGGAAGGGGTGGAAGTAGCGTATAGACTGTGTTAAACCCAACTGTGTTTTTGACAGCAACATCATTACGGACATATAAATAAGAATAGTTTAATCTAAACTATACGTCATTAAATCTAGAAGTCTTATTTACAAGTTTATTCATGGCAAGCTGATCTGAAATGACATCACCACTCAGATCAATTCAGGGCAGATTTCCTGAAAGGAGGGGAGAATTCTTCCTTCATCTAAATCAAGGCCATCACCATCATAGTCATTGTGGAAATGCTTTTATAAAGATGTATGTAATAAGATAAAAATACAGTAGAATGAGTCACTTAAGCAATCCCAGCAAAGCTCCACAGCACATTTGTTTTACAGCTATAATTAAAGTAAATGCGGTGGACATTCACTAATAAGCAAAAGTGGGGTAATATCCCACGATTACAGTGGCTGACTTTAATGATTCTCATTAAGTTAAAGAGGCATATCTGAAACTAAAATATAGCGGGTAATTACAATATCTCAAACTAAAATCTGCCATCAGGACAATTATGAAAATTAGCCATCAGTTTCCATGTTTGCATTTCCTAGACAAACATGGAAACCAATTCAGTTTTAAGGCATTCAATTTTCATCTATGTAAGCTGTCTTTCATGCCCCTATCATATGATTTATTCATACAGTAAGTATTTACCTTCACACATCTGTTCCCTAGTGGCACAGACTGTAGTGAAAAATCCCACTGACTGCTAAATACCCAGTCGGGAAAGGAAAAGGGCAAAGAACACAGGAGGCCGGCTGCCAATGTGAGCAACGAGAGATGTTGTCATACGGTAACAGTATCATTCAGTGGTAATCCCATCCGTAACTAAAGTTAGATGCAAAAAATCTAGTTATTTTTACACGGTGGAGCTAACACGAGGAATAACATTGCAAAAAATTATTTTTCTAATGGGGTACATGCACACGAGTCCATGACGTACTTCCAATAAAATCTCAGCAAGGCTGTTACATCCGGCGCCATAGGGAGCAATGGCGTTTCGCTTCAAGACGCACATAGGATTACGATCAACAAAGTGAGTCTAAATAAAACACTTTGCCATACGTCGACAACCAAAATGGAGAAGCACTTTAGGCTATCCGTTTCAAGGTACGTCAACAACTAGAAAAAAAGCACAAAAACAGGCACTTAACAATGCTAACCCGTAGTGCTGTCTGTCCGTTATCACTTGGTGATCTTATGCTGAGTTTTCAGCGGAAGTGTGTCATCGTCCCTGTGCATATACCCCATTAGTTTCTGAACAGGACAAAATCCCTTGAGGAGCAAAACTGTAATTGAAATCTACTGTAAAACAATAATCTTCATGCTGACATGAGAGTTTAAACATGACAAAAAGATGCCTTATAGGTCACCTTGCTGGCATTAGGAAATGTGCTGGCACTAGAATTCACCAACAGATACCTTTGACAGGGGTGTTTAAATGCTGACGTGCTCTCATCCGTAATCATAATCCTAAAACGCAGTGTGAAAGGAGAGTGGAGAGACTCCTGTAGAGGGGAAACTAAACAGTCCTAGTACATCTGAATCCACATTAATACAGAACATCCCATCAAGAGGATTGGATGTGCAAAACGTCGTCTGGGCAGCAGAAAGTAAATCACAGGCCGAATCGAATATTTTGAGGGATGAAATGACTTTAAGAGCCCCGTTGCTTGTGTTTCTGCATGTAACACAATAGTTGTCTCCGGGGGCATCATGTATGTACTTGTTTTTGAGGGGCCGACACTGGCAGTTGTGTCTCGCGTACTGCTCTGGGCAAGATCAGAGCCCTTGAGAGAGACAGTCGTATCAATTCACTTTAAAAAAAACAGCGTTTTCACAGCAATGGCGGTTCATGGAGCCCCTCAATAGTTCCCTTAAGTTACCAGCGACACATGGAGCTGCGGCAATACAGGCCGACGGAGATGAGCTTTTTCATTGGAATAATAAAAGGTATTAAAAACGTAACGCTACATTATAATGTCTTTATACACCTCAGAAGACATATTTATGATTATTATATTGCATTCCTTTCAATAGATCCTCCAAAAAATACACACTGGACGTTCAATGTCGCTGGTATAGTAACATTGTGAGCAGTATTGCTTTTACAGAGCTGGAGCCCGTGGAAGATGACTACACTCTTATTCAAAGGCCTTTTGTGTTGGAAGTAAAGGGATGAGTAAATGGAAAAACTCTCAATTATTACTGAGGAGGATCTCTTTTCAGTGGAGCACACGCTAGCCTAAACATCTTAAACAGTAGATGGTCAACGTATACTCTCACACTCACCAGACACAAGACTGCATACAGGTAAACTCAACAGAAGTAAATATCTGTAATATTTATAATTCATTCAGATAGTACTGAACGTTCTGAATGGCTTTTAACACAGAGACTGGAATCATAAAATATGTCTCTTTGCATCATCGATGGCCACTGGGGAAGAGAGAGAGTTTAGGGACGAAGGTCAAATTCTGATGAAGCGTATCCTGTATCTCTTTTAAAAGTGACGGGAAACTACACTAACTATTCAATGACAGGACTGGCTATGATGCACAGAGTGCTCTGGTTTTGGTCTCTCTCTCGCTCTCTAATTCGCTTGCTCGCTCATTCGCTGGCTCATTCACTCGCTCGCTCAGACAGCTGAACTGGCTGTTTCTGTGGCCAGGGTAAGACCTCCTGGTGCGGATACACAAGACTGAGCCAAAAAATGCTGACGGCACTGTATGAGCAGCTGAGAGTCAGAGAACAACAGGAAACCAGGGTAATGTGGAATGTAAATGGAAATCTATATCTGCACCTTTTTGGCTGTTTTATTGTATTAGGCATCGACCCAACGCCCTAGTTATTGTAGATATGCATCCAAGCACATAGGCACCTCGTCATAAGCACATTCTGAATCTTTAAAAGGCATAAAAAGCAAACTCATGCCCTTACAAACACAGTGATCAGATGCATACCATGGTATTTCGACATTGCACATACCCCTGAATTGTTGTATTATCAAAGTATTTACATTTCAAGGTATTCCAGTTTTTCTACAATTACAGACAGTAATGTGAGATGATCATGCTTTAGATATCGGCACACATCTCTACAAACTTTATCTTGGTTTCTCTGACAAAATCTTTCCTGCTCTGCAAGCTACGCAGCCACGGACAAAATCTGTGTCACCAGTTTAACGCAAAGTCTCCTCCTTTCGCTTTCATCTCATCTTACACAGTCTGGATCTCTGACACGCAATTGTGCCCCAACTATCTTCTCCCAAGGGACCTTTACAAAGTACACATGTGTAAACAGTAATGCTCCAAGGCAAAACACTCTCTTCAGGAAAACAAACCATGTAATAATTGTGCCTTCTGGGAGTTTTAACTGTTTGATTAATATTATTTTTTTAAGTACAGTACGGGTTAACCAAAAGTTTATCAATGTAAAGGTTATTGAACAGGATGCGAAAAATGTCCACATGTGTTTTCACATAGTAACACAAATTTCCATATATGGGTCAATGACAAATAAGAAAATGTCAGGTGGTGCGACCATATATTAATTTAAAATAATATACATTTAATGTATTTAGCACTGAGTATTTTTCCCCTCATATATAAGAAATTTAACATAAAATCATGCCAAAATATTTTATTAAGAATTTTATTGAGAAAATTAACATTTATTTCTCAGTTTTGTTCTCTGTTTGTATGTTCGGACGGTCGCACCACCTGACATTTTTGGTCTTTCAAACACCAAAACTCAAAAAATCTATTGAATTTCAATAAAATGAAAAGGGTTTCTTATAAAGGACATATTGTAGATCCATTTGATATATGACATGTATTTATTCAAATTCTTTTTAGGAAAATAATGAATTTGGACAAAAAATACATGTCACGTCATTGACCCATATACAGAGCTTTAATGTACTGTATGTACCTGTAATACATAATAACCTTTTTATTATAATATTTTAATGTATTTATTTAAGAACTGTAACAGTAATGTTAAATAGACCTGTCATGTTTGATTAGAAGTAGTGCTAAAGCAGAACATCTCTGCTCCAGGACTCTTGGCCTATTTCGTTGCATTAGGCAATGAGGATGATACCATTTGTGGACAGTCTGCAGGCAGCGATTTGAACACACATAAATAATGTCCCAATTGCACTGATGCGCAGTGCTTGTTCTTTAATCAACTGCACAGAAAGGATGTCCTAGAAAAAAAGGTCTAATACATAAAAAACCATTCGTTTCCTGAGTCTATTGAAGAAGCAGATGTAAGCGTTTCAAAAGAAAACCAACTAATAGGAAAAAGACGCTGCCTTATATAATGTTCAGCCACTATCAGCTAATGTTAAGCATTATGTAATGTAAAAACAGTAATATCTCAAAACTGGACCAACTAGCTGTAATAATTACGCTCTCTTTCATTTGAAACAGCCTTTGCATCGAAAACAACTCAAAGCTGAGCTTCCAATAACTTAGTTTCATAATAAACTTTTGGTTTCATACACGGACACACACATCTTGTCTATTTAAAACACTGTAAGTGTTCGCTTGTAAGTTCTTTTTTGACCCCGTACTGCACCGTGACCCTTGACTACTCAGAACTTTGATTTTGTGAAAAGTTTTCTTCGAAACTCTGACTAATCCTATGACCCTACGACCCTTATAAAAACCATTGTTGTAGGTTGTTCTGAGAAATGTTATGCTATTTAAACTGCGCCTACTCGTTATTTAAAAAAAAAAAATTTCCATCCACATACTGTTCCGTTTATTTATTTTTATTTTTTATAACTATAAATAAAAAAAATGGCTTACTTAAATCAAATGTATCAAGACCCCAACTCAACGTGTGCCAAAAATCAGCATTAAATCTGAAAGCTTAACTAAAGTCCTTGAACATCAAAGACACATGGCATTAGTAATGACGGGGTAACTCACCTTGGTGGTCTCATCATGTGACCGCTGGTAGCGTTTCCAGCGGCAACCGTAGATCCCGGTCAGACATGACAAACACAACTGTCTCTCATAGACCTGTAGAGGTTGGTGCTTCACCATGCTCCTTCAATCCAGTCTCCAGCCCACCTCACTATCATCCCAGTGACGGCCAAAGACCCTGCAGACACACAGCAACACAAACAGCACTGCATAAACAAACAGCACATTAGCATTACTGCCATGTGACACTTACTAAAATAGGTGACACACCCATAAATCATATAAGGGGAGGTGAGGAGAACTAAGGGTCTATCTGTCATTGTGCAATGCTGCACCAGAGCTTTTGAATCTGTTAAATAATTTAAAGATGGTTTCAAAGCAACAACATAAACAGAGGTTACTGCACATGCACGCTTTTCTAGTCCAAACTTAACTCCTGGTACACATCTGCAAAGAATAGAGTCCCTGATAGTTATTTCTGATTACAGTCAAAAGAAAAAAACAAGTAAACTACACTAGCTAGCAAGTTAAAAGTATGTCTAGTTAGTTTTATTTTGGAAAGAATAGTTATTTGGCTAAACTTAAATGCAACCCATTCAACAACTTGTTTCTTTAAGACAATAATTATTCAATAAAATATGAATACAAATTAATATTAATATCCATCCATCCATCCATCCATTTTCTACCGCTTATCCGAACTACCTCGGGTCACGGGGAGCCTGCGCCTATCTCAGGAGTCATCGGGCATCAAGGCAGGATACACCCTGGATGGAGTGCCAACCCATCGCAGGGCACACACACTCACTCATTCACTCACGCACTCACACCCTACGGACAATTTTTCCAGAGATGCCAATCAACCTACCATGCATGTCTTTGGACCAGGGGAGGAAACCGGAGTACCCGGAGGAAACCCCCGAGGCACGGGGAGAACATGCAAACTCCACACACACAAGTCGGTAGCGGGAATCGAACCCCCAACTCTGGAGGTGTGAGGCGAACGTGCTAACCACTAAGCCACCGTGCCCCCTAATATTAATATAATTAAATAAAATATAAATATTAGCCACTAGCCAGACTGATCAGCAAACACAGAAAGGAAGTTAACTCCGGGCCAGGTATGTACATCTGATGAAACCGTCTATAGCGACTTCTTAACCTGACAGCCACACAATTTTGTCTGTCTGCTTGACAGTCATCTGCCAGCAAAACTCTACTGTCCCCTTCAACACTCATGTCTGTCTGACGCCAAATTTGCAGAATGCCTCTAGTAATCATTACTGAATTTCTCAAGAGAGTTAATTCACATTCCTGCAGTCTCAGCTCAGGGATTTTCTACTGCTTATCAGTCACTGCGGGAGAGGAACTAAACCTCTTATCGGGCAAACCAGGGCGTCTACAGAATCAGCCAAAACATTGTCATGTAATGACGGAGCTTTTTCATCAACATAAATAAGCTATGAGGAAATACAAAAATACGAGAAACGCAAGCGCAAAAACCTTTTTACATATTTTCTGTCGAAGTAAAAATGAGTAGAAAAAAAACACACCAGACTTGCCTCCCAGGAGGGTCACCAAATTCACAAGCATGGTACATAATATCTCCTAATAGCTAATCTGCCTATCTGCTAAATGAAGCATTGCTGTGTGGGCCCAAATGATAATGAGGGACATCAGGCAGAGAACGGAGACCACCAGCAGCCTTTTATTTGCACTGGTGAGAGGCGTATCCGGTTATTAATCTACCCAGCAGAGCAATGGGAGTTAGTTCCGTCATCAGGGCCTCATGTAAATGTCACAAAACCCTCCTACATGTTAAGAAAACACTAATGCTGCGTTCACACCAAATCACGTCCCTATTACTTTATTACTCGTGGGTCATGGGGAATAGTTCTTTATTTTCGTTTGAGTGATGCTTAAAACATCGTGCAACAGGAAGTGTCTTCCCATGTCCGGACGTGTTAAAACAGTAGGAATTTCTCGCTCAAGTTGAAATTTTTTGCGACTGATGCAAGTTCACGTCTATTCACTTCTTTGTATTGACTTTGTATGTAAATGTATGTAATTTACTGGCGCAAAACACTGCATTAAAGAGTAATAATACGTTATTTTTAAGGTCCTACTTTGGTTCATGGAGTGTCCAACAACAAGTTTACGTACACCGCATATGGAACATAGATGGGCATTACACATAGTGACGCAAATCCGACACGGAACTGAAATTAGAACAACAGACGACTTGTTTGCGTGATTCAAGCTTTTTTCACAAGCCAATGACTTTGTTATTCGTTCATTTTCAGCTTTATGACTTTGCATACTGCTTACATTCACACACAGCAACATTACACACTACATGAAATGTCATTTTAAAGATATTGTAATATTTACACTTTAATGTCTCTACACAGACATGGCTCTGCGCGACATGTCACGATAAAAGCCAATAGAACGCATTAAAACCAATTATAATTTTACATCTTGTCCACACTGAATGGGGCGCGACCCGTTGCATCTGGTGCAGACACGGTGTAAGACATCTGAAGGTAAGAAAAAAATACATTTACACAGAGGTTGTGAAACCCCTCCATTTTCTTTCATTTCAAAAAGAACAATCCTGCAATGACCTACAATGAAGGTCATGGGCGACACTGTTCTATAAGCATCGGCTAATCTGTTTTAACAAAACAAGACCGCATGTCCTTCCAAGGTAATTGCATAAACAAAAAGATATGAAAAAGCTCAAAATGCATGTTCAAGGTTGTACTAAATATGACCAAATGACAAATGTTTGCTTTAAATCTGTAATAAATGGTAAATTGGCTGTAAGTTCTTGCAAACTGAGGACAAGCAGTTGTTACTGCACGCCCGTGCGGAGGACAGAATCCATTTTCTAGAACTGCTGAATAATTCAGCACCTCCTACTGTAGATTTACTGCTGGGTGTGTGGCACATAAAGGGGCGGTTTCCTGGACAGGGTTTAAGGCTAGTCCCAGACTAATTTAAATGTTAGAGGTGTCTTAAATGAAAACAACTTCCACTGACATATCTTAAAATATATCAGTGTGATTATTTTGTCTCTAAATACCGACCAGTAATGTTTTTGTAACGTATGTTTTTAAAAACAATTTAAATGTTTAATTTAACCAAGGCCTAGTCCCGGTTTAAGAAAACCCCTGTCAGGGAAACTGCCCCCTAGATAGTAACAGTAATCTAAAGAGCCGGCGGGATCATTTCGCGGCTAATCTGATCTGGCCGCACACCAAAACACAGGTGAAAGGCTAGATTACAGCACGGTTTTAACAGAATGTAGAAAGAATCAGAGAGCAATGAGCATTCATTGTGGGAAGTTCACAAATTTTTACTCCTATTAAGCACACGTGCAAAGCACTCTGTGTACACAAAATAAAAATAAGTCATTGTGCATTGTGTTTATTTAGTAAACCCATCCAAACATTAGATGGCTCAGGTTTATACAGTCAATAATGCTGGAGGTCACAATGATTATGATTAGTCACTGTTGTTATAAGCCGGTGATGAAATGCAGTCGTCAGCTGTTCTTCGTCTCAACTGATCCTTCAGAAAATGAAAACATGCTGGTGCACTAGTGAGAGTCAACACAATCATATACTTTTACCAGTTCTCTTAGTAATCATCAGGTGAAACAGCAATGTTCTTCAGAAGGAACTAAGATTCATCTTAAGACATTGCACATTCAATTGTGGGTTTAAAATTTGCATTTATTGATCCGAGCAACAGTAAACGATGAACAAAATTGTCAGAATGTCTTTCAGTAAGAGACGCAAAGTCACAGTATTTCCCATTATCCTAATTTTCATGTGAGCTAGTTCACTCAGAAATGGGCAAGTTTAGGAACATTATTCTCCTTTCTGCTGCCTCATTTCCTATTTCCAGAAAATAGCGTCAAGCAGTCTCCATTAGGGGAAACAGTTCAGCAATTTAAGTCTTAAGCAACTGAAAGCAGAAGAGATAGGAGATCTCTTTCCTTAGACTCAACAAACACAGTATCAATGAAACATTCTTTGATCTTAAAGGGGGGGTGGTTGATTTGGAAAGGTGCAAGGGTCCAGACTTTTTTCGTCACTGCTTTTTCAAATAAAAATGTTTTGTAGATCTACTTGTTGTTGCTTCCGCAGGAAAGTTTGATTGTTGCCGTTTGTCCGCCATTCTCCCTACATTGACACAGCGGATTTGAGCGCGCTGCGGCGCGGATGACGTATGATGTCTGCGTGAAAATGTACACATGACCAGTCACAGTGCTCGGCCAGAACGTTTTGATTGGGCGAAAGTTTTTTGGTCCTACGCCTTTCACAGATGATATAAAAAAATTAAAATATGATTTGACCACTATACTTTTTGATTGCTATCAGATTGTAAAGAGATTTTTAACCAACATGGCAAAAAAAATCTGTACAGGATGGCCCACCCTGCCTTTAAGCAGATAAGAAGATAAAACAGAGCTGATCTACATCCAGTGTCTTAAAGCCATGGAACAGGACACAAGTGAGTTTACATCCTGAAGACAAACAAGGCTGTGAGCCATTACTAAAGATGTCAGTGTACCAGGGTCAAAGAAATAACAAGGGCTTCTCAAACTGATGCACTACAAATTACTGCCATTGCTCTCTGACAAGTGAGGAGACAATTGCTGAAACAATGGAGTCTTTGCTACAGGGAAAGGTGGCGGACGTAAAGCTACTATTCTGTGGCAAGATGCCAAAGCTGATCAATTTACAGTATTAAAAAATAAGTATTTTTCTCAGCAGGACATTCACATTCTTAAAGGGATAGTTCACCCAAAAATGAAAATTCTGTCATCCTTAACTCACCCTCTTGTCCTTTCAAACCTGTATGACTTTCTTTCCAAGAACACAAAAGATGCTGTTTTGAAGAATGTTTTTGTGTCTATACTAGAGGTGCACCGTTTGACCGGTCAGAGACATGAATGGGCCGGTTTTTCGCATGATCGGCTGGGGCCGGTGACCTGTCAGTCAGTCTCACGTCTTGCCGATTCCAAGCCGATCTTCTGTTTCCCACGATGCAGGCAATAACATCACAGCCGTAAGTACACTCAAAGCCACAAGTAAATATGTAAATGTGTGTGCGCACAGTCTGTCTTATAAGGCTTGTTTTTACTCGCATGTGGGTCCACCGTACCGAAAAACTCTGCTGACTGACACGCATCTCTCATATCTGCTGACTGCACTGCGTATGCTAACAGTGATGCTAAAAAACTCTGACACATGCTAAACTCATGTTGAAGTCGTTCACTCTGTGTAAAACAAATGCAAAATTCCTTCAACCACATTGCTTTTCATGATTAAACTTGTTTTTAAAATCCATATAAATATTAAATATAAAACATGAATAAATCAACCTATATATGTGATTATATGATTCAGTTCATTACCAACTCAAGACATGTGATGATTCGTATAAATCTTATTAGAATTCATACATAAAACAATATTCTTATAGGAGGTTGGACAATCTGATAAGTTGTAAAAAACGATCTTTACACAATTTGAGCTATATATATATATACACACACACACGAGACTGGAGCCGTCTGGCAGAAGCCCCTCCCATGACGTGAATTCGCATCTGTAGTGAAGCGAATTTCATGCGCGAATGAAGAGAGTAAACTCAAAATGTTCAAGCGTCCGATTCATTCGCGCAAGTCACGTTTGATGGGAACACTCTAGTAGACTTTTGCGAGACGAGGACAAAAGGAAACCGGGTCAATAAAGTGATATTTTGTTTAGTTACATGTATGATTTCTCCTCCTTTTCAGTCACAGAGCTCTTCAAAAATTTACATGAAAGAAAAGTAAATATGGTTTTATATATACTGTTTGTGTACATCAAATATAAGTTTGTATAAGTTTGTGGATATCAAATTGCAGGTTTCAAATATAATAAAATTGCAAACCGGAATCCGCCAAGAAAATTGAATCTCTAGTCTATACAATTAGAAGTGCTGTTCGGATACTTATTTTCTTCAAAATATCTTCTTTTGTGTTATGCAGAAGAAAAAAAGGACTGGGACATACTAACGCAAAATGGAAGTGGACGTTGTTGCCTAGATGACAATGTAATAATGAACTGCCACAAACCTCAAAATACAACTCTTCTTTGCATTTAGATATTTATAGATTCATTATTTCATATGTAATGTTTACAGTATACTTACTGCACATTTATTAATTTAGCAAGCATCTTTCATTTATTTTTATTAAGGTAGTGGAGGATCAATAACTCCGCCCTCTCGCGGTGAGTTGTGGGTAATATCAGCCGTTAAGTGACCATAGATTCGAGTTTTCGCCGAAAATAGTAGACCATTGGTGTCCTTTGAGAATACTAATTTCAGCACACAACCAGTGCTCTATGCGTTAGTTTTATTATAGCGTGCAAGGTCAAATTTCACACTGTCGCATAGGTGCAAGTGCGTTAAACAAATTTTAGCCAGCCAAAGATTTATTTTAATATTTGATGTGATTTATTGAATCTCGCGCTTGTGATAATTGCAGGAAAGAGCGAGGATAAAGCTTGTGCACTCCCTCTGTCTCCAAACTAAAGACAAAAAGTGTGTGTTTGCTCTTTGACTTCATTGCGAATTGGAACACAGCAATGTTATCATAATGTTATTTCACCTTAATAATATACCACAATATACTGTAAATTCAATTGTATGTCCTCTTGACCTGTATGATTATCTTTCTCCTTTTTTTCTGTCACACAGGAAACCCTTGGCCATTTATTTACATACCACCGTATACACAAAATAGAAATATCTGTTGTGGTTGACATTGTAATAAAGAAAGGACTTTTTTGTTCTGTTTTACATATAAATAGTATTTGCTTAAAGAAATAATTAGTTTAATGTCCAATGAGGCTGTCAGAAAGTATATCACCTATGTATTTTATTGTTACTGTTCTCAATCTCTTTGAAGATATCAATCAATGCATCTATATTACCGGGGGGAAGGGTACAGTAATAACCCTCTGTTATGACCTGACAGGTTGCTTGTTAGCAGGTTGTTTGTCCATCTTCCATCCAATTGAACTCATTCCAATGCTGAGCCAGCATCTCCACTATATCTCCCTCTCAGCTAACGGTATTCCAGTTACCATCTGTTTACTTTAAACTGCCAAATCCCTAGCAAGAAACCTCCCTTATAATGAGGTAGGGAGTGTTGCCTCACAGATTTAGACCATTTTTCCAAAAACATTTCTGTCTGGAATTTACCATACCATAGTTCAGACTTGACCCCATCCAATGTAGACATAAATGCAGGAATGGAAGACCATCCAACAATTTGCAATTTTGTGTGCTATATTATTCAACATCAAAAAAATATAAGCACACAAAATTGAATGGTCTAGTCTTTAGTAACTTATGTTGTTCACCCACATTTGGAACATGAATATTAGGGACAGCCTCAGCAGACATTATGTAAACAAGAAAATTATTTCATTTAAATTCAAATGTTGGCTATTGAATTTGACAACATTGCTATCCTATACATTTGGTGAATCAATATTAATCATACATCTAAAAAAAAAAAAAGAGATTAACGTCTCAATGGTATCGAAAACAGCATTATAAAAAAAGACTGATCCTCCTCACACAGTTATTGCTGTGTGCATTCTTGAATAAAACTGTCCAAATTTTTCGAAGGAAAAACCACTCAAGCCAAATTAGGTTTATTCTTGTGACAGAAATTGACAAAAACATGAAAGTCTGTTCGATTTCAGACATGGATCAATTTTATCCAAGAAAGGTGTGATGCACCAACTTCAGCGCAGCCTGCTCAGAATGCTAATGCACAGCAAAATGCTGATGTGGAAATCTCTTAATTCAAGGCTTGTTAAATGCAGAAATAGCACAAAAATTACTGATGTGTGTTTATGTAATGTTTGGAAACCATTAAAAAGCTGTAGGCAAATATAACACACGAACAAACAGACAAAGTCACTACTTGTGTGTCAAGACACTGGAAATAAGCCAACAGATAAGGCTTAAGAATTACATTCTACTGCAACAATGTGACTGCTGTGAAAATTTAAAACACAAAAACAAATCTTAGAAAGTACTGTTTGCAAGCTTCAAAACTGAAATCATTAGACACACATCAAGCATGAAGAATTAATTATTGATCGGCTTTGCATGCTAATGGGCCCTTAGGAAAAACAAAATGGCTGTTTTCCTACGAAATAATTAAATATGTGATTCCCATTCATTTCTTATGCCAGCGGCCCTTAGGAAAAACAAAATGGCTATTTTCCTACGAAATAATTAAATATGTGATTCCCATTCATTTCTTATGCAAGCGGTTGATGGAAATGCTCGGTGGATTTTAACACTGATGCACAGTTCATTATCGGTACATCTATCACAGTCTCCATCATCTAATTTAATTGCAGGCTAGTTTATGGGCACATGCCTGTTGCCACATTTCTCTGATAAATAATTGTAAACAAATATGCATCTCATTTCCTGTCATGAAATGACAAATAGACAGTCAGTTAATAACGGCTACAATAATCTCAGAGAACCGATCAAGAACTTGCCTTGACCTGCAAGTTTCCTTATTTATTTTTCATTCACTGAAGGTATTTATTATATATACACAGTTTTCATCTCCAACTCCAGGCCAAGGACAGGACATCTTCAGTAAGAAAAAATTCTGCAGAAAGCTGAGCCAAGGGAACTTGAAGGAAGGCCTCGCGCTGATTGATCGGCACCGTAATAGATTTGGGATAAATATAGCTCCTCTATTGTGTAACACAGGTATTTGATGCTCGGTCATCATTACACCTGCTGTCTCTTTAGAAGACACATACTGTCAAGACCCAACAGGGAAAGTTTTGTAACACCATTACTAGTATAACCAATTAGAAATTAGCGACAGGGTTTAAATCGCTATATCGTACATGGCCACCACAGCCCTTAGGTGACAACAGAAGCTGTAAACCTCATAAGGAAATAACATTTTATGAGATTTCACTTGTAATCATGTTAATGGATGTTAAGTGACAGAATGGGCATCTTGTGAAGCAGAAGGTTCAGTCGTTCATTTTAATAACAGACACGCAATCAGACAATAAAACACTTTAAAGCAGCCCTGCAACGATGCGTCATGCATACTGACTTATTTACAATGTTAAACGTGCGATCTTCGCATGCTTAACATGGTCAACTTGTCAAAAAAACGTGTTGGCCGTATTACGTAGTATTTCCGTGCTCGATACACTCCCCCAGCGATCGTACAGGTTTCGAAAGTTTTTTTCGAACATAACTGTTTCGCAGCAACTTTTCTTAGTCCCTTATTCAAGGGAAAATTCTCCCGGAAAAGCACGCGGCACGGCCACATGAGAGCAGGAGAAGGAGCATGCGCAGACCTCACTTTCACTTTTAAGCAGGAGAGAGAGAGCATATGTTCGCGAAGTTCAGGTGTTTGTTTGTTCACTGCATTTGGGTGATGAATGTTATATTAACTGTGGATATAACGCTGGATTTGGAGATCGTTTGAAACTGATACATGGAGCCGTCCCAGCGCTAAAAGATGCCGGACATGAACCACATGCGCTGAGTGAAACTGATGTCTCTGTTTTTTTGACAATGGGTGCTTTGGTTCAGCCTACCTGTATGTTTTCGTATGCTTTGGTTCAGCATGGGCCGTATGTTTTCGGAAACAATCGTAAAGCTGTATCTATCTTTTATAAATATGATCAAACTAAATATTCTTAGAAGATACGAAGTATGCAATACTACCCTATAGGTACTCGAAATGAATATGAGATTGGCAGAAACCCTGTGTGTTACAGCCCGCTTTAAAGCATTATACTATAAGGACCATGGTATGGCTTAATTTGACAAAACTATGCAGTAATATCACACAAGATTGAAACATTTTTCAATATTTCTATGTACTGTTACAACATTTACTATTTATAAATATATTAAAGAAACCGTTCACACAAAAATGAAAATTCAAGTTGTTCCAATTCTGCATAAATGTCTTTCTTCGGATGAACACAGAGAAAGATATTTTGTAGAATGCTCGTAACCAAACAGTACATTTGCCACTACTGACTTACATAGTAGGAAAACATGCTTTATACATTCTGTTCTGTTGAACACAAAAGAAGATATTTTAAAAAAAATTATAGGAAAGCATTCTGGGGCACATTTGACTACCATTGTAATTTTTCCTACGATGGTAGTTAATGGTGGCCAAGAACTTTTTGGTAACAAGCATTCTTCAAAATATCTTTCGGTGTTCATCAGAACAAAGAAATTCTTAACAGATTTGGAATAACTCGAGGGTGGGTTTGATAACATCATTTTTTTTTTTGAGTGAACTATCTCTTTAAACGAAATTCTTTGTTATGAAGATCGTGATATGCATTTTTGGGAAGATTGCCCAGCTCTAGCCAACTCACTTTATTTACGAGCCAATAACTTTCTTATTCCTTCACCTTCGGCTTTACAACTTGGCAGACTGCTTACATTCACACGCGGCAACATTACACACTGCATGAAAGATCATTTACATGATTTCGTAATATGTACTCTTTAATTCTAATATTTAAAAAAGATACAGATACTCATTGGCAAAAGGTGAATATGACAGTTTTTTTCACCACCTTAGCTACTAAAGAGCTACCTAAGAACTAAATAAAACAAGCATTATTAACAGCCCTGCGACAACTGATACAACACGTTTTGCACAAAGCAACAACCTACAATTTACACTTCTAATGCCTATCAGTGTAATTATAAGAGTTGCATTAGAGACTGGAGACACTCTATGATTCTGGATGTCACAGGAATGAGACATGCTCGGTGTTTGTGGACACAGAATATTTTAGGCACTTTCTGGCACTACTTAAAAGCAGCAGGCGGTGTCATCAGAGTACAAAAGAAAGGTAAAAGAACTAACCAAAACAACACAACTGACAAAGCAACAATGACCAGCAAGTAATTTGCTTTAAATTAACTGAAGCAGCTCTTTTAGAGCTCAATATTTGCATTCACAATTGCAGCAGACAAGTTCTTCCATTTTGCAATACTACAATTATTTTCCAAAATAACTAGCAAGGACAAATATGGTGAGTGTCCAACATTCAAATAAGCTCTCTCTTTCTCTTACATTGCTTTAACTGGGCTGTACATTACATATATGTCGCACATGCTACGAAAAAAAATCGGTCTGTGCAACAAATAAATCTAATAGTGTAGCACGCGTGCTACAAACAAGCTGAAGCTCAAGTTTCTTCACATCCATCCGCCAAAATAAAAGTCTGCCTAATCTGGACCAGATGATAAAATAATCAACTTGTAGTAAATTTATAAACTGTAGTAAACACTATAGTATACTTTAATATTTACTATAGTAATGTTTAAATATACTATATAGTACACAAGAATCTACTAAAGTCTACTAAAGTAAATACTACAAGAATTTTGTAAAAACTAAATATTATATGGCCCTAATTTATGCATTTGTATAAAGTTAATGTCCTTTATCAGTTGCCCATCTATTTATGTTATGACCTGCACTTGTGTTTTTAAAAACATGATAATAGACGTATACTTGTGCCACCACTATTTGGTCTGTGCTACAAAACTTTTAAACTGTGTGAAAAAAAAGCTAACGTACAGCCCTGTTTAGCTTACGTTAGGCAATATATTTTTAATTATAGGCAAGCGAGAAGCACAAAAACCACCAGGCATCCAAACTCACCCAATACATCACGGTGCTGATGTAGAAAACCAACGTTTTTAAAAGATCAACTGTGGCTAATTCAATCCCCCATCATTTATTCAATAAAGTAATGGAGCTAAAGACATCACATCACTCAGGGATGCTCTGTAAATAATCATTCTTTCCCAGCCAACTAATAGACTGACTGTTAATCTTCTTTCTTTGGTTAGAATTCACTCCTACGCCTAATGCTCCCGGTTGTGTTACGAAGGCTGTATCATCTTCGTCAGAAAAAAAACACTTTATACAAGTAAACACAAACATGGAATATCTTTGGAGACTCAAAACTACATGATGATGTAAGCATGTATGAAACACCATGTGACAAAAATGAAAGACTTGACTCCTCCAACACACGAGGGACAAATCAAAACTAACAACAAACCAGGATAAACATACTGTGCTCAGATGGCTTTACTCTATCCAAACAGAGAGATGCTGGGCTTGGCACGTTTTCCATCCAGCTGAACCCACTGCCCTGTTGAATGATAATGCTGAACGCACAGATTGGTCTAAAAAAAAATCGGAACAACCTCTAGTGATGAAGTCCAGGGGACTGGTGAGATGAATTTTGTTTTCTGCACAGGACTTTAATCTTACAGTAGGAGCTGATACATTTCTCTGAATAACAGCACCCGACAAAGGCATGCAGACATAGAAGGAAGATTTTTCTGGTGGAAATGAAAGCCTTTTTAGACATAATTCTTTCAAGACCTTAAACCCTGAGGCAGTAAGCACAGGTTCCATGATCTGTCCAGCTACAGGAAATGCGCAGCCAATGCACATACTGGGCGGCTTTGAAGATGCGCTGCAAGAATCACATTGGCCATGAAGTATTTAGTGTGATGCAATGGTTCTCAACACACGAGGCCACGAATGCACCTTCTGAGTGAACAGACAGCTATTGTGGGCAGAGTTTGGAAGAGATACTTGAACTGATATGGTTGTCAGTCTGCATCAGTCAGAATTGTTTGCATTCGATGTTTTTTTTTTCATAAAATAATTTTGCAATGTAGCCTATAATAATAAACAATCGTTTATTCATATTTTTGCTTGTGGAATGACACTTTTTAATGAACTGTTTTGTTGTAGGGGTGCAGAGTAACTTACATTACATTCTTTTAGCAGTCAGTTATAGGCCTAATTAATATAGGCAATTCATGAAGGGAGAGAGCTTAAAGAAAAAATGATTTACTTTGTTTTGCTCAACTTTATATTTAGTTGTATTGCGTTTTAGAGAGACAAATTATAAAAGGCAGATTTTGACTATTCAGTTTGTGCAATAGTGAAACAAATGGCTTTAAGAGCATGTTCCCCGCGATACCATTTTTCACCCTTTAGTTAGTGTGTAATGTTGCTGTTAGAGCATAAATAATACGTAAAAATGATAAAGCTCAAACTTCAGTGCCAGGCGAGGTATTGTCTTTAAAATAATTTGGTTTTCAAGGACTACAGAGAATGGCTGGATCGTACTACAGCCCTCTACTTCCCGGGTACATAATGTCACCATTCCGAGTGCTTTTAATAACCTCTGCCTAAAGGAAAACGCCAAAAAGATGTCTGTTGTCATTTCCCTCTCCATAGTAGAAAAAAATGTGATCAATAACAAAGATTGACGTTCGCGTATGCACTTCGATACACTTCACATCTTTACACAAACACTATAAGCGGGGAACCAATCACGACAGACCTGGTCAGCTTTACCAAACCGAGTGTTTCGGAAGGCAGGACTTTGAAAAACCGGAAGAAATCCAGTCGTTTCGTGAGAAGAGAGACAGCGGCGGACAATAGACTTGAAATATGTTGAACATCAAGTTTTTTTAAACTAGAAACATGAACATCCATTGTTAAACACCCAAAAAACACAATCAAAGCTTCGAAACCAGGGAAAAAACTGGGCCTTTAATAAATACGAGAAATGCAAAAAAACATGTTCGGTATTATAAGGCCTTTGGCCAAGTGATTCATATCATGTTCGACTTCGGCCAAGAATTCGGTCTGTGCATTCGTTTCGGTGCCTCCCTAATTTACATTTACAATTAAAGGTATGCATGCTACCTTAAAGGGGTCATAAAAGCACAGCAAAACAGGCTGCTCCATATGCTTATAAATGCTCTTACCGAACACTGATGTCATATTCCAATCGTTGTGCGCAGTGCTTCATGAAGTCGAACACGTTGGTTTCTGAACGGTCTCTCTCCCTCACGATTCAATCAAGGGCAAGGTCGGTAGACAGAATCCATGTTTCGCATGGAGAATATTTTTACTTGTATTGCAGCTGGGTATGAATGTGCTCAAAAATATGTACCCGGCTCCCTTTTCTTCCCTGACAAGTGTTGGGCACATGCAGCTGACCTACAGGAAAACTCCTTTCCAGTGAGCTGAAGTGTTTTGCTTTTTAACTTCTATCTTTTGCGATATGTCCACTTATGTCCGATTTGCAAGGTAATGACTCATTTAACTCATTTTAGCTCATATATCACACACTGAACTCTGAACTCACAGACTGAAACCCATCAAATCAGTCTCTCAAAACACATCAGAACACACAGCATGCTGAGACCACTTAACAAGAGTGGTTAGTACGATTTAGTTTTTAAAGTTTATTATTGACAATGTGTAGTAAATAGTTATATATAATTTGAATATAAAACAAAGTTTATTTGCATTTATATGTGCGACCATTGGGGAAAATGAGTCAAGAGCCTTGTATGCACTGGTTAACTGGCCAATAATAGCACACCTCGCTTTTCAGCGATGAGCTTTGTAAAAAATGTGAGCGTTTCAGAGAGGGGGGGCAAAGAGGGAACATATACGGTATGTGGAAAATAAACAGTTTTTTTATTTCCACATACCGTGCATGTTTGTTGCATTACATCTGGCACAAAACACATGGTGGCTGCCTGGCACAAACCATGTTTACATTCATTTTACATTTTATGTAGCTTGTGCCACCAGCCCCCAGTTTCAACGTATGCCCATTGCCCACTCAAATCCCGTTTCTTGACAGGGTGCATGTCATTTGGTCCATTAATGTAACACTGAGCTTTACGTCCCAAAATCTCCTCCATTATTTCTTGACATGTGGGAGGGGGTGTGGAATACTGACCACAGACAGCACATGGCTCAGTTCTCACAAGTCTGACAATAATAAGAGGTCACTTCACAGCATCACCCGGGTATCTTATGATAAGGACATATAAGTTACCGTTACCCCCTCAATGCTTGATAAACTGTGACCCCGTTTCCGTAGAGATGGGCAGCAGTGATTCTTTTTATAGCCGGCTCGTACATGCTTTTAGCGGGCAACAAGGCAGTATACATATAAATAGAGTTTATTCACTGATGTCTATCACACTTTTTGACAGCGATTACATAAGAGGAGGAGGCTTATAATCTTAAAAAGAAAAACAGCTCATAAAGTTATATTGGCAGTGGCAAGGTCTTTCAACATCAACAACAAATGGACAAATGTGACTTCCTAACTTTGAATATGCCTTGGATAATACACTGATAACTATCAGGTCAAAGTGCAACCCTAAACTGAGCATATCTGAAGTAGATTATGATTGTACAGATTCAACAATCTGATTTTTGTTATTTTCCAAAGCAAAACATTTCCTTAATCAACATCTTTTGTTGGACATGCAGCAACATTCCTATTCACAAATCTTTTATTAAAAAGGACCCACGTCCTGTTAGGAGTGCTGTTAGAATTTGAGTTGGTTACGGATATGTAACTCCAAAATAAGGGTTCAGGACTATGCCCAGCTTGGTCAAAGCACATTTTGCCATATGCTTGCATTATACAGAGGAAGACGCAGATGCGCTCTTGTCACCTGACGTTACCCGAACGGGCGTAACCGCATGCCAGGTGCAGGGAAACAAACAATTCAATCCTGTTTACAAAATCAAAGTCAATGAGGACTTGTATTTAAACTGCTTTATAAAACATTACGCACATTTCCTGCACATCATAAAGGCATTTAGTATAAAGTTTTGAATTTCCAGATACTTTACCCAAAAATGAAAATTCTGTCATCATTTACTCACCTTAGAGTTGTTCAAAATGTGCATAAATTTCTTTGTTCTGATGAACAAAGAGAAAGATATCTGAAATAATGTTTATAACTAAACAGATCTCAACACCTATAGACTACCCAAAATTATTCTGTTGAACACAAAAGAAGACATTTTGAAGAATGTAGGACAGCTCCGGGGCACCTTTGACTACCATTGTTTTTTTCTTACAATGGTAGTCAATGAGTGTTGAGATCTCATTTTTGGGTGAAGTATCCCGTTTAAACGAAGGCACTTATATACATACGAAAGAGCACCCCTTACAAAAATAAACCGTGGTTTTACAACACTAACCACAGTTAAACAAATGTACAACTGTCTCGCCATAGTTCAACGTGGAATTTGTAGCAAATGGGTAATACAAACGGTTATCAAAACCGGGAGCAAAACCATAGCCGTTACAGTTTTACTACAATAAAACCATGGATTTTAAACTCATTTACATGATTTCTTACCCTCTCTAGACGCGTTTGCCTTCTAGTGTTTCAGCAGGTGAAGTTTGAGTAACGTTTCCTCTAACGTTACGCGTCTCTTTCGCACCTAACGGGACAGGTAACCCTCAACCGACACAAGCACTCGGACGATGAATATTTAAAAAGTATAAGAGAATATCAAAAAATACTGGTTCCCAAATGCGAGATGCTACTGAAGAAACAATAAAAACTATCTGAAGTTTAAAAAAGCGGTTTATTTGCTCTGCTTTTTGGCTCTTTGTGTTGACAGCAAACGATGTACCTGTGCACGCGCTTCTGGCAGTGAGAGTGACACTAGAGACGGTTGTAGCACTGCCGATTGGTTATGGGCGGGGCTGATGAATTATGGGCGTGGCTAACTTGTGCTCTGTCTTATTGTGCTCCCTACTGTCCAATATGAAAAATGTTTTTGCTCCCTACTTTCCAATGTTTGTTATTTTTTTGCATATTTACATTATTAAACAAATTGCATGGTTAGTTATGGCATTCAAATGATTTTTTTTACATTTCATACATTTTCATTAAAATATAAATGACATTTTAAAGAATCCTCTGCTGTGCAGGTGGTAGCTCATACTGCGTTAAATAGCTGCAAAACACATCCAAATTAAAACATGTAGATTTATTTTTGGACTGTTGTCGGCATGTAGTTTAAGGTGCAACACATTTTTGAAGTTTAAGTTAGATGCTATAGTTCTCACATCACAGACACAAACAAACTTCAGTGATCCTCAGCAATGTGAGCATTTGTGTGTGGGCACGTTTGCATAGGTTGAAGGATAATACGCTGACAAAAAATCTATTTGACACCCATCACACGTTATTCTCTGCACCCAATTTCTCATTTATCTTTAAACTCCACTGTCATAATAGTCTGAGAGCAAGTATTGAATAAGTCACTGCTTTTACATTACACCAATAAGGTGACAATCTAATCATTGTGACTACCTGAACAGATTCTAACTTATAACATTTTGATACAGTTGAGTGTTGGTCAACTTGAGTTCACTCATTAGATTGCATGCACTTCAGATAATGGATTGTTGTTTTCAACATTGTATAACTCACTAGGAAACAGATAAACATTTTGAGAAACTATTTGGACTCCACGGACACAACACGAGGCCTCTCAAATACCAAACAAGTCTGCCCTGCCAGTACCATTACAAAGCTGACTGATTGCTGCTCTCTATGTGACATGTGGTCGTGAGGAATTTTTCCCTTCTATGACCTTCTTGTTTGTGGAAATGCCTGCACCTTTACTCATCATATAAGAGTCATGTGATGTCTCTAAATGTGCTATTTTATACATATGTCTGCAAAAAGGAACACACACACAAGGTTACATTTTTTGTATTTAAAAATAGTCGTAAATGTAAAAACCAGGGGTAAATGCAAGAAGCCAACAGAAGCCAAGGGCTGCATGACACAACTGCCTTGTTTGTTCGCCATCTAGTGGTTGACGCTAAAACATACGTTTCCAGTTTTATAACTTTGTTCCGAATACAAGGGCGAAGTTATCTTAATAATTACCTTTGAAACAGGATAAACACCTCGAGAACTTTATTGTGCCCTCAATTAGTAAGATTGGCCGAGGGCACTGTTAATTCCTCCTTATCTACTCCTGTTCATTGATGCAACAGACTAAAGCAAGAGGCCACTGGCCACTGGAGGGCACTGCATCTCATACGGTCAAAAACTTTTCTATTTAATTATGACAAAGACAAAATCATTTTAATGATATAATCCACAACTGAACCGAGGCACCAGGTTATTTTAGTTACTGGTGCGATTAGAGTTTTTAAGTCTTAAAGGTTTAATGTGTATACCACATACGTCTACACAGCATGTATGTACTTCTATGAGTGGTTGTCACGGTACCATAAACGTGTTTTACTATACTAGCTGAAGTATCTCGATACCAAGTAGTATCAGGATGCTGTGCCATGTTCATAATTCAAATCTATCTTAAACATTTTGTATTTACTAAAGTAAACTGTATTATACTTTGCACTAGAATAAGTTGTTGTACTAACTCATCAATTGTAGCAAATACTGTTGTATACTTCAATATTTGGGTCAATGACAAATAAGATTTTCAAGAAGAAAAAAAAATATTTTAAGCAAAACAGTTTGAAAATGTATTTTTATGTCCAAAAAAATGTCTTGTGTTGATTTATATTGGTTTTACAGCATTTTAGGGAGCATTAATTCATTATTAAACAAGATTTCTGATTTTACCACCCAGAAAATGTCAGGTGGTGCGACCATATATTAATTTAAAATAATATACATTTAATATTTAGCACTGAGTATTTTTCCCCTCATATATAAGAAATTTAACATAAAATCATGCCAAAATATTTTATTAAGAATTTTATTGAGAAAATTAACATTTATTTCTCAGTTTTGTTCTCTGTTTGTATGTTCGGACAGTCGCACCACCTGACATTTTTGGTCTTTCAAACACCAAAACTCAAAAAATCTATTGAATTTCAATAAAATGAAAATGGGTTTCTTATAAAGGACATATTGGAGATCCATTTGATATATGACATGTATTTATTCAAATTCTTTTTAGGAAAAGAATGAATTTGGACACAAAAAATACATGTCACGTCATTGACCCATTTACCATTGTAAGCCTAAAAAACACTAGTGAATTTTAGTAGTTTACTGTAATAAATACTAAAGTACACAAGATCAAGATCAAGACAAATTGCATTGATCCAGCAGTCTTCATAAAGGGAAATATTAGGCTTACTTTAAATGCAGAACTAAAACGGCCAGTAGGTGGCGTCAATTTTCCACTGAGTTAGTGAATCATTTAACCAACTCGTTCAAAACGCTAATTTGATTCATTATCTCGTCCGAGTCATTCAAAACACACATTCATTTAAGAGATTAACACCGCAAAAGGCAGATGCAAGTGTTCAAATGAATATTAATGCAACATTAACTACAGTACTACGATGCTTTCAAAAATAGAGAGGCATTGTGGGTATTTTAAAGCTTTAGCATCGCGATGCTACCGTAGCACCAGTACACGTGCAACCCTACTGTGTAGATCTTGGTGTATACAATTTTGTCATAAATGTGGTAGGACAAATAGAAAATAAAATGTTAAAACATCGAGGGGCTGTTTCCCAGACAAGGATATCTTAAGCAAGAGCTCAGTTAAATAAGGATATAAGTCACTCTTATTAAGATGCCAGATAACAAGATTACTTGTGTGCATCTTGAGACAAAACAATGCCACTGATGTATTTTAAGATATGTCAGGGCAATTTCTTTTAAGTTAAAGGGACTAGTTTTAATAGGCTACTTGTCTGTGACAAGGCATGAATTTAAAACTGTCAGCAGAATGTAGTTTGCATGTGTGAAATAATCTGGATATGGGTAAATTTGAAGAAGTTTGATAATTTTTTTATATCTGCAATAATATTGATTTTTGTGAGTTTGTGATTGTTGTGATCTCTTCTGAAACTGAGATTTTTGGGTCTCTATTTAATCTTATTGAAATTACTGAGATATTTACTAAATCTCGTTTGTGTAATGGGAGACATATATGTATATATGTTTTTTTAATTCTATTACTTATTTTCTTTGGTAAATGAAGTACAACAAACAGCTATGAGGTGCATTAAAGACCGGTAAAGAGAAATCATTTTCTAAACACATCATAATTGTTAGAAATATCGCTGAAACATGTTACAAAGACTCAGAAGTATAAAGTAGGGTTGTCACAGTACCATAAACATGTCTTATGATACTATAACAGCTGAAGTATCTTGATACCAAGTAGTATCATGATGCTGTGCCATGTTCATAATTCAAATCCATACAAAAAGCACAGATTTACATGAAATATTTTGTGTTTACTAAAGTAAACTGTATTATACTTTGCACTAGAATATTTTGTTGTATTAACTGTAGTAATTGGATAAATTGTAGCAAATACTGTAGTATACAAAAATTTTACCATGGTAAGACTCAAAAACACTAGCGTCTATGAGTTTTAGTAGTTTACTGTAGTAAATACTAAAGTTCAATAGATAGTTTGGGGGACAAAATTCATTGATACGGCAGTCTTTATAAAGGGAAATATTAGGCAAAACTAAGACAGCCAATAGGTGACGTCAATTTTCCACAGAGTTAAATCATTTAAGCAACTGAGCAACAAGGCCATTGCAAGAATGTAAAGGGTCTGATGTTAAACGGGTAGCTCCTCTAGTGTAAAAGTATGTTAAATAGGATCCCATATGTGCTCAAGTTATGTAAGAGATTTCATTTATTTGTTTTTTTAACTTTTTTTATTGAATTTTTCTAGGGACATCTTTTTATCTTGTAAATGCCTCACTCCTTGCCAGCACATATGATCATTTGAGAAATCCAGCAGTCTTGGAATAAATGTTTATTTCACTATTTTAAATAACTAAGAGGCTTTAGGGTCTTCAACGACGAAGAAATAATTGATTTGTGCAATTACCATTACTAGAATGAACGTGGATAAGGTGAAGCCTGAAGTAAATCAATCTGTTTTATGCAAACAGTTTTGCTCGCAATGGATTAGATTGATCTAACTACAGTTATTTCACTTTTTTATGCATGTGCAATACAGCACAAAGTTTCATCAGCATATAAGAAGTAACCCTGTTCGTGTCTTACGTCATACATGTTTAGCACAGCCCCTCTGCAGTCCCCTTAGCTCAGCCCATAACTCCATTACTTCTTTGTGCAGATTTTCTGAGGTTCCTTAAGCACATTTAAATTTACATTTAGGCATTTGGCAGACGCACATTTTACATAGGTATTTGCAATCCCCTGGGATCAAACCCACAACCTTGCGTTGTTAACGCAATGCTCTTACCAGTGAGCTACAGGAAACATTTAGGCAGATGTTTGCATTTCACACTTGTGTAAATCTGACACTTGCAGTATTGAAGACCTGGAGGAACTGAGCTATTTAAAAAAATTCTCCTGTAAACACCAGATTGTCATTAACAGCAGTGCTATATGTTTGAGAAGCACATACCACATACCACAACAAAGGCGGTCAAAGAACAAAACCCCCATTCTTTTGTCCTTCAAACATGTATAGTCATGTAGCAGAATTTCAGTTACTTAAAGGAAACTTTTATCTTTTATTAAAAAAAATCATGACAGGTTTGTTCAGATTTTTCAAGATTAACATTAAAAAATATTTTGAGTTTAATGCTTTTATTACAAATTTTTTAATAAAGCATATTATTGGGTGGGTTACATGCTGCAGGGGCAGAACAGGTATGAGTGTGGGTTGAGGTTTTGGCTTTTCTTACATAACAAGTTTCCTTAAAAAAAGCGTGAATTACATATCTAAGACCAAAAGATCTAACAAAAGTATTAAAAAAGATCACCACAAATTTCAAGGAAGCACTGCATTATGTTTAATGAATGATTGCAAAGTACATTTTAAGCAGCAATTCCTGCACCACACCCACAGCTTAAAAAAGAATCCACAGTTTGACGTGGCAGGGGTTTGGGGGGAGGATGGGAGCTTGGTAAGCATGTCCGTGCATCCCGAAAGAAGAGTCCAGAAGGAATGTTAAATAAACTTTATTTTACAATTTAATTTATACTTTTACTGTTTATGTATCCTGAACAGTTCACATACTTTTTCTATTTGTAGATAAAATGCATATTCTGTTCTGTTCGAAACATTGCCAACTCAGCAGACCAAGTCTGAGTCTCAATGGTAAAATATAACACATAATACCCTTAATGTAGGCTACACTCTTTATGACAAGAGTCATTATTTATTAAAGTTTTTATACTTTTAAAGAACAAAACAGCAGTTTAATTGTAGAAACTAGCATATGGTTTTGTAGATTTTACAAGGCTTTAGAACCAAGCAGAGATGGAATTTCCTCAGAGCTGTGGTCACTTGATCCAGTGGGAGGTCTCTCCCAACTTCACTGGAAGGCTCAAACATCCTTATTTGAATATTCCTGCACCAGCTTCTAGAAGTTTCTTTCACAGAGTATATATAGGCATCTGCAAACAACTTTTCTGCACCGAAGAAGCATCCGAGATAAGAAGAGGAGCCCTTCCGCACAGCAGTCCAAGGTAATGCTTGGGAAAATGCTTTCCTTTCAGAGATGTTTATTTGGAAATGCTTCTCTTTTGAATGCAGTAAAAAGGGGAAAAGAGACTTCTCTTATTACAGCTAATTCTAAGATGTTTTTCCATTGAACTGCATGCTACTTTAAAGTGTTTAAAATCCACTTTGAGGTTGTTTTTTACTTTTATGAGAATCAGATGACTTTTATGACTTTTAGATTTTCTTTGTTATACATTTAGATTTGATTATTTCTTCGCATAGGTGTTCAAAAGTTACCCAGATATTTTTTTACCAGAATATCATGATTTCTTGCAGTCATGGGTGTTGAAAGTTGCATGGATGATTTTAATCCACATTTATGCATCTACTGATTTGTGCAATTCTGTTGGCTGATACACACTTTTTGAGAAAATTACAAATCTGAAATGGTAGATTATTTTTTATAATTTAGATATAGATTTCCCTAAACTTAATACAGATTGATAAAACTTTTCCATTGGGCGTGGCTTGATGCTGCTAGATCTAAATCTGTGTTTCCTCTGGAATTCAGACAAAGCTCTACTGTGGCAAATCTGATTGGTCAGCGTTTGTCCCTAGGATCTGCTAGCCAATAGAAAGACTCTACATGTCTTTTCTTTGCTCTGTGTGCCAAACTAGCAATAGAGTTCTCAAACTTCTGCTCTAATTATTTGCGTAGTAAAAGGAAGATCCGAAATGTAAAGAAGTCACCTATTTTTCATTTTGAACATTACCTCCTGATCTGTGTATAAAACATGACTTTTGTGTAGATTATCTTTATACACCTCTTGTCTTTCAGAGTGAAAATCACAATCGTTGACAACTATGAGTATGAAAACCTATGAAGGTATCCAAGATGATGAAAAAAACAACAAACCAAAAAACTGAAAAAAGACACAAACAATGCTGATTTACCAGCTGATGTTACTTTGCTAATGGTTATATGACACGAAAAGCTTTGTTTAGAATATGTTCACATTTTATGGCTAAAAGAGTTAAACGTACACATGAAAGGCGTATGCCAAGCAGCGCATTCCTGACTGATGAGACAATGCCGGTTGGTGACGTTGCCTTTGCTTAACCTACTGTAAAAACATGGCCTGAAGGCTTTATATCTCACTGTAAGTTTACCAACAAAGGGTGCTTACATTTTTTAAATCAAAATACAATATGAAGATATTAAAACTGATATAAAACCCATGATCAAGCAAACACAGTGGATCTCATCGCTCCTCGCACAGACACATAGAACTATAAAAAATAGAATACTTAAAATGTCGAATTGGTGCACTAACAATCGTTTTTCTCCTGCAGACTTCCCTGCTACCCAAACACACAGCAAGCATGTGGGTGTCCAACCTTATTGCTCTTTGCCTTGTGGCCGTGGCCGTCTCCGGTGAAGACAAAAAGCTGAGTAGCCATGCAACCTCTATGGCTGACACCAGCGCTAACCTAGCCTTCAGTCTCTACCAAAATGTCGCCAAAGAGAAGAACCTCGAGAACATCCTCATATCTCCTGTGGTGGTGGCCTCCTCTTTGGGCATGGTGGCCATGGGCGGAAAATCTTCCACCACCTCCCAGGTGAAGGGCCTCCTGAAGGCTGATTCCCTAAGAGACGACCACTTGCACTCAGGTCTGTCCGAGCTTCTCCAGGAGGTGAGCGACCCGCAGGCCCGCAACGTCACGTGGAGAATCAACAACAGGCTTTACGGCCCCAGCTCTGTGAGCTTTGCGGATGACTTTGTGAAGAATAGCAAGAATCATTACAACTACGAACACTTGAAGATCAACTTCCGCGACAAGAGAAGCGCCATAAACTCCATCAACGAATGGGCCGCCAAGTCGACCGACGGCAAGCTGCCAGAAGTTACCAAAGATGTGAAAAACACAGACGGGGCTACGATCGTCAATGCCATGTTCTTCAAACGTAAGTATTTTTGTTTTTTCATCTTAATTGTTCAAAGATGTCTGTATATAAAGAATGTTAATGAACTGGGGTTATGATCTGCAACAGCCCACTGGGATCAGAAGTTTCACCACAAGATGGTTGACAACCGTGGTTTCCTGGTAACTCGCTCCCACACCATCTCTGTTCCCATGATGCACCGCACAGGTAAAACCAACCGCTTGAAAATCCAACATCAACATGCCTTACAAAAAACTAGCGCATAACCCAACCATCGTTGCATTTCAGGTCTGTACGATTTCCTTGACGATACAGAGAACAAGCTCTACGTGCTAAACATGCCTTTGGCACATAAGAAGTCCAGCATGATTTTCATCATGCCCTATCATCTGGAGCCTTTGGAAAGGCTGGAGAAACTGCTTACCCGCCAACAGGTGGACACCTGGCTCAGCAAGCTTGAGGAGAGAGCCGTCGCCATCTCTTTGCCAAAAGTTAGCTTGGAAGTCAGCCACGACCTTCAGGTGAATACGCTTGACTTGCTTTAAGGTCGAAAGATTGTTGTTATTTCTCTACGAAGTATATTAAATGCATTACTGATCTTGCTTTTCAGAAAAATCTTGGAGAACTTGGTCTTACCGAAGCTGTTGACAAATCTAAGGCAGATCTGTCCAACATTTCTGGCAAGAAGGATCTTTACCTTGCCAATGTCTTCCATGCTTCCTCTTTTGAGTGGGACACAGAGGGAAACCCCTTTGACGCCAGCATTTACAGCAGTGAGAAGATCAGGAATCCCAAGCTCTTTTATGCTGACCATCCTTTCATTTTCCTTGTGAAAGACAACAAGACCAACTCCATTCTATTTATTGGCAGGTTGGTTCGACCCAAGGGTGACAAAATGAGAGATGAATTGTAATTGCCAAATCGTTATAATTGAATTTTATGATGTTTTGTAATGATTATCGTATCGTGTGCACATTCCAGTGAGTAATCCGTGTATGATGAACTGTAGTTCAGAAAGTAAATTTTTGTGAGATGAAAAAATGTTTACAAGCTTGTTTTCACTATACATCACCTACAAGTATGATGTCATTTGACATCAATCATGTAGATTATTCAGTCATATACTATGCTTATATTAAGCGTAGTGCCGTTAACGTTAGGATGTGGTATTGTGAAATGTATGAGTGCGCTTGTAGAACATTTCTTTATGAGCATGTGACATCAGTGTTGTGTTATTTTTGCCTTATCTTTAATGTTTAAAGGGAAAAGGCACGTCTGAAGCGTTTCTCAAGCTCATTTAGTAGATTTCACTTATACCTGACAACAAAGAAATCTGATGTCCAGCCTGTCTATCAAACCGTTCAATATGTCAAATTATGTCATGTAAGGTTGTTTAATAAGTGTTTACGATGTGGATTTTTTTCGTTACCCTTTTTTTTGTTTAATGTATTTTTTCTCCAATAAATTCATTTTTTTTCAAATGTTTAGGTATTGGATTCAAATAAAGGAGCGTTTCCTCTTACAAATAAATAAACACCATTCAAATCTCACACTATTCTGAAAAAGTGACAATTACTTATAACGGCACTCACAAGCAGCATATACATTTCTCTGCATTCCTAACAGTTTAATCCCAGACCTTGGCTTGAAAAGGTCCATTTCTCTGGTCTGGAATGTGAATTCTCACCAATGTGTTGATTCCAATGAGAGAAGTGTTGACTCATCTTCTCACCTGTTAAGTGACACAGATTTTCTAGATCCCCACTGCCTTTATGGTACTGTGAACCCCTAAACTGAAAAGACAGGAATGTGACCTTGATCCCCCACTGCCTTAGCCGTACTATAAAGACCTAAACTGAAAAGACAGGAAAGTGACGTAAGAAAGCATCACAATGCATCCATCAAACTGAATGATCTAAAGAGTTTTACAATGGAGGGATTAGAGGCTGGAGTCAAGGGCTCCTATGGTGAGATGGGAAAATCATTTACATTTACATTCAGTCATTTAGCAGACGCTTTTTTCCAAAGCGACTTACAGGTGGGGTAAGCAATGGAAGCAATTGGGACAGCATAAGTACAACAAAAGCATAAGTGCAATCAAAAAAGAAAAAATCAGGCGAGAAAGTAAAAAAGTAAATGAGCAGATAAGAGTATAAGGAACACTGACCAATGCAAAAACCTTGTCAGGATAACCCAGCATGAACACCCTGAATATACCCTGAAGCTGATAAAAATAAAAGAGATTTAAGATTCTTGCATATATAGAGGAATGAGTGCTTTCAATAGTACATGCAAAAAACTTTATAACAGGGCCATCTTGTGGTAACAAAGTAACAAAACTGCTGTCACATAATTTAACATTATATATATGATGCAGGGTCATAAAACATAATCAGAATTGATTATTATAGCCAGAATCAACTTGTATTTTGTATATCACGAAAAATCGTAAGTCTTAAGACTTAAAGAATAATTATTGCTTTGCATTTTGAGGTGGCAGGCCTAGTTGTGTGACTCAATGGCCCGGTTTACATCTTTTATTATGATGCGTCTCAGTCAGTCAATGCAGTTAGCACCGAATACAGGTTAAAAGGCATCTGAAGCGCACTGTGATCTGTTCACAAAAACCCAAACAGAGGAAGTCGCATGTGACCACATGGTATTTGTAGTGTAAACACTAATCTTGTCATGGGCCCAAGATAAAAGGAGGACCACCTACTGACTGTCAATAAACAAGGGCCATAAATGTTGCCAGTTACATGCACCATTGAAAAAAAATGTTATTTTTACCATTCACTCATCTATTCATGTGTACTTTTAGGTTTAGATTAAATTTAAATAACTTTTGTTGGGCATTCACACCTTCTCAGATATAAATCTGCTTGCATGTTTGATACAACTAGAACTGCACAGCAATCTTGATTTAGATTTAAAACAACACATGTGCTTTATTGTAGATAGATTGAACCATTTATTTAAGCGGTAACTTGAGATATCCACTTACTGAGAGCAAAGATGAATTATGTCCAAGAAAAGCGTTTTGATATCAGTTTTGCTTCGTGATCTAAATGTACGGCGAGGTAAAACTAAATTGAAGCATATTTCTGCATAGTATAAACATATTTCACATAAATTAATAGAATTCAAAGAATTGCATTTTGTTTTGTTAAACAGCAATCTAATTGGCATAAATAGTCACATTTTTTAATCTATTTTTCAGACAATGTTTTAAAGTGGCCATCAACATGACCAGGATATCGCATTTTTTCTTTGAAGCAGATGTCCATTAAGCATTGCCAAATCTGATTATATCACTATCTTGATTTTTGATCAGACTAGATCAAAGGAAATCAATTGATTTCAAAAAGTAACATATGTGTTGAGAACACAACATTTAAAACACCCTCTCATAACACACTTTTGGTATATGACGCACAGTGGGCCACTTCTTTGCGCCCCAAAAAGAGCAAATAGACAGACCCTGTGAAAAAATGAAACTTTCACTGACAACCTGTTCCTTTTTCATTAGCGCTGTGGTTTCTGCTGTGCTGGACAGAGACAGATTATACAGACACCATCCAATCTCATTAAAGTAGTCTTTGTAAGCTGCAGCAATACACGCACGCTTGTTATGTCCTTTTTGTCTCTCCACTGCAACTTGTCATCTCCATCGTGGTTATTTTAATGCCGTTTTGCTTCTCAGATTTTGGGCTTGTCCACTTGTCTCTTGGCCTTGCGGAATATTGACTTGATTTCCTCGGTCACCATGTCTTGCCAGTTGACTCTGAAAGAAGAGGGTTGTTTGAATGAAATAGATAACAACACAGTCAAATTTATGTGTTGACGAATACAAAAATGTGAAACAATGCATAAAGAAAATGAGGCCATGCATGTAAAAATATTTGCAAAAAAAGAATAAAATAAACCCAGTGCCACACAATGAATTAAAGACATCACTGCACAGACCCACCAAACACATCTAACCACATTAAGAAACAACACTACATGCAATCTGCTACCTCCTTGCATTTGGCTATATGCTTTTTTCTCAGCTTTCCTTCTCTTGTAATCCTCAATGTCCTCAGGTGTCAAACCATGGTTGTCTTCCCTGATGCATAAATCCAATTACCCCAATCCATAAATAGCGAAACTCATTCATTTGTACAAAGAGAATTCATTTTAAAACAAATTAATTTAAAAGTAGTTCATGCTTAGTATGGTATAACATGTTTTTTTCTCTAAAAAATAAAGTGCAATATTATAAAAAACACAATGTTTCTGGATAAATGCATCAATTATATTGCATAGGTGGAATATTATGAAAATCTCACCCTGGTTTGATCGCTGGTGGATTTGGCAAAGGCTTTGTGAAATTAGATTTTCCAACAAGCCAGTAAGTTTCTTCAACACCTTTTCCCTGACACGCATAGAAAACAACAGTAAATCAGTCCATTTGACGAAACGTTAGTTATTATAGAAGAAACCATTAGTACCTTCAGCTCAGTCTTCCCTCTAACGTCTATTTTGTACCCGTCGTTCAGTGACCGGAGAATGTTTACTGTACTAATATTCACGTGAATTCTGTAAGCTGAAGGAAAAACGACCATAGGTTGATTGGAATAGCATTGTTTGCAGTTTTACATTTTAAAGGAATAAAAGTTTGGCAAGAAAATGAATGAACGTACGCAACCCTGTAGATTCCATACGAGAGGCGGTGTTGACTGTGTCTCCAAAAAGGCAGTATCTAGGCATAGTTAGACCCACGACCCCGGCAACACACGACCCTAAACAGAACGGAAGTCATCCAAAATTAGAGCATCCAATATAGTTCATAAATATAAAAATAGTTTGTAATGGGCTTCTTAACAAACAATCGATTGTTTTGGCTTTTAAACTGTGTTAGTTTTATCATGATTATAGACAATAAATATTATTTTGATTCTCTTGATTCAAGTGGGACATTCCATTTTGTTAATGAAAAAATTAAAAAAGTTGAATAAGGAATAAAATAGCCAGGGTTTTACATAAGCATGATAAGAAGATTATAATAACATAACCCCCTAGGCAGAAGATAACAGTGGAGTAAATGATTACCCGAGTGTATGCCAATCCGTATCCTGACCGGAACTTCCGGCATGTGCCTCATCTTGAAGGAACCCACAGAGCTAAGAATGTTCAAGGACATATTTGCGATCTCAGCCGCATGCTTGTTACCATTCCTCTTTGGAAGGCCTGAAGCCACCATGTAAGCATCTCCAATGGTTTCAACCTATGAGTAATATTTTTCAGATATGTTGTTTTTATGTAAAATGCATAGTTTTTGATTGGGCCATTCAAGCTTACCTTGTAGACATCGTGGCTGCCCAGCACAGCATCAAATAGAGTGTAAAGGTCATTGAGAAGGTCTACAACCTCGATTGGATCGCTGAGGGATGAGATGGTGGTAAAGCCCACAATGTCACTGAAGTAGATGGTGACCTGATCGAAGTACTCTGGCTCCACGGAGACGCCGGTTTTCAGAGCTTCTGCCACAGAACTGCCAGAGTAAAAATTTGATAAAGGTTTGATGTGCCCTTGCAATAACATGTCACCTTCTGCATTCTTATTGAAACATCCTGAATTCTACAAAAATGAAAGTCAACATGGCAGCAAACGATTTGAAGGGCAACTACTTTCATTAGGTTTTGATAGGGTGATAGGAAGGGTGCTCTAGGAGAGGCCAATACAATCTCCCGAAGAAAGGTAACTATTCATGGCTAATTTGGGGTAAATGGTGTTCAGCAAATGTGTTGGTATATGTACTCACGGTGGAAGCATCTCAGATAGAAGTTTCTCTGTCCTCTGCTTCTCCACCTCCAGCTCCTCTGTTCTTTCTCTGATCAGGTCCTCCAGGTTAGAGGAGTACTGCTCCAGCATCCGCAGCATGGAGTCAATGATATTGGTCTTTTTGCCTTTGTTGATGAGTTTGAACTGAAACATAAACATATCTTATTGTGTTTCGTCGTACAATATATGGCAATACACTTTTGTGATTTTATATTTTATGATTATGGAATTTGCAATTCTATATAGTGATGTTTATGTTGTCATGTTATTCTTCGGAGCACATTTTTGCATACATTGATACCATTTAAAATTAAATGATATTATATAATAAGGAAAGAAACGATTTTTGTGCAATAAGTATATTCAGGACAATAATGTGATAAGTATATTATTAATTAATCGGGAGGCAGCAATAATAATTAATTGTAATCTGCTAATTACATAAAACAATATTTGAAAAATACAGCGATTATCTTGTTCTATGGATGTTATTTTTGAGAAATCAATCTCTTTTGTCTGGTGTGGTCTTTTCATTAAAGAAGAATTGAACAAAATACCACAAGTGTTTGGCATGTCTGTCTGTTCTTCCGTCAGCCATTTTGGTTTTCATTCATTTCAGTCATGGTTGCACATACACTTTCCTTCCACTAGATCTCAAACCTCGTATTAAAAGTTTCTGTAACATCTACATTGTTCAATAGATTCTGTGCACGGATGGTGATGATGTACGTCCGCTCTCATAGGGTTGAGGTAATTTGTCATCAAGTGATAAGGCTATGTTTACTAAAAATTTTGGGATTTCAGAAAACTGACAGCATACAGCTTAGCATTGTTGAAAGCCTCTGTGGTCAAGCCTCTGTGCAAAAAAATGTCATTGTTCCGTATGGACGCTACGTGCGCCAGATGTGACTGAACGGACTGAGACAAAATGCGGAAGTGATCGTGCATTGGTCGTCTATTGAATAAATATTTAGGTATAATTTATTGCAATAATTTAAAATGTAGATGTAGGCCAACCGTTAACTCTGGGAAGTTCAGATTTTTATTTGCAGTGTACAAACTAGTCCAATGCAACTATATCTAGTCATTTGGAAAACAAATAGCGCTGAAAGCACACCTGATCAAAGATCTCATCAAAAGAAGGTCTTCTGTCAGGTTGTTCACTCCAGCACTGTTTCATAAGCTGAATACATTCCAATGGAGCTTGATCTGGAGCCACTGTGGGTCTGCACATGGGCGGAGGTTTCTTCACCTTCCTTATTATCTCTGTTAATGAAAAACACACCTTTGCTCATGAAGAGATATTTCACTGGTCATTTTGTACTAATAACACATGTGTTGTGTCTCAGTTCGGTCACATCTTTATAATTCATGACAATAAAAACACAAATTTTCATATCTCTTAAAATATATTCTAATGTAATTTAGATTTTACGATCTAAATATTTTACAAACTAGCCTTATCATAATGCATATCCTATTACTTAACATATTATTGCATTTACTTCAATATTGTGCAACTCTAAATCATGGTACATAAAAAAGCTATCACCAACCTTCAGGAGACAAGCCGAGCATGCAGTAAGGACCTCTTCTGACAACAACTTCTTGAAGAATAATTGAAAAGCTATATACATCTCCTTTATATGTACCTTTCCTCGAATTTTGTGGATCTCTAAGCAGTTCTGGTGCTGTCCAGAAGAGATCTGAAGGAACAAAATGTGCAAACTAAAAAGGCTGAGATTCATTAATAACTGATTGAACATTTGCAATGTAACCAAACCAGATTTTAAAAGGATGTCCATACCCTCCGGAGGCGGGATCTCTTTTGGAGCTTTCTGGTTCTCGAGGATCTCATTGTAACCATAATCTGTGATCTTTAGAACAAAACGTCCATCTACTACACAATTACGAGATTTTAGCTGCCCGTGAGAAAAATCCCTGTGATGAAGATATTTCATGCCCTGTGGATGGATACCAGAAATCATCTGGTTATCATCACAACAAGAACACACTTGCATTTAAATAAGTCCTCAAATGTACCTTAATTAGATCCAGAACTAAGGAAGATTTAAACATCCAGTCCAGTTTGACATCTTCATTACGAATGAGGTCGTGTAGACTCCCTCGAGAACAGTGTTCAGTGACGATGGCAAACATCTCACAATCGTTGAAGAATCCCAGAAATGGATTGACATTTTCATTTCGTAGGTCCTTCATCTAAGATTACGATAAGAATTGTGACTCAAAGCTCACGTGAACATGTTCCAAAGGTGTATTTTTGGACCAATACCTTGGTAAAGATTTTTGTGGTGCTTTGTTTAACCTCTTTGAAGTGTCCCTCCTTAAATTTCTTTAGCCAAACCCAGTCACCCTGCAGGGATGCACATGATTTATAACTACAGAACTGTAAAACTGCACAGTGTGTTCAACAAGTAACATAGCATGATACATAAAGTCACCTCATAGACGGCCACATTTGAGGTTTCATGTGTAGCCGTTGCCATACTGTTGACGGAGCGGGAACGGCCACCTGTGCTTTTTTCCTCAATGTAACTTTTTGAATCGGTAAGATCATCAAGGGTGATTTTCTGTGAGAAAATGATTATGTATGAACAAACAAAGTATAAAATGTGGAAGAAGATTTTGAGGAAGGAACTCGCTCACCCTCCTGCTCAGCTGAGGGTTGATGAAGGTTAGGTCTTCAAGAGTAAGTAAGATTCTGTTGGGCCCTTTAATCATCTGAATTTGCTGGATTCGCCTCCTAGAAAGATTATTTAAGGTCACACATAACTCACATTTGTTATTTATGCAACATGTTATACATTATAGGATGCAGAACAAAGCAAAATTACCTTATGAGTAGAGTTATTCCCATAGAACCAAGAACTAAAATTAATACAATCACGAATGCTATGATGACATATGTTATTTCCACACCTAGAACACAAAACAAAATAAACAGCAGACACATACAATCTTTAGAATATAGATTATAATTAAACACCAAAGAATGCTTTAAGTAACAATGCTCTTAAAATGTGGCTGCGTTAGAATAAATAGTTATGGATGTCAGTAATGTAATATAAATTGTAAAGAAAGCAAGTTAAAGTCATACTGTAGATATATTGATGGTTTCATCAGACACACGCGCCTAACCCGAAGTTACCATTTGGTCTGTGTTTGTTGATTGCCCTGGTAAAAAATATAACTAATATACCTAATTTAACTAATTTCATTTAATTTATATTAATATTTCATTGTGTAATAATTATATGAAAGAAACCATTTGTTGAATTTTATTGTATATTAATTTGATCAAATAAATAATTTGTTGAATGGGTCATGTAACTTTGTCGCAATAAGGTTTAGCTAAGTAACTTCTACTGGTAGCCCAAAATAATACCGGCCAAACATGCTTTAAACTTGCTAGCTAATGTTAGGTACTTTTATTTTGCTTGTTATCAGAAATGATCAGCAGGGAGTCTATTCTTTGTAGATGTGTACCGGAAGTGAATTTTGGACCTCAAAACCATGCATGTGCAGCAACATACCATTTTTGTTGTTGCTTGGAAACCGTCTATAGCAGCTACAGGTATACTACTGTAATTTTGCGACAACATATGACTTCTCTTAAAATTGCATGGTTCTCCATTGAGCAAAGATACAAGGGACTGTATATTGATCATGTTCAGTGTAATAAATACTGTAATTTTACCGAATTTTATTTTACTTTACTTACTTCACTTATTTACGAAATACGGTATAAAGGTCAAAATACAGAACAAGACTGCAAATTTACAGGTAACTTACTTGAAAATAACTATTCTTTTACAGTATGTTTCTGGTGCCCCAGCGAAATACGTTGAAAATACATCAAATTACAGGAAAGACATCAAATTTACAAGAAAACATGTAATTTTACATGAAAAATGTTACCTCCCGTGCAGATAGCATTGGGGTCAAACCAGCAGCTCGAATCTGAAGGTGGCGGGGAGCCTCCGGGAAAATTAATGGGTGAGCCGGCAAACAGGACCATGTCTGAGGTCAGGTCCACTTGAAAGCAACGATACAGCTGAGCTCCCCAGCCATCAGTGTCCAAGATCACATAGCTGGTTTTTCCATTACCTTGGGGGTCCATGCGAATATTCTGGTTGAATCCAGTAAACGTGATGTTCTTTGTGAAGAAGGCCAAGTTGGTCCCAGAGAGCCGCTTACCTGCTTTTCTGGTATTGTGCATGGACTTGGCAATGAGGTACAAACTGTTGTAGATAGTACCAAAGAGTGGAGAGACCTGAAAAATATCGGTTAATTTGTGATTGAACACGCATGAATACTTTGCATCAAATCTTTATCGTCAGTGAGTTTCGAAAATGTGCATTGTATTGCAGCCTCCACACCTGTTGTGGCTCTTGTGACACTGTTAGCTCTCCTAGCCATTTGGCCATATTAAACGCTTCGTTGAATGACATCAAATCAGACTCCATGGTGACGGTGAGTACAGCATCATATGCTTGGCGTAGTTTTGTGTTGTTTTGTAGTGGGAAATAGGTGGTGTTGCTGTACGGCAGGCTGTACAGGAGAGTGTCGTATGGTAAGAACACATAGCGACCCTTTGTCAGGCCCATATCATAAGCCTTCATCAGGAAAGATGCTTGTTGCTCTCCTCCAATGAGAGCTGAGTGCATGCACATAATGATGACTGAAACACACGTGAATATATAAAAGGTTTGTACAGAAAGGTATTAAATAATAAATAGGAATACATTGCAAAAATAAATTTATACAATTTTTTATGGTTTACAAGTACAAATATCTTTTTTTTTTAAATCAAGATACGTTTAATTGAGAAAATGTATAGATTGTTTGTGCTAAAAGAAAAAAACTCTGCCAATGGGGTAAGAAAAATAAACGTAAAGCGTTAATTCACCCAAATATCAAAATTCGGTCATCATTTACTCACCCTCTTATCATTTCAAACCTGTATGTCTTTCGTAGAATACATGAAGGCGTATATTTTGAAGAATGTTGGTAACAGAAAACCGTTGGTTCCCATTAAATTGCCTTGGTACGGTTTTTGGTTACCAACATTCTTCTAAATATCTTCTTTTGTGTTTTGCAAAAGAAAGAAAGTCATAGAGATTTGAAATGACGAGAGGTTGAAGTAGTGGACTATCCCTTCACGTCCAAGAGATACACCAATTATAACCAATTGGCAGACATTTTGTTCGTTTTAAACATTAACTTTTATTCAATTATTTTATTTGAGAAAATAATATTTATCTGATATATTTGTTTATTTTGCTTCTGAAGACAATGTGTCTTGATTTCAGAGTTCTTTTGATTTTTGTACTGCACAAGACAAAAATGTTGCGTAAAATATGTTTAAGGAAAAAAACACATGCACCCTTACATTTGTCAAACATAAACGTTGCACATTCATATATTAAATGTTCAGTAGTTCATCCATTTGAACAGGTTTAACTGAAGGTGTATCTATTGTGTATATCATTTATTTTGTTAAACAAAATCTTATTAATAATAGACTTAAACGTGCCTCTTAACACCTGTAGGGATCATAGCAAACATGTCTTAAAGCGATAGTCCACCCTTAAAAACTATCCCTTTGAGTCAACACAGAAGGTGCTTTTCTGATGATGCAAAGTTAAAATTATCATCTATTGTGTGAACGTAATGTTTATATGAACATTTCGTAACTATCGTCCAGGAAACTTTACCTTTTATCTGCCCTGCATTTTGGATGCTCAACAGTGTGTTCTCCGTCATGGTGTCGTTATTCCCTGTGGACGCAACAATAGCAACAGACAGCCCCTGGTTTCTGAGAGCATTGGCCACTTTGGCGGCAGTGTCAATCCATATATCCTCATTAGAAGAAACAATGCCTATATTAGCCCATCTGAAGTACTTCAGCACGCTATACAGCACCAATGTTGGAGATGGTAAAGTTCGCCCAAATGTTGGGTAGCCCTGGACCCGGTCTAACTCATAGTTAATGCACGCCCATGAAAATATAGCTTTGTCCCAGTTCTTGGCCAAAAGAGACGCTGCATTGCAATATCCTGGATTTGTAGGGCCTACAAACGCATCCACAACACTCTCATATTGTATAAAGGAAGTCAATGCTTTAGATGTTTCGCATTCCTCTTGAAGGATGACGAAGTCCATCGTACAGCCCAGATCTAAACTGAAATCCTGTTTATGCGACTGACGGCCAGTCTGGACGCAACAGCAGGTAGTGCTTTGGCGAAATAAGGGTCACAGTTCCAAGGCCCTAAGACACCCACTTTGAAAACCTGACATTGGACACACCATGGAAACGTTAAAATGCCAAGAATAATCCATAGTCTAATGCTGCAAAATGGGAGTGTGAAGAGGCTGTGTCTGCTCCTGAGGATGGGGCAACAGTGGTAACCAGATAACTCCCATAGAGAACCTCCGAATGGGAGGTGAATATGTTGCATTGTCTTCCTTTAGAAGCCGTTATGACAGATGGATGTCACAAAGAGTCACCTGGAAACTGCAAATATGGCACAGGTTTACCCTCGTTTTAAAAGTCATATAATGATTAAAACTTATTTTTTAGTCTGTATTCTACAAAAAAGCTATACATATTATATATCATCATAGCCTGTTAATTGATTCATTCGCTAGAAATGCACAAGACATAAAACTACAAATTTGCAATATGATACTTATCCACACTGTGCCAGTAAGCTAACTAAATTAAACACAATACTAAATATAAAACATTGAATATTAGACTTACCATTTTTATTTTGGTCATTGGGTGGACGAAAACATTTCTCAAAGTTTTTCTTTTGTTAAATGGATTTATAGGCTGCGCGTAATATCCTTGATAACGTTACAGGAGCATCTTTCACGATGTTTATCTAACATTAATAGTTCCGTGATAGCTCCAATAAACGTGAGTGGATCTGATATCTCCGTTCACGAACAACAGTTTGATGAGGCTCGTCAGTGGAGTTGAGAAGATTCCACTTCAGCACCCTGGAGAGCTACGTAATGCCTGCAGTCATCAATCCAGGTGTCCTTTTGCATCTTCACAATTCACTCCTGATGTTAAGTAACATTTTCCAGTTTCACTGTAAGAAATATTTCAGTGTGCAGTTATCGAGTTCAATGTTATCCTGTTTTCTCGTTACATCACAGTTGTTCTCGATTTAAAAGTTTTTATATAATGTAAATTTCTAAAATACGTTTTGTATTGTATTCAAATAAAACTTTATATGTTTTTTAACAATCTTCTCGAAAATACCCACAGGCCTAGATCTTTCTCTGTTCAATCAGAGTCCTTTGAAAGTGACCCACGGATGAATCTAATCCATATGGTCAGGGACAAAATAAGAGGATTGCAGTCATAACGCTTGAGATCCACTTTTACCGACTGGGATTGCCGTGCAATTAGTTAAGTATAAGTAAAAAATAGATGATATGCATCTATAAATTCATAAAAAGTTGTATATACGCAGTAGGCTTTGTTGTGCTGTTGCACAAATGGAAATCGAAAACATCTTAATGCGCAATTTAAGATTCTTAAAATTCTATGATATTAAAACATTAAATATTATATTGCAATTTGTACAGTGCTCATTGATCTCCACCATTTGTCTATGTCTTTGTGTTTTTGTTTGTATAAGAAATAAAAATGAAGCAAAATTCAATGCAAAATAACAACTGTTTACGCATCAATTGCTCATTCTTACGCTTAGCCTGTAAAACTTGTGCAATTGTCACAAACAAACAAAATACATCGATTGCTCAATTAAAACGTGTACGAATAGAAAATGATAGGAAGATTGCATATTTAGGTCGTACAAGGTCTTTAGTCTTTTCAATCTCGCCATGGAGACCCATCGGTACATAAGCGCCTGTGCGGTGTAGTTGGGTTCCTGTTTTGTGTGGTTGTGATAGGCCCACTTCAATTGAATTTGCGCAAGGTGTATTGGGTATAATTAAAGTTAACGAAGGGCGCTCCCTTGGACGATCCCTAGAGCTCTCTCACATTTGCGTGCGTCAGTTAAACCTTGTGTTTTGAGAACACATCTGATGCGCTCTGTGCATTCATTTAGATTACAGGGCATAATGTGTATGCTTCCATATAAATAGGTTAAAAATAAATAAGCTCGTTTGCACATGCAATATATTGTGTGAGCAATTACACATTCATTGGGGGAAGCCCTCAATATATACTTTTACTGAACATTAACATTTGCATTAGTCTTGTAACTTTGGGGATTTCTGATTTGTCTGAGAAGCCTTCTGCACCAATCTGTGTATAGGTCTATGCATCCTTGACTTCAGATAACTGCAAAGATGTGAGAGTGTGAGACAGTGGGCGAGATGGGGGCAGGGGAGGGAGAGAGAGAGAGAGAGAGAGTTTTTCCTTTGTGCTGACCCATATCCAATAAGCCTCTGAGCCTCTTAAATGTTACACCTTGACACCTCTGCCCTACCGAAACGGAGGGTGAGAACCCAACAACCACGAACCAAAGTATACTTTGGTAATATTATTGGAATATGCAGTACTTAAAACATGCAATTTTCTCTTAATGCAGCTCCAATTGTCTTAATGTAAAGAAAATCTAAGTATCAACATACAGTTTTTTTATAGATTTATTTCACTACCATTGGGTGGAGGAAAATGTCTGCGTTCCAAGTCATTGTGCTATAATAAAGTAAAATAAATAAATAATTTAGCTCTGTTCATTAACATCTTGCATCCTTTATTAATTCATTGTTTAAAAAATCTTCAGAGACTGTGCAGACCAGCCCGGTCTGAAATTCAGCAATCATTGATCTGATAAGAGCTACAGTATGTTTTCTTTTCAGCAGTAAACAAGAGAGAGAGAGAGAGAGAGAGAGAGAGACCAAAAATGTTTCTGATAAGATAACTCCGCATTATGCCTCCATTATGAGTTATATAAATCAAAATGAACATCACAAGAACATGGTATAAAAATGCAAAAATTACTTTTATAACTCTAAATAAATGAACATAAAATGTGTCTGCAGAGTAGTTTTATTCATATTTTGAATTAACCTTTGTTTTAGTTTGTATGTTCATGTCATGTTTCATTTTGAACAGTTTGGTTGTAAGCCTTTGTATTTTATCATTTGTTTGTTTATTTTAATGTATGTTTATTATGTGTTGCTATATAAATAATTTTTTTATATAAATCGGTTTATTGATGAGATTTATTTTACATTTTTAATATAACAAATTATGTGCATGTATTATATAAATAATAATTAGGCAGATATTGTATTATATTTTAATTAATAGAAATGGAATCTTTTAGTTGTAGTAAACTGTAACCTTGTAAAAAATGATGATGTGAATGACGTCGATTGCTATGCCAGTATTAATATAACAATGACTGATTTTGTGATTAATTTGAGTCATGTTTTACATGTTTGCCACTAGATGGTGATATGTGAGAGCTGAACGCGTCTAGACGCTTGTGGGGGCGGATTATTATCAGTTGTGAAACTCTAAACTGTGTTCGTGCGGCGGCGTTTAGTCGCTTCATCTTCCGCGGCGCGTTTGTTACCGATTGATTGAGCAGATACAAAATAACAACCCAAACAAAAACACAGATGTGCCCGTTTGCCCGACTGCAAAAAGCTGTGGATATGACAATCCCTACATCCAAAGCGTTTTCCGATGGTGGCCTTGAAAAGTAAAAGCTTCTCAATAGACGTGTCAGCCTCGAGTCGAGTCACTGCACATGGTAAGTTTTACGAAAGTTTTGTCCTGTATGTGTTGTACTTTTTGCTGTTTCTTGTCTTGTTCATTTTGCTTGACAGAACGTATACCGTCGTGCCTTATGTTTCACATTATGGTCGCGTAAAGGAGAGACGTTTAATAGTTTCTTCCTTTTTTTTCTCAGTTGTGTGTTTTGTTTGAGTGACAGGCTCATGCCTGTTAAAGTTGTTACAAAGTTTCTTCCCGATTGCGCTTTAAACGGAGCACAGATGTCGGTTAAATCATCAAACGCGGAGATTTGGTCTGTTTGGTCTTGTTCTGTTTCAACATCTTCGGCCATTAAACCTCCGTTCGCACCTATGGTAGCCCAAAATGCTGCCTAGGTTGGCAGTTCACTACATTTGCATCTATGGTTCCCCAAAATCTGCCTAGGTTGGCAGTTCACTACATTTTTATAACCACCCTTGAGATGAAGCATCTTCACCATCACACAAGTTTGACTTTCAAACTAAAAGTTTCCATGAAAGTAAGTTAACTGTTTGCATCATCATTTTGAGATGCACAGTTTCAAACTTTTCATAGAAATCTTTTTCAATCTGTTAAACAATAGTAAGATCATGTGTTGTTGGAACTTCTGTTCATGTGTACTTTGATTGCAGATAATTACATAATATAATATGATTAAATTAGAACCGGTTTTAATTGTTTTGGGTGGCACTTTATGTTGTCATCTGTAATAGTCAACAGCCATAAAATGTTGTCTTTAGGTAAAGGCTTTTTGCGTGCTTCTAGGATGTCGTCCAAAATGTTACAGGCCGATTTGTGCAGCTTTAAAATTGCCATCGCAACCAGGCAGAAAAAAGTACTTTGAAACTTGTTTTACTACGCTGTTAGAGACTGTACTTTAAGGTCCCATTAAATCTGTCTCGTTTTAATGTACTGCATACTCTCAGCTCTATTGGATTAGAATGTCTGCTAATTAAATTAATTAAGAACGGACTTCAGTTTTGTTGATGTGAGCTGTTTCATCTCATTATGTCATTATGATTCAACTGCGCTCTGGGCAACTCTCAAATCTTTTCTATTCCCATCCTGGACCATTTCCATTCATAGCAAAACTGCTCATTTAAATGTCAGTTCTCAGATCAAAGTCAACGGGTCCCAGACGCGTATCCGTCCAGTGGGGAAGATGTTCTGATGGGTAATTTCCTACATTAGGGAAGGGGGATATAAATGGTGTAAGTATACAGCTGTTAACAAGTGATATTGACGGCTTGTAAAATACATTCCCTCTTAAATCAGGCGTTTTAAGGTTTACTGTGGGAGGTAAAGAACACCTGGAGAGTTTGTAACCCTGTTATACTTATTTCTTTGTTTAGTTACTCAGGAACATGCAAGCGTGTCATGTTGTTTTAAATTTGTGGCACACGTGCATGCTTTCACAATTCTTTTTTTTGTGACTTTGATAGTTGCCTGTAAAAAAAGTTATATTATACAACTATAAAAAGTGTAATGTTAAAACAATCAAACGTTTAGGGGTGGTTTCCCGGACAGGGTTTAGACTAGTCTCGGACTAAAATAAATTTTAGAGCTGTCTTGTCTGAAAACTGCTTGCACTGACAGATCTTAAAATAAATGTCAATGCAATTGTTTTGTTTTGTAAATGGTAGGAAGATTCAACACATTCATACAGGCATGAAATGATGTGAGAATGAGTAAATTTGGGGTATAACTATATCCTTTTATTGTGCAGACTGTGACTAGAGTGTTTTCATTATACCCACCCTATTATGCAACGATTGCTGACTTTACATCTGTTCCCCACAGAAAGCTCTAGAATGACATAAAGGTGAGTAAATGATGAACTTGTAAGGTTTTTTGCTACCTCATGCTGATAACTAGTGGAGTCTCTTTTAACCTGCTTCTTAATCAGGTTAACCCATGAACAAATTCAGTAGCATTATTTGCACTCTTAAACAGCTCTGGGGCCAAGTGTTGTAAGAGGTTTAAGTTCATGTCATGTAGTTAAATAAACAGCACAGTAACAGAAGAGACAAGCAGAACATTTATACAGTTCAGCTGGATTTATAGAGAGAACGTCTTCATCCTGTGACCAATAAGGTATTCTGTGTACGTAAACTGTAAACAAGATTCAGTTATTTCTCTTCTATGTTCTTTTTGTGTATGGTCATTTCTTCAATAATTTATTAAATGTTTCGTATATTGCAATTTATAATGATTCATTCAAATAAAAGGAATTTCTATTGACATTTTAGACAACATCATTACATGCACGGTATTGCTTTTACTTATTTTACAGTATTATTTGTGAATTTTACGTGACTGAAAATAATTATATGCACAATTTACTGGGTATCCATTTTAAGTTTTGCCTTGTGTATATATGTATATGTAAATACCTGTGTATTTATTTTTGGGAGGATTTATTGGAAGAATTGCAATATAATATACATAACTCTGCCTTTATAGACGAATAGACCTTACATACATAATGAAGCGTTATGTTTTTATTACCTTAGAATGAATGAAGTGTCCCCTTGCATGGAATTCTTGAATTGTTGTTTCTAGTAGCCCTACACGGACAAACTGCTCTACAGAGCGCATTTCAGAAATACATTACCTCCTTCGGCAAAGAAACAAAAACGTGACAAAATCTTAATCCTGTGTCATCCTCCATAGTGCTTCGAAAGGGGGGGTGCCACTAGATGCCACTAAATTTCATACACTGGACCTTTAGGTGTGATTTGTTGGCCAGAAAAGGATACAACAAAATAAAAGATGAATTTGACTGATATGTTAATAAAAAAACAACATTTTAAATTGTTATTATGATAATACTGTCAGAGCAAAACATTTTTGCCCACGATAACCATGAAGTGAAGATTTGATACCGTGAAAGCCATTATTGCTTTGTGTTTATTTTTGATAAGATCAAAGCAATCTTTCTCATTTTTCATTTTCATTTATTAAATATTCTTGAGCATGTTATTGAAGCGTTTTTGTTTCATTTGCCATGGGAAACACTTTGCATCCCTTGATAAATTGTTGATGTAAAGAAGCGTGAAATTTTGAAGAGAGAGAATTAAAAAATGGACTTTGATCATTAGAATTAGTTGAAATCCTTTGAGAAGGTACAGCAGAATTAGTGCATGTCAAGTTGCGCTGGGAAGGTAGGTTCACAAGTATTGAATTTCTTTGGGTTTAGATAGATAGAAAGATAGAAAGATAGATAGATTTTTATTTTGGGCACCCTGACACAGCAATGTTGGTTTCACCAAGGATGCAGGGTTTTGTGAGACAAATGGTTAGAAAATTGTTTTGAATTTGCAATAAAAAACACACATATTACCTTTTAACGTTGTTTTCATACTTTTCATATACTTCTTAAATTTTGGAACTCGAGTTCAAGCTTTAGATTCCAAGAAAATCAGCTCTGCAACAAAAAGTATAAAGACATGCTTTGATAAGCTCATAAGTACAACTGTATTGGCTTCATAGGTTAGCCGCATTAACGTGATATGACTACTATTCATACAACCTCATAGAAAGCAGGTCATAGTTCAGTATTTGACAATAACAAACTGTGCAAGACCCTTTAACGCATCCACATTTGATCATTTATGAGTTTGATCGCTGTGTTATTAATGCTATAATCTGATTTCAGATTGAGAATGTTTACACATGAATTTCTTAATTCAGACATCTATCTTTGTTTGTTTGTAGCCTACCATGGTGACTTTGCTGTGTCTCGTCGTCTCCGTGCTTGGCCTGGCCATTGCGGGAGGTGTGAAGAACTGCCATCCTCAATGTCGATGTGACGTGGAGAGCTACGGCCTCTTCGACAGTTTCAGTCTGACCAAAGTGGACTGCAGTGGGATCGGCCCTGGAACTGCTCCGGTCACCATCCCTCTGGACACGTCCCATCTGGACCTGTCTTTAAACTCCATCACCTCCATCACTGACTCCATGCTGTCCGGGCCAGGTTACACCACATTGGTAAGCCTGGACCTAAGCAACAATAACATAGCTTACATCAATCCCAAAGCATTCCTTAAGCTTCGCTACTTGGAGACGTTGGACCTGAGCAAAAACGCTCTTGAGAGTCTCAGCGACGGTTGTTTTACAGGTCTGCCTCTGGTTGAGGTGGATCTTAGTGAAAACCAGTTCAAGGAATTCAGCCTGGATATCTTCACCACCAGGGTACAAGACATGCCAATCATGGTGGACCTGTCCAAAAATCTTCTCACCTCCCTCTCCAGGAGGATCCCAGGGCATCCGTTGTATATCAAGAGCCTGATGCTCGCAGGAAATCAATTGAGAACAGTGCCGATGCTGAAGGGAATACCACTCCAGTATCTGAACCTGGATGGGAATCTCATCTCCAGCATTGACACAGGGGCCTTTGAATCACTGACAGAACTTGTTTACCTGTCGCTCTGCACCATGCCTGAACTCACAGAGTTACAACCAGGTGCCTTTAAGGGCCTGGGGAACCTTCAAGTCTTGGATCTTTCAAACAACAGGCAACTCAATGAATTGAAAACCGATGTGTTTAGTGGCCTTGTCTCGTTACAGGAGCTAAATTTGTCCAATACTGCGATCACCCCATTGTCTAGAACTGTCCTCGCCCAAATGCCAAGTATTAAAAGCATAACTCTCGGGGCAAACCTGCATTGCTGGAAGACACACAAGCAAGGACAGTTTCATAGACAGATAGGACAGGCCAAACCCAATGACATACTTACATGTGATGCTGAAGGTTTGATCCTATGAGTCAGGAAAGACGTTTTTCATCTCTGTGCCTTAATTGTATCATACAAGATTTTGTTGTTAGTATTAAGACTGCATTTTTCTTGCACATATTTCAAGGTCCATTACACGTGTTCATTGCATCCGAAACACAAAGTTCATTGTTCGGGCTAATGCACTTTAGATACCACTTCTTGTATTTAACGTCACTCGAGATTTACCGTGTGTCATGTGTTGGATTGTGGATCAAGAGGATTGTATGGTTATACCATAAAGTATAAAGGGATAGTTGTCCAAAAATTGTCATCATTTATTCATCCTCACATCGTTTAAACCCTTACATGAGACTTTCTTCCGTGCAACACAAAATGAAGATATTTTGAGAAATGTCACAGTGGTTTTGTGTCCATACCGGGGAAATGTCTGGTCCCAACATTTCTTCAAAATCATCTTTTGTGTTCTGCAGGAGAAAGTCATACAGGTTTGCAATGACAGTGAGAAGTGAGGTTTTGCTCTGTCGTGGAACATTTCTAGTACATTTTTAATGAGGCTGGTTTTTCAGTGTTCCTCATAAACTCACAGGCACACATTTTCGTGATCATAAAAGCTGTGTAGTTAGCAGTAATGTGTTATACCTACATTACTGAGGGCAATTAAATTAGTAGTATTTTGTTATATTTGTTACTTTAATTGGCCCGTTTTAAACTTTTAGCTTGAAGCCCATCAAATAAACTTTAATGAAATTATGTGATTGAAAATCAGATTTTGCACTGTAATGAAACATACTAGTGAAACATTACAACTTCTTTTGCATTTCTAATAATATAATAAAGTATTAAACCTTAAGACATGATTTAAAAAAATACACGTCACTGGGAAATCTAATTTTATATCAGTTTTATCATAAATGCTGGCATTGCTCTGCAATTTTGCACTTTTAATGTTCTCATGAGGTGACACTTACATGTAAAAAGAAATCATGATGGTTATCATGTGAGGAATGTTTTATATTGTATACTCTGTTAATAAATGATAATTAACTTTGCACGTATATCTTTATCCATTATTTAAATCTCTTCTTGACACCACATCAAAACCTCTAACGTTAAAGGAACAGTTCACCCAACAGGTTCTAACAAACAGGTCTTGAACACCATTGACTATCAAGTAGTCTATAATAATATACTTTGTTTTTATACATTTCTTTGTTATGAAGAGTGTTGGAAAGCAAACAATTATGGGGCACTTTTGTCTACCACTGTCATTTTTCCTAGACGATGATAGTCAATTGTGGCCAAGAACTGTTTGGTTACAAGCATTCTTCCAAATATCTTTCTCTGTTTTCATCATAACATAGAAAGTTATAAAGATTTGAAACAACTTGAGCATGAGTAAACGAAGATGGAACCAAAATACGATTTTTTTGCTCATATGACCCAGATCAAACCACAAGGAATCTGATATTTTTTTATCTGATCTGATCTGATCCACTTCCATATTTGGTCCTTAATCAGATACAGGTCTGAGGTTTCGCATTGCTACCTCAGTCTGAGCGATCATATCGGAATTCACGCGACTTTTGCGTCATTGTAGATCGACATGCGTCACAAATCTACGCTGATTAAAGGCTCGCTTGACAAGTTTTGAGCGTCATATTATAAACATATGCACACTCTACACCGCACGCGAGCCACACGACCTTATGCAATAAATGACGATACAATCCGTTATGATAAGACATTTGCCACTGGATACGAGGCGATGCAACATGACTCCTTAATAGTTCCTATTGTCTTTCATTGACATGGTGGTAAAACATAAGCTTGTTATACTTAATGCTGGGGCGTGCAGCATTACCGGCTCTCAAATCGCTCTGTGAAACAGTATAACATACTCAAAAGAATCATTGTTTGTTTATGTTTATGACGAACACACCCTTGTTTCATCTCGTACATGCTCTGCAAAATATGGACAGTCATAACTTGTTCACACACCCCAAACTCAAGTATGAGACATAAACTGAGGATAACCTTGAACAGATGTTTTCGGCATGAGGACAAAACACTTCATGGTTGAAGAGGTGCCCTAATCTGTGGAACAGATGATTTCAGCGTGTCATGGTTTAGGCAGGCTCTTCACATAAGTCTTACAGACCTGTGACAAGGAGAGAGTATTCATAAATCCATTTGGCTGCTCTGAATTATAGCCAAGATCCACCTCTTTGAAATTTAAGGAGATTCTAATCCCATCCACACATCCCCCTCTTCTTTTACTAACAAAAGCTCTCAAAAAGGTTGATTTAACAGCTATACGTCCACTCCATCACTTTCCAGAGGAAGATCTTGCAGCTCAGAGTTTGTTTTATGGCTCTGGAGACTTAAGGTCAGAGTTTCACTAATATTAAGTAGCAATGTCTCATGTCTCTCCCCAAAAAAACTAAATAAATGAGAAATGTGTTGTACACTTTAAAACTTTGCTGTAGTTTCGCCGCAGGTTTTCCAGTAATTTACTGTAAATTGAATGTACAATTTTGTTTTAAGCATACACTTACCTTGTTTACATATTTTTCATTTCTAAAACAAGACTAAATATCTTGGGTCGCTTTTCTTGATATGTAAATGTATCGTAATTTGAGGAAGTTTTCAATATTTTTACAGAAAAGCAGAGAAAAATGCTGAAGAAGAGTGTCATTTTTTGCGGTGTTGCTGTGCTTATGCCAGTCTCTTCTTGCTCATTTTGAATCTCAAAAGTCAAAGTGTTTTAATTTTGATTAAAGTAATTGAAAACGGTACAAATTGGAAAGTATATTAAGCAGTAATTAAATCTACAGTAAGTTACTTTCCTGCAAACTTACTGTAAGTTACTGACATCTTTCCTGTAGCTCAGTGGTAAGAGCATTGCGTTAATAACGCAAGGTTGTAGGTTTGATCCCAGGGGATTGCAAATACCTATGTAAAATGTATAGGATAATGCAATGTAAGTCTCTTAGCGTCTGCCAAATGCATAAATGTAAATGTAAAGTTACTGGCAAACCTGCTGCAAAAACTACATTAAAGTTTTACAGTGTAGTTCATATTAAAGTCTCTGTCTTTAAATTCGTACAACTAAGTGCCTTGGATGAGAGATCTTCGAAAGACATGCAAGTGCTATTCAATGGTAAAATATCTAATTGAAATTGTGGTTTTATTGCGATTAAGGAGTAAATTAAATATTAAATAGACTTCTTTCTGTGTTTTTCTCTTCTGTGGCTTAATGCCATGTCAAGGACAATCAAAACAGTCTTATCTAAATAAACACAGTGAGTAACCAATGAGAAAACACTGCAGTGGAGAGCAAACACTGAATGTTATTCTTCCATCTGTGATCTGGTGAAGTAAACCATTATGTGTCCTTCAAATCCTAAATAGATTTGTTTGCTTTGGTTTTAAGTTTAAAGGTGCTGTGTGTGATCTGTTTGGTGTGGAGGATCTATTGACAGAAACGCAGTATAATACACATAACTATGGCTTCAGAGGTGTATAAAGACCTCACATAATACAGCGTTATGTTTTAATGATCTTAGAATGAGCTATTTCTATCTACATACACCAGGGGTCTGCTGACATAGAATTCACCATGTTGTTTCTGAAGTAGCCCCAAACGGATAAGCTGCTTTACAGAACGTGTTTCGTAAATGCGTTGCGAGATATGATGATGTAACATGCTGTTGAGCATTAGTTTTACCATGTTATAAACTCCTCTGAACTTTCTTGAACTTCTGTTTCTGACCTACTGTACATCTGAGTCTCCTATCACCTTTTACTCTCATTTGAGATAAGGGCGTATATTAAATGGGATTTAGGTGAAACATTTCATGTGACATAATCATTTACTGTGTCATAACGTGATTCGAAAAAGTGATTGTCCACCTGTCAAAACCAACAATGAGGTGTGAGTGTGACCGCCAAAGTTTCTTGACGTCTTCAAAATTTCAGAAGACAAATGTGTAATGAAGCCCAACCTTTAGTCACGGGACATTTTGGCAAGGTGTCAGAAGACGTGAAACAGAACACACAAGTTCAAGACTTTTAATAGCGTATTTCAGGAGCTTGACAGGTAATAGTTTGTGTTGCCCTAAAATAACAAGAGCATGTTTGGAATAAGCTTGTGGCATAATTTATATTTATTGGATGAACTACACCTACAACAAATATTACAACCCAACGTCAAACAATATGATGAAACACATCCACTGGTATGGTTTTTGCATTATACACAAGTTATGCTCAAACTATTGCATAATTCGAAAGCAACTCAAGTCACCCATGTCTCCTTTTATTAAAGACAAAGTATCACAGTATCAGAACACGAGCACAATGGAGGCTTTCTCGCTGAGAAACTGCCTGTGTGTGAAAGGCTTTATTGTCAGAATAGACACATCAGGCTCTCTACGCCTGTCATGCACGACTGGTTTAGTGTTTTTTGTCAGAACAGGCCATTTGATGTTCAAAGATGTTGCCTGGATGGCTAACATTCTGTTTACATTCCACCTCATCCATTACTGAATTACCATCAAACTTTTTGTCAGTTTTGGCATGCTTTTCCTGCATGGGATGGAGGAACCTCAGATGGCCCTGTTCTTGTAACTAGAACAAAACTTTGTTGTAAACTTAATACGGAATAAATACGTGCCAAATGGTGCTGCCAAGAAATCTTAGAAAGCAGACATTTGAGCGTGTCTTGGGGCTGTGGCATTCAGATGACACTGATCTGTCTTTTCATTCGTGAGGGAAAATAGTTTGTTCACGCCTCTGCGAAATACAGTTATTCTCTTGTTTACTTAGTACTTTCTATAGTGTTCAAAGCATAGTTCACATAAACAAAATTTAAATGGGTTACGGTGTCCTTGCTGGTTTAGTCGAAACACCTTTGTACAGGCCTGTAAGGGTTTCCTTTCACTGTATCTGCTGCCTGCATTGTAGGTCGGCCAGCACGTAGTCCACTTGATTCATTCCTGCCCCCATTTTCACAGGGTGGTCCACCTTTTCTGCTTTAATCCCACCACGGTTTGAAGATTAGGTTCACTTGCAGACCTGTACAGAGGGAATTGCATGTAATGAGCGTTAATGGATAAAACTGGTTACATAGGTTCCTTTGCTTTAAGAATCCCACGCATACGTGGAAATGACTGAACGCTGAATGATTGAGTGATTTCGTTAAAGCTTGCGTAACGTTTTGGACTGATGCTGTACCGACGGGGGGTTTCTAAGAAAAACACACATATCCTGCGATTGTATGTCCTCACTGACATTCTGCACATCTGGTTGCTATTAAGGTCCAGTGACTCAAGTTACTCTGCAGGAAATGGAGCAGCTTTCTAGCGTCCCTCCCTGTGGCCAAGCCTCATTTGTTACTTATATATATAAATATTGTTCAATATATGTATTGATTTACAGGTGGAAGTAGGCATGAAAGAATGATCAATCCTGCTGAGATTAAGGCCATATATGAATATATATTTTTACCTGATTAAACTCGTGCAATAAATACTTTTTTTAAAGAGTCTGACTTTATCACCAGCTGGTGCTGTGTTGTTGCCCGCACATGCCCGTTTTAACCTGAACCAAGTCCTAATCCTCAACTGCAGTGAAACTATTTGACTTGAGCACCACCGTGTGGCCATACAGAAAAATATACACCTTGTTTTAATTTCTTGCTAAACGCACAATATTTAGCATTAAAGTTGGTCAGAACACACGTAACACACAGAGGTCTGTTTCTAGTGTGTAGTTTGAATAATTTATCAGTGTAACGTTAGTCATAATGCTGAAAAAAACAATACAAGGTGAGAATTGCACGCCCTCTGATGTCGTATTTACCACTAGTAAGCGGGAATTAATATGCGGAAACTCGTATTTCCGTGAGAACACGTGTAGTGGTATTGCTCCGAATAACATCCCACCAACAGAACCAAACACATTACCTGTACAGACCGTAATATGTAACTTCCATTGTAAATGTACAATTCCCGTTATAACCATTAAATATGGTTTCCATGACGATTTCTATTCCAGCAGTGGGAATTGATTTATAACAGATGTGCGGCGGAAGGAAATTATCTGGCTTTTCCATCTGCGTTTCCTTCCTTAAACACACTTTACAAAACAGCCGAAACTGCCAAGTGTAATTCGACCGAAAGTCTTCACATTGTGAATTACGGGAACCTTAAAACAAAGAGTCTGTTGAAGCCAGTAAAGTAAGTCGCCTTTTGTACTCTGGAGATATGTAAGAAGAAACCGCTTTTCAAAGTGAACCTCTCAGGGACTGTGACGACCGCCGAACTGGAGTATGGGAAAATATAAAACATGAAAACAATCGGCAGGTGTTTCCTCGCTTTAGTTGTGTTTTTGAACATTTTGAAAGGTAAGTCACTTTATACAATTTTTGCACAAATTATAAAATAAGGCCACAGTAAAACAACACAGTATCTCAGACACACTAATAGATTGAATGGGTTGGTTTTAATAAAAAACTACAATGTTTTTATTCACCAGGAGGTTGTTTTCATTTCTATCCACGGATGTTGCATCATTTGCACTCTATACTGCTCACTTGCACACCAGGAATATTACACTGAATGCTCATTTGCACTAATGGACTACTCTCATAACTGCATTACCTCATCTACTGCACTGTAACTTCAATAACTGCACCAACTTCTCTACTGCACTATAACTCATCTATTGCATTACTGCATCTATTGCATAACTAACTGCATCTACTCATGTATTGCACTATAACTTCAATAACTGCATTAACTCATCTACTGCACTGTAACCTTAATAACCGCATTAACACATCTACTGCACTGTAACTTCAATAACTGCACTAACTCATCTACTGCACTGAAACCTTAATAACCGCATTAACACATCTACTGCACTGTAACTTCAATAACTGCACTAACTCATCTACTGCACTGTAACCTTAATAACCGCATTAACACATCTACTGCACTGTAACTTCAATAACTGCACTAACTCATCTACTGCACTGAAACCTTAATAATCGCATTAACGCATCTACTGCACTGTAACCTTAATAACCGCATTAACGCATCTACTGCACTGTAACCTTAATAACCGCATTAACGCATCTACTGCACTGTAACTTCAATAACTGCACTAACTGCACTGTAACTGTATAACTGCATCTACTCATGTATTGCACTATAACTTCAATAACCGCATTAACGCATCTACTGCACTGTAACTTTAATAACCGCATTAACGCATCTACTGCACTGTAACCTTAATAACCGCATTAACGCATCTACTGCACTGTAACCTTAATAACCGCATTAACGCATCTACTGCACTGTAACTTCAATAACTGCACTAACTGCACTGTAACTGTATAACTGCATCTACTCATGTATTGCACTATAACTTCAATAACTGCAGTAACTCATGTACTGCATTGTACCTTTAATAACCGCATCAACTCATCTACTGCACTGTAACTTTAATAGCTAATGTCTGTAACTTATGCACACTCAAGTCACTTGCACTATTGTATAGTCTATATTGTTATATGTTCATAACCACCTGTACATTAATGTTCACAGTATATATCCTTCTGTTTATATTGTTCATAGTACATACCGACTGTCATATCTTTATAGTACATGCCCATTGTAAAGTATTTTTCTAATATTGTATTCTGTATTTATTCACACTGTATATCCTGCACTTGCTAATTGCACTTCTGGTTAGACCTAAACTACATTTCGTTACACTGTACTTGTATATGTGTAATGACAATAAAGTTGAATCTAATCTAATCTAATCTAATGTAACTGTTACACAATAATTGTTATTGATTTAGCAATAATTTTGTGTATAGTTTGTGGACAATGCCAATCTGTTCGGGCCAATCGTGCTGCAAGGTTTGTGCCGGAGGGGGGCAGGATTCAGATGAGCTGTGAGGTGGTCCACTGTGGGTTCGGCTGGAATGGTGGATGGGTTTTCCAGGACATCCAGAGCACATCATTTACTCTCCTCTCTCCTTCAATACGAATTCAGCTGTCTAATAACAATTTGACAGTCAATAGGACAGTACTGACGGTCCACATCCAGAACATCAACCAATCAGATGCTGGAGCGTACAAATGCCAGATATCATGGGTCGAAAATCTCAGCAGCAGTGGACATGTTACATATGTTAATGTGACTGCAGGTAGGTTTCTCTCTTTAAATGCTATTTATACATATAATTCAGGCGGTGAATTATTTACATGTGGGATTAAGACAGATTATCCAAATCCATTTTGTTTTTTATGGTCTGTATAGCGTCAGGAGGGTCCTCGGAGAGAAGTCTCTCTCATCGACTGATGGTGTGTCTTGGCGCCTTGACGGGTTTTCCTCTTGTACTGGGATTGCTTTGGTGTCTGACCAAGTGTCATCCATCAACACCGACAGTGCCTCCTCACCCCCGCACATCCTGTAAGAACCACCTCTTCACACGACACCGATGTGGTCGTTTAGTAACTTTAGCATAGAAATACTTACTGTATGTTTGTCGTTCAGTGTATACAATGATATTTTGTTCTCATTTTAGTCGCAGAACGAGTGAAAACGAAAAAGGAAGTAAGTATCATTCGGTCAGGCATCAGTTTTTTGTACTCAATATGTCATTAATGTTACTATTTGTGGTTATTAATGCAGGTGGTGTATGCAGAAGTTGCATTAAATGAAACAAGGCTGCAGAATCACCCTCCGAAACTAGTAATTCAGCCAACTATCTACTCCTCATTGCGTTTCTAATGATCGAAGTACACTTCACATGGTTGTACAGATACCAGAGCAAACAGGAACACAAAAACAGTGATGTAAAGCTACAGTCTTGGATACACACCGAGAAACTCTTTCTGAACTTTCTCTGAGCAGTAATGTTCTGTAAAATGTGTCTATAGTGTGTATAAATTGTGTAACTGTATTTGTACATAGTTGATGTAGAAAGTAAAGTACACAAACATTTATCAAAACAAAAGCGACCACTTTTTGACACAAAATACATTTTATTTTATAATAAATTCTTAATGGCACATGCCATAACCAAATATACATATACATAATCTTTTAAATAATATTTTTAAATGATCTTCTTTATTTTAACTTCTGGATACTCTTCATTAATATTACGTAACAGCGACAAAGAGAGCAATAAATTATGTCAGTACAGACATAAATGCCAACACCTTTTATATCAAACAAAGTTTTCACTAGTGTACAAGAAGTGGCTCTGTTCTGACTCACCGACGAGTACCACTGTTAACCAGAAACTGATTCATGAAGAAAGAAGAGAGACACACGTAAGCAAACAAATAACTTCATTTTCAAAGTCCCTTCAAAATGTGTATAGACGTGTCATTCTTTCAGTCGTGGCTGAATGCTTCAACAGAGGTGGAAATTCATTTTTGGCATCTTCACAAGTCTAAAAATATGAACTTTTTGTGCTTTTTGTGTCTGCTCAATGTCATCAAACCAATTCATATATTTTTTGCATTTGTAAAGAATTTGTTATGGCATAATCAACAGCTTTTTACTACCCTTGTGATCTTTCTCTTTGGTAACCCCAAGAAAAAAATGGCACATGAAATGTGAATTTTACATAATCTCACAGCACTCAAAAATAAAATAAACTGATCTGTGTTAACAGAGCATGATTCTCTGTAGTATATTTAAGGCTTTACACTGAAGGGCGATGTCTCACGACTCACAACACTCAAATGACCCGTAATCCTGTATCTGCAATAGACTCACGGCTGGCTGTAGAGTTTTGGGTGCTTATAATGCAGTTTTGTCTTGTAACATGTAATGACTGTGTGCTGTTCAAGTATTTCAAGTGGCTGTTTTCATATTTAGCGTCTAGAAAGCAATCGCAGCTAGGCAAGGAACGTTTTGAACAATTGTTTGAGCACTAAGTACTACATTTACGTTGTTGAAGCAGAGGCATTTCTTGCTTTTTAGTAAGACTCTGTCCCCTACATTAAATTCTGTGTGAGTTTGTACAATAGCATGATGGTCTGAAATCAGTTCTCAACATAGTGTTCATTAGAATTGTCCAGTTTTCTTCAAATCAATAACTCCATTGATTTAAGTCACTGCATGGAAAATCAAACAGCAGAAAATGTTATTAAGTACAGATTAGTTATATCGATATATATAGATTAAATAGATGTATAGCACACAATGATCTAAATAGTACCTTTTCCTTGTAGTTGCTTTTGTCTGACCTAATGACCCTGGAAGAAAGAAGGATTATTTTCATTGAGTGATTGGCTGATTCATGATTCAGCAACAGGTGTAACTTTCTAACAAACAGCAATAAACATCATGTTAAGAGTTATTATACGGCTTGTTGGAATGTTTGATTCTGATTGGCCAGACGCTACATCTGCAGGTTCGTTATTCCCAGATAACAACCTCTCAAACCTAATAACACACAGTAACCCGGATGCAGCAAATCATTTTGCTTTTTGTCATGTTTTGAGCAATTAGATATAAATATGTCTTTCACTAACATATATGACATCATATTTACAAACGATTAAACTTAATTGCCTGTTCTTGCATTCAGTTAAAATGAGTTTATCAAATATTTCAAGTTTGCATTTCATTTCCAGTTTTTTCTCATGTGGCACGTAGCTGTGAAATAACCGGGATAATGTACAAGCAGCCGGCTGTTATCGCGAAATAAGCCCCACCGGTGTCACACTGTCGGGGCTTATTTCTGCACCTGTACACTATCCCTTACATGTCACTGATTATATAACCAAAGGTAAAATACTTGTTGTGTATTATTGTGCACGATTGCTCTAAATATTCAACGCTCCCTCCAACAACCTGGCTCCATTCTGGTTTGTAGCAAACTTTCATGTGAATTCATGATGGATAATTTCTAGTTATAAAACTTGTTTAGCATAAAAATACATGATGTGATATGTCAATTGTGTAATCGTACACCTGAGTTTATAGTTACAAATGATATTACAAAACTGAGCACTTACTGTGGAATGGCTTAATTTGTCGAAGCGGAATTTCAAGTTGGACCGTGGTGAAGTTTTACACTTTACATCTGAGAAAAACAAAGGGCAGGCTCTTGTTTTTCTGAAATGCCAACATTTAATAAAAGCATTTGTGTGTGTGTGTGTGTGTGTGTGTGATTGTGTTACCTGTGGGGCTGCGGCACATGATCAGTGGGGTTCCAGAGTTTTGGCTTTCCACACTTAAACATGGACTGTACACAGATGAGGCTGTGGATGGGTGGCTGCTCTACAAAATACAACACACAATAACACCTCCATTATATAAAACCTTCATTAAGAATATTTACTTACATCTTTACTTTACAATTTTTTATTTAAATTGTCCTTGTTTCTTAGTTAACATGAACAATTATAAAATGTTCAATTGCATTTAATTATCTTGGCTTGCAATTTTGACAAATGTGTTTTAACATTGAAAGTAAATTGCAATAACAATAGTTAATAAATAGTTAACTTTATTTATTTTTATTTTATTTTTAACCAAAACAATAATTAACATGTTTATAAATGGTGTTTTGCAGATTATAAAGGGTAGTTTATGGTGAGCTATATGCATTAAAGTACCACACTCTTTCAAATATCTTCTCTAAAAGATGCATGTAGATTCCTACAGATAAATAACAGTCTGATTCAGTTCCAACTACTATTACTATTGCTAAGACTGATTTGGGATCAGTTCTTGTCCAGTCATGAAGCACACTGACAGGCATCAGAGCGAATGGATCAATATGAGGACTCATTAAACGTACGATAGTGTACATGTACAGTGTACAGTGTACATGAAGTCTCTGGATGTGACCGAAGTGTAATGAATTGCTTTTTTGTAGTGAACTTATCCGCAATGATTTAAATACGTGTTTGACATTTTTAGCCAAGTCAATTTATTGTGCTTTAAGGATGTATATCTATTCTTCCAAAAAACAATGCAAAATTCACAGATTTTTCCAGAAAATCTAACATGTCAAACAGAAGTGTTTGTCTTACATTGTCCAGCTCCTCCAGACCGTCTCCTTCTCCGGCTGTGCTGCTGAAGCTGCTGGTGCTGGATGATGACCTGGAGATGTTAGCTCTGCCCCCGCATTCCTTGAGTTTCTGGAAAGGCCTGCAGGGAGCAAACAGAACACACAGAAAATAAATTATATTCCAAGACCTTACTGGAAATAGCCAAAGAATATAAAAATAACATCTATCCAAAAGCCAAAGCACGGAAATGAGTCAGCAAAGGTCACAACATCCCAACGCTATTTCTTGTGTGCTGCAATTGAGGAATTAAAACTGAGAGCTTGAAAGCGAGACTCACCTGTCTTTGTTTGGGCAGATCTCTGGTGAACTGGGATTGGATGACGTCTCTGACTTCACTTCTTGTGAGAAAGGGAACGCTTCTGCTTTTTGGTCACTACACAAGCACAGAGGTTGTGAAATGAAACATATTTCCTATTTATGTTTCCAATAGGTTTCAATTATTGTTTTGTAGTCGATATGTGTAGATGGTGTAGATGCGATACCTGCGAGTTGGGAGTTTCTCAGTCGGACTTTCTGTGCTGGAGTGCAGTCTGGGGAACAGACCGGAGCGTCGCTTTACGGGACTCTTTAATGGAGACTTAGCAGACAGCACCGGTGGCTAAAACCCAAACACACGCACAAATCAAAGCCCAGAACATTCACTTCTGCACTGCACTTGTGTAATAATTCTTGCCTTATCTTTATGTTTAAACAAGATAAATGTATAGAAAGGGAAGTTACAAGGCAGATAAGAGAAGTATACGGCTCTTACAGTAAAGGTGCTCTTTGTGCACTCCAGGCTGTTCTGTGGCAGTCCACCACCACTGACGCTGGACGGGACGCCTGCCGTCGCCCCTGGAGCCTTGTGTTTATGAGACACCATAGTCTCCATAGAGTGACTCCTAACACGCATGGCCCTCTGAGAGACAGAGATAAGGAACGCATTTAAATGTGTATTTAAATAAGTCTGTTTTAAGTATACTAAATATATATATATATATATATATATATATATATATATATAATATATATATACTGTAGATGGATATAGGAGGGAAATGTGAAATTACAGATATCGAAAAGTATTTTTATATCACTTTATCCCAAATATTAGAAATATTTTTTTTGCACTGCCATGAGGCGACAGTAGGTGGTGCTAGATGTCAACTTTACATATCATAAAAGTGTGAAAGCAGGATAGGAACCACAATCTATTCTCCTCATCAGTGTGTTTGACATATGCATTTTTATGTTTTACTTACATATTAATCACAACACTTTAAATATTGATTTTACGATATTGCAATTTTGACTGCAGCAAAATCTGCAAATGAATCTAGAAGAAATCTTAGGAGTCTTATGTTGTTGTATCGTAGTTTAATGTGATTTTTCATATTGTGCATTGATCATCTGCATCAGATCGGCTTGATATCGTAACACAATCACGGCCGATACGCCGAAGAGCCCTGCAGGATAAATGTGTGTCTGCAAACCACTCCACACACAACTCCACCCTGCCTGTAAACAGCCACACACACAGCAACATCACACATCACATACACATGGTCACGCACACAAACATACATCTGAAGCACAGAAAATATGAGTACTCGGTAAAAAACAACCTGAGCTCAAAACTGTTTTGTGCATTTTCATATCTTTCACATCTTGAGGGTTCAAATGTTTTCCTCTAGAGCAACATTTAGCAATCTATCTTAAGTCATATTGAATTTGTAAGACGGGACAGTCTCACCTTAAAGGACTCCAAAAGACCGCCGTGACCACCGTTCTCTAGTTTTTCTTCATCCGATGTTGAGCCCAGTCCCACTGTGGCCAGTGTCTGTCTGTGAAGTTCATCATGTAAGTTATCTAAGAGCGCTGCCCGTGTCCTCTCCTGTCAAACACACAAACACACACACATAAGCATTGATGCAGTAGGTGATGGAGTAGATAATGGAACCGTTTAGCCAAAAACAAAAGTTCTGTTATTAAATGTTAATCTGAACCCAATAATGACCACGTCACTATATCCTATGGGCTATATTACAATTATTCTGAAGCCATATGGTAACTTTGGCTGAGGAACAGACCAAAACAGTATTATTATAGCTTGATAATCTTCCCCTCCAGTGGGCTCTTAACACTCATTGAATCAGAAAATTGAACTTTTGAAATTTTATTCACTGATTTTCATGAATTCTTTTGAGTCAGATCCTTTCAGTGAACTGTTTGAATCACAAACCAGACTGAACCAATCAGACAAACTGAAAATATCAGAAAATAATAACTAACATTTTGGTCTGAAACAACATATAAATAAAAATACCTATAAATTGTATTATAATTTTTGAGTGGACTATTCTTTTATTTTTTACTAATTCATGGACCTGTTTTTGATTATACAGCTGCGAAAAAATGTTATTTGTGACCCTGGATAACAAAACCTGGATAACATAAAAAAGATCCTGTTCCATGAAGATATTTTATAAATTTCCTACAGTAAATGTATAATAACTTTATTTTTGTAAGTGGATGGCCTGCTACAGCACCTATGATTAACAATTTCAAAGGCGATTTTCTCAATATTTAGATTTTTTTGCAGTCTCAGATTCCACCTTTGTAAACAATTGTTATTCCGTCAGATATTGTCCTATCCTAACAAACCAAATATCAATAGAACGCTTATTTCTTCAGCTTTAAGATAATGTAAAAATCTCAATTTCGATTTACCCTTGAGACTGGTTTTGTCTTCCAGGGTCACATATATATATTCAGTTTTTCAGAATTAACTGTTTATAATTATGTGTTTCGGTTAAAATTATTTTATGTTCCATTCTGTGAACTACTAACAATATTTCTCCTCGATTTCATATAAAAAGATTGTAGAAACAGGCCAAAATAACAGAAAAGATGCTTTTAAGGAATACAACAGTCTTATTTGTACATGTATTTAGGAAAGTTGTACAATATTTTTTTATCACAGTTTTCATGTGTCTTGTTATGCTGTCAGTTCTTCACATTGCTTTTTGAAGGCTTTGTCACACCTGAAATTTTATTTTGTTGAACAATAGACAGGAACAGGCCTGATACATCTATAAATGCTGAATAAATGAACATTTTGGAATGCTCTCTTATATTGTCCGCAGCTGTATATTATTAACAGGAAGGTGACTTTGTCACTTTAATAAATCAGCTCACCTCCAGCTTGGCAAACTTGTCTGACTTGCAGCACGCGTTTTCTGCGTTAATCAATTTGGTCAGCAGAAATTCCCGGAGCTCAGGACCCTGGGGAAGGACAAATCTCCATCATCTTAGATAAAGATCATCATCTTCTTCACCTTTAATTGAAAGTCAGATACATCACTGCCCGCAAATTTCCTTTATTACCTTCTTAAAGACTGGGGGGTTCGGAAGAGGCGGGCCAAACTGAGGCACATCTTCTCTTGCTGTGATGGACACCTGTAAACACCAATTAACATTTAAGATCAACATGGTGATTGACAGCTATCTAAGTAGACATTTACCTCGGGTCCCTTTACCTTATATGTAGTATGATCTGTGCAGGGGTTCTCTGCCTGCACTAACACATAGGCATGAAGGAAGTTAGAGGCGATCATGTCGGGTACGAATGGAGTAGAATCCTCCTGGAAGATGGCCGCGACGATGTCATTGCCAATGTGTCTCTTCCTCTGAAGCTGAGAGATTATGACACAGGAGAACACTACTCATAAATATTCTGCACTTAATGTGTTTAGCAACACCTTTTTTTTAGCTCGGGTCAACATATAAATGAGATTTACTTTGTAATATATTAGAATTAAACAGCATATTTGCAAAACAATGAGATGAAAAGTATAATTATTGCTGAAGTGTATATTATCATTTGTAAACATGATTTTCCTTATTTTATGGGGAACAAGTTGAAACATACTTAGGTCTCCTGCTACTACCGAAAAATTGTATACTTGAGTTACAGAAAAGATCTTTGTCAATTGTTCTTGCAATTCCAATTCCTTGCAATTTCGAGTTAGAAATCTCGATATAAATCATCAATCATACTTTACTGTATTACATTTTTTTGTTGTTGAGAAAATTATATAAATCAATGAGATAAATGAGAACTCCATTAAAGGAATAGTTCACCAAAATGAAAATTATGTTATTTATGATTAATTTATTATTAATCCTCATGTCCTTCCATACCTGTATGGCTTTGCTTCTTCAGCAGAACACAAAGAAGATATTTTGAAAAACGTTCTCAAAATGTTTCCTTCTGTGTTCCACAGAAGAAAGAGTCATATACAGATTTGGAATGACATGAGGATGAATTTGTATGAACTTTCCCTTCTGAGCAATAAAAAACTTTATGGGTCGTAAAGTTATGGGGGCAAAAATCATCTGTATATTTTCATTACAAACCTGCTGAATGTCTCCTTCTGTAAAAGGTAGTTTGGTGGAAACATGGAACATTATTTCTCTCTGACGAAACATCGTATAAATGGACTCAGATCCTGTCTGCCCATGAGACACATCCAGACCACCTCTGAACCTGTGGTGCGCAACATCACAAAACCAGACAAATTAGTCTTGTGAAAGATCTGATTACCGACTGCCTACGCTTCCAGACAAAAACATGCACAATGGGGTAATTAAATAAATTATTCACAAATACACTCAGTGAATATTGTTTAATATTAAAACAGGCCGTTATGTGTGCTCAGGTGACCCCTGGCAGCAGTTTTGAGACTTTAATCTCCATCTCTCACCCTTTAAAATCCTGCAACTCAATATTGTCTCCCAAAACACTGAGGAATTCGGCAAACGCTGGCGTCTCTTCATTGTTCCTGAATAGCTCCTCCTCTGATGTCTAATGAAGAGCAGCAGAAAGAAACAGAAAGACATATATTAAATAAATGTTTTTGTTATACTATACAGATTAAACCTCCAGAAGACCACCTTACACAAGTGATCTTTTGCTGCTCATCCAAAATGAAAATGCTGTCATCATTTACTCACCCTCTTTTCATTTAATCCTGTGTGACTTTCTGTAGTCCGCAGAATACAAAAGAAGATATTTTGAGGAATGTTTCTAACCGAACAGCGTCGGCACCCATTCACTGTTGTATGAACACAAAACAAATGCAAGTGAATCGGTGCCAGTTCACAACATTCTTCTAAATACTTTCTTTTGTGTTCTGAGAAAGAAAGAAAGAAAAGGGTGAGTAAATGACGAACTATGGGTGAACTATCCCTTTAAGGTGTTTTGTTTTTCAGCAAGCAACAACATCCTACCTGACCAAACTTCTGATAGATCACTCCGAACTTAAACGTGTTGTTCACTTCGTGCTCATCGAAAGCGACCATCATCTGCGAGGCCTTGAGTGAAAGAAAACAAAAAGTGAGCAAAACCACCCGCAGGAGTTAATGTGCGTGTCAGCCCCACACTATAATTCAGACGTTTGTGTTTGCCGTGCCCAAAAGACCACACGACATGGTCAAGGCTCTCTCACACACAGTGTGGTTTAGGCACGGCAGACAGCGTAAAGCAGATGGATATGAGATTTCCCCGGAGCACGGGACATATTAATTCAGATGACTCGGGCGCTAGAGTGGAACACAGCCCTATTTATTTCTGATGCCTGGAGTAGGTAAGGTACAGATGGAGCGAGAAATAAAGACGGAGATACTCACCCTGGGGTAGAGGACGGGGTTGAACTTCAGACCTGTGACATCATCGCAGAGCAGCTGAAAGACAGCACACATCTGATGTGAACATCTTGGAACTTCTGAGGTCATCGAGCGAGGTTCAAAAGAGGACGTTTAGATGGTCATGAAGGTTGCGCGTTATAGGTTTCAACATGGTGGTTAGCAGATGCTTTTTATTTACAGTTTCATAACAAATAATACAGAGGAACAGAGCTTAAGGTTACACGTTACAATGGAGACAAAGCAGGACTGTGAAGTTTACCACTTGAACCTGCAACCCTTGTACACATCAGGCTCAGCTCCGCCATAAACTTATACACACCTTGGCTATTTGTGGGACGCTCGGTAGCTGGACGAGACCTTCAAGTGGAATCCGCTCATGAAGGGTCTTTGTTTTTGACCTACAAGATGACAAAAAAACAAATAGACTTACAAGGCAACAAATCTATATTCTCATTGTTTCAGTATGTGTATTTTGGGGGCGTCACAACATATTTATATCGTCAATAATCCTGATATTAAAAAGATTTGAACAACTTGAGGGTAAGTAAATGAAGACAGAATTTTCAATTTTGGGTTAACTGTTCCTTTAAGATACAAAATGGTTACAAGCTCTCTCTCTGCTTCAGTGAAATAGAAAGTGTGACTTTATGGTAAGCAGGTGGTACCTGAGCATGATGCGCAGTGCCTCCTGTCCATCTGTCTCCTCATACTTCAAAGACATGATCAGGTGTCCCATACTACTGGCTGTACAATAATAGTTCATGTGTTCCTGAGAGAGAAAGGGATCGGTGAGGGTGTCATTTCACAGTTCTGTTCCTCACACACTACGAGAGGGGTTCATTTTCCAACAGACTGATTTTGCATTTATATCACTCAAGTGTGGCTCAGTAGAGGTGACTCTTTATTGGTCCAGTCAAGCGCTTTGTGACACAGAAACACAGAGATACCGAAAAAGGTGCACAAAATGTTTGTTTAAAGAGGTGCTATCAAAATTCATTAATCGATAAACAGTGCAAATAAACTACAGCCTTGAGAAAAAACTCCCAAACGAATTTATTCAGCAAAATGGGACACCAGCTCCAGTGGTGCACCAGTGTTATTTTTGGAGGATCTATCATCAGAAATGCAATATAATAATCATAACTATGTCATCAGAGGTGTATGAAAACCTCACATAATGAAGCATTATGTTTTTATTGCCTTAGAATGAGCTTTTTCGATCTACATACACCGCGGGTCCCCATACCAGCCACCGTAGCGCTTCGAAAGGGAAGGGTGGAGTGAGCCATTGGTTGCAATTTGCAACCTAACCACTAGATGCTGCTTAATTTCATACACTGGACTTTTAAGCTATCTATCCCTCGAATAGATAAAACAAGTAATAAATACTACAATTACATAATGTGTTTAACATCTCTTTGTGAGTTATTTTGTGAATGTGGATATGCAATTTTTTTTCAAGTCACATGTATGAGACAGCAATAACACTTTGCCCTTGATGCGCTTGGCTGAAATATAAAAAGCAACGACCCAAGTATATTCGGATACTGTCAATATTTACAACTGAACTCTCACCTTGCCCAGGAAGTGTTTGCGGTAAGCCCTTGAAGTGCTGTTACACTCTAGCCTGTAACCGAAGCCTGCGCCACCAGGACTCAGACCATCATCTTCCTCCTCACAGAAGCTGCTGTCTGAAGAGGTGGGCGTCCCGACCGGGGCCTCGGGGTCCTCAATCCAGTAACCGCCAAACTGAGGTAAAATGACCTGAGGGTAGGGGCCACCCTTCTCCAGGACCTAAAGAAGAAACAGAGAAATACTAGATTGAATAGACCATCATGGGTGGCAATTGTATACTGTAACTTCCAATTAAAGCATTTTAAAAACTTCCAAGTTAATAAGGTTCACTTATAGGAGAAAACTAGTTTATAGATTATAGTTTGAGACAAAGCCCAACCAATTTGGGATCTTTACATTTGTGTCAACGCAAGAGTAGTATGTCGCGGCTGTCCTTTGTATCTATATACTGTATATTCTGTGATTTTTTTCTTCCATAAATGATTATTCATAGTCACTCTTTATGTTTGTCACTGGGTTTTGAAAATACCTAACCACAGTTTTTACAGTTTCCTGAAATGCAGAACTACACTTCATTTAAATGAATTTGAGTTTATAAACTGTTTGTATGAGAATGTGTGTCAGGGAACTCACAGCCTCTATCCGGGGGTAAGGGATGTAGTCATCCTGTCGGAAAGAAAAAGGAAGTAGATCATTGGATAACAGGGCAAAAAACAGCAGATATCACAGTTTATTTTAATGAAAAAGTTCCGAGAGCACATCAGGATTCAACACAACGTGATCTATAAAAACAAAGCAAGGTTGCCAAAAGAACTGCTCTTAGCAAATGGGCACTCCTATTATGATACATGGAATATTATGGGCAGCAATGCATTTGGACTTTGCCATGACCTCTGGTAGAGTCTGACCTTTATATCACAAAATTGTACTTGCCTGCTTTTAAACGACTATAAAGGATGATTGTAAAAGTTCACAATGTCACTGAGCAAATCTTCATAAAGAAGACTACACATGCGTAGTTGATAAATAAACAGCATGATTCCTATAGTATGACAGCAAAACTGTAAAAAACTAATTGTTAATAATTTATTATTTTATATTACTCTTTATATTTATGTAATAAAATATATAGACTACCCATATACACAACAATTACGCATGCACTTCCAGACAACACAAAAACACACTGTGAATACTAGTCAAACCTTATATTTCTTAGTTTCCTCAGTTTTAGGTATCTGACGTTATCCGGGTGAGCAGAAGAAGAGTAAAAAGAGGAGGGGTCAATGACATAAGCATCAACATTAAAACCTGGTTCTCAAATTAACTCCCCAAAACAAACACTTCTGTTAACAGTCAACAAGAAATCAAAATTTACTCTATAAAACATGTTCCGGACCTGGTTGTGAAATGCGCATTATTCCAAAGAATATACCATCCGTTTTTGTTATCTCTAAAACCATAGTTTCCACCATAATAAAATGTTTATATAAATTGCAACGAACTTAACAACTACAACAAATACGTTGTTTTGACCTTGTGAAACTCAATGAAAGAGATGAACAAAAGCAAAATTTCTTGCTCAAAAAAATCTTGCTCAGTGGGACCTTTTATCATTTCTAACGGCAATGAGGTCTTTGATTAAGAACACAAGTGCGTGTGATCCACTGGAGAGAGATTTCAAGCATTCAGTCAAACTCGGAGATCGATCCATCACTTTTATAAAAAGACAAGACGAGAAGACCAGAGTCTTTAACACCACCTGGCTAACACACTACAGTCCTGCCTCAATAGACTATTGATGTTCTTTATCTACCTGCTGAGCATCATCTACGTGCTCATATACATACACACCACAAACAACACAATCATGCCAATTGTGTCATATAAAATGGTCAGCCTGTCCTTTCCCAGCCCCACTGTCCCCAGAGAGGTCCCACCAAACCCTCATTACCAGACTGACCACAGAGAAAAGTGCTGGACCAATCAATGAGTTTTAAAATGAACTCAGACATGCGATTACTCATTCAGAATATTGTCCACTGCGTCCCGCTGAAGATGAAACACTTATCCATCACTCAAGGACAAACACAAACAGAATCCTGTGATTATTATATTAACGAATTACATACTAGAAATGCTCTTCGGTTGAAGTACAAAATAAGAGGAGGACCATTATTCAAGGGTTGCTGTTCTAAGTAACTGTGTTCACTTTTAAGTCAACTTGGTCCGATGATAGGAGAAGAAGTCTTACCTGCATTCTTTCAAGCATGTCGAAGAACTCCGCAGACTAGAAAAGAGACATAAATCAAGATTAATATTTACAGTAAATGTCTGAATCATGGTTTATGACTAGTATTTACATACAACTGATTTCTCTTTTGGAAAATTACGTGACATACTGTAACCTGTCAGGAAATAGCAGAAGTAATGGAGAGATTCAACACTCCATCAAACACAGTGACTCATTCATTATTGTTTTAGAAAATGTTCCTCTTTTTTATCGCTTTATTAAATAATAATGTTCATGTTTAGATAAATATTAATAATAGTCAAACAAAATATGAAATAACACGAATTAGAGTAATTACAGTTTACAGAAATTATGCATCTCCAAAGATTTTGACAGTCAACATTTTGTTTATAAAAAATTTTTTTTTAGTAAGAAGTTCCCTTGAAAGCTGGCCATTCTTAACTGATGGTCCTTCACTATTAGCCCCAATTCACCAAATAAAAATTAGTTTCTGTTTTCTAAAGGAACAACTACTGTTTTCTACGTAATTAATTGCAAACACAAAAGCATAAAAGTTCAAAAAAAGTTACTTTTACATCATAAGAAACAAATTCAGTTTTAATTGGCCGTGTGTAAGTTATGTTTTCAGATGTCATTAGATAATGAGGAGCTATTAAACAGAAATGCAGCTGCATTCATGCCACACAAAGAGGGAAGAAAAGCTTTTGTAGTCTTCACACCCTTATCACTACACAAAAAAACTGTCCTACCCACAGAGCCCTAAGACAAAAGACCTAACCAACTGGATCAACAATCGATCAAAAAATGTCCAGAAATAAGAGTCTTGTATTATTAAGTATTAAATGATATAGGTTGAGATAGAAGACTTATGATGTAAAAAGCTCAACGCCTGCTGAGTGCCCATGGATAACTGTTTTGACCAAAGCCCAAGAACTTCCCCTGTACACAATAACTTCAAAATAACTGCTCGAGGTGCATTAAGAGGATGGTTCGTGCTCCCATTACTGCTTAAATATTATTAATTAATTGTTAAATTAAATATATGAATTTCTTAAGCATTGCAATAATTTGACTCCTGAGAAGGTTTACTTGTTCAACACTTCCACTGAATCTAGAGTCTAAGAAATGCTTTATATATCTTACCTCTGGAGAAAACAACAGTTAGTTTTTCAGGTACCATAACAACTTAATCTACAGCAACTATGTCCTGACTACAATAGATCCCTTTAGTTTAAGAGATATTCCTATGAATGATCAGATGGAGCTTGAGAGATTCAGGAGGGAGAGTAAATCCAAACCAGTTAATGTTTAACCTGTCGTGGATCCACGGACGACTCCACAATGTCAACAATGTGCAGCAGAGACACATTTACCCAGATACTGTAACCTTGACAAATCCAGACCACCAATAGAGCATCAATACAACACAAGCACGACAGGACAACCCCCTGGAAGCAAATTTTGGACCTTGTTGATGACATTAATTTACATTATTGTTTATAACCAAACAAAACTCCAACAAGCAAACACTCCACATTTTGATGATGTTGAAATATGAAAAACATAAATTCACGATAAAAAAGAAAATGGTCACTGTATTTTCAAAGAAAGCTAACCGAGAGCACTGAGCTTATCTACCACAACAACCTGTTCATTTAACGGTAGTCCCGGAAAAGATAGCACCTCTCAAGACCCCGTCCTGAATCTCTGAAGCTTCACCCACGTTAAAATGAACCACAAAAACATCCAACTATTCTCTGTTGCGCATAAAAGAGCCTTTGAAATTTGATAGACACCATTAAACCTTTACGATCCATTTAAATGCTAAAAATAGACATGGTAAACATTGTCTACCTGAATATGACAACATTATTACATTTTTTGTCTTGACAATTCAGTTAAATGGGTACACAAACACACCCTGTGGGATAATAAAATGTGTTTCTGGGATACTGCCCAAGGCTGGCTTATGAACAAACATTACATAAAGAATATATTTCTTCTGCTCAGGCGAACACTCAGATACCAACTAAATAATGAATGAACTGCTGTAGCTCACCACGTCCCTGCTGTGCCGATTTCCGCACAACCCAACATGCAACAAGTCTCATGTGTGCGCACAAACCTCTAACACAGGGTCGAAGGTAAAACCTAATGTATTGATGTGTGTGGGCAATCACATACCTCCCTTTCCTCCGATTAGCAGTGCTCCTGCAAACACTTTTAAACACATTGAACAGGAAGAGGTCGAGTCCGCTTGGCAATGTAGAGCCTCCACACCCTAGAACAGGTCATACCAGTGCGTCTACAAGTGATCAGGTTCTCCCTTTACACGATTCAATTCCTGTTTCCTTTCGATCTTTAATCAGTCTTTTGTATTTCTGGTTTGTATTTGACCACAGCTGTTAAACTCACAGGGTAGGAGAGCTTATCATCGACACACACTCGCTCTCCTCTATTCTTCAATAGGCTCTGGGTTTACACTGGGAGTGGCCACAGACTGTTTGAACAGGACACAAATGTATATCTTGAAAAGAAGCTGCCAAATACACGTGCAGATGAATACGTTCATATTGACCGCAATGTGCTTACACCCGACACAGGTGTTAATGGAATCTTTCCACATGGTGTGCATATGTGTGAGTGTTTTAATTATGTGTGTTTATGGTCCTGGGAAATTATACAGTGTGAGGACTAGATGTAAAGGAAGAGTTCAGATGCAAAAGCCTCTAAATCCGTCAGATGACTTCATTTAAAGGAGCATATTTATATATGTCGCAGAGTTGCGACACTCGCATAGACGTCCATTGGAAGAATGGAATGCGGAAGGAACTTCTGTCCTGAAGGGCTCTATAAGTTGGTTAGTTGTTAAAACACATCTGTGCAAAACTGGTGTTTTATTATAAGGATGTAGTTACATGTAAATTATGTGTCTTTGTCAAACTATGGTCTAACACTTGTACAGAAATATTTAGTGTGTTAATGTGTACAAGAAATGTCTTCTGCAAATTATATGGTAATATCAATGCACATTAAAGAATGTGGAATGATTTGTAGTCTAAAACAATCCTTGCTTTATTCAGTACTGCCACACTTTTAAAAAGTTGATTTTGTACATGATTTATATGAGATTTCCAACTTATTTTATTATCTATTGTCACCCCGAGAAACCTATTTTCAGTAACCCATTCTAGGATTTAAACCCATTCCCTTTTTTAAATAACCGAATGACATACATTTAGTTTTATTAGTGTTTATAAGTGTAATTTGCCCATTTCTAAAGTTATAGTCTCTACTAGTGTTTTTAAATCCCTCCCAGAACTACAAATATTTGTATTATCTGCAAATAAAACTAGTTTTAAAATATTTGAAACTTTGCACATATAATTTATAGAAAGTAAAAATAATTTTGGGCCTAGTATTGACCCCTGGGGGACGCCACAAACAATATCCAAATATGAGGATGAATATTCTCCCAACTTCACAAATTGTCTCCAATCTCTTATCTCCTAAATAACTTTCGAAAGCTTTTTTAAGATCTATAACTACTCTAACAGCATATTGTTTTTGATCCATAGCTTTTGTAATCTTCTCAATAGAATCAATAAATGGGAGAGATCTGGACCTATTTTAACTAAATCTATATTGACTGTCTAAAACTATTTTATATTTATCTAAAAACGGCTGTTGCGTTACATAGCCTAATTATTATTGTACTATATTTTATGAAACCTTGCTACACATATGTAATAACCATTTTATAAACCAATAAGCCCAGCAAACCTCTTTTGACAATAAAAAGCTGACAAAGGCCCGTTTTTAGTAAAAAAAAAAAAACGCTGGCCGCGTTTGTATACAAATAGGAGCCGAACGCCATGACTTCGGAGGGTGCGTCTGTGCAAAAAGGCAGCCCAGAGAAACAGATAGGCAGCATAACGGAAGTCTATTAGAGTTATAAACAGAGAGCGTTTATTGAAATCTGTTGCAAATATAGCTGTTTTTCCCTCTCTTCTCTGCATAAACCCATTCAAACAGACTGACAGTTTTGAACTATTGAGAGCTCCATGAACAATGTGACCATGCGGTGGAGGATTTAAAGTGTGTCACAACTCTGTTTTTTAACGGCTCTGATAATTACTATAGGCCTAGAATGCAATATTCCTAAGTGTGTAAAATATAACGAATAAAAACAAAGGAAATCTTATCTGCATGATGAACAACCTTTTTAACAAAGCATTGGCTAAAATGATTGTGTTTGTAAATTGGATCATTTTTATATCGAGTTTAATAGCTTAACCTCCTCCCCTTCCCTCTCTCCCTAAAACAAACTCTCTCTCTCTCCTTCTCTGCGGTTCCACAAGTGTGTCTCATTTCAAGGTGACACCCTCTGTGCTCCGAGCACACCATGCAATTCATCTGTGAACACAGTGCTGCGCTTTTTTAAACAAGACAGAAAATCTTTTCAGCCTCTCGAGGCTGTTGTTACTATAAAAAAGAACGAGACACTGCAAACTCAATGGGACCTTAATACACTGAGAAAATAGATTTCTCTGTCCGGGGGAATTAGAATTGCATTGAGAAGTAACCTTGAATGAGGAGCTTCACCTCAAACAAAACCTCTTGTTACTAGACTGTGTGTTCTTACCGTATGCTTTTCATATATTAATGTACATGTCTACATCAGTCAGAACAGATTATGTCAGTGCTTTTTTTAAAGAAAGGTCTCACATCCAATATTGCAAAGGCACGCTCTGATGATGTCATCACAGTCTGATGTTTTTTCAGGGCAAAGGTCTGCGAGACGAATGATCCAGATTGTTTCTAATAGCAGGTAATGGCCGAAAAAATGACCACGACACTCACCTTCATGGTAGGGGGTGCAGTGCGAGGGGGCGAGGGTGGACATTCTCCCAGAGGCACGCTGGAGATTGTCATCAACTCTTGTTTCCTGTGAAACACACACGATAACTGTTAGACGATAGACACACTACAGTACATAGAAAAATATCAGGTGGTGTAGTTTGAACTAAAACAAAAGGTGAGATCTCTCATGCACATGCATACAAACATGTTTGTTTTTAATATTGGAAGGACATTACTGTTTATCATCAGGTCACTTTGACTTTTGTTTTTGTTCTAAGCTAAATTATTTTCCATCCCCGGGTTCTGCACTTAAGAAAAGTCAGGTAACATAAAATGTGATTTATGAGGTTTAATTAAAATAAAAGAACATCAAACTGATTATATTGATTTTCTACTTGATCTAAGCCTTAAGGAACTTGTAATTCCATACATGTATGACACAAAATAAGATATTTTGAGAAATGTCTCAGTGGTTCGGTGTCCAAACGATGGAAGTCAATATTGCTCAGTTACCAATGTGCTTCAAAATATCTTCTTTTGTGTTACAAAGAAAAGAAAGTTTGGAATCACAGGAGGGTGAGAAAATGAACAAATTATTTAAATTTTTGAGCGAATTATCCCTTTCGTATTGCATATTAACAATTAACAGCCCTACCTTTAGACCAAACCTTTACACAACCCTGCATGTTTACATTTTCATTAAGACTAATATTTAGTATGTTTGAGCAATTTTTACCAACCTACGCACACTCCCACACACACACAATCAGAGGGCAAAGGGTCAGTGTTGTACCCTTGGCAGAGTCTACTGAATAACACATGTTTATACCTCCAGAAACTAAGGTGAAAGGCTAAAGGATTAAAAAAAACCTTAACAGTTGTGTTCTTGAACCTTGGTATTTGCACAGAGACATAACAAGAACAGAACCTGGGCAACCAGACCTGCAGACAAACTGCTGTAGGTCAAACGAGAGGAAAATAAGAGGGACAATGAGGAGGGTACAAGCCACACGGAGAAGCCATAAGCAGGAACATGATAGCATTTTAAAAGCAGTTCTTCAGACGTAGACAAATGAGAGAGGGGTTACTTGAAATCAGAGGTTAAAATTAGGCCAGAAGGCAAACAGTGAAACTGTGTCTCATTACAGACAGTCTGGACTCAATGGCTCCATTAAAATCTTAACTTACAGAAAATTATAACACCTGAAATATTAGAAAGAAAACACAATTACAGATTTATTATCAACAAAATGTGCTTTTACTATCAAAATCACAAAGAACATGATGTCAGCAATTCCTTTTTTTGCGCAAATATTCAGATTTTGTTGCTATATAATCAAATCAAATCAAACATTTAAGTAAAAAAAATCAATGTAGCAAATACGAAAGTCTGGATCATATAATATTTATAACAATTTCATCTGCAATTACAAATGTTTTCATTAGATACGAATGAAAAAACAGAAGCATGTTCACTCAGTAGTCGAATCCAGTGACACAGCAAATTTGCTATTTCATTCCCTAGAAGAATTTTCAACTCCACTTCAGCAGCAGGTGAGCTGCACATTATTCACACAACACAGGTGAAAAGGACCTAGACAATGTTAATGTATTTTGAAAATATGTCCTTTTTTTGTCTCACTGATAAATACATCCAGCATACGGAAGCAGCTCACATCCCAAAACCCAAACAGACAAGCGTGAGTGTGATGGTCAGTCTTTCCATTCTCCAAGGGAACCACAGCTGTTTGAGGGATCGTGGTCGAGGACACCAGGGGTCTCATGTACAAAGAATTGCGTTGAATTCATACTAAAACATTGGGTACGGACAAAGCTGTAAATGCACATTCTCACGTTAATTTCACTGTTACTACATCCGACAGTGAGCGTGAAAGCTGCCGTACGCAACGTTTTTGTGTGTACGTGGCATTGATACATGAGGCCCCAAGGACTCTAAAACCACCAGCGGTGTCCCAATTTCACCTCTATTCTATACATTTTCTCAATAGTGTCATCAGAATAAAGCTTCACTACATCAGCTGCTCTTATGGGACTTGTGGGTCGTGACCCCAGAAATAAATGACTGGTTCTCTTCTGATAAGGTTACAAGCAGTGGAGAAAAACAAGTGCTAAATCCAATTAATAAAGTGCAACTAAGCATATAATTATGCATAGTTTGGATAGCAAAATAAACAGACTTATCGATTGTTAAGAGTAAAGAGAAATGCTTTCCATATTTTGAATATTTGTCATAAAGGGCAGTTTAGTCAAATGTCACTGCATTTTCAAATCACCGTATATTATACAGTATATATGCAATTATGTGTATGGGTCAGAATCTGTCAAAGGAGTAATTTAATGTAACAAATCTTTTAAAAATTGCTTTTAAACAAAACAAAAATCCCCTCTCAAGTTTCTGATACATATAATTTACAATACATTAGCATATCAATGCTGTCAGACTGAAAACTCATATCTCAAAACTGCCACTGTATAACACACAGCCTTTTTTCAATAACTTAACACTGAATTCAACACTGTGTTGTCAAAGTTGAGAAGCTCTTTTCAAAACTTTTTATTAGCTAGAGACTCGTCTCAAAATCAGTTATTATACAATTTATCTGCCAAAATGACAAAAAAACGAAAGATTAGTCAAGAAAATGATTGAAAATATTCAAATCAAGGCATTGTGCACTTTGACAAGACTCATACAGTAGTAGTAAAAAATTCAAAAAAAATTTCCTGTTGTTCCAGCAGATTTTGACTCATATGCATACATAATATACATAGATTAGTTAAATCAAACAAGATGAACTGCATGACACGCCCTTATCTTTAAAAACTATGACTACACAGTGCACTGCTGTTCTCAATGTGTTTTGTATTGTTGATTACTGGCCATTGAGATTCAGGAGTACATCATTTTTAGTAAACATGCGATGTGAATCAGCATTTTGACTCAAGTGTAATGACACAGATTGCCGATGAATCAGCATCACTGACACCCTCAGTCTCACTCTGCAGGAGAGGACAGGACAACAGACACTGCATTACAACGAGAAGCTGAGGAAGGTGTAGAGTACTAAAACAATGTGCATCACAATGTTACGCCCAACTGTACACAGGTTGGGCAATACGCATGATATGTTCAGTTGACCATGTCAATATGATCCTCATGGTCCTGTGAGCTAATGGTCTTGTACCAGACATTAAAGGAGTAGTTCACTTTCAAAATAAATGTTCTTGATCATTTACTCTCCCCCACGTCATCCAAAATGTGTATGTATTTGTTTCTTTATTTTAAAAAGAAATGAAGGTTTTTGATAAAAACATTCCAGTATTTTTCTCCGTATAGTGGACTTCAATGGACTCCAAACGGTTGAAGGTCAAAATTACATTTTCAGTGTAGCTTAAAAGGGCCTTAAACGATACCAGACGATGACTAAGGGTCTCATCTAGCGAAACGATCTGTCATATTCTAAACAAAATCTAAATGTATATGCTTTATTAACACAAATGCGATCATGGCTTCACGTAATAAATAATTATGCTGAAAAGGGGATGTCAGTGTTTACAAGTTGAACGTGCAAGTTTTCAACGTAACTACGTATTACGTGACGTCATGAACACGCATCCCAGAACAAAGCAAGGCGAGCATTTGTTCATAAAGCATATCGATTTTTTTTTAATTGACAGATTTTTTCTCTAGATAAGACCATTATTCATCGTCTGGAATCATTTATGCACTTTGAAGCTGCACTGAAACTGACCTTCAACCCATTGGAGTCCATTGAAGTCCACTATATGTTGTAAAATCCTGTAATGTTTTCATAAAAAATCGTAATTTCTTTTCGACTAAAGAAACAAATACAAAAACATCTTGGATGACATGGGGGTGAGTAAATAATCAGGAACATTTATTGTGAAAGTGTACTACTCCTTTAATACAGTCTGATAGGTCTTCAATAGTGCAAAAGGTATTTTCGTATTTGATGGGTAATCGTCTCACACGCAAGTTATGCAGCATGTTAAGATGTCATGTAGGTAGATTGACAGTTGTTGCATGACAAAAAGTCTTGGCATCACTGTTACAATGGCAACCAATGTACTGTTAATAGACCTGATATTGACTACACTGTTTCGATGAAACTGATTTAATTGAATTTAAAAATCAAATCAAACACTAAAAGATTGGCTTATATACTAACTTTATCCTGTCACAGTTTATGATGCAGATTGTAACACATCTGTTACCCTGAATCTCAAACACAATTAACGATTACAGTAAATCACATTCATTGCTTCAATACAATATCATCAGTTCATAAAGGAACCTGGATGATGAGATATATCCTGTTGTCCTGCACATGTTGTCAACACTCATTTCCAGCGCTCTGTGTTCAGCGGCTCAGTTTTAACACAAGGCTGTATATCTGCCACTTTAATTAGGCCTGATTCAATACTAACCACATCTGCCCAGTGATTATCATTATCTCATGTTCCGGCAACATACAGTATCTCATGTTGTGATTATACTCTAGAGAGACAAGACAACAAATAATATATACAGAGAAACTGTGATATATAGTCGGTTTCAAACGTTATGTGGCCCAAACTTAACCTTTAAAGGGACAGTTCACCCAAAAATGAAAATTCTGTCATCAATTACTCACCCTCATATTGTTCCAAACCTGTACAAATGTATATGTTCTAAACACAAAAGAAGACATTTGAAATAATGTCAGTAACCAAACCAATCTCATCCCCCATTCAAATAAAAACTATGTTAGTCATTGGGGAATGAGATCTGTTTGGTTACTACTTATTCTTCCAAATATCTTCCTTTGTGTTTAGCAGAACAAATACATTTATACAGGTTTAGAAAAATCTGAGGGTGAGTGAATGAAAACAGAAATTACATTTTTGGGTGAACTGTCCCTTTAACTTCTGTTAGACTTCCGCAAAGAATCAATAACTCTTGAGTAGTTTAATTTAATTCAATACCATTGATTTCATATTAAAATTAATACACATATACATGAATATAAATTAATATATAAATCAAATATCAAATATTTTGTTATATTATAAACAAACAGACCAAAAGTTAACTTCGGGCCAGGCGCATGTCTGATGAAACCACATATACTATACACTGTAAAAATACCGGGCAGCTGGGGTGCCAAAATATATATATATGTATAATATGTTTTGTACAGTAAAATTGCATATTTGCAGATGTTGCATCTTATTTCTGTAATTTAACATTTTTTTTACAGATTTCGAAGACATTCTGTGAAATAAATCAGTAAAATGACCTAAAATTAGTTTTTTACATGAGTCTAGTATAATACCGTTTTTTCAGATATGGGCATATTTTGCCCAGTGGGATTTTAGAAAATAAACTTAGACAAGTATGATTAGTATGACATCAAAAATGTCAAACAATGTAAATACTGTTGATTAAACCTATTAATAAGTAAAGTTATTTAAGCAAAAATGAGATTATTATGATTGTAATATTGGTTTTGAATGTCATAGTTTTATGATGAATATTTTCATGATGAATTTGTAACAGTATGTTAAAAGGATTGAGAAGTCTGCGGGTCCTGGACAAGGGTAAACTATAAAATCTACATATAAAAGCCATTCAAAGAGTAAAATGAAAAGATGAAGACGTGTTTAAAAGTTAAAACAGTTTCAATGTGACCTTCATAAAACAAAGAATCTGTTGAATCCGTTGAACGTAATAATGAACTCCTGGGACATAAATGTCAAGTCGCTTTTATTTCTACAGTCCTTTTTACAATAAACATCATTCAAAGCAGCTTGAAATGTTTGTAATGTTGAGAAAACGTATGAGAAGAAACTAGACAAGATGAAAGAGAAGTAACTGAGGGTCGCAGCTAACAATTAAATTCCAATTATGAATGTTATTTTTGGGAAAGTTTGTAATGAACTTAATCACATCCCAATTTGCAAATGGCAGTTTGTCGCTAAATCACTGCAATAATGGATTTAATATTTAGCTGATGAAAAAAGCAATGACGACCAGAAGCAATTTAGCTGTTACCCACCAAGGGCACCTTGTATTTGTCCGCTTGCAGAAACTAGATGAATACAAGCCTGTCAGATTTATTCTTTACAGCTATATTATGCATGTTTGGCCTCCACATTATCTGTACAACACAGTTACTCGACTGCCATGACAGTGTCAAAGCTACACTTGTCCATATACTGACAACATGCTGTTTTAATCTTTTATCATTCGTCTCCATGCAAAGGATCACAGGAAGTAAAAAAGCTCTTTTTAACCATGATAGGATATTTTCGGAAGGAAATAGTGCAGGGAAGCGGACAGAGTTTGCAAATTATTATAACAGTGTGGTCAGAGCAATGCTTCGTGTTGTACATTGATATGCTGAGGCTATTTTTAGAAAGTCATAGAAAGAAATGTGGACACCGTCCAATGATGACCGTAGCATGATGTACCAAACAGACATACAGAATTTAGCTTCAATTCCTAATATATTATTCAATATATTGTAATAATGTATATATTAACAATGTATATATTTTAAAATGATTTAATATATTGAGTTAAAATATTCTTTGTGTAAGAGCAGTCTCACATTCGCCTCTATACATGCACATGCATATTATATACTGGATCCATAACACACTCAGAAATTAAAGGACCTTGTTAGACCCTGTTTCTTCTGAACTCCATATGGAGCTTTAATTACGAAATAATTTATGCTGAAACACAACGTTTTAACACATAAAGAGGAACAATCGATACTGAGTGCTGTTTAAACCTCCTCAGCTTTTAGTCCCCGCTGTGCTTACAAGAATTAGGACAGCAGGCGAAAGCCATTCAATAAAGCCTGATTAAACTATTCTGAACATTCAAAGTTTTCTCCTTTAATGCTTTTCTTTTTTCTTTTGTAAACGATATTAAAACAGGCTTGTGCTAGACCAAGGTGTTACAACTTAAAGGGATATTTCACAGACAAAACAAAATTTCCCCATGTTTTACTCCCCCTCAAGGCATCCTGACTATGATTTTCTTATTGAAGAATAATGCAGTTAAAGTTATAATACCACATATCCTATCAATGCCTTTTTATTGAGAAATATCCACATTGACTGCGCTATAACATTAATGTCTAATTTCCGTTATCTTTCTGATGAGCGTGAACCTGAGGCTTGCTTTTCCAAAAAGTCGACGCCCATTCACTCCCATTCTAACGTTCGGAAGTAAAATGATACGCGGTATTATAACTTCGACTGCATTATTCGTCAAGAAGAAAGCCTTGAGGGTGAGTAAACCATGGGGTAATTTTGTTTTGCCTGTGAAATATGCCTATAAGTTTAAATAAATTCTTAAAAAAATGTAATTCTGTCATCATTTACTCACCCTCAAGTTGTTCCAAATCTGTTTAAATTTCTTTGCTCTAATGAACAAAGAGGAAGATATTTGGAAGAATAGATGTAACCATACTGGGAAAAATGGTAGTCAAAAGTGCCCCAGAACTGTTTACTTTCCTACATTCTTAAAAATATCTTCTTTTGTGTTCAACAGAGCAAAGAAATGTATAAAGCAATTTTTCCTGCAATGGAAGTCAATGGTGGGCAAGAACAGTTTGGCTACAAACATTCTTCTAAATATCTTTCTCTGTGTTCATCAAAACAAAGAAATGTATACAGATTTGGAGGTGCGAATTTTCCTTTTTGGGTGAACTGTTCCTTTAAACTGAAAATAAAGTCAACACTCAGCATTATCATACTAACAAAGCATAACTGTCGGACCGAAACCACTTAAGAAAATGAAAAAAAATATCAGCATTTTTATAATAATCCAACCCTGTGTTGTAAAAGCTGACAATATTGGTAAAACCGATTGATAAACATAAAGGATGATCAACAGAAGTTTATACGAAGAAAATCAATAAAATGGATAAACAAGGTATGACAACGAGACAAAATAACAAAGAACTCGCTCAGTGTCAACAAGACTGCTTCTTGCATTAACACAACTGGATTTTGCACAATTTGATGCAATACCCACATTAAGGGCTAATTTTTAAATCACTAGAAACTAAGAGGAAGTCGGTTAACCCCTGATTCTCACCTGGTCTGCTTTAATTCCAATGAGCTTTTGCTTACCGTCAGTGGACAATCGATAACTCAATTAATAAAAGCATTCAGTCACTATTACACATTAACAAGACTATCCTTGCTACTATGGCAACTGCTCAGCAGCTGACATCCTATAGCAGCAGCCCTAGCTAATAACTCCCAGCAGGACAAGAGTGGCAATGAAGCAGTTAGGACAGGATGATCCCTATACACTTGTCAATGCTATTTAATATTTTCAACAGAATACTGGTGTAAGAAAATGAATGAAAAAATCAATGATTTAGCGAATAATTGTATTGCGTTCACTATGGAAACACTGTTTGAGGATTTTAGCTAAAGAAGGAAAGGAAGTTTTAAGCATGCAGTTCTTCTAATAATATCCATCATTCTCAAACACATTTCTCCATTCAATCTTAACCAACACTGAAAAAGACTTTTCCAGCTCAATAAATAGGTTCCCAGACTCCGACTCAGCAGACCACCACAAGAGCCTTGGGTGGGCGAGGGGGGGACACAGGCACCAAGCTTTTGATATCATTCCCTCTATTAAGGGAAGCTGTGGTTCTCTGGGGTTTTTAAATGCATTAATCCTTTGTCCATATCACTAAATCGAGTCTTTGGAGACAAAGAGCTTGCCAGAGGGTTGTGAGAGTGAGAGAGAGAGAGAGATAGAGAGAGAGAGAGAGAGAGAGAGAGAGAGAAAGAGAGAGGGACGAAAGGGGGCGAAGGAAAGAGAGAGTGACTTCTAAAAATACCTTCCTCAATTCAACCAATCTGTAAATAGTCTTTATACAACCTGCCAGTCTGAGCACTTGTTAAGAGAGACAGTCACCTCATCTATTCCACTTACAGATACAGTTCAATGAGCCAACACAGACACACACTCGAATACACCATCTCACTGTTTATATTTCAATAATGAGTGTCCACTATAAATCATACATAATGAAACTGTTCTGGGACTTTTGCGTATTATATTTCAGGCCGAACATCAATCTTATTCACTAAGCACCCACAATAAAGTTCATCCCAAACCCAGTAGTGTTTAGCTAAAGTCACTGTTTATCTTTTTAGCACCGCTTTTACATAAGTTTACTTTCTTTTGTTGACTTTCTATCTATATATTTTCTACACAATTATGTGATATGACCACCTGTTTGTATGCATTCTCAAGATCTAATCAGCTGTAATCAAATGATGAAGGTTTTAAAGAACAGGGGCCAGTAACAAGAAACCCATAAGTGTAAGAAAACCCTTAGTAACAATACTGTTACTATTATAATTAAGGGTTTTCTCACCCTAAGGGGTTTCTTGCAACCGGGCACAGATTCGTAGATGCTAGGAGTCGAGTGATGTTCTACAAGTACAAGAAAAATATGATGGATCGCTGCAGCGCGCTGCATCCTTAACAAACCAGTACTCATAACCAGTCTGAAAGATAGGCAACTGTGGATTGCAAATTGCCCAGTGCTTCTGCGAATAAGGTCCTAAAACAACACAGACGGCACAATTCATTCTCTGTAAATTCCATTTCCAAGCAACGGTTTCACAGGAAAAGATAGATCAAATATTCCCATTTGCGGTCTCTTAAGCAGAACTGATAAGAAACATCACAACAGTGTAATTCATCACTTCCCCAACATGCTGTCCTGTGGTAACTTTATGGCATGTTGTGTGTATATTACGAAGTGTGCTTGCCCATTCTGCTGACAACAGCAGGTCTGTTTAACAGCCTCTTCTGGATGAATGAGCTGCGTGTGTTTTTCAGGTACTCATTGATGACTCGAACAGTTACTAGAGAACACACACACACAAAGATGACACAGTATAGATGATAAGTAGGATGAGGAACTACGCTGGAAGGTTATGAAAGGGATTGTATGGTCTGACCTAAAGCGTAGAGTCTGTGTGTATTTGGCCTAAACGACTTTTAATTTTAACTATAGCTTCTTATCAGAAACGTTCTCTCGACAACATAGCAAAGACGAGAGAGTGGCTAAAAACAGGAGATGGGCAAATAAAGTACTAACTTATTTACATGTCTCTCTCTCATAGATTTAGCATTTATGAAACGGTTATTCCATATGCGAAGCACGGTTTCATGCTGTAAAATAAAGTAAATAAAGTGATATTTAGCCTGTGTCATATGGTCAGCCGTTATAAATCAGGTTATTTTGTAAACGCTTAGAACTCGCCTCGGCCAATCACAATCAAGGACCAGAACTGACCGTTTTATCAAGATACTGTAGTTGAATGGATGGATAGATGATAGATAGATAGATAGATAGATAGATAGATAGAGAGAGAGAGAGAGAGAGAGAGAGATAGATAGATAGATAGATAGATAGAGAGAGAGAGAGAGAGAGAGAGAGAGAGAGAGAGAGAGAGAGATAGATAGATAGATAGATAGATAGATAGATAGATAGATAGATAGATAGATAGATAGATAGATAGATAGATAGATAGATAGATAGATAGATAGATAGATAGAATAGGGTAACAATTAGATATTACGTAATGACGTAAGGGGGAAAACTGGAGAAAAAAAACTGAGAGGAAATAAAGTGTGATGGAAACAGAATGAGTCAGGAGGTGCAGACAGTGCATGTGAACTGCAGGAGACAGGATCATGGGAGAAATGAGTGATGAAGGTGGAGAAAATTAGAGTTCAGTGAATTCTGAAACAGGAAGACAGCACAACATTTGCATTCGGTTCTTAATGAACCAAGGTTGTCGCTCTCATCTCACAGTATTTGTCAAGGCAAACAGAAAAGGAACATCACATAATATTAAAAATGCTAACCTGATGTTGAAAACAAAATATTACACCAGCTGGCTCATGGTCTTCAGCTAGAGACTTTAGAAGGCTGCCAACATTTCTTTTGGTTTATTTTTCCACATGTACCATGACTGAATCGGCTCAGGAAAAAAAAAACGAATTACACTCTGATTATATTCAATGCTCTTTAAATCCCTCTCGAGTCCAGCTTGAAAACTATTTTTAGAACATAATGCAATTACCACAGCAATCAAGCCTTTGCTAAAAACACGAAAGAGCAATCACCTTCTGAAATTCAAGTTGGCATAGAGTCAAGGTGATTTACATTACAACGTTTACAACTGCTGACGTTTTTCACTTACTCAAAGCCAAAGTTTGAGTATTAGACGTGGAATATGACGTTAGCAAATGCCAACGTCTCTGGTTCGATTCACATATGCTGAATGCACCGCAAGTCTTTTTGCATAAATGTAAATATGCGTCTCTGCACACAGACAGCGAAGCCGACGCACGGGACATGGCACATCTAGGGAGCATAAAAATGGTGATTCCAACCGTTATGTGACACACATGATGCCAGTAACAACAGTAGTAATCGATAAGCTCTATGCAAATTGAGCCCCCCACAGTGTCTGCAAACACAAACCGCTTCGTTTGTTTCACATGAGTCACACGACATCTGTGTGTTTAAGTGTGTAAGTGTGTGTCTGCGCAGTCAAATCAGTTCTTCATTAATGATTAGACAGTGTTTACACTAGGGCCGCTGTTGCCGACGAGCATGCCAGCGGTGAAGCAGGGCTGCACTGACCAGACAGCCACCAGAGAACCTCAGCGAGACTAGAAGTGAATGCTAGTTAATGAGTCGTCCCCTCCTGAGATTTTCTTCTTTATAAGATCTGACCTGGTTGACCCTGATCTGGGGAGTATGGTGATTTAGCTTGACCTCTCTCTCTCTCTCTGTCTGTCTCCTCTTCACACTTGGTGTTTATCACATAGATGTGAAATATCTCAAGAGTTTCTTTCTTAAGTGACCTGTTTCTTAGATGTCCAAGACGTTGTCATCTCACATGTGTGTACTCTAGAGTCGACAATGTTTAAAACAGTGCTCATTCTTGCCAAGATACTGCATGTCAACACCAGACTCAAATTTATTTTAAAGGATTTTTAAGTTAAAATGTTAAAAATAAAATTAGTAATTTACCATAAGTAAATTATATGTATTATTTTTTCAAAGTTAATGTATGAAATAACAATGAACAATACTTCAACAGTGTTTATTATTCTTAGTTCATATTAATTTCAACCTTCATTAATAATTTTTTCAATGCACATTAACATAAGTTGATGCACACGAACACTTCCTGCTGAATACATGCTGAAAAACTATATTACTGCTCATTGTTAGTTCATATTAGTTAATGCATTTTAATATGTTAACAAATACAACCTTTTTGTAAAGTGTTACTAAATAAAAAAACAAAAAATAACCTAAGAAGTAAGAAACGCGAAATACAAGTTACTAGGCATAATATAAAAAAATAAATACTTTTTTTGACAGGCAGTGAAGGGACGAATAAGAACATCCTCCACTGAGTTACAGAAATGTGTCCTTCACTACATACTGACCCAATTACAATATAACACACTCCTACATAGTCCAGAATGACAATAAAGGCATAAAGTATACATACAATGACCTACATAGCTATGAACTTCACACACACACATACAATATGGCCAGAATCCAAGTGCCTATCTTGCAGGTCATCTAGAGCACACGAGCCAATGACAACACCAGAGCCCAGCGTAGTCTTAATCAAGAAACAGGTCCATGTTAAAGGACAGTAAGAGAGAAAAGTTCACCCACCGCTCTTTCTCCCTCTGCCGTCTGGACTTGTGCAGTAGTCCAATAAGAATGACAGCAGCCCGAATTCCAGCTTTTTTGGAGTTCACTTTGGATTCAGTATCTGACATTCTGCCTGGTCCACAGTCTGGGCTCTCAGTCCCCGTGAAACAGACTTTGGACCAGGACTGTCCTGCGCTATTCTGGCACGACTAAGCTCTCTGACACTGGATGTGGGACTGTGAAAATACATCTCCGTCTGTGTCCCTTCTTCTCGTGCCCTCTCTCTCTCTTTCCTTGCTTTACTCCCTCCTTCACTGGCTCCCTGGTCTGGATCTGATAGGTGGAATAAACAACCAACCCCACCCCCAACTCCTCCCCCTCCCTTACAATACCTCTCTCTCCACTGAATTTCCATCTGTTCTGTTCCTGGACTATTTGCCTCTCCTGCCAGACATTTCCACTGGATAACACAACACGAATTCGCTCAGTCTAAAAAAACTGTCCTCTACTGCCCTCTTTTCACCCCTACGCCTTCACACCGTATTCATTTATGCATCTTTCTCAATTTGACCTTGTATGTCATCTATCCAGTATCCTTGACCCATAAAAATTGCATTTTTAGCATCACAATCAAGTTTTAATAATCGATCAAGTGTCAGGCGCAACTTCACATCTAAAAAACGAATTCATGTTTTATGATGATGAACAACTACAATGCGTATAGTTTTATAGCTTGTAAAAATATTCACAGTGCATTATACTATACAACTTCTACATTCACCTGGCCTTGGCAGTTGTGGAAAAAAGGTACTTTCGGACCCTCCTTCATGTATCAGCGTGTCTCTGTTTGTTTGCATGAATGATGATCCAGGTGGAGATACACATCAATGATTTCCTCCGTTCGGCATCTCGTCCGACCTGTTCTTCATTTCTCTCTGTTTGTCTTTCATCCACTCACACTGTTTGCTTTCCCTACCATAACATGAAGTTCCTCGCATGACATGTTCAGTCTGTCTGGTCAACTGAAGCTGACTCCTGCCATACATACAGTATGTCTCTCTGGTTGCCCGAAGCGTTTTGTAGGTTGCTGTCCCATAATCGCCATGACCCAGGCAGACTTCTGTTTGGGAAAGATTTACTGTCCACTTCCACACAAACAGATGGTTCTTTGAGAGCTAATAAAAAAAGAGTGGCCAGCTGGTCTTTTCTTAATCAATAAGGATTAAGATGTTCTTTAAACATCATCTATCATGGGCTTTTCTATAAACTTTAGTTAAAAGATGGTGGGGTATTGAAATTGATGTGAGCAGTGACACTTTTTTTTATAACATTAAAATACATAAGTTGTCCAAACCCAAAATCTTTAAGATGGTTAAACTAATCATAAATTCATAATCACAAAAACAACATAAGATACAACAACAAGTGGTTTAAAGAGCCGTGCGCCCCTTCCCCAGTCTCTGCCATGGTAACGTTGCCTCCGATTCCCAAAATCTGCCACATGGATTCCTGTCCCCACGGCAACCCTGAGTTTTCTCTAAGGAAGGGGCTGGATGGCAAGCAAGCTTGCTCATGTGTTGAGCACGAGAGATGTGGTATCTGTATCTATGGAGAGGTGGAATGAATACATGAGATGTCTGGTAGTATTCTCTGAATGAGAATGAAAGAGGACAAACACTTCTGCAAAGATCTGAGAAGATCCAGGCTGAAGCCTTCAGAGAGACACAAATGCATGAGCAAACAAACACATCCCCCTCTTTTGACGCTCACCCACCACCCTTAAAACACATGCACACAAAAACATGCGCTCCCAATGTCCCTCGACACATCACACACACTGTGTAAATACCCTTTAGGAAATCACACGGATTCTTCAAACTCATCCAAACATCTGTAGCAGCACACAACACACACACCTCTCACACCTTTTCTACTTCACATGACACGCGTCCCAAAGGTCCTTATTCAGGTGCAAAAACACACAGAGACACACTTTGGCCACTCAAGGTGAAACAAGGCCCATGAAATGTCTCCAGTGACAAAGATGCGGCAAGCAACATCGCGTAACCAGCACTGCGTCGGTCATCTGAAAATATGACATCACACAAAAACAAATTCTTAAAACATCGCTTGCTGGTGCAAAATAATAGCAACACTTTAACTCTATGTAATGGTGAAGTAAGAATGAGACAAGGCAAGGTGCCGGAGAGTGCGGCTGAGTGCAAATCCAAAGCAAATACAGCAGACAGAAATAGCCGAGCACAGCACAGGAGAAGCATGTGGCCCTGGAGCTCTGCCGAGCCACTAGAACTCCTTAATGAGCTTGACGCTATATCAGTGTGTGTTTCACACGCTTTAACACAAATACACAAGCTCACGGACACAGGGTCATTCACAATCTCTAAAAAGCATGTGTACTTGGCAGCTCCTGTTCATACAAAGCCACTTACACACTACTACTCCTGGATCACAGCATCTTGCTGATATAAGTAGTTTGTAATAAAAGAAAACGCGTGTAGCTTTATGTATCTTTTTATGGGTCAGTTGTGATGAATAAAAACGCCTTTGTTTATGTTCAAGTTATATTAATGTTATGTTCCTGTACATACAGCTGCTGGAAAAAAATACCAGATTTGCCATTTTATTGTGACAAATCCAGTCCAGGATGTGTTGAACATCGACGGAAACAAGCCTAAGAAATGCCTAGATACTCAACAGCAATGTGAAAAACTGAGAGATCGCAAAAATGCATGAAATAGTGGAAAAACAACGTATTACAACATTTATTCACTTTTGAACTGATCCTAAAATACAACTGGAAAAAATGGTTTTGTGTTGTTTAAACACGAATTAACTTGTTTTCTTGTTAGGATTGAAGATCTGTAAACATTGCATCTTTTTTGTTGTTTTGACCAGTTTGTCCCATTCAAATTTTCTTCAAATAAATGCAAAAAAAGACTTTATATTCATTTGAAATTTGGAAGAAATTCCAAATTCTGCTTCAGTTCACACAATAAAACTGAATTAATAGCTTTACTAAAACACGTATCTAGAAATTGGGAATCCAAAAAACTAATAGTGTGTAGTCTCCTAATATATGAAGTTGTCGTGTTTTTTATTATGTTATCATGTATCATGTTTTATTTTGTTACTTAGCTGTATTTTTCAGTTATTATGGCTTATACCAAAACAAACCAACTGCTGTTTGATTGATATTAATTGGAATGCACGATAAAAAACATGTTTTTTTTCTAATTTTGGAACCAAACTCTTCATATATTAACATAGATGAAAATATATATATTAATACAACACTGTTGTTCTAAACGCCTGTTTGCGCGAATGTATTTACAAGGTGCAGTACGTCAATGTGAAATAATGACAGCTCTCTGTAGTAATGTTAGCAAGGCCAAGCATCCAATTTACGATCATGACACTTCAAACATTGTTCAGACTGAAGCTTGTTGTCTTATTTAAAGCTTTTGAGATTATATCCTATTGACTGTGTCGACAGCATATGTATGCTCTGTTTTGCCAAAAGTAATTTGAATAATCTATAGTCTACAGAGCACTTATAATCACACAAATTACAAAGATTAGTGTGTTTGTGCGTGCATATTTTCACAATACATCTTTGTGTTGTAGCACTGAAAAAATCACAGACTGAACATAACAGCATAAAAGAAAGACAATATATGCTCCTTATAATTAATATCCGCAAGTCATAATAAACAGAATAAAATAACAGCCAGAGGCTATGAACATTAATTTAAAAGTTAACTTAAGTGCATAAACTGGTCTATCGGGTTTAGTCCGACATATTTTGTGCCGATTTGGCATGCGTGCTATTCACTATTGATTGCAAGCCTGAATTGTTTTAATGTATCACATATTTAGCCCATTGGCTCAGTGAGTACTGCATTGAATTTCTTCTTTTTACTTTAAAGGAACACGCTATTCTCACAATATTACAGTAAATTTGCATATTTAACATGAATTAAGGTCTTTCTTTTTTGGGGGCTTGAAATGTGTCACATGCTCTCTGCAATTTTGTTTGTTACACCAGTTGTCTGTTTTCACTATCACTTTAGTCAAGAAACAGAGCAAGATGAGAAAATGCAAATGTTATGTAAATTGAAGCTCAAATTGAGCGCAACCTTTGTAAATGTCATTGATGTGTGGAGCGATAACTTCAGCGGAGAAATCTTGAGGCAAAATTGCTTTCTAACAGTATCAAAGCCTTCATTTATTAATACACAAGCGATACACTGTCTATTTTAACATTCCTCTCGAATCTACAGAACCTGATCTCAGAAATAACTCAAAACAGTTCTTCCTGTTCTCCGTGCCTGTGTACATGATCAGGAAGATTTATAACAGATAACAAAATTAAACTTATAAATGCATTCTTTAAGTATATGGTGCATGAAGTTCACATGTTTGTCAAGCTGTTCCTTTTTGCCAAAATACTTGAAGGAGAATAGTGTCACAAAATGCCCAAAGAGTTTAAATGCACAATTTACTTACCAAACCTTAAATGACCCTTGAAAAGTGCATGCTGTGGATATTGTAAACTGTGTCAGAACTCATTCCCAAATAAAACCAATGCTTGCAAGTATGAATAGGTACATTTTCTCCAAAGTAAATTAAAGTGATAGTGAACTAGTGACATAATCATCACTCTTATTCTAAATCTGTATATGACTGTATATTTTTAGAATACAAAAGAAGATACTTTGAGAAATGTCTCAATGGTTTTGTGTCCAAACAAGAAAGCTAATGGGGGCCAATGTTGTTTGGTTAACATTCCTCAAAATATTTTATTTTGCGTTCTGCAAAAGAGAGTCATACAGGTTTGAAATGACAGTGAGTAAATGAGAAAAGATTTTTGGGTGAAATATCCATTGAGTCCACAACAATCAACAGTATTTTAGGGAGGCGGAGCTTAGCAGACGGTCAACTTGCAGCAGGCATTGGTCACTTGAGGTAACGGTAAGTAACATTATGAAACTACCCCCACAACCCCCAAGGCTCACATCTTACGACATCCAAAGATTAAACTTGAGGAATGAAACACCTGGTCTACCTTCCAAGTAAACCTCTCTGGAGACGTGTTTTTCCACACCACTCTGCTCAGGATTCACAAGCGTCAGAATCTCATTCTCACAGCTCATCATTTTATGGCAGCTTCTAACTTCATGTCTAAAGAAAAAATCACCACAGAAATTATTAAGACCCCACCGCCCCGTCACAGGACATTCAGGACACAGCTCGACAGATCATCTATCATTTGCAAGTGTCTGCACCCTGAGGATGGGGATTATGACAGCTGGCTCTTCTCTGTCTAAGGTTAACGTGACAAATGTTTCACTTATAGAAATTCTGCAACCCTGAGAGGACACAGAAATACGACAGAATAGTCGGTTAATGATCACTACACTATAAATGAGCCTCCAAGTGAGCATTTTGACAGATGTACTGTGTGAGAAAAGAGTCTGGAGGTCTTTTCAGAGGAATAAAGTTAATATTTCATATTTATATATTTGTAACTATATACATAGTCATATATAAACTTAAATGGACTAAAGGAACAAATAAATAATTTTAAATGTATTATCCATTTTCCAGAAAAATACAAAAAGTATTGAGAACTTAAATAAAATGAAACTACATTCTTTCTTTGAATGAATAGTTCAATGCGTTGTCATTTTTAACCTCTGTGATTTTCTTTCATTTGCAGAACACAAAGAAAAATGTTGGCAACCAAAAGCCGTTGGTCCCCATTGACTTCTTTTCAGTTACCATCATTTTTTTAAATATTTTCTTTTGTGTTCTCCAGAAGAAAGAAAGTAATACAGGTTTGAAATGACAGGTGCCCGTGTAAATTTTCATTTTGAAGGTGACCTATCCCATCAATGAGATTGCACTGCCTGACTATTGCAAATATCCATATTCATTCCTCACACACTGTCCATTTTACTCTCTGCCCGACTTAATGTCCCTTTTTGCTTTGCTGTGACACATCCACTGAACCAAACCCAGACTCCTCATCCCCCCAACCCTTTCTTCCTCTTCTCCTGCAAATGTCATTTATTTAATTTGAGTCATAAATCAATTTGGCTCCGTCCTTCTGTTTGTGAAGAGGGTTGACAAAGCTTGGGCTGACAATTGTATAGCCCCTTCCCCGATTCCCCTCAGAGATGGGCGGTGCTCGCTGGAAGAGAAGCAGAACGACAGGAAAGTCTGATAGGAGGATGCGATTGAGGTGATATAGAGAGCAATACAACAACAGGACAGTCCGTGAGGTACCCATGATGAAAAGCAACAGAGAGAAAAGGCAATAATAATAGCTTGAACATTAAAAGTGTTTAATGTACAAGCAAGCAAACTGCTTTTTTCTTTTTCTCTCCCTCTGACTCGTCTATGACGCAGGCAGAAGACGAACACAGCAGCTACGTTTAATAGTTATTTATTGGTAAAACTGGGAGGCACATTCAATTTATTTGAGAGCATAGCTGATATAAGGAGATCAAAAGAGAGAAGCAACAGCACAAAGAAAGGAAAGCAAAGGACACCAGAGGTCAGAGTCAATTTAGCAAATATGATAGAAATTGTGGGCACGTCCCATATGGTGTTGTATCTTACCGAAAAGAATGCTGTGCCCTTATGTGACTAGGTTGTGGAAAAATACAAAGAGGCATTCAAAAACTTGGTGTCCCCTATACAAATGAATAGATTTAACGCAAACTCTAGTGTATAGGTGCCCTTAGATGAAGAAGGGCATTAAACCCCTCCTGTGCAAGTGACACAGCAGCTGTCTATTGTTTGATAAAGTGGAACCGTCCCTTGTTTTAATGGGCAGACAGCTGTTGGTTACACATGCTTAAACTCCTTCTGTCAGTCCCTGTGGATAGATGTTGGGACTCCACCTCTAAGCAACATGATTCTCCATTAACGGCCATACCATAGTATCCTAAGTATTCCGAAAATACACTTTCAGCAAGCAACAGGTGGCTCATGAATATTCAATTATATTACATTAGAAATAGGTGAATTTTTGCAGTGCCCCTAGAATGTAAAATGAACACACGGTACATAGTATTTATGGATGACTGGCTATAATATACCAGCCAAACTACTGCCTTTAAGACGCATGGGAATGGTAACAGGTAGCTCTCTCCGGGTATTATAAACTCTCTTGGTTGCTCACATGACCAGCCTCCACCTAAGGGGCTTTGAGCAAGAATCAAGGGCAAAGAGGCTACAAAAGCTAACAGCAACCTTACCACACCATCCTCCACGTTTTCTCCTTGTATTTTTCAGTTTTTATCCCTTTCAGATGCTAACAACCTCTTTCTCCGGTAGCAGTGGCCAGCGCTCTCATCAAAATTCATTTTTCCGTTCTCACCGCTATCACTTCTATCAATAAAAGGGATCCTCAACACACTGTTATCTTTCACGTCACTGCGGTGGTTTTTCATTTTCGTCAGACTGTATTTGCAATAAGTCCCCGGGTTTAGGGATGTCAGGTCATTTGTGCGTTCCTGGCCAACGCTCAAGATCTGCGCGGCTCAGGTTCTCTTGAAGGAAAAGCTTCAGTACGTCACGTGAGAGTTGAATTCGAAACAAAACCTGACAGCTCAGCCATCCACAACGCTAGAAGCCTAAGCGTTACGGGTGATTTATTTCTGTAATATTACTTTTACCCACCCACATCTCAAGGACAGTCGCACCCGATATGAAATCAATCATAGCAAATGTGAGAGATGATGACGACTACAGCTAAACGTTCTTCTCAAGATCTCCACTTTGCCCTGGTGGAGGTCTCGCTTACCCTATGCCTATTCATCCCAAGTCCTTTCGGGCAGGGTCGCACCACGAGCTGCACTCCCGATGGACTCTCCGCTTTTTTATGGCCCTTAAAAGCCCCATTTAAGTCAAGCTGCCAGATGGTGCCCTTATCGGAGCAGCAGAGAGCTGCAATGGGGGCCGTAGAGTAGTAAATATTGGTCGGTAGCGGAGGGAAGTTGTGTGAGAACGGAGATCTGTGGTGGAGGAGCGGTTTTCATCACAACACGCCTTCCCTCGTACATCTTGGGCCGATTTTGGCAGCGAGTGTGTGTTTGCGTGAAAGCAAGATGGAGGAAGGTAGAGGGAAATAATAAGACTACAGTGGGTGATGATCATCAAAGCATCTGTGGATGTGAAGCTAGTAACAAAAACACAAGCTGTTTCTGCCAGACCGATGCCAAATGAGTCTGGCTCAAAACAGCTGAAATGAGCAAAGCCAAAACATCTCACAGCCCAAACATCTTAAACTTTAGCAATGTCAGTCACGACTAAAGCAGTTGATTTCATTCCACTATTTTCTATGATGAACAAAGGCCGGTCTCATCATGTGTCTCTCTCTTGGCAACAAACCCCCTCGTGGTGGAATATTTTACAGTCTTGCTACTCTTTCGTCATGGCCGTAGAGACTGTCATATTACCAACATGCCATCAACAAAGCCGCGTTCTGCTATCCGATCATATGACCCAGAAAATGGAAAATAAAAACAACGTGACGATATTATTGATGAATAACTCTAAATGAACAGGCAATAAATGTGAATCAAAATACTACAAATAACAATATGACAAATATAACAAAGTTATATTTTGGGAGTAGGATACTTGCAGCTCAACTGGTAGAACGTGGCACTAGAAACAGCATAGCCGTGGCGTGGGTTAAACTCTCTCAGGGGAAACATCAATAACATTGAATGCAGTTGGATAAAAGTAAAACGATAAATACAAGTTTAAACATTCTTTTCCTGAGAAATGTGACTAGGTTTCCCAAACCGGGTTCGCGAGCCCCTGGTGGTGGCAGAGAGAATTGCATGGGGGCTCATGAGGCGCACTAGTTGCTTCCATTACTTTGAAAAAAAATAAAAGCAAAGAAATGTTTAGAAATGACACGAGTCATGTAAAAGACTACTAATAACATATGTTAAACATGCAAATGTGCTATTAAATTATTGAAATATTTACATCCTCGGTGGTAGTAGCTCTCATAGGGTACTTCAAGTAAATGCTTTAGATCAAAGGGGTCCGGCTGACAAAAAAGAGAACCCCCTGAAAACCCCTGTTCTATTACATTGCCACCTTGCGGACAACTATGAGAAACGTTAGTTTACATAAACAAATCTAATAGTTGAGTCTCTGCTTCCCTCTAGTGCCAAACAAGTGTTAGAGCTCAATAAACACTATTATAAAAACAGTACACAAGTTATGCAAATCAAGCTAACCCGTTCTCATTTATTGAAAAGTTTACATTTTAGATGTTACTTTAGTTTAGTGAAAAAAAAGATTTTCTTTCTCCAGAGATTGTGTATATCCATGAAGACGAATTATGCTAAAAAATATTACAATTAAAATAGCAGAAGGTCGCAAGGAAATTATGCTTCGTGACATTTAACATTTTCTTACTGCAACAAACTGATCTCCATACAGTGTTGAGTCATGTGTGTGTGTGTGTCTGTTGTTGCTCTCCGCTCTTATATCTAATGGGTAATTGCGGGTCTGTGTCTCTAATTGCCTCCTGTAGGATTACAGCCACGATCGAGACAGCTGCAGATGTGACTGGAGACCCAGCGCTTTCCCAGAAGGCACTGCATCTCAGCTTTCACACCGATCTCACATCAACCCAGCCCCACAATCCCTTTCTGCACATACAGTAAATTTTAATATCAGTCCTAGCCAAAACAGACCATTTCAAGTCTATAATCTCAAACAGCAGTTGGTTTCTGTGGTAGAGGGCTAACCCAACACCAAATGAGTTTAAGATAAAGGACAACAGTCTTTCAAAGCGAGCTAATGTCACGGATGTCAGCGGTACACTTCACCCCTGTAGAACAGGCGTTTGTCTCCGATATTAGCTGGTATTGAGGGGAGATAATTAAATCACAGCACTGGCGACGAGATCATTTGTGACAACTGAAACTGCTCTTCAGGCGCCGTCTCATTTAGGTGTCAGACAATATACCTCCAGCTTGAAATCAAGACGGTGATCTACTGCTATGTATAATCCAATTGAACTAGGCATTTGATTACAATGCAATCGTTTATCTCCATTTTACTTGCATTAAAAATCTAATTGTTTCAGAATGGAAATATATCCAATATGAATAAGTCTGAAATGTGAACTCAAATAAGATCTCTGTTTCTCCCAGACAGATAAATGAAACGGGGTTCTAACGGAAACTTCAGTCTGCTGCTTATCAGATATTCATCTTGAGATAAAGACCCCAGTAATTTTACGTATCTTCCAGGGTTTTAAAAGATGTACTAAAGTAAGACATGTTGTGATAAGATTTGCAGAAAATACCAATACCGAGTTTTCTATGAACGCAAATCAACATCGACTATCTCAGATCGATTTCTCTCCTTTCTACATACACAGGAAACGTTGCAAACAACTGCTTTAAGTAATATTGTAATATAATAAAACCGCTCTTCCTCCTAATATACCCAAACACAAAACAAGGGAAAAACAACTTGGTACAAAAATAAGCATGCAAACAAAGTATAACAGTCAACGCTCACCAGATTTTGCGAGGCATCTTAAGCGGTGAGAGATGCACCAGAAATACTCTGCACACTCTTCTTCCTCTCTCTGTTTATGCCCGTCTCTCTCTCTCTTTCTCTCTTTCTAAATCATATTCACAAAACACTAAGCTTTATTACATAAACAAAAGCACCAGCATAAACAGGCACTGATTATGCTTCTCTAATGCAGCCTTTTTTCCTTTACATGAAGAGTGCCGTCCATTCACTTTGTAGTTGCAGATGTGAGGAGAGTGGGGGGGTCCTTGGCTAGAAAATGCCCCCTGAAGCACAGCGTACACAGACAACCAGCCCAGACACACTGACCCGCACTACACACATCTTCCTTTGCAAACTGATTTCCATGGAGACCAATATAAATAGTATGCAGCATTATTAGGGATTGCTATTCCGGACAGAAAAACAAACACATGAAAACCCACAGGAAGAAATATGACGACGGCAAATATGAATGCGTATGTGCACACGCGCGTACACAAAATAATTAAAATATACTGTCCCCCCCAAACACACCTCTTTGTCACAAAGGCCATCTGGGTTTACCCACAACGGGGGTCTTTGATGTCTGTCCATCTCTGTCTATATTGAGCTCACAATTATTGCCTCCAGTCCAGACAGGCTGATAGACACTTGAAGGTTGAGACGGTCATAAAGATTGAGTGATGAATCAAGCTCTGACTGGAACATCTGCACTAACATTTTACTGTTTCTTTAATCAAACGTTATCGAAATAATATTTGAATAAGAACAGTACCAATCAGACTACTGAACACATACATGCACAAAATCTCGCAGAATGTGTTTAGTTACTTTAAGGTGCAGTTTAGCCAAAAGTAATAATTCGGTCATCATTTACTCACTCTCGAGATTTCTTTGTTCTGATGAGAACAGAAAAAGATATTTGGAAGAATGCTTGTAACCAAACAGTTCTTGACCACCGTTGATAGAAGGAACGATGACAATGGTAGTCAATAGTGACCCAAAACGGTTTCCTAAATTCTTCAAATATATCATTTTGTGTTCAACACAGAACAAAGAACTGTTGGGTCACAAGCAAACTACCAAATATCTTTCTTTGTGTCCATCAGAACAAGCAACTTGAGTAAAAGAAGATTTTTCATTTTTGGGTGACCTGTTCCTTTAATATCAACACATTTTAGCCTTAAAAATAAAGTGTCGTTGAGGGAAACAGAGATCATGGTTTTCTTTCAATAACATGCAGTAAGAAATAAAGTGATGTATTCCTTGTAGTCATGAAATGAAAGATCCTCCCCTGAATCAGAACACAGGTGCTCACAGGAGACGCATTTGCTACCAGGTGTAAATGGCAATGCGTTTTACCTGAGCACTTGTGATCTGCTTACCCAGAGGACAGATCTTAATGGAAGATGTAAACAGGCCTTGTGACGAAGACTGTAACATCTGCATGAATACACCAAAGTGTATTCATAAAGATTAGCATGCTCTTTAAAGTCTGAAATGATCACTGGATGTATTGATTGAATAATCAGACATCTCATTAGGAGAGAGGATAGGACGGATTTATATTCGCGCTACACTCACCGTGCCCTCAGGGCTGCAATGCTGGACTTGTCAATCCTGCAGGGCAGGAAAGAGAGAAAAAGAGAGAAAAATAAACATTACATTAAATCCAAAAATCTAAGTTAATGCTACGGTCCAGTGCCTGAGACAAACAAAAGCATCCTGTTTGAACACATGCACCTGTTGTCCATCAAAAAAAAAATGTCAAAAAAGAAACATGATATTATGCAATATATTATTAAATAATAACAATTCATGTTGATGGAGGCAAATAAATCCTACCTGTCACAACCTTCTCTCATAAAATAGCATTTAAATCATAGTTAAAGATACAGTTTCCGAAAAACATATTGTTTAGTGTAAACATGTTGAAGATTCTCAGACAGGCTGTTAAATGATACACCATTACCTCACGAAAGCAGTTCACCCAATTTTCACCTAAGCTTTTCCTCCATTTACATTCATTAAATAAAGAGGCCTCTGGTCTCCTTCCCTACTTACTGCAGCCAGCCTTATGCTTTTTTTAGCTAAGCCTTTTGCTTTTCCTCCTTTAAGAATAGCCAATATCGTTTAATGTACATCACAACCTGGAATTCAATGAGAAGTGCAGAGTAATGTCAAAATAATTGTATAGTGCTTATAACTTCTAAATACAAATTTTGTCTATGCTTTAATGACAATATTATAAACATATCCTTAAAATGGACGTTCAGCTAGAAATGACAAATTCTGTCATCATGTACTCATCCTCTTTCTTCTGCAGTACACTAAAGAAGATATTTTGAAGAATGTTAATAACCTAACAATGTCGGATTTACTTCTATTGTATAGACACAAAACTAATGCAAGTCAATGGATACCGCAGTTGTTCGGTTACCAACGCTCGACCTGATTTGGCCAAGTGGTTGATGTTGATATTCTTATAAATAAAACCTAAACCCACACCAAACCCTAACCATAACTTACACCCAAAATCAGAGGGAAATGATAAGTGAAATATAATGGTCTAGAAGTACCTAATCCTGGTTGGAAGATTAAACTTAAATGAAACTAAAGTAATTTCTGAAATCTGATTGGTTGATTTAAATGTTGTCCCAGGGTCAACATGATGTTGTCCTAAGGATATCAACCACTTGGCAAAAACAGGCATGCCGATTCCAATATAAAATATAATATCATCTTTTGTGTTCTGCAGAAGAAAGTCATACATTTTTGAAATGGCAAGAGGTTGAGTAAATGATGACAGAACTTTCATTTTGGGGGCACTACTCCAGGGCCGGCCCAAGCCTTGAGGGGGCCCTAACAAGAATTTTAACTGTGCCACCTATGAGGCTAATTATTGTCAATCCTTGATTATTTGCACACTATAAATCTAAATGAATAAAAAAATATATATTAAAAAATTTTGATGTTGCTGTGTTCATTTGTTTATATCATACCAATGTTTTTACCCTTCTATGGATGCCAATTGTAACAGTAGCAAACCCACAGGAGTGGTCAGGTGTTAATTTGCACTTTAACATTCAAAGTTTTGCAGCACCAATTGGCATACTAAACTTGGTGTGGTAAAAATTAGTTAAATAAACTAGTAGACAATACATTTACTGTTATAATGTTAACCACTTGAATTACTTTTGGTTAGAAAATTAGCAACGGGCAAATAGTGCAATACAATCAAGTAACTTTTTATATAAAAAATAAATGTAGATGTACAAAATGGCCAATATTACAAACTAACTCAACTTTAAATCCCACCTCATTATTCCATTTTCTCCTTCGATTTTGTGTTTCCTTTGCATTTCTGGAGGCAAAGTCGTTTATATATCGATATCTGACAAGCAATTTTGTTATTACTACTAATTAGTGCAAGTACAGTCAGTCTTTCTTGGGCCATGGAAGATCTCAAATAGTTTTTGATCAGTTTGAGTTTGGAAAAAGCTCTGTTTATGAATGAACAGAATTTTATTTTAACGTTAAAAAAGCTATTTCAACCACAACAAACAGCAGTTATACGTCAAACTATATAACATAGCACCGCAGCAAGCCATCTGTACACCTAAAACATTGAGGCAAAATGATACCGGAATATAATAGCAAAGACCCCAAAGGCAGGCTAATGTAAGTAATGTTAAACTGTTATCAGTATCAAAGTTATTAAACAGAAGCTTATTATTTATTATCAGTACCAAGTTTTGAAAACAGAAGATTATTTTTATTACAGAAATATAATCCAGAAAAGTTATTTTAAAAACAGCTAAGTAATCTGTTGTGTATTGTAATATATTAAAATTGCAAAATTATCTGCGGATATTTAACATACTTTCTTGGTTGCTTAATTTACTACCCAGCTAATTTCAGCTTGCAATAAAATGCTAACTAGGCTAAACTTATTAGGTTTATATTCATTTTCAATGACATTATTGAGTTTAAATTCTTAAATCAACTTCAATTACGTCATTCAGTAATCCTCTAGCTGTGAGTCTGATGCAGCAGCCCTAAAACATAATATTGCTTTGTGTTTTTTTTCTATTGAATACTTTATATCATTACCCATATCCATTGAAATATTATATACAAAAAAAGGATGTCAAGAAATGGCCTAAGACTACATGAAATGACATTCAATTTCAATGAATATGTGCAAGGGTGTAACCTCGATTTAAGAAGAAGGGGGACACAAACGAGGGACATTTTTTTATTCAAATCCTATCACAGATTAAAAATACCAATGGTTTGCATTGTTTATTATTGTTTAAATTGATTGGTATTGACTGAGAAACGGAGGAAAACCAGGGAAGCCCACATTTCCGTCAAGCCTTGTCATAAACACTAACTGCTTTAAAAGAACAAGTCCTTATTAAACAAAATAGTAATAAAACACGCGTTATGCGTTTCTTCCCCATATAAGTCCATTATAAGGAAACAGCTAAACATAGTCTATCGAAACACCGACCATGTTAAAACATCTCAAATAAACTTCTAAAATGCATATTAAATTAAAATCAAAACCATGTGATTGAAAACAATCTTTCAGAAAATAATTTTTAGTGTTCGTGCGATGCGCGCATCGACGCAGGCAGATTTAAAAATAAATAACAAACTAATTTGAAAGTGAGGGGTACACAAACGGGATCTTGACAAGTGAGGGGGACATGTACCCCTGTCCCGAGTGAAAATTATGCCCTTGGAAATGGGAAATTATAAAAAATCTTGGGGGCCCCCTAGTGACCACTGGGGCCCTAAGCAGCAACTTAGTTAGCTTATGCCTTGGGCCAGCTCTGCACTATCCCTTTAAGAGAAACAAACTCATTCTAAAGCCAAAAAACTTCTGAAACTGAATTTACTTTTTGACTGTGATGTTACATTATTGAGCATTTACCGCTGTTTAACTGGTAGTCTGTACTAATTGTGCTGCATTTTCCGTTTTTGTGTAGTTCTAGAGAGGCCTAATTATTGTTTCCATTAGGGCTGATGAAGAAAACAGCATGAGGTTTATCATATCAGCTAAACGGGGGATGAGCCGCCACGCATGCTGGCTATTTGGGATACTGAGCTGGCAAGAGTTAGCAGTTCGGTCTGGTCTGCAAGAAAAAACACAAGATTTCCTCAAGGAGATTAAGGGAATGGCTTGAATAGTGTTTGAGATTGTACATTTCTAACATTTTGTCCAGTTGAATGTGTGAACATTTACAGCCAGATGACAAAAGCGAGATGTTCCATTTCAGTCAGACGGTCAAATATCAATCATTCACTTCTACTAGTAGAAATATTTCAAAAGAGGAGTTGACACGTTCATTTTCTCCTATTCAAATGCAACTTTCGCTACTCACTGAAGTGTCTGAATACATAAAATGTGTAGTCCGTGAATCATGGACACTGCAGCAGGAGACGAAAAGAAAACGTTTTTTTCTGTGATTTTGTGTGCAATTTTATTTTTGATGATCTGTTTCATCAAAATTGTGTCTATACCATGAAATTGATATTGCTTTCAGTAAGTGAGACACACGACACGTAAGCAAAGCTGTGAGATATGAAAGCCAGTGGTCACAGTGGTGACGCAGTTCAGTAATCAGTGTGCATTGTCAAATACGGTAGCTTTGTCTTTATCCACTATCAGAACATCAGCAGTGGTCTAGCACATGGCCCCGGAGAACACTGACATTAAACTCAAACGTGTGTGCGTGCACATTCAAAGCACCTGCTATAAGGAACTTTATAGATACTCTATTTTAGCAAAATGGTCTATACACATAACAACACTTTCAGAAATTTAAACAACTCTGCTACAGAAGTACTTCCAATTTCATTTTTTTACACAAATGTTAGAACAACATTCAACCAACAGAACATATACTGCATTGAAATGTTAAATGAACATATTTAAGACAGAAAAAGTGCTTTTGGACTACAAGAAAATTTGTCTATATGTCATTATTACTGTTTTTCTTATAGTCTTGACTTACTAAGAATAAATATTCATTATGTACACAATATAAGACATCAAATTATATGATTTAAAAAAACTTTTTGGGAGTGTTGTGTGGTATAAGTCATTTGGCCTTGCAGAAAACTCCTAATATATTCATACAAAACTTTTATTTACTTTTAATCTTTGCCACATGTCAGACATGCCTAATAGATATTTTATATCTATTAGGGATAAAAAAACATTCTCTTCAATTTTTAGGATCCCTGTACCTGCCTCATCAAAGGTTGTGTGTTTAGTTCTAAAACCTTACTGCAAAATGTTCATTTTTTAGTTTTAAAATGTGTAATGAAAAAGAAAAAATCATTCAAAACTCTATTTTTGAGAGTAACTGAGATTTTTGATAGCAAATAAATAAAAAAGTTGCAAACACAAAGACTTCCATCCCAGTTATGGAGCTCAGACTATAATTTAGTGAATAAGATAAATAAGATAACCAACAAAGATAACCTACCATCCAAAGCCGCCAAAAGACAAACATTTCCTTTTTTTCCTGTACATAGTGCTCAGAGATCTTCCTCCTTTGTCTTTCTCCAAAGACAGACAGAAACTTCTGCTCTCTCCCAAATATTCTCTACTTTTAAAAATGGAAGCGGGAGAGACAGAGGGAACCTCCTACCTGTTGCCCTCCCCTAACCCCAACCCACCTCTTTCCCAATCTGCATGCAAGCGACCTGGATTGTGTTCAGCTCACTCTATGCTCGTAAAAATGTGTCACGACTGTTTACATCACAGTGGCTACTCATTACATCCACATGAATTCAAGCACAGGAAATACAATGTCAAATCTCATACATTTTTAAATATTGGATGAAGTCAGTTTCCATCAAGTCCAAAGCAAACCTCTCTATTCAACCGTGCTCCTTATAAACCACAGAATACAAATAACAGCATAACGTTATAGTGTTAAAAATATACGTAATATTAAAAAAAAAAAGGAACACAGCACACTTGACTCAATTTCATTTCAGCAAGAAATCACAACTGGACAAGCGTTCTCTGGTTTCCCTCCTTTGCAATTGCATTACCATCCGCTTCAATAAAATGAACACTGGGCATGGTAAAGCATCAATATACAGTATGTGGTAATCAGTCAAGCGTCACTTAAACTTCTCTCACCGGCTTTGTCATTCTGAAAGGTGGAACGTGTTTCACAACTGGCCACTGTGGAGGCAGGCATTGATTAAAAAGGATGTTATTACGTACCGACATAAAACACACGCCCGGCCAGCACACACACAAAAATGGCAGGCATAATCTATCGAAGTGCATTGGACCTGAGCTAACAGCTGTACCATCACCGCAGACAGAGCACAGTCTATCAGCAGCAGACAAATCCAAGGCCGTTCCCCACGGCGAAGTCTGAAGCTCATAAACCCATGACTCAGCGTAGGCCCAGACGGCCTTGTGTTATTTATGCCTTTATGTATCGCAACACAACATGAAGAGTTTCAATGCTGGTACATGACAGAGATCCAAGATTATATCAGATCGGGCTTGTGTTGCATCTGATCTGGCCTTTGCATCTTGAGCCATTTGGGTACCTGTGAATTATGCTTCCACTGGACCTGAAAGATTTATTATTGAAAGGTTAAAGGAAATTCATTAAATACAAGAAATAAATTAACCAATTTTTGAGTCACCAAATATTGACCTGAAACTGAGTTTTGACCTGAGTTGCAGTGCAACAATGATAAAATAAAAACTGACACATTCATTGGAATTGCAAACTTCCTTCCTAAATCTCATTTACACTTTGAACTTTCTGTGACTCTACACGCCAGTAAGAGTCAATGTAAAACTCCGCTGCAAAATACCATTATGCTAATCCTTTACCAGGATGTAGACATGCAGCAGACCATATAAAGTCAAACATCCTGTAACCACCTGGAATTAAGCGCTTTCCTCAGGGGAACGATTATGAAACCTCACACATCATGATTTACCTAAGTATGTTTCTAGATTTTCTGCTTCATCCTGAAGCCTTACCATTAACTATTCCTAAGGGCAATTCCAGCGTTGTGGATGTGACATTTTGCGTTATGGATGTGACATAATCCTCAGAGAATGAATTTGGTCCGATTATATTGAACTATTTGTTTATATTTTTAAAAACAGTTGTTGATAGAGTCTAAACATCAAAAAATTGTCAGTCTATGAAAAAATATTTATTTTAAAGGGAAATAAACAAGCGTTAGGGATGTGACAAAAAAAGGACGTGGTTTTTGGGAGACGATAAACTAGGATTTCTGTCAAATAAAATGCACAATCCTGAAGCAATAAAACCCAATGAATGGAGAAGGGGTGCCCTGCGATGGGTTGGCACTCCATCCAGGGTGTATCCTGCCTTGATGCCCGATGACTCCTGAGATAGGCGCAGGCTCCCCGTGACCCGAGGAAGTTCGGATAAGCGGTAGAAAATGGAATGGAATGGAGAAGGGAAGTCTCTTTATAGAACATAAAATAGTTACTTTATATTCATTTTCATGTTTCCATTTATGAGGAATATGTAGCGTTATGGATGAAACAATCCAGAAAATGGCTCTTACCTCACTATGAAAAATCATGCACTAAAAAAATAAAACAAATGCTTTACAAATTTGAAGAGAGATTTCACATGGGAATCTGAACCACCAAATGTTAATATCTGTGCTGTTACCAAAGAAAAATTCGCTGGTAAAAACATTTCGCATGGTCGACATTTTCACGGAATTGCCCATAACGCTATCAAGTCAGTATTCTCTAAAATCTGATTGGTTGATTGAAATGTTTTATAGACGTTTTAGCATCAACAACATAAACAAATGTTATGTGGCCCAAACTTAACTTCCGGTAGACTTCCACAAAGAATATATTCAACTGTTGAGTAGTTTAAATGTAATTTAATACGGTTAATATAAAATAAAATATTCATATAAATTCAATATAAAATAAATCGTAAGATTGTAACCAAACACAGACCGGAAGTTAACTTTGGGCCAGACAAGTGCGTCCGATAAAACTGTCAACATGTTGATCCAGATGTAAACCCTACTTAACAAAATCAAGTCATTTACATTAATGCATTTGGCAAAGTGACGAGCAGTTCATTAAACAGCAATTTGACTATGCACCATATGCTGTAGTTGGGTTGGCATGACCATGTGCTCACTGTGCCTATTGGACTAAAGACTGTTTTGTGGGCTCAAGCAAGCCTGAGCTCAAACTGAACGATAGGACTGTTTTCAATTCCGGCTGCTCACGTGCTAAATGAGCGGCATGAGTTCTCATTAGATTAGTGACTAGAGAGGGGGCTGGCTGTATCACACTTGCGCGGACAAGATGCGGCTCATGAGATTCTCCTGTATGGGCTTTTCCTCTTATCTATGAAATTGAGCCACCAAAACCTGGAGTCAGGATAACACATTTGGCCTTCCTCTTATACCTGATTACTTCCACACCTTTATTTGTTCTTTAGGAGGAGATGTTGCCTAAGATGGCACAGGTACGTCTGTAAGATGCCTGTTAAAGATCTGGAAAACATTAGCTGTGTGAAAACATCTGATAAACATCTTTGGAAAAGCAGTTTTACATGCATTCTTAACATCTTAAAGACCTCTTTTAGATATCTATATGATATCGGACAGGAGACGTCTCAGAGATGTAACGCAGATGAGCAAACGATAAAAAAAACGTCTTGGAGATGTAAATCCAGACATCAAATAAACATCTCTCAGATGTATGTGTGCCATCACGGTTTGCCTAAACACATATTTTGTGCTATTTTTACTTGAAAATGTTTGAAAAGTTTAAAATCTCAATTTACACTAAATTATGTTTTTTAAGCGAATCTAGAATAAACCTCACTCCACCTTGTCCATCTTCTCCTCTCTCTCTCTCTCTCTCTCTCTCTTTTTCTCACATTTTGTTCTTGACTCCTTCTCTGATCCGCTCATTAGCGATGCACTGCCGCTCTCTCTTGCTCATCTATGTGCTGTGCGAGAGAATTTCGATAGCCGTGACAAAGAACTCAGTCACTACACCCACTCGCTGCCTGCAATATTTCACACCCACCAGCGTATCAAACACATACGCATATGTGTACGCACACACAACAAATGTGCTTCAGCCTTTTATGCAATGTCTTATCTAGTCAGTGCTGACCACAGTGTGAGAGACGACCATCATCGCAGCTGTGTAGCATGTGGTTTATGATTCTTGCTTATCTTTGCATCACGTAATCTTTACGTTTGGTCAGACGTTTTCTTGAATGGCTCAAATCTCCAGTTTCCTGTCTTCTTGTCATTCTTTGCCATGCACAAACTGTGGAGAACAGAAAAGACGTGAAGAACAGAAGTGGCGAGAAGTGATGAGAAGAGACAAAGAGTGTGAGAAGTTGCTAAAGAGATGTGAAGAAAGAAAGAGGCGTAAACGGAAACGATGAACAGCAATGCGAAAATACAAATGAGAGAATGTGAAGAAATTTGAAAAGAAGCGATAAGACCACAATAGACTGAGATGAGAAGCAACGCGAAGAACACATGTTTGGGAAGAGAACAAATGTGAAGAGAAGATATAAATAGAGAAATGTGGAGACTACAGGAGACGTGAGTGAGAAAAGATGAGACGCAATGCAAGCAAGCAAATGAGCCAATAAACAGAAGTGACGACAAGGGAGAGACAAGAAGGTTGAGAAGAATGTGAAAAAGAGAAGTGAAAAGAAATGAGATTAAAGCCGTTCTGTCCTTTTACCAGTGACTCATTCTTTATTAAAGTTCCTGCTCTACGCTCCCTTAAGCGAATAAAGAAAGGGCAGATATGGAAGACACAGAACGGAAGGAAAAAATGAGGTTTGAAGCGACTGCACCGCAAACTAATGAGAGACTGTGAGGGCAGAAAAAGAGTGCAATGTGAGAAAATGATCAATGGGGAAATAATCGCATGATTTTTATCATTATAGAAGGATGAGGCCAAAACCGAGGAGAGCAGATGAGGTTGATGGGCATTGCAGGATCTAGCATAAACTATACAAGGATGTAATTATGCCATAAAGGAAAGTCATGCACTGTGTGGAGAGAGGACAACAATGTGTCTATTACAACTGGAATGGCTACAAACTTGTGATAACCGCAACATACAGTACACCAGGATATTCAGTAATTCTAAACCTGAGATCATATATCGCTTTCCTGCTATAACCACAACAATGACGTTTCAAACCAGAATTGTGACTGCATATATCCGAACCATCTTCATTTCGGCTAACATTTGTTGTCACATTGCGTCAGTCTTGTTTACAGTCATTTATTCAAATTGTGAGGCTCTTTGCGATCCTTGTGTTAATACATCCTTGGACACCAATGTAAATAAGTCATGTTTATCATTAACATACTGTTTTTATCTCTGACACTAAAGGAATGAGTCACATACACAACACAAATACTCAGCTATTAATTTACATAGAGTGCAAGTTAAAAACTCCAAATTAGTTTAGAGTCCAGTCCATGCATGAGGATTAAAATTACAATTGCAAAATACGGCTTGCGCCCAAAACGCAGCTTTAGACATCTAAGACACACACTCAAAACACACCCATTAAATCGAAGCATAAGCTTGCAAACACTCGCACACGCACCTGCTAAGACCAACAGCAACAGTTTAATAACATCTCAAACATACACGAAGCACTGTTTCCATTACTGTGATGCACATTATCAACAAGAGCCGAATCCATCATGCACTTGAATAACCATTAAAACATTATCCTACCTTGAATCTGCCATCAGTGGCTAGCAAGACTGAGTAAACACAGCAGTGCAGCATGAAACGACTGGTTCAACACGAATGAGGAGAGAGAGAATGGGTGAGAGAGAGAGAGTGCAGAGAGAAAGAGAGAAACTGTGGTGGGAGGGAAAAGAATAAGAGAATGCGAGCAAGAAGAATCGTGAGAGAGAATGTGTGTTTAAGAATGCAGGTTGTAGTTGTAGTAGTTGCTATGGTAGTGAATATGCTGCGTCTATGATGTATTTGTGTGCAGATCATTTCTCAGAGATGCAATTGAATAGAGACTCCAAAGCCCTCCTTACGCAAGATTTATGGCACATGCACCAACGCACGCATATATATGCTGACAAAGCATTAATAACCGGCAGAATGCGCGGATGCTGAACGCATACGAAATAGAAAATACAGATTTGATCACTAAGCCCTACAATACAAGCAAAACACAAAACTGAGGAAGATTTCACTCAGATGCATTAGTTTCCCTTCACATGTAGACACATGTGCATCACTGGCCATTAAAACATCATGTGGTCAATCGGGTCGGCCACCGCTGTGGTCCAATCAGATCAATGCCCACTCACACATGCTCTCATCCGCACATAGCTGCAGAAGATCAATACTCAGAATTCTGGCGAAACAAATCAAGGGATACCTGTTTTATAACCGACTAGTTCTGTGGAAATGTCACAACCTGGGAAAACCGAATTAACCCTGCGTCATTCTTCACTCACACACACATACTTGAACTCGGCAAAGTCAAGCTGCAATTAATGTAATCGTAAACTTGTCTCCTGTTGAACTTCGACTGGTTCATTTATTTGACTGTTTGTTTCGAGCGGTTGTCTCAATCTCCTTCAATCTCTCGGCAGTTTAGCGCTTCAAGAGCCATAGCGCCTTCTAATTGGTGCACTTTCTGAGGTTGCCTTGGTAACCCTCTTTGCAAATGTTCTTTAGAGTTCTGCCAGAGGGTTTGGTTGGCTGAACATATGTATATAGCGTTAGTACAAAAACAACAGCAAATTCAAACACGCGTCCACAGTCCATTAACCCGTTTTCTGCGGTTATATAACCTACATTTGGTAGGATTTGGAAACGAGCGTATGGCACTGGAATGCTTGACAGTCAATGAGAGGTGTGACCTTCGTCTAAAAATAAATTCTAGCTTGCCTTGTAGTTTAATTTGCATATGCTTACCTCAAATAGGCTTCATTATATTTCAGTTATTTTTACACCTTATTCAACTGACATTAATAAAAAGCTTATTATAAAATTTGATATAAGAGGCATACAGTAATATACATCCTAATGACCTTTGTTTTTGAAAACGTCAATCCTAATTTTATTTCAATGCACAATGTCTCTGACAACGGAAACAAGAGCCATTTAAAGTAATAAAAACATATTTAGTTTCATGCATTATTTATCGGACTACTATTACAGCTCTCTATATCAACCATACAACCTGCAATTAAAAGACCCAAATGCAGTATGAACCAGTGCAATAAAACACACCAGAGATGATAAATAACTCTAGTATAATCACATAGAATATTAATGAAGGCGACCATCAGAGATGTAAGATGAGAACTACTCTATCTCTGACTGTTATGTACCTGTTGTGGGAGAGAACTATTTGCTTTGCTTTACTGTTTGCTAAAGACACATCTGATTGGCGGATAAAGGACTTGTGAACTTAAATAGGGCACGCACACGAACATAAAATGAAACAGCCCTTCACACTACTACACTTTGTTTAATAGCCCAGCAGGCTGGTTCACCCATGTGCATAATTGACTGTTGCACAGCTAAAGCAGATCTTGCAGCGGGCAGACGGAATTAGAAAAAGAAGGAGTCTGTGTAAATTTCCCTTTCCACACCCATCTGAGGTGAGAGGGAAAATGGGAAACTCAATACAGTATTTACTATGATTGCCCCGGCTTGACACATCTGCTCCCGTGCATTTCCAGCTGACAAACATCCATTAGCATCTGATGTCTGATGTCTCTGCAGCCGGGGACAAACGTGGTGCCACCAGCCTTGATCAAAAAGCCTTGTTCAATTATTCAGAGAACATTTTTCGGCGCAGCTCAATAAAACCATGAAGCAGAGAGTCAATAGATGAGAATATCTACTAATGGGGTCAACGAGGGACATCTATTCAACCTTATGTCAAACCTCTAATGGTTCATGAATGTCTCAGGGAAACAGCTCAGAAAAGACACGGAACACATTGACTTGATTCACGTCAATGCATTCACATTGTAAATTCTGACATGTCGTCTTGATTCAGGAACAGATTTTGTTAATGCCATGGTAAAATCTTACTGAAACATAAAGAGCATTACCAATGTCCTCTGCAAGATCGTAAAAAACATGTATTATAGCCAACAAGTAGCTTTGTATTATAATATTTTACTGTACTGCACCCCCTATGCTAATATGTTATCAATAAACACCTGACATTATTTGTATATCTTTTAAAGGGATATTTCAGCAAAGAAACTAAATTCCATGTTTTACTCCCCCTCAAGGCATCCTAACTGAATATAAATTTATTCTTGAAGAATAATGCAGTCGGAGTTATAATATGACGCATCCTTTTACTTCCAAGCGGTATGGGGGGCAATTTTTCAACAAAGGTCTTACATTTACATTTACATTTAGTCATTTAGCAGACGCTTATATCCAAAGCGACTTACAAGTGGGGTAGATAATGGAAGCAATTAGGACAGCATAAGTACAACAAAAGCATAAGTGCAATCAAAAAGAAGACTAGTCTCATATAACCTAACACAGTATACGGAACCATTCATTCATACTTTTTTTTTTTTTTTTAGGAGTAGAGAAGAAAAGAGTAGAGAAGAAAAGAGTCAGAACAGATCAGTCAGATGTTGGCGGAAGAGATGTGTTTTCAAGCGTTTCTTAAAGATGGCTACAGAATCTGCAGATCTTGAAGCAGTGGGCAGATCATTCCACATAGGTGGAACAGATCCGGAGAAGGTGCGCGAGAGAGATTTTTTACCTTTATGGGATGGCACCACAAGACGTCGTTCGTTTGCAGAGCGTAGGGATCTGGCGGGTACATATGTCTGCATTAACGATTTAATATAAGGTGGTGCCGAACCAGTAGTGGTCTCTAGTAGGCCAGGAGCAGAGTCTTGAATTTGATGCGAGCGACTACGGGAAGCCAATGTAGCTTAATGAGTAGAGGAGTGACGTGTGCTCTCTTTGGTTCATTAAAGATAACTCTTGCCGCAGCATTCTGGATCATCTGTAGAGGTTTGGTTGTGCAAGCTGGAAGTCCTCCCAGTAGTGCATTGCAGTAGTCCAGTCTGGCCAGGACAAGAGCCTGGACAAGGATTTGTGTAGCATGCTCTGATAGGAAGGGTCTAATTTTCCTGATTTTGTAGAGGATGAATCTACAGGACCGGGCGGTGCTGGCAACTTGATCAGTGAAGTCTTCTGAATCGAATCGATGCAAATCGATGCGTTTGTGGAGAAATATCCATATTGACAATGCTATTAACAAAAATGACTAACTTGTGTTATCCCTCAGCTGCGAGGGAACCTGAAGCTTGTTTTTCCGTCGACGAAAGCTGCCGCACAGAGGCGATGATATCCTATCATCGTATTCAGTAAGGATGCCTTGAGGGTGAGTAAAACATGGGGAAATAGAAATTCTAGATTCAAAAAATTCTGACACGGGTTCACTCAAAGCAAGGCGAGTCAGAGTTTAGCCATTACGCCAGTAGATGGAATCTGCTTCCAGAAAGCATCAGATGTTCACAAACAGTAGCTACTTTTAAATCTTTTAAAAAACACCTGTTAAGCTGTGCATTTACAACCTGAGCACTGTGCTGGTTTACATAAAATGCATTTCTTTTTTCTAATTACTTTTTATAAATACACTCACAAATTTTACTGCTGTTTTATTGTTTCTTATAATCTAAAGTTGTATTTGTGATCTTTAATCATTTACATTTTAAAGATACGTCTTATTTCTCTTTGTCAATCATTTTATGTTAAGAACTTTGAATTGCCCTTGTGTCTGTAATGTGCTATATAAATAAACTTGCCTTGCCTTTAAAGCGGTATAATTGTGCACTATAACTTCTTTAATTCATCCCTCTGATGTATATAATATATTCTTATAAATACTGCACTTTGCAAAAAAATTTTTTACGAAATATTATATTAATATCTCGGTTTATAGAAAACATTGATGTTACAATGGTAAGGTGTAGCCATCCATTTTTCTACATGTGGTTTTAGTATCCTACTATAAATACCCTACATGTGATAGGTTACTATGCAACAACTTTGTAAAATAGCCCTGCACGTCATCATAGTCACATGCTGTCTTCCAGACACATCGGATTTAGGATATTTCCCACCTCAACCCGGAAATCATTTCTGTAACGGCAATGTTTTAATGTAAATAAATACTTTTCATGGTTTACTGTAAGTAATTAGTAACGTTTTATTGGTCACTGTTATTAGTAAGTCAGTAGTAACATAATATTTAAATGCTTATAATGTTACTAAATACAGTCGTTATTTCCCTCTTCGAGAGGTGATTACGAGGAGTGTGGGAACGCATCGTGCGTTACCATGCAAAGACCATTTGCAACAATGTATCTTGGTAAAGTTACTGTTGTAGAACCATATTAAAAGTAAATGGGACGTTGTTCTTGTTAACATGTTTGGCAATAAGAGATATATAACTTATCTGAAACACTCGGTCCAAGTTTCGTTTTCACTTTCTGTTCAGCCAAAGTAGGATTTTCTGTGCCCAAACCGGCAAGATATCACACTCTCCTGTTTAACTATGGATACAGAAGAAATGGTTTTATGTACTCACTGGTGAGTGTTTTCGATACACACTAGCCTACATAAACGCGTCTTGTCAGTGTTTCTTGTACGAAATAAATAAACAAAACATCGATTTGCTCGAGCGAGTTACGACGCTGCATTCACCACTTCGTCTATTTAGTCACAACAAAAACAAGACAAACTTCGATCTTATTAAAAGCACATTTTACTTATTTAGTCACTAATGATTGATTTTTGTATCGATTGTAAGTGATTTTTACTTAAAGTGAAACCTATCGGTTGCTAAGCGTTCAGTAGCCACCAGTGGCGTTATTGTTTTATGATATAACAGGACTAATGTCAGAGACTGGGACACTTTGCCCTTTTTAGTTGAACTTGATTAATATTTACTTCACTGTAGACTGTTTATTATTGCATGTCAAAGTGAAAACAAAACATGTGCTGTCGAAGCTTCTGTGTTCAGTCCGATGTTTTACGTCTTCACACAGCAATAAAGAAGTGGCCAAAGCGAACTTTGACGTGCATGAACCTCACTGTCAGAGGTTTCTGTGTCTGTGCCCCGACTGCGATGAAACCATCCCTCGAGATCAACTGGAGGACCACAAAGCTGAAGAACACGCAGAGGTTATAACACTCTGACCTCCCTTCTGTGTGTCCAAACAAAAATTCAGCTCGTTCATCTCCCACCTCTGAAAATATTTATGATGCTATGTATTTTCTTCATGCCTCAACAGGTGAAATGCCAGGAATGCAATAAAAAGATGGAACGAAGGCATCTGATGGACCACAAGGTAAACTTTTAACCTCACACCTCATGGGACATCACACACTTGAGCTCTCTTTTAAAAAAAGGCCTGTCAATATTGAAGCCTTTTATGTCTGTGATCTTATGTCTGTGATCTCACACTCTGCATTTCACGAATTCCCATCTCTGTATTTCCGTTTCAGACAGATGAGTGCCTAGAGCGGCTTCAGAGCTGTGAGTATTGTGAGCTTGAGCTTCCTCTGAGTGGTTTACTGAAGCACAGTTTGTCCTGCGGGAGTCGCACAACACCCTGCTCTGACTGTGGACGCTACGTACAATTTCAACACCAGCATCTACATGCTCTGGAGTGCTCTAATGGCCCCCTAACAGTGAAGAACCCTAGACCTGAAGATGATGAAACTGTTGGTTAGTGACTGATACAAACAGCATTATGTTTATTCTATCTCTAACAGTTTTCAGTTCAGAAAGGTGTCCAGAGGGTGATCATGGTCTTATTGATAGATAAATTACATAATTTGTTTTTTTATATCTTTATTGTAAAATACTAATACAGTATATCATTTATTTTTAGAGAAGCAAATCTCAACGTGTTGGAGTTGTCTGAAGACCATTCCTTCCAAGAATCTAGAGGCGCATAAGGTAAATAAACTTATTAAAATATTTATATAATGTAACTTATTATAGAAATTTTGTTACAATGACCATTTCTTTTAAATGTCCAAAATCATATTACTTTTAACTAGATGTACTGCAAACCGTTTGTGAGAAACACGGATGCTGATCTTCACGAAGACTTAGAACCTAGAAATATGAGTTCTCCAGACACTCCAGATGTCTCCTTCAAGTTTCAGAAGGCAAAGAGATACATGGAAAGAGATCTAGATGAAATAAGCACCTGTAATTTCTGTCATCTGGCACTTCCCGTGAAGACTCTTGAATGGCATGAGGTACTGATCATTTTTGGTTGGTGAACTCTGAAAGGAAATAAATTATATCGGGTTAATTTGAATCACTACATTTTAAGGCCAACTGTCTTTATCATAATTGATACTTTTTGTATTTTTAAGAAAAAATGTGAATTACATAAACATCTGAGCCTGTCACAGTGATAATCAGTGCAAGCAGAACTATGTATGTAAGTACACAAAGAATATATCATGCATTACCATTGGAACTTTCTATTACAGATTCAGTGATTTATGTATTACAGTAAATATAAATAAAAGTATGATTTATTTTACAGGCTTGTTGGCAACAACTCTCAGCGATCACAAATAATGGGATTACATCACCATCACAACTAATACACATTACACAATAATATAGAATTATTAAATATACTAGAATTAGTACAATAAGTCAAAATATAGAAGTCTAGTTAAAGGTGATTGGTTAAAGGTAAAATTATGATTATAGAATTTAGGTACAAACATTTATTAAGTGCAATTTGTGGATATACATTCTATTGTCTAACCTAGTTTGATTTTCTTTTGTATTTTTGTAGTATTTAGGTGTTTACTACATGTTAAATCTGGACAAACTTATGACCTAATAGCACATCAAAATAAAGACGACTTCAAATGAGTACTTGTTGCAGATGCATAAACATAGACTTGAAACATATGGACCAAATATAAGCAATTTCTCTATACGTCACAATTAAATTACTAATTTATAAATTTTACAGAAATATTATGTTATGAAATGTCATGAATCTCTCTCTGAGACATGGCTTGAGAACCCAAGTGCAGGCAGACACAGACGGTATTGGTGTAACAGATATTTATTTAAACAAAGAAACACAAAACAAAGACCCACGATGGGGTAAAACAAGACAGGGAAATATATACTTAACAATTAACACTGACTAACTAAGACTACAAAACAAACACTTGAAACAAAACACTAACACTGACTGAACTAGACTTACTATAAAGAACAGGAACAACGACCAATGGGAACAGCAAACAAGAACATCCAGCGAACAGCAAACAGGTATCGAACACCAAACAACATGTAGCAACAAGTATCAAACAGGAACAGCAAGAATCAAACAATGCACGAGCGACGAGACAAAGAAACATGAGGACTCTTATAGGCAAGGTAATTAACAGAAACTAGGAAACAGGAGGGAAGGAATGATCACGCGACTCGGGGAGAGTATGGAAGACCGTCATTGTCAAAAACATCTCTCCCCACACAAAACCATCAGGCAATGCCATGGCTCCACTTGAGGCAAGAATAAAACATGACATGATAGTGGAACCATGACATAAGCCCCCCCTTTAATGAACACCTCCAGGTGTTCACCAAGGGGTAACTAACAAGACAAGACTAACTTAGACAAGGACAAAAACCAGACAGACAAGGCAAACATGACAAGGGGCAAACACGACAAGATAATGCATGGGTTGGGGTGGGATAATAAAAATAACAAACAAGGGTGGGGGGGTGGGGGCAGACAAGAAAACATGGGTAGTCCAGAAGGGGGAGGGCTGGGTGGGGAAGTTCCAGCCCTTGGGGACGCGCCAGGGCGCGGAGCCCCAGGAGGCTTGACAGGAGTAGTCCTGGGGGGAACTGTCCTAGTCCCCTGCAGGACTGTAGGGCTGGACCACGGCTGGAATGCCGGGCTGGACCAGGGTTGGAAGATCGGCTGGGCAGCATGACTTGATGGCGGCTGGGCAGCCGGACTTGACGGCGGCTGGGCAGCCGGACTTGACGGCGGCTGGGCAGCCGGACTTGACGGCGGCTGGGCAGCCGGACTTGACGGCGGCTGGGCAGCCGGACTGGACGGCGGCTGGGCAGCCGGACTCGACGGCGGCTGGGCAGCCGGACTCGACGGCGGCTGGGCAGCCGGACTCGACGGCGGCTGGGCAGCCGGACTCGACGGCGGCTGGGCAGCCGGACTCGACGGCGGCTGGGCAGCCGGACTCGACGGCGGCTGGGCAGCCGGACTCGACGGCGGCTGGGCAGCCGGACTCGACGGCGGCTGGGCAGCCGGACTCGACGGCGGCTGGGCAGCCGGACTCGACGGCGGCTGGGCAGCCGGACTCGACGGCGGCTGGGCAGCCGGACTCGACGGCGGCTGGGCAGCCGGACTCGACGGCGGCTGGGCAGCCGGACTCGACGGCGGCTGGGCAGCCGGACTCGACGGCGGCTGGGCAGCGCTCTCTGACGGCGGCTGGGCAGCGCTCTCTGACGGCGGCTGGGCAGCGCTCTCTGACGGCGGCTGGGCAGCGCTCTCTGACGGCGGCTGGGCAGCGCTCTCTGACGGCGGCTGGGCAGCGCTCTCTGACGGCGGCTGGGCAGCGCTCTCTGACGGCGGCTGGGCAGCGCTCTCTGACGGCGGCTGGGCAGCGCTCTCTGACGGCGGCTGGGCAGCGCTCTCTGACGGCGGCTGGGCAGCGACCTCTAGCGGCTGGGCAGCGACCTCCGGCGGCTGCTGGGCCGGGCTCGGTGCCGGACGGACCGTCACCTTCCCACAGCGCCCCCCCAAAAAATATTTGGGGTTTGACACCACCGGACTCGGGACCACAGAACTCGGGGGACCCGGAACTGTTGCCGGTTGCTGAACTGGGCGACAGGACAGCAATTTCGGCCTGGGACGTCCTCCACGTGGCCTTCTCCTCCCACTACGGTCAGTCTGGCCCACGGCTGACTCAGCCGGGCCAGTGGGGAACCGAGGGAGTACCGGGAAGGAGGACTCCCGCGACGTCGTCCTCGAGTCTCTAGCCACCCACTCATCTTGGACTCCACCAGAAGGGCTGGCGACCGTGGAGCTCGAGCCAGAGGGTACTGACTCCCCAAGGGCAGCGGCGGCCAGGACGATACCCTCCGCAGCGCTCGACCGTGGGGTGAAAGTCCCATGTGGAACCTCACCCCCGGGATCGCTACGGTTGGCCACGTACCTGACCATGTCCGCAAAAATATATACTTAACAATTAACACTGACTAACTAAGACTACAAAACAAACACTTGAAACAAAACACTAACACTGACTGAACTAGACTTACTATAAAGAACAGGAACAACGACCAATGGGAACAGCAAACAAGAACATCCAGCGAACAGCAAACAGGTATCGAACACCAAACAACATGTAGCAACAAGTATCAAACAGGAACAGCAAGAATCAAACAATGCACGAGCGACGAGACAAAGAAACATGAGGACTCTTATAGGCAAGGTAATTAACAGAAACTAGGAAACAGGAGGGAAGGAATGATCACGCGACTCGGGGAGAGTATGGAAGACCGTCATTGTCAAAAACATCTCTCCCCACACAAAACCATCAGGCAATGCCATGGCTCCACTTGAGGCAAGAATAAAACATGACATGATAGTGGAACCATGACAATGAAATATCTCAAGGATCCAGCTGACCATCACTCAGATAAGGACCTAAGAAATGAGACCACGAGCAAAGGAATTACATTTAAACAGATGACCAAAAGATGGCGAAGTTTCAGTAAGGGTTGCAATTAATTTCTCTCTACAGTCTGTCGCCTGGTGGCTCAACTAAAAAGGTCCAGCTCTGGCAGCCAATGTGATTTAAAAATTCTGCCTGGGTTTTGTTCAGAGCCGTAAAAATATAAATAAGCTTTAAATAATTTTACAAACATAATTTCATATAAATGTAATTTATACTTCACAGATTTTATTGATATTTCTTTTCTAATCCTAGTGCCTCATACAAATGCCCTTTATTTCTATATTTGGACCAAAGAGATGAAACAACCCAGTAATCTAATGTAAAATACATATTAAGAATTTAGATTTATTTTATTGCATGTGCCTTGTGACATATTATAAATTGCTTGTCTAGAACAAACTTCTGAAAAAGCTTTTCATTCTTATAAGGAAAATATATGGAGAGCTGTATTTTACCATAAGATTATTTTTATAACAATAACAAGACACATAACAATGTTTCAGACATTGTAATCGGCTGTCATCCCAAAGAAGCAGAAAATACAGCTGATTCAAGCAAATAATACAACCACACAGAGAAGCAGACCCTGTCAACTTAAACTGTATTAATAAAAATAATTACAACTTAGCTATATTTTGTTTAAAGCCGTCATTTTTCTTTGCAGTATAAACTGCTGCTGCCTATGCACATCGTCAGCACAACTATCAGCTGTTGACCCAACCTGGTGCATGATTTCGTGTAACAGCTTTGTTGCTCAGACAGCAGGCTGTGACACAGACATTCAGGCTATCACATAAGCATTAGTAATACAGACATGTGTGTCATTAATCCTGCAAAAATTAAAAATTATAAATTAAAAAATAAATTTATGAAGAAATGTTAAAAAGAAAATAAAGACTTTTTTCTAAAAATATAAAATGAATGGAAAAATGTATATTTAAACATATTATGTATTTCCTTACAAAAACAGTTCTTTTTTAATTTCTGTTATGCATTTATGTCGATATATATATTTATTTCCACATTTTTACATTTATTTATTTTCACATGTCTGTGTCCATATGGTAATAATGGGGCTTGTCTTGCTTCAGACATAGCAGTCGAGCACAGAGTGCTGCTGTAGGCCACAGACAAACTCTAAGGCTGCGTTCATACTACTGCGTTTTCCTTTAAAAACGCATAACTCTTTCTACGGTTACGCCTGACGTTATTAACATCATCAAGTCTAACATCATCACCCAGGAGTGTTTTGTGGCAAGTTTAACAATCATGGGTACTTTAGATGGTTAGAGTTAGGTTAGGGTGTGGTTGAGGGTAAAGGTTTCTTAAGACCTTTATTCAAAACCAGCAAGCCACGCCCACGGATTCTGACCTCAACCCGGAAGTAATTTATGAAACGGAGCTGTTTTGATGTCAATAAATACTTATAATGTTTAAATGCTACAAAGTGATTGTTGAAATGTTATCAAATACCTTTAATGTTACTAAGTCCAGATATTGCTTGCAGGTTTGTTTTTAGAAAGTAAACATTATAATAGTTAGCAGTGAACAATAAATAAAACATCAAAAAAAAATTTTTTTAAAGAAGGAATACGTGAACACAAATCATTTAGGAATTTAATATTTAAAGCAAAATAACATGCAAAACAACCACGGTAAAATGTTTAATAATTTAGTAATTAACATAAATAAAAGAAAAAAAAGAAGAAAAAAAAACTATATTTACCAAACACATCATCTGCAAGTAAGAGTAAATTACGATCCATGATCAAAAGTTCTTTTTCTTTCTTTTTAATGGCGGGTCGCAACCAACATGTTTAGGTGTGTATCGCCACCGGGTGTGTTTCATCAGGGTTTTCAGTACTTCAGTGGATTAAAGAAAAATATTGGATTTTCTTAACCTGTTGCAATATCAGCTAACAGCGGCAAGACATCAATATTGATCTTCAAAAATATATAAATCCATCATGTTGATTCATCCTTTATGCATAATTTCACGGAAGCCATTTGCATTGTGCTTGCATTGCACGTTAAGACAATGTCTGTCTGCAAGTGGTCTAGGGATGCTGAGATAAAATTACCCAAGTTAAAGTTCGAACTTCGGAGAGCTCAGCGACGCCTTTTTACCCCTTCTTTATTATTGAGTGTAGGTTACGTATTTCCTGTTTGAGAGTGGAGCATCAATCGCCCAATTGGCTTCAGCTAGACTCCTCTCTGTCTTTTCAAGCTGAGACGCGAGGAAAGGAAGCGAGGATACACAAATAAGATTTGAGAAGCACCCTAAATCCTGAGAGGGATCTAGCTGCAGCCAATTTTGCAAGTTTGCCTGCTTACGAAGAAATGAAGGGTCTATGATTTTTATTGTAGGTTTATTTTAACTGATAGAAACCGAATATCAACCAAAAAAATCTAGGGGAAAAATATATAAAGGTTATAAATTGATTTGCATTACAGTTAGTGAAATCAGTATTTGATCCCCTACCAACCACCAAGAACTCTGGCTCCAAAGATTGTTTATGTGCCTACAAGGATCACAGATTAGTCCTGTCACTTTAAGAAAAAGCACTCCTAAGTCAGCTTGTTATGTATATATAAAAGATGCCCGGCAACAGAATCTGTCTCTTCCATTTCAGCCTCTCCGCCACCATGATCAAGACCAAATAGGTATCAAATGACGTCAGGGACAAGATTGAAGACCAGCACAAACCTTGAATAGGCTACAGACAGAAGCTTGGTGAGAAGGAGACAACAGTTGGTGCGATTTATATTTATATAACTATCAACTGCCCTTGGTCTGGTGCTCCCTGCGAGATTTCCCCAATGGGGTAAAGATGATCATGAGAAAGGTTAAAGATCAGCCCAGAACTACACGGAAGAAGCTTGTTAATGATTTCAAGACAGTTGGGACCACAGTTAGCAAGCAAACCATTGGTAACACGCTATGCCACAATTGAAATCCTGAAGCACCCGCAAGGTCCTCCTCCCCAAGAAGGCCCGCCTGGCTCGTCTGAAGTTTGACAATGAACATCAAGATGATTCAGAAAAGATTTGGAGAAAGTGTTGCGAGACCAAATGTGACCTGTTTTTGGAGGGAGAGAAATGCTGACTAGACCCCAAGAGCACCATCCCTACAGAGAAGCACAGTGTTGGAAACATTATGCTTTAGGGCTTTTTATCTCTGCTATCGTCACAGGATGAGTTCACCGCATTGAGGGGCTGAGGGACACGTCAGTGTACCGTAAAATCTTGGACGAAAACCTCCTCCCCTTAACTAGATCACTGAAGATGGGTCGTGGATGTTCCTTTAACATGACAAAGACCCAAAACATATTGCCAAGACAACCAAAGAGTGGTTTAAGGAGAAGCATACTAAATGTCCTGGTCAGTCTCTAGAACCTAGTCCTATAGAAAATCTGTGAAGAAAGCTAAAACTCAAATTTGCTAAGAAACCTTAAAGATTTACAGACGAGCGGACTAAAACGTTTCCTGACACATGTGCAAACCTGGTGACCAACTATCAGAAATGTTTTACCTCTGTGCTTGCCAACAAGGGTTTCTCCACCAATGCAAAGTTATGTTTTGCTCGGGGATCAAATAACATGACTGAAATAAAAATCAATTTATAACCTTTATATAACATATTTCCTCTATTTTTTATATTTTGTCTCTATCAGTTAAAATAAACACACCATACGAATGATAGACCCTTCATTTCTTTGTAAGCAGGCAAACTTACAAAATCAGCAGGGGATCAAATAATTATTCAATTAATTTCTGTATTTATTTATTTATTTTCGCTTTTTTACAATTTTTCATGGCTTTATTTTTATATTCATTTATTTATTTAACATTCGCAGGATCTGAATTCCGTATCATAGCACTCATACAGCAGGAAATTAGAAAAAACTGAACACACATTAACAGCTAGGAAGCCAAGCACACTGTTTACAACATACTGATGGGTGTGGCAATGCATAACATTGCGGAGAAACATTTTTATTGTTAAATCTTTTACAATTGTAACGTTAGGCATCGTGTGCAACGTGTCAAACGACATTTATCTAATCCCTTAAAGTTAATGCACTCTCCATTACAAGTGTTTCCGTGTAAATATGAGCAATAGTGAAGTTATGAAAACCTAAAGAAACTGATTTAATTAAATCCATATAACAAACTGTTCTTACCGCCCCATGATTTACGTCTGTGTTAGTCGATTTATACATTTTAATAAAACCATCTTAATGAAATAAATGCTTGCTCAAAGATGTGATTGCAAGAACGTGTACATTTCCCGCCTTCTCTAGACTGTCCAATCACAGCTCACTACACGTGATAGACGCGCGTCTATCTAACGCTCTAAAGCTCATTGGTTGAATTTCACATCAATCTCTATCTACTTACTAAAAAATGCCAGTTAAAATAGGCCCATTAAACGTTACTATTTATGTGCTTATTCATAAATGGTTTATTGACACAATTTTAATTATCAATAAGAAATAATATCGTGCAGATGATCTTCACTGACTGCAATTTTGCAAACAAAAGTGCAAGACTGACATCTAGTGGATAATGTCCAAGCAACCGATTGACACATTGACGACACTGATAGCTTCAAAGCAATTGTTCAAATTATATTAGTTTATTTCTCATTTTCACACATCGTTGTAATCTAGGAAACATTATATTAACAGTGTGTTGACTTTTAATTTCTGGAAGGTTGAAAACAGGTGGATTTTAGGTCAGATATGCTTGTCAAATTGTGTTTTGCAATGAAAATAAGTTGTAAAATGTAAAACTACAAAGAAATGAATTGATGTAGATCCAAACAGTTACAGCAGGTCTGTTAAGCAACTCTTTAGCCAGAATTTGTGCAGAACCAACAAAATCAATGCAAAATCATAAACGGCACCACAAACATAATCATCTATTAAATTTTAAATACAGTTTGCCTTTTTAAAATAAAGATATAATAGCACAATTGGTCCACAACAATCTTTGTGGTCCAGTCATCAACCGAACACATTTAGCAGGTATCTATTAGGAATTCCACAAAGAACCTCAAGCACCTAGGGCTTGTCTTTATTTAAACTCATAATGTATGTGATTTTGGTTATAATAATTATAAATAGATAAATCTCTTCTCAGTCTCATCCTATTAGCTTTATGAATATCATATATTCAAAGATTCAACATAAGACTGCAATAAACTCTAGTGTCACTTATATTCTGTAATATCTGTATTCACAACATCTAAAACTTTCTCCCAGTAGTATGGCAAAAAAAATCAGTGAGATGGTCACAGGTTATGATGGCCGTGGATTTTGTCTTGCAGGAGAGTCAAGGTGCTGGAGGAGAAGTCACGCAGGACATGGAGCGTGTCGCGCTGCAGCTGTAAGGTGTCACGTGAAAACTGCTTCTGGGTGTGAACCATCCGCTGCACTGACTCTGCAAGGGTCTCAAGCGAGCGAGAAAGAGACCCTATGAGCAGTGTGGATGCCTGCTGCTCCTGCAGGCTCTGTGAGGCACTCTGGGCTAAATGCTCCCGCAGGCTATGTGGATCCACGGGAGCAGGTCTGGAAGAAGGCGGAGCAGGAACAGAACCCGACGACGAGGCCCTGGAGGGTGGAGTAAATGTCGCGATACCAGATGCTGGACGGCCATTTAATGTGTAGTGATTGGGTTTTTCTTGCATATTGCTTCTCTCAGCAATGGGAGGGCTAAGAATTTGTGGGGTATTAACAGTATTCTGATGTTTATGGCTTGCTGGTTCAATAAATGGCGTACTGTCTGTAAGGAATAGAAAAAATGTTACTATATATATATATATATATATATATATATATATATATATATATATATTATACATATATAGCATTTACAAAACAGTAATAGATTTATTTATCGTGAGTACCTTCATTTTCTGACGTGTCAGCCGGGAGGTCTGTAAGAGGCACTGCTGAATCGTCTGTTATTACATACAAACATACTGTTAATACTAGTAATGACTTTAAATCCAATAAAAGTCCAATAAAAAAGAAACTCACAGCTATACATCATATCCGTAGGTGGCCCCAAATCTCTTTTGCCCGGGATCCTAGCATGGATAGGAGGTGGCATCGCTAAACCAAATGAATGAGGCATGCCGTTTGCCATACTTGAGGAGCTATGTGGTATCTCAGACATATCCAGACTATCCTCATTGTCATCATCCATTCGGTCATGAAATGTCAAAGCCGTCGTGATTTTGTTTGAGTTTGACATCTGAAGGATCTGGTGCACCATTGTTTCCACAGGCGACAATTCTTGGGCAATTTGGGCAGGCGTCGCTCCCGCCGCCCTCATGGCTGCCACTCTCCGCTTGGTATCACACTTGAGGTCGGCCCATTTCTTTATGACTTCGATGACCTCTCTGTGACACTCGCTCACCTCATTGATACGTGCCGTCAGAGCAGCCCACATGCGATGTTTGAGTTCCTTCGAAATGCCCCTGTTGAACTTCCCTGTGCAAGAGAGGAGTTTATTAGATATAATTCTCAACTTTTAGTGCGCATTTTAAAATTCGCATTGTTACAAAGCAGCTGTACATGGAACGTGTTAACTATAAGCAGTACATACAATAAAAAATTGAAAAAGTATCAAGAGCAAAGTGAATAAACACTCATTCACACAAAACATAATATACAGTGCACACACACTCGCAGAATTCAAAAGCAAAAGAAGAACTTTATTTCTCCATCAAAACGACTTACCAACTAAAATGTGCCGTTTTTTCTGCACTTCATTGAGGAGCAGCTCAACCTCCGGGAATGTGAACCGTGACTTTCTTTTCTTAAACCGCATCAAATTGCCATCTGGGCCCCTGTAGTGGTACGGTAAGATCCCTGACATCCTCTTCTGCTCTTAGCAACCCTTTGACGTTGTTTCCAATTACAACCAAACAGGGCGTCTAGATTATATCCATCAGAAAGGTAACCTGAATTTGGTGGCCAAAAAAATTAATAATAAAATCAAAATAGGACATCTTTCAAACACCTTGATTTCTTATTTAAGGGCATTTAGACAGATTTCCCCTAAAACCTTATTAAAGTTAGGGTTAAAAAAACATTATCATTTATCATCTTGTATTATATCCTAATAAAATGTTCCTTCTATTCTGCATTTTTTTTTTCATCTGAAAAATGTATCCGAAATTTGAGGGGCGTTTGTGTAACGTTACATGTGTACATGTTTCATTAAGAATAAACCCTCAGATGTAATACTAACAAGAAACCTCAATACTGTAAGTCATGTGATGCGTGCCCTTTAAAATGACATAACTGGCACACGCAGACATTTGGAAAACAGATCCACATTTTCCAGGCTCCTTTAAATTAACTGTTACAACTAATTGCGCCGTGATCTCACACCGCCTCGCCGGTGTGCCCATATGCTTCCTGCTTCTTTGTTGTTTTCCTGTCTAATCGTGAGAGCAATAGAGGAACAGAGAGAAGGGAGAGAGCGCCATCGCGGACACATCTCACGCTTTCGTTTTGCCAAACATGCGTACACCGCGAAAATACGGATAATGCATTTGCGACACACTTTTACGCGTCAATTTTCATGCATTGTCCCGTGATAAGCACGAACTCCATCCGGATGATCAAACGGATTCGTATTTAGCGTACGTAGCTAACGTTAACCAGCCTGACGGAAAAGGGAGCACGCAAGCTTTTCGCAGACGCATTTACGAGCGAGTTTTAGTGAAATCTAAAAGACGGGCGTTGAGGTGGCCCGCGGTGAACTTTGTTAGTATCGATATTAGTGAAAGATGGAGCGGTAATTACCTACAGTACGGCCGACTGTGTCCTAGGATATGTCGCTGTAGTCTTGCCCGATAAACTTCGCAGGCAGTGATCCCCTGCGTCGCGCAGACTCAGCTTACGTGTTTTTCCCCCTCCGCGACGATAGTTCGCCAACATTGTATAGTAATCCTGCCCTGTGCCTGTATGGAATCAATCCTAACTAACGTTATTCATATAAACTACGTGGCCCTGTGAAAGCATCAAAGCAGTTCACTTACAATATAAGTAAATTTACGTAGAATATTACGCGTAAATTCTTTAGTTGGTTTTCTACGCATTTTTTTTCAGACCAGTTGGCAGAATGCATATGGGCGTAGGATAACATTTCACGTCTAAATAGACGCAGTCCGATAAGTGTTTTGGTATATGAGCAATATTGTAGTAATCGTATAAGATATTTTTGTCAACTATATATGTAGTGGAAGCCAAAAGGCGTGCGTTAGATGTTAGAAGTTTGACTGTAAACGAGGAGCCATATTTTCCACGTGCATTTTCATTCATTTCTTAAATTTATTCAGGCCTTTATACAATTAAACTGAATATAAATTTGACTTGTTACATAAATATGTCATTTATCTCAGGTTGCTTTACTCAATCTCATTGAGTTTGATGTCTAAGGAAGACGTTTGAGCGTTTGCTAAATGAACACCTGACGTTTGTAAAACAAGGTCGGCGTTTAAACGGCTCACATATAAACACTCGCCACCATTTTGAGCTTCTCTGTCAAAGCAAGGGAGTGGTGTTGCGATATACATTTCAACCTGTAGGTGGGCACAGTGAGACTCCTGTAGAAATAATACTAAAATGATATCTAGCTATGATCAAAAGAAGTACTGTTCACAAAAATGTCATTAAAATGAATGGTATATTTTAGGTATGATGTTTATATAAGTTAATTTTAAATATGATCATAAAAGATGCAAATGGTCCATATAGCAGAAAGATGTTTTGTTTATGAAGAAAAACACAACTCGTAACCTGTAAAACATTTATTTACTACTTTATAAGGTTATTTGAAGTGGACAGAGTACCAGGTAGGCTATACTATTAAGACACTGTTTTGTTAGAGTGAAAGTGGGCATTTATCCACGATGACATGTTCTGCAGGCTTAAAAAGCTATTCCAAAAAATTTGTTTATCTTCAAAAACATGTAAAAAAGGAAAAATACATAACATGACAGGCAGGCTAGTGACAGTACATTCTTCACATTATGCTGTCATATTAAAAGACAAAAATTCAAGTTTCATAAATAGTTATGGATGAATACCCTACACAAGACTATAAACAAGTATATCAAATTCTGTTATCTCTAGCATTGTGTGTTTATCTTGATATTAGCTTTGTGGCCCTCTGATTGGCCTCATTGATCCGGGATTCATTAACCACCGCCTGGAAAAGCAAAGGAAAGACGTAGCTAATAATTTAAACTGGTCCAATATTATATGATGTAATAATAAAACCTTTAAATGCACTTTGTTATGCAATAATTTAAAAAAATCTGACCTTGCTCTGTATGCGTTCTATCTGGACATTCTGAGTGTCGATTTCATTGCCCATGTCAATTGCCATGCTTCTGAGGTTGCCGAGTATACTGCCTACCTGGGCCATGGTGTCCTCCATTTCATCCTCTCTTGCATCGTTCGTTACTCTGTTGAACACAACATTTAAAGACACATAGACTACTGAAACAGTCGTCAACTGGTAAATAAATCTGCTTGTTTGTGGTAACCATTTCCACTCACATTCATACCATTTCATTATAGCTTATTAACAGATTTAGTATTTACAAATGCAACATATATTAATTCAAGCAAATTTCTAGAACCTTCTAATGTATCCACCACTCATGGTCATCTTCTCCCTCTCATCCACCACACGGGATGTGGGCTGGCTAGACACCACCCCATCCTGATTGTTACCCCACACTTTCTTATAGGCCCCACTTGCTTGAAAGTCCTTCAGCCTGTGAAAAGCCAAAGGAGAAAGACACAAGTCCAACAATATTAGTCACATCATTCCCCAATAACCTTGAGAAATCATCTGTGAATGTAGTTTGTTATTGCATACAATCGAGTAGGACTTGACATTGAGTTCCGAGACACAATTTGTTTGTGTTGCATCTGTTTTGAATGAACCACACAAATCACAGTTTATTATTTGGTAGTTGTTCCAATTTCACTTTTGTAAAATACGGCCATGGTACATATTATAATTTTTTCTATTTTAATGGTTACTACTTGACAAAAATTACTGTGATTTTATGAGTTCAGACAAGCAATAATTTGGAAAAAAATGACCGAAACATGCATGTTTTCATGCAAGCACACCCACATGCCCCTGAAGGCCCAGCCCCTCCATCACATACTTATCACAGGAGCACAGACCGCAGCATTTGCCCAGATCTGTAAGGTTTTTCTCAGCTTCCTTCATGTCCTGGTTGATCTGGTCCAGCCCTTCCTCAACCCGCTCCAGCTGCTCTGGATGACGGAGAGTGGAATCACAGAGGATGGAGGTTTCGGGGTTAAAGTACGAGGATAAGATAACAACACAACAACAGTTTCTCAACAAGCGCCACAAGCAACTAAACGTCTATGGTAGCTCTGGCTAAAAATGACAAAATCAAATCTAAACTTAAAAACGACACACATAACAAATGACTTAAATTGGCTAAAAACAAGGGGAATTGTTGTGTGAGCATGGCAGGATGATTTAAAACATATCACCTGTATTCACTGTATACTGCATGTAGCTATATAAAACCTCTGCTCACATAACTGTACCCTGGTCACAAAAGGACAAACTTAAAGCAGCGTCAAAGCAGGACAGGTTTTATGATAGGACAGAGGCATGGGCAGATAGGTGGCATGACTGACAGCTTAGTAGTTTACTGCCGAAGCCAATGGCTCAGGTGTCTGGGAGGAGACCTACTTTGTACATGGCCAGATGCACAGACCGCAGCACCTGGCCATGTCAGTGAGATTTTTCTCAGCCTCCTTCATGTCCTTGTTGATCTGATCCAAGCCATCTTCTATGCGGTCCAGATTTTCTGCCCATGCAGGGGAGATGGGAGGACAGGCATGACAGGGAGTAGGAAGGGCGAATTGAAAGGGGTAGATATACGAGCAAGCACACGCAAACATGCACAAGGTATATTTTTTGCATATGTACTGTTTGCATATATCACTTTTTTACATATGATGTACTAAGAAACAAGTAAATAACAGAAGGGGAAGAACACAAGGGCTGGACTCCCACGTAGCTCAGTTGTGCATACTCTGTGACATTAGCATAGAGATAATAGCTACCTGTGAAACGTATCCAATGGCTAATACACAATTTACATTCAGAGGTTGAACACCAAATGATGCATTAAAAAGCAAAAAGATTTTCCTTTTTTAAATATGTTATGTATAGAGAAAATTCATTACCTCCCTGCTCATCCAGCATAACCAACGTCCTGATTCCTGCATCTTTACTCTGTTGAAAAATGATGAGTAAAATTGTTAGAAAAGACAAGGCACTTGTTCCCTTTAAAACTCAAGACTACGCTTGTTGTATGTTAATTGTGCACAATGGCCAATAGGAGAATGCACTTTAATGTAGAAAGAATAAAACCTTTTGGTTACGTTTAAGGAAAAATTGATCCCGGTCCGTTCAATTATTCAACAATTAATGCAGGCCTGAGGTGTAACTCCGCTGAAAGTTAATGCATACCATAGAACGTTTGTCAACCAATCAGATTGAAGCATTCAACAGCCCCGTGATATACAAATTACGCTTTGCATTCTTGAAAAGAAACAGATCAGAATATTGTTGTGCAAGATTGTTGCACCTGTTTTTAGGATTGTTTGTCCAAAGGTAAAATTGAATGTAAAAATGAATGTATTTAGCAATTTGGTCAATGTCACAAGTTGGTTTATATTTGTTTAAGGTTCTACAAATCATGCAAAACTTTTATATTTTCTCTATGGAAACTATATATCCAGGTTTAAATAATTTTTTTAATCAGATATTTCAGTACTCCACTTTCCACACTCACCTCCTCTAACAGAAGCTTCATGTTTCTGGTGATCTCTAGAGACTGATGGGAGTAAAAGAAAAAGAGGATTTCAAAGACAAATTCAAAGTATGTAACATGTCATTTTTCAAACCTAATGTTTAAGTTCAGCAGCTGCTCTCCTTAATTAACACCAAGTGGAAAATTAGGCAATGAATAATGGCTTTATTTATGATTTACTGCAAGTGCATATAATATGTTCAGCGTCATCGTCCTGGTTGCTATGTACCATGGGGATAAGAGAGACCTGTAGCAACCTTAACAGGAGATCAGGGAAAATGTTTGATGTCATCACTGTACACCCTGTTGATGAGTGAGTCGGGGTTGTGCAATGTCATCAAAACAGGAACAGCAATTACAAGGCATGTGCTGTTAGCTTATGTTAAATAAAAATCAATACCTCATTCTGGAAGTTTCCTACTTTTATCATGTTTGTTGATGGCATTACCTCATCTGTCACCTGATTGGCTTTCCTCTGCAACTCCTCCACTTCAGACCTCATCGTGGAATCAACAGCCATCCCAGCCGACTACTGCAGCGGGGGGAGGACAGGTCGGGGGAAGCAGTTATTCTTAGAGCAAAGGCTTTATAAACTCAGCATGCTTCAGATTGACAGCAATAATTGGACTACAACGGCTGCCAAGAGCACAGTGCAGATGCTGAAATTGTTTACATAAAATCTAATGTGAGCCTACCCTCCTTATGCAACGCTGAAACCATTATTCAGTAATTGCTAGGTGTATCTCAAAATAAGCATGCATTCTGAGGATCAGGCTGGAAAATTACAGAGCTTCACAAATCTTAACCAATCCTGTAACAAACCTCTTTGGAGGGCGTGCTTAAGTTGTCAAAAAGTCTTTCACACCTTAGTGACTAAATAGAAACGGCAGCAATGGTTTTTAAAACAAAGCAGTTGCATAAGTTGTAGTATTTCATTTGAGGCAACTTATGGTATGTGTTCATATTCTACAGCAAAAATGTTTCAATATTAAAATGAGCACAAATGCATGGTGCTACATGTGTGGTTTATTGGGCATCATTCTTTCAACATCCCCTATCATTCATTTTACCTGCTACTTCCACACACACACACATTTTCCTACAGAGGAAACTGATTTACACCTCTGTGGGAAGTTTTAATTGGTCCATCATTCACTTATTTATACTATTTTCTAAAATTGTATCTATTATTTATTGTTGTATCTATTATTTATTATCTATGAAGATGGATTTTTTTATTCTGTCTGTAAACACCTTTTATCACCTGGACGAAAATATTTTCTCTATTCACTTAGTATATCTTAACTTTTAACACATGACATGAAATATACACATTGTTTAATTTTAAAATTAAAATAATTTAAAACAGGGCTAGTAGCGAGAAACTTCACGCTGTCACCTTTAACATTTCACTAATTAAAGTTCACACTAATTAAAATTGACTAATTAAAGTGCATACAAAGTATATCAATAATAAGCAATAAATTATTTAATTATTAGATATTATTTATTAGAATGATCCTATAAACACCATGCACTGGGCTGTGTTTTACCTTTCTGTGATTTTCTTATTTGCTCCTGTAAAGCTGCTTTGGAACAATGCACATTGTGAAAAGCGCCATATAAATTAACTTGAATTGAATTATCTGCCAATAGCAATACATATTTTGAGAGTTGTTTTGCCAAATGTATTTTGAATAAAAATATTAGACGCAGAAACCTGTTGCTGAACAGTGCAGTTTGATTCCCCCCTTTAAAAAAAATCACTGTGGTAATATATGTAAATAGGTTAAAATTGTTCATTCGTAAATGCATTTTCCTCTCTTCATTGTGCCTATTTAATTATTTCGTTTATTATTATGCCTAGTCTCCAGTGCTACTGTTGTCAGATGTAATTTGCCTTATGCAAAGGATGCAGGACATACTACATTGATTTATTACAAACATGTAAGACTTAAAAATGACTCCCCCTGAAAAGGTTAAGATGAATTCATCATATTGCACAGCAACTCAATGTATAATCTACTGTGTGTACAAGATCTGAAGCGATTATCTGTTCTTCGATGAGGATATACTGTATACATGCATTCGCCTTTAAATGACGAACTTCAGGTTTAAACTGGTCATTATGACAGATGAAACTTTTCTGACAAAAAGACATTAGTGCAAACTATTTAAAACGTTAGTAATAGATATCACGACAATGCAACTCTAGCATGTACGTGTGCCAAACGCAGTCAGAACAAATCTACGTTAAAGTTACGACTGTAAACACGGCCAACACAAAAACAACGGACAACTTTTTGTCCATTTTTTTACAAATGTATTGCCGTTCATTAAGAAAAAAACTTACCGTATGGCGGAAAGAACACGTTTAAGCTTGAACTTCCCCGGAGGATGGGGCAAAGGACAAAGGACGTTTTGTTCGCCTAGTCGCGCTTAACACCTGCGTTTGCTCATTTCATCTACTCAGCCAGTTGACTTCGTCCCAGGTAACTCGGAGGCCACAACCATATGTGAAAACCTGTCATCCTATTGGCTACTATTGTATCCTGGAGAATTTGATTGGCTGTTCGAATAGTCAATCATTCTGAAGTTCAGCCCTCCTCCTGATGAGGATAGCTTGCGTTACCCGGGCAACCAGTGTTTCCACACGTAATAAGCGGAGCTCTGCGTTTGTATGTCCAGTCCAAATATTTATTTGTGCGTCAGCGTAATAAAAGGCACTCCAAAGTTAAATGTTTATTTATGTCTTTAGTGATGCTTCTGCTATCTTCTTAATATATATATCTCAAAAAACATATACAATTTTAGTTTTCAGTTGAAGGCACTTTGTAAAATGATCGTGGTTGAACAAATCACAAAACAATTGCAACTGGAATATTATTTGGGGAACACTAAACATTTTAAGAGGCCACAATGCAAACATCTTATGTAGAGCCAACAAAGCTGCCACCTAGTGTTAGAGCAGCATGTATTTATTTTAAGATTTTTAACTACAATGAAAAAAAACAGAAGGGATTTTATAAAACAGACATTGATGTGCAACAATGTAGGAGAACTGCTAACAGATTATAAGATGTTGTAGCATATTTTGGTTCATTCAGGAGTACATGGTCAGCTGCAACCACTGTGGAAAAAGTAAAAGAATGTTACTTATCACCTGCTTATGGCCAACACTCATGATTATTACAGCTCAATTATGAAATCCAATAAAAAATAATTCAGGTGGTTACATACCTCTTGAATGTTAACCTTAATGGTGCCATTATTGTCCTTGTCAAGTGTCTTGAAGGCCCCTGTAAATGTATAGAACACCAGTGAGGCACATCATACTACATAATCTAAATCACAGAACTACTCAACCTTATATGAAGGCAGAAAGAAAGAATAAAGAGAGTAATAGCTGACTCACGGCACATAGCATCCAAACGCACAAGACAACCAATGAAATTGTCAAAATCCATGTTGCCCTCTGGGTCACTGTATCTTCTGGTAAGCATCTGGAAAAGCTGGTCAAGTGGGAACCCTGGTCAAAGAGGGAAAGGTACATTTTTACATTTTAGCACATTTAAGGGAGTTATGCAATACAGCTACATCAACTCAATATTAATTTCGAGAAACACTGCACAACTAAATCAGAATAAGTTCATTACTCACCTGCTGCTCTGAAAGCTCCAGGCAGCTCGGAAGCCCCAATCGTACCAGAGCGGTCTGCGTCGTAAGACTTGTAAATGCCCTAAGTTGAACAAAGACAGCTTGTATTGAAACTCTTTTGACATTTAATAATTAATCAACTTTTATGACATACAAAGGGAAGTCTGCATTGTCAACCTGAGATCTCATTAAATTATATTGACAGTCGGAATAGGGTGGTCTGTTTTGGAAAGTCAAAGAAACATTCAGACATGATATTAACAAAACAACTGTACCTGCCACCTCTTGATATTATTCCAAAGATACTTGAACTCCTCAAAGCCCAACTTTCCAGTGCTGTCGCACTGAGAACAAATGGTTAAGGCAAAAGCAGTGAATCTGCACTTATCTACTTAATACCCCAAAATGGCGATACCCCCCCCCCCCCCAAGATTCTATTGAAGGATACATCCATCACTGCCACCATGCTCCTGCAGGACTCAATGCTGAAACCATCTGTCTTTAGATCACCATCTGGATAATAGGCGAGCATCTAATTAGCATCAAGGCTCATTTGTGTCATACATGTAAAGATAATGTTGCAACAATAGGATAAAAGGACTCACGTTTGCAGATGATCTTGTTAAGAATTTTCATCAGTTCAGTAGGGCTCACCTCCATGTCCTATGATGAGAAAAAGTTAATTAGGTAGTAGAAACATTATCTCTTATAACAACAGGTTTAAACACAGCTAATTTTTATTTAATAATTATACAAGCTGATTCACGTGTCTGCTCCAAATTCGCCACAATAACTATACACTAAAACAATATTTCTTTTTTGTTATTCAAAATTATATACTTTAGAGTGCACAAGTATGCAAGTACTGGTGCATAACAAATGTAACCGTTGTTTCAGATTTTCTTAATTTATTATGCATTTTAAATTATTCATTTAATGGAGTATCAGTAATCTTGGAAACAAAGCAGCAACGAATGAAACGTAGGAGACCATTCCTTCCAAAATGTGTTTTTGTGTTATTGAATGGCAGAATAGGAATGGCAACAATTATGGTGTTATTTCCTATGGATTTTCCTATTTTCCTAATCATCCGGAATACTCGTTTCTCTGTGTTTATCTTATCTCAGTTAAGGTTTTCTATACTGTTTATCGCACAAAAATGCAAAATAAATTATGTAACATTAGTTAAGAATGTTAATTTAGATGCTTTCTGCCACCAGTTCGGCTCCATAGATCGCATTGAACTGTTGAGCTGATATATATACACATTAGCCTATGGATCTGAACTCTGAATTTTAACTAGGAATAGTACACCATGCGGGTATGATTTAGAAACTAATTTTGACATACTACAATCTGTGATAAGTTTATTCTAATTTCAGATACATATTTGGAACAAATTGCAAGCCAGTTCCCTCTAAATACTGCATAAAGATAATACACATATGTTAATGGTGCACCATTTTAGTGATATATTTGGTTTTACACTGCAAAAATAAGAAGGAAAAATCCCTTTCAGTTAAAAATGCTACTTAACTATCAAGTATCCATAATATATCAAGGAAGTATCTTTTTAAAATCAGATGGGAACCCACTCCGACACTCTGGTAAAGCATGTATCCACACCCCTCTATGACTCAACACAAACTAGGCGGGACAACCTTCATCACAATGGCAGGAATGTACAAAAAGAGGAAGAGCGAGTCCTGCATACACAAAACCACACCCCTTCTGTCTTTTCTGAGACCAGAAACTCTGAATGTATCCCACTAAACTGTACTGAAATCAAGAGAATGCCACCATAGTGCTGGGTGGAGCAAAGTAATGGAATGTAGACAGGGCCTTGATGTGGAAGTTTCTGGCTTTAAACTGAAACATTGGATTACACAACTTGTCTGATCTGTGCTCAGATAACTCAAATACTTGGATGATTGGCAGTGGGAAAAACGATCAGACTTCAGACTTTTGGATAGGAAATAGCTCACAAAAAAGTGTGGGAAGTAAATTACTTCACTGGATCTAAACCTGGCTAATTTAACTCAGACTGTATGATCTTGGTGGTGAAAAAACTGCATTACTCCCTGTATGAACCAGCTGACAGTAAATACTTTGTACAGACACTCTACTCTTTGATTACATGGGAATTAAAAACAAAATACACGGTCTATTAGGATCTACTCACTTCCCCTGCAAGTTGCTGAAATACTTTGCGAAACTGCCTCTCCTCATCACTTTCATTTGGATTAGAATATGCCAATGGTCTTCTGGGAGGAGGCTGGAACAAACAAAGTTACAGTGAGAAGTGCATTAAAGATATTAAATACCAAGTAAATAATCAATGAACCACTTTATATCTATATGGCTTCCAGGACCTGCTTTACTGGTATGATGCAAAAAGGTTTTCCTTTCTCAGATATCACCACTATTCAAATATCAAAACAATTAGACACAAACTTACAGGGTCAGAAGGAACAAACTGGGATGGATCGACGTTGCTATGACATGGAAAAGGGCAAAAGGTCATAAAAATGGACATCTACGAATTGCTGAAACAGATGTTTTGCATGTTCCAAGCATGCACTGCATTATATGAGAAGTTTTAGTGGCAGAGTTGGCTCACCTAACAACATCCAGGATCCCTCCAATGAGTTTTTTGGCCAAATTCATATTGAGCACTGCGAATGGGCACAGATGAAATATCTACAAAATAAGGAGGCAAGTTACGTTATAAATTATATAATTTAATGTATTGACTCAAAAGTAAATCCTCTAAAACACAAACTGCAGTTACAATGACACATATCTGAAAGGGAATGACACTGGATTAACACAAACCACGCATTGTATGCCCTAAAACGTTAAACTCACTACCTAGTGAGTATTTATAACACATTACCAACCAAATCGTCCTTCTTTGGATAACAACGCATATGACCTTCGTGCTATACGTCATTACAAGAGCACACATTTAAGTTAGATATCACAAGTAGACTTTATTCCTGTACAGGCCGTTTTGATTTCATCGTGACGCATTTCAGAAATGAGCAAAGTAAGCAAACGTGTCAATTTAAATTACGGTTAAGTATGAGAACTTACCAGAACAAAGATGTCGAAGAGAGCAACCGGAAAGTCACGGAGAAGACACGTCCACACCTCAGGTAAACAGAAAAGTAAAACCTGTGTGTCCAAATTCTCTGGATGCGCTCCACACCCAGTTCGTTGATTTGTAAAACTCAGGGTCCTAAAACCTGTCGATTTACTGCGCTTGCTTGCTTTCATGTTATTGTATTTCAGCAAGTTCACTTGTTGGACCCTTGTTGGGGTCATAGATACAGTAAAACACGTTTATGTATATGATTTGCATAGCGTTAGGAGGCTTTTAAGTGCATAAAAGATGAAATCATCTACATCAGTGCAATGCTTCCCCATCTGTGGGCCGTAGTGGTATTGCAGGGGACCGTTGTCAAATAAAAATATTAAAATATTCCGTAAAGAATAGTTTTATTCAATAAATTGACTGCAAAAAGACTCGTGAACTAACCATCAGTTTGTATCATTTGTAGATAGTAAGCAGGTTTATTAATTTTAAATACAATTTATTACTGTTTTTTATATATCAATTTATTTGCATAGCGTTAGGAGGCTTTTAAGTGCATAAAAGATGAAAATCATCCACATCAGTGCAATGCTTCCCCATCTGTGGGCCGTAGTGGTATTGCAGGGGACCGTTGTCAAATAAAAATAATAAAGTATTCCGTAAAGAATAGTTTTATTCACTAAATTGACTGCAAAAAGACTCGTGAACTGACCGTCATTTTGTATCATTTATGCAGGTTTATTAATTTTAAATACAATTTATTACTGTTTTTTATATATCAGTTTATTTATCAATATTACAGAAGGCGATTATCAAATTTTAAACGGTTTCCTAAAGTGTGTAAATGTGATACTATACTACTACAGCAGTATACTAAATTATTAACTATAGTAACGTATACCTTTTACCACCAAAAGTGTGATTTACATATGAACAAAATGTGCACCCTTTGCGAAGAGCCCACTTTCTTTTTATGTACATTCATATCATATTTAAAATAAAAAAGTACGCTTCGAGATCCGACAGGCGGATGACATCCAAGTACCGCGAGAGCGATTAGAAAAACCATCAAGTCGAACAAGGCTGTGGATTTATAAGATGTTCCCGCCCACCAAGTGAGATAAACAGGATGGAGCTCCTGACAGGGAAGTGAGCCGCTCACGCAGAACTTGTCACGTCAACTGCTTCCTTATAGCAATGGCGTCCGTCACTAGCGAGTTGACGGTATCGTCAAGAATAAAAGGAGTATTTCTTGTCGCCATTCTTCATTTCGTCTTTATTCAACCGCTGACTGCTATGTCTGAGCAGGGAAAATGGATCCTGAACGTGGACAGTGTAAGCGCATCAGCTGTTAAGCGAAGACTTGACGCTTGTGCACATTGTAACGTTAGCAAATGACAGTTAATTGTGTTTAGAGATGTAATATTTTCTAATAATAAGCATTTATGTACACGGCGACGTGCTAGTATTACACGGGGTAAACAGAATAGTGTGTTTTCTTGGCCATGCTCTAGTATAGATGACTGCCAAGTGACCTTTACAAGGAGTAATTAATGATCATTGCAGTAGCACTGTTGTAACCTCATCAAGTACAATACGTCGATGATCTTCACATTGTATGATTGGAATTACCAATGGATTTTATGTTTAATATGTCTACACAAAAGTGCCTCTTTTAGTTGACAAAAGTAATACATGTAATTTTGTCTTTTCAGGGTCTTTTAAAGAAGCAAAACTACTTCTTTTTTCAGAAGACAATGTACAATGGCACTATCATTGAACTGAACTGTGAGTATACATTATTCGGTTTCATTGGCCGTTTTAATGAAATCAACTAATGCATAGGTGGGTATGTTTCAGGGATTATGGAATCATGCAGCACACCTGTAAAGCTGAGCATAGCGTGGTATTTGCGAAGTTCCCCTTGCCACGATGAAGTGTTTGGACTTGATGTAAGTCCGGTGTTTATCTGACAATTTCAATGTTGGGATGTTCAGCTGTAATGATTATTTGCAGCATATTAATGTGCATTATTCTCTGATCCTCTGAACAGCTTGAAATGGCAAAACAGTATTTTAACAATAAACAAGTGATGCGAGAAGGAGGCAATGGCTACTACACTTCCCACACAAATCCTTCCATAGAGTGCAAACAACACCTGTCTAGAAATGTGGTATGTGGAATCCTCTTTTTATTTTTATTCTTTTACAAGTGTTTTATATGTCGTATATTATTATACTCATTTAAATTAGATTATGTGATGCTTCAACACTGTTGCTAAAATTTGACTGGCAGGTAGCATTTATTTGGTTCTTATTTGTTAAGTCATTGTTAGATTTTCATCACAATACTTGAAAGATACTCTGCTGTTCAATATTTGTTCTTTTTTGTTTTAATTTCACAGCTTGGAGGAAACGAACTTGGTAAGCCAGAAAAGCTGGCTCCACTAGAGTCCCAGGTGAGAAACTATAGTTTAACTGATGTATCTGAACCGGGTTTAAGTGTTATGTGCCCTACATTCAGATCGGATCTATATATTATTCTTCATCATCTATGGATCACTTTTTAGTGGCCTCGTGTACTGATGTTGTTGTTCTGTACGTGACACTTCTTTAACTAAAACAAATTCCTTGTATGTGCAGACATACTTTTCAATAAAGCTCTTTCTGATTCAAGTTCAGATGTCATTGTTAAAGGGGTCACATGGCACGAAAACGTGTTTTTCTGTGTCTTTGGTGTGTTATAAGTTGCCCATGCATGTATTAGACATGTAAAATTGCAAAAATGAAAGTGTCCCAAAAAAAGATGCATTCTTTCGGAAAGCGAATGCTCACCCAGACTTGCCTGAAACACCTCTTGTTACCACAACCCCACAACTTCATGTCAGTTTGTGGTATGAGTTGACAAAGGCCACCCAAATGTATATGTAAGTAATGTGGGTGTACTTGTCAGTACAATTGCTTTGGAACCTGATGTTCCAAATATGGTACGAAGCGTTTCATTTCCTACACACGCATGCGGTATTTGAACGTTCACTACGAACTGGTTAACTGGCCAATCATAGCACACCTCGATTTTCAGAGCGATGAGTTTTGTTACAAGTCAGAGAGGTGTGTCAAAGAGGAGATACAAACATGCACGGTATGTGGAAAATGTAACAATCAATAATATTTGTTTTAGGCATGTCATATGACTCCTTTAATATGACTTTCGGGTTTAACTAGTAGATAAGTGGTCCTTAGTCTATGTGTCAGTTGCTTCGAAACAACAGAAGGAAAATGTAACATTGATAAATGATGAGGAAACTTCTCAAAGCATGAAAGGAATGAATGAAATTCAAGTAGATTCAGTCTGAATTGTAACCTTTAAATGATTTGTTTTAGTTGTTTAGCTTTAAACTCTCAACACAAGAAGAGTTTGGAAACAATTTCTGATTTCTCTTTTTGTATTTAGTTTCAGCCAACCCCGGATGCACAAGGCAAAGAAAAGAGAGCAGCGGATAAGAAAGAAGAAGGAAAAATAGATGTTAGTTTAAAAATGGTTAACATGATTTTACATGTAAAGTTGGTCTGTACCAGAGCTGTTGAAATACACAGTTACGACACTGGCACTGACCTCCATAGTAAGAATGGAATGTGGAAGAAACTCACGTTATGGAGTAACCAATAGTTCCAACACAGCACTGAAGCCCATTCATTTCAATGTCTCCCAAACGCATTTGCCGTACAGTTGGTGAAATAAGTGGATGTTTTAACGAGTTGGCGAACATACTTTATGTTCATAGATCTTCTATTCATAGATCTTACATCCATATTACTCCCCAGAAAAAAATTGGTAATCAGTGTACACAATGTGCTAATATATTATCAAAATTTATGCAAATATAGTTGCTGTTGCCTGTCCCACTAGCATCCATTAAAATAGGTTGACAGCACAGATTAGATCTATTGAGCACGTCGTTTCTCTGTATTTCAATGGTTCTTGTCTGGACTGTATGATTATACATACCATGCAATAGTGGAATTTTGTCATCTGGTTTATTACATGAATCACTGTTTCCAATGTTACCAGGACAAAGCAGCTGTAACCGAAGTACAGAGCGTTGCAAAAACCAATCCATCTTCATCATTAGATTCGGTAAGTATTAAAGCATAAAAAGTCATTCTCAAACTTTTTAACAAATACGACCCTAAACACTGCTTTTTTTGTCATCGCAAAAGCTCACAGGAAGCACAGTGGCACGGACCTGGGAGGACAGTCCCTATATGTTCATTATAAAAATTGACGAAATACCACCTGTCACAGAAAATCAATGGAGCATACAGCGTAAGATTGTGATTGTGATATTAAGTTGTAATTCCCTTCAAATGTAATATTAAAAAGGGTGTTTTAAATTTCTGAAATTGCAGTGGAGGTCAGGATGAAAGGCCCCTATGATTACATCTCAGCATCTGAATGGCCATTGATGATTGTAAGTCCACTTTGTTTTTCTATTGATTGTTTTTGCATCACTGTGCCTTCGTTCTTTGTAAATTAGCCGTTGTGTCCTAACCAGCCATGACCCCTGTGAGTAATAAGATGTTTGTTTTGCTCATTCACTTGGTTTCTATTTCGCTGCATCGTGTTGGGTAGCCCAACCGCATAGAGTAAATGGTAGCCGGGTCAACAAACTTGCTTCTAATAACTGAAAATTACAGATCAAATATTTTCTGATTGACTGTCATTGTGTCAAGCCACGAGGCAATTCAGTGTAGAAAGACAAACCTGTCATGTTGTGGCTGGTTAAGATATTGTAGAAGTTTAAAAGGATAGTTCACCTAAAATTTTTAATTCTGTCATCATTAACATATTCAAACCTGTATGACTTTCTTTCTGCGGCAGAACACAAAAGAAGATATTTTTAAGAAAGTTGGTGACAAACAGTGCTGGCACCCATTGACTTCTGTTTTTTGGACACAAAACCAGTGCAAGTGAATTGGTGCCAGTTAACAACATTCTTCAAAATATCTTCTTTTGTGTTCTGCAGAAGGAAATCATACAGGTTTAAAATGACAAGAGGGTAAAGAATTATGACCAAATTTTCTTTTTTGGGTGAACGATTACTTTAAGTTACAGCAAGAAGCAATTCAATGGCTCTTGTCCTCAGTTTTACATGGTGATGTGCATCATCTATGTGCTTATGGGCGTGATGTGGTTGGCTCTCTCGGCTTGTTACTGGAGAGACCTGCTGCGGATTCAGTTCTGGATTGGAGGAGTTATCTTCCTGGGCATGCTGGAAAAGGCTGTCTTCTATGCAGAGTTCCAGAGTATCCGATATGATGGGCTCTCAGGTGACACAATAAGCCTTTCATTGATATATGTCACCTGTTTTGTTTGTTTGTTATAACTGGTTTATCAGCCAGTTATTAATTTCTGTTTCCTGGTAAATAACAAAGAACTAAAGCAAACAGTCAGGTTAACACAGAACAGAGGCCATACTTTGGCCCCTTAACAGCATATGATCCTGACTGCTTATTAAACAAAGATGTAAAATAATGATTTGAGTATAAAGTATTACACTATTTGAGAATATATGAGGGAGATAAAAAAGGCTTGTCTGTGACAAAGTCTTTTATACTGTCAGTTGCCTGGAGCACAAACATATGTCACTGTAGAATGCTGTGATTGTGATCAAAATGGTTTAAGAAGGTCCAATCATTTTAATATCCTTGTTTTGTTTGTTCTTCTTCAATTGTGCTTTTAATTATCATCCTTATGTTGTCATACTGTGTGTGTACAGTTCACGGAGCTGTGGTTTTTGCAGAGGTGCTTTCAGCTGTAAAAAGAACTCTGGCACGAGTACTTGTCATCATCGCTAGTCTTGGATACGGAATAGTCAAGTAAGTTGTTAAGTCATTTCTGAAGGTAGTTGCTTTATACTTTACCAGATTTGAATGAATAAATATGAAAACATTTTGGCAAAATAGACGTAAGATTAAGCTATTATGATGCTTTAATTCAATAAAATCAATATCAATTGATATAGTTAAAAGCTGCATTTAAAGGAACGTTTAACCTAAAACTCAATGCAAACTATTACCGTTTACCTTAAAAGGCTGTTAAATAAGTAAATATAAGGGTAACACCTCTAAATGTTGTGCAATGATCTGAATTTAGAGAATGTTTTGTAACATTCAGGATTTATTTCTGTTGGCAATAACTGCGTCCCTTTACACTCCAGACCAAGACTAGGAGCATTGCTGCACAGGGTGGTGGGAGTAGGACTGCTCTATCTTATCTTTTCCATTATAGAGGGTGTCCTTCGAGTAAACACGGTAAGAAGTGCAACCCGAATGGAGACTATTAAAAAAAACTGTGATAGAATTTCAATGTAATGTGTTTTTTGCTGCACCAATGCCACGTGAAACCTAACATTTCTCTCTCGCAGGAGCATGACGGTTCAAGCAGACTGCTTTGTGACATTGTTATGGCCCTCATTGATTCTTGTATAGTTTGGTGGATATCCTTTCACAATTCAATCAACCATTGAGGCCATGTGATTGTGCTGTTCACTGTTGTCGCACTGCCATGCAGATGGAAATTAATGTAGAATGAGTTGAATATATAAGCGATCTTCGAGGGAATGTGGTGTGGATTCAGTCTAGAATTACTCCTTTCAGTTTCTCTTGCCCTTGTCTTCCAGCTTACTGTGCATGTAGCTTCCTCAGGAATAGTCGAAAAAAACTTCTAATGGTGGTGGTGTGTGTGTGATAGTCCTCCTTTTCTCTTTCCTATTTCTCCCCCCTATGTTGTTCTGCCAGGCCGAAGATGATCTGGTGTTGCTGGCTGCAATCCCTTTGGCTGTTCTCGACTCTACCCTCTGCTGGTGGATATCCTCATTTTTTTCTTTCTCTCTTCGTTTGTGTAGCAGTGATCCTGAATGTCTAGGAAATAAAAAAGCTTTTGTGTCTTTTTTCTGCTTGCTACTCCCTGGATTTTCTTTATTTTTGATCAATGACATTAGGGATAAAGTCATTTAAATAAGTCTCAGTCCGTCGCTGTATTTAGCGGGGTCAGTAAAACCTCATCCAGAGATCTTTTTCACATTTTGTCTTTCTTATATATCCAGCCATATTCGTGTGTCTTTGAACTAGTGTTTTGAAGTGTGTCTGCCATAGCTTGTGTATGAATGTTAAAAAGATGCTAAGCTCACGTCCACGGATGTTGTCCTTGACACCCAGTCACATCTTCATAAGCTTGGCCCAGACGATGAAGCTTCTTCGGCTGAGAAGAAACTTGGTCAAGCTTTCTCTTTATCGACACTTCACCAACACGCTCATATTCGCTGTCATTGGTGAGCAAATACTTCATGCACCTCCAGTTTTTGTATAAAAAGAATCTGGATAAGTTTCCACTGAAATCCTCAAACTAGTTCTGTTTCTATCTTTTGTCTGAAGTTTATATCCAAACTGTTGAACACACCAGTGTCCATATACTGTAGTGTGATTTCTCTTTGTATTGGTTTAAAACGAATGTGACATTTAATTTAAACCATTAAGCTACAGTTTTAAATTCTCCTATTGACTTTCATTTGACACTTGCAGCCTGTAAGGATATTTGCATCCTAAATTGCGGTTGGTCTATATAAAACATTTGGGTTAAATTATTTATTAATGGAAAGTGCACCACAAATGAAGTTGTTCAACCTCTCTTCCTCTTTATATCTATATTCGGTTTTTCAAACTATACATTTTCCCAGAACTTTAGCTCTGTTTTGTGTTTTATTTTTACCAAGTGCACATCAAGTTAAATCTAGTTCAAATTTGCTTGATTTCCCCGCATTGCCTTTAACATAGAATCCTGTTTTTTTTTCAGCTTCTGTTATTTTCATTATTTGGACCACAAAGACCTTTAAGATGGCCAAGTGCCAATCTGTAAGTATACCTTATTGATATATCATAAATCTGTGTTCCACACAACCATTGTACCTTTAATTTAAATTCATATTAATTTTATCCCCCACTTCTACTTTTAAAGGACTGGAGAGAGCTGTGGATAGATGATGCCTTCTGGCGTTTTCTCTTCTCCAGTATCCTGCTCGTCATCATGTTCTTGTGGAGACCATCAGCCAATAACCAGAGGTAAATTCTCTTCTCCTTACATTTGTTAAATTCTGTTAATTCTGTTGCATTAGCTATATAGCACTGATTTTTTATCGCGGTCCATGTGAATTCTTCAGATACGCGTTCAGCCCACTGGTGGATGAGTTAAGTGATGAAGAGGAGGGTGAACAACTTATGAATGAAGCCTTCGGTGAGAGTCTTAATAGACAAATTAGCAGATTAAAGTAGAGTGAAGTAGCACTCTATGTTTATAGAGCAAGATTTAACTCTGCACACAAGAGACTATAATTTATAGTTTTATACGCAGTGCTGATTCACTAAAAGGACAGTTCTCAAAGTACCGGATTAAGCATTAAGCAGCACACCTGAATGCTCCTTATCAAGTTTGCAGATCTGTTTTATTTGTGTTCGGCTGTTTGGCCGGTTCTAACCAGTTTTCCCTGAATCTACAGAGGGTGTGAAAATGAGAGGAACGAAACCGGAGACCAACGGAAATGTGAAGCCCAATAAAGTGGTAATTCACTCCAGTATTTTACTATAAAAACATCAGGATTCCTCGCCTGCTTCAGCAATGGTTTTACGTGACTCTTTATCGCAGAAACGACCCATTTTGTACTACAAAGATAAGTTGTTGTGATCTGTTGTGTATTCTGAGATTTACTGAAAATGCGGGGGGGTCACAGAAGCCTTCAGTTCATATTTGCTTTGTGGTTCATTTAGGATGAAGATCTCAAATGGGTTGAGGAGAACATTCCCTCTTCAATGGCTGATGTGTAAGGATCATTTTAAAATAGCATACAATCACACTTTGGTAATGTTAAAATAGGAAATCTGTTGGATATTCATCATCATTTGTCTATTAAAGCAAATTTTTATTCTTTTTTGTAGTGCGCTGCCACCTCTGCTTGACTCAGACGAGGTGAGTGTGTAATGCTTTGAACACTAGTGGGCGCTCTGTGAGCTTCATAAGTGGAACAGAGAGTGAGCAGACTGTCATGTCACAGTGTTTACCCTTGCTCTCGCTTACCATGGGTTGTTTTCTTTCTGTGTGGAACAAAAGGAGTTCTGGGGCTTCAGCGGTTTTGTCTCGCTAATAAGAGCTCACTTAAGTTCGAGTTGGCAATGTTCATCTCACACGCAGCCAATATGGACAAACCTCTTTAAAGAGAAGACAAATGAGAGTTTACACACTATAATACAGTGTTTCTGTAACCGTGTTGAAATTTGAAAATCAAATAAGCATTTTTTACAATTACATCAGTTTTTTTGGTTAAAATGTGCATTGTTACAATTTTGGTTTTAATGCAATATTTTTTTTTTCCTCAGGAGATCATGACTACAAAATTTGAGATGTCCAAAATGGAGTAGGTCTGACAAGATGTATGTATTGTACATAATGTTTATGTCAATGCACAACTGCTTTATCCCAAATGAATGAGGTTTTTATAAGCAGTGCCTGTAAATATGTGGGACGATGAGGGTAATGCACTAAAGGACTTGTTTTATTTTTAATTGCCTGTTTGTATTTATATTTTCAGAAGATACGGTGTAAAAGTTTCTTAAACATTACTGTAAATTGCCTTTGTTGTATACATATCTAAAGTACAAAATGTGATTAAAAACATTGGTTTGTGCATTGTGCTCTTTCAGTAAGAGGCTTTTGCACGGCAATCCTCTTATTAATCACATAAAGATGGGAAAACAAGTAAGATAAAGACTCTTTTGCTGTTTCTCTTTAATTCGTCAGTATGCTTTCACAGATTAAGAGTGCATCGCTGACCTACTGGTATTTTCAGTAAAAGTTGCCGTTAAGTGTCATCTCGCTGGCTTGTGGATCATTAAACAGATTGCCTTTCAAGGCTTTTTTTGTAAGGTTGTCTTATAAACACACCTGTTTTTATGTGCCGTTACATGACTACGGACAGTTAGCAGTGTTTTGACTGTCAACGCTGACAAAGGGCAGAGGTGGTTGTTTTTGACAGCTGATTCAAGTTTACAGTTCTGTCATCAACATTTAGATGACGTTATAGCTAACATATTAATAATTATATAATTTGAATATCGGCATATTCTCACAATTGTAAAGTTTATTTGAACAAATTAGCAATAAAAGTGTATTCACAAGATAGCATAAGGTCTGAAAAAATATTTTTCATTGTTAGTTGTGAATACCAATTGCATTAAATAGTTACCAAGTTTAACCTTAAATGAGAGTTGATAATGTTTTCCCTTTCAAAAGTTCAACAGCTGACCAGGGGTTGTTTTACACGTGACCCTGGACCACAAAACCAATCAAGTCGCACAGCTATATTTGTAACAATAGCCAACCATACATGGTATGGGTCAAAAATATTTATTTTTCTTTTATGCTAAAAACTATTTGGATATTATGTAAAAATCATGTTCCATGAAGATATTTTGTAAATTTTCTATCCTAAAATAAATCATAACTTCTATTTTTGTGAGTGGATCCAGCTAAATCTAAAACACAGTGACTGGAAACTCGCCTACAAACATCACTCGCTGCTGCCCGCTTTTTGGGAGTTACCCACTCAAGTTTGGTATCTAAGTAAAGCTTAGAATTTTCACTTTCCGGTTCATCTCTCCACAAAGGCATTACAGCAGTAAGCCAATAGAGAGCATCAAGACAAACCTGTTTCTGCTTCGGAACGACCTACTACAGCCCCTCTAATAGACAACTTTAAATGACAATTTTCTTAATATTTTTATCAGATTCTAGAACTGGATAACAAACCATATATCAATGGAAATCACTTGAACGCTGGATAACGGTTTCAATGATGCATATATCTAAATTATAGTCTGTTGATAAAACTTTTTTAGAGCTATTAGCAAACAAAGTTGCCTTTGACTCTTTAAAATAAAAAATTTGACTTATTACATTGACAGTATACACTGAAGCCTGTAACATCCATCTGGTCATCTGCCTGTTGATACGTATTGATTTAATGTCAAAGCAACCTTAATTTATTTTATACAGATTGTCATTCACCTACTTGCCAATACAGACTCGATATCTCTGAGCTATACTGTCTCTGTTAAGTCTGGTTATTAACTTGTTATACTTCCTCATAGTTTTCCATTAACCCTCACTCTGTATCGAGCTGTTGAAAATGCTGTTCCGAAACCTGTTGCTAGGCGTCTGCTGTTAACGTGCTTATAACACCATACTGGAGAATTAGTGTAAACAGTCAACAGCGTTGGGTGGGTCAACAACGATGTAGTCACGATCACCTGAGCTCAACATTAGAATTGGAGATGAAGTGGGATTTTAAATAGCAGTTAAAGCACAACATTGTGATTAATGAACCATTTACCATTATGTAATGTTTAGATTAAGGTTTTTACATTTATGTATGCTTCCATTTCCGAGATTATTTTGCAGAATGTGTTGTACAAATACCCAAAAGGCCAAATCAAATTAATCTGTTATTACTTGAAAATATTATTTTCTACAACGAGCCGACAAACGCATAATTCATTAAGACAACACAGAGAATTGTTTAATGTTTATTCATGTACACAAGATAACTGTCTAAAAACAAAAACACATAGATTAGCGCACATTCCATATTGAATTCACAATTGAACAGGGGCAATCTGACGGGCTGTTATTTCAAATGTGTCACATTGACATATCTAGTAAAAGGAAAGCTACAAACAGAATGGCAATTAATATAAAACTAACAGTCTTCGTGATCATGGTACTTTGTGATCACCGAGATTAACATTTCAAAGGAATGTCATTTATGACGATATAAAATCTCACTAGTAGACAGGCAAAACATTTACAATGATGGAATGGTAGCAAAGACTGCACTGATTGATGAATCTGAATTATTGCTTTCAAGATTTTTTTTAACTATGTGGATTGCATCTCTCACCATGGTGAATCATGTGATTACTCCATATTTTGGGGGGAAGGGGGGCAAAGCTCCTCGCTGAACGAATCCATGCAGATCTAATCCTCTTTGTGTGGCGTCACACGTTTCCCGCCTTTTTTTCTGGTAAACGATAACAGAAAAGATTAAATATATTACTGTGTAGTTCTACATTTTACATGTTTAATAAGTAATTACTGACACATTTTGTTACTGAGGAGCTGCTCAGTTGGGCTATTGTTCACCAAAACACTGACCAGAAAACAGTACACAATTGAAAGTAACAGCATTTGTTTTAGAATTAGCTTAAAGTAATTTCTTCTGCCTCAACAATATACATTAATATAGAGACGTACTATAATTTTACTATGCTATAGTATCACTGAATGAGTTGTTTCACAAAATGTTGCACCTTTGTACTCACTAGCCCTAAAACTTCACACCAGTTTTGATTTTTTTTAAAGGGGTGATAAAGCAATGGCTTTTTATGTCTACAACTTCAGAACGTTTCTGCAAATGAAGGCGCTCAGAATCACCAACGATCAATACAGATATCCCTGATTCAAAGTAACTTCTCTGTAACTGACATCAACATCTGTATAACTGCTATTGTTTTCAGGTTGAAAACATTCTAGACTACTGTCCAGGAGGTCCTTCTCCTTGGCTAACTGTTCAGTGGCAGAGGACACAACTGTACGAACGATGGAAGCTGCAACCTCATAGCACATCCTCTTCAAAGCCTCCTCTTGGTCACCTGAATTGGTCGTTGCTGACCCAGAAATGGACCATTCATCCCCCCCAGTCTCTAACTCAACACTAGTACCTAGTCCTACTATAGACTCTGGTTTGTCAATTCCATTTTGCTGAAGATCTCTTGAGTCATTTGGTGCTTCAAACTCACCGCTTTGGGCAACCGCATTGACAGTATCACACTTCCCATCTTGATTGAGAACCTTTCCATCCTTTGGACAAGATTTGCCACTAGAGTCTATGGTCTCCTGGTTGGTCTCCTCGTCCTTCACATCGTTCTGGGTAGTCGCTTCATGATTGTGTGCTGTGGTGTCCTCTAAAGTAGCATCCGCGCATCCATTTTCTCCGTTGGCTTTGGGCTCCGTCTGGCATCCACCCTCTGTTGCTGGATCCACTGCGTGAGACTTGTCTGATGGCTGACCAGATGGTTCACCTGTGTGGGACCTCTCCTCTCCATCAGAACTTTTGTGCTCGTTTGCCACCTGAGCTTCGTTATTGCTCTCACTTGGAGCTACAGTCTGTTCCTCTGATCCACTCTGTGGGACATTAGTTGCCCCTGTTGCATCATCAAGGCCATCCAGGTCTTTAGCTTCACTCTCGGCGGTACCGTCACCATCTTTCTTTGCTGTGGGACCCTCCCCCATGTCCACGCTGGTACTCTTCCCCTTTCGCATTATGAAGTTCTTTAGTGACACAGCCCGGTTGAAGTGTGTCCTTTTTGCCTTGGCTGTCTTGCCTGAGTCTTTACCTGCCTGTGGTTCCTCAGTCTGCTCCTGCTCGCCCGCTGGTTCCTCCTCTGCTCCGCCAGCATCGGATGCCCTTTTTGATTTGGGAATAACTCGCTTTTTGAAAGAGGTCCAGATCTCATTTGCATGCTGGTCCACTGATTTTGCATGCTGTGTGGTAGCAGTTGCTCCTTTATCCTCTTCACCTTCAGCTTCAGTCTTCTCCTGGGTTTCTACATCGCCGGTCACCTTTACATCTTCCGCAGCCTGTTCTTCCTCCGGAGCATTTTCGTTTTTTTCCTCGGAAGTCTCTTTATCCTTAGGTTTGTGGATCCCAACAACTGATGGATCTCTTTTCATACCTTGAAATGTCCAGGATCTCTTCAGCTTCCACCGTTTTTGCCCAGTCTGTTCTGACTTTGTGGTGGAGTCCAGTGTCGCGCTGTCACCTGCTCCCTCCACACTGGCTCCCTCTGCCTCCTCAACATCCTTGGAATCATCTGTGCTTTTCTTGTGACTTTTTTGGGACATGAGTTTCTTGAAAGAGTGCCAGCGTTTCATGTGTTTGGCTGCTTGAGAGTTAGCCTTGTCTGGCTCATCTGCAGCCTGAGGGTCTTCTGTTTGGTCTGCCACAACTGTGCTGGCATCAGCATCCTGGAGCCTGTCTAATGATCTTGACCGAACGGGGGCAGTTTGTTGTAGGTCTGCTCCTGTTCCATCTTTTTTCTCTGTGCTCTTGTGGGAGAAAATTTTAGCAACAGGGTTGCGGATGAAGTCCCTAACACTTGACTTTTCTCCTTGCTTTGGCTTGTCACTAGCTGCCTTTTGCTCTTGGGAAGCCTCTTCACTTTCTGGTGCTTTTTCCATATCCTGGCCATCAGCTGCAGCCTCAGCGGGTTCTACTGGCGGACTGGACGCCTGTTCTTTAGGCTCTGCATTATCTCCTTGATTATTCTGATTTGGGGTCTTATCCTGCTCCTCTCCCGCGGTGTCCTCGGATCCTGTATGCTGCTCCTTCTTCTTCTTACCTGTCATTACTTTTCCAAGCCCACTTTTGTTTAAAAAAGAGTCCCATATTTTCTCTGAGGCGGGCTTAGTTTTGCTATCAGCTGGTGCCTCTGTGCTAGGGGTTGGCTCAGTGGTAGACTCTGTTTCCTCAGTTAAAGCTGGGGCTGACTCTTCATTTGTGGCTTCAACCTCAGCTTTGGTCTCCACAGTGTCTGCTTGGACAGGCTCGGCATTGGCCTCAGTTGCTGCCATATCCAAATATAAAAACTCCAACTATCAGGGCTTCCTCACTGAAAAATACTTTTGTTATGTTCTGTGCGGAACTGAGCTCATTGATGATCAGCCAACAGATTGGAGAGTTTTCTTATCCAAATTTATTTCCACAAGAATGGGGTAACTCTGCATCCTACTCCATGTAGAGAAGAGGAAACTCAAAACTAGAAGTAGAGAAGACAAAAATTAGTTTTAAACTGACCACATGATTTCTAGCTAAAATATCAGAAACGTTTTTTTCTAATATTCCTTAACATGTTTTTAAGCATATCAATTGTGTATCTTGCAAATGTTTATATGTTGTGTTCTACATGGGTTAAAAATAAAGCACTTGACAAACTCATGGTGACTCCAGTCACCTTGACAGCACGTCTGTATAGATGATCAATTTTATCTATCACTTGGGTCAGTTGATGAGTTTTCCTTTTACTCCTGTTATCCAACTCAGAAGTAATGCACTTTTATAGACAAGCTCATATTTAGAATAGGTGCACAGCAAATCACATCTTATGATGAAATTCAGCTCATCACGTATGAAAGTGCACATGTTTTCCGGCAAGGATCAATAAAATGGCAAAAATAATTCTTCATCCAATGCTCATGTGATGACCAAATATCTTACAAACCTCCCACCTCTTTACCCTGGGTCATTTTATGATGCTTAAAGCAATTGAATACTTCACTTGAATGACCCACTAGTGAATTTATAATCATTAAACATCATCTGTTCAGTCTGAGATAGAGGTGAACCAAATGTGACAGACACAGCTGGCTTATTCATAAAGCCTCATGACTGTATGCACCGCTAAATGAGTACAGTACCATAAAAACAAAATATTCTTTACCTAATGAAAAGCCTGTTCGAAAAACATGGATTAATTGGATTTCACCGTGACTGAGTCTGTTTACTGATGGGGCACAAGACCCTGCTTGCCCATCTGACTGACACTGGGACAATTGAGCCTTGACGGTTTTGTCCCCTCTTTTCATGGACAAAACATTTGCCTTTTGTTATGTTAACGCGGGAGGGGAGATTTGGAGAAGCTCCTTCGAGAAGCGTTTAAGTATGAGCTCAAACCTTGCTTTGCAGAAGTAGCGCATAATTCTAATGAGAAACGAGGGAAAAGCCAATGCAAATGCTCGAGACAGCAGGTGCCAGTGCTCTTCAAAACCTCATTTGCATTGCTAATGTGTCCCTTATCCTCCATTTTGTAAAAACGTCTACAGTTGACATCAACATCGCTTAAGTTATTTTAATTGACGGCGATAGAAGGGCAATGAGTTCCTCGCCAAAAACGGACCGAAAAAAACACGAGACGTACTTCTTCTGTTGTGTCTGGAAAACACCACGAATAATGCTCAGGCACTTGTTTCGATTCGCACCATCACTTTATAAAACCTCACATTAATGATGATATAAAATCAATTTGTCGAAGAAAGGGGATTTAGTTTAATTGACCGTGCGCAATGTCTAACGCCTTGGAAATGTGTGATGTGGAAATAATGAAATCATCATGCAGCGGGAAAACAACAACCCGAGCGTCGCGCGCGCTCGCGCACCAAGCGTCTATTGTGGTAAAGCCATGCTGGTTACATTCTAGAAATCTCTGCAGCATTTTATTACCAAGTTTAGCAATTCTACAAATGCTTAGATGTTTTTCAAACTTTAGGAAAATGCATTTAATTGAAACACACTGGACTAAGCCCATTCTGGAGCAAATTCACACTCCAGTGCTTCTAATTATAATATGCAAGAGGGCAGTCTGGCGCGTTTGGCGAAGTTGCACGAATGAATGAATGAACTCTTAACAGTTGCATGAGAATTTAGCAATGGTGAAGCAGATGTCCCTGGTCACAAACAAATATACACAAAGCATACAAGCGGGAAACGAATTCATTGAGCCAAAAGCGCAAATTCACAGCCTTGAAATTCAAATACAGGGCGCAGTCGGTGAATGTGCGCCTATTGTCTTTACCAACTAAATCTCTGCGCTTCCTTAGAACATGAGCTGCGCAACACTGACTAAACCCATTATATAGACCAAGGGGGAAACGAACACATTTTGAAAGACAATGAAATCTAAGGTAAAAAATAAGTTCAGCACAACAATTCTCCATTCAGATGCGAACAAAGAGCCAAATATTGTATAGGGAAGAGTCTGCATACCTTGTTATTCGTTTGTAAATCCGTCCTGTGTTTCAGGAAAGGTAATAATCTGATGAAGGCTGAAAAAGACGCTGAAACTAAATCCCCGCTCGCATCTTCCTGCCTCGACCGAGGAGAGCTCAGTTTGAGAGAGTGTATGTGAGTGAAGAGAATTGCGCGCGCGGGGACGTCGAGGGTCGAGCGCTGGTATTAACAGACGCGCAGCTGCGGCTCCATCTATCTCACCCTGTTGCCCTTAGCAACCAGGGAGACCACCCCCACCCTGTTTCTGCCACCACACACACCCGCCCCCAATAGGGTTTCTGTACGGTGTTGAGATGGTTTTACATACTTTTGATTAAAAGACACTTCCCTGATGTCCGTGAACTGTGGCAATGCCATTACATCACGTCTCCTAAACTCAGCTGTGGGGGGGTGGAACTTTTTTGTTTGTTTACCCCATTGTGACGGGCTACGAGATCACTAACCCCCTGTAAGAGAGAGAAGACGTTTTGAACCGCAAATAAAGATGTTTGCAAACCGACCTCATTATGTGAATGGCGAATAAAGTGTGTTTGCGCAATGATGTCACTGCTTTGATGGAGAAAAAAACAATCTATTGATACAAACACCATTATTAACAATCACATTTTTACCATTTACAATTTCTTTTGTGTGTATTGAACGTTAATGAAGGATTTTGTTGCAGTTTATTGGTTCCCATCTACCAGATAACATCCCTCCAATAAAACCAGTCGTATAAAATATAAAACCAATACAGTTCCCATTATAACCAATACATCTATTTGCATTTTTGATGGTCTCTATTGTTGTTGTTTGTTTGTCAGCGCGTTTTCGGAACAGAAATTCCTCCAGAGGCATCGAGCCAAGGAATGAATCGAAGCGACTGAGACAGAGACAGAGCCGAGGTCAAAATGATATTTGCCCGTGTCCCCGATTCAAACATCGGACCAAATTCGCCCTCACGCTGAATAATCTGTGCGCTGCGTAAAAACGCGTCGCTTTATGATGAATATTGTATATGCGATAGAGCATCTGCACGAGAATTCCGCGCTCTTTATTTGAGCTTTAATTTCTTGTGCAGGATGTGTCCTGTCTGTCTTGGAGCATCATCGAGTCAGACATGTAGTCTCACGTTGAGGGATTATCTGTGCCGCCAAAGAATCAAAACAAAATCATCCTCATTCAAGCGAAGGGGCGGAGCAAAGAGGATTGGTCAGATTGAAGAAGCGACCTATAAATAGAAGCATAACAGCCGATGATTTTTGTGTTTTGCTTGTATGTATTGATGGCTTATGCTTGCATATGCATGGGTGCTAGAAAAACGTCTGGATGTTTTGTGTAATAAACACCAAGCACCTTTTTGGATGTTGTTTGACCTTCTACACTGTTTCAGGGATTTGGGATTGTTTAGTTATTATAGGCCACTGCTTTGACATCATCATTTTTTTCATTATCATATCCATCCATTCTCCAAACCTGCTTGTCCTGTGCCGGGTCACAGAAGGATTAATCCAACTGCAGCATCTCCAGAATCACCCTGATGTCCAGTCCAGACCATCACAGATCAGATCTGATAAGAGCTGATTCATTTAAAGTGATAGTTCACCCAAAAATAAAAATTCTGTCATTTACTCACCCAATACGATACTCAATACGATTTTGAAGAATGTTGTGAACCGGCGCCCATTCTCACTTGAATTGTTTATGTGTCCATACAAAAGAAGTGAATGGGTGCTGGCACTGCTCGGTTACCAATTTTCTATCAAAATATCTTCTTTTGTGTTCTGCAGAAGAAAGCCACTCACACAGGTTTGAAATGTCAAGAGGTTGAGTAAATGATGACATCATTTTCATTTTTGGGTGAGCTATCTCCTTAAGTGTGCAGAGTTTCGTTGTATATTCACTGATTCATTTGGAGATCCTATTCTGACACTTTTAGCTCAATGTCGTGAGGAACTCCAAAAACAGAGAAGCAAAAGTGTATTTTCATTGTGTTCAGAAAAGTGACCAGTTCCCTCTTTGTGCAAGCAAGAAACCTTCAGAAAGCATTATTGTAGTGCATCTTAACAGCCCACAATCACCTCTAAGCCTCTAAATGCACATCTGATGTCACGTCTTAAAGCATCAGGGGCACTAAGATATTGAAGTGCAGCTGTTGTGAACTGCCCGGGCTGTGGGCGGGGTGGAAGGTGCGAGCGTGTGTATTTCTGCCACCCTAATGCCTCGCGACAGCATGCATTTGTGTGCGAGGGGGTGGGGTGCTCCTGGTCTGACAGATTCCACCGAAGGCCGCGTCAAGCTCACGGCTCTGACTGTCGAATCCATTTCCCGCTCTCTCGTCCACAACACAGAGGTCTTATATTAAGAAGCAATTGCTGTGACGGGAAGACCAGCACGTGCTTCTGCACCAAAATGTAAACACCAGGTTTAAGAGTGAGCTGTTACTCCTCCATACACACACCGTCTTGATTTACAATGAATAAATTGTATTTTTTTTACTTGTTGTTTACTTCAAATATCTAAACATTCTTACATTGAGATACAAGAAAAGACAAAGATATTTATTATTTTTATGAAAGAAAATAAGGGAATTATGGTAGTGTATGGTAAAAACAAGCAAAATAATTGGCCAATGGGTTGAGAATTCTTTTATTTTTTTGCTTGTTTTTACCATTTTTACCAAATTTACTTAATTCTTATATAACTTTTCATAAAACAAGACTACATGTCTAAGGTCACTTTTCTTATCAAGTAATTGTGTATGTAACCATGGACGACAAAACCAGTCTTAAGGGTATTTTCGAAATCGAGATGTTTACATCATCTGAAAGGTGAAGAAATAAGCTTTCTGTTGATATATGGTTTGTTAGGATAGGACAATATCTGGGGCAACAACAACCATTTCCAAAGATGGAATCTGAGGGTGCAAATAAATCGCCTTTGAAGTTGTTCATCTGAGGCACTTTAGCAGGCGATCCAATCACAAAAATAAAGGTTTTATACATTTATAGCAGGAAATTTATTAAATATCTTAATGGAACATGATCTTAATATCCTAATGATTTTTGGCCAAAAGAAAAATCGTACATTTTAAACCCCTACCATGTTATTTTGCAGATTACTAAAAATGTTCCCGTGCTACTTAAGACTGGTTTTGTTGTCCGGCCTCACATATTGATTTAAGAAGTTTTAGAAATGTTTAACTAAAAACAAGACAAAAATGCTTAGTAAGAATGTCATTTCTGCAATGTAGTTGATACTGGTTGAGTAAGAATAGTTCAATCGATTTAGTCTTTGCATAGTACACTGGTAAGAAGTGAAGAGACAAGAAGAAGATACAAGTAGTAAAGGTAGTCAGTTCTATCAATATCAAGGCCTAGTGTTATATTTGTAGCGATGGTGGAGTCGTGATTTATACGAGTTTAGTGTCATTGTGATGTGAAAATAAGGGGGCATACAGAATCTTCCTCCAGCAGCGCACTATAGAAAGTCATGACGTACGTATTGGGAATCTAGATTTGAGGCATCCGTTAGGATTAAAAGTGAATATTTGGGCTGAAATGAAGTCTCCTTCTTTTATAGGAGGCTATTTAGGTAATAGCATCCATGGGACATTAATCTGTGTAATTAGGTTTCGCCTGCGCTTTGTGAAATAGATCGCTCTGGCATACTTCACTCCTCTGCAACCTGTACAAAGGAGAAGTTGGCTGGAATGAGCGTTTTTTGGCTGTCCACTTCCCTATTTACTCCTTCACCAACCCCAAACATCCATCAACTCCGGGAAGGAAGATTATATGTGAACAAACTAAATGGGAGATTAAGACCTGGGTTAAAGTGATGATGCAGCAATATTACAGCATGGGATCTTCAAAAGCTGTTTTGGGGTATTTGTTAATAAATGCATGTTTTAAACGCCATTACAGACGGCTGTTTATACCATGTTCTAGTCGTGCTGTCTGGTTAATGTCTCCCTCATGGCATAGAGTTAACAGTTACATTAACTTCACGCAGGGACAACCTCTGCAGCTGTTCTTGCTATCCAACCGCACGCTACCCTGAAGTGTTGGCTTCTGAGGGATTTCCGTGTAATCTCTTTATTAGCGCACAGCCTGTCAATCTCAATCACTCCTGTTGTTGTGACCGAGCCCTGTTGTGTGGGAGGGGGTAGAGGTGGCCAACGGCCCATGTTATCCCATTATTTTAGTACCTAACTTTAGTACATTTCCCTACTTGTGTTGCCAAGACATCGTATTGTCATCAGTGTAAAATGCTTGTTTGTTTTAATGATTAAACAAGAATTGATGCCAGGTGGGACTTTAACACAAGCGATTATGAGATGTCCATTAGCCACTCTCTACTTAATGGGATAATTCATCCTAAAATGAAAATTCTGTCATCACGTACTCCGCCTCTTATCATTTCAAACCTGAATGACTTTTTCTTCTGCAGAACACAAACATTTTTTAGAAAAATGTTGGTAAACGAATAAAGGCGATAACTATTCGACGTGCGTTGGTTTTGTGTCCATACAATAGAAGTGAATGGGGACCATCGTTAATCAGTTACCAACATTCTTGAACATTTCTTTGTGTTCTGCAGAAGAAAGTCACACAGGTTTAAAATTTGGTTGAATTATCCCTTTAAGGTGTAATGATTCATGTAGTGAGACAATATCTTTTTCTCTATAGGGATATTTTGCAGATTCCAGTACAAAACACATCCTTGCTGTTATTAACATTCCACATTGCAGAGGAATGTAAAATGTTGGCCTTCAAGATTGTAGTTTGGAGCCCAATGATGCGCAAACAAAATGTCTATTCTCTACTACGGCAATCCCCCCGACATAAACAAGTCAGAGGTGTTATATTAATCAGAGCATCTCGAAACTGAATTTGTGATAATGCTTTATAAGAGTCGGGATGTCCTGACTTACATTTCTGGAATCTTGAGCTACACGTCTGACCTGTCAACTTGTAAGTGTCTTAGTGAAATGAACCCAGCAGGAAAATTGAGTTTATTCATTTACAAAAAAGTCCCATTTCATTTAGGCCGGATAAATTGATATGCATGTTTTATTAAACAGCCATTTCCTACGCCATCCTTCATATGAACTATTGCTGCACGATCTCATTTCCACACAATTCAAACGCTCTTTATATCGGCAATTACTGAAATTATAACAGCAGCAGTGAACTTTAGTATCGTGAAACATTAAGAGAAACCCATTTCTACTAAAATCTTTACTGCCACAGAAATCCTCTGCATTCTTCTATTTGTTTACGTCCTCCATAGATAACAGGATTTATTTGTTTGGATTTTATAGGCTCTTCACTTGCAACAGTATATGGCTCAATTTGATGCTGTTTTTCTCCTAGCCAGTAAATAAACTCATCTCCAGACAAGACCTGCATGTTTACCGGGTACACAAGACACTGGATTTCTGCAGCGTCGACTAGTTCAGCTCCCAGAGGTCTGAATGGACAGTGAGGCTGAAAGGCCATCTGCAGACTTTTCCAACTAACATCATTTGTGTGCTAATTGAATTTGAAACATTCTTTCATAATCTTTGAATGTTCCTCTCTGGCAGCAACACAAAAACTTCATTCAGCCTGCCCACTAACCCCAATACACAGAGAATGACACTTGCTGGCCCCCCAATGGGATTCACATGCCATATCACTCCACATGCATTCCAGTTACCAAACACAGCGGGCCACTTGTTTTCAACTCATCGCTTTTATTTTAGAAGTCATAAAAAAATGACATGGCATTGCAAAACTGTCCATGATGTGCTTTAATGCGTTTTGTGTGTGTCTTATTCATTAGTATGATGTCATTTGCAAATTACAGTTCAGGATGCAATTATATAACAGTTACAACATGCAATGTGGGGGTTCCTGATGAAATCATTGCAGGATTTGACTGTGAAATGTACAATAATTTTGTTCAACACAATTTCTCACATTACATTTTTTAACCTATTTGAACAACAGTAGAAAAAAATTAAGATTTCTCGCACACACACATTTTCATGCATAAAAGTCCTGTGCAGTTTAAATTATTATTTTATTGGCTTCTCTAACAAATCTATAAATAATAAGCTGAACAATTTTCAAAATGACAGTTAGCCTGATTTATGCACAAAAATATAGAAAATTCAAGTAAATATCTTCGACAAGTCATTTTTAAACATTGATATCTCCAGTTATCATACGTCTTTAATGTTTTGCTATTCTCTCTGAAATTGTGAAAAGTTTCAATCACCAGAGTAGACTTAAGTGCACTTCATAGGCCTTAAACATAGGGTTTGATGAGTTCAACTACATTTAAGGCCTATAAGAATTACCATGTGTAATCCTTATGCAACACTGCTCATGCAGCCAAACAGATACAGCAAATCTTTTCCTCACACCATCTCCGGGTGAGAAATTTTTAATAGTATCCCTGATAAATCAAGCACTTTGGATTCCCTAGGTGCTTCGAAGCTCTCTGCTGTTAGGTAACAGTACCGCAGTTTGCATCATCAGGTTGGAGGGGGTCCTTTGTAATGTAGGGCCAGTTGAAATGAGCGGGTTAGAGTATTGGAACGATGGCACGGGTTGTTGTTAAGTGAAACGAGGGGCCAGACCACCACAGCAAGCAGGAGGGCAAACAGGATGACAAACATTGATGCCGAGGCCTTCCGCACTTCAAAAAGCCTCAGGGGCCCCAACGGCCAGGGGCCACGACGCCATGATTTGCCAGCAGGGGCCTTCAGTCTACACGGGTCACTGTGCACATAGAAACAGTCAAACTTTAGATATAGATGACATCTTAGATAAATGACCCTAACATTGTCTGTTTTCAGTTTTAAAGGAACAGTTCACCTAAAAATGAATTAATTTATTCTTTTACACACCCTTAAGTTTCAAATTTTTATACATTTCTTTGTTCTGATGAACACAGAGAAAGATACCTGGAAGAGTGCTTGTAACCAAACAGTTTTTGGCCACCACGGACAACCATAGCATGAAAAATGGTTTATAACTTCCGTTGTTCTATTGAACACAAAAGAAGATATTTTGAAGAATGCAAGACAGTAAACAGTTCTTTTGACTGCAATTGTCATTTTTCCTACTATGGTAGTCAATGGTGGCCAAGAACTGTTTGGTTACAAGCATTCTTCCAAATATCTTTCTGTGTGTTTATCAGAACAAAGAAATATTTACAGATTAGGAACAACTCGTGGGTGAGTAAATAATGACAGAAGTTTTATTTTGGATGAACTGTCCCTTTAAGATTATGTAGGGAAGCTATAAAATTCATTCATAATTTCTTCTAGTTCTCTGCTTTAATTGGTATGAGCGATATCTGAGCTTGAATAATGAGATTAAAACGTTTGTTTTAATATATATTCACTTTTAAATTACTAATTTCCTTTTAAGTACTAATTTAATATATATATGTATTTGTAAAATTTCTATTATCCACCAAAACTAAAAGCATAAAAATATTTATGTTTAAATCAAATATTTTTGTTTTGGCCAAAAAAAATTAGAATTTCCTGAAGGTCATCGTGCAGTGTCACACATGCCATATAATACAATTAAACATGATTAAAATTTAAAAGCCTATTAATCCATAAACACAACCCAAAATGGATAGTAAACACGTTCTCACCAACTCGGCTTTGTGCAGCTGTTGTCCAGCGATGAGTCAGAGAAACAAAGTCTCTCCTGCAGCCTCTGGTGACACAGAGAAACAAGATGATAATGGCTGGAGATTAACAGAAGCCTACAGGGACTCTATTGTTTACCAGATCTTTGGCGCTGGAGCACATTACAAACACAATTAGGTGTTGAGTGTGTTGAGAGGTGCAAAGTACATCATACAATCATGCAAGAAGCCAAATTCGCTGATTCGCAAACCCCTTGTGATCAGAACAGATTTTGTGGTACTGTGTGCAGATTAGAAGCTTGTGAAGGTGGCACTCTGACAAATGGTGTGCGTGTCTACGTGTGCCAGATATACCTGTGGGTCTTCTGAGTGACGTCTGTATGAATGATGCTGGATGTCACATGATGCAGACGGGCGGGGGTAGGAACACGTGTGCCGGGTTTGCAGTGGGTGGGGGTGCCTCTGGGGGAGCATGTTCTCCTGATACTCGGCTCCCTCCCGTTTTCCCGGAGATGGAGAACTGGAGCACGCCTTCAAAGAAGCAAAACACTTGAGTGCCAAGGCTCGCAGAAGTGGACAGCACAGTTCTCGCTGCATCTAATAGATTTGCTACGAAAGAGAATTGTAAATCAAAACAGACAGGCTCCATTAACTAATAAGGTGGCCCTATCTTTATGTGCTTTCCTTCTGGTTGTCTCATTTGCCATCAACTGTTGGTTCTCTAATGGGACCAGCGGACATCCTGCACTCTCTGCCTTTCTTGCATCACATCATTGTGGGTTTCACACACAGGCGCTGTTGGCACTTTCGCAGCACGGGTCTCTATGTTTGTGCCCACAATTTCGGCAGCCATTAAAGAGCCTATTAGTGCAGCGGCTTCGTCTCCCATCCCTGTAAAGCTGCCAATTACCTGTGAGCGCCGAGAAATTACAAGAGCTTCTTTGAAATTGAAATCTCTCTCTCTCTCTCTCTCTCATAGAGGTTTTTCCAAAGCTTCTGCTATCGGCCTCTGGATCATCACGGAGGATTCTCTTTCTCAGAAACCGAAGCCCCGCCTCCACACAAAGTGCTGAGTTTTTTAAGTTAAGACGGCACAGTTCGATAATTATAGAGATGATGTTTACCAGCACGTCGAGGCAGTAAACAAGCCCTCAGAGTCAATGCAACGTGCATTAAAATGGAGGCCAAAACAAAGTGGAGTGTGTTATACTGCTCGCAGACTGCTGCATCTACACTCTTAATGTCTAGCCTTAATGAGATCTGGCCAAAATTCTCCATGCGCAATTGCCCCGAGCATCCACTCGCCATTTGTGACGCTGCGGTACAAAATATCTACTGAATCAAAATACAATCCAGAACAAATCAGCAAGTTATCAGGCTCGTGTTGTAGTAAAACGACAAATGTTTTTACAATGTTTATTAACGATATAATGGATCTCATTTTAGGTCATATCTTTCAAATGAATTATCATGTGAAGACAACTAAATCCATATCAAAGGGAGTTGTTGACATTTTAATAGGCTGTAATTCAAACACCTGGATTGTAGGCGTTTTTATAGCCTCTAAGTGACACAGATGTAACACTGATATTTAAACGACGGCTACTTTGCATCAAAAATTTCAATAATATTGACCTCAAACGGATGTCAAAAGCAATCTACAAAGCGATCCATTTAAATAAACAGCCTTCAGTGTTTAATGGGTAGCATAACTCGCTCCGCTGCTTAAATGTTTGTACTGTGTGTGTACACACAAATTCCATTTATGTATCATGGACCACTGCCCTCATCACATTGTGTGGGCTGGATATAAATCATATTTTAAAGGTCCAGTGTGTCATTCTTTGGAGAATCTATTGAATGAAATGCAATTTAATATACAAAACTATGTCTTCAGAGGTGTATAAAGAGCTTATATATAGAAGCGTTATGTTTTGAACATCTTAGAATGAGCTTTTGGGTCTACATACAGCGCAGGTCCCCTGGCGTGGAATTCACCATGTTATTTCTACAGTAGCCCTAGATGGACAAACTGCTTTAGAGAGTGTTTCATAAATATGTTATCTCCTTCGGGAAAGAAGTGAAAGCGTAACAACATTTTAGTCCGTGTCAGCCACCCTAGTGCTTCGAAAGGCAGGGGGAGAAGTGGAGAGAGCCGTTGGTTTCAATTCACAACCTCACCATCAAATGCCTCAATTTTATACACTGCCCCTTTAAGTAATAGTAATATGTTTGAATTCCTATATTTGTATTTATGGTCCGTCATATTCTTGTCCACAATCAATGTGGTCGAGTTGTACATTTTATTCATGGTGGTCAGTTTTATACCAAGCTACATTACGCTAACCAATCAGGATACATAGTCACATATGTCTCTTATTTACTGTAATTACTGTGGTCTCACATCAGCCACATTGCTTTCTTAAAATGTGTATCACACATTGAAAAAAACTATATTGGTTGACCACTACCTGTGACCTTGATGTTGCTATGCATAGGAAAGAATATAGATATAACATTAGAAGCAAAGTTTACCAAAGTATGGTCTGTCTGAACAGCTTTAGAACAAAGTTGATGCGTCTGGCCCAGCCAGGCACTGATGCGCTCGGGGTCAAAGGTCACTGGCTCAGAAGACCTAGTTTCAGGTGTGGATGTTTTAAATGGGCTGGCATGCTGGGGCTTAGAATGTCTGATGACTGTTTTCCAAAACACAAATGCAAGCAAAACATACTTTAGTAAAGTTCCTTGGATAAACAAATCAAGACTCTGTGAATTGACTTTGGATTTAAAAGACATTATCATAACATGCCTAATCACTGGATGGAAGAACCAAACACAACATTTAAAAGATGTATAATGGTTATATGATACAGTGATACATCACCATACAGGCTGAATATTTAAATGTTCTGGATACATCATGAACCCGATTTTGAAAAATATACAACAGCCACCGAAAATCTTTTTTAAAGCATATTAGAAAACATGCCAAATTGAGAGGAGCTCTTCCATGATTATTGAGTGATTAAGCTGTAAGAGAGACACTGGCTTGACTGGATGGCACCAGTCAAACTGACCAATCAGAAGCCACGGCTTTACCTGGCACTGGGGTCTGGGGTGGGGCTGAGCGCTCTAAGCTCTTCTCAGTGGCCTGGAAAAAAAAAGCACATCTCTACTACAGCTATACATGAGGTTTGTTGCTATACACTACAGAATAAAATTTGCATACAACACAATGGACTCTTATCTTTGAAATATACTCTGGAAATATGTATTCATTTAAAACTCAAAACAGAAAATTTTAACAAAACAGAAACTTTGAATTGAAATTAATGTAATTCTATTTGATCTTACTTTTTATACATTATTTCCGTTTTATTTTATTTTGCAGTTTTAATTTACTTTATTTTACTTTACAATACATTAATATTTACTTTAATATTTTATTTAATTTAATATAAAAATGAAATATTTTTCAAGAAATTGTTCAGTTTTATTTTCAAATGAAATAGTCCGCTTCAATGGTAATTTAAAGAATGTAGAAAATGGAAAAACTTTTGCTAGTAATCCTTTAATACCCCTCCTGCCTATTCCACCTCAGTAAAATACAATTGCTTTGCAAATTCAAAAACAAGCAGACCAAGACCAACCAACAAATTTAAAAACCTAAAGGCATATTTACATATTGCATAGCCTGCTTACGACAACATGTGTAGGCATATCCATGCACACAAAGACACACAGAGAGCTCATTGTAAACCCAGGCATAAGGTCGCCTCCTTTGCATTTTGTCAGATGGGAAATATATGGAAATCCATTGTTTTTAAACTACCATAAACACTGAAACTGTCGTTGGCTTCAAGGTCTCCAATGTACATAAGGTTTCTATGAAAGCTTTCAGCGAACTTACTGCATGCTTGACTCTGACAGGACTGTTGTCTGGTTGCGAGTCCACAGGTGTCATGTAGATTCTCCTCCTCATAGGATATCTGGCTGCTTCATCCATGTAAGATACACCTGCAAGGATAAAAGGAAACTCTACTTGACAAACAGAACACTCCCCGTGTATACATTTCTAGTGTATACGTTCTTGAAAGCACAAAGAAAATATATTGTGAATGACATCAAATGGCTAGGAAATGCATTTAACCATGCAATAGTTCTCTTTTGAGGCTGCAGATAATGGTTAAAAACTTGATTGCTTCACACCTGTGCCCGGTTGCATAAAGCACCTAAAGTGTAATTTTCCCTTAAGTGTGGCCTTAAATATACCTCGAGTTTTACTTAAGTTATAATCCTATTGTCTTTGGTAAAGGGAGATCACCACTTAGGTGTAACACTTAAGGGAAAAACTTAAGCGTTATGCAACCAGGCCCGGCACTGAGATCCCCACCTGCAGCTGCACTGAAAGATGAGGAGTCTGTGTCGTCATGAGAACCCCCAATGTCCACCGAAGGATCCCACTCCAGAACCAAGTGATCTTGGTTGGAATGAGGAAGGCCGGCCTGAGACTGATGTGCCAAAGAGCGATCAGCAAAACACTCATCCTCCACCATACTTTCAGAGGGACAGCCAGAGTCAGGAGCGCATAGGACCCAGTCTTCCTCAAAAACCTGCAGTTATACACGAAACAAACTCATTTCAGTTTAAGGGTTTTATTTCTTTAAACAGCGTGAATAAGTTCGTCCATTTAGAGAAACTAACACTATATAAAAAAGTATAGTAATAAGAAACACACACTTAAAAAGTAATACAAATTGAAGTGGCCTTAAGGTGTCTGGAATTTTAGGATTCAGGCCTTAGAAATGAAAATGTCATTAACTCAACCTCATGTCTTTCCAAATATTTGGGATTTTTTCTGCAGAACACAAAAGAAGGTATTTTCAAGAACGTTGGTAACCAAAGAACACTGAGCCCTATTGACTTCAATTGTACAGACACAAAACCACTGAGACATTTCTCAAAATATCTTTTGAGTTCCATATACAGAATGACATACATACAAAGATGACATTTTATTTTTGAATGAACTGTTCCTTGTTGCACACGAGTAACAAAGTATTTACACAAAGTTGGTTGTGTTTTAAAATAATATGCAGATCTATGAATGCACTATTGATGAGAATGAAAAGAAAATAAGTAAAAGCACTACACCTGTGATAGCTTTTATAATATTATAACAAAAATTATAAACGTATAACAAAAAAATGTATACACTTTTAGAAATAAATAATCTGGTTCAAAGATCTAGAACTATTTCTCATGTCTCATGTCAAGGTTCCCCAATGACATACTGCAGGATGAAACGCATACCTCAACACATGATAGACATTGCGTGAGTTTTCTAAGCTATGGAAAACATGCAATGGTAACTCATTATGATATATCTGGTGTGGGACTCCATAAGCATCCTAAATCTGACAACTGCATAATGGACATAAACACGCTACTGATCCAGCATGTCTTTACATGAGCCCCTTGCACCCGAAGAGACAAAGACTAACACAAGGGACTTGTTCAAATGGACAGTACATGTATTGTACAGTGGCTGCTTGGCTACCAGACAACAATTCAGGCTATTCAGGGGGTGTCTTCGTGACTTTCTGCCAGAACGTATAAAGTCAGATGCTTGACTAGCTTTCCCTTGGGATAATTATTTCCTGAAAAATGTGCCGGGTCTGGTTCGCGAATGTGAACTTGAGGTGCCACAAAATGTGTTGAATTCAAAATATTAGGCTATCAAGGGATTTTGGAATTGGGGTCTTATTGCGTTTCATCAATTGTGCACATGTTGTGTGATAACACAGATTATATTATAGACACTATTAAAGTACAATAAGCAATCCAACTGGTCGACCATTATTCTTCACACCTGCCATGAACTTGATAAATCTCAGCTATGCATGTGCACATGTACCAGTCTCATGCTCAGCAGTCGTGTGTGCAGCCGGCCCAGGCCCTGAAACACCCGAGTACAGTGAAGCAGAAGTTCCTGCAGCTGGTTCTCGATGGCCTGGGCATCCGCTGGCTCACTTCTTTGGATCAGCTCTTCCCCATGCTGGAGCAAATCGTTCAGTCGGCCTGCACTCTCCGCAACTGCTTCCTGGAATCCCTGAAGGATTGATATAGACATGCACACAACACACATATAACAAAAAGCGCACACATTTTGGGTGCGTGTATGTGTGTGCATATAACCAAATGCAAAACCGGTAAATTATTAAGATTTCCAAGAGTTATGTGTTTGTTTTTTGTGCGGACATTTTTATTATTTTGACTTACAAAACAGCCATGACAAGGACAATGGCAATAGCTTGTGAATCACTCTCCGGGAACTGCAGAATCCACTATGCTACACCCTACAGATGGCACATTCTAAACTCCAAAATCAGTTCCTAACCACAAGTGATAATTTGCAATTGTGCCAACCAGTCACTTGAAATTACGGGCCTGAAATTTTGGACAATGTATACATAAAATGCATTTATATATATATATATATATCCACGTTTCCACGCAAGCAGGAATACCTGAAGCTGGTGCATCTTCGAGCAGGTATCTTTGCCCGAGAAGTGCTCCACTTCAGTCAACCGGAGGTCCATGTCAGTCAGCCACACAGCCATCTCTTCCCTCTGCCTCTCGAAATCCTCCCGCTGGCACACAAAGTGCTGCGACACACACACACAGAGACAGTATATGATTCTGCCTGACCGTCTACAACCTGATGCTGCTTTTAGAACAGACAGAGAGTGACAGGGAGCCACATCAAAATTACATGAAGGATGTCAAAGTGCAGGACTGCAAGTGGCATAAACAAAACAAAGACAGAGAATGCCACAGTAAGGGGCATATTTAGCGCAGTTGAGCACAGCAAAATGGTGTGCGGGGGTCAACTGCGGCTGACGGGGCAGAATTATGTAAGCCGGATGCAGGGAGAGCAGAAGGCCGTATGGATAAAGAGTTAATGGGATTAAAACGGAGAAGAAAGAAGCGAGAGAGACTTATGAGCACTGTGGTAGTGAGTCAAATCTTTCGAGTGTGGATTTCATACTGTTTTAATGCCTTTTGAATTACATTTGGAGGAAGATAAAATGGAAGTGTGTAATTCATAATTGTTATATCATTTTTTTTTAAAATAACATTTACAGTTTTGGGTGAAGTATCCCTTTATAATACACATTTATAATTAGTTTTCCTAACAAATAAACAATGAACACTTTCTAATTGAAAACTCTGCCAATATTTACTCATCCTCTTGTAATTTCAGACCTGTACTTTTCATCTGTAGGACACAAAAGAAGACATTTTGAAGAATGCTGGTAACCAAACAACACAGTGCCCATGACTTGCATTGGTTTTGTGTCGGTACAACTGAAGTGAATGGCTACCGCTGCTGTTTGATTACCAACATTCTTCAAAATATCTTCTTTTGTGATCTGCTGAAGAAAGTATGTTTTTGCGTGAACTCCCCCTTCAAGAAATAAGCATGAAAAATTTTTTTTGGGCATTCTGTTGGATATGCACATAAATCAAAGCATTTAAACTCGTCTTAAAAGATCCAGTTTGATTAGTTTTAAGGCCATCTAAAAAAGGTTCTATACCTTCAACCGCCGACAAACAGTGTCCACTGTATTGCTCAGCTGGTCCCACCGCTGGCCGCAGGCTTTGGTCATTTCCACCAAACGTGTGCACATAGCACCTCTAAACAGACCAACCAAAGTTCGGCTCTTCTGGTTCAGGCTGTCCAGCTGTGTCAAACGGACTCTGGCTTCTGCACGGAGGCTCTGTTATGAAGTATAAAACAGACACATGTTCTATATTTAACAGCTACCATCGTGCATTTAACTAGCAAGACAACAAAATCATCCTGCCCATCTCTGATCCACAAAATAGGATTATTTTAAGAAATCTGTGTGATAGGTTTGAGACAGAAGGAGGCGCAAAAGAGCCCCTGCAGTCAACGGAGTGGGATAGCGCCTAGGAGGAGAGCCAAGTAGTTTGACATCCATTTGGTGTCATTTATCTTGACTGGCACAGGTCCCAGGCTTTCAGACAGTGTGAGTAAATGTGCTGTCTCCGCTCGTGTAAGTGTGTCTATGTGTCGTTGATTACACTTTCATTGCCGGCGGTGTCAAAACGTTGGCCACTATCCACTTAATAACAGACACCTGGATAATGACTAACTGTCCATCGACTGGCATATCTTATGCAATAGAGTAACATATATACAATATATATAGAAACTGTGCAGCTAAAAATCTGTCATGTTTACTCACATGTTGTTCGAAAACTAACTAAAGGTGAAAAGGGGGTTTTATGGAAGCATTATGGAAACTCTTTTCATTGAACCATGTATTTTTGAGACAGTTCACCCCAAAATAAAAATTCAGTCATCATTGATTCACTCCCATGTCATTAAAATTCTGTATATGACTCCTTCTGGAATGCAATACCACTTTTTCAAAATATCTACTTGTGTGTGCATGCACTGAAAGTCAATGAGACCATCATTCTTCAAAATATCTATTTTTGTATGCCTACAATGAAGAGACCAACATTCTTCAAAATATCTACTTTGTGTTCTGCGTAAAGAAAGTAAGTCACTCAAGTTTGAAATGACATGAGGGTCATTTTTGGATGAACTATCCCTTTTAATCTATTCGAAAGAGCCTCTGATTCGTTACCTCATACTTCTGTAACTCCACTTTTCCAGCAACATAAAGCACATGACTGGAGTTAGGAGACGCTGCTATTTTCTCAGCTGCTCGAAGCCAGTCATCCAAGCAGGAATGTTCTTTCATGAAATCATACCATAGCATCCACCTTCTCTCCAACCTGACGGCCAATGAAAAACGCAAAGGTAAGATGATGTGAACATATCAGTAACATAAACCGGGATATAAAGTACACAGAGGCCTTACTGAGAAACATCTTCGCTTAAGTCTCCAATGGACGACCAATCGTTAGAGACATCCTTCAAATCATCATGTACTTGGGAGTTTCTCTCTGGGAAGCAGGACTGTGAAGAATGCAGGTGCAGACCAACGCTGGTTTGGGAGTTCATGTCAATAACACACGATCGTCTCTCATCCTCTTCTTCATCACTTCCTCTGGGACAAACTCTGGTGTTTCCATGGTGACACGCTTTGAGTGACGTCACCTCAAACATCCTGGCATCACAAAGTGTGACCTGTTTACGAGAAACCAAGGGACACTCCTAAACATGGTGCATGTAGTCAAAACTAAAAACTAAAACCCTTTGCATTTTCTAGAAAGGGTGATTGTTAACTTTTTTTTTTTTTATCGCATTGTAAAAATACTGTTTGAAAAAAACAACGTGTCATATTAAGTAGGATCTATTGACAATGCAATTTAATACACATAACTGTGTCTTCAGAGGTGTACGAAGACATTACAAAATGAAGTGTAAGGTTTTTACCTTAAAATTTGCTATTTTTTGTAGCTATTTCCAACTGCTCTACAGAGCGCTTTTTGTAAATACGTTATCTCGTTCAGCAAAGAAGAAGTGAAAAGGTGACGACATCTTAGTTCTGGGTCAGCCACCGTAGTGCTTCGAAAGGGGGGTGGAGTGAGCCGGTGGATGCAATTCGCAACCTCACCACTTGATGCTTCAAAATTGCATATATTGCACCTTTAAAAAGTGATGGTATATGTTATATTGTGCCAACTAAATACACACTAAAAAGGTCTTTCAGGCTTTTGCCTAGTCACAGGTTGTAAAAAGGTAGCTCGCTGCTTTAACCATGCGTAGCATAAGCTAATATCCTTGTAGGTGAAAAGTCATCCAGTTTTCCTCTAAATACCCCAAAGAAATTTTCACAGTGAAAAGAAGCCCAACGCTGCAGTATCTGGTTAGAAAGCATTAAGTTTCCTGGCATGACAAAGTGATTCCAAATTTCAGACACCTCAGACATTGAGAAATGGCTCCTGCGCTCTGGGGTAGAACTTCTACCATTAAAGACCATGAATCAGTTTTATGCCCGTTACCCAAAGGAGTTACGAGGCTGCCACCCCAGCCCTGGCAGAGAAAAAAGCCAAATAGATTTTCCTCACTCTAGTACCTGCATAATTCGCCTGGCAGAGCAAGGTCAGCTATGCCAGGCCACGGCTGATGTCAATCAAGAGTGATGCTCACTCGCTTTAACCTCGCTTTTGACCTTCTGACAAAAGAAATGTATTTTAATGTTGAAAGAGGCTTAAGAGCTCCCTGTCACCCGTCTCAGTCTGAAATAACAGAGCGAACAAGATCCACATTTATGAATGGGCCTGCCTTGCAAGATCGCTTGAGAACGGCCCTTTCGCTCATTTAACCCAGCCGTTTTATAACTCAAAGTTAGACGGGCATAATTTACTCGCAACCTTGCCATCTAAACTGCTTCCGCCACAGGTACACATAGGTATCAGGCTCTGCTGAAATGACTGCCATTTCTCAGGGTCTGCAGCGAGTTTGCCCCGGCGGAGGGCATTAAGCCACTGGACTGAGTCTTAAGGCAGTCAGGTTGAAAATCGAAGGCAGCGTTATTGCTTTTCTTAACCTGCAGAGATGCCGTCCATGCTTGGGGAGCAATGCGTACAAACGTAGCCATCCATTCCTAACCTTTTCAGAAGTGGAGCAAGTTAAAGGAGACTGCAGGCCATTTCCCATCTCACTGTGGCATGTCTTTAGGGAGCGTCGGGTTTACATCCTCTCGATGTCAACAGGTGTGGCAACACAATGAGTGCGAGTGGGACATTACGATCTGATTTCATTTCACCTTCTCATAATTTGTGCCCGGTGGGCTGACATCTCAGCCCTGACAAAAGCACAGCTAAAGTTACAAAACCGAGAGTCCCCATCCACGGAGATGGTTCCATAACAGATGTGTTTTGTAGTCTTCTGTAAATGAGATCAAATGAGACATTACATCATATGTTTGTGAATACTCTTGCTGTAACAGCAGAAGGCAGCAGTTAGAGGACACAGATCTTAAAAGGCACAAATCTGTGCACAGTTCTTTGTTCTGATGAACACAGAGAAAGATAGCTTGTAACCACGCAGTTTTTTGCCACCATTGACTACCATAGTAGGGAAAATTGCAATTGTAGTGAAAAAGCCCCAAAACTGTTTGCTTTCCTACATCATTCAAATTATCTTTTTCTGTTCAACAGCAATAATACCCAATTAATGGTGAAGGGATGTCTCTTCAAAGGCCACATGTGTATTTAATGATAATATCCCAAGCAACTTAAAAACGAATTAATACACAATCTTGTCAGCTGTTCACCTTTTGCGGTCCAGTCATGGCCAAAGATCACATTTACATTTACGCATTTGGCAGAGGCTTTTATCCAAAGTGACTTACAGTACATTTAGTCTATACATGTCTTTTTTTATCAGCGTGTGTTCCCTGGGATTGAACCCACAACCTAGCGCAATACTCTACCAACTGAGCTATGTAAACTGATGTCAACGACAGACCGGATTACAGATGTCTTATGCTTAGTCATCCCATTCAGTGTCAGTGGTTTGGCCAAAAACAGACGAGGCAGGTGCATCTGGGGACCTTTCCACAGCACAGCACGCATTTAAATGAGCCAGAGCTGAATAAACATGCAAACTACCCGCCTGCGAAAGGAAATAAAAAGCTTCCATTTAAGCACAAGGTGATGCCGAAATGAGAAAGCGAATTGAAACGTAATGATGCATTCAATCTATCAATGAAGCTCAAATTGCTCTCTGCTTCTCTTTCGTTTTTTATTGGCCTGCACGAGTGAACTTTCTAGATCATATGACACCGCGATTCATGCACAAAACACCCTTCCGGATAACAAGCGTTTCTCTGGAGAGAGCATCATTCTTCTTTCTTAACGCGATCTCTTTTCTGGCATTGAATAAACCTCGCGGCAAATGAAGGTAGAGTTACCCGTTTTGTCGCCCACTGACAATTGCTTCGAACACTTGATTATAAGCCAAGAAAAGGTCATAACACTTTAAAAGCTCAGACGATTGCTGTTTTCATCAGAAGCTGTAAACAGGGACCACGATTGGGTCTGGGGATCTCTTGCCAAGCTCGGGGCATTTACTGCATCTCATCCTACACACTGCCAAGCCAGAAAAAAAGTCTAATCTACAACTGCTGCCCACTTACTATTGATTAATTTGAGGTGGGGGGCAAAAATGAGTTTAATAGCGTGTCTAATGATTCTAATCAATCACGCTGGTGAAACACTCACTGAAACGCTACCAATAACATTCGTGGACCAACATTCCAAAGGTAAAGTCTTACACAAAACAAACTACAAAATGAGACCTATTCCAAACCTTTTCTGTTTAATGCAAAGCTCCATTAGAATGGTCCAAGTACCCTTCATCAACCAAAAATCAGAATTGAGTTTAATTCATATTATAGGGGATATCATTTGGAATTATCAATAATATATATAAGATGTACAAAAACATTATTCGGCTATTATTATTGATAAAATTTTACTAACAAATTTTATAGCTAATATTCTCTCTGTGACTTAAATGTCCAATGTGTTTTTTTTTTCAGGATATACATATTCACAAAAATGCAATAGTATACATAACTATAAAGACCTTACATAATGAAGCGTTATGTTTTTATTACCTTAGAATGAGGCATTTCTATTTACATACACTGCAGGTCACCTTACATGGAACTCATGTTGTTTCTACAGTAGCCCTAAACGGACAAACTGTTAGACAGAACGCATTTCATTAATACATTATCTCCTTTGGCAAAGAAGAAAAACGTGACAACATCTTAGTTCTGTGTCAGCCTCTGTATTGCTTTGAAAGGGAGGGGTGAGCTGTTGTTTGCAATACATAACATCAGCGCTAGATGCAGCTACATTTCATTCACTGGACCTTAAATGTTTTTTTAGAATAACTCAATTGAACCCACCCATGTGCTGTCCTCAGTACATGTCTTGTTTGGAAATATATAGACTGCATGCGTAAAGTAAGGATTGACGGATACAATAGTCATCTTTTTAGGGATAGCTAAAAGAAACCTGTACGATTAAACACCATTTGTTCCGTGGGAGTACCCAAAATACGCAGACTAAAATAGCTCTGCGGTGAGGTGACGGAGTTCCGCCCACTCCTGTCTATGCCATCCAATGGATGCAGTCTGGGGGATATCTGTGTTTCCGGTGCTAAGCTCTCCCATGAGCCCAAAGCCCATATCGCGACACGTTCTCACAGAGACTGCACTTATTGTCTCTTTGGTGCCACAGGGCCAAAACCTCAAACAAACAGCTCTTTCTTAGCACCCGGATAGAAGACGCTGGTGCCAGGACACCTGATCTGATCCACTACACATAAGTGGAGGATAAACTGGTCCCCTTTTTGCCTCAGGCCTTGTGGAGTTATCTGGAGGGAAGAGGGGGCATCCGAGCAGTGCACCAAACTAACCCTCAATCCTCTGAGAGTTGCAAAGTATCCAGTTCATTACAAGTAAAACCACCATTGTTAAACCAAAAACACAACTAATAAAAGCCAAACGCTCAACTAGAATTTGTCAGCGAGGTCCTTATGGTTTCTAGATCAGACTTCAAATTCAATCCAGATTTCTTCTAATCCCATTTAAAGAACTCGCATGCTGGTAAAATGTTCTAAACAGCATCCTATTGGAATTGCCTTCATTTCCCAAGCTTTGGACAAAATTCAGAAAACAAGAGATCCCAGAGAAGGTGCTGCTTTGTGATCGTATCAAAGGTGTAAGTATGTTACTGCCCATTCATTGCAGCATACAGCCACAGGCTAGCGATTCCAACAAGTACTCTTGTTAAGAAGATGAATTCTGCTTCACCACATGAACAAATCATAGCTGGAGATGGAAGTGATTGTTCCCTCAGCTATGACTCCACAGCTAGCAGACGCCTGACAGGTGTTGTGCTCAGGGAAAATAACATCCATCTGATGGCTGAGGATTCATTCAAGGACAGACAGCACGTTTCACACACTACAACGTCTGTCTGACACATCACTGTTTTGGCCTGAAGCAAGGTCATTATTTTGGAAGAAAGTGGAAAGGATGAAAATAATGTTTAATTTTTAATATCAATTTAGTTAACAAAATATGCAAGCTCTGATAGTTTACTCGAGATTGTAAATCTCGATCACTTTAATCTGGAAATGAAAAGGTAAATTCAACACCCAAAGATAGACATTCCGTCATTTATTCACCCTCATGCGGTTTAAAATCTGTATATGACACGTGGAACGCAAAAAAAGATATTTTGAGAAATGTCTCAGTGGTTCTGGTCTATGCAATGGTAGTAAATGGGGTTCAATGTTCCCCAAATTTTCTTTTGTGTTATTTAGAAGAAATAAAATCATACAGGTTTGTAATGACATGAGGATGAGTAAATTAATATACATTTTTGGGTGAACTATTCATTAAATGGACTGAAGAAAGGTTGTAACAAGGTTGTAAGATTTAGGACTGTCAAACGATTCAGCGCATCCAGAATAAAAGTTTGTGTTTACATGACATATTAAATTTGTATTTTCTAAACACATACGTAAATGACATATTTACATGAATTGATTTCTATTTACCAATAATTAAAATTTAAAAGGTACAGTACACAGACATACATTATGTAAACACAAACTCTCATTTTGGATGCAATAATCACGATTAATTGTTTGACAGCACTATTAAGATTCCATATAATTTGGAATCAGGCAAGTTAATTTGTAAAAATTATCATGTTTACTTTGTACGAAAGGTACAATTTCCTTGTTACCAAAGCGTAGGATTAAATGGATAAAAAGTATTGCTATCATTGTAAAGCAGGACATAGCAAATTAACTCAAATTAACATAATTTGTCAAATCAATTTCCACAAACTCAGCGAAACACCAAGTTATAACTAAATCGGATAACACTTCCTGCAAAAGCCACACTGCTCCCGTCACACGTGTATGCAGATATACAAAACTCATTCAGTCTTTACAAGTGCTGTTGAAATCGGAGTCCTGGTTTTCAAACAAAGCTCAGCCCAGAGGGAGATCTGCAGTTTCACCATTGAAAATACGACAGAGGAGAGAGCATAACAATGAAAGCCAGGAGCAGCATTAGACTGAATGGCCAATTACTACCGATGCATGACGCCATTCATCATTAAACTCAGCATGGTGTCATTCTGGCAAAGAAAAGTGTTTTGTTGAGTATATTTATACCCTGCCTTCAAACATAATGGGCCAAGGAGGGGATATCAAAAAAACATTTTAGAAAGCCCTCTCTTACCATTAAAACCAATACTAGTGTATTTCAACAGATACCCTTCAAACAAAATCACCTCTAGGGACTGTGGAAAGAAGTGAATATGTCTACCTTGACCACAAAACAGGAAATATCTTTGTTTGCCGTGCTGAAAAAAAGCATCTTTGTCCGTCAAAACTGCTAGTTTTTTCAGCCTCAGTAATTGAATTTTTAGATTTGGACCTACATTTAAAAATGAACTAAAGCAAATCGCAAACATCTAAATAGAGACAGACTATATTGACTGAAACTCCGCTAATACTTTATTAACAGGCTTTATTGGAAGGCCCCTGGCAGATTGAGATAAGAAAACAACGTCTAGGCCAAAAAGAGGACAAATTCAGTCTCAAAGGACACCTAGATTCATCATGAAAAACATTTGCTCAAACTCTAATATGCGGTCTACCATTGTCAGTTTCACAGTCAACTGTATGGATATCAATTCCACTGCATTTCTCATGTCGACACAATGACGTCATAAACAGCGTGAAGTATTTAAATAACCAACCACAGACTTCAAAGATGAGCACCCTGTAAACAGCATTCTTATGCTAATGCATGGTGGGAGATGGAATGTGATGGAGACAACTGCAGAAGCATCATGTAAATTAGATGACTTCTGAAAAAAACATTGGAGAAAAAGAAAATAAGTCAACTTAAATATTGTGCCGTTACCAGAGTGAAGAACCAAACAGGCATGAATTACTGAATGAACAACACATGAATATTGCCTTTAACCCTGCAGGGGTGAAAACAATGGAAAGAATTTCTAATGTTTTAATGGTCAACACGGAAATTGGTTTTGCTTTTGATATTGGTTAACAGCATAGGTTAAACCACTGGAACATTGCTGTTTTCGCAGGTGCCTTAAATGAATGTTAAGTATGATTAACAGGAAAAGTTGACAAACACCACATGACGTTAAATGTAGATAGAAAACAGTAAATACTCATAACCCAGAACACTTTGCAGGCGAAGAGCATTGAGTGTCATTGCGGGAGTAATCAATGGGCACCGAGTATCACATTAAGCAACAGTAACACAATAACCTCGTGTTGTCACCCAACCGGTGTTACATGCATACCTTTTACATCTGACACCAACACATTTAAAGTATTCGAAAACAATAATGGTTGAGAAACAAAACAAACACACCCCTTGCACGCCATCACGTGTTTCTTGTACCATCTGGTACACGTCCATATTTTTCCAGTATGAAAATTAACCCTGGTTTCATTTTAGTAAAAGCTTAGTAACCATCGGATTGATTATCATCTGTATCACCATATATAAGTGATCATTTCATGTTTAATCTAATAACTTTGTTAAAAGAAGTAAACGTTTATACAAAAATGATTTTGCTCGCACACGGATGTTTGCATGCAAACATATGCAACTCTGATCAAATGATTAAATCGCGAAAGTAAAATCTTGCTGACTAGGTTTAATATGATGTTGTTTTAAACGCTTTTCAACACACTTCAAAAGTTTTTCCAGGTTAACACTTACGTGCAACTTTGTTTAACTTCACCCCAGCGGCTCCTTCTCCTCCAAGGATCTTCCTGGCGTTGTAGGAGTCATAGGCTACAGGTGCACAAACGTCATCCTCAAATATATTCATTTACATTTCTGAACAATTTAATGGAGTTTTGGGGAAATTCTGATATTGTGGTAAGAACCAAGTCTGCTCCGTTTCACTTAAAAAGAGCACTCTTTTAGAGTTGCAGGTAAATTGAAACGTCACCTGACACAGGTGAACCGAAACCACGCCCACACGTCGTTTGCACACGCTCCTCCTACTTTTACAACCCACTAGGCATATGTGTGATTCCAAGCACGTACCTTTACAGATATGTTTTATTTTATTTTTCAGTAAGCACAAAGCATTCTGTATTTCCACTCCACTAAATGTCATCATTATAAAAAATATAATAAGACTAGGCCAACTTAAAAAGAAATAGCGTGCATCATCTCAAACATTTTGGGATGCAAATTATTTCCATATTTTTTCAATTATTTTTCTTCCAAACGTAAGAGTCACAGTGCAGGATCGACTAGAAGACTGCAGAATTAATGTATTGTGTTGCATGGATGGATGCGCTCAGTGTCTAACTGGCACCTCTCCTAAAGGAGCTTTTGTTGATTATAGGAAACAAAGAAAAAGCCCACAAGGGGCCAAATGCTGGAAATGAACTTGACACACATCACACAGACACAGGACTGAGAGAGATGCAATTTAGACCCTTAAGCATGCGTGAACAGAAGGCAGGAGGGTACGCCAAACCGCCAGCCAACCTTCACTTGTATATACTGCTCATGCAACCATTATTTGTCTCTTTATACCTCCAGTAAGGAGGTAGAGCTCGTGCATATGTTCATAGAGGTCGGGAGGGGGTCGGGGATGACTGTTCGTGTCAGAATGGATTGGTCGCTCTGCTAAATAAAACACTGTAATTATGCAGATGAGTGTAATTATTTTTCCCTTTCCTTATTGTTGTCCATTATCCCTCTTTATAAGATCAAATTAGGTTTAAAAAATACATAGATATAATATTTGAGAAAAACATACAGCTGACCATTTACCCAAAGCCTCCTCATTGATATTTAAAATGGCTGCATGACAAACATCACAAGACTAATTTACTTGTGACTATTCATGGCCCATTCTTTTTAAATGATGTATTTATATTCATCTTCGGACCTAATGGCTGCTGTTTTCCTGCACATAACATCTGGCTTACAAACAAAAGATATGACACAATTATGTCACTATGCATAAATCTAGCCCATTCTCTCAATGAATCATTCAATGTTTTTGTAATTATGTAATGCCGTCGGCTATACAAGTCTTCTAATAGAATGGCTCCCTCTGCTGGTTGCTTGTAAAACACGTAACGCAATTTATGTCTTTTGATCTTGGGACTTTGTCACTATGCTTTTTTTCACAAGCATGATGTTAACCTCAAAGCATGCCAGATGAGGGTGATAAAACAAGAATGGGCTTTTTCAAAGAACACTCGCGGCTTTGTTCACATTTGCAAGCTCATGAGGTGATGCAGTCAAAATTAGGTCACCGCTATATTTAACCAGCAAAGAATGTCTCTGAAAATAAGCTTCAACATTCTCACTTAAATACCTAATGAGTTATTACCCCCAACTCCACTGCCAGAAAGAGAGAAGCTGTGTTTTTCTGAATCTTGTCTCGGGTATTAAATATTTAAGCTTATCTCTCATAGCGATTCACTGTGTGACCTTGTGGGGCTTCCACAGTCTGCTGAACATGTCTGACCAGAACCGAAATTTGAAGAAATGACTGTTATTCTGTAAAAATAACGCAGTCGTCTGGGGAAAGAAGATTGACTTTGGCTTTACAAAAAGAAAATGCATCTTTAAAAAGAAAACTACTCACTTTTTGCAAATGCATGTGAAGAATGGCTGAATAAATACCTTACGTTTGCTTAAATTTTTTCAATATCATTTGATCTGCTCTGGTTAAATTATATAGCAGTTGGTGTAGACATGAACGTGAAAGCCTGACCTTCAAATGCTTGACTGACTCCATGACATACAGTTCATAATTCTAATTGCTTCATGAGGGAGTAACTAATCATATTGACCTGATACGGAGACTTTTACCTGGGCTGACATACAAGATGCTCTGTGAGCCACCTGGAAGTGTCAAGAAATAGATTGGTCTTTAATACAGACATTTCCGATGGCCACCACTCTCAAAGATTACTGGTAAAAGAACAATGCACACAGACTCACTGATCCATCGCCAGCATAACATTTTGGGTTGTGGACAAGTGCTATGTGTTGTTGTATGGTCGATTGAGGCTTTAGTACCACTACTTCTAAATAAAGCAACACTTCTCCAAACCAGATGGAGAATACATATCACCGGGGCTTGTTTCATGCACACTAGTTGCTGAAAAATGACTCGGCTAATTTTAAATCCAAGCACCATCTGCCTGGTCTGGTGATATGTATTCTCCATCTGGTTTGGAGAAGTGTTGCTTTATTTACTTTAAAAACTGAGCTTCATAAATCATATGATTATGTTATGTGAACTCATTGAGAAATTGATTAACCTTCGACATCGCCCTTGAAACTCTGTGTTTTGAAATTTGTTTAGTCAGAATAGTTATGTTTTACTTTGTGCTTTTGGAACGCTGACTCGCTGATGCTTGAATCCACCATTTGATTTGGCTGGGAGTTCTCGACATAAAGCGAGCTCTGTTTGGAGGAGGTCATGCGTTTGCTAATTGCCTATTGGCCCAAATCATATCACTGCTTGTCAGTGGCATTGTGCAAATCCAGCCTGTACAGATGGATGCTTACGACAACGTTGTACGTTCTCTATAAATATGCATCACAAGCCTAAATATGGGTCACACCAGATTCACGGTTAAGCGTGATGCTCTAACACAGATTGTTGCTTTTACCATGCAAATACACACTGTTGAGGTCTGTTTGATGAATAATACCTGTGAAGGATCATACAAACTGATTGAACACACGATTTCCTCTTTTGTCATGCTATTTGAATTATAATACTTCAAGCCACTTTGATAATGTTTAGGCCTAACTTTCAGTTTTTTTCATGAAAGAGTATCATGTGAGTAAATGGTTCCTGAAAGTCTCATGATCAGAATAGAAATGTTGCATTTTGATGATGATTTGAATAATAAACAGATCTCACAAATATTTGTGTAAGTGTGCTTTAGAGTTCATATTATCCACGCTATGCGTTGAAGGCACAAGAAAAACATAGTGCAGGACAAGGCAACAGTTTTATTTTCTGTAGATACCATGTACTATGTGGGTTATGCAGATTATCAAATGATCCCATCTGGCAAAAAGGCAAAACCAATATCCGCTCAGTGGGATTTTCATATCATTTCTTTGTAAATCCAAGTAGTTTAAGATGAATCGAATATTAATGATGTAAGCTGAGTAACATTGGCAGGTCTGACAGTTTGTAAAATACACAACCACTTGTGACATCTCTAAACTTTTAAAATAACTATTTAATCAGAGCTAGCCCTCATTTAATGGTATTCAGCACATATAACTACACTGGACATATTGTTCTTTGTTTAGGAATATAATAATTCAGCTTCTATCCTGTCCAATGGTATATTATTTAAAAAGAATTGTCATCCTTTTTTATTGCCTTCAGCGATAATATTATCTTGCCATATAGCTACAGATGGGAATATGACCATAAAATAGGCCAGTTATGATTATTGATTATATTTAATATCAATATTCAGTGCAGGGGCTATTGAGCTAATAGCCTACGTGTAGCTGCTAAAATGTATTTCTGTCAGAGTTCCTGTATTGAACCACAAGACGGCGACATTTACATTACTCAGACAAAGGCCTATACGTTTAAGGCTTTACATTTATGGACATTTATTTATTTAGACTACTTATTGTTGAGTTAGGTAATCACTAGCATGTTATTTAATAGCATTTGAAATTGTTATTAAAACACAAACGAGAAAATGCAAGTGAGAACGTGTAACCGCATCACTTTCGATCTCTTTTGTAAGAGACATTAACATGACCTTCATCTGCTTCATCTTATCAAACGACGTCATCATTTCAAAGCGCGCGTGACTGTTTGAAAAGTGTCATCGGAAGAAGTCACTCTTACGTATGCAAAGAAAGTTCACTCAAGTCCCTCATAATGCACAAATGCAATAGTTCGAATGTATTTGAACAATGCCTAAAAAAACACAATTAAAATAGTTTTAATAATAAAATAAACGTTTTCATTCAGTTACGATCTCATTCAGCAAAACTAAAGGGGTGTTGATCTTCCCTTTAACTCTCTATTTCACTTTGCCAAATTGTCCCATTTTCTATTCGTAATCAGTAATAAATAGCCCTTAAAATCAGCGGACGTGATAAAATTTAAGTAGACAAAAACTTGCAAAAGCAATATTCGTTTGATTTAATATAGCTATATGGGTGATGAATCATTTAGGGAGTTATATCCAGAGAAAAATATACAACGGAGTTGATATAGGCCTACTCATTCTTATACTTATAATAAAAAGTATATTTATACATCGGCCTATTATATTTATATTTAATATGTTATAGCCTATACGTTTATATTTATATGATTTAACAAAACACAAAACAGTCCACAAGTTGAGTAGCAAATAGGCTACTAATGGAGTCAAAGAGCTGCATAAATGATCCAAAACTGTATGTTTGTTTATCTGACTTCTATCAAAGTTTTGTATGATCAAGATGAGTCATCACAGGTGAATGTGAAGTGTAAATTCAAATGGATTAAGACTCTTCAAAGTGCATCTTCAAAAGTGAACTTCCTTTGGCCATCTTGCACGTGGCACCTCAACAAAGTGGTGTTAATGGACCAACAATAAATACATTAATACTCAGTTTAATCTTAGTTTTGAAGTTGGGAAACGAGGAGGTACAAATACAGCTCTCCAGCTCATTGTCCCCAAAAACAGAAATCTAGAGAAGAGACACACATGGTCAAATCTGCTCCTGTGGATCCCTGCTTCTAACCCTGACTTCACTGGAAAACATGGCAAGTCAGAAGTTTTCAAACTTCTCTATTGATTACATCTTGGGCGACACCAGCGGTCAGACACCTCCAGTGGATCATCCATCATTTCTGCGGGATTTCCAAGGACATGTGACCAGACAGGATCAACTACATCAGTATGGGTCTGGAGGTCATGGTGAACATGCAGCACTGATGATGAACCACCATCTATCACCATCCTGGGGAGGAATGTTCAGCTGCTGCGGTCCGGTCTCGTATTATCAGATGACCTTTCATTCCGATTACAACTCGGGTCAGCAGAGGCCCTTCAACACGCTAGGTAGGCCTACATATATGATCATTATTTAATTTAATATATCTACATTTACGTGTAAACTAATCTGTTACGTGTAAACTTAGTTTTTAATTTAATTATCTTTTTAATTAAATGGTCCAGGTTGTGATCCAGCGGAGAACCAGAGCCACCAACATGCGCCCCAAAGACAGCACAATAGAGTGCGAACGGTGTTCGCGGACCACCAGACGCATCAACTCGAGCGACTCTTCGCTATCACGGACTACCCTACCGTGGATGCCCGGGCGGAGTTAGCGAAGAGCACCGGCCTCACAGAGGAGATTGTGCGGGTAAGAGTCATTCACATTACAAATTATGCGCTTGTTTTAATTCGAAGCGATTTAAAGTGGATCCAAGACATTTGATCAAGTGTGTCCCGCGGGAGTCGAACCCATAACCTTTACGCGGTTACCACAATGCTCTACCTGAGCTAGGGACACGGGAGAACTTTTACGATAAGCTATATATTCGTGTCTTAAAAAACCTAAAACCCAGTTTTTGTTTTATTTTAGGTGTGGTTTAAAAATCGACGCGCACGAAGAAAAAGGCAAGCGACCTGCCCTGGCAAAAGCGCGAAGCATCCTCGGGATCAACATCAACAACAATTAAATCACAACGACATGACTTCTGGGATTAAAGGCTGTTACAAAGACTTTTGTTTACATATTGTATAAACAAATATATGGAGTTGAATCTTGTTTAAGTTTTAAAAAGTTGAAATTGCTTAAATTACTTTGATGTAAAACAAGTTGCCAGATTGAATAATCACATCATTTTTGCATTTTGATATCTGACATTTTCGACAAATAAAACATTTTCTAAGATACATCTTTGTTTTTCTTTGTTCGACAATTATGACTAATATACTGATAGACACCACAAAGCAAGTATAAAACATTACATGTTTATTAGTCATATATCCACAGTCAGGATAGTTTTACTTGAATTATTAAGCTTATTCATGCTGATACACTGTAGGAAAAAGAAACCCGCAAATGTATACACAGCATGCAGTACAGTAATGTTTTCCATCAAATTCAGAATTTAATTTATGAAAAGCCACATTAATCTGATTTACAGAGTATACTTAACATGAAAACACAACGTTAAAAAATTACCTTGTGAAATTAATAAAATATAGAGATTTTTGGACAAATTAATGTTTACAAATTAACTGTACCAATTAAATAACCCAACCAAAAAATGACAGAAAGTACCAATGCTTAATGTCACTTCTCAAACAAAAAGCTTGAAAGAGGACGAGCGGAGCATTGTGATTTACTTACTGAACATATGATATGCTCATGTACACCTTTTGCTCTCCTTTTGGCAAAAAATGGAATGTGACTACAGTCCTGATATATAATTTTATAACAGTGAGATATAAGATGATACAAGTCACCATAAGAGAATAAGTCACAACAGGTTTCATCAAACTGATAATACACAATTTAAGGTTTGTTGTGAGCAGATGTTTGTACTCCATCAAAAGAATACTATTCTAATTACTATCCTATCACACAAACACAGTAATTCTTCAATGACGAGTGACATGAAAGCTGAAGAAATCAAAAGCTCTGACTTGTTGAAGCAGTACATTTTCAATTTTGCAAGTTTAGCTCTTTTTTGAAGATCAGTCCAGTTCACCATGTGTTTGCAACAAGGTTGTTAATGAGAGTGAAAGCTGTTGTATTTTCTCCTTAATCTGCCTACTCTGAGATCATATAGGTGATTTGGTCTATTGGCTGATCCCAGGTCAGCTGTTAAGGGCAGACACTTGTGCTCATGCAGTGCTTCCATAGGTGGTAGTAGCCAAAGTTCCAATCCATATTCATATGTTGACGTAATAGTAAATATTGCTGTTATAACCCACACGTCTGATTACAGTATAGTAAGCACACGTTTTTTCACGATCAGAGTTTTAAAGAGCAATCACAAAACTGTTTAAAGCTCAAACAGTACAGGAATGGGGGAAAGGATAGGTAGGTTTGTGTTACACGCTTTGTACAGACTATAGATGCAAAAGTGTTGTTAAGAACATTGAATATGACTTTCATTTAAAAATGTTTTACTACAAGCAAATTATACTTAATTTTAAAGTATTAAGCACTTGATTTTTCTTTATTTTTTGGTGAGAGAAATATGATTATTATTGTTTCTTCTTATTTGGTTTTAAAAATAACACTTTGACCTCGCTTTTGTTATGACAGGGCAAGTATGTCAGATGAGGTTTATTACCAAATGTGCAATCCTCCTCTCAAAACTTGCATATGACTATAAGGTTCCTAACAGTTTATCATTTGAGTAATACATAATTATTTAGGAAAACATGAAGTTTACACAATTTTGAAAAGTGATTAATCTAAAGCAGGCCTCTGATCTCATTTCAGCCCTGTAAAACATGTCAATGTCTGCGTATTTCTCAGCAAATATCCAATGTGCACATTTGCAAGAGTCATTGTAAATTCAAACATTGGGATCAGATGGGAAAACCCTGTTTCTTATCCAAATTGGCGGCATTAATATTTTTACACTACACTGACATTGTCATGAAATTTGAAAAGCATAAAATTATTTTCTAGAAGCATATAGAAGATCAATACCAATAAGTCACCTGCTAAAATTAATTCAAGGCATTTTAACTTTAGGAACCAGATTGTATGCCGTAAAATACTGAAAAGTAAGACAGCAGTGGCGCTTAATATAGCAGCAAAATGTTTCTAAAACAAAACAAAAAAGCACCTTTACAAATAAACACAGAAAGGCCTATACACCTATTTTTCCTATCATGAATACTGCCAGTAATCTACCCAAGCAGTTACAGAGATATGAATGGCTTTTATCGGGATTATTTCCCCTTATTTTGAAGAAATAAACAATAATTTTGTTCTCTGTCATTTAATAACTGGAATGCAGGACATTACTTCACAAGGCACTATTTTTTTTGCAATTGAATTGCCATCAAAGGAGTGGAAGGAGGTGGGAAGTGTTCAGCATTCCTTTTGACTGCAGTCGGGGTAGTTCACAGAGAGAAGCATGTATGAATAATGAAAGTATACAGAGGGGGTTTGATTTATCATGAAGAGAAACAGAAAAGGAGGAAGATAAAATTAAAGATGTAACCAGTGGACTTAGGACTGCATCTCTGCACGCAGCATCCAGGGGAACCAGCAACAGAACAGCAACCTGCTAAAATGAAGAAACAAATAAAAAATGTAAAAAGGATTCATTATATTTTGCTGGAGGGAGGAGGTGGTGCACATGCTAGCTCAGCATACCTTGATATGGAATTCTCAGATGTTATGTCCTTTGGAGACCGGATCGCATTAAAGTTACGCTTAGGCTGGGACACTGCAGTGAATAGGAGAGAAAACAGGCCCAATTATCAAGAAGAAATACACAGGTCAACTGTGAATGCTGATCTTTTATAGGCCATAGCAGGCTATGCTTTATGAAAACCAGCTGTAGGGTAATTGATAATAAATTAAATCTACCAAAACTATACATTTGTGCCAATAAAAAGCATGAGAAAAATTGAGAAAGACTATCGTTTGTTGTCAAACACACACAAATGATCACACATGTGCTTAAAAATATGCTTTTTAAATGATATATAGTATGTATAATTATACACTATAGACACTAGGGGTCACTGTATGCACAATAAACTAGATAAATACTAGATTCAGATTGATCATCTTGGACATCGACATTGTAAAACATTAACTGAAAAATAAATCAGGTCTGTGAAATGTTGCATGCATAATTGACCATTTCCCAATAAGAGATCAATTATTTCAGATTATGATTTACCAAAGCTGTTATTGCCATCAATGAATTTAAAGGTCAGGCTATCTGGTGATAACCTTTTTTTTAAACAGCTACAAACAATATAGACGCTAATCTCTTTTTAACCATTCCTGAGGTATATGTTCAAACTATAAAGTTAAAAGATATTTCACATTCAAAAATACACTGTAAAGTTATATGTATTCATTACTAATAACCCTTAATACCAGAGCAACCCCCCCCATAAAAATAAATAAAGATAAAAAATAAAAAAAAATAAGGCAAACTTTTAAACTCATAAAATAAACAAAAGTGACAAAAAAGTGACATAAAATAACTGAAAATGTAACTAAAATTAACATGAAAACTAAAAACATCACATTAAAGACTAATATAAACTACTATAAACTAAAAATGAAACTGTAACCATGGTTTTACTGTAAAAAAAACCATGTAAAAAATAAGCACATATCTCTGTAATTGAAAGCACAAGATAAACATGCTCCTTATTGCTGTATACTTACTAGTCACCTGGTGGACTTTCTTTAGTGTACCAACCCCTTGAGGCTCTTTTGGCCCTCCAATTCTGCAAGGAAAAAATATAAATTATAGATGTTTTTGGAGAATGGCAATCCTCAAACTGTAATCAAATCAAATTGAATTGAATTTTATTCTGTGCTTTTTTTAACAAGGCAGAGGTTTATACTTATCCAAATGAGTCTAAAAACCCAGATCAACAGAACAGTTTTTTCTTATGTAGTGTACAAAAGTATCTGTAAGCAAGTTTTTTTGGTACAGTATTTACCTCTGAACTCTGGATGGTGGTGCAAAAACCCCATATTTAGGCAGACAGTGGAAGTAACGCACTCCAAATACACTGCCGTCATGTTTTCCAGTGGGCTGTTCTAACTCCACACCAAACCAATACCCTGATCACACAAATGCAAACACACAAGGATATGTTCAACGACAGATCAAATAGATAAAATATACAGCAACCATAAATGGGTCAGTCTCAAAAATCACCACTGTCTTATTCTATTACTAGGACAAACAAATCAGCAAAGGTCTTCACACAGACATACCAGGAGCAAAGTCTGTCTTTCCAAAAAAACGAACAGTTCCTTGCTTTTGGCCTGCCACCAACACCTGATCCCCAACCTCAACCTTTACTCCATCAGGATCCAGACTCATTCCAGTGAGAGACTTCTTTCTCTGTGCTGGTGGAGAAGCAAAACACAAATATTTAGGTTCATATTTTGATCGACTCTTTTAACACAAGTAAAACTTTGCCAATGTTTCTTTTAATTAGCACCGACTCTTTTCTCGTTCCTTTTCTTTTTTCTCTTTTTTAATCTTGCCGGTCACACGGGAAAAGTCCATGCGAGGAGTTTTGGGAGTGGAAGCGACTGAAGAGGAAATCGGTTCAACAGCTTTGCTGATTTTCGACACAGGACTAAAGATCCCTGAAAAGCAAATGTACAGACACAAAATGAGAGAAGCATTTTGTCTGCCTTGCTAGCTGTGGCTGTAGTGAGCTTGCTGTGCTCGCTTGAACTGGACTAGTAGCTGTTTTTTAGCAAAGGACTATTGAACTTCCTGCACTGCGTTTAAGGTAACTGTCGTTTGTTAAGTAGCTGTTGTTAGCACCTAGCCATATAGCTTGAGTTGCTTTTCACCTAGCACTTTTAGTCACTTTGAAGCCTTGAGCTGTTAATTGAGGAGGTGGGCTTAGCACTTATTGAGATATTTTATAAGCTGCCTCATCCCTGTGATGAATTCTTATAGCAACCGTTGTAAACACGACAGCTTCCTTCTTAGCTCAGATGGCTTATTGCTATTTCAAGGCGGAACGTCAAAGAACGCGACACACACGTCTCCGGGAAAACCTGTGATATTCAACCAATTAGATGAAGACTTCAAATGTGCTGAAGTGTTTCCAGAAAAGTATGCCTTATACTTTAGACGTTCAGCCAACGTTCCACGGGCGTGACGTCTGAGGCCGAGACTAGCTTGAACTGGACAAGTAGCTGTTTGTTAGCAAAGGACTATTGAACTTCCTGAACTGCTTTTAAGGTAAACTGTTTGTTGCTTGTAAGTCACTTTGGATATAAGCGTATGCCAAATGACTAAATGTAAATAAATGTACACCATATGTTAACCTCTAAAAGTGGATTATTACCACAAAATATGCAGCCTACAGTAGGAAAGAAAAATTAAAACAGAAACTTTTTATAGAATTAAAATATGAATCTCAAGTAATGCATGAATTAGAACGCACCGTGTTTTGGGGGGCAGATAAAATAGCGGATCCCACCCACGTTTCCGTCATTCTTGCCCTCTGGCTCATCCAGCTCAATGCCGACCCACTGCCCGCTTGCAAACTCAGTGGTGCCACAGAAACGGAGCGTGCCAGTCTGCAGAAGAGAGGCAGAGTTTAATTTGATTGGTGCATTTATTCATTTAGGCTGACAGGAACTCTATTTTCATTTAGACTGAGCATTGACTAGGAAGCTTACTTAAACTTTGAAAGATCATCTAATTCTCTGAATAATACCCAGTCCAGAGCCTCCACCGGTTCACTATCTCTTACAGTACATAACAAGTATTGTAATACTACAGTATCCTAATGTGTGGCTTTTAGTGCATGTCTAAAAATCCATTAGCAGATATACACATTTCAAATTTGCTTGCTTTTGGAAAAAATGCCAAAATATTGACGACTCATCCTGAACCACCCAGTTCTTCATCCAATCAAAACTCATTCATCTCATAAACAAACAGTACCTTGGTGTCGTCTAGCACCACGCGGTCCCCGAGCTTGAGGCCGAGGGAGGAGAGCATGAGGTTGCCTGGGATGTTGTCGTAGTTGGGCAGGGTGGCACGTGGGAGGTTGCAGCTGAGCGGCACTGCATCCAGCAACACCTGCTTCAGCTCTTTAGCCACCATGGCGGCCTCAGCTTTATCCAAACTCATGTCCATGGGGTCTGGAACAACCTCGGCGGGTTCTTGACTCTTATCGTTCTGTAGAATATAGAGATCGAAAAAATTTTATTTTGGATATTGATACCCCAATATAAATTTTGAGATGACTAATACTAAAAATCATTCATTATTCATACATTTTATTTATACCTCCCCATTATTATGATATAATATATAATTTTATCTGAAATACAGAAAAGACTGATGGAGCACTAACACCAACCAACATAAATGCCTAAAACTTATCATTCAAATGAGCTGAGTGGCTTTATGGGAAAGCAGTTAAGCTGATTAACTCGATGAGATGAAAAGTACTGGAAGAGTTGAATTCATCATGCTCACCCTGACGGTTGGATTGGCTCCATGCTCCAGCAGACACTTGACAGCACTCAGGCAGAGGTTGGAGGCGGCGATATGCAGGGCTGTTCCATGATAAAAGTCACTGCACGTGGAGTTGAGCACTGCGCAGAGATAAACATCACATATGTTCAAGGACCCAGCACTTCATTAGCAATAAAATGAATAAGATGTCACGCAGTCTCAAACTCTCATTAGTCATTTCATAATTAGCTTATACGTGATCCTTGACATTTCTTAAATAATGCTTCAATCTGTCAGGTGATGATGATATTCATGAATGCACTTTTGAAAACAAGCGTGAAGTAACCTTTGGGTTTGGAGGCTTTGAGTAAAACACGGATCAATTCTGGCACGTCAAAGTAAGCTGCATAATGGAGCGCGTTCATGTTGGTCCAACGGCTACGGAGATTTACGTCAGCACCCAGAGCTAAAAGCTGATTGGACAGGCGGAGGGCTGCCACAGGATCACCTGAGGGGAAAACACAGTGTTCCTATAGCAACAGTCACATGCTGCAGGCTGCTTTTGGCATCTTTCACTATGACAGGCAAGTACTTCAGTTGTGCTTTTTAAGGGATTTCAATTCATTAAACTTGAACATCCTTGATGCTGTTCCGAGCAATTACAAAAAGAAGTCAGATTTCAAGAATGGGTTTGGATTGTAAGGAATGTCAAGACTTCAGCTGGCATCTCCAATAACACTTACCCACTCCGTGAGCGCCTGCTTTGCAGCAGTAGTGGAGAAGGGTCATGTCTGTCAGGCCATCACGATCGTTGACATGGCAACCTCGCTTCAAAATCTGCAAGCGACATTGACAATTTGACAGACTTGAAGGGAAAGATAATCAATGTCTTGAGTGACAGCAGAGCATCTGGAAGCCCCTTAATAACTAATGCAGACTAGCAGACAAGTATGGACTTGAGAAAATGCAGCTTTGTAATAGCAAATGGCCACTTTGAAAGCTGGCCGGGAGCCCTATTAGTGAGATGCACTTTAATGATGAAAAATAAGTTAAATTAATATTGATGAAAAAGATTGCAAGTCAGATTGCTGAGTTAGCGAACATGGCATTAACAAGATGTCAAGCAGTCATTTTGAGATGGAAAATCAAAAAAGAGGGAGATATAAACAACGAGTGATATTTCTGATTCAAAGAAATTTTGACGGAAAAAATTGAACAATCTTTGAATTAAAAACAAGTACCATTGTGTAACAGGAGAGAAAATATATGGAAAAATAGTTATATACATATCCAATAGAACCATTTAACATTTTTAATAACTACTTAAACTGACCTCATTTATATGAATTATTGTTCACATGCTGACATTTCGGCATGCAAATGGGTGATAACTGACACATTTTTTCTTTCAACTTAATCATAAAATATGCGATTTCACTTTTATGAAACTCCTTTTGAAATCTTTTAATCGCCCACTTGACGTTCAACATGTTTTAAGACCTCCCGGTTTCTTCGGAAAACAAATAAAGATATTTTAGGTGACATCCGAGAGATTTCCCGTCCTCTTAGACATCTTGAGTTGTTCTCAAAGTCCAGAAAAGTACTAAAGACATTGTTAAATTGGTCCATATGCTCATAGTGACTTTTGACAGGACGAGAATACTTAATGGGCGAAAAACAAACCAAAATAAGAAATTGAATCTATTAATTCTCAAACCGAACGTGTGAATGCGCACCATACAGTAGACTGACAAGACAGAGGAGAATATATTGATTAAAGTCGTTATTTTGGTTTGTTTATTGCACATAAAGTATTCTCGTCGCCACTATGAACGGATGAACCAATTCAACGATGTCTTAAGTACTTTTGTGAATGTAGACAAAAACTATAACCATGATGTCTATGAGGAGGCCTCGAAATCACTCTGATGTCACCTTAAATATCTTTATCTGTGTTCCGAAGATGCCGGGAGGTCTTAAAACATGTTGAACGTCATGTGGCCGAGTAAAAATATTTTTGAAAATAAAATTTTGAGGTGAACTTTTCTGCTGCAATACGTTACTTATTTTGGTCATGGTTCTGCCTCATCTTGTCAGGTTTTTCTAGTCTTGGGGCAGGATCATGACAGTACCACATGTTTTGTGTGGAGAGAAACACATTATTGTCGGTCACGACATAATGTGCGTTCTGTCTGGTCTCGTCTATGTCCCCGTCCTCTCGTTACCTTGTTAATTATCTTGTTATGGTTTCATGCCCCTCACCTGTTCCCTGATTGATTTGGTTCCTTATTAACTGCCCTTGTGTTTTCTGTCTTGTGCGGTTTGTTTTGCAAACATACCTCTGTGAAGGAGGCTACGTCGTTTTGTCTTGATATCCTGTTCCTGTCATCAGTTGAGTTAAGTCTAGTCAGTGTTTTATTCAAGTGTTTATTCACAGCCAGTCTAGTCAGTGTTTTTGTTCTCTGTCAAGTATTAAATTAATGTCTTGTGATTTTGCCCCATAGTGGGTTTTGTTTTGTGTTTAGGTATAATGTGTTAGGTTATATGAGACCAGTCTTCTTTTTTGATTGCACTTATGCTTTTGTTGTACTTATGCTGTCCCAATTGCTTCCATTGCCTACCCCACCTTTGAGTGGCTTTGGATAAAAGCGTCTGCTTAATGACTAAATGTAAATGTTTATTGTATATTAAAGTCTTTTTGTTAACCCTTCACTGTCTGCACTTGGGTACTGTCCACAATCCATGACAGTTTTGGTAACAGTCTTCTTACATAACTATGATTCACAACAAAAAGCTTATAATAATGACTTCCGTTTTGAGCTGTCAGTCAGATTTTGCATATTTTTTTAACACGTGATAATTGCAATTTTAGGCTTCAAACAGAGAGGGCGATAGAGATGCAAATGTTGTAGCAGACCCCAATGGGCTACTTGCCATAGATAGAGATTTAAGTTGTACAAAGGTGACAAGTGAGCTGATTTAGGGCAGAAGATGAAGGAAGCTTTTTTTTCCCATTGCATCCATCCTGTGACTTGAGTTACACTAGAGATTACAGCACCATCATTACCCTTTACATATACATCTCTATAGACCACCAACATGTCTACAAGCATTCAAAATGACATAAATATCAAAAACATGATCTTATACAAACCCATAAAAACAATAACCGTTCCAGACACCTCAGATTTTTGATATTTCCTGTTTGAGCACATGACCTACATTCAGGACATGACGAAACTAACAAGATACATAACTAACAAAGTATAAAAAAGTAGTCAAAGGTACCCCAGAACTTTTTGTTTCCCTTAATTCTTCAAAATATCTAATTTTGCGTTCAACAGAAAAAAAATACAATATTTGTACAAAATACAAAAGCGGAAGATGTCCCAGAACTAAAAATGGCTTAAATTCTTGCAAAAAACATAAAGAAATATATGCAGGATCGAAACAACTTGAAAATGACAGAATTGATGAGGTGAACTTTCCCCTTAAAAGCAAATGATTTGAACACAGTAAATGAACACAGTAAATAAGTTATAAGTAAACTTGCTCAGATATGCACAAACAAACTATCTTTCCTTGCAAAAATAAACAAGACAAAGTCCTCAAAAGTGTTACACAACCAATTCCACGTGGGTTTACAGTAAGAAGACAGAAAATTTCCATTACAAAGAAAAACTAGATGTTAGACTCAATCCTCTCAATATATGCAGCCAACCAATCTTGCGAAAAACAAGGTTGTTGACCTCACCTCACTGCCTATAATGTCGATCTTGTGCTGAACTTGAGGGACCCACTGGCGGATAATGGCGAAAAGCTCGGGGATTGTGGTCCGAGGGTCTGTCAGTATCTCCGTACAGGCTGGATCATTTGGATCAAAGAAGGTATACGCTGGAATAGACAAGGCCAACACATTTTTTACAGGATTTTTTACACAAATTCACCTCAGAAAAAGAACCATTATGATAGTATTCCACCAGCACATTTTGCACTATGAACTGTCTGTAAACACAATTCATATTGCGTCTTCAAATATAATATTTTAGAGCAGGTTGAGAAACCCACCATAGTCTTTGGGAAGCGGAGCCTGTGCAGATGGATGCACAATGGGTTTCTTGCGGGGTTCATGAATGGGACTGAAGTCAGAGGGCTGGGCCTCTTCCACAGCAGAAGTGTCTTCTTTAGTCATTCTGTTTTGTGTTATTCGGCCTGGAATTTAAAATTGCATATTTAAAAACATACATAGATATTAGGTGTTGAGCTATTCAGACTCACAGCCAAGAAAAAAATCTGTTTTTTTAACATTGAATGAGGATAATGATTGGATAGTACAATGGCAAGATTTACAGTCATCCTTTTGTGTTTATTTCATTTTCATAAAAATTCCAAATGAGAGTGATGCATCATTGAAGGAATAAGTTTCCTTTCAGTATATGATAATATAGGTTTATCTCTAAAGAACATATTTTTTTCTGAAAAAATGTAACATTTATATAAAGGAGGTCCTCATAAATAAAGCCTGACGTTTTTTCGTATTAGATAGCTGCTTAAATCACAATATGCCATTCCACAGATATTTCTCCCTGCCAGACTCTAAGTTTAGCATGAAGCAAAGGCATGACTCACTTCTTCCTATAGTGCCCGATGGAACTGAGGACAGACAAGGCCTTTCACACCCACTGCACTCAAAAACATTCAGAAAATTATTACCCAGACAATGCTTGCCTTACATAAACGGACACAGAAAAACTGCTTCCAGAAGCAAACTCAGATCAGAAAGAAAGTTCAAAGCTGTTCGCAATGAGATTTACTTTGGGATCTAGTACTTGTCCATTTACTAATGTTCACTGCTCAATTTGTGAAATGCCAGCAATACTTTAAAGGAAATACTGAAACTAAATGGGGGAATTAGGGGAAACACACTTCACTGTAACATGTCAATAAATAATAGTAAAGATTTAGTCATTTAGAATTTCCAAAATCAAACTGTCACTTACCAGACTTATAAGGAGCATTACATGATAGATTTAAACCCTTTTTGGCAATGGAGTCCTTCTAAAATATACATAGACAATAGCGCCTATGCCAAACTAGTTAAGCTGTTGTGGTCTGTCTGTGAATTATTAAACTTGTTTTAGGGATTTCTAAATACTCTGTATAATATTATTTTGCCAATAATTAGCCAGCAAGGCAAACAATCTTATTTTGGCAGAGCAACGGTCAAACAAGATACGATATTCAATATAGCTCTGAAATAACCTACATAGAGGTTTTAAGCAGCGGCTGGGATATGTTAAGCCCACACATTACCCACATGTGGTACTGAAATTTTTCTGATTTTTTTTACTGTATCATACGGGACTTGTTTACAATATGTGGGCTTCTAGAAAGATTTGCCTCAGTTACACAAATAGACTTGATGACAGAATCCTGGATTAATAATCAACAAGTCCTTTCATCAGAAGTCAAATCTTTTTAATTCATAATGTTATTATTTACTATTTACATTATTTATTTATGGGCTGCAAGGTTAGGATTCAGTCAATCTTGTCTTTTCGAAAGGATAACTGACAATATACAATTCAATCTTATTTTCTGTGAAAATAACATGTGAAGGAGCGAAATGAACTGTTCTGTTTCCATGAACTGGCACAACTAACTTCGCCTCTATTATTTATCTTAGTGTGCATACTGTTAAGTAAAATCTGAGAATAATAACTAGGGTAATTAATTATAGCCAACAATATTTGTCAAAATAGGGTCAATGACTGTTCTTTCCCATTTGTTTGAATAGCCACTTCAGGTCATCTTCAATTGCCCTTTTAGAAGTCAATATGACACACAACTGAGAATTATTGAGAATCATTAATATTATATTAACATTCATTTCTGATGTTGGTCTTATAACAGTTTTTTACTTTGTTCTGTTCATCAAAAAGGGGCGTATTCTGAAATGGAACGTACACAAATGCAAAGGTCAAAATCTCCAATATCACATTGTCGATTTAAACGTCGATATTATTAAATCAAACGGACTCCAAAACTATATCTCGCGATAAAACATGTAAAAGAATGTGCAATCTCATAGAAAACATGTCAGTCTTTCGTCCACTGTGTCAACAAGAAAACATGGACGCCCCATCACGCAGCACATGAAAAACAAGCAGGCTAGTATTCTCACTCTAAAACACGTTTATCGTACATCTTGCTCAAATCTTTAGTAATACAGCAGGTTACGTCCACCTTACCTGACAACAAGCCACACAATTCGATTTCGTTTCCCTTGTTTCGTCGGTCGTTATTGTACGCGTCGGATTGAGAGAAATACTACGGATGGAGGGATGCTGCGCCTTGCTCTTCTCTCTGCTTGCGTCACGGGATGTGACTCACGCCTGGACCACTCTGCTCACAGCACCAAATCACATCCTCAACCAAGCTTGATGCTGATTTGAGCAGGCAGGACCCATTGAGATGTTGTCAAAACTGGTCATTTTCTAGAAAGAATCACACGTTGGAATAAGAAATGTATTCACATCTTATTGTTCGTTCTTTTGTAAAAATACTTTTACGGTTTTCATTATTGAGACGGATTTTGTTGTAGTTAATTGAAGACAAGACAATATATGAATATCGCCTCGTAAGCAACACGATCTACACACCATGGCCTTCATTTACATAACATACGAAGTCATTAAGAGTGCAAATAAAGCATTGGTATAACTATGAACAAGACTATATATAATCTAAACCTTTCACTTCTTAAGGGTAAATAAAAATGAGTTTACTACATTAAAAATTATTTTGTAATATGTTTAGGCTACTTAAAGGTACAGTTTGTAGAAATCGCCGCTAGAGGGCGCACGATCAAAACAACAATCGCGTAGCTTGATGACGCAACAAGCTTGATCAACTGAATTAAAGCTATGTGAGTGATTTGTGCAATTATCATTTGATATTTCCTTTTCCCAGCATGGTTTGTGTAAGATTGATTAATGAGAGTATAGGAATAGGATGTCGAAATTGAATGCTATCTTATGCAATTTTAATCAGGATAAGAAAACCGGAATCGGCCGGTTTTCGCATTATCGGCCGTGACCGGTGACCGGCCGGTCACTCTCACTTCGTTGCTCCGTCTACTTTGTATGTACAACATGCTAACTGTGATGCTAAACTCTGACACATGCTAAACTCATGTTGAAGTCGTTCACTATGTGTAAAACAAATGTAAATTCCATTCAACCCGATTAATTGTCTTACGTTTCACTGAGGTAAAATGACATTCAACACTATTTGAAAAAAATCCAAACTATAAAAAATGAATAAATCAACCAATATTTGTGATATATATATATATATATATATATATATATATATATATATGATTGAGTTCTTTACTAACACAAAAAAGGACAAATACATACACATATTTAGAGTAGAATTCACTCATAAGATTTTTAACTTTTTCGGAAAAAATAAATAAAGCAATGATAGTATTCATTCAGACAAGAATAAAGTTGAAGTATTGTTATCTTAGACTTTTGTGAGAGTACAAAAATTAAAAATGTCGATTAAGTGAAAAAATGTGTATTGAAGAAAAGTTAAGTTTTTTTATATACTGTCAATTATAGTTTGTGGATATATAATCGGAATGGGCATCGGCTGGTTTCACTTATAATAAAATCGGAAATCGGAATCGGCAAAGAAAATTGCAATCGGTGCATCTCTAGTTTTATGTCACAATTAGTGTAAGAAAGCATTTTCTTAGGTTAAGACTCTTAACATTGAAGTGAAATGTGACTTTGATCAGAAGACCTTTATAAAAATGTTAGTTTTATAGTTTTGTAAATTGATTATAACAAAAGTACGATTTTTTTCTTTTATGTAAAATAAAAATACTATTTTTAATTAAAGATATGGAGTTAGAGTTCAACAAAACTGATTTTATACTACATTTGTAATCTACATTTGTAATCTCTTCCGGCGAACAGATCTCTTTGCTTTTGTGGACCTTAATTAATGTTGTTTCATTGACAAAATGTTAAAAGCACTCTCACTTGCAAGTTTCTTTATAGATAAAACGTCTGCTGAGTTCTTCTGCTTTAGTGGGGGTTCGCAAATGGATAATATCCACCACTTAATAAATGTAAACGTGATTGTTATACTGATTAACTGAATGAGGTGGGTGGGAAAGGTTTTTAAAAACAGATGTTACGTGTTAAGAAGTCCCTTAAAATGCAGTAAATACATTTAATAGAACCAAAGAACACAGTTAAGAGCACCAGTATAATGTAACAATACAACACAACTAACAGGAGAAACACATGGTATATTCACAAACTTTAAGGGTTAACAAGACTCACATGGGAGACAATCAACTGGGAGCCAATGAACAAAAATAACTGTCGATGCCCTATCCGTCCCAGAAACACGATTCGTTCCGCGCATGCGCGAAAGTGCGTCTACTACCGGGCGAAACAATTTACCGCAGTTTTAAAAAAAAAGTATTTGACACAACTCGTTCCATAGCGGCACTTAGCATCAAAAGACATGAAACAATGAATACCAATGAAAATACAATATAAACAATTGATGTGTCATGAGTGAGAAATATTTTTTATTTCTACAATATTTTACTTATATTTAGAAAAACGAATTTACAATAGCTTTTATTAGTGATTCTCTTTTTTTGGCAAAATATGTCACGTTAATATGTGGCACAAATTGTTACCCAAATTGAATAATATATATTTTTATTATTATTATTAAATATTATTAAATATTATTATTTTAAGTTATGCTGTACATATTTTAGAGTAGGCCTACTTTAACAAATGTCTCTATTTAAGAAACACACAGAATTTTCTGAATTCATTCAATTTATTTATTTTATAAATCTGCACCTTCCCTTCTTAAGTCATTTATTCACTCACTATACCTCCCTCCATCCCTGCTTCCCTCAGACACATACAAATCAAAGATATTTTTTCACTCAACCTGAGCCTATTTATCTAAAAAGGGGGTTGACTATTCAACCCCTGCCCTTATCCCACCCTCAACTCTCCCTCCAACCCACAAGGGATAGCTTAAGCACTTTAGGTGGGCATGGCTTAAGTGTGTTATATACACCATGTCACCTAAAAGTAATGCAGAGTATACATTTTCACCTGTTCATTGACCATAAAATCATTCCTTCTGTCACCCCGCCAGTCTTGAATATTTCAATATGGATCTTTTATCAGCATTGAAGACAAATCTATTATCTCTTGTAATGGGAGTCTTGGTTTTGTTATTGCTGTGGAACAGTCGAAGTAAGAGTTGGTACGCACGGCTACCTCCAGGACCCCGTCCTTTACCATTGGTGGGAAATTTGTTTGAGTTTCGTTTGAAAGAATCATACAAATATTACATGGAGGTTAGTATTCAATGCTTTGAGTATGTTGAATGGGCTGTGGCTTTAGCACAACTTGGCAAAATTATTTAATTTAATTTTAAGGTTAAGGCAAATTAAAAGAAGCAAGTAAATATTTTAGATTTTTATTAAAATCTAAATCTGCTTCAGAGTACAGATTGAAGTATGCTTCATTTTGGGGGTATGTTTTTTTTTATATGATATGATATATTACTAGATAAGATAATTAGGTGAGTGTCATGTGACCAGTCAGGGATTTCTGCACTGAGAGGACAGGATTTGTTTATTTAACCGTCTAAATTTCTATGCAAAACACTAAAGTTAAAACTACATACCATAGAAATTGATACTACTTTGCAGTTACATGTAATGTATACAGTGACCCATTTTAATAAAGACACACACGTGTCAGAAAACAGAAGGACTTATTTGAGTCCAAATGTGCAACAAATAATCCAAAACAAAAATAGTTCATTGGGCAAGCATGCACCAGGCTAGTGAGAGACAACAGCCGAACGGAGGAAAGGTCCAAACCGGCTCTCTTTTAAACTGCCTCACTGTGGAGAGCTGCAGAGACTAAATCCTTGCTTGTGAGTCGCGCGCATAACCATCAGCACAATCCAAACAACAATCATCGCCACGCTGAGTGAGAGAAAGCAACGCTATAAATAGAGAGGAAGATAAAGAGGAAGAGGTGTGGGAAATAAACAATGATGTTGTGAGTAGCTAAACCTGGCACCAGGCGGGATTGGGTGAAAGGGAAAAACAAACCAAAAAATAAGAATTTACTAGGGACGGGGCCTGCCACATCAATGCTATAAACAGTTGTATTCTGAATCCAGATAAATAAATGATACATTTGTGGAATAGTTACTGCAGAGCTATTTTCTAATTGAATCGCATTTTCATACTCTCTTTAAAAACACAGTTTGTACAATATAAGGTTCAAATCTCAAATCTTCTGTCCTCAGCTCAGTAGAAAGTACGGCTCTGTGGTTACCATCTGGTTGTCAACCACTCCTGTGGTCATCATTTCTGGACATCATGCCCTGAAGGAAACCATGATTGGTCTTGGTGAGGAATTCAGTGGCAGGTTCAGCTATCCTCTGATCATGAAATCTACATTTGGATATGGTGGGTTCACCTGGTGCTGCCTTTTAGCTCTGCATATGTCGGAAGACATTTACATTTTTTCATTGTTAGTACGAAAAATTGTAACATTGGGCTGTAACAGACACTTGTTGTTTATTCAACAAATAATGTCTCTTTGTACAGGTGTTTTGTCGACCAGTGGACACAGGTGGAGGGAGATGCGCAAGTTCTCAATAATGACCCTAAAGAATTTTGGAATGGGTCGCAAGAGCATTGAGCAAAACGTCCAAGACGAGGCTAAGAATCTCTTAAAAATGATAAAAAACCGTGAAGGTAAAATTATGTTTTATCCATTCATGTTTGTAAAGGTTGCGATTTTTGTTTGCAATGCATAATTCCGCAATGCGGAAACTAGAAAAAACAGTCAGTTGTTAAGGGATTTTCCGCATCACAAGAAAGATCATTTTTAAATGTCTCCACTGTGATTTAATTTGGCACCATGGATGTATATATTTAACATGACCATTATGTAACTTGAACTTTGATCCTTTAATCTAGGTTTTTGAAACCTGTTAAGCCACCTGTCAGCATTTAATATCATGTTACACAACATTGAGTAAATATTTGATGTACTCATTGAGTCTCTCTCTCTCTCTCTCTCTCTCTCTCTACAAGGCGTTGTATTCAAACCTGCAGACTTGTTGGCCAATTCTGTGGCCAATGTGATCTGCAGCATCGTGTTTGGTCGTAGATTTGAATTTGAAGATCCACAATTTCAGCTTCTACTTCAGACACTAAATTCGTTCTTCAGTATCCTCAATAGCCCCCTTGGACAGGTACTGAATTTAAATTGGATTATAATTTTCTTATAGCAAACACTTTATTCAGACGCAGAAAAAATTGAGAGAGGAAATTGAATCAGCATTTCTAGATGTGTTGTGGACATTCCAGTCAAGTGTCTGTTGAATTTCAACCAAATTAAACCTCCGGGGTGACATGAAGTCATCCAACAAGGATGTGAATGACAAGACATGAAAGCTGTGATAACATCAAGGTTATCACATAAAAAAAACTTTTGAGCTTTTACTAAATACATCTATACATATAATTGTTGTGTTGCTTAAAAGTGAATATTAACTTGTTTTCTTTGCAGTATTTGGCGACTGAAAAAATACAAAGAAACTGTTTCTCTTGTTTTCTTTTTCTGCAAATAAATGCAAATATAAAACGCATTCCTATTTGGAATTTTGGATACATTATTTTAGTAGTTCACAGAATTATACAAAACTTATAATTTTACCTGAACACATACCTATAAATGGAAGTTTTAGTAAAAATGAAAATTATTTTGAAGCGGTCTCTTAATTTTTTCCATGCCTGTTGAACTATTTTTAAAGGCCATACAATTACTTTAAGTTTATGACGTGTCAGTTTAAGTCTTCTCCAAACTAAACTAAATATTTCTAAACAATATGATGAATCTCATAAAATAAAAGGTCTCTCTTTTTTGTTTTTGCATTTTTCTTTTTCAGATATATAATATTTTCCCCAGGCTAGTTAGTCTCTTGCCAGGTAAACACCATGAGATGTTCAGAAACTTGGAGAAGGCCAGAGAATTCTGTAGGCGTGAGGCAAAGGCACGAATTAATAATGTGGAGGATCCATCGTGTCCACGGGACCTCATTGAGGCATTTGTGTTAAAAATGGAAGAGGTAATACATTTTGTCAACATTCCTCTTACCTCTTCAAGTATACAGTATGTTATGATGTATACACCCTCTTATGGTAAGAGCATGTAAATATAAAATCACTTCTTTACTTACAAATTGTGATGCTGAATTACATTAGATCTACTTCATTTATGTTGTCATTTCAAGTTAATCTATTCAGTTCTTTACTTCTCACAAAACAAGATATAGCTGCAACTGGAGATAAATAATGATAGAGATTGGAAAAGATACGCCTATCATAGTTTAAGCTGGTCTCTTTTACAGGAAAAAGACAAACCTGACACAGAGTATCATTTTGAAAACTTGGTGTCGTTGATATGGAACATGTTCAGTGCCGGCACAGAAACCACCTCGTCCACCATCAGGCAAGCTTTCCTTGTCATGATGAAATACCCAGATGTTCAAGGTTAGACTTTAAGTTTATTTTCTCAGGAGCTCTGGGAGCGTTGTGGGAAAAACTTGTGTGCATGATGAAAACCACAGCATTAAACCATTTTCAGTCCTAATTTCACACTTTGAGCCCTGTACTATATAACAATGCTGATCACATTAAATGGGAAGGATGAGGAAATAAATGACCACAGATTTGAACAAGAGATTTTTGTCCAAGCTGGCATGCTGTTACTATGCTCTTGCTTTTTTATGCATACACAAGCAACAGTAATAGTCTATTGGGTTTCCTTTGTTCTGTACAGAGCGTGTTCAGAAAGAAATAGATGACATTATTGGACAGGAACGGTACCCATCCATAGAAGACAGGCAGAACCTGCCGTATACTGATGCTGTCCTTCACGAAATCCAGCGCAGCATGGATCTCGCACCCATCGCTCTCCCTCACAAGATGATGCGTGACACTGAATACAATGGCTATGTCATTCCTGAGGTATTCAGCAGTTTATTACGGAACACTTTTACCCAAATGTAGAGCGTAATAACTTATGAAGCGTTGAAATTAAATCTAATCTTCATGTCTTTTAAATAAATATAATACTTAAGGGAACCGTGGTTTTTCCACTGATATCTTCTGTGCTTGCTGACCCTGAGCTTTGGAAGAACCCAAACTGCTTTGATCCAGAAAACTTTCTGGATGAAAATGGACGATTTAAGAAGAATGACGCATTCGTTGTGTTCGGCATGGGTGAGCTCGTTGTTTCTTTGTACACCATAATGCTTGAATAATTAAACGAACAAAATGGATATAGAAACAAAATTGATGGATAAAATGGCTGATAATGAACGAGAGGATCATTTTGAGAGATCTTTACTGCTCTTTGACAGGGAAGCGTGCGTGTCTCGGCGAGGCGCTTGCCAGGTTAGAATACTTTCTCTTCTTCACTATCCTGCTACAACGCTTCACCTTCAAAGCCACAGTGCCACCAGAGGAGCTTGACATAACTCCAATCAACTGCAGTTTTGGCCGACAGCCCCTCAATTATGAGTGCTATGTCTTTTCCAGGACATAGAGGTCACAAAAGTCTAAAGATTAATCACAGTTGCACAGAAAAGTTGAACCAAACATAAAACATTTAAGTGAAAAAAGGGAACGTTTAAGGCTTTTATTACACATTCCTGATTGTATTGTGTAGCGGTAATTCTGGCATGTTATGCACAACAGATCAACACAAAAACATTCAACATATCTGTTTGATGCTTTAATGCAAATAAATATGTCCAAAACTGTATACTTTCGCAAATGTTTTTTTTTTGGGCAATATTTAGCTAACAACAGTCAAAGATAAACCCATATTTGTGACAGTTTATCTACATCAAATAATTATTTTCCAGATGAAGTAGGCTACATTTGTAAATATGTGACATCAGTTACGATAAAGTTCAAAGCTTGTGGAATGGTTTGGGATATCTGAAAGCTACTGTTTGACAGGACACATGTTAAACAGTTCATGATATCTGATACAGCAGAGTGATTTCTTTAAGTTCAAGTTACTAAAGACAGCAGCATAAAACAAGGGTAATAGGTGTCCAACAAATACCTCACAACATTTTATGGCATCGGATCAATATTTTCTGTATATCATAATATAAATCACAGATTTATGGATGACCTCCAATGTTTTCTTATGACGTTTGTGATGTTTACGTCTTATTTTAGTAATTCAGAAGTTGTACGGTTCTATTTATATCCACTAGGTGGCGTCAGAAGTCGAATAATGGACTGGGACAATGCCTTCCATCGTTCGTTAAGCTATTAACACTATTAATACAACATTGTTTTTGGTAAATTACAGTTGATGCTCAAATTGAACAGGCATTAATAAATAAATAATACAAGCAACAAAATAAGATGTTTTCATAATTTATTATTTTCAACCTGTCATTATTTAGACAGAAAAATGTATTATTGTTTAGTGATTTTTACGATTGAGCACGTGCCTAAAAATATATTTTTTACAAATTAACTGTAATTTGTTACCCTGGAAAACATTTTCTGAAATTGAGATTTTTGCATAATCTGAAGGCTGAATAAATAGGATTTATATTGATGTATGAGTTGTAAGAATATGACAATATTTGGCTTGAGATACAACAGTTTAAAACTCAGGAATCTGAGAGTGCAAAAAAATCAAAATATTTAGAAAATCGCCTTTGAAGTTGTTAACCAGGGGCACTGCGGCAGGCCATTCACTCTCAAAAATAAAGCTTTTATATATTTCAGGTAGGAAATTTACTAAATATCTTCATGGAACATGATCTTTACTTTATATTCTTATGATTTTTGGCATAAAAGAAAAATCTTTTATTTTGACCCATACAATGTATTTTTGTATTATACTAAAAATGTTCCCGTCCTACTTACTTTTTGATCCAGGGTCACGTTTGAAGAATTTACTGTTGACATTTTTCTCTCAAAATATCTTTTATCACTGTTTAATGATGTCACTTCCTAACGTACCGATGTTAAATTGTGATAGCTGAACCATGCTTCTCAATCAAATAAATTTCATCCTAAAAGAATATTACCTTGTTTTAAAATATTCTTCTAACAAATGAGCAATTTTAGGCACTGAAACCATTGCATCTCAAACAGAGTTTGTCCATAGTGATGTGAACATAGTGGTCCATATTACTGTTGTTCATTAAGTAAATCACCTGCTAATCCATTTGAAATGCTTTCGCAGAAACTCTGGGTTTCTGTCATGGCACCAAAAAAGGGAATTACACCATTAAGTGGAATGCAAAACCATAAAGAAGGAATTAGATTCCTGTTGTTAAAGAGAATGGAAGCAGACCTTGCTGCTCCCTCGGTTATATAAGAATGATATAACACCTCACAGACCTCAGACCTAGAGAGGCACTTGTGCTTTACTATAAAAATGGCTTATGAAGATGACGTCGAAGGATATCTCTATCGATTTTTGTGATTGAAAAACATACTGTTGTAATTTAGCCATTTATTATGTCTTTGCTATTATTTTGATGGGTGTATGTATCCAGTGGTCACAAAATGGTTTGGTCTAAGCCACACAAAATGTTTGTGCATTTTCATAAATAATATACAAAATAATATGTCATGCATTTAAAAAGTATGTGCGCTAAGTTTTGGGTTTAAGACAACAATGGGTGGAACATGTTCATTTGGTATTGTAATACCCAAATAAGTAACATGTGAATGTAAAGCTTTACTGTACAGTAGATGAAGCGTAAATAAGTCTCAGTTGTTTTTATAATTTATGTGATTTAACATTATAAATTTTTACGTGTGGTTACTATCCATATTCTTTTTGATGCCAGTGTATTGATGGGGGACCTTACAGGCTAGGTGATGTTTGTGTGCCTTACCTGTAAATATACTGGTATTTTTACATTCAACATACAACACTCATGCTATCAAAAACATCTCAGTAACTTTGTGTTGTGTTATGTACACGTTTCAGTTGATCCACAATGTTGGCACTCAATAGACGTCATCTGGTGAGTTGAGGTATAGTGTTAAAGATCAAATAACAAAAACGTAGCCTGCCATGCTCGATCATTGATGCCCAGTTTCTAGTTATTCATTCATCGACTATTCAAGTGCAATATTTCAGGAGTATTCAATAAAAAGAATCCAAGTGTGTATCAATATACGCCAAAAAACAACTCTACAATTGTCACAGTTCGGGTCACAGGTCCCATACTCCACATCTAGCTTCAATCGACGTTCACAGGGATAAAATCTAAACCCCAGCTGTCAGCAGTAGCTCTCTGTATACTTCACTCCACCCTCGCCTTCACACTGGGGCAAAGCAGACAGTTCCAACACGTTTTGAACCTGCTTTTTGGCAGACACATAGCAGTACGCTTTTCCTTTCTTTGCTCCAGGATGATAGTGATGCTGAGTGCTCAGTTGGCTGCCTGACGGTGTTGGATCGGAGGACAGTTGGCTGGCACTGTCAAGAGGACACTCATGGGAACAGGGTGGGTTATGGTGGCACAGAGGCATGGCACCTCCCTGCTGTGTGTTGCTGCCTGTGTTCCGCTGCTCGTCCAAAATGCTTATTCCCAGTTTCCATCGCTGCCATTTCTTTTTGATTTCTGACTGCACCTGGAATCAAAGACAAGACACATACAGTACATTTAAAAAACAACACTATGCAGTATGTTGATGCGATCTTTTGTTGGCATTTAAGGTACAACTTTTCGTTTAAACATTTGTAATCCTGCAGCCCACGCTATGAAAATGGTGCTGTTAATGCCAAAGGCATGGATTAAATCCCTGGTAATATATATATTAAGTCTATTTATTATGGTCTTGATTTCTCTTACCTCTTTATTGACAAAGCAGTATAATATGGCCACCAGAAAACCCTGTGGGTGACAAACTTGTATCAAAAAGCAATTTTTTATTAAAAGCATGCACTTATTATGACACACACGCTCGCACACACGCAGACACATTAAAATAGTCTGTGTGTCAATTTCCGTCCTTTTGTTTTACCTGAAAAGAGTTGAAGAATAGTTCGAAGAATAGGTTGAGATTGTGAAGCACACCCTCAGTCTGTTCCGCTGTCAACAGGGCAAACACAACCTCATGAATCCCCAACAGGGGAATGAGAGTCAGCGTGGACTTCGCTAACCTGAGGGTCCAGAAACATCAATTCACAGATTCTCCAAAACACAATCCGATTTATTTCACAATTTTATAAACAAGTGTTCAAATTCAGGTTTTGTGGCAGGTCAAAGTGGTACGGTAGAAATAGTTATTTTGCATGCTGTTCTCCATGCACGCCAAATGAACAAATCTTGTTCTTCAGACAATTTGAAATGTTTTAATGTTTAACGGACCTGCGGGTAAATAAAGAATATGTAATAGCCTTAATTGTTCCCTAAATATGCAAACTGGTCATGGGTTCGATACCAGGTGGTATTGGTATAATATTAGTATACATTTTTACGGTATAATGCAATGTAAGTTACTTTGGATAAAAGCACCTGCAAAAAGTGTAAATGTAAACTAGAAAGAAAGATTTGAAATAAAACATTTCCTTTACGTTTGAAACATCAAAAGCTTGTAAAGGCACTTTTACTTGGTTTTGGTTTACATCATGTAGATGTAACTGGATGTTTTGAGGAGGGACAAGAAAAGACCAACAAGGAACATCTTAATGTAAGCTATAGCACATTAAAAATCCAATAAAGAAAAAATATTTATTTGTTTAAATAAATATGCTAAACAAATGCACTAACAACATCTCAAACACATATGTAAAAAAATATAATATCAAAATTATAGTCCAAATTCTTACCTAAATTTGTAATCTGTATATCTCATCTGATGTGCTTTTAATTTAGAGATGAGGATCTGAATGATCCTTATAAATATGAAAAAGTTCACCTGCAAAATATATTATACAGAAATATTTTACACGCAAGAAGTTCAATGTAAAGACTCATCCCTAAAATATTTATGTACTCTCAACACTAACTTATTTATCTAACATAATTGGAAGTCTCCTTAAGACCATTGTTTAACCAGTAACTGAATTTCAGAGCAAAGGGAAACATTTCCTCAGCTGTCATAAAGAATCCTCTGTGATAATGAGTCATTCATCTATAATTCATGAGGAAAAATAAATATAACTAGTTATTCATATTGCAAACAGGAAATGTAATATTAAACCATAACAGAAATGCAAGTGAAGTCTACATCTACACTGCTAAACATCTTCAGTGCTTCATGAGTGCTTGTTATTCTATGCATTTCTATTAAATGAAACATAATACACAAAAGGAAAACTCACTAAAATTGCCAAAACTATTGGCGTTCGAATGATCCACCAATATCCCAGATTCTCGTTGATCTCCCAGCACCTTGAGAGTTCAAACACACTGGTTGTTAAGCAAAATTCTTAAAAGTGAATAAAATTAAAGAAAGTTATGATGCATCAACACTACTTGTGCACTTTTACCTTGTGTTTTCATGCAGGTAACGCACAACAATCCAAGGCACCACAAACAACACAGGAGTTCCTGTGGATTATTTCATTTTTATTTCATTCATTTTGAAAAATGTTATTTTTAAATGTTATTATAACATCAAATTTAAGGGGTCTGTAGATGTTGATTTTTAAGTATAGCAGAATCTTGCTCTTAATTAAATGTTTGAATTAAATCGTTTAGATTTGTAAGTTTCTTTATTTAATGTACTGAACAAAGAAGGATACATACAGTTTACATATAGCCAGTGATATGTGTGTGTGTGTATACACACCCCAGCCGATGAAGAGGTATACGCAGAAGTAACTATTCTTTGAGAAGACCATTAGCACCAGAAGATTGTGAAGATAGAGGCCTTCTACCAGCAGCCAATAGTAATTGGCCCCAACACAGTACTGCATAAGGACCTGGGCCACACGGCAGCTTGACATCACCTGCAAAGTTTAATGTGCGTTAACTTTAACTTACGCCATCTCAATAAATATAAATCTGTGCTAAAGTTGGAAGTGTGTGTATATTTGTAAGTCCAAAGAAGTGTGGAATCCTTTTTAAATTGTGTGTGTGTGTGTGTGTGTAGGGTATACAAAACAGATACCTGTTCACTAAGAACAATGGAAACATCTTTGTTGTCTCTGAACTCAGGAGCGTCTTTCATGAGAAGAGCGTCTCTCGTGAGGATGGACAGAGCTCGCAGGATAAATGAGGCAAACAGGTTGGTGTGGATGTAGTTCCGTGTGCAACGAAGCTTCCTATGACATTACACACAAACACAAGCATGTTTTGTAAATACGTTATCTCCTTAAGCAGGAAGCAAAAAGGTGACGACATCTTAGTTCTGTGTCAGCCACAGTAGTGCTTCGAAAGGAGGGGGCGGCGTGAGCCGTTGATGGCATTTTCGCAACCTCACCACTAGATGTCGCTAAATTTCAACCGCTGGACCTTTAACTCTTATAACAATTCCCTCTGTGCATAAAAATAATCGACACAATTACAGATGACATATCCTTTGGCTAAATAGCACAATGTCATCCAAAGTACAAAATACAGACAAATGTACAAGAACTGTGATATCCCCAGGGCAATCCAGCCTTCACAACAGGGTGCTGATGTGCATATGCTGTTTTCTTTTCCCATAATAATATTTCAAGGCTTCTACACAGTGTTATATTTTTCTTCTACATCAACAACATTTTCTGTTTTCGTGCTTCATGACCAATCAATCTGAGCTCAGTTTTGTTGTTTTCATGTGCGTTGTGAATGTACCCATCACTAACCTGAATATGAGAAGTATGACTAGCGCTAAAGACAGACTGGCCAAAGACAGCGAGTAGCCAATGGTATATATCACCCTGAAATAGGCCAAGATCAGCATCTGATTCTCCTGTGAAGAGATAAGTGTGAAAGAATAGCACAATACAAACACAAGCCAGTTCTGTGCTGAGGATGTGTATATATATATACACATATATTATCAATATATACAGTATATATCCAACCAATGGCATTGCTATCACTGTGCTCTAGTACCGAGTGAGCTTGACTTTAAAGGGTGTTCACAAATGATGATAACTGCTCCACCTCCTGGATTACAAAAGCATGATGTAATAAAGCTGCTCCAGTCCGTTCTCTTCGCAAACAGACTGCAGGCTGAATTCAGAATTCAATATTTTTATTTTATTAACAGGACTTTATTAAAAGTCTCGAAACAGATCAGTCCAACCCAAGTTTTGCAATTAAACCAGATTTTTTTGGCATATTTATTTTCATGTGTACCTGTGCTAACTGCTTTCTGCTGTCTGCATCACATTGTGAGTGATCTCTCCAGGTGCGACTGCTGTTGACAGTTTGCCACTGGCCATCTGGTCCACAGTCCCGTTTCACAAACCCATTACGCACTATGCAGAATTTTCCAGGGTGGAAAGTAACACATTTCATGTCATTTTACAGTAATCCAATTTTCCACTTAATCATGTTTTTGTTTCTGAAAATACATGCAGACAAACCTCATAGAGATGTTTAAACTTTAATACACTATGGGGCGATTCTAGACAGGGTTTAAGCCTATAATCCCAGTGTTTACACTGACCTATTTGACAATATTTCAGTGTTATTGTTTTGTATCAGATGCACACAGTAATGTTTTTTGGGTAATTTCTGCGTTTTAAAGCGATTTAAAGTGATAGTTAAGCCAAAAACTCCAATTTTATTTACTAACCCTCAGGCCATCCGAGATGTATGTGACATTTTTTCTTGAGTAGAACCATAAAGAAGATTGTTTGGTAAATCCGCAGCCCTCTCTGCTTCATATAATGGGAATCTATGCGGTCCACCTGTCTAAGAGTTCCTAAAGCTCATAATTCCAAAAAGGCAACATGATGACGTTTCGATAACCGAATCGTTTGATATTTTCATAAGACTGAACGTTATTTTTAATAATATTAGCCATAATGTGCAGCCTCTGCACACAATCTTCATCTTGTAGTATTGGGTGGCGCATGCATACCAGAGTCTGGTACGTGCCACCTTCAGAAAGGGAGTGTTGAAGCTGTATGGCTAATATTATTAAAACTGACATTCAATTTATGAAAATACCGTGCAAGTCACTTCAGGAATCGTCAACATTTCGCCCGGAAACGCTTTTTGGAATTACGTGCTTTAGGAACTCTTAGACAGGTGGACCCCATAGACTCCCATTATATGAAGCAGAGAGGGCTGGGGATTTACCAAAGAATCTTCTCTAGGGTTCTACTCAAGAAAAAATGCCACCTACATCTCGGATGACCTGAGGGTGAGTAAATAAACGCCAAATGGGAGTTTTTGGCTGAACTATCCCTTCCGTGTCCGGGAAACCACCCCTGCAGTAAATGGACAGATGCATTGGGACGCCACCTTTTAATAAATGCGTTTATTGATTCCAGTAATTCTAATCAAAACAAATACTAATGCTATACCATGCAAACCAATATTAAGTAATTTTGTTTCCATCTTTGTTGAAAGAGTTTTGAAACAGCCTCTTTTGTTCCCAAATGAGTGTACCCCTGTGTAGATGGGGTTTGGCTTTGGGTGATACCAAAATTGCATGGATTGGCTGGGAAGTCTGGTGCACAGAGGCATTGTCATGTTGAATTAGAAAAGGGACCTACCCAAGCCGTTGCAAAAATCGCTGTTCTCTAGGATATCCTCATGACCTATATCTATAGCATTAAGAATTGTGCTCACAGAAATGAAGTCAAGTAGTGAAACCTGTTCATTAGAAGGGGGCGTTCTAATACAGAAATGTAGATTTTTTTCCATTACAGAACATAAATTAAATATATACTATATTTTTCTTACATGCAAATATCCAGTAATGTATATGCGTTTTTCTAAGCAATAATACATTTTTACACATGACAGGTGTACCTTGATCATACCAGGGCAGATACCAGGGGCAGGGTACTTTAACAGTTGTGTTAGGAACTCCATTTGTCCAACAAGCATACATATCAAACATGGGTTTGCAAAACAAGCCTAATGGTTAAAATAGAGATATAGTATATATGAAACAGATATGGTACTGAATTAGCAAAAGTCAGGTCATATCAGTGCTGTATCACTATACATTATAAAATATTACTAAATAGATTGAATGACTTGATGCCTACCTGAGGGGGTGGGTTGTGCGCTTATCTTACTTAGGCATTCATTCCGATACCTGTTCCATTCTTGCACTGTGTCCTTAACAGTCTTACCGCTCACACTCTGAAAGAACATACTGCATATATAGCTTGTGTAATGTATATGTACATTAGCAATGCAAATCCAATACGCTCGACTGAAAATCCAATCAATACCTCAGCTCTACACAAGACAGACAGAGTGAGGAGGAAGATGGTAGGGGCGCTCTTCATCACTGAGACGGGTACCGGGGCAGGGGACAAGGCATCTTACGTAAAGCTGGGCCCTCATCTAACCAGAGCCACAGTTACCCATCATTTTAGACCAGCGTTACATCACCTGCACCTTTCAAGAACAATAGAAAGAAGACCATAAAAGAAAAGAGACTGGGAATGAAGAACGACCATGGCTGTTAGCTTTTTATCTGGAGTTGAAACTGCATTAAAAGTAACAAATTAAGCACCCCCTTTGACCAACAAATTGCATTACACTCAACATGAATAAGGGACAATCTTTAAACTTTTATTAAGATAAATTCTTGTGCATTTTCTTGGTCAACGTAGCCCCTGAACAGTCAATACATCTTGAAAAGATCAAGACACAGGTTAAATCTCAGCTTAGTCAGTGATGATCATTTGACCTCATTTCCAGAGCTGACTTAAGTGAGTCTCTTTAAGTGTGTTCAAAGGGAAACAACAATATCCTTTATCAACATGAGGTCTAAATAAAAGAGTGTGCCAACAGGACATGATAAATCATGTATGATCAGTTTGGTCTTTAATTATTTAGTTTGTCATGTTGTGCTAATCAGGCTGGAAAATGTGTAAAAACAATGAACACAAAAGGATAGGAAAAGTGCTTTAGGTGACCTACTGTAAACAGCTGTTTACATCAGACTTCTATCTGTCAGAGATTCTAACCATCATTCAAAAGTAAATTTTTTAATAAAAAGTGACATTTCTATTTATTGTATCACATTATATTTTATAATTTAATTTAATTTAATTTAATTTAATTTAATTTAATTTAATTTAATTTAATTTAATTTAATTTAATTTAATTATTTATTTTATTTTATTTATTTTATTTATTTTATTTTATTTTATTTTATTTTATTTTATTTATTTATTTATTTTATTTTATTTTATTTTATTTTATTTTATTTTATTTTATTTTATTTTATTTTATTTTATTTTATTTTATTTTATTTTATTTTATTTTATTTATTTATTTTATTTTATTTTATTTTATTTATATTATTTTTTATTACCAACACAAATATACAAATAATTTCTAGATAGGACAGAGTATCTCAACTTGTAAGCCAAAAACAAATCACCAGCACAATTCTGAAATGTTTATATTGCCTCACCTTTAAATTTTCTTATGATTACTTCATAAAGCAAATTTAACCCAGGACATCCACTTATGCACCCAGCCAAACATGTATTTACACAACATCAAAAGCGTGCAAGCTTTGTGAACACATTCAGATGACTCCGAATCATATTTGCCAACTCTTATGGCACATCGACTGCAACTTTTCTCAAGCAACCATTTAAGGACAAGAAAAGAGGTCTTGTTTTAGACAAGACATTTCCTAAAAGCAAGCATGAAAAAATTCCTCATCCAGTTCAGTTGCACTTTTTATTACATTTTATTCCACCAATCATTTTCATTCCCCCCCCTAAAATCAGAGGGAAATAATAAGTGAAAAACAATGGTCTAGAAGCTCCTAATCCTTGTTGGAATATTCACCATAAAAATAAACTGTAACTAATTTCTGAAATCTGATTGGTAGATTTAAATGTTGTCCCAGGGTCAACATGATGTTGTCCTAAGGATATCAACCAGTTGGCAAAAATAGGAGAGCCCCCTGGTTGCCTGTCCTGATATTTGGTCACTTTGTCAGTCACCGCAACACTGAAATGCTTGTAGGGGTGAAATTGAATGAATTCTGCCCCCTGATTTATGGTTTATTTACATGCTGTCAGCATTGGTTTAGGACCAGATTAATTAATTTATTTAGTGGATGCTTTCATCCAACAAAATTATGCAAATCAAACATATTGAATTTGACGCAAACATCTGTTCAGATGACAGATGCTGTCAATGCAAAGATACTGTAGATAAAAATGTCAAAATATTGAAATCCTGCCTCCATGAAATTATCAATCAAAACTACAGTTTAAAAAACAGCTCAACACATACCTGTTCCGAATTCATTTGACTAAACAATAACTGATGTTTAAAAAAAATGTCTTTTGTCTTAAAAAAAATCTTGCTGTTCATTCTCTCCCGCTTACTCCAGCTTTGATCCTCAAAGTAGCATGGCCTTGTAAACTAACGGTACTTTTTTGTGTTTTCACAAAATGTTTATATGCTCTCCTTACTTGTAAGTCGCTTTGGATAAAAGTGCCTGACAAATGAATAAATGTATGTCACTAATGCTTCCCCCAGGCTCAGTCAGTTCATTTAAACTAATGAAAACATATTCTGACTGAACAAGATTATGAAGATAAGAAGGGAGACTGACTATCTCCGGATGGTGATGATGGTTTGTTTGTAACTATTTATCATCAAAAGCAAGACAACAAGTGTGCATTGTGCCTATGGGCGATATTTTCTCACATTGGGAACAAAAGGAACTCATTACTTACACACTCCACCATCGTAAAGCTCCAAATATTATGTACTGTATTTTCTCAGTCATTGCCTTTTTATCGTGGTGCACAGGGTGTGGGATTGCATCCCATGCTGGGATTGTATATTAATAGTCAGCTATTGAAAGTCTCTTTGGTTAATGAGATGAATAATGAATCTAATCTAGATTCAAGAAAGTGTTTAAATGCTGCGATCCAAATCAGACATGTGCTATCACTTAGCCAGACCTTGACTTCAGTAGAGTCAGTAGACTTATTCTGGACAGGATCTACACAGAAAGAAACCTCACAAATCTTTCAAAGAAGATAAAACAAACCTTGAAACTTCTGGCTGTACCAGTCCCCTGTAAACATGTCTGTTCACAAAACGCAGGATGTAAGCTATCAGCTTTATAAATGAACGTAAATTTTGTCAGGATGATCACCAATGATTTAAGAAACGTAACTGTATGTCATTTTTACACCGTACTTGGAAAAATCAACCACCAAACATTTTGCAAACATTCTAAATTTGTATTTGCAATTAAATAAAAAGAGAATTAAAGCATTCAGTTCTGTTTGACTTAAATGACTTTAAGATAAAACCTCAGACTAACAGTCTACAAAATAATGTTTCATGCACACAAGCCCAAAATCAAAAGCAGTAACGACATTAACATGGACAAGATTAGATTAGCTCACTGCAACCTGACCTGTAGTGTAGCAGGCAAGACATCATTTATTATCCAGGTAAGTGGACTACGTATGTGTTACAGTTCTACACCGATATTTAAATGTGAACCTTCTGTTAATTTTTTTAAGATACATTTCACTTTGAATCAGGCAAATTACCTTTCCTAAGTTTATTTTGTAACCAAAACAATCAAACATAAATAACACAGTTCCTTGCATGTGAATTAATAGTGAATTTTTAAAATGATTTTAAAATGAACACTTTTTGGTTAGACTTTAGTACCAATAGGACCAATTTTCAGTATGAACTAGCTGCTTATTAGCATGCCTATTATTATCTTATTTGCTGTTTATAAGCACTATATATCACATATTCTGCATGACCATATTCTGCATCCATAATCCTACCCAATACCTAAACCTAACGTTATTTAGCTATTAATAAACAACACATTAAGAGTTAAATAAGCAAAAGTTGTAGTTAATAGTTTACTAAAACCGAGAACTGGACTTTTAAATAAAGTGTGACCCAAATTTCTTATCGCAGTTTAATGTGCAATGCCAAATAATATTAATAATATTTATATTAAATTTAGCAGCATCTACACTGTAAAAAATTACACAGATATTTACTTAAAAAAATTAAGGTAACAGTTTTACACAAAATATTTTTAAGTACTTTGAATCATATTTTTAATGCAATATTCCACGAATAAATCAAGTAAAACTACCTAAATTACTTAAGCAGGTCACATGATAAACTTTAAAAATCAAGGAGAATTAATCATTTGAACTTCTTGATCTTTTTTCACTTCAGTTTAACTTTTACTATTGTTAACAACATACATGATGTACAAGTAAGCTGAGAGCATTACAGCATTACTGTTCACTGTGAAAAAATGAGCTCTCCCACAACTTTAAGTACAAGCACCACTCTTCTGAAAGATGGTAACCACGAATCTCAGAATTAAAAACAGAATATCTTCTAAATCTTAAAGAGAACGGAACAATAAACACTATCAAGTCTTTCATATTATTCTAAAGCACATAAAATAGCACTTTTTCACAAAAATGACTCTCCTAATGCTGTTGCATGCAAAGCATGCTGGGAACTCTAAATTCACTGCTCAGTTTGGGAAATTAACTTAAATTATTCATGTAGTTCCACCACAAAATAATTAAGTAAAGATCCTTCATACAAGTTTAAGTGGGTTGAACATGATTTAATTAAGTTAACTCACTCAATATTTGTGCATTAAGAATTCTGAGATATTTCTATAATTTAAATTTAAATTTTGGTTAAAAAAACAAGAACACAGTTGTATTAAGTAAAGTTTACTCAATTAATTTCATGAAATCGACACAGAATAATTTTTTACAGTGTAGCGGTGTGGCCGCAAATGCATTCCATGGTTCTCTGCTCACCCCTCCCTTATCAAAGCATTACGTTGGCTGACACAGGACTAACATGTCTTCATATTTTCACTTCTTTGCCGAAGGAGATGACGAAATTACGAAAACGCTCTGTAGAGCAGTTTGTCCGTTTAGGGCAACAGTAGAAACATCGTGGCGTATTCCATACAAGGGGACTGCAATGTATGTACATAGAAATAGCTCATTCTACACCCTTTAAAAAAGGTGCTTCAAAAGGTTCTTCGATGCCATAAAGAACCTTTCGGTTCCATAAAGAACCTTTAACACCTGAAGAACCTTTCTGTTTCACAAGAGGCTCACTTGATTTGCGGCTTGTGTCTTGTCATCACTTCCTCATAATGGTCTGGTTCGATGCCTTTGGTCCGTGTTGTGTTCATATTTCAATCGAACCGGGTCTCGGTCCGCTTGTTTGGTGAGCACTAGGGTTCGGGTGGCAGTGTTCACACTTACACAAATCGACCGCACTAACAGAGCAATCGCACCAGAGTTCATTTTAATTGAACTATGGCATATGTGAACACACCCTTAAGCACCTTTTTTGTAAGAGTGTTAGGAAATGTAAACATAGAGCTTCATTATGTAAGGTCTTTATACATTCTGAAGACATGATTATGTATATTATATCGCATTTCTGTCAATAGACCCTCCAAAAAATTGACACTGGACCTCTTACTGACCAGTTTGAGAGAAAGCTGATATTGAATTATGGTTCATTTAGGTTATACTGTAAATACTCAATGTGCTACACCACAGTCGCATTTTGTTAGTTAGTAAAAGCCAAACACACTTCATACAAATTCTCAAAGTTCTGTAATGTGTAACTGTTGTTTTCAGCTCAGAGAATAGGAATGCAGAATGGGCACAAGATCCATTAAACCCTTGAAAATGAGGAGACTGCGGATCCTCACACTGCATTAAATGGCATGGACTCTCTGTTCAAAGCTTGTTTAGCATTCTTTACCATAACTTTCAATGTGATTAAAGATCACAAACCTGGGCCTGTAATGGTTCGTTTTCCCAGAAACAGCCCGAAAGCTTTTGAAGTTGTAAAGCAGGATTCTATCATACAAAGCAGATTATTTATATCTGCCGTATATGAAATGAATTCTCAGTGAACTATGCAGTCCAAATGGCAGACAGTGATTCAGAAATATCCTAAGTCAATGAAATCATAGTTATATTGTGACCAGGTTCTTGTTATTTCTTCAGTCATGTTAGAGGTTTTGTGCTAGGGTTCGGGTGGCAGTGTTCACACTTACACAAATCGACTGCACTAACAGAGCAATCGCACCAGAGTTCATTTTAATTGAACTATGGCATATGTGAACACACCCTTAAGCACCTTTTTTGTAAGAGTGTAAGGAAATGTAAACATAGAGCTTCATTATGTAAGGTCTTTATACATTCTGAAGACATGATTATGTATATTATATCGCATTTCTGTCAATAGACCCTCCAAAAAAATTGACACTGGACCTTTTACTGACCAGTTTGAGAGAACGCTCAATACCTTCTAAAGCTCAATACCAATTGTGCTGTAAACCTTCAAAAAGTTCACATCCCAGCTATGACAAACCTACTCCTTAAGAGAACGGAATGTCAGTTATAAGAACGCCAAAATATTGACTACAAAATCTACATCCACAGCAAAAACAGCTTATTCGGCCATCAGCTGCAATGTATTACACATCCCCCCCTCAAAACACATGTATTTCACTGCGGTCAATAGTGCATACTGCATCTGAGAACAGACGGTCTCATAATACATTGAAATAGTTTCCATTTCAGGTAAGTGCAAATGCAATATAGCGCAGCTGCGAGAGCACGGCTGGAGTTGTTGTGGTCAGAACAGAATCAGTCTGGCGTAACCAGAAAAGTGAAATACGAAGAAAGCAGGAATATGAAAATAGCGCTGTCCCACAATCCAAGAATAAATCAAGTTCAGTCTGTTCCAGGTCTACAGTGAGAGCATAAAGCCACAGCATAAATATTTCAAGATGATCAAAAAGTAGGTTTGAGTAAAATCCTTTGGTACTTGCTATAAGTGTAGAAGGAAAAGATGTGAAAAAGGGGAAACAATATAAAAATACAATGATTTCCTAATGTTGTGTTCAGACCAAACGCGAATGGCTAGGGAAGTCACTGATGCCAATCGTTTATTAGTGTCCACACGCTATTAGTGTTTCTTTTCAGCACATGAAACAAAAAGTCAAGCTTAAAGTTACTAGAGTATACTGTACTATTTTATGTTATCGTGCTCTGTGTTTCACATGTTTTGAAGGATATAATACCACAAACAAGTGTGAACTGCATGGACAACTTGTAAGGTGAAAACATGGTGCACTAAAGAACCGCTGAAGAACCCTTCAGGGGCTGAACTTAACACTATATATAATTTTTTTGCCAAATCCTCCCCCTTTAAACTTGTCTCAAGAATGACTTTAGTAAGAAATCAATATAACCCCATATTTATTGCTTATTTAAATACGTATTTATTTAAAGAAACTGATTTCAGATAACATTAAATAGTAACTTAATAGTGCTGTGCGTATTAGATGTTTTTTTGCTATGACAATTGAACTTTAGGGAGGAATTTAAACATGTGCAAAACCAGCATTCATAAAATAATCATTATTAGAGATGCAGAACACCTCACTGCAACTTATCGAGTCTATACACGTAGGTTCGAATAACGGATGTGACGTTTTAGTGGGCGTTACCAGTAATGCAGAGGCTCATCCACACCCACTGATTAACATGTAACTTGCATGAGATGGAGAATATGGAAATGGAAAACGGAAATGAAGAGAAAATACAATTAAAATCAAACTTTACATTTTAATTTGAATTGTGTCAGGATAATTGCGTGAGCATTAATAAAACGCTTTGTAAAAATGTTTTTGCAATTTCTTTTTCACATTTGCCTTTATATTTCATATTAGCAGTCTCGCCTCGTGATTTTTGTCAAAATTAAATGTCAAATCACAAATAGCATTTTCTTTTTCAATTTCACAGGGTCAACACATTGTCAGTGTAAAAATGAAAATGATCATTTCGACACATATTGTGCTCACAGTTATGTCTAATGCAATTGTTAATCTGCTTTTCATATTCGTCGTTTAATTTATTTATTTAAATGTGTATAATATGTATACCATCCAGACGGTTGTGTAAAGTAGTGACCACTTGTGTTTTGCTGCACTTTTTGGCTTACATTAAAATCGCTATTTATAAATCTTTCCAATAGATGGCGTTTGATGGAGTTTTCCGCATTCGAGACATGCTTGAAGCTTCATTTAAACGTGATTTTTAGTTTCGACTAAATGAATTTCTGTCTGCACATTTCTACAACATCACTGTCATCTCGTGTTAAATTGCAATGTGAAATGCACAATACTGACACCAAACTTTCAGCAACAATAAATAAATAAATAAATAAACTGTTACAGTGGTTAGTAAATGATGCCAGTTCATCCTAGATTAGTTTCTCGTGTTTTAATGCCACATAAATAAATAAAACGTGTAGCCTCATGACAATCATACATCCTCATTTAAAAGAATAAGGACACAACTTATTTTGGACAGTAATGTACAAGCTCACGTGTCGTGGTTACGAAAACAGCTGTAAACAGAAAAGCATGGAAATCAGTTTACCTTTATGTTGCTATGTTTTCATTACCCAGCTGCAAAACAAACGTATCTGTTATCATAATCGTTGCCTATAAAAGATCTGGTGTCCACTCTGTTTACTTCAAACGAGGCGTATATAACACAGAACAAAACAGGCATACTGTACATAACACAAACTGTATTGTAAAATTCAGCGTCTTACCGGTTTTGGTAACATGTTGTCTGATAAAATGAAATAAATTCCTGTAATTCCTTGAATTCCTTTAGTTGAGCTGTAAGAATTTCTTCAATATATATGAAAAGTTGTTTGGTTCTGTTTCATTGCAGAATTAATTATTCTTTTGAGCGCACATTGCAAAGTCAGAAATGAAACTGCGCTTCCTGGCGTACTGTCACGTACTGTAGTCTGTAGGCGCGCGCACTCAATACCAGCGTGACCGTGCACACACCCGATGGATCACCTACAAATCAATTGTGATAAATAGATGCTCATCTTCCTTAAAGGTACATGAGCTAAATATTACATAGTTACAAAATCTTTCTGGAACTCAAATTATATACTGGAGCATCAAAAGCCCTATTTATTGAAATATTCATTTATCAGCACAAAGGAGTGGTCAATATGGTAGTCTGTCAGATAATGGTGTACTATGAAGGGCTGAAACTACAGTAGTCTATAGCCAGTACAATTTCCATAATATTTTCATTACAGTATTCATTATGGCTATATCTACTGGACCAAACATTAGTTTCTTTCATTGGAAACAAACAATAGTTGATTGTTCTGATTCCTCATTTTGGTTGTATAGCTTTGTACACACATTTTTTACAAACGGAAGGTTGTATGACACTAAAGAGGAAATATGGCATTCACTGTGGCTGGGTTGCCTTTCAAGTAGAAACCACAGAATAAAAAAACTATTAACATGTTTATATAGTTAGAGATGGTTCCTGACATGGGCCGTACCTTCTGATTGTTCACCACCCCAAAAATAGGTCATGTATAATCAGCAGCATTACCTCTCTGCCTGATGCAAAACCTACAAAGCAGCAGCACTGTCAGCACTGCATAATGTATTTATAAAAATAAATATTTTAAATGTAAAATCTATACATTTTAATTATTTCTGACATGTAACTATGCAAAACTCTTCCAAAAAACTCCAGGAAAACTTTTTTGGGAATAGATTTATTAGCTTAGATATTTTTGTCAATTTTTTTGTCAGTATTTCTCAGCTGTCTTAACTGGTATTTAGTGTACAGTATTCACCTTTAATCCTCGGAACAATTACTGGAGATTTTGGCATGAATGAACCAGACTATTTTCCTTTCTAAATTTAAACACTATCGGTTTAGTCACACTTGGCACAGAATGTTTGGCATTCTAACCTGTGACCCACCCATGTCAACATTGGAATTTATCATGTGTCACATTGTAACCTCAGATGTGCAAACATTTACTATACAAAGGAATCATGTTTGTTTATTAATCACACCCAGGGCACATTTAACATGACACATGTAAAAACTGCTGTACACAGCTGTAAGGTCAAATGTCATATTTGTAAACCATTTGTAGGGTCACTATACGTCTAACACCTGCTTCTATAACCTAAATACTTTTCATCTGTTCTATCCCATTTTATTGGTGTGAACAAATATTGATTTTAGTGTTTCATTTGAACAACCCCTTTTTAAGTATCTATGAGTAGATGTCCTTTAGAGATCTTTCATGCCTCACCAGCATGCAAAACAATGCTTTAACGGTCCAGTCAACACTTTGCCTTTAAGTCCACACAAGACTGGGATCTTATGAAACATGTTGAAAATAAAAAATCTGAAAATGGTATTGGCAGCACTCTAATAGAGAACCAGATAAAATATCACGTGAATCCTTTCAGCAGTTTCAGTATATCATTTAGTTCCTGTGTTAACTTCTGATATATTCAAGACTCTGTTAGAATGGAATGATATAATTGGTCAAGCTGTTATCACGCTTCAATTCAGTTCTCAATAAACAGCTGTTATTTCACTTTTCCATCAAAGTACTTAAATTTAATTTACAGTAATACTATAAGCCGGCTCCACCTTATGAAGAAGGTGGTATAAACCAAACCCAGTATGATTCAGGAATATTTCCCAGAATAAATGGATAATATGATTTGGGTATAATTCAGGATTTCTCTAGAGTGACTAATATACTTGATTACACGTGATACATTCACTTTCACATCAAATTCTTCACTTATCATATAAACACAAAAGGAATGATTTTGTTCACTTCTGGAAGGTCCATTTATGGAAAATGTATTAGGCAAAAGATGTAAGTCTTGAAAGCCAATGAAGTTAAATGAGATTTTATTCAATAGGGTATTCCAAACAAATATGAGAAATGGGTAGTTTTTATTCTTTTCTGGGATTTTAAAAACCCTCAGGTGTGCATATATGCATACAAGGACAATGGCAACAGGAAATTTTTATATTTACATATCGTTTGTTAATTTTATTACCATATCATATTTGTCTATACTATGCCAGTCTTGTCTGGTATTTTTCAAGACTGAAGTCACATCAGCAATATAGCCATAAAAGCATCAATGTTTACCTAAGCGCATCGACTGTAAAATGTGAGACCTATAATGGCCTGGAATGGTCTGCTTTTCAGTACCAGAAGAGATAACGTCCAGCAAAGCTCTTAATACAAGCCAATGTTTGTAATGGAAAAACGTTAGTGTAACCTTGATATTTACTTAATATGTATATATATATATAATATTTACTTAAACATAAATTATTTGGTTGGCTAAAACTGCATGATTTACAATAAAGTACTTATTGTACTTCTCAAACACTGTCATATTACAGCTAAGAATGTGAAGATTGACTATTATTCTATAACTTACATGACAGTATAACAAGAAAAAAATTAGTGTACAGTTGTTCTGTGTTACAAGGTGATGCACAAATCACTTCTAGAGAGTAACATTTATGAATACTTCACAGAAAGCACTTTGGTTACTTACATATCACATAACTTTTTTAAGTGAAAAGTCACCTATTAGTCAGATACGGTGACCCGTACCCAATATGTAACCTCTGCTTTTAACCCATCCAGAGAGTAGTGAACACACGCACAGCAGGTGGTGAATACACATACACCCGGAGCAGTGGGCAGCTATCACTGCAGCCCCCGGGGAGCATGTAGGGGTAGGACGCCTTGCTCAAGGGGACTGCAGTCGTTACCCGCCAGCCCTGAGAATCGAACAGGCAGCCTTCTGGTCACGAGTCCGACTCTCCAACAATTAGGCTACAACTGCCCCATGTATGCTACGGTAAGTAAATATTCTGATGGAAAGAGGAAAAGATGATACCAATCGGTTTAGATGTTCGACAATGTTTAGACAGGGCATCAAGATCTTACCAGAGATTCAAAATGCTGTTAAATTTTGATATAATCTGCAGTTCTGCTGAGATACACAGATTTATTTAAAATAATTATATTTTGAGCAAGTAATTGCAATATTTTAGTGATCACAAGTAATCTAGGTTTGAGAACAATTACTTCACTTTAAAATAATTTGTTGCTCTTTTAAAAACAATTGGCCTTAAACAAACTATTAACTTTTAATACATTAATAAAATTAATAAAAAATAAGATGTAATTGTTAACTTACTATATATTTGTGTTGATATAGAAAATCGTTTTTAAAATGTTAACATTTAAGGCCTGGACTTTACTTATAAACTTAAGGCAGCAAATAATGTTTTACAGTGTGTTTATTTATTTACAATGTTGAAAGTTAAAGCCGCAGACACAAAGTCCCAGATACTGTAAGCTCATCTTTATGTTTTAAGGTGAAAAACATTCCCAGATTCACTTAAAGCATTGTTAATGAGTAATTTTGTAACAGTTTAATGTTATTAAATCATTTACTTACCTTCACTGCAGACATGTTCAAGGTAAATAAAGAACATCAGTTGACATCCTCAGTAAATCATTGTGATAGCATTTCTTGGGACACGGTGACCTAAAACTATCCACTTCCTTGTGTTTCTCTTGCATCTTTAATCATCGGTTCTAACAATTTTAAACATTGTCCTACAAATGTCAAAAAAGCTGATCAAAAAGGCCGGAGTTGGAATTGTCAGAGCAAAATCAATTGCTTCATTCCTATCAGACAGGAGCAATTTTGCACACCGAGCTGTATTTGTTCCTGTCTGGTTTAAAATGAGTGGATGGTTCCAGAACCAGAAGAGTGTCATTAATGCACAGGCAGACTGAATGATGACAATAACCTCATTAGTGCAGAATATCTCTTCCCCCGTTTCATGATTAAAATGAGAGTTGTATTTGTGATAAACATGTTAAAAACTTGTGACTCGAGCATGGAATAATAATACAGAATAGAGTTCAGTAATTTATTAAAATTCATGTTGGACTAAGCTGCAGGAAAAATCATGGTTAGTACAGCAGTAATCCACAATACTATCCTTGATTAAAAGGCAATTACAGCCGGAGCCGGTGACATATTTACAGCGTGTTTAAGAGCTGTAATCCGAATCACTAAAACACGGTCTGTTTTTGGAGCAGGTACAGCATCAGGGAACTTGGTGAGGTGAACCACCATATGGTGCCTAAGGGACAATGCAGCGTATCGAGCGTGTGGAGTGAAACTACCAAAGCCGCTTAAGCTGTTAATAAACTGAGCTTGGGCATCCACAAAGAAATACTGAACATCCCATTGGCCCAATAAGACAGAAGATTACAGAAACAGAGCATAAAGAAATCAATTAGAGACTGATACAAGAACTTCATGCTCTGCTGTGTTTGTGACAGTGTAAAATTCACTGACAAACTTCTTCATTAACCTAGAAGCACTGAATGTGTGGAGGATGATGAGGATTTTCATGACACTAATGCCTAATAAACCAGAATAAATGTAATAATGGGTATAGAGTTCTAAAACGTAATGCAAAATTTCTGAATTTAAACCCATGTGGATTCATCTGACATTGGAGAAAGAGATAAGATCCAAAGACAGGTGTTTGGCTCCATCACTATTAGGGCTGCCAATGTCAGCGGAGCTTTAGGAGGATATGATCTTAAAGCAAAAGATCTCTTCCCAATCTATGACAGTTATACATTAATATTGGCAGCAGTAGCCTAATGTTAAACAAAATAGTTATAATATAATAGATTAAATATTGGTTTGTGCCATTAAATTGCCATTTTATTCCCATTTAATGTGGTTTCTCATGGACTTTGGAGTCTGGGGTGAGAAATTTTGTGATAGATTCATTCCTCGCAGTCTGAGGGTCATCGGGTCAACCTGTATTAGAGTTTGTTTACCACACTTCAGCTCTTTACTGTATTTCTACTGGATTTATATTAGATCAGAGTTTAAAACTGTTCACGTGGCTCTACATAATCAGGGTTTAGGAAAAAAGCTCTGAACTGGTGCCATTCTTAAAGCATTAAAATTATTTTGTTTTAAGAGATAGTCAACTTCATGTGGTTTAAAACCTGAATATAACTCTTTTTTTTCTGTGGAACACAAAGTAAGATATTTAGAGAAATGGTTTTGTATCCATACAGTGTAAGTCAATGGGGATCAACGATGTTTGGTTACCAACATTCTTCCAAAAAAATATTTTTGTGTTCTGCAGAAGAAAGGAAGTTGTACATGTTTTAAACAATATGAGGGTGAATCATTTATTTTAGGGTGAACTATCACTTTACAAGGTTTTTGCTAGATTAAATTGTTAAACTGTCTTCTCCTGTAATAGCTTCTAATGGCTTTACCACAGTATATGAACATTGCTATCTATTAACAGTTTTTAAACACTGAGCCTTATTAATTCCCTCTAAAAAGGTTATTTTAAACCCAGCACTTGGTCAAAAGGGACAAACCCAGCTACAGGGTTCAATTAACCCAGAAAATGGTTTAAAACAACCCAGCATAGGTTAGTTTACAACCCAACTGTTGGGTTTGTCCCGTTTTGACCCAGTGTTCCAAAAAAGTACATATATTGCTTTAAGTTTCTGGCAAAACATCAACCAGTTCACATACAGGTCTATTACTGCTGTCCAGTAGTTCAAGCAAGCTGTGAGTCACACAAGCAAAACTCACTCCATTCAGAGATGCAGTAATGGCACCTCTGCATTCATAGATCTGAAGGGTTTAATCTTTGTGCTTTGTTTTTGAAGGCAAAAGAGGGCTGGTACAGGACCACGCCGATGTGTTAACTGATGATAATTGTTCCAAACAGTAATGAATAACTTCTTTGAGTATACATCAAAACGTATTATATCTTATCTTAACTAATTAACTGGGGTTGTGAATCACAGATTATTTTAATGGTTAAGAGCCAATAGCCATGAAGTCTGTGGCAAGTAATGTAACTCTTCTGGTCTCCATTTGAAAGCGGGAATAAAACCTTCGCTTCAGGCTCTGTTTAATGGAAAGGCTGTAACCTGGAACTGTCCTTCAGCCAAAATTCAGTTTAAGCTGTCTGCAGTTTGGAGGAAGCATGCTAGACTCAAGGACTCGAGGGCAGTTTTGTATTTGTTATGTCCTAGTTCCACTCATCCATTTCGGCAATGATTGTGTTTATGAACAAGTCAAGAAACAAAAATTTGCCTTGATCACAATATTGAGTGAAATAAATATTCAAATATTTCCAAAACAGTTAAATCTGGCAACTGTTGTTGCGGGTATTTTAGTTCAGCATGAAGCTTGGGGCATTGGACATCCAAAGAAAGGCATGTTGATGTGTCTTACAAAGCTGACTGTTAACTAAAGCACCATGTTTTGTCACTTTTGTCCAGATCTGATAAAAGTGATGAGCAAAACAAGCAGTTGATTGCACTGCCACACTGGGTGGTATGTGTTGATTTGTTTATGAGAAGGAAATGTAATTTGGGAGAATTATTTTTCCTCAATGCACCTCAAAACTCTGCAGTGCATTAAGCAAATCAAATTTAACTCAGAGTCTGTCTGGCACTTTTTAAATGGAAATTCGCCTTCCATTTAGGTAAAAACATTTCACAACACGGTTACGAAAGACTTCTTGAAAACTTATATTCGGCAATTAATAAATGATGGGTTATTTCAACCCAATGTTGGGTCAAAAATGACAATATTTAGACTATCTGGGTCAGTCAACCCAAAATTCTGTGTGTTTTAACCATTGTCAGGTCAAATATGACAATATTTGAGAGTATATTGTCCAGTCAAATATGACAATATTTGAGAGTATATTGTCCAGTCAAATATGACAATATTTGAGAGTATATTGTCCATATTTGACCCAACAATGGGTTGAAATGACTTTTTAAGAGTTTCTGCAGTACTTTCTGTCAAAGTTGAAAAGCCCCAAATATTCATAAAATATGAAAAATATTAAACGCACTGACAAACATGAGGGATGACCAATAGTATAATGATTTATGAAAAAAGAAATCATATTACATGGAGATAATAGGTTTCTGACGGACAGCGATTGTATTATGTAAACAGTATGTAGTGCTGTAATGAAGTAATGAAGCTAAAAATAAGAATCTTTTTGTTTGCTGTTATCTATAGTTCAAACAAATGTCATTGAAATAATAATTCAAAGTATTCATAATTGGAAAATTATTAAAGATTACTTACACAGAACCATAACCAAATCATGACAACTGATTTTTTCTAAGAAGAAACTTTGTCCACGAGTAAACAAAATGAATTACCCTTAAAGTAATCCAAGTGTCGAAATTCATAAAAATTCAAGTATTCTGGTGGGACAACCGAAACTACTTCAGTTGAATACCACCAAAAGGAATGCAGTGCTCAATTAAAACTCAGACCTCACTGGAACATGTCTGGGATTCAGGGAGCTGATCTGACGGCTCTAGTTTGCCAGCAGAGATTACTGCATTCTTAATTCCCATTGCATCAGTATCTGGCACAATAATTCCTAGAACCCACACTAACCACAGGAGCTCACACTAACAGAAGTGGACTATAATATAAATAACTTGAAAATGAAACCAATGGCATTTTCTTTCTATTTCAATCAAAGGATTTGAAAACATTGCTTTAGTGAACCTGCAACCAGCCTTATTCATCATCCCTTCCACAACATCCACACATATTCTGCAGGGAAATGCCTTCATGGACCTTGAGTCTTAATCATTGTATTTGATGATATTGTAATTAAAACTTGGTGCTATAGACATGACACAGGAATGCTTTCAGCAGATTGCTTGACATGCTCTATTATTTTAGGAAAGTACATCTGCAATCCAGATTCTGACAATTACCTTTTCCACTGCCAATTACCTTTTCCACTGCCTTCACGTAACATTTTCTGTTTCATAACAATTGTGAACTGAAAATATGCAATATTTCATTTTTATATTATAATCTATAATATGTGTACTTCATAAATCTATTAATTTTGTCCGTTTATAATTCTTATCTCATTAGATAATTATTGGGTCTATAATGAAGGCACAGCGTTTGGAGAAAACCCATCTTTTCATCAGCTGATTTTTTTATGAGCTGTGAACACTGTATTCTGCCAAGAGAAGTCGATTTACTGTAAATTTGTGAATCAAGACATGCAGGTTTTGAATCATTGCTAAGTGAATCTGTTTGTGTATGTTTGTGAATGCCACGGCGACACGGTATATAGAAACGGACAAAAACAGAGCTTTTAAAGCGGGCTCCGTTTCATTTCCACTTGTTTGTCGCAAGACAATTGATTTTTAATCCAGAGTTATTAATCACAGACTTACTCATGTATTCAGAGCACAGTTCATTTAAAACAATATGTATATGGGTGTGTAGGCACTCATGGGTTGGGTTTGACAAAACAGTCCAGCTCATGAACATTATGCAGACTTGTGTGTGCTTAAAGGGATAGTTTAGGCAAAAAATAAAATCTTGTCATCATTTACTTACACTAATGCTGATACAAATCTGATTTGAATAAACTTTTCTCTATTTTCTGTACAGCACAATGTAAGTAAATGGGGACTGCTAAATTCTGACAACATTCTGCCTAAATGCACCGATATATCGGCCAATAATCGGTATCGGTCGATAAAAGCAATTTTTGCTTTTTTTGCCATTTTTATTAAAAGCAGCCGATGATCAGGGTTGATCAATCAAAAGAGGAGAGGAACATGCGATGAATTGTGCTCTGTCTTTAGAAAATGTTAAGAAACATCACCAGTTTGATGTTCAATATTAACAGTCATTATATAAATTAGTAACATTCAGAAAGTTAAGAAATATTCATTTAATCTTCAGAATCGGTATAAGTATCAACAGATTTCAGTCTGAATAATTGGCTATCGGTATTGGAATTTAGTATTGGCACACGTCTGCCTCTTTTTTTATTTTTGTGTTCATGCAGGCTCAAACATTTTGAGGTTGAGTAAATGATGACAGATCTTCATTTTTCAGGTGAGCTATCTCTTTATCAAAACACAGACACACATACAATGATCAGGCCTTAAAGAGCATCTGAATCAGTATTGTTGGAATGTGGAGATTTCTAAACTTAATCATCTAAATCTCACCTCTGAGCTCTTCTCTCAATGTTTAGCTCTCATGACTGAAGCTGATGTCTATTTCCTCCTGTCGGATACAGCTTTTCTATGGCTTACATCAATGGAAATGGGTTATATAAACATATTGTGCAGTTAGAACCACATATTCATTGGCTTTGTTGTATATTTAAAAATAACTTTTTATATACAATACAGTACCACATTAAATACAATAAAATGGATAGTTTGTTTCATTTTAGTAATCCACATAAGCAATCAGAACAACAAATCATATGCATGTACACATTTAAGCAGTTGAATCAACTCTTTGTAAATATACAGTAGCATTAGTTTTGTGTACAATTTTTTTTAAACTTCGCTCATTTCGATATGTCCCCTTCGATCAAATTAAAAATGTTACCTCTGAGTGATAACGTTTTCCTCTGAGCTGCAAACTTAATAATATGCAAATGTTATATGAATTCATTAGAAAGAAGTATTCATAATGTAAAACTATCCAACTTTCATATTTTAAACTCCCCACTGCTCTTCAAACCACTTCAGCAGATATAAAATGTATCCCCCCAGGGTCCCATCCATTTGCATTTTTGCTTTTGCAGTCACGGAACAAATGAATTACGATATACAAGCACACTCTTAGTAAATGTTTGACAAACAACTTTTAAAACAAACTTTTACAGAATTATGATAAGAAAGTTCTCTGCAAGTGTCAATAAATGGATGTTTATGAGAAGAAAAGGAAATGTCCACAGGATGACCCCATGTCCAGTCCTGTCTTTACACAGCTACAGTTTTATATCAAACAAAGGGAAACTCAGATACATGTTTCCGTAGTGCTGGTGTGCTAAATACACCAGCAGTTGAACTGAAAGGTCACAACCACATCCGTATAGACAGAGATATCAGTGCGGATGGCTGAAATATATCCTTTCAGATGCTTGTTAAAACAAAGTAGAGGACTGATATTTTGAATGCGAGGAAGGTGGATTTTGTCCTTACAGCTCACAACTCCAGTTAAAGCACTTTATTTCTGCATCTATTTTAAAGGTAAATGAGTCAATTTAGATTGGATTTATAATCAAATTACTCACGCTAAGTCTCTGAGAGCAGGTCAGATCAGAGAGTCCATTTAGATTTCAGTCACAAATAATATCTTAATTTTTATAATGGTCTCAATTTTTGCTGCACTTTGGTGCCTTAGCTAGATAATGAATCCAAGTGAATATCACAATGCACATATTTTTGTTATCTTCCTTGTGTTCTCAAACCATTACTTTACTTTTAATATTAGTCGTCACATCCTGATTGTACAAATCATATTTTTCTGTTCTATTTTTTTATTACAAAACACCAGATGTGTAATGTCTGTTTTCTTCTATGATATAAAAGTGAATGATTTTTAGGGGCTGTAAAGATACAAAAAGGACAAAAAGCACCATAAAAGCATCATAAATGTAGTCCATGGAAGTTACTTTAAGTCATCTGAAACCATGATAGCTTTGTGTTCCATGACAGAAAGAAAGCACTCACAAAGTACATACTGTGCTGTAATGACAGAAATTTCAATTTGGAGTGAATTCATTTGGTGAATTCAATGGTAAAATAGCCTCGCTTTCATGGAAGACACATTTGTTTCAGCCCAATGAACATGAAAATTGTAAATAAACAAAGGTGGTGGTTGAGGCTTCATCTCCAATCGAAGTTACTAGACAGAAGTTCAGTGAGCAAGCAAAACACAGCAGGTCAAAATCATTTCAATCTAAATGGAGAGTATATTGCCAATACAGGCCATTGCACATGAGGATAAAGACTGCATTACTGGAAGATCAATTGCACATGCAATATTCTTCACACACATCAATAAAAATGTGGGACTGTTTAATCTTTTTTTTATGTTACCCTTATATAGAGTCTGACCTTCACTATACACTCACCTAAAGGATTATTAGGAACACCATACTAATACTGTGTTTGACCCCCTATCGCCTTCAGAACTGCCTTAAATCTACGTGGCATTGATTCAACAAGGTGCTGAAAGTATTCTTTAGAAATGTTGGCCCATATTGATAGGATAGCATCTTGCAGTTGATGAAGATTTGTGGGGTGCACGAAGCTCCCGTTCCACCACATCCCAAAGGTGCTCTATTGGGTTGAGATCTGGTGACTGTGGGGGCCATTTTAGTAAAGTGAACTCATTGTCATGTTCAAGAAACCAATTTGAAATGATTCAAGCTTTGTGACATGGTGCATTATCCTGCTGGAAGTAGCCATCAGAGGATGGGTACATGGTGGTCATTGATGGGATGGACATGGTCAGAAACAATGCTCAGGTAGGCCGTGGCATTTAAACGATACCAATTGGCACTAAGGGGCCTAAAGTGTGCCAAGAAAACATCCCCCACACCATTACACCACCACCATCATTGCATTAATGAGAAATTGAACAGGTGTTCCTAATAATCCTGTATATATGTCTTTCTTTGATTTAATTAAGTACTTATACATCTATATGCATGATTACTCAAGTAATATTTTCAAGAAAATAGAACAAGTCACATATTCTAAAAAGTATTAAAACCTCCGTAGCTCAAGCTCAGCAACTGGTTGCCAAAATTACATTTCTTATACGTTACTGAGTCTACACTGCCCTCTACTGTTAAATACTAGAAACAGCATTCGCTCGACTGCCAAAATCATTCGTAATTTCCCAAGATAAATATATCTACATCGACAACACAACGAAACAATGTTCTACTGAAGTCGCATATGCCAATGCAAAATAAGTAATTATCCTGTATGTGGCCTTTGTCCTCCTGCTATAGGAATTTGCCTATCTCTCATATTTGAACATAATACAAACACTATGCATAGGATGAAAATAACTGCATATTATCGGACTCCAAGAGTCAACACGCTCTCATATTCCCCTATGGGTAGCAGCTCGGCGGTGAGGCTGTTGCTATAGAAACGCAGGCAGCACAGGTTGTCGTTGACTGCCGAAAGAAAGGTATTGAGGGTTCACTCGTATGTCAGGAAAGTATCAGGCTGGTGGATCGGAGGATCGGCGAGTAAGAGAGAAACGATATAGGATTGTTGAGAAAGAGAAAAGGACATGTCGGAGCGAGTAGCGTCATGTGGAAATCTATGTGACACCAGCACCCTTCTACTGCGATATTGCAACGGTAAGTTTGGCAGCGTGCATACGTGCATAATGAATGCAGGTGAAAGCGTTTGTTTACGTCGCGCACACACTCGACTTCGAACGATTCGAATATTGCGATTTGTGTCATTTTCATGATGTCATTTAGAATGTTACATTGACATTCCACCGATGTTATGGAATTGACGTCTCACGGTGCGTCACCGCCTGCGAGGTTGCAACAAAAGAAACAGTTTCTTTGTCGGCAGTGATGAAAAGCCTACATTTGTTTAAATTAGCGATCTGTTTTGTATCCACGTGCATATGTATTTTCGTATTGGCGCACATCTTCATTTGGATGGTGTTTAAAAGTACAAGACAATAATCGACATACAGCAGGTGTTAGACATGGCGTTTTACATGGTGTCTTTACTGTACATTCGGGTGTTGTTGATATATGGAACAATATTGTGTATTTACTGCTTCTCATCAGCGTTTGATTCAATCCCATCATCTTTTCATATTTTTTTAGACAACACACCTGATTCACTTTGATAAATCACTGGGTTTTTACAACTGGGTTCAGCTATGCTAAAGGTTAAAAGAATGCAATGTGTTATTTATTTACTGGGAGCCAATAATCGTGTATAATATTACCCCTCTGTTCAAACGGATTCCTAGGCAACAGTGATATCTGTTGATAACAATGTTTCAATGGTCAGTTGTAAACACAACGTCTCTGTTTAGATATCACGAGACTAGATGCACAGAATGTGATTTCAATTGTTAGTTTAATGTGATTTAGCTTAAAAAAATCATAGATGCTGTAACACAATTGTATGATAAAAAATCAAATATGATTCAGTATTTTCTTATAAATAACAGAAGAACAAAAGTCCTTTACAGCTGAGCGAAACCAGCAAATAGTAATGTGTGATTTAAAATGTAACATTTAAACAACATAGAGTGCAAGAGAGATTAGAGGAAGGAAAAAAAGAGAAAAAAAAACATGCTAATCAGTTAAGTCTTATTTAGGGAATTGGGTATTATTGCCATGGAGTCTTCTTGCTATAAACTACTGTACACATCATTTAGGTACTACGTTTCTTAGGAACATTTCATAACACCTTTTGTGAAATACAGGTTCTCTTAATGATAGGTCTCTGGTGTGTCACATGGTCTTCAATCTTCATTTCACTCTCGGTATTTTCTGGGCATTGTTTTCCTGTGGGTCAGTTTCTGTGACAGATGGTTTGGCTGAACGACAGATGGAGATGCAGGCATTATATGATTAAAGTCTGCCGGGTCAGAGAATGTCTGTCCATGTTGTACAGTCCCATTTGGTGTATATATCAAACAATACATGCTACATGCTTTGTCATGTGTATGTGTCAGCAGTATGGTCTAGACTTCAGACACATGTTGGTTCTGAAAATCTGAGAACATGATAATAATTTTGATTTATACAATAAAATTGTAGCATTGATCTAAATGACAGTATAAGAATGTATTTTAAGGGTATCAAATAATCATTGTATTTTGTAAACTGTACAACGATGCACTATATTTGTGCTATTGGTGGACAAGCTGGTCATTGCACTTCCTGGTGGTGCTGACCGATGCATCAGACAGGTCTGGAGTCCAGCCAATGCTCTCTCTACGCCAACAGCACCACCAGCAGCTTTATACCGCATAGATTAGAAGATGGCAGTGTAGACCAGCGTCCGGTTACAAACATCACCCTTCTCTTTACTCACAGTACAGAGTGGAGAAGGGTGGGGGAGGGAGAGGAAGGGAGGGAGGTCCAGACACAGCACCAGCCACCCAGCAAGCAAAAGGGGAAGCTGGGAGAAATAAGCTTTGAGTGGGGAGACATTTAGCACCTTTAGGAAACCCCTAGAGAGATAAAGAGGATCAGGCTGTCTGAGCAGGTGACTGACAGGAGGACATGGAGACTGGAATGGCAGGTAGGAGGGAACACAAACAGAACGTTATCACTGAATATTTCAGCAGGCTCGGTCACTGAGCATCCGGTTTCATCCAGGCTGCTTTTGACATGCAGCATGCGACTAGACCTTCATATTCCTTCTTATGTTTTTCAAGGTCCGCTTATGCCTTCGGGATGTCACTTTAATAATTCAGTTTATGTGCTTGCCACCTGCTGATTGCGGTTTACGGTCGTGATCTGTGCATGTTAGCAGGTGCAGGCACATAAACAGCTTTATTGCACGTAACATGCATCCCGTTGCATTGCCCTTGGGAATGAAACGAAAGGCAAGCAGGCAACGTGTTTACACTGAAATTTGAGGATGGTTAGCTGAACTTGTTATGGCTTTGTTTATCATGGATATTTATGTAATGAAGCTTGTTGCAGATGTACAGAGAGCATCGGATAGCATTTGGATCTAACTCGGATGCTTGAAGATGCTGTCAGGCTTGTTGGCTTTAAACATGCTTTCAAATTATTTTGATGGAGTGTCTCAGTCGGACAAGGGTGGCTTGCTCACTTCAGGTGGGTGGAGAGTCCCTGACTCAAGTGGAGGAGTTCAAGTATCTGGGGGTCTTGTTCACGAGTGAGGGAAGGATGGAACGGGAGATTGACAGACGGATCGGTGCAGCTTCTGCAGTAATGCGGTCGCTGTACCGGTCTGTCGTGGTGAAGAAGGAGCTAAGCTGCAAGGCGAAGCTCTCGATTTACCGGTCAAGACCCCGAGGAAGACCTAGGACACACTGGAGGGACTGTGTCTCCTGGCTGACCTGGGAACGCCTCGGTGTCCCCCCGGAAGAGCTGGAGGAAGTGTCTAGGGAGAGGGAAGTCTGGGCATCCCTGCTTAGACTGCTGCCCCCGCGACCCGGCCCCGGATAAGCAAAGGAAATGATGGATGGATGGATGGAGATTAGTGTGGCTGAAATGTCCCAATTCTTTCTGGGCTATTGTTAAACAAAATGGGCTATTCACTTTACACTGATATAACAGCTTTTTGGACAAAATCCATCACTCAATAAACTGTTTGTGTCTCTCTCTCTCAGATGATAATGTATCTGCTGGGAGTGGGATGGAGATGGATGACCGTCTCTCTCACCTGGAGCAGAGGGTGCAGCTGCAGGATGATGAGATCCAGCTGTTGAAAGCAGCGCTGGCAGATGCTTTGAGAAGGCTGGGCTGCTGTGAAGAGATCACACATGCTAATAGCAAGAAAGGCGGACCTACTAAAGGTAATAAATATTGCATTTCATCATCACTATTAGGCCGGTTCCAGGTTAAAATAATTAAAGACTCTTAAAGAGATAAACAGGTGGAAATTTTGCCTGAGCCAAGACTACTGCAAACTGAAAGATTTTCCTTTAAAGCAACTTGCAGTGTTATGACTTGAGGGCAGTCTGCAGTTTCATGTCAGGTTGCAAGATGCAACCTTACTATAAGTTAACTATTAACAGTTACTACAGGCTACATGCATATGATTGTAATCATATGACAAAGTGCTATAAAAAACTTCCCTGTGCGAGGTTTATTTTGCATGTTATCTCACCTGTGCTCCTCTGACTTCCTTTAGTTCGGCAGATACTGCAAGCCCTGCCTTCCAAGCCTCTGACCAATGGCTACGTCCAAACAAAACGCTTGAGTGGCTATCCTTCCTCTCCCTCATCTCCTAAAAAAGAAGTGCTCATGTCTATTAAAAGGTGAGACCTATGCGCAAGACTTCAAAAGAATATTTGCACACCATGTTAACATGATCTTCAGTTATCTTAACATCTTCTTTAATAAAAGTCAGCCAGATAGCATTGTCCCTAATTTTAAAACAGCTCTGGGAAATATAGTCACTGTTTCGCACAAATACAGTACAGTGTGACATTATTGTAGTTATACTACTTTGCCCTGGAGGTGTCAGTATTGAGTTATGAAAAACCGGCAGAAATCATTTTTATCCCAATTGGAGTTATTCAGACGTCAAATCTGCTCTGTAAATATTGCGTATAAATCTTTGTAAAACCACAGTTTATATGCAGCCTTACGTTCTGCAGAGAACCTTTTAGAAATAAGTGGAATTGCTCTTGACTGTACTGCAACTTGTATTTCTTTAACACCTGGCCATGTAGAAAACAGCAATATTACATTCATCCAAGACACGCTTTTAATTTTATCTGGCAACTAGGTTGTCCTTTGTTATTCTGTTGTTGTTGTTTTTTGTTGTTTTTTCCTTTCTTTGTCATTGTGCTTTGTTTACATGAAACCTGAAAAATCGAAATGAAAAAAAAAAAAAAGTGGAATTACAGTAATTGGTGATAATGTTTACTAACCACCCGTATATACAGTATAAAAAGCATTGATGATTACACCACTGCTTTAAATATGCCTAACAGAATAGATGTGCTCCTGACCAATGGAGGCTTGTTAAAGCCTATTTGACATCATAATGTCGTGAACTTTTAAACCGTATTCTGACTTAAAAGGTTAATCAAAATATAACTCACCTTTGCAAGAGATGTGATTGTGTACACGAGACAACGGAAAGCTTACAGGGATGATATACATACAAATAAAGAAATCAATTAATGAATATGCAAAGAAATGTTTAAATTAAAGAATACATAAACACAGACATTTTGGTCATGAAATCATGCATAGTTAAAACTTATTGGCATGAATTTATTTATGTACATGTGTATCTCATTAATTCATTCATGTGTTCTTTTATTCATTTTACATAAGTAATTTACTCATTGCCTTCATATACCGCTATAAAAGAGCATTTTGAGGAAAATGGGAGTGTTTGTATTTCCATGTGCTTCATCACCTATTAAGTTCATTTTTATGTTTCTCTGTGTTAGGAAGAGTATGTCCACAGAGCGTCTGTCCACGGTGAGGAAGGAGGTGGCAGACTCACGCAGCAGAACCACCTCATCTAGCAGCTCAACCGGGGGAAAGAAAGACAGGTAATCTCAGGGTGTTTACTACAATGTACAAGTCAGTCTGCAACAGCTGCCAGAGTATCCAGGATTATTACATGGCTTTTCGGAATACTTGTATATATTTTCATTCATACATACTGACAACTGAACTGAAAAAGGAGCATCCTTGCCTCAGAAAGCTGTTTTCTAAAGGATTGCAGTAGGAAGGCATGTTTGAATCCGGTCCTGCCAGCAAAACCATTGCTAGGTATCAGAGCAACAAGTCAAGTGCCTATAAGCTTTCAGACACAGCATGAAAGCCTGTTTTGACTGTTGTCTATAAGTAGTAGCAATCAATCTTCTGGTGTCTCCCAGCACTCCTTAGTCTGTTTCTTCGGGCATCATAGCACAATTTAAACTGAATATTAAATATCTATTTAATTTGATAATTAGTGGGATAATGTACAGTCACTCAGTTATGGAGAGTTAATGGACACTGCAGTTTTCTGACTATTTCATCTAGCTAAAGTACCAAATTACTTTGTCAGAAATGGATATGCTGGATTGACATTAAGAATATATAGTTTTTCCTCTATTGCCCGGAATTGTGATTTTGGGTCAAGAGAGATGAAAATAAACTATGCCTCAGCGTATAATTACAGTAGACGACAAACCAGACCTTTTGTCAGGGAGACACCCGGCACTTGTGCTGCAGGGATTTCTCGCCTGCATGCTGGGACAGGTACTGTGTTGTTTCTTATTCAGAATGTTTTTTGTTACAAACTGAAATTTAACCACCACTATTGCATTGTTGTCCATACACTAAGAAGACTTTAAGGGATGCAGTTCACGTCAGTAAAATTCTGTTGTCATTCATCCCTTTGTCATTTAAAAACTGTATGTGACCCTTACGTCTGTGGAAGATATTTTGAGAAATGTGTCAGTGGTTCTGGGTCCAATACACTGGAAGTCAATGGAGGTCAATGTTGTTTGGTTATCAACATTCTTCAAAATATTTCCTTTCGTGTTCTGCAGAAGAAAGACCGTCATACAAGTTTGGTTAAACCAAACACAATAAAAGTCACACATTTAGATTTCATCTGATGTTTAACATTTAAATATGTGTTCATATTAATCATACTATTCATACCACCAATCTAACGCAATAAAAGCTCCAATATAATAAAGGGTTATTTGTCACTTCAAACAAGTTTCCCTCTACACACCTGCAGGGTGTTTGTACAGCAGATAATCCCACGTGATACCTTTATCTATGGCGTGGTTGTGGTGCTTGTCTGAGTTAAACTAGCACATGGTGGCTCTTTGCATTCACTCGGTTAACACACTCACCGCTGAAACTTCTCTTGAGCAAAGAGTGCATCATATTACTGCATAGAAGAACAGGATGGGTGTGGTCACCCAGAAAGGGGCTGTCCTGCATACAGGGGAAGTGTCCTGCTATTGGCTAGAGAGGTCCATATCCCTTTAGGGCATTCGAGTTAACTCAAACAAGGAAAACAGTCTTTCGCTTGTCGCTTCTGCAAATTCTTGCCAGCACTTGAACTTCATTACGGGAAAGACAACATGAAGAGATCCACAAGGTACAAACTTTTTGGTTAGTTTAAAAGACAAGCTTTTGGTAGATTGCATTGTTGGTGAGTTTGGTTATGGAGCGGCTGTTTTCCGCTTCCTGCAACAAAGCAAATAGTGTTGGGCAAACATGAATGTTCTTATGAGCATCCATATGAAAACACTACCAAAACTATCTAAAGCGTATGTGGAATCACTTTGTTTTAGCTTAGCAAATGGGGACTGCAGATCATTGGCTTTATTTCTGTATACTTCAAAAGCAAAGTTGTTACAGGTTTATCGTTGTTCTTTATTTGCACTTGATGTTGCTGTTGTAATGTTTGTTTCCTTTTGTTTGCTTGTTTGCATTGCCTTAGAAGTTTTGTGCATGAGTCATGTAGCCAAAATATGCTTGTTTCCATCTGGGTTTGATTTCCAAGACGAAACAGATATTGTGTTCCCAGCTTTCATTGAAGTTGAAGATGTGCTCACACATAATGCTCTTTACAAACCGCCTGTGCATTGTTCATTTGGCATTCTGTGCCATTGTACTATTGAGCTATTGATGCTCAGTCGTATGTATTAAACATGAAACTAATCCACTGCCAAATTAGACTAAGTGCTCCACAGGAAAGATAATGGTTTAGAAGAACATCATGTCTGTAAATGCCAGTCAGTCGGTCATTTATTTCCTATTGTTGTTTTGACTTAAACTTAAGAAGCACTGTGCATTAAAATCTAGAGTGTATTTCTGTATAATATCTAGCAAATATCATATTAAAACACATTACTTCTTGGTATGAACTGCATTACGGGTAATGTGTGTAGTGCATTAGTCTATGGCTCAGTTCCTTTTGAGCTCAGGCACATTACAGCTACATACTTAAACCATTATATTGAGCATGTTTGCTACACAGCCTAGATTGATCCGTGGTGAAATGGATTTTTCTAGTATGTGCTAATGGAAATGGATTTGTTGCCAGGGTAGCTGATAAAACTGTGAAAAACAGACAGTGTAGACCGCACCAAAAAATGTAAAAAAAATTACAATATGGTTGAGTCCAGCAGCACTCCCGGATTGTTTGAGGATTCTGGAAGATGCTTTTGTCTGTTCCTGCTCCGGTTGCAGCTTTAATGAAGGTTTTGGAGGGTTTATGGTTGCATGGACACAAACAGAACTTTGTTGGACTGCCACCCACAATCTGTCTGTCTTTCATTTACACAACAGGCTCTTTTTGCCTTCGCTCTGAGGAAAGGTTTTCATTAGTATGCCAATTCTAGCCAGTTTTTCAGCAATATTGGATTTATGGGTCTGATTTGTTATCGATGTACGTGGAAGCTGCCTGAGACAGTCTGTCAATCATGCTGGTCTTGCATCAGCAGACAGGAAGTGAAAAGCTATGTGGTTAGAAAAAGCGTATAGATAATGCACGCACAAACAGAAAAGCAGAAATTGTTTGGAGTGAGCCTCACATTTATTGACAGCGTTTTAATAAAGCACTGTTTTCGGGAATAGTCCCCCGCCCACCCAAAATAAGCCTTGGTTGTTCAAACAGGCCCTGAAACAGAGTTTTCTCTACGTTACATAGCTCTGTGAGAGAGGCCACATGAAAGCAGAGTCAGTTATAAAGGCAAAATTCACAGAATTAGTCATCTTACAATACACACAGGCAAACAAATGAAACGTTTGGAAGTGGTTGAATGTTTTGTTTAACTTATGCAGTCCTTTTTTTTGAAGTAAAAAGGCTAGTGGTCTGTGAAGTAATGGATGAATGACAAACCCTTGTCTCTTTCTTGCAGCAAATCCAAAGAATGTACCTTGAATGCCGGTAAGCTTTTGTATACTTTTCTGACATCATATAGTTAAAATAATACTTAAAAATAGCAAAGAAATAAATAAGAACTAGCACCCATCCATAATTCCCTGTCAACTACATTGCAGTTTCATAGCAACACACTAAGTGGTGACTAGTTTTGAATAAATAAGCACAACACCTATTTTATTCAGCAAATGTAAGTTTAGTTTTTAGTATTCTAAAATATCTACGTTTTGAGAGAAATGCGGCTGTGTAGCATTTGTTTACAGACAATGATTAAGCCCATTAAACGTTTTCGTAAATTTTCCTGACCAGATCCATTATCATCCACATTAAAACCATTATGGTTTGGCAAGCTTGTTTCTAAGTGATCACGTTCCTTCCAACAGGACCCACAAGACATCATTTAACAAAGCAACGGTTTATTTCTTGTTTGTGTTGGCAACTAATGTTCTGTTTTCTTTAACAGATGATGGTTACGTTAGGATGTTTATACGTGGCCGTCCAATCACGATGCATATTCCAGACCAGCTTAAGGACAGCTACAGCCTTGATAACAGGGTGGCACTGCCAGAACGCAAGCTGAAGCTTCAATGGGTGTATCCTTACTTTTGTCTCGGTCATTGAAATGCCATAGAACTTAAAGTCATAGTTCCCCCAAAAATAAGAATTCCGTTATCATTTGCTCACCCTCTTGTCATTTCAAACCTGTATGACTTTCTTCTGCAGAACACAAAAGAAGACATTTTAAAGAATATTGGTTAACTGAACAATGGTGATACCCATTGACTTATTGATTTGTAAGGACACAAAACCAATGCAAGTCAACGAGTACCACCATCGTTCGGTTATCAATATTCTTCAAAATATCTTCATTTGTATTTTACGAAAGAAAGTCAAACAGGTTTGAAATGAAAAGAGGTTGAGTAAATAATAACAGATTTTCCATTTTGGGGGGAACTATCACTTGAACCGTTCAAGTTGATGAAGATGTGCAATTCCAGTGCATGATTTGAACATTGTTTGTTTACAAGAGAAATCCACTCATTAATATTTAAATATTAAAATTATTAATATACATCACTAATTTGAAAAGTTAGGCACGTCATTTACGTCCAAGGTTTGCTTAACACTGTTCATCAGGTACGGCTATAGGGGACGAGACTGCCGTTCTAACCTTTACCTGCTCCCCACAGGAGAGATTGTGTACTTCAATGCTTCTGTTGTGGTGCTGTACAATGTAGAGGAGCAGCAACAGAGACACTATCTGGGCCATAATGACGACGTCAAGTGGTAAATATGTTGATTTTATTGAATGGGGCTATAAGTTCATGATGTGATTTTAAATTAAGCATCCTTTCTTTCTAAATGTGCTTTTTTCATATTTATTTCTCCATAAAAATAAAGTGTAGTGCAAAATGTTTAGATATATATACACGTACACATATATGGGTTTTACTTTTTTTTATGAGATAAAATTTACTGGTACAAGTCTACAAGCATACTGTATATCATCACAATCTGCACTGAAGTTTTTGTCACTTGGGTACAAATCAATTCCTCCAATGAGAAAGAATGAAACGTTTCACTCCCGAATAATTACTGTACGGCTCTGCAGAGCGTGAAAAAATTATCTGTGATTCTGCTTGAACTAGGTCATTGCAGCTACTGTGTTCTTATCATCTGAATGAAAATATAAATTGTTCCAGTGCTTCGTGTTTCAACGTGTTTCAAAAAGAGCCGTTGTATTCAGGAAGTGTTAACAGGTTTCGGGGCAGATTTGCATTTTTATGGTCAGATCTTCCGTCTCTTGGTCTTATCTTGAAGATATGAGATCTTCTTGATGAGTCTATCTTGCAGTTTATGCAAATACATCTGCAATTAAGCCAAATCTTTTCTGCCTTCCGCTCTCTCTCTGTTGTTTGGTCACTAAGCAATGCTTCTACTCAGGGGCGTAGTTTATGGGGGGGATGGGGGGGGAGGTAACCCCCCCAATATTCAAATCCATCAGTTACATCCCTTCCAATATTTCAACATGAAAATCACAGTAGATCAAATGAAAAATATGTAGAATTACTTTATTTTGTGACAATAATTTTGTTCCTAATCAAATATGAGTTTGTCATAATAAATTAGACAAAAAATACTCCCCCTCCATTGAACCGATTGGTAACGCCCAACCAATGAGTCGCACTTTCACCAAAACAACGCGAGTGGTGTTTGAATGGGAGAGCACACGTTAAAACAATGAATCGCTGCCGCTTACTGGCGCTTTCAATACTTAATTTCTTTCTTTTTATAATCTCTTCTATGTAAGAATTTATGTCAGTTTAACATACATTCTAAAATCATTACATAAAGACATCTTCTAACAGGAAACGTCCTATAGACGTATTGCAGATGAGCAAACACTCTAAAAAATACGTCTTCCAGATGTAAACACACACATCAAATAGACGTCTCCGTGATTTTCGTGTGCTATCTGGGACGTTCAACCCCCCCAATGTTCAAACCAAATCTACGCCCTTGCTTCTACTACTGTATTCACAATTCAAAGATTTGATTTCTTCTCAAACACTGTGTGAACACATCTAGCATGTTTTTGTAGTAAAGTTATCAAACTGCTTTGTTGTAATGCTTGTCTGGAATTGTTCACTGCGCTCTCTGGTTCACAAAACAATTGCAGGCTGTTTACTAAATGTTTTTTGGACTAAGCTACATTCATGCCACGGTTCCCTGGAGAGAGAGAGGGCAAAGCTTTCCTGACAAGCTCTGATCCCAAAAATGCTTTCTTTGCAGTTTGGCCGTCCATCCAGACATGGTCACCATAGCAACAGGACAAGTTGCCGGCACATCCAAAGATGGCAAAGTAAGTTGACATTTACATTGCATAGTATAATGTGCTGAGATAAAACTCAATGCACTCTTGATCTCATTCTATTAGATGATCAAATTGGCCTTTAGTGTGCATTAGAATTGCCATTTACTGGCTTTAATCTAGATATGAGAACATCTTAGACACATGTCTTTCCCATCAGCCTCTGCAGCCTCATGTTCGTATCTGGGACTCTGTCAGTCTGAACACGCTCCATGTGATAGGAATGGGTGTGATTGACCGAGCTGTCACCTGTGTGGCCTTTTCCAAGTCGGTAAGGGGTTTTATTTCTGTATAAATAGTCTGTCATACTGTTAACCTTAGTCTTGGCTTAATGATAAAAATAATATATATTTATAGCCGTCATAACATACATTAAGAGTGGACAATGGTATCATTTTACATAGCTATATTATCTTTTCCTCTCTCAGAATGGAGGTGCTCATTTGTGTGTGGTTGATGATGCAAATGACCACATTCTGTCTGTTTGGGACTGGCAGAAAGAAAAACAACTGGCGGAAGTTAAGGTGAGGTCTGGTGTCTGTCATTTAAAAAAAAAAATGTGTATGTGCTAGGAAGCAGTAAAGCTCCAAGGTTTCTTACAGACAGTTTTATGTCTTGTTTCACCCAGTCAAATTGGTTATGAATGCTGTTTCATACAGACTTTAGCATATCAGTGTGTTTCGCAGATTTAAAGGTCCAATGTACATTTTTGGGGAGGATCTATTGACAGAAATGCAACATAAGTATAACTATGTCTTCAGAGGTGTATAAATACCTTACATAATGAAGCATTATGTTTTTATTCACTTGGAATGAGTTTTTTCTATCTACATACACCCCTTGTTTGCCAATGTGACATGTTGTTTGTACAGTAGCCCTAAATGGACAAACTGCTCTAAGCGCGCCTTTTGTAAATAAGTTATCTCCTTCGGCAAAGAAGCTGTGTCAGCCTCCATAGTGCTTTGAAAGGGAGGGGGAGGAGTGAATGTGAGCCTTTGGTTGCAATTTGCAACATTACCACTAGGTGCCACTAGATTATGTTCTTAAGATGTTTGTTAAAAATGACACATTTAATAGAGACCAGTGGTTCCTATTTACACAAACTTGAAATTTTGCAGTGTTCCAATGAGTCTGTGCTGGGTGCTGTCTTCCACCCTATGGAGGCCAACCTGATTTTCACTTGTGGGAAATCTCATCTCAACTTCTGGACAATGGAAGGAAATACTCTTTCAAAACGTCAGGGACTGTTTGAGGTTTGCACAATTTATGTATGTTAATATTTTCCCTGCAAAGTCATAAGACATTGTAAATGAGACATTTCAACTTATTAGTTTGTTAGTAGAAAATACAGTGGTACAGGTTTTGTTTAACAAGAGTTAAAATTTTGACAATGTTGTCAAACTCTGTATGTCAAATGCATTTTTAAAGGTTGTGGTCAAAATCCGTTTGGCTCAAGAATGCATGCTCTGTTCCACGGGGATGCTTGGTACTAAGTAGATTTGTAATGATTTCATGATTTTTTTTCTTTTTTAAATCCAGAAACATGAAAAACCCAAGTATGTACTCTGTGTTGCCTTTGCTGAGAATGGAGATGCAATCACGGGGGATTCTAGTGGAAACATTTACATCTGGGCAAAAGGTCTTTAAAAAGTAACTCCTATTAAATATCAACTGATTGATTTGAGATTTGAAACTTATCCTGCACCTTCATGTATTTAAAGGTGGAAACAAGATCAGCCGGGCCGTTTCTGGAGCCCATGAAGGTGGGATATTTTCTCTGTGTGTGCTAAAGGATGGAACGCTGGTGTCCGGAGGAGGAAAAGACCGTAAAGTGCTTCTCTGGGACCATGATTATCGTAAAAAGAGTGAGATGGAGGTATGTTTTGTTCTATGTGTTCCCTTAATCCCACAAAACAATTCTATGAAATGAAAGATGACATTCAGAATTAAATGCAGATAACAAACAGACTATGTTAATGTTTTCCATGGACCCTTCAGAAATGAATGATCTGATAGTATTCTTGGTCGTGAAGTGTATTGTAGGCAGTGCATGTTTCTTATTTATTAGATCCAGATACATGTACAATACTCAAGCTGAATTCACTCCATGTACAACAATTTGTATAAATCTTGTTGCAGCTGAGATGTACAGATCAGATGGAATTATACATTCTGATTTGCGTTTTAGGTTCTCGAAGCATACGGCCCTGTCCGTACTTTAGCGGAAGGAAAACAAGATGAGCTGTTTGTGGGAACAACCCGAAATGCTGTTCTGCGGGGCTCTTTCTCAGGTTCCCTCACACCCATTGTTCAGGTATAATGGATACTACGCTGTTTATGAAAGGTGTTTTTCAGAAAATCTGAAGGATCAGTATGTTCTTTCTCTGAGTAATCATTCTTACCCTGGTTTCTATGTATCTTGTGAAAGGGTCACACTGATGAGTTGTGGGGACTGGATGTGCATCCCACTACTGAGCAGTTTGTGACGTGCGGTCAAGACAAGCAGGTTTTTCTCTGGGACACCAGCTCTCATCTTTCTCTGTGGAGCAAGGCCATTGAGGTTATTAGGAACATTTGAAAACGGCAGAAAGATATTCTTTTCTGCTGTGGAGTAGAGTTGTGTTCGACCGGAAAATCACAGAATTGTAATGTGGTTTTTACCCAAAAATGAAAAGTCTGTCATCATTTGCTCACCGTTGTTATTTCAAACCTTTATGACTTCCTTCCGCAGAAAACAAAAGATGATATTTTGAAGAAAGTTGTAATAGAACAGCACTGAACGCTGTTCACTTCTATTGTATGGACACAAAACCAAGTGAATGGGGTCCAGGGAAAGCATTTTTCAAAATATCTTCTTTTGTGTTCTGCAGAACAATAAAAGTCATACAGGTTTGAAATGACAAGAGGGAGCAATTTTATTTTTGGGTGATCGGTCGCTTTTAGTAAACTTACAGTACAATTTAGATTTGTGTTTAAATTTTAATCTATGTTTTATTCTTTGTTTTGTGGGCTTCAGGACCCAGGCCGTTCTGTTGGATTTCATCCTACTGGTGCTGTGCTTGCTGTAGGCACCATGACAGGAAGGTATGTTTGCACATAGGAACTGTAGAGAAAGGTTGGCTTTAGCTAAACAAAGCTGAAAAACATTTGTAGTTTCTACTTATTTGGTTGTCTGAATTCTGCCAAACCTGTCTTTCGTAACCTTGCAGGTGGCTGGTGCTGGACACCGACACACGTGATCTTGTCTCTATGCATACAGATGGCAAAGAAATCATCTCCGTTGTTAAATATTCTCCTGGTGTGTTACATGTTTTTATGCTTTTAAGCCATTACTTATTTTCATTCACATAAAATGTCACCTATCAAGTCCTTTTCCTCTCTGTAGACGGGGCGTACCTGGCTGTGGGTTCTCATGACAACTTTGTTTACATCTACTCTGTGACTGAGAATGGCAGGAAATACAGCAGAGTTGGCAAATGCACTGTGAGTTTTACAAAGAAACAAAATCAATGTCCCTTGAAAGATATCTTTGGCAAGAATTGATCACGGACAGCAGATGTCATCTGGTGTACAGTTTTGTAGTATTAATTGAATATGTGTCTCGCATCCACAGGGACACTCCAGTTTTGTTAATCATCTTGACTGGTCCGCCGACAGCCAGTTTATTGTAACCAACTCAGGCGACTATGAGATTTTATACTGTGAGTTGTTTATTTTCCTTACAGTTTAGTCAGTGAATGTAGATCAGATACGATTTTTATGCTGACCTGTGTCTTGTTACCTGTTGTTTCTTGAATCTTGTTGAAAAGGGGAGGCGTCAACTGGGAAACACATTACTAGCGCAGATGTGGTGCGTAACCTGGAGTGGGCCACCTCCACCTGTGTGCTTGGTTTCAATGTGTTTGGTAAGTCACAGAATTCACAAGCTCAAAGTTTACCTGGAAATATGTTTTCTCAGCTTTCTTGTAAGCTCTTGTCACCAACATGCACCTATTTTTTTTCACCAATTGCTTTTTTTCAGGTGTCTGGCCAGAAGGTGCAGATGGCACAGACATTAATGCTGTATGCAGGTCAACTGACAAAAATCTCCTCTCTTCCGCCGACGATTTTGGCAAAGTGCACTTGTTCTCCTACCCCTGTTCCCAACCAAGGGTGAGATTCTTGTATTCAATTGCATCCTAGCCCTTGAAATACCTCCCTTCAATCCCTCTATCCAACCACATCATCCACTAAAAACATCCCCTGGTCTTTATCCTCAGGCTCCCAGCCATATCTATGGTGGGCACAGCAGCCATGTGACCAATGTTGCCTTCCTCCATGACGACAGTCATCTTATCTCAACTGGTGGGAAGGACACCAGCATTCTTCAATGGGTGCTTGCTTAGCAATACAATACCTGAGCAATACTGCTGCGACCTCACTGTTGATCTCTGCCCACTAGAGGGCAGCACTGCTGTGCCTAATTTCATTCTTTACTTTCCTGTTTGCCTGTACTGTGTACTTTTTATTGGGTTTTCCATTAATTGCTGGTACGCGCCCGTTTTTGTCACTTATCCAGTTGTGAGTATCCTGATGGTTTAAAGGGTGGAGGTGGATCTTAATTCAGTGCTGACTGTGGTTAACTGAGGGGTGCACTTTGGTGAAGCGCCACCAGAAGGAGCTCTAGTGATGGAAAGTAAGCATGTTCTGAGATGTTGACACTATTTAAGCCTATTTAAAGAGTTTTAGATGCTGTTTGTTTTGCTGAAGCCTATAGAATATATAAAATGCAGTTACGTAGTGGAGGTATTTTAATATGGGAATGACATAATGATGTTGTGGCACTTAGCTTTTGATGCATATCTAGAGGTGAACTTAAGCTGTGCTTTGCCTTTTATTTGTTAATAAAGTTTCTCACATAGCGATGCGTTTCCTTCAAAAATGTATGTTTGAAGAACTAGCAGCACATTTCTACACCTCTATGGTGATTAGCATATACATTTTATATTACATTACGTTTCGACCAACTGACAACCTTAACCATGATAGCCTATCTATGATGACCTATTTACAAAATCGAGTACTACTCTGTGTTTTTTGTTTTAGTCATGGCCTTTCAGTCATCTCATTTCTGTCTCCCAGTAGAAGCACATTTAGAAATATGTACTGTATTTACAGCAAACATTTACATGGAGAAAGTCATTAAGGTCATCAGGTAAAACCCTACAACATAAACAAACACCTGCAGCATCTACGGTTTCAAGATATGGAAGCCCAGGCCAGAGAATGTGCAGTATGTGTATCTATCCTACCACTGATTGTTATTTAATATTAAATGGTATTAAAGAAAATAATAACAATAATTTTTTACAATAGTGCTTTTTTATTTATACACTTGGTAGACACTTTTTTCAATGCAACCTGCAGTGCCTTCGGACATTTTAACACTATGTGTTCTCATGGCATCAAGTCTCATTGAATATCAAAAATGAATAGCATCAGCTTTTCCATCTCTTCCTTTCTTTTCCTCTTTCCTGAATAGGATGGAAGTGGTGGCTGCAATATTCTTTTTGTAATGTCAGAGCTGAGTACAGCAATAAGGGAGTGAGGGCTGGCATCAGCTTACTTCGAGAAAACGCATCACTTTCACCTGATATTTATATATATATTTGAGCACTGAAAATCTGTTTCTGTGGTGTTTGCAGTTTAATCCCTTCATCCTGACATATATCACACATTTATCTGGAGTTACAAATATGTAACGTTAACAGCAAATGCAAAACATCTTCAAAGAGGAAGTGAAAATTGTGGGTAATTGGTTGCATGGCAACGGCACAGTAGATATTGGCTTTTAAACCTTTGTGTGGGAGTGGAAATCTACAGCTCTCCATCTAGTGAATGAAAGAGGAAATAACATCTCCGTGAAATGAAAAGCACCCCTTCTTTTCAGGCAAACACTTCTTGAGGAAAATTAGCCAAATGGAACTTTCTCTACAGCTGTGACGAGCGGCCGCCTCAAATGTTTATAGACCAAGATTAAAGCTAATTGAAGCTCAAAATAGACCGGCTTTTAACTCATAAAAAGTGGACGCATCTTTCCAATAAATCTGTTGTGCCTTGAATCTAGATGAGTTTTACAAAGGAAGAAGGTTGTTCCTGGGATGCCAGACATTAATCTGTTAAACCAGACAAATTTAGTTTTTTTTTATTTTATCTGGTGCGCTTTTCAAAGGTTTAGTTTGCCCAACAATGAAAATTCTGTCATCATTTACTTACCCTCAAGTTGTTCCAAACCTGTATTCATTTCTTTGTTAAAGTGAACACAAAGAGAGATATTTGTAAGAATGTTAGCAACTGAGATTTCTGGGGCACTATTGACTGCCATTGTAGAAATGATTATTGTATATTTTTTTATTCTGTTGAACACCAAATATATTATTTTAAAGAATTTAGGAAAACAAACTATTCTGGGGCACCTTTGACGAACATTTTAATGGTAGTTAATAGTGTCCCAGAAATATGTTGCTAACATTCTCCCAAATATCTATCTTTGTGTTCTACGGAACAAAGAAATGTATAAAAGTTTGAAACTATGCCTTTAAATAGTCGCAAAACAGCTTCTTTTAAGCTCTGAAATAAATGGTTTTCTTTATTAAAATGGTGGCCTTAGCAAAATATCAAGCGTCACATTTCAGATCCTTCTTTGTCCGTTTGCAATATAAATTTGATTTCTCCAAAAAAGGTCCTGCCTGAGGCGAAGTGTTAATCATACAATGGATAAAGATAAACTTGAACTTGATACATCAAGCTTGGGTTATCAAAATAATAGAATTTCCGTTTCTCATGTATTTCAGTTTTTCCTGAGGTTGCCGTGTTATTTAACAGCATAAATGCAAAGGAATCGAATGTAAGAGGACTTGTAATGTTTCATAAATTACCATTTTTATGACTTTTTTGCTGAGAAGAGGCTGCTTTCCCATTCCAGTTTTCTTCATGCTGTGTATCAATAAAGGGAAAAGGAAGTTGTTTTCTTTAGGTATTCTTAAAACATTTTACACCAGAGTATGCCATGATATACAGTATCTTAAAGCTTTGGCCAAAATATAACCTTTTCTCCCAGTTCTATTTTGATTAACAAAGTGCACAAACAACAATGGTATGTCCATCAGTTCCAATAGGCCTACATAATATTTCAGTTCTGCTTTTGTATATATTGCAAATAAATGAGTGAAATGTAATAAATACCTAATACACATGTGTTTCATGTAAAGAGTATATGCCTCCATTTTACTATGCTATTATAAATAAACATTTACATAATTGGAGCATCTTTTCAGATATCCAAGCTTTGTAGCCAGCCAGACTCCAGTGTGACCTGACATTCCATCCTCGTCTCATTCCGAAGTCACAGTTTTCAGCTGTCTCCTTGGATATGAGGTGACAGAACAGTAAATAAGCAAAACTGTCCACTGGGATTGCAAGTCAACGTGGGGGGGCTGATGAATTTATCCCAGATGTTCTTAAACAGTGCGAGATACCAACCTAATGCAAGTGTGTAATGCACTTTCTGACAACCTCACAGATAAGAATTCTCATTCCCAGCAGTCTATTCCCAAAATACTTGCTATGATTTACGTGCATATCTGATGTAAAAGATTTGCAGATGCATCAGTAACTTTTAATGGATTTGAAGATTGAATCAATTCCGTGTCTGTGATGCAAATCCTCTCCGTGCTGTTTCTGACAGCCATTCTACACACATCCATTGTAGCCTACTGTATCTGCTCGGACTTTTGGCTCGGACTGACCAGACATATTTTATGGGTCTGACACTGGGGATTAATGATGGTGTAATGGAACCGATACCTGGGACGTTCCCTGGGACAGAACATCGCTGATTAATGTTACACTGTATTTACTGTAGTATTTGCACTTGCTCATCTCTTTGACTTAAATCTAGCATGTCACTGATATACAGTATCATAAATGATAATGTTTTTGGAAAAATCATGCTTTTCTGCATTATATGAAACACGTATTGCACCTGCTTCATATGCAAACAAAAACCACATGACATATTAGTTTTAAGAGAGCTTGTTATTTTTTTTTATAAATATTTTGTTTGTTTTTCTGTTTTTGCATAATCAAATCATTTACTTTAGGGATTTTAAAGAGGGGAAAAGTGCTAGGTATTCTCAGAAACAGTTTGTCATGCCTCAGGGAATGTGAAGAATTACCATATGAACATTTACGGCCTTTATTTGAACAGTTACAGTACTTGAGACTATGTGTGCATCAAGATTAGAAAACCACAACCGAAGCTATAAACTAACTCGAAAACCATCTTTGTAATTGCAGTTTTAATTCTAAATGTGAATTTATGTTTTATCAATCTGCGTATTTAGCAATAAGTTCGAGAAAGAAAGTGCAGATGTTCAGGCCAGAGTAGTAACGCTATTTTCTTTTTTTCTTAAGCTACAAATGTTAATTCTGTTGCTCTTATCTCCTTGGAGATTTACAGGCTATGTTTCCCAGGCTTGTTTGCATTACATTTGACACATTCTATTTGTCACAGAAGGTTGGCTTGACGTTGCACTGTTTCATTGCAGAGTTATTGTGACCCATTGGAAGTGTGAATTTTGGAGTCCAGATGTATTGCACTAGTGGCTGGCCTGATGCAATGTTTCAAATGCCAAATCCCTGATCAAGAGCAAAAGAGAAATGCAAAACGGTTCTCAAAAGTGATGATCTTTTTCTTGATGTTGCTCGTAAGCATGCAATCTCAAGTGATTGGAAAGTGAAAAGTGTTTCCGAGACTGATGTAGAACAGACATCATCTGAGTGATGCGTTCTCTATTGTTCTTAAAACAATCAAACTGCTTGCAGCTTTTTTTACGGTGTTGATTTTTTTACCTGGCGCTGCCTCTAATCATGTTTTCAGAAAGAGAGTGCAGTTGGGAAAAGCCTGGCATGAGCTTTAATGGACTCTAATGGGCTTGTTAGGCCCCGGGGAAAAAACACTGTGATGGAGACGGTACACAGAGAAGATTCAATCCATCTTAAAGGTAAATTCGGTTTTAAGCGATCTCAGATACAATGTAAGCCGCTGAAAACCATTGTCGTCACTGTGGCGCTATTGTGTTACACACAGTGTAAAGTGATAGTTCCCCCATACAAGACAATTCTGTCATAATTTACTCAAACTCTTGTCATTTCAAAACAGCAGAACACAAAAGAAGGTATTTTAAGAGAATTTGGGTCACCAAACAATAGAGGTACCCATTGAATTCTATTGAATATACACAAAACCAATGCAAGTCAATGGGTGTTGTTTGGTTCTCAACATTCTTCAAAATATCTTCTTTTGCGTTCCGCTGAAGAAGCCATACAGGTTTGAAATCACGAGAGGGTAAATGATGAAAGTGTCATTTTTGTGTGAACTAGTTTCCAGCACAGGTATACACTATACAGTAGAAGAGTCTAACAATAAATATGTGACTAAGAGTTTTTTGTATTATTCCTTTCGAGAAAGACATGGAGGCATGAGAAAAACGCCCTTTATGCCCTTAACAATGCATGTAATAATAAAGAGTAAATATGTAGAAAAGGCCATCTGCCCAATAAAAATAACATGTAGCACCTTTGCTGTTTTAAAACATATAAATGTCCAGTATTTATTTTGTCATGTATCAACTCAAACGGATGAAACCATACGATAATTACTATAAAAAAACCAATTCAGTTCACGTTGCCCTGTCTCGACTTTCCGTCTCAATATTGTAATGGGACGGTCAGTGTTGGAGAGCATACGTCACACATCACCGTAACCTCTAGCTGCACACTGTCAATTTGCGCTGTGTAACTTCGCAAGTATCTGTGCCTGTCCCCCTGTGTGATGTGAACTACACGGAGGACATTTGACGCTACAGTAAACAGTGCTGCTTTTCGATGTCTCTCCAGATCCTCATTCAAACAAGGGAAACGGGCGTTTTTGTGAGGTTACCGCTGCGGTTTGGAGATACAAACTGTCTGTCATACCATCACAGAATGCGCGAGGATGGACACGCAGCAACGTGAGTATCACTTGTGCGCTTTTTATGGACCATTTACGCATCAAAAATACGCGCTAATTGTCGCCTTTCACAATACTAAACGAGTTGACATCACATCTGTGTTCTTTGTTTTAAAGTGAAGGAGAACTTTTGCCTTGTTGCCACATCACGGTGTCAGTTCTGTCAGATCTTAAAAGGCCACCAATAGTGAAGTAAAACTGATGCATATGCGTTAGGCTTTTTTGCAGTGTATACTTTGGAAACTGCGTTTTAAATATTTTTAAGGAGCCGTGGTTTTTACAAGGAGGCATAACTGTAAAGTACAACAGTAGCAATGGCTTATGTATTAATGCATTTAGTTTAATGGTTGAGTGCGTGTTCTTTCCACTCAATTTCTCTGTTGAACATGTGGTTAACAGTGTTTTAAGCAATACGCTTTAAATAGCCTCCGGCTATTGTTATAACATGTTACGTTTTGGATGATGTATTACTCAAAATCCTCTTAGAAAAATGAACCAGGGTTTTACTATGGTTTTACAGCTTTCCTGTAGCTCAGTGGTAAGAGCATTGCGTTAACAACGCAAGGTTTTGGGTTCGATCCCAGGGGATTGCATATACCTAAGTAAAATTTATAGGATAAAGCAATGTAAATCGCTTTTGGATTATAGTGTCTGCCAAATGCCTAATGAAATGTAATGTAAGTGTCCCATAGTAAACGTTTATAAGCCATGCTGTTTTGGCATATAGAGTAATATTTGTACAGTGCCATAGTTTAACTACAAATATCATGGCTACTATAGTGAAACCATGTCATATTTGCGCGTAAAAACAAATAAAGCAAAAACTTTGGTTTCCACAGTTTCCTCGTGAGAGTTATCAGTAATAGAATGCATCTGTTTGCAAACAGACTTTGTATATCCATTTTTGGCAGCAAGGTCCAAAAATATTTGTGAATCCAATGCTAAAGTAGTTAGGGTTCCTATTTCAGTTCAATGGCTGGTATATGTAATCCAATATAAATTCAATACAGTGGCTTTGCATGTGAGCCTAGCTCTTGCTCTAGCCCGCAACTTGTGGCTAATTTCGTTTCTCACATCCTGTCTGATCTCAGGCAGTGTGGGTGATCTTTTAGAGGTGAAAGGACAGTGTGGCACGTGAAGCGCATTTCTGGAATGTTCCCTCGTGCTTTAGCCTGATATGGCTTCTTTCTCCTGGTTGTGTTAGGAAACAAATGCACCATTTAATCAGTCCTTTACAGCAAACAGTAATCGCCCTCGTGGGAATACGAGATAAGAACTAACATTAAAAGCATGACGAGCAGAGAAGAGTAATGGAGTTGCGAACCAATGAGATGTCTTCTCCAATGCCACCCGCCTGAGGTAATAAGGGTGTTTGCCTGGCTAATGTCTGGTTTGGGCACTGGATTGTGCGAGGAGTGCTATAACCCGACAGCTTGGTTGCTCCACAAGTGGCTGTTTTCTAATGTACTAATGAACTCATGCCATTTAAGCATATAATTAAATATGTGGAGTAATTTGTAGTTTTGAAACATCTATCGTAGATCTTATTACAGCCACATGAAAATGCTGGATTTATTTGCATTGGATGCTCTTGCGTGTGGTCAGTCTTGTATCATCCAGCTACATTAGGGAACAAAACCGGGCCTCCTCTGTTGCCAATATAAAATGCACGGCACGCTATTGGTCGGTATTGAGCGGTTTGATCTGGTAAGCAACCCGACTCCTACAATACATCAACAGGAATATGCCATATATCAAGCCGTATCATGTAACACGATCAGACACATGCCTACTGTATCTTGCATACCTATCTCACGTCTCAGAATCCCTTCTTTTTTGTTTTGTTTTTGAATGGCTGGATCTGCAGAAGGGCAATTCGAACGTTATGGACGTGACATTTTCATTATGGACGTGACATAAAAATGCTCAGAGAATGATTTTGGTACGATTATATTGAACCATCTGTTTATATTTTACTGAACCCTTGTTGATAGAGTCTAAACATCAAAAAAAGTTAGTCTATGAAAAAAATATATATTTAAAAAAGGGAAATAAACCTGCGTCATGGATGTGACAAAAAAGGATGAGGTTTTTGGGAGACCATCAACTTTGTAGGATATCTGTAAAATAAAATGCACAATCCTGAAGCAATAATACCTAATGAATGGAGAAGGGATGCCATTTTAAAGAACATGAAATAGTTGCTTTATATAAATTTTCATGTGTCCATTTATGAGGAATATGTAGCGTTATGGATGTGACAATCCTGAAAATGGCCCTACCTGACTATGAGGAATCATGCACTAAAAATAAAACAAATGCTTTACAAATTTGAAGAGAGATCTCACATTGGTATTTGAACCACCAGATGTTAAAATCTGTGTAGTTACCAAAGTAAAAACCGCTGGTAAAAACATACTTTTTACGTGGAAAGGTTGACATTTTCACGGAATTGCCCAGAAGGCGAAAAGTGTGCTTCATCAGGAAACAAAATGAAAAACATTTGAAACAACTCGAGGTTGAGTAAATGATGACAGAACTTTTATCTTCGGGTGAAGTGTGTATGGATGTGTCAAAAAAGGACCTGTTTTTGGGAGTCAACATTGTAGAAGCTTTGTGTAAAATGCCCAAACCAGAAGCAATAATACTCAACAGAAGGGATGACTCTTGATAAAACATAAAACAGTTATTCAATTTAATTTTAAATGTGCCCATTTCTGAGAAATATATACCATTATAGATTTGACCACACCCAAAGCAGCTCTTACTGACTATTGAAAAACATGCTTTTAAAATTTCTAAAACCTTTTTTTGTGACCTTGCGTTAGTATTTCAAGCTATTAGTATGGTCAAAACCTAAAAAAAGGTAAAGTTAAAATTTGCGTGTAATTTACTTTCCCGCCGTGTCAAATTAGGTGTGTTAAAACTGAAAAAACCCAGCAATGCATCAGGTCCATGATAAAGCACTCTGCTGTTTGTTTCTCTCAACGGTGTAACTCAACCCATCCTATGCTGGCTATAAGAGGCAGCCTCTTGGGGTCCCCTGGATAAAAGCAGAAGCTTTTAGTGAAGCTGCCGCTGTGGCCACTTGTGGTATTATTGATGTGCAAGAATGAAATAGGAGGTGTTATTTTGACTCTCATCAGATTTTCTAAGAGATGGAGTGGGACAGGAGACAAGGATGCTGTTTTCTGTGGTCCAGCTTAGGCGTACACGTTTTAAACTTATTCGAGCCGTTGTAACCGTTTTGAACTGAAGAGATAAGGGAAAAAAAGATTTATTTTGATGAATTCTTTATTATGCACACATACACACAGCAAATGTAAACTTTCACAGAGAGACAAAATTGAACCTCTTAAACTTTGAATTTCATGAAAAATTAACATCTGTGTCAAGGACATACTGACAGTAAACATCAGCGTATCATTCATGGGCTTCATTAAAATACACTTATGAGTTTTCTATCGGTCTCAGCAGATTTTCTTCATCCATAATAAATCATTATCGACATACTTCTTTCTTTATAATGCTTTTCCACTTTTTACTGAATCCTTACCACACAAAACTAGTGAACTTCAGTGTCATAAAAACGTGCTCCTTGACTCTGGATATGTCTCTATCTGAAGTTTACTTTTCCAAAATGGCCCAAACAAAGGTGCCAGCAAATTCCTCCCTTTGTGTAATTGCTACATAATTACAGCCTCTCAAAACAACTACGGATGAAATAAAACAATAGAAGATGTGCACCAGATTCCCCAGATAAATGTGGAGGTGGTTTCCTCTAAGCAGCATTACTAAACAAAACAAAGTGAACTAACCGTGATTAATGTTGAAATCATTTCTCGTTCCCTCTTCTTACACACTACTGTAGGAATGTAACAACATTATCGATATCATGTTATCGCAATAGCAAAATTGTCTCAATATTATCTAGGGATGCACTGATATGTGCATTTTGGCTGATAACGATAACCTATAATTATTTAATACTGGAAGCCGATAATCAATATATTGGCCAATATACAGTATCTAAATATTAATATAACATTTTCTGAAACCAAAACAAAAGACAAAAAGTGGACAACTGCTTTTATTGAAAACATTCCCAGAAGTGTACATTGTACCATGTACCAAGCCTACTATACACTAGTCAAAACCTATTAAACTTTTCTGGTATGTTTATTTAATAAACAAATTAAAGGTGTTCTTTCAGAGCAACCCAGAAAAGGGTTCTTAATAGCCACATTTCTAACAGGTGTCAAGAGAGAAAACATTCAGACAGCGATCGGCTTTAAAAATTTCCTTAAGTTCCTATAATTTACACATTTATAAATATCTACACACTGTACCTACATTAACACTGTTTTGCTAATAGCATTAAGTGAATGATCATGACGACAGTAATGTATTGGATTTTAACTGTGAGCAGTGTGCAGTTGAAGTGGTTTAACCAGAGAAAATAATTCATCATTTATTGGCTAAAATTTATTTTATTATCGAATGATAACACTAAAAATGCCCATTTATTGGCCAATACCGATATGGCCGGAAAATTAAGCGTGCATCCCTAATATTATCGTGGTCACATGACTGTATGAAACGATAGCTATTCCGGGTCTAATATAAAGAAAGTTCCAAAAAATAATAGACGTTACCTCGGTCAAGGTCCATCTTGTGCAATTATTTTATTAAATGGATTTTTAAGTCATTTGACCCTTCTTATAATATAACTCATACCTCTAAGCAACTGTTAGGATTAGAGGATAAAGAAAACAAGATGTTTTTGGCACGTTTCCAAGTCATCATTTGTCATTCCAAACATTGCAATAAATACCGTCCCGTGGTTGTTATGCCAAGGTATTACCGTACAGTGAGATTTTGCTATTGTTACATCCCTAAACTACATCCCTTTGTGTGTGTCTGAAGAAAGCATAGTCATTTTGATACCTGTTTGCAATTCAGGACGGAGGTGATTGGTATTTGTGACCCTCCCTAAAGCAGCAGGCCAGTTTAAGCCGAATTAAAGCTCACCAATAAAACTCTCGACTGGGGATTTGAGTGGAAAATGTGGCACTTTTATTGAAGTCATTAATTCCCCTCGCAGGACGCCTACCCTGGTCTCTCTAGAGACATATGGCCACCTCTCCACTGGACCATAAAACACAGTTAGGAAAGGATTAAATACCTGCCCTGAATCAATACCAAGGAGACCGGCAGTTCTTAGCTCACCTGCCATGGTCAGACTGCAATGTGAATACGGTGTACTGATATAATGGACCATTCCCTGTAAAGCACATGGCCTCTCTCAAAAACTGTTATCTGTTTGTGATTCTGTCTGATATCTGTTTGTTCAGAACAAATAAGAGGATACCAGTGGTTACACTGTCAGATTTTGTCAGGTGTGGCTTCATTTAAAGATCGAGTATCATGCTATGTCATGCATTCTGACTTCTTTACATTGTTAAAGGTGCTGGCTTCTCATTCTTAACATGGTCTCTTGCGATAGTGAAGTTGAGGTGTGTCTGTTGTTCACAGCATTTCAGTGATGGATGAGTTACATAAATGGTGGATATAACTCTTGATTTGGAGATCATTTGAAACTGATAGATGTTAATGTGCTAAAATATGCCGGACATGAACCGCAAGCGGTGAGTCATACTAAGTCATACGTCTGTGTTTAGTTGGCAATCGGCATGTACGTGCATAATGAACAAAACATGAAGGGATAATGTGTTGCTTGCTCGTGCTGTGGTCCCGTGACACTCTCACCACTAGTTCCACCTCTAGCAGCTTGTGGTTTTTCTGGAAATAATTGTACGGCTGTATTTCGCTTTTATGAATTTGATCAAACTTAATACTTTTCGAAGAGACGACGTATGCAATACTACTGTATAGGCACTCAAGATTAATAAGAGATCTTTATCTTTAAAGATCTGATCTTTAAAGGTCCAGTGTAGGGATGTTCATATTGACCGTTTAATCGCTAACAAATTGTACAAAATTTGACCAATTAATACTATCAATTAAACGATTTAAAAGGTATGTTTATTTTTTTAAGTTAAATAATATTAAAAAATAATCAATTATTAATATGTTTAAATAACTATTAAATCATACATGTTTTTTTGTTTTCTGTATGGTGAAAGAAAAATATGCTATACATGTGTTAACTCACGGAGCGTGCAGACTCATACGACCAGGTGTAAATGCCCTCCAAAACGTTTTCTAGACTGATTAAAATCTGAAACTGGGCAAGTTTAATTCATCTTATTGTTGAGGTCACATTTGTCAGGGCTTTACCCCTCCAACGGAAGTGACATTTTTTACGTGTAACAGAATCTCGTCTGTAATGCGAAATGCAATATAATATACATAACTATGTCTTCAGAGGTTTGCAAAGACCTTACATAATAGATTGTGATGTTTTTATTATCTTAGAATGAGCTTTTTCTATCTACATACACCGCGGGTCGCCATGTTGTCTCTACAGTATCCCTAAACCGACAAACTGCTCTACACAGCGAGATTCATAAAAATGTTATGTCCTTCTGTAAATACTGAAATACAATTTAAAGGGACATCATTTGTTTATGAGTTTCTTCTCTTAATTTAACAAAAAATGTTAATTAATATTATAATATTCAGTCCTCTCTTGCCTTCAGAGGCTCTATCAAGCTCAAAAAAGGATAGAAAATGCTATAAAATAGCCTAACAGGTGCACTATAACTCTTCTGCACTATAAAGTCTTTGTTTGACATCACGTTTGACAGTTTGATACGCTTTTAATTGTGCGGTTTCTGCACTTCAGCAGTATAAAACCACTTTTATGGTAGTTTAATAGAACTTATTGAAACCCGAGAGCCTCTAGTCACTTTCTGTCTACTTATTTTGTTTCTGAACAACTATTCCTTTATTAATTCAATAACTTTGTCTAGCAGAAATAAGGTGGTGAGGAGAACAATCCCCTCGGTTGGAGACGGTGAGGTTGTGTTCTGCCTAGCTACCTGCTTATTCATCATGCTGAGCAGTTTGAAGGCCAATTGAATTAGTTCCCTTTCAGTTGCCCAATGTTCTCATGATAAAAGCCTCGGCTGTTTGAACAGCCAGGTGCATCCTGGTAGTAAAAAAAGTTTAGTTGTGCGACTAAAGCTCAACCATCACTTTAAAACCAACGTGTGACGCTTAAAGAGGTTTAAAAGAAAATGAGCATAATCGGTAACTGGTATGACGACAACATTTTTTTTGTACTGCTATAGCGGACTGAGCAATGCTGTAAGTCTATTATTACGTTTGTCTTTGTGTGATTGTGTTTTTCTACTAAACTGTCACTGTCAGCGAGATGTCTGGCTACCATCAGTGTTGTATGCAGGAGGGTTTTTTATGTTCATGCTTGCTTATTGCTTATTGAAAAAGCTGTTCTTATTTGTTCCGTCACTTTCGACTGTTATTTAGCCTTTGTTTCATGGTTGGCGCATCAGGAAATACAACATGTAAATAGCAGGTGCAAACGCTGCTATTTTATATTACAAAAATATCATATGATCAAATATCTTCTCTCTGTGCTTTGTGTGTAGTTTTACAAACTAACATCATATTGCTTTGAGTAAGCATGTCTTATAGAAGCATGTGTTGATTTTTACAACACTCATAGTAAAAATCATACCCAGAAGCACAAAGATGAGATATTTAAATGGCATAAGTGAAAACAGAAACTTACATCAGCGTTAAAAATGAAGGAGAAACTGGTTGGATAGCAGCAGGGGAGAAGTGTCAGATCTCACCAGTCGACATTCTAGAGACAGCAGTTAACCACAGGACTTGACCTCCATTCTTGCTATATACTCTCGGGTTGGACAAAGGCATAAAAATGCTATAAAAGTAATGAGTGCAGTTTCCTGACAAAGTTTCCTTCAGGAGAGGACAAACGTACTGCTTTCTCTGGATTTATACATTTATTATTATGCTTTTTACACTATAATTACTAAGCATACATAGTTAATGGTTATTGAACAATGTTGGTAATCTTAAATTACCAAATAGGGTGATTAATAATTTGTTGATTTGATCAATAAATAACTAGTATTTATCTTACAATGGCTCAATTACTCCTGCTTATACTTAAAGAGTACATATTACGAGATCATGTAAATTACATTTCATGCAGTGTGTAATGTTGCCGTGTGTGAATTTAAGCAGTCTGCCAAGTTGTAAAGCTGTAGGGGAATGAATAACAAAGTTATTCCCTGCGTTCCAATATATATAGGTAATGTTTTTGTGTGGGAATAGTTGGTACTTTTGTATGCATGACAAAAGAGATTGCACACACTGGGACATAATAACGGGAAGTGTAAGTGGCCGTTGTTGCCTAGACAACATTGTAGAGCAAAACTGTCAAAGACATCAAAATACAGTTCTTCTTTTCAATAGGTTATTAATTCATTCATTATTTCGTATGTAATGTTTACTATACACTTACATTTGTTCATTTAGTGACGCATCATATAATTTATTAATGCAGTGGAGCGTCACTAAACTCCGCCTACTCATGGCGAGTCGGGCGTAATATGCATCTTCTACACTTTGAATTCCTACTGGAAGTAGTAGACCATCCTGGAGTCTTTGAAATACTATTTTCAACATACTACGATTTGATACATAAAAATTCTACTTTCGAATACTATTAAGGATGGATTGGAATGCATGGATTGGCTTGGAAAAGGGAGTCGACTCACAAACTTACGCAAACCTACGCAAAACTTTACTTCACAATTTAAAGGGTGTTTTCGGGTGTTCAGCCTCGATTGCACAGAACATATTAAATATGAGAAATATGTTATATATTAAATATATTACATTTTGAGAAATGTAGGGGAGGCCAGGGGGATTCGTATCAACATACATTTACATTCATGTCAGTATAAATGAAACAATTGAAGACTTTTTTGTTTGATTAATGGCTGGAATTCACTGCAAAACCTTTAAAATCTGAAGAGATTTTATAGACTAGACATCATACACTTGCAAACTTTTTGAAAGTTTCAGATAGAAACACACTAAGTGATCAAATCAGCAGATTGGCACAGACTTTATGCGACAAGTCCAGACTGAAAATCTGTGCAAAGTCTAAGCAAAAGTATTGTAGTGTATTTTAGCCTTAGTAAGACAGCTGTTATTATTGTAGAGACAGTGGGTTTGTATTTTTTTAATGAAGGGATTAAGTTAGATTTGATATAATCTAAACAGTATCTCATCTTGTTGTGATGACAGATTTCTAGCTCACTATTTGAAAGTTGATTGTTTTGAACATTATGTGGAACCGTCGGAAGAAATACAGAAGATGAATGAAATGAGGAAGCATATACGATCAGAAAAGGAGGGCGTACCCGAGTTAACACAGAACTTTCCCCTGACATACGTTTTTGGTTCCCTTTTGATTATTTTATAACATTCTAAGAACGTTCTTTTCAGGTTTTTAAATTTTTGCAACCAGAAAATAACATTTCCAAAACATTGCAAGGTATTTTTTTTAAATAACCAGAAAATAACCTACAGTAACAGGAATATATAGTCTATTCATGCACAGTTCCTTTACATTTGGCACAAATGTTTTTATGACAAAAAATGGCATGTACATGTAAAAGTAGTCTAGGATCTATAAAGTAAAAGAACTGCCTCACATATCATCACTATACACCTAAAAACTATGATCCATTGTGAGTTATATTAGGCTTTTATAGAAAAATTATTTGCCAATTACATCTGTCCTTTTGTCCTTCCCTTGAACATTTGCCCTCATTGTAATGAACCCTGTTTAACCCAGGGGGTGTGTTGGTGCCCATGAGTTCTGCCAGGCGTGGTTGTGTTGTCCTTGATCTGATCTGTCCCTAATGAGTGAATAAATTAATAATCAGTCATCTCTATTTTAGATTCAGCCTTTTTTTGGATGCCTCTCTCTCTTTGTCCCCCCCTAGTCTCTCTTTGTCTTTCTCCATCTCTTTCATTAAAGAGTTGGCGGAAAGACTTGTCTCTCATCACCTTCTGATTGGAAAGCTGCCTGCTCTACTCTTCAAATACTGTATTTGTTATTGTGAGGGGTCTGTGATAACACATGGGTCTTTCCCATCAGACCAGAGGGGGGGGTAGATGCACAGAGGGCCTTGTTAGGGACGCGTTATGTTTACAGTCATTATGTAGCGTGACCTTATAGGGTAAACGAAAGGGACAACTGACACAAAATATGAAGTGGTTAATATTTCAGATACAATTCTTCTGGGAGAGTTTAAGCCTCATTTGCCCCTTTTAAGTTACGCTTATGCACTGAAACGCAAGTAATGGAAGTTGTGTTTGTGTTAGAAGGTATTTCCGCATATGCATTGTTGCAAGAATGCACGTTGTTACTTTGCAAAACCATCACATTTTTTCTTTGAACTTGACAATAACAACATTTGTCATTTCAAGAGCTATTGGCTTAGGAGTTCAGGTCATCCCGGGGTCAAGTGTACAAAGTCTTCCTTGTCCAGTTTATTTTCCCTGCACGTACATGTTGAATACTGACTTTAAACACAAGAAAGCATGTTACACTTAACAATTTGAAAATCACATTGAGATGATGGATAACAAAGCTGACATTTTGAGTTTTTATAGGAAAAAGGCTCTTATGATTGACTTCCAAAGGAACATGGGAACATTTCACAAGAGGTGATTATCACTTACCGCTGTTTAACATTTTTTTGTTGACTGTCCACCACTAAATGTGGCTAGTAAAACATACTGTATTCCCATTGATCAGCATGTCATAATAAATGAGAAACAATTGTCTATATTGTCTAATAAACAGGTCTTGTATGTTCAGTATCTTTGACATTATTGCATCTTTGCCTAAAAATCCTGCTTTTGGGTTGGCAATTGTTCTTGGCCAGTATTGAACCAAGCTTAAATTCCGAAATACAACCCATAAGTGATTGTAAGAGTGACTCAAAAGTGTGACCACTGATTTCTTCTGTTTATATGGGTCTCAATTTTGGGTGAACAATTGCTTTAAAGTGAGCCAACATGATACGATTATGTAGAACACAACTTTTTTTGACGTAAACCTGTAAATTTTCTGCTTCAGTTCAATGTAGTGTTTCTTCTGGGTAACACAGTATCTTTTGTTGAATTTAAAGGTCCAGTGTACCGAAATTTAGTGGCATCTGAGGTTGCGAATTACAGGAGGCTGACAAAAGAACTAAGATGTCCTCACATTTTCGCCTGTTTCCGAAGGAGACAATGTATTTAAGAAAACGTGTTCTGTAGAGCAGTTTGTCTGTTTACGGCTACAGTCCAAAAAAAATGTTTTGTTGGATTTACATAAAAAATGGTGTCAAGTGGGTTGCACACAAGTATGTTGAGTAGTTTCTACAATTAATCATTTTGTTGTATGAACAAAATAAATTCTCGTAAAGCTGTTAATACGTTTCTAAATAAATACAATCCATTCTGATTGTACCAATAATTCACCAATAAAATTATCGTAAAATATCAAATAATTTCAAATTATTGGTACAATCGGAATGGTTAAAATTTACTCAGAAACGTTTTATCAGCTTCTTTAGTTCATACAACTAAATTATTAATTGTAGAAACCACTCAACATACTTGTGTGGAACCCACTTAATTGCATGTTAGTCAAAACACAATGAGCAAATTAGATCATAGGCATCTCAGTACTGGCATTAGCACAGTTAAAGCTCATTGAATGATGCAATAGACATCATGGGGCCGCATAAACCTCTCACAGCCTAAGCCTAAAAAATACAACAAACGTTAAATGAACATTAAGCATAAACACGTCTTTTTTCTTTACTTAAAAACACTTAAAATAACACAAAATTTCGAAATTTACTGCCTAAATGCAGTCTCACGCAAAGCATGGTGGTAACTGAAAATCCCCCTTAACCAGTGAAGTTGAATTAACTTGTTTTTATTAAGTAAACTCAACAATAGGTCCAATATTATAGGGTTTTGCGTTCTACTCAACAATGTTAAGTTGACCAGTCAAACACTTGTTAAGTAAAGCTGACAGATCTACATTTTTAGTATAAATAACATAGTAAACTTACAGTTAATTCAATTACTAGCATTCTTTATGTATTGTGAACAAGGACGGGTTAAGTAAAACTATCAGCAGCAGCAGTTAATTTTTTGGACTATACTGTTTAAACAACATGGCGTATTACATGTAAGGGGACCTGCGGTGTATGAAGATAGAAATGGCCCATTCTAAGGTAATAAAAACATAGCACTTCATTATGTAAGGTCTTTATAGATCTCTGAAGACATATTTATGTATATTATATTGCATTTCTGTCAATAGATCCTCCAAAAAATTACATACTGGACCTTTAACAACTGTTTTTTTTGCTTTTCTCTTCCAACATCTTTGACCAAGCCTTACAGCCTTAACCACATTTACTAATGAGAAACACAAGGAAGGGTAAGAACTTGAGATCTGTGAAAACAGAGGACCATTACGTTATAAGGCAAGCTTATAGCACTTTCAGGTTTGCCAGACAAATAAGGATTTTCACAAAAAGGACTCGTCTGTAGAGGCTTGTACTGCAATGTGAAAAATAATTAAGGCAGTCATTTGATCAAAACCAATGATTGGATATATGTCTACTGGTGAGTTTTAGCGTTGGCATGTGTATCTTACCAATAGAAGCATTTTATTCATTTTACCATTTTTTACCTTTTATTACCATTTGTCTGGAAACTTGATTTTTTGAGTTGATTTGCATTGTGGTCTTCATGTGACCCATCTGATGCCTAAAATAGATCTCAGAACTCTCTGTGCTTCAAATTGTTCATATTAAAATATGTCATATTGATATATGTTACCTTACCCTGATCATTTATGCAATTTTTAGGATTAATGAAGATAGAATTCAACATCTGAAATAGTGATTTTTATCTCTGCTCCCTATAAAGGTTACTGATAGGCCTTCATACACGGTAATACATACACTATGTTACCAAAAAGAGGCCAGATATGTTTACTTAAAAGATCTGCGATAACACACCCTTGAAAATGTACACAAACCACGTTTTTGATCTGAGACATTATGTGTTGTCACAGCCAGCTCCATTCCCCTTTACTTTTTTTAATCTCCTTACGCAAACGAAAATGAAGACGGGTTGACAACTTTCCAGCGGTTTACATTCCATCATCTGTAATTCTCTTTAGGCTGTAGTGCTTTCAATCTTTCTGTATTAAAGGGGACATTGTTATCTGCCACTATGAGATATTGATATTGGGGCAGAACGACAGATTGGATTAGGGGAGCGAATATAAGGCCTGCAATGGTAAATCAGTCACCATTACCTGCCCAAGGCAGATCATTGTGGACCACTGCTAATATCTCATATTTTTCTTTGAACTTGTAAGCAATGTATTCAAAATAGTGTCACACTAACGAAGTGCTCGGTCACTGTGATGTACCTGATTTTATTTTACTGGTTTTCAATGAGATCACTGGTAGTCAAAATCAGTTTTTTGTTCTTCAGGTCATTTTATTGACACTACATGTGCATTTTGATTTAAAATGTACCACCGTATTTGTCCTGTGTATCATGACCGCAGATAATCTGAATAGCACAAGGTGTTGGTGAGGTTTTAATGGATGTTAAAGTTCATTTGTAAAAAACGTGCGTTTTTTGTGATAATTTATCTCCAAGAAGTCCTTTCATTGCCCTTTTACCTTAAGTTGTCTTCATTACTTACTCAGTACAAAAAATATGCTTTTCATGGAAAACAATGAACCTTAAGTTTATTCAGAAATGTGAGTAATTTTATGCTAAATTCCAGTATAATAATGTGATTTAGAGGAAAGCAATCTGGTTCAGGGATTTCGTTTGCTGTTCATTATGCCCACAGTGTGAATCATGTTTAGTCATTTCTTCACATTGTTTAGCGGTTTCCTTTGAATTTTCATTGACGCTGACTAACTTTGAAAGCATAAATTGTGTTACGGTTACTTTAAAGGGCCGATATGTAATGTGAGGAGCACAGTGTCAAAATTGTGTTGTTAACAGGGCTGTGTGTAATTTTTTGGAGGCTCTATTTACAGAATTGTAAGATAATATACATAACTATATCTTCAGAGGCATATTAAGACCATACATAATGAAGTGGTTTTTTACCTTAGAATGATCTATTTCTATATAAATTCACCACAGGACCGCTTACATGGAATTCGGCATGTTGTTCTTAAGTAGCCCTAAACGGACAAACTGCTCTAAAGAACGTTTCATAAATATGTAATCTACCGTAGTGCTTAGAATGGGAGGGGTGTATAGAGCCGTTGGTTGCAATTCGTAACCTCACCGCTAGATGTCGATAAATTTCGTACTCGGTACCTTTTAAAAAAATATAAGAAAAACAAAAGAAACTGCAACATTTTATGGAATACTGAAATTGTCCTGCATGTCCTGTTTAAAGACATTGAACTTGCATCTCTCATTTCTCATCTCTACTGCACAGCATCTTTCCAAGTTTCTCAGAGAATCTGTAAACAGTCCCAAAGAAAACCGCAAACTTGGTTACACTCCAGGCACTGAAGCTTTGCTGTATCACTCTGGTTTAATAACAACTTGTTATACTTGTGCACGGAAGCTCTATATGTGACTAATGATGCACCAAATGATGTGGAAAGTATTGTGGATGTATTTATGTTATGATGAAGTATAGGTTTTAACTGTATCAGCGACTTGTACAAAGATTACATTTCATAAATGCCATTAGTTTTAAATTATTCAGTATAAACACTTATAAAGGAAAGGCTACCTGTTACAAAATAATGTGTTTATTAAATTTCCTAGGATGTTCTATCTGTCTTTAAACTGAAATATCCTCTCAGTTACAAAAACTCACGATAAGAGAAAAATACAATCTCAACTCAACTCAACTCAACTTTATTTATATAGCGCTTTTTACAATTTTCATTTTTACAAAGCAGCTGTACATGAGACACATTTAATACAAGTATGAATTCTAAAGCAGCCCCCCCGGCCAGGCAGATAGTGCAAAACAATATGCAAACGGTGGTGAGGAACCCAAAACTCCCATCGAGAAAAAAACCCTCAGGGGAACTCAGGCCCAACCAGGGGATTCCAGTTCCCCTCTGGCAAAAGCTGCTGCCTCTGCACAAGCTCAACAGTGCTTGCACAACAAGGCTTAGTAAAAATTTGAGACAATCTGAGATTAAATTTAAGATTGTTGAAGATTATTCACAGAACAAATCTGTTTGATAAATATAATAAATATGTACATTCCTTGCACATATAAAAATTATGTTTACTTAGCATTATTTATCTATGAATTAATGAAGCATTTAAACAGCAATTTATTTATCTATGTTCAAGTACAAATCGATGTTCAATTATAATTATTAAACATTTTTATTTGTGAAACTTTCCGATTTTATTAAAATTCTCAAATTAAATATTTTTGTTAAAGGGATGCTGTCATTATTTACGCACCTTCAAGTTGATCACATCTGTATACATTTCTTTGTTCTGATGAACACAGAGAAACATATTTGGAAGAATGCTTATAACCAAACCGTTCTTGCCCCCATCGACTCCTATAGTAGAAAAAATACTTTTTATTATTTTTGTTCTGTTGAACACAAAAGAAGACATTCTGAAGATGTTCTGCTGCACTTTTGACTACCATTGTATTTTTTCCTACTATGGTAGTCAATGGGGGGCAGAATCTGTCAGGTTATAAGCATTCTTCCAAATCTCTTTCTCTGAACAAATAAATGTATACAGATTTTGGAACAACTCCAAGGTTAGTGAATGATGACAGAATTTTCATTTTGGGTGAAATATCCCTTTGATATGATGTAGAGTTTTCGTTTATCTTTTTCAAGATTTTAAATTAATAGAATTGAACAGAAAAAAAAATCCCACAGACTCAGCAAAGGCTGGTAACAACAAAACTGAAAATATAACAAAGTGTCCTAAATCTCACTGATAAATGAACATTAAACACTATCAAGCCTTTCTCTTTACTGAGAAACACCTAAAATAACATGTCATTTAAATAATACTCTCCTATTGCAATCTTATGCGCGGCATGCTGGAAACTGGAAACCCTCTTTAACACAACACAAGTTATTTGTCTACAGTAGTTCCAATTTAAATGGATTAAGTTTGATTATCGAATATTTAAAAATTTTAAAAGAGCTGAATTAACTGGACAAGGTGCAAAATCCCATAAATACAAACACACTCTCTAATCGACATTGTATCACAGAATATGTGGAAAATTAGACATTTCTCAACATTACCAAATGTTGTAAATTATAAAGCATCCTACTCAAGGGATCTCCTAAACCTCACTTGAAACTCACAAAATCCCTTTTTTCTCCTTTTTACAGATGGATGTTAATGGACACACCATGGGACCTTCAGAAAAAGTAATGGGAGAGCCTGCTGAAAGAACCTTTACTAAAACCTCTCCATGGTGATCATTTCACAAGGATTAATGACATGTTCTCCATCTAGCCTCTTTTTTATTTTCTCTTTTGACCATGAATGTATGGTTTATAGACTGACCATGAAATATCGTAGAGGCATGTGACACAAATGACCCACCATGCTAGACCAAAGTGGGTTACAGCGTAACTGTCACAGTAAAGCCAGAATGAAGCCTCTCAACTCAGTTGGCTTGAATATGGCTTGAACTGGAGCCATAGGCAGCTCAGCCAGTTCTGATGATTAAATAAGTCTCTGAGGAAGCAAAGAGACCATGTGTAACATCTCAACCTCGTGCAATGTCGACTCGAACATAGACCAGTTTTTCCAGCCGGCGCTGTATATAATAGTAATTGTACTTGGCTTCCCCACCAACTGCATGGCCCTGTGGGCCGCGTACATGCAGGTGAAACAGAAAAATGAGCTTGGTATTTACTTGATGAACCTCTCCGTGGCCGACATCTTGTACATAGCCACTTTGCCACTTTGGATAGACTATTTCGTGCATCACGACAACTGGATTCACGGCCAGGTGTCTTGCAAGCTCTTCGGTTTCATTTTCTACACCAACATTTACGTCAGCATCGCCTTCCTTTGCTGCATATCCGTGGACCGTTACTTGGCTGTGGCTCATCCGCTTAAATTTTCCAAAGTCCGTCGGATCAAAACCGCCTTGGTGGTCAGCGTCGTTGTCTGGGTAACGGAAATTGTGGCTAACTCCGCCCCTCTCTTCCATGACGAACTTTTTAAGGACCGCTTTAACCATACCTTCTGCTTTGAGAAGTACCCTATGCAGGACTGGGTGGCCGGTATGAACCTTTACCGCACTTTTCTGGGGTTCCTCGCGCCTTGGGGGGTGATGCTGGCTTCGTACAGAGGGATACTGAGAGCCGTTCGCAGTAACGTCTCCACTGAGAGACAAGAGAAGGCCAAAATCAAGAGGCTGGCCCTCAGTTTAATCCTCATTGTGCTCCTCTGCTTTGCTCCCTACCATGTTCTCCTGTTGTGGCGTAGTGTGCTGTTTCTCAGCAATCCCTGCGACTGTGGTGCAGAGGAGGACTTGTTCGGTGCGTATCATGTGACTCTTGCCCTCACCAGTCTCAACTGTGTGGCAGACCCCATCCTCTACTGCTTTGTCAATGAGGGGGCCCGTCACGACGTGGGCCGGGCTCTGACCACCCTCTTGGGTTTTTTCCATCGAAATCAAAAGGATGCACTGATGGGGACGTCCATCACCGTGGAGACGCCCCTAGCGTTGAATAAGCCTGACTTCTATGGTGAGGTAAAGGCTAATGGCTACAAAACTGACATTGAGGTGCTTAGGGACGAGTGTCTTCAACTGACCATTCTCAGTGTTAAAAAGCGTAATGAAATATAGATTACAAGAGATAATTCACCTGAAAATGACTTTCTTTCTCCTGCAGAACACAAAGAAAGATTTTTTGAAGAATGTTGGTAACCAAACAACATTGAACCCCGTTGACTTCCATTGTATGGGCACAAAACCAATGAGACATTTCTCAAAATATCTTCTATTGTTTTATTTACGTTTTAAATGACGTGAAGGTAAATTTTTGTCTATGGGTGAACAATCAGAAGCCCAAAACATATTTGAACATATAAGCCAAAAAAACAGTTGGAATTGTGTCATACACAAAATATCTAACAAAGTGTTCTGCAAACAAATTATGCTTAACTTTCCCCTGAATCAGTGTATTTACACATGTTTACATTTACTTTTAACCAACATTTTCATTATAGTTCTCTAGCAAGTAACTACTGATTTAGTTTATTATGCATATACAGTTCATAAAGTGTACCCGGTGTCTTTAAATAAATGGCAAATGATTGGATATTTTGTTATTCAATGCATAGTCATACAGTACTCTTAAATGTGAACATGGTGTAAATGCTGTTTCGGGCCACTACTGTATA